>NC_051187.1:121161951-122478618 GCF_015220075.1 Falco rusticolus
ACTAATTTTACTTCAAATCAAAACCAGCACCTGTCTGATGGCAGACAGAGTAGCACATACAGGTTAATAATGTTTCATTCAAGTAATAACACATAGACTAAACTCTTTCTGAAGCCATTTAAAACATCCCGTAAGATATTTACATATAAGATATGCAGCTGTACCCCCATGCAGCGCAGGAGGGATCCTGCTGGTGGCTTTACCCGTGGCAGGTTGGGGTCCTGCTCAGTCTTTGCTGCTGGAGAAAAACTTTTTCCTGAGTTCTGTGCTGTGACAGTGCTACAGGACATATGCTTACCCTCTTCCTTGGCTGTCCCCTGAATTTTGGGGCAGGTCTCTTACACAGGTGGCAGCACGTGTTAAGGTAAGTCCCACATATGACAGGTTAGCGGCTTGTGGAGGCACTGGCCTCCCTGGAGGCATTTTCTTGATTAAGCATGATGGCAGATTTAAGGCAGACTGGTTGCCAGTGGGAGGTAGCTGATTGCACAGCATCTAATTACAGGCTTTCCACTTTACAGGGTAACCTAGTGTCACACATAAACCTGTCAAAATTCCTCCAAGATAGAAAATATGATGCAAAGTCAAGCTGACCGGCAGCAGAGGAGGCAGTAACCCTGTTTAGGCAAAGGGGTGTCTTCTGCAGCTCGTTCGTGGCATGTTCTTTCCTTCCTCTCCTTCTGGCTGGCTTTAACTACCTTGAAATAAATTTTTAGCAGAAATTTGTGCATAAATGTAGATATTAACAACCAAAATGACATGTGGAAGAGGTTTCCAACATAAGGGAAATATTTTGTATTGTTCTGGTGGTGCCAATGACTCCGTTTAAAGAGTAAGACTAGAAAGGAGTTTTCTGTTAACATTATGCTCCGATTCAAAATTCAGTTTCTCTTAACTCCAAAAGGCTCTCTAGATTTAACTTCTTTGAGACAGCTTCATTTCTCCCTGAAGTCAGATTTAGAGACCAATGTAATCAGCAGCTATTTAAGGAGGTAGGAGCAGGTAAGATCTTTCAAGTTTTTCTGAGACCTGCAAAGCAGCATTTAGTCAGTGAGTTGTCTGACTAAGGAAAAGAAGGCATAAAAAGGCCCTTGGGGAAAACTAGTACTAGGAATTAGGCTACAGCGATTACAAATAGAGATGGAAACCTGAGAAAATACTGCAGTACAACAATACTGTCGAACAGTTTCAACAGTACAACTATTGTTCTAAACATTTAATAGATTGGGAGGGGTAAAAAGACAGTCCAGCTGGGGCAGGTACCAGACTTCCCAAGATGATGTTAATCAGTTATAGTTAACGAAGAATACTAGTTCGGTCGCTTAGAGGCCATGCTTCACATGAATACATCCCAAAAAGAAAACTCACACTCCTCCATGGACCCCTCTGGACCAGGATTGCCAAACTGGAAGAGCAGAGGGGGATGATATTTTTCATAGAAATGCTGTCATAGATGTATCTCACCATTGACACTGGGATTTTTCTGTTGATCTCGTGAGAGCAGTATAGAGCTGAATGACTTATTTTCTTGCACAAGAATATAGTTTTAAATGTAAACTAGCAACTCCTTATTCATTACAAAAGTTGCTTCAGGGCATAGGATACCATCTCCTCTGCATAGGTATGAGAATAAAAAGGGATCACAAAGGAGCTAGTGAAATGCAGGGACTAAAGATGTCTATATGGTCTTTCCTGATCTTCCTAGAGCTTTCCTTCTACCAGACTAAAAACTTCAATCTCTTGTTGCCTTTGCTTCACCAGAACTGAGCCTTCCGTCGTGGCTTCTGGTATTCAGCTATAGGCTTTATACAATGCTTTCTAAATTTGTATGTATTAGCAAGAGATAAAAAGAATGGAAATCGTAGTGTTTTATTGCTAGTGTGGTTTCTCATATAATATTTTTAAATAAAGCAGATATTCCTCATTTGGGGAAATCCAGTAAGAGATTTTAAACGCTCAATCTCTTTAGCTACTCCAAGTATAATACAAGAACTTCTCTCTTGGTATCGTAGTATTTCAGCATCTGATCCTGACCTAAACCAGAAACAGAAATGATGAGGGGGCACAGTGCTTGAACATTCACCTTGTCAATGCCGGATAAAATAATTTTGATACCGTTGAAATAAAAATGGCCTTTATCTAGTAAGTCTGAAGTTTTGCTTAATCCACAGGAGGCTGTTTAAAGATTTTGCACACAGCTTGGTTAACTAGTAAGATGGCAAACTCTTGAAGGGGAAATGAGTGTGCTGTGTGCATGAGTGATATAAATTCATGGTGTAGGACTTTGTGAATTATCTTCAGGTGAAAGAATACTGTATGATCCCTTATCATGCAAATTAATATGTTTATAAAACTAGCTGTTTTCATAGTGTTCTGTAACTTATTTAACAGTGTGGAGTCCCTCAGAATAGTTTTTGGAGAGCCAGTGGTTAAGTATCCTTTGGAAATGGTGTACGGCTTCCTAAAACAAAGTTACAGAGGTTAGAGTAAGAGATAACACAAAAATTAATGTAAGCTTGTTATATTTTGGAAGCACACGCAGGGAGTTCCTGGTTTTGTTTCAGTCTCTTGGTGGTTGTTTTTTTTAAAATTCCTTTTTATTTTCCAGGTTCTAGGGCCAATAGCATCAGCATTAAACTAGCATTCAGAGGGATTTTGTGTTACTTCTGACTTGCAAGTATCTAAACCCTCACAGAGGGAAGGATAGGTTTTTCAGGGTGGTTTTTCTTTTCTCTCAGACCTATGAACACAATTTGAAGAGATGAGCAACTCGGAGAAAATTCACAGCTGTTTACACTTCAGCACCACTACCCACATACCTTTTGGGATATTCTGAAGAAAAACTACAATTTATTAAAGTGAAGGACCTAGGTAGTTACAAAGGTGGAGAAAATAATTTCTCCAATAAAAATTGGTCAGTCAAGTTTTGATATGGTATAGGTAGCTAAAACTCTGTTAATGACAGTGTAGTGGCAACTACTTTGCTTTGATGTTGGTCTGCAGGTGTTGGGGGTTCTTTCTGGCAAAATGAAAACTCTGGTGTTTAAAATGGTGTTGAGATATTCAGCTTTAACCCCCACCTCATTTTTGGTAATTTAGCGATCCACTGAAGCAGATCATTTCACTGATGGGCTGCAAACAGCCAGTCATTACTGTTGAGGTTTCTCTTGTTTACTGCTTTGTTCTGATTTACTGGTTCAGCACAGTGGTTTTCATGTCTCTCTGGGCTTATGCTCATAGTTCTTATTAATGTCATTATGGCAGGTATTATTAAAGCTACCTGTGTGCTCTGCTTCAGCCACTGAAGAATGGTGCAGTTCCCTCATGAGCTTGGAGTTATAAACCAACATATGCAGATTTCGGTGTCAAAATCTGTTCTGAAGTACACTAATAAGTGGCCTTATTTTCCAAAGATGAGCATCAGACAGGATCAGGTCAAGATCTAATTCTTAAAGTTGGCACTATTAAGCCCCCGACTTTGACTGTTCAGCCATAATTCGGAAATCACAGATTCCACTCACCAGGGTGGGGGTCTCAGATGTAGTCTCGTGCACAAGCGAGGGGAACAGGGGCCGCCTGTGCCACCGGGATCTGCAGGTGAGCGGTAAGGAGCATCTCGGTGACCTCTGGTTCACACAGCAGTGGTGCACCCTCACCTTCCCTGCTGCAGCACTTCGCCCGCTAGGGAGTGATTTATGTGATCTGATTTGCTGCTGTCAGTTACCTCTGATTTGTGAACAAGCTGGAATGAGCCTCGGGGAGAGGGCGGGAGGGTGACAGAGGGATGCTTGAAAGAAAGGTTACATACCTCCCCGCTCTGAAAGGCTAAACGTATAATCTTCCATAGGAGCTCTATAATTTCTACCTTGCCTGGTCAACTGGTAGGAAGAAAAACTGCTAACTGATGACAGCCTTGAAACAAGCAATTGAAGAGGTTTGGTGGTAGGTTGTTTTGGGGTTGGTTTTTTTTTTCCCTACCTGCAGGTAGAAATCATAAGAAAGGGGAGGGTATGAGGAAGGAGCAGATTGTGTCTCTGGCATGTGGAATTAGTCACTGCTGGCAAACCGCTGATTGAAATGTTACGGGAAGAGAGCTCTTCATAATAGAAACAGTACAGGACCCTTTATTTTTAGACAAACTTGAAAATAAACAGGTAATTTATTTTCTTCTTCCTGATGACTCATTTCAAAAGTTTATGGGGTTTGCAAAGGCATTCAGGTGGGACCTCACTGGTCATGTAAGTGTTGTTCTGTCAGGTTGCTCCTGAGGGCAGTCCCCAGTGAAGGGTCCTGCTCACTTCTCTGTGCCCGAAGACTGCCCAGGACCCTCCACGCTTCTCCACACCTCGATGCCTCTATGTGTGAGCCTTGCCACCATCCGTTGCAGCAGCCCTGGGCAAAACTCCAGGTATCTTTGCTGTGTCAAAGCTCAACCCATATGTGACCGTGTCTTCTTGCATGAGGGGGACCCTGCCTGACCCTTAGCATTATCTGTAGTCTTTTTGTAGAGAGAAAAAAAAAAAAAAGTGGTGGTAGCTGTAGGACTCCTGTGTGTGTGTGCTGTGCTTAGTGAATGTCAACATCTGAAGCCATTCTGCCAGGCAGCAAGTCAAAGGACATGAGGTGGGTCTGGTTGTCAAGCGACACGTAATTTCTTCCTGGCAAGATCTAAACTCTTTGTCCATGCTTGCTGCTTTTACACAGGCTGTGTGCAAGGACTGGCACTCTGGAGCACCTCCAAGCTCCCAGCTGCAGAGCAGAGTGCCTCTCAGACAGGGCCTAATCCACATTTCCCCTTTTGGAGACCTCTGTGAGGCTCTATCTTCTGAAAACTCTGTTAAAGATGTGTCTAATACCTACTTCATTGTTTAAATAATGAAAGCTATGGAGCTTGTGTTGCAAGGGGGAAACCTCAGCTTAGCACCCTCATTAACCCCATGGTGCACCTAACCCCAGCCCTCCCCCTTCTCCTTTATTTTCACCCTTTTGTCATGTGCTGTTGCTGCATTAGGTTGGCCACAATTGTAGGTCAAAGGCAAGTTCAAGGATAAGATCCTGCTGGGAAAGTAAACCTGATACTCCCTCACAGACAGACATACCTTATGCTATGCACTGCCTTTTTCATGCATGTGCTCCTTTGGTTCATTTGTTTTAAAAAAAAAAAAAAAAGGAATTGCAGAAGTGCCATATCTAACCATTCACAACACTTGGGCAGAGCCTGGGTTTGAGTTTGGCAGCACGTGTGCTTGTTGTGGCACGCTGCTAGCTTGCTCCTGCAGCCTCTAAAAACATGGATAAAACAGTGTTGTTCGATGCCAGAGAACAAATGCTGAACCCAAAAACCCAGGCTAGAGTGTTTTGCAAGTACCAGATAGGCTAGGTTTTCTTATCGCCTACAGAAATCTGTGAAGTATCCAGCTGTTTTTCCTGTACTTGTGATGTGAAGTGTGAGTAGCTCTACACAAGTGAATACTGCGGGCAGATTAAATCAATAGTTGCAAGCAGAATATAAGGTTCTGGCATTTCATGAAACACCATACCAACAGAGCTGGATATGTAGCTATCCTTCATTAATGAAGTACCAAAGAAACATGCTGAGTGATGTGCTATCTTTTTAATCATACTAGTACACAGGACTTAGACAAAGCTATTTATTATCCATCCTGTTTTCATAACTGAGGTTTTCAGCTCAAGCAGAAGGACAGAAGATGCCAAGTTTTTCTCTTTTTTTTTTTCTCCCTTCCGTTCTTCTAACTTTGTCTTGAAGAAACTGTTAATAACACTCAAAAAATCAGTATTACTTCTCAAAAATTTACACTTCACTGGTGGTTTCTGTAAAGCAGCCAAAATTATCAGTTTTCACTGGGATCAACACGGGGAGGCTTGGAGAATGTTGGGATGGAGATCTTTCACAGTCTGTCTTGCAGACCAAAACAGCTACCAACATGCCTGAGGTCTACTTTTGTTTGGTAGTAGAAGTAAATCAGCTATAAGTTGTAGAAATAGAGGGAATTTCTAGCATCTCTTACAGGTCAATCACAGCAATAGGCAGTACTTGAAACTCAGTGTCACTCATGTTATTTCCCCTCTTTTTGGGTCGTGTTCCCAGGGACAGCATGGTAGAACCTCACAGCACAACTCCCTTTCCTCATGCCTAAAGTCCAATGGGGCATTGTCACTCAGCAGCAGCCCTGATCATGGTTCACCGCCACCCAGACCCACAGTGGTACCTGGGCACTCGCTGCTGCACGGGCAGCCTGCTGCCACCATCCTCTCCATTGCTTGGAGACACCGGGAGAAAAGTCCTGGTATAGGTGCCACAGGTGCAACAGCTCTGTCCCCCACTGGTGACCTGGTGTAAAAGAAGACGTTTGCACGAGGCCTTTTTACTTTCAACTGCTCCAAATATAGTGCTTAATGCAGAAATAGCGTGACAGGTTTTTTTGCAAGGTGTTTGCCACGTACACCTGCTAAAGATAGGTTTAATATTGTCAAATATGAGCTGCTTCACAAGAGTGTGTTTTATAGAAAAAGCTAATTTTGAAAATCTGTAATATCTGGATAACTCATTTGTTCTTCTCAAGATTTGTCTTAATTTAGTGTAAGCCAGCAAAGATCCATCTGAACTGGTTTAGCTGTTCTCATATAATTTATTTTCTAATAATTCCTTGCAACTTGAGCGTAAGATTTTTTTGGCCTACAAAATATTTGGGCAGTATGTAGAGAGGTTTTTTTTTTTTATACTCACTTTACAGTATTATTTCTGAGCTGGAACTGAGGAAACCGACCATAAACTTTTGAAGACATTTGAAAAGAAAACTATAATGGTAAATGTCAGTGCTTACTGCTGCTCCTAGGGGCTGTATAGCATATGTATACCCTAGTAGTATAAATATTAAAATATACTTTTATTTACCTACAGTTATTTATAGCAATTGTGTTTATGCAAGATTCAGATGGAAAAGCTGGTGCAGCTGTGGCTACAGCAAACATCCCGCTGTGCTTAGGTGAACAAAATCTCACCATGCTGTAAGGCATTACCAAAGATACAGTACGTAAACAATGGATCAAAGTCCACCAAGTGTTCCCAGGCTAGGGAGTAGGAAATCCCTGCTTTCTTCCATTTCAAATGAACTCCAGACAAAAAAGTTGCAATTATCTAGGCAGCTTTAAGGAGATGAGTGAGCAGTTACTTTAGAAACAGCATGGGTGTTAAACATACACAGTTCAGGTGTTGCCTTCTGGCAGTTTTTGTGTGTTCTTCAATATTAATCTTTGTAATTTAATAGGTATAAATAGAGATCATAATTACCTTAAACAAAAATGCTTTTAAAGTTTTGTCTGGCACATTACTTTGCACTTTTCCTTTAGACTGTAAACCATACAGACAGAATTGTAACCTTGGTGGGAAATATAATACTTGGTATCTTTTATTGTGCAGCAGTAAGCCTCACTGCTGAGGTAACGGCCAGAGCTATGAGAACTTCCACAAAACTCACTTTGGGTTATTTTAGTGATAGCCAGAGTTCAGACTATTTGGAAATAATTTCTTATTCTGACAGTCGGTAGCATATGTAAGTATTTTATGGAGTGGTCCAGTGGGATCTGGGGGAATTTATGAGATGCTATGTGCCATAAAACCAGCTCGCTAATTCATAAATAACCCTCTGAGCAAATAGGAATGAGGGAAACCATTGCCTAAGCCTGGAAGAAAAACATAAAATACACCGTAGCAGCATGTGTTGACTGACCGCTTCCCTCTACCCTGCCTGCTGTCACTGCTGGGCGATGCTGACATGCTCGGGCTCAAACATTGCCTGTGGAGCCCTTGGATACACCAGTCTAAGTCTTGAAGGTGCCTTCCAGAACAAGTTTAAGACCCAGCCTCTCTCCTGAGGGACTGAGACTGCAAAGGCTTACCATTTCAGAGCTTTTAATTTGCATATGTGGATACAGCCACTGACTCACCTGCTGTAACCACACCGCCAGCACAAGCTGCTTGCAGGATCATGGCTTGGCTTAAGCCACTTCATGTCAAGAGATATGGGAAGAGTGGCAAACTAAGAAAAAGACAAAAATTCCCTTTCTGTGCAGCTGCTGAAATTGTGCCTGTTATAATTGGTCTGAGGGAAGGGAGTTGGGGTTTTTATGTGCTCCTGTAATTTATTCATTTGTTGTTGTTTCTAAGAGCTGAGGGCTGGGGTGTGTGGAGGGAAGCTCCAGAAGGCAAGTCATAAACAGAACAAAGCACCCAAAACGGGGCCAGTCCCTTTCTCCCTACCTTTTATTTTCTTCCTGCCAGTCGTGGCAACTCCTTAGAAGGAAAAACTTGTATCTGATTAGTCCCCTGCCACTCTTAGAATTTCTTTTCCAAGGTTTGGGGTTTTGGGGGGGTGTTGTTTTTTGGGTTGTTGTTATTATTTTTTTCCTCTGTTGCACACCCTTTGTGAAAAGGAAAACGCATTGCAAGGTCTGAAAGCCTAGGGCAGGGTTGGTACTTCCTCCTCTCACCTTCCTGCATCTGTTAACCTTCCCCACATGAGAAGTCTCTTCCTTAAATGTTTGGGGAGCAGCTCAGGCCAAAAGGAAGACAGGAGAAGCGTGGGTTTAATTTGGCTTATTGTTTATGGTAGGTTGCCTAATTTTAGGTGAATGGCCATTTGTTATATTAGCTGATGTGTATTTTGATATTGTAATTTGAATTAAAGGAGTCCTCCTGTGCCAAGATTAGCATCATAAAATGAAATAAAATAAATAAAAAGGGTTAAAAAAACCCAATCAGCTAGTCCAATTAAAATTGTGGCTGTCTGGAGCCATGGAAAAATGTAGCATAAACAGAGCTGCAAGATTTGCAGGGTGGAGCTGGCATTGGCAGTAAGGTGTACAGGTATATACCTGTCTCTCTGATTTGGCCCAAACAACCCCCAGTGTGCTCCTTTTTGGGATCAGAGAACAAAAGTCAGGCAATACTGCTGAACTGTGGGAGAAGCCAATTCGGAGAGAAAAAGTACCTGTTCAAACAGTCCCCTCTTTACTGAAACATCTCCTGTCTAAAGACTTTCAGCTCCTGTGCTTATCAGTTTATTGTCATGCTTTCTGGCAATTAGTGATCCACTTCACCCCTTGCAAGCTCACATCACTGCTGAGCTAAACTGACAAGATAAACTCGGTGCTTAAAATTCCATTTCCAGTAATAGAAATGTACCCCATCCTGTCATTTTTTTTAAGCGGACTTTTTTTTGAAGTTATACAAAATACCACCATATTAGATTAAGCCTGGAAGGCATGTATTTAAAGGGAGAAACCTGTATTGCCGAACAGTATGACAGCTTATAGTTTTCACGTTGTAGAATTTGCAAAATAGCTATTTTCTAATTGCCTTACCCACTTTACCTTTTGACTTTGGCACTCAGATTTCTTTCTTTAATGTCTTTCACGATTTTTTATTTTTATCCTTATCTGTTACTATGTGTAATTAAGCCTTGAATCAGTAAACCACTTAAACATATTCCGCTGTAAGCTCGTACTGTGGTTCTCTTGAAATCAGTGGGTATTAAGCTCTTGTTCAAGTGCTTCATTAAATCATAACCAAAATCTTTGTCCTTCAGTCTTACTTTGGGGATAGCGTGTTTCTTGTGCCTGGCTCAATTCCTAGATCTTGTGTCAATATGGGCAAGCCAGGTTTCCTTATTGGCAGTGTTTTCTTTGGGGTTTTCTTCTGACTTTTTAAAAGCAAGTCAAAAGAAGAAGGAAACAGTCCTTGAACCAGATGAAATCTCGTTAGTGTTCAGATTCCAGATGACCGCATTGGCTCAGCTGGAAACAAAGCTGATTTATCGGGCAGAAGAGTGTCCCGCACTCCTAACCACACAAAAAGCAACCGCTACCAGACATGCTTCCCATCCTGTAGCACAACAGAAGTGCTGCTGGGTTCATAGCAAGACAGGTCTTTGTGTAAAATATGGTGTGTGCTGTTTTTTAACCAGCTCACAGCCAGCTTGCTTGAGGGTGGGATGGTTTATTGCACGATTCAGCCTCACAGGTGGCTTGACATAGCTGCCTCCCTGGGAGCCAGTGCCATGGTGTTCCACCTCTGAAGTGCAGACGCTTACAGAGGCAGACTGCGGTGGTGCATCTTGGACAAAACCTGCCAAAATGAGTAAACGTTGGGAGAGTCTCTGTGTTTGGAGCAGTCTTGGAGATCTATGAAGAGCCTGAATTGAGGCTTGGTCACTTCTTGAAAATATGTTCCAGCAGCATTTGGGTTCTAGTTGAGAAATAGAGCGCTGTCAAAGCTCAGTATCAGTCAGTTCCCTTCTCAAAACATGTCTTCCTTATGCTCCCCTTTATTGCTGTTCTATACATTGCCCTGAAAAGTAAGTGCTTATGAAAAAGACATACATATTCTCTTCCTTCTCATTTGAATTTGCTGTACGAACCAAGTCAGCAAATACACAAACGCTCTTAGAAACCAAGTCTTTCATGTAGGTAACTGGACTTTTTTTAAGAGGGCAGTCTGCCAAGGGGTGTCCAATATAAGCTTTTGTAGACAGCAGTTTTTCTACACAGAGCTGAGTTGACAGCTTTCCTCCTGGGATAATCACAATCTTCATTCTTCTGGGACAAAATTGCTTCTGACAGTATAAAACCCAGGACATCTTTGATGTAAAATCTGACTCAAACACATGAATGGTGAGACGACAGAGTCATCCCATTCAAGAGAAAATGTTAGTAGTGGAAGCGAGATCAGAGATGCCAGCTGAATTAATCGAACTAGTAAAATGTAAGGAAGTACCAGTCCATAAAGCTGCCTAATAAATCTGAGCTCACAGCGTTTGAAGTGAAGTGTCTTTGGACATTAAGCTGGGTGTCAGACTGGGAATGGGCACTCTGTGTGCGTAGTCCTGTCCTGTTGGTATATGCATGATGCGCTGTATTAAACGTTTTGAATGTGCATTTTTTCAAAAAGCCCGTCTGAATCTCTAGTGCTTGTTGACACAGAGTAAATACTCGGCGGTGTGTTGTTCTCCCTCTCACTTCCTTCTTTCCCCTCGTTTGGGATGTGGAACCCCAGGGAGCTGCTGCCTCGCGGTAGGGGAGAACCTGGCAGGTTTGGCTGTTTCCTCAGCCTGCCCTCTGGATGGCAGAGGGGTGGTGGGTACTACGTGCCCTGAAATATCGGCTGCTTTGAGTTTGTAAAGGCGATTGTGGATTTTTTTTCAGGGAAGGATGCAGAATATCAAGATGAGTATCGACCAGCAAACGTTTGGTAGGGGTAAAAGGAACAAACACTGCTATGTTTTCCTTAGTCCTCCATGGATTTTGAGAATCTGCTGGCTTGCTCTGTCAGGGAATTTCCGTGGGTGGTGTGGCCGTCACCAGAGGACTGTCAAGGCTCTCCCTCCTCTAGCCCGGCAGAGGGAAGGCTGCGCTCCTGGAAAGCAGGACCCACAGAGGAGGTTCTTTAGATGTCTCCTTCCCCAGCTCCATCCACAGACCCATGGCTCCATGCCACTGCTCGGCCTGCTGTGCCACAGATACAGCCATGACCTAGATTTTGTGCGAGTCACCAGAGCTGAAGTCCACATTGCTACAGCCGCTTGCACGAGCCGAGGCGTCCCTCTGGGCACCACACGCTGCCCCAGCTACAGCGTTCACCGCTGTTACAGCGTTTTCATGCTAGTTTGTTACTGCATTAACCTGGGTCCCTCTTACATCTGTGTCGCTCTGGCATGAGGAGGCGACTGAATTCTGCCCACGTGGTGTGTGGCAGCGCCTGGTCATGGCTGGGGTCACTCCAAGGAGAACTCACTCCCACACACCGCAGTCCCAGTGTGGGATGTAAAGCTTAATGAAGGGACTGAAGAGGGTGTAGTCTGGGGGGCAGGACACTCTTCTCACCCTCGCTGTGACTGCGAGCGCCAGGCAGCTCTCCCAGCCCTGTGCGAGTGCAGGTTTGCTTCTGCTGAGCTGAGGGGGGCTTTGTGGTAATGAAGTTGCAGTTAAACGAGACGGTAATAGTGGCTTCTAACGCAGGAATATTCACGGCAAGGACATCCTGAATGAGCCTGGATTTAAAGCGTCGTTCGCTTTAAAAGACTGGGGAAGCGAGCTGGATGTTTCAAACGCGAAAGGCAGAGGGAGCAGGGACGGTTGTGCTCCCTCAGCCGCCGAGCGCAGGGGAAGCTGGGGCTGGCGGGAGCGCGGGCGCGGCGGGAAGCGGAGGTGGCGGCGGGACGGCAGGTGGCGCCAGCGCTCCAGGAATCCGCCGCCGCCGCCATGTTGCCCCCGGCTGCCAGGCGCCCCGTCTCCGCGGCCTCGTAAAACGCGCCGCTCGCTGTCGGGTTTGGATGGGCTGTAGGGTCATCCCGCTGCCACGCAGGTCGCTTTCTGAGCCACGAAACGCAAGGAGCAGCTTCAGCTTTGGGGTGTGCTCGTATACCTAAAAGAAGGAACACTAGGCCTCTCCCTGCTGCTCACCTGGCAGCAGGAACGAAATATCTAATGGCCTGCACGCTCCTAGAAAATGTTTCAGAAGCTTTTCCACTTTGTTTTGTTTTCGTGCTCACTCTTCTTTGTGCTATTCTGCATTTTGCCACGCTTTTCTTAGCATGTATGTAAGACCCCTCTAGAAAGGTGATGGAGGTGTGGAGCCCCCACCATAAGAAGGACATGGACCTGTTGGGGCGAGTCCAGAGGGGGCCGGGAAGGTGACCAGGGGCTGGAGCCCCCTCCGATGAGCACAGGGAGGGAGCTGGGGCTGTTCAGCCCGGACAAGAGAGGGCTCCGGGGAGGCCTTACAGCGGCCTGCCAGTGCCTAAAGGGCCTACAGGAGAGCTGGAGGGGGCTTTTGACAGGGGCCTGTGGCGACAGGACAAGGGGGAATGGCTTCAAGCTGAAAGAGGGTGGATTTAGATTAGATATTGGGAAGAAATTCTTTGCTGTGAGGGTGGTGAGGCACTGGCCCAGGCTGCCCAGAGCAGCTGTGGGTGCCCCATCCCTGGCAGTGCCCAAGGCCAGGCTGGATGGGGCTGGGAGCAACCTGGTCTGGTGGGAGGTGTCCCTGCCCATGGCAGGGGGCTTGGAACTAGATGATCTTTAAGGTCCTTTCCCACCCAAATCATTCTGTGATGATGAAAGGCCAGACAGGGAAAAGCCTGCAGAAATGACTCAGACTGATGAGGCACACACGGATTTCCCTATTTCTGGCAATATTTGTGCAGCAGGTCCTGAAGTCCTACTGATTTCCCTAAGAAACATCTGCTCCTCAAGTGTGCTCGGTTCCTTGCTTGCTGCTTCTACCTTTCGTCTGCGGGAGCATAGTAGAAGCTCCCTGTTCCCTCTACTCATAGCAAGTACAAAGCAGCCCCTGTCTCTGTGGTTCAGCGCAGCATCTAAGCATGCAAGTAATTTCATCCCCATTCAGCAAAAGACTTAGCCACATGCTTATGTTTAATTATGTACTTAAACCGAAGACTTGTGAACTTATATTCTGGTCTCATGCTGGACAGCACAGAACTTAATGAGATGCTTAAACTTAAATAAGTACTCAATGATTTCCTGGATCAGGACCTAAATAGAAGATTGCTCTACCTGATATTTAAAATTAGATTAGGTTTAATTTTGAAGTCAGGGCACTTCCTTGAAGTCACATCGATTTGCCATAAATAGTTCTTGGAGGCAATGCCCTTGAGGTCTAATCCAGGCCCCTTTGATCAGACTCTTATTGACGTCAGTGGATTTACATCAGGTCCTGAGTCCCTGTAGAGGACAGGGAAGGAAGGAAGGAGGCAACTGAGATCACACCCTGTTGCCTGATCCCCCCCCCCCCCCCCCCCGAGTGACACTGGTGAGAGCCAGCAGTGGAGGCTATCAGCCTACTGTCCCACAGGTGGGAGAAGATCGCAAGAGATTGGAGCGTTATGCTCTGTAGAAGCCAGGGTGCCTGAAAACGATGCATCCCACCCATCTCCTCTTTCACCCCCGTGCCCCAAATAGATAATGGAGCGCAGAAGGTGAATTAAAAGATGTCCATTTCATTTGTGCAGACAAAATGTGCTGGTCTGCTGCACGTTGCGTTTGCTGTTGGGATTAGGCAGGACTGACTGACTGCTGACAAGCTTTAAACCAGGATCGTGACTTCTGTGTCAGAAGTCCAGAGCTGAGTGCTGCCTGTGTAATGTGAGTCTGTAACTATGGTTCTCCAGCACAAACACAGCTTTCGAAGAGCTTTTAGCTTTATTTTCTTTAAAGAGGTGAAATGGATAAATCAACAAATAAACTGAATCAGAACATAGTCATAAATTTGTACAGATTTACATGCCTCTAGATAGTAATATATCTACTCTCTCTAGGAAAGAAAAAAAATGAGTTTATGTTTTGGTTTTAAGTGTGTGAATGGGATACTGGAACTGTCTTAAAACACACCAAGTACATCTCAGTGAAGAATTTGCACAATCATGTGCTCGGATGTTAGGTTTTTTTCTTCATGCAAAGCATCTATCCACCAGAAAGGGGAAACAGTCTCATTTAATTTGCATTCCAGGTTACTAAGGAATTCCTTCGTTTGTTGCAGTAAGCCTGTGCAGTGTTTTGCTTAACTACAGAAGCCAGAGGCAGATTGTATAATTCCCATTTCCTGATTATATGACATACATAAGCGAAGGGGCAAATCTTGGACAGCTCAGTTTACAATTGGATGCAGAGTTAAAAGGGCTGTTTGCAAAATTAGAGCTGTGAAGGGAGAGTGTCTTCTAAGACCAGCCTGTTCCCACCTCCTGTCCTGATATTCTCCTGAAGGATCCCTTCATTTACGTCTCCAGTTTGTCATACAATTAGGTTGAAATGTAGCTATGTTTTATTAACGTGAATATGTTTGTGGTGTATTTTAAGCTGCAGTTGGTGCCTGATGCAATCTGGTTCTTATCTTCATCTTACAGCTCTGAGACGCTGGGGAAGAGCAGAAGCTTTTCTCTGGGACCAGTCCCTGGAAAGTTTCAGAAATAAAACTCCTGGGATCACTTTTCTGAATGGATCCAGTTCCATTTGTGGCAGTGTCAGCCACACAAGGCCCTTTTCCCTGCAGTTTACCCTCCAGTCCGTTCCTCAGCTTTTCCTCCCTTTTTTGAGGGACAATTCCTCTCCTTTCCTCCATCTGCAGGGATTTTCCTTCTTTTTCTTGTTTCTGACACTTCCTCCTCTCTTTATTATATTCTTTCTCTTTTCCTGGGTCTTTCTGACCACCTTCAGCATCACCTCCCTCACCTGTTTGGCTATGTTTTGTTCTGCAAGAAGAAATGTATTCCCTTCTTCCACAGCCTTCAAAAGCTATTTGCAACCTCTTCTTACCCCAGGCCCCCACCCACTGCATGTCAGGCACCAAAAGATAAAATTTAAGCCATCACTCATCCCCTCAACCCGGTAGAGTTGGCAGTTTCAAAGCAGATTTCCCCCTCCTTTTCCCTAGCTGCCACCAGCAAGAAAGCAGCAGCTAGCTTCTCTGCAGCTTTTTCTCCTGGCTGCCTTTCCCTCTTTGCTCTGACCAAAATAAGCACCAGCTCACTGCTGATGGTTGTCCTAGCAATGGCTAGTGCAACTTCTCTGTTTATCCTGCTGCTTTGTCCCCTGGTCTTACTACTGGAAACTAAAAATTTAGAAGACAGAAGCCCCTTGCAGTGCGAGTGAAATAACTTTGTCCCTAAAAGGCTTACATCTGTTTTGCCATTGAAAAGACTTGATTTTCTGAGTTCATAATTCTTCCCTCCCACCCCAAGTATTTTAATCAGCAAAAGCATCAGTTGTCAGATGCTTGTAGAAAGCATATGCTAGGGCAGGGTTTGCCTGCACGACCTGAAATCCGCTTTTGAACTTAGGTGGATGTAATTTGGAAGTGTCATACTCCAGTTTCTCATCATGAGTCTCAAACACAGATTTTGCATCTCTGTGCTTTTGCAAAATCTGAAACATGGCTGGCAGCACCTGGGGTGAAGCATTAGGAGAGAGGGCTGAGCCGGAAGCTTATGTCCAAACAATGCGCAGCTTTAAAAATGTTCAATGCAGGGGCTGATTTCAAATGTCATGGCTCAGGCCCATCTCCATAAAGAACAAGGGAGAGAAATTAAATACCCTGTTCCCTTAGCAGACCAAGATACTGTGCTATTTTGTAATGATAACAAAAAAAGAGCAGTGGGGCCAAACTACATCTTGGCTGTTCTTTGTCCCTGTAAGTAATACAGAAATACAAAAATCAGATGGGATGAGCAAATTTTATGCTGTAAGGCAAGTGCAGGTGTCTCCTCCCAAAGGAGGAACTCTTTGCAGCTGGTGGCTACACACGGTTTACTGTGGAGCTGCACCAGCTCTACGAGAGGGGAAAGGGACCTGCTCCTCAGCATCCCAGGCCAAGGATTGACTGGGGCCACTTTCTGGACTTGAAGTAGCCATGCCCTTTGTTTCCTTACATTTTTCCCCTTAGCTTATTTAAAATATATATAAGCTAAGGAGAATTAGATATATATATAAATATTATATAATCCACTTTGCAATCAAGCCTGTAGTAAACTGTGCAGGAAAGCACGATTACAGGTATGGTATAGAGCAGCCTTTCCTGAAGTGCAGATGCTTTTCCATTAGACCTCCACAAACAAGGCAACGGGTTAAACGTGGTTTGCAAAAAAGTCTGATGTTCAAGCATAGGAACTTGGCAGCCCTGAAAGCACAGGGTTATGGTCCCTTGAACAGACCAGAAGTCCAAGATATGGGCCAGCAGTTCTGAAGTCTGCAGAAGGATGGAGGCACCCCCAAAAGTTGTTATTTAAAACATGCCCTTCAGCTAGATGTACAAG
This sequence comes from Falco rusticolus, assembly GCF_015220075.1. Lineage (NCBI taxonomy): Eukaryota > Metazoa > Chordata > Aves > Falconiformes > Falconidae > Falco > Falco rusticolus. The sequence goes on from NC_051187.1 coordinate 121,178,796, forward strand.
GCGCTGCAAGGGAAAATACACCGTGCTGCTGTTGCTTCACAGTCTTACTGTTTGTATCTCAAACCTTACTGTGTGTTTCAATCTGGGGCTCCAAAACTTGCTAGAAAACACTTTGTCTGGTGTGTTCTACAGCATGGGATAACTATCTCATTGCTATGGAGCAGAACGAGGCAGTTCTGCTCTAAGGCTCTGTTTTTTGCAGACATTGATTTATGAGGCACTCGGGGTGTGGCGGTGGGAGGGATGCCAGAAGATGGGTGTAAGGGGCTGCAATGCGAGCAGGCAACTCCTGTTCAGGGGCCGGCAAAGGGCTGGTCCCAGTGCCTGCAGACAGAGGCATGGCTGCAGGAAGAGACGTTGTTGTGGAGGTTGCCCAAGTCAGCCCTGGCTCAGGCTTGGCTTCCTACACACATGGTCTCGCTGCAGCTCTGCCGGTGCTGCTCCCCTCGGTGCTGGCACCTTCCCTCCCCTCCCCTCTGGCTCCTGTGCTGTGTAGAGAAAAAGGTTCTGTTTCTTGTTCTTTTGCAATACTAGTAGCACTTGGTTCAAATTTAATTTTCTTCTTTCCAACAAGCGTTTTTTGGCAGTGCCTTCTTTGCCCTTCAGCTGTTTTAAATGTTTATTTCTCATTTTGCACATGTTTGACAAAGACAGCACTTACACAATTCCTCTCTGAATAATTCCCTTTCTCCCTAGAGCCAATAAAGAGATTATAAAATGAGACACTGCCTTCTGTGTTAAGCATCTAGGTTGCCCGTCTTGTTTCTCTACTCTAAAGTCAGTGCTGGGATATGAAAACTTCCAGTTAATTATCTCATCCAAACAAGTCACCGGTGACTAAATGACCAAGTATTTTCTTTACGTTCTGTATTACTTATTTAATCCATCGATTACCCAAAGAAATAGGTTTGGAACAAGCCCCACTGTACAGGAAAAAGGGTTTTAACAGAGAAAATCTGAGTATTTAGGGTAAAACAGTCTCAAGACTTATTCCAAGCTTAATCCAAGATTAAAGCTGATCTAGAATGAGAGACTCATAGAATATAGAATAGTTTGGGTTGGAACTAAAGTAAAGTAAAGGCCGTCTAGTCCAGCCCCCCTGCAGTGAGCAGGGACATCTTCAACTCGATCAGGTTGCTCAGAGCCCCATCCAAACTGACCTTGAATGTTCCCAGGGATGGGGCATCTGCCACCTCTCTGGACGACCTGTTCCAACAGGTTATTTAAGTATTATTTTAATTTCCTTAATTTGTTAGAAATTATAGCAATGAAATAGTGGAAGGAATGGGCCATCTTCCCGTCCTATAACTCCCATCTGCCCACACGCACTAATACTTCACGTTGACCCTGTAAGTCATTCTGGAATTCAGTGTTATAACAACTCCTCATAACACTTTCCAGGGGTTTTAAATGCAACATGAGGGCTGCTTTCTTTTTCACCACTAACTCCACAAACTGTAAAAACAGTCATCATATGAGTTATGCATCTTGGGAACTGTAGATCTACTACCAGGGCCACATCTATGGAATTGATTTAATTCACTAAAGTCTTTGTAAATTTGGCAAAATTGTTCTGGTTTGTAATTCTAATCTGAACCAATAACTCACATTACAGTAAACAACTACTGCTTTTCTCCTCTCTGCAAATTGAGTTAGATGCACCCGCTATTTGACTACTACTTTAATTTCTTTGGAGTGTAAATCTTCCTTTCCCCGGTCATGAATGCTTGAAATCTGCAGCTGCCTTGTTTGTCACATTACAAATATGGGCTGAAATCCTGCCATTGGCAAAACTCTCCTGAATTTCACTAGACCCAGGTTTTCCCCCACAGGATACTTTCGTTCTTCCGCCATCTATCTAACTAATTGCTATAATGAGATTTGCAAAGGGCAAGCATAAAAGTCAACTGTAAAGTCCAAAGTGAGCTATTACGTGAAATTCACTTTCCATGAGTATTCTCACGGAGAAGGCTGGAGTGCTGAAATGTAAAGGGAAAATTAACACAACAGTCCTGCAAACATCATTAAGTCCAAACTCAGTTTAGAGTTCAAATTACCTTGCAAAGAAGGAATTTTTTGTATTTCAATATTGTTTCAGCTCTGCAAATTTCATACTGAAAAACTGTGCATGTAAAAAAAAAAAAAGAAAAAGGGAGGAAACATATGGGTGACGTGACAGAGTTTGCCAGCCTCTCCATGCACCTGAGAATAATAGCTGTGAGCGTTTCCCTCCAGCCCCCAGAGTGATTTGCTGCTGAGCAGGGATGGGCAGCACCCCACAAGCCCTCCCTGTGGCTGCAGTCCCCTGCACCCCTGGGCACTGCGCACCTGCTCGGATCCTGGCTTCCCGTGGGATCCTGGTGTGGTGTCTGCAGCCACAAGGAACTCAGCAGTGATGATTTTCACAAACCCCCAAACCAACCGCTTTTTACAACACATATTCAGGATGTCATCTGCTGCTTTTGCTTCAGAACACTTTGACATTAAATGATTGACTCGGTCATACCTTAGCCAAGAGGAAACTGAGCCTTTCCTTACGCTGAGATTTGGCATCCACTTCTATCTTGTCTTATTTTGAGTACACAGAGACCTTTAGCTAGTCAGCTGCATTCCACAGTAGAAACCATAAGCCTGGTATAATTTTCCATGTTAATGATGCAGTTTTTTATTAGGATATTTATCAACTCCAGAACCAAAGTATTTACCCTGATCTAAACATGTGTAGCTCAAACCTGTCTGGCAATCGTTGTCTTGGCCTACCAGGTCCTTCATTTTTGCAACAGGAATGTTTGGCTCCAATTTAATGATTTCCTCTATGAACCCTGAGCTGGCAGACAGGAAAAAAAGGTCGTGTTCCTTGGCAGGCACTGCAGGCATCTTCTCGAAGCTCTGCATCGCGCCTCGCTGCGTCACCGCAACACAAATCACTGTGATGGATCTGTGGCAGGAGCCTGGCATGGGAGTTGGTGTGTTCCTCCTCAGCTAACAGATTCCTCCACTAGATCAGAAATAAAGATACTCAGGTGACCAGAGCTAGAGCAAACTAAAATAATCTGCTGAATGAGTGCTTTGTCAGCAGCTCTTTGTCTCTTATGATTGTGCTCTGGCTTTGCCAAGCGATAGTAGGTCTGGGGACCTCAATTAAAGGAGAAATCACTGAAGCAGGTGGCTAAAATATAAAAGTGAATGTGTTTTCCTCTGTATGTCCACAGGCTTATAGAATAGCGGTGGTCAGAAAAAGAGTTAGATAACTGCTTTTGTTAGAAATTGCATTCCAAATTCTCCATTCTATCAAAGTAATAGTGGAGTAATACTCCCTTCCTAAATCTGTCAGTGAACTTGAAGCAATACATGGAGGTGCTCACAGCTAAATAAAGAAAGAGTTGAGCTTTGCTGGATTTCATGGCTCATCGCTTTTTTGTTTCACTGGTTTGTAAAACATGCATCCTAGATGACCCAATGATTTATGGACCAAAGTGAAAATCAGAATGGACATCTGCTCCTTTCCCTCCCTTCTTCTGTCTGCAGGAAAGCATGATAAAAGTGTTAGTGTTTGGGGCAGAACTGTCAGCTGAACAAACATGTTAATATGAAGGTGGAAAGGCAGTGGTTGGTATTTCTAGAAAGCTCTGAAGGGTGAGAAGCTTTCCTGATGATAAAATACAGCCAGGGGGATGTTTTAATTGGGAAAAGTATAGCACTGTCAAGATCTTAAATCCTGGTTGTTCGGTATCACAGCACTTGTGTCACTCTTGGAAAGAATTACCCTATCTGTCCTCATTTTGCAACATAAATAAGGCAGCAGTGGCTTCCTTCGCTTTCCTTACTGTATTCCCAAATTTTCTTCCAGTATTTAGATTGGGACTTGGGATTCCTCCTCCTGAATCTGTGGGTATGTTGTAAAGAACTGAATGAGGTAACATGTGGCTTTCCTTCTGGGAACAACTTCCAAATGCTGAACACACGAAGCTCTGGAATGATGTCCTAGGGAGAGTGAGTAGAAAATGCTGCTACTTGGGCCCCTTACAAATCAGTTGGACAAACCATTTGAAAGCACAGGGCAGGGAACACTTCTACCCTGGCATACTTTGAGGCTGTGAAAACACCTAATTGTCTGTATAAGTAAAACATCTTGTGATGAAGCAGTATTCAAATTTATTCATATCCAGACTTGTTTCTCCTTCTTAAAAATGAAAAAGAATACTAATGCCGGCTCAGTTCCAGCACTTAAAATTTTTCATATCTATATTTATGTTTTATAGTGTATCAGAAATATCAGATCCTGGTAGGTATATGTATTTAAAAAGTCTCAGTAGCTGTTTGAGAAAGCATATGTTCTTTTTGAAGACACGTAGTTAAAACACTGCATGTCAGATAGTTCATTCTTGGAAAGGAAAGTGTCTTGCTCCAATGAGCTGCCATTAGTAGCAGCTGTGTTATTTGCCTTGAATTGTTATGGCATGGTAACAAAGGTTGTATTTATAAAAACCTCTGGTCTCATGGGCAGTCCCTCTGGTTTCTAAATTCTGCAGTGATGAAGCCAGTTCTCTTAGGTGTATGACTATTGAGTGGAGCTGGTCTGATACCTCCCTAGTAGTCCGGTATGATACTTAGAGAAATCCATGAAAAACTGGTTTTGGTGCAGACTCAAGCAAAGCTGCCATCTGATGTCAACCAGACCGTCAGCATGGTGTGGTGGCCATGGCCGTGTTACCTCCTAAAGCACCCCAGTGGTGCCCTCCAGACCCATGACCATCTTCTGGTGAGAAATGGCAGCCTCTGCCTTGCCCCCAGGGAATCTGGTGCTGGCAAGCAGGACATGGCCAGGGGCCATGAGGGCCAGCTCATTGTCTCACCTCTTCCTTTGGCCATTGCTTTCTCCTCCCCAGCCAAGTGGGACCCACTGTGGTCCTGAGAATGTTGTACTGTGGTTGTACAGGGGACAAAATGGTTCTTGCCCTGTTTCTAATCTTGTCTTTGCGTACTGTCTGTGCTTATAAAATTCAGACAATATTCATAAGGAAACGTCCAAAATGGAAAAGTTAAAAACTTGGTTTTGAAATTCCTCAGGTTTCTTCACTTGAAACAGGTGATGGGCTTGACACTGACTTGGATAAAAAAAGCTAGCTGTCCAGGAAGTTTTTTGTCACCAGAGAGATTAATATGAAAATATTTGGCTATCTGTGTGCAGCAGTTTCTGCATTTCTGAAAGCAAATAATGTATTTGAGTAAGCATTTGCTATTAAAAAATGACTGCTAGGTGAATTCAGATTCTTGAGACTTGAATTTGTCAGAAAAACTTATAGTTTTAGAAGTGTAGGATTTGTGACAGCATCTGCAATTTTCTTTTGGCAACAACTTACAGCTGTTTGTGGTAACCTGGCCTAAAATCATTGCTTGTTATAAGCTTAATAAAGCTGACGTGCAGCTTGTTTTCTTTGCATTTGCAAACCAGCAGACCAGCTACGCTCTTTAATATTACATGGATTTTCCATCTGGTCTCAAAAGCTTTGGTAACATTAGGTTATGGTTTTCATATTCCCCTTTCTCACTGAGGAGGTTTAGCATAAGCCATTCCTCTTCTGTTGTAGGCATAGCAGGTGCAAGGTGGTTATTCAATTTAAATTCTAGTGTGTGTGTGTGTGTATATATATTTTATTTTTTATTTTAATTTTCTAGCTCTCCATCATTCTCTTTCCACTGCCTCACTGCAGCTCTGTAATTGATTTTCCTGTCAGCTTCATCACTCCCTTGGACTTGCAGTAGTGACATTTGCTCCTAGACAGACAGCTATCAACTTTTTAGAAACAGCACCCCCATGTTGACTTATCTGGTTGTACTTGTTGGAACAGCGCTGTGGCGTTTTTTCAAGAGTGTAAGGAATTGGTTTTGAAATCATGGCTTGGCAGAGAGTAAACCAAGAAAGGATGCCCAGACGAGAATGAGTCTGTCAGACTCATTTTCTCCTTGCTTTTAATGCTGAATTTATTTTGTCAGCTTCTCGAGGAAGTGGAACATACAGATGTTTGATACTTAGCTGGAAGCTGAAATTCATTTACATTCCTCAGAAAAAAAGAAAATCAAACAAAGCCTGATTCGCTTCTGACCATCCTCTGTGTCTTCTGCTGACCAAAACCAGGTCCAGTCAGGGAAGTATGGTACTCCGTTGTCCTGATAAAGTCACCTAAGATTGGATTTGAAGGTTACTGGAAGAGCCTGGATATTTAATTGAAATAAAATATTCTAGCTCCGTGAGACTAAATGACTGTGCTGGCCCCTTGTGCTGAAGTGATATTAGCTTTATTGAATACATATGTTTCTTCCCTTCCCACCAGAGATGTGCTCATTGAATCACCTCGGGGACTTTTTCCCTGTGTCTCGCGTTATCTGTCACCTTTCACCCTCTTTCTTGTTGTATCTTTCCAAAGATTATTAGATTTCCAGGACAAAGTTTAGTTAATTTTTCCCCTTTCTTGTAGGACTCCTCACATGCCTTTGGGTGCCTTGCAAGTAAAGTCAAATTCAACGCCACCGTGTTGCCTTCTCCATGTAGACAGCAGGACTGAGCAGCAGTCACTGTATTTATGGTGGGACACTTCTTGGGAAGGCAGATGGGTCTTCTGGATCTCTGAAAACTTCTTTGGGTTGTACATAGAGATAAGCTACTGTTATATGCCACCCAAATAAAGTAGCCATTATATATTTGCTTAGATATTTATAACCTCAGTCTGGCATCAGTGTATATTAGCAAACCAGTGTGTCTCCTGGAGCTGGCAGGGCTTTTTATGAGCTGGTTCCCAGGCAGAAATGTTTCTGAGGCAGGTAGGAAAGTGAAAAAGATGATAGTTCCTATAGGAAGACGGTCTCACTAAAGGTCAAGCTCCTTTGAAACGATAGTGCAATGTTCAGTGCCATTAATTCCTACTCACAACTCTGAAATAAAATATTTCTGTGTTTTCCTATGCCAAGGCCCAAGTTGCTGGTTGAAATTGATACGGTAAATCATAATATTAGAAAAAATATCCTGTTCCATATATACTTCTCTTTAATGGCATATGATTAGGAACAAAATAGGAAAAAAAGATCATATTTCCTATCCCTTATCTGCAAAGGTCTTCACTCCGTTAAAATGACTAACATTTCCATATGGACTCCAGCTGCTGAATGCATAACTGAAATAGAGATATAGGGCATAAATAACCAGCAAGATCATTTTCTAAAATGCAAACCATTAACCTCCAAAACTGGTCATGGGATAAACCCTGCAAAGGAAAGAAAAAAAAAAAAAAAAGTAGCACAGGAAGTTTCAAAAACAGATTTAAGAAACAGGTTCTCCTAATATTTGTCTGCTAGTGATTTTCCACATAGGCGATGGTACAGGGGTTTCCACAAGGCAGGCAGAGCTCCCTGCCACCGTGACTTCAGCAGGATGGTGGAGAACCCATCACATACCAAGAAACAGAGAAAGCTGAAAACTGGAGCACACACCACTCTCAAAGTCTTGCTCAACAGCTTAACACATGATTCAAAAATTCAAATCAAGTAGGAGCACAGAGGCTTTGTCAGGAATGTTTTCTCTTATCCTTTTGTGAAACCTAAATGTTTTCCAGATTCAGAGACTCCTCCCTTAGAAGAGGACACCTAAGTAAATTCCAGCATTTTTAACCAGGAAGTTTTCACAGCATTCACCGTGCAAATACAACTCCAGTTTGAATTAGGAGAATGTATGGAGATGCATTTGGTTTATGAATCTTTTATTTGAATCTCTTTTCAGTTATAGGATTCTTACATTGCCATATTCTGTCATTGTAGATTTAATGTTGAAAGGTATAAAATCTTTTGATTTAAAGCTTTATCGTGATTCTTCTAAAGCTATGGTATCACATATGTATTATACCTTTCCAGCATACCTGCTACATAACTTATAAAGCTATATAAATCAGATTTTTCACTCTCAGATTTGTTAAATGAAAAAATTCATCCTTTCTACTGTCCTTTATAAAAATTAAATATTTTATATTAGTTTCATCTTTTCCAAAATCTAGACATACTTGGCCTAATTCAGAAAAGTTGTTGCTTAAACTCTTAGCTGCCACAGAGTACTTGCCTATTTTTAGAACGAGAGCCTGATTCCAGTACCTATTTTGTTACTGATGCTTTAATTGTAACCACTACATAAAGCACTCAGGATCTGCAAATAGCAGGAAAGTTTGTTTAGAAGTAAATGGGAAACGTCGTATTTGTCAGTGCTATGGGTGCTGTCTTCAAGTGATAGATTACTTCAGACAACTGTGATTATGCTGTAGAAGAGAATATATTTGCTGTAGTGAGAGAGTTACCTTTCCAAGGTCAATATTTTCCCTTATGCTCTGTACAGAACCTGAAGAAATCCTTTGTGCACGCCCTGTAATTTAAAATTTTAAAGAAATGTTGACAGCAAGAAATGCATTTCTGCTGCCTGCTGGTTTTGCATGTCAGTTAATCTCTATTAGCAATACAAAGTGTTTAAGGTGTCAGACTCATTTTAGACCCGTCAATCTTCAGTTAAGGAAATCTTCAGTGTTTGGTTTGGGTTTGACTGGTTTTATTAATTTACTTGGTCACTTGTTTGGAAACAAATCAATACTTTTAAGGAACAAGCTGATACACACGATTAACAAAGTGCCAAAAAATAGATTGCCAACTACTGAAAGGGCATACAGCTTTTTTCGAAGAAGGGACGTGTGTGCTTTGGCTTTAAAACACGTTCTCCTTACAATTTTTTGATCCAGAAGGAATAAACATTACTTCATAACTGGCAGATCCACGTCATGATTATCTGTAAGAAATCACCTCTCCAGTCCCACCACAGAAGAGCGTGGCTGGGCATTATGGAACGCTGTGAGAGCCTTTGATGGGAAGACGATAGATGCTTATCCTTGCCGTGACAGCCAGATTTATGAGCATCATATAAACAAACCTGAGGAGGCCTTCACCACCAGTAGATAAAGAAGGGTAGCTCTGTTTTGCTCCCAGAGCAAAAAGTCTGAAGGCAGTATAATAAGCTGAATTCTGCTACATGCTGAGCAAGGCCTTCCCTGTTGAGTAATTAAGAGAACATACAAAGAGTATGTTTTTCTCTGTGAGATTAAGGGATCAGAGTCAATGCGTGCATGGGACAGACTTTCCTGCCGCAGCAATCAGCCTGAGTCAGTCTTGCAAAACCGCAAACACAGTCATGTCTTCATAACACTCGGTGCAATTGCATTCCTCCTGGAGTGAAACCCCTCAGGTTTGGGACAGTTTTTGGTTGCTAAATAGTCACAGACCTTTCACTGAGAAGGCTGTCTCCCTGTTCCTCCCAGGCATGGTCTGTGCACTGTCAGCTCCAGTGCAATGACAGACCACAAAATCTGCTTTGAGGACTGAAGAGAGATTGTCCCCGAGATACTGATTATCAGACTGATTCAGGGCACCATGCACAACCTCCAGCTTCAGAAGTGACCAGGCAGCATATATGACATTCTCATGTATGTATATACACATGCACACACATATATACGTACAAAGGCATGCATACATATATAACAAATACATTAGTTCTGGTTATTTAGCTGCTAATTGTATGATTAGCAAAGGACACTGCATTAAATTAATCCCTTGTGTAAGCACATTGTTTTTTGTGAAGTTATACCAGCAATAATTATGGGCCCGTTCATTTCTCCCAGCTTTCCTATCTGATTAGGGAGAGAAAAGAAGTCTCCAGCCCAATTAAGCATTCCAGCTGGGAAAAGTGTGAATTTTGGAGGCCATTCTTCTCTCCAACTTGGCTGTCTCCTTCTTAATTATTATAAACATATTAGTTACAGTAGTTTGTTTTGGAAGGTAAACAGAAATAAAACATTATGAAAAGTGATACAGTAGCAGAGACCACAACTATGTCTAACTCTGTCTGTGGATGCCCATAAATGTCAATATTTTCATTAGATGACTGGTGTTCTTACTGAAGTGGCCAGCACTGTTCCAGTAATTCATTATTTTCTCTCTTGTTCTCCTTTGAATATGAGCTGCCTCCTGCTGTTTGTGCATCTAGTCCAATATGGTGGATTGCTCACAGCATCTGAAATACCCTCCCATCGAGATCAGGAAACAAATTAAATATTTTCCCCCATTCACAAGAAACCATGCTAGGAAAGGATTCCCAAACAGAGCACCTGGAAAGCAATCTTTTCTAGTTTTGATTGACAGCGATGGCTTAAATATGTCAATATCCTACCCATCCCATCCAGTAGGCAGTAGGGTTGCCCGTGTTGTAGGCACCCTGAATCCAGCAAGGCTGGATGTGTATGCCTGCACTGCGCAGGGCAGAGACTGGGTAGAAAGCTGCTTCTGGAGTCTCATTCAGCAGCAGCACTGGCTTCAGTTCCTTTGGGAACTTTTTAAATTTTCCTTTTCCAAACTTTGCCAGAGTTTGTGGCGCTCCTTAAACTCACACTGAAATTGCCTGAGTGACTCCCCAGCCTCAGCTGCTGGAGGTATTTATAAGCATGAATTCAATTGTGCTTCATGCATTTTTAAAATGAAAGTGCTAGTTTCACTGACATTAATCTATCCATGGTTTTGGTATCTAAGGGTTTCAAGGCAGAAGATTTCTTACAGAAGTAAGATTGTAAAAATACATTGCCATGATTAAGAAAAATCCACTCTTAAAAAAATAATTATCTTTCCCTTCAAGCTGTAATCAATTATAAACACAGGAGTTCAAATATCAGTTCAATACAGTGTTGCTATTTCTAGGAACCTGTAGCCTCAAGTAACATCCCCCAAAAGCTTTCTAACTAAAAAAGGTCTAGGAAAGTTTCAGTCATTTCTACAGTACCTGCAAAGCTTGAAATTCATTCCTGTAACAACAAGCAAATCATAGAGGAGCCTTACTATAATTAGAACCAATATTTTATGTATATGTCACGTCACGTCTTGTCACTGCAGGAAACAGCTGGGTAGGTTGATAGACTGATCAATTGCTCAGTCGTACAGGAGTCTGACAGACCCTACCCTGTGTCACCAAGTGTCAGCTGCTGCAAGCAGTAGTCACACATGTCCACTTTCGTGCTGCTCTCACACGTCCTTTGAGCATGTTCAATGGAGTGGTGCAGTCAGCCCCATGCATCCATTCCTCCCATTACCCTGTGGCATCTCTAAAGGGGCAGATGTTTGCCTTCGTTCCTGACGTGTCCCAAATGCACCCGTTCCATTTGTCAGAGATACGGAGCTATTGAGCTCCTTGATAGCTCCTGACATTCATTGCGTACCCATTCCATTTCATATTTTCATTGCATTTAGAATTTCTGAGGCATTTTCTTTCAAAAGCTTGAAGTTGCCTGCCTGCGTGCCTCTGAGGAACATCCAGGTTCCATATCCGTATGTTCAGATGGAAACAGCATTTGAGTTGAAGATTCATAGTTTGGCCTAGAAGTTGCTGATTTGGCTTTTAAGATGTAGGTTTTCAAGACCCGAATCTTGTTTAAACTGGTAAATGCAGCTGCCCCTCTGCCAATTTGTGACCTTATTTCCTTCTGATATCCCCATTGGCTTGCAATTTGCTGCCAAGGTATGTAAATTGACCTATAGGTATTCCCTTGCCCTCTGAAGAAATTCTTCAGCTGGGAGTTGCTGAGGCTTTCATTAGATTGACTCTAGAAAACTGATTATGAATCCCATCTGTTTGTGATTAAAACCAATTTGTTGTGATTACATGGGGAAATGTTGTTTTGTACCCTATAGCTGCTGCCACAATGCAGTTGGTTTGCAAGATTTCTATCTGTTCAACACCTGTGCGTGCTTCTAGCTCTCCTTCTTTGCTGCCAGCTTCATAAATATATGCAGCAACCCTAGCTGCTTTTCTTCCATCTTGCTTCATTTAGGCTAGCGGAATTATTAAGTTGGTGTTCAAAATTATTCCAGGTTTATGTGCAAAGTTATTTGATGATTTTTCTGATTTTGTTTCTCCAACCCCACAATAAAAGAAAGCTAGGCAAGCAAGAGTAAAGAAGCAAAGAAGGAAAGGCAACCATGTATTTCTTGCAGTCAGATGTGAACGATATGTAGTGTTTGTACATCAGGCTGAATTTGTCACTTCTGAGTGTTCAGTACAAATGCTTTGTTGTCTTTGGTCTGCAAAATAGCCATTCACACACCACCAGTGGAAAAATTATCAGTTTGTAGATATGACCATACCTATGATGGGGTAGTAAAATAAAAAAAAAACCCAAAACTTTCAAACACATTTCCAGAAACAAAATATTCACAAGGTCCAAAACTTTCAACTAAAACCCCTTTTTCTCAGGTGCTTTTCCCTCATTGCAAAAAATGTGGGGTTTGTTGAGTTTTTAAATTAATGTTTCATGAAGAAGTAGCTGGAGAGGGATCTACTTGTCCTGAAGTGAGTCTTCTTTTTGACCTTTCCCACATGGTCAGCTTGTGTATGACAGTTTGTTTCCTGGGCAAACTTGATTCAGCAAGTATACCAATATGGTGTTTCTAAAACACCATGATCTGCACATACTGCTGGAGCAATATATGCAAGGAAGGCATTCTGCACAAAAAATGTGTATGTATGTATTTTCCTTTTATTTTCAGGTCATCTTGTTGAACTGCACAAAGAAGTGAATAAGAGCCCCAGGTTCATTATCATTGCATTATCACAAGCCTAGTTTCATACATTCTGTTATGGTTTCCTATTACTCAATGCCTTCACCGAATACATAAAATATTTTTCGTACTTGTCATCTTAATACAAACTTTCCCAGGAACTTTTATCATTTTTCTTGCTCTTTCTGGATATTTACAGTTACTATGTGACTAAGATAAGACAGTCAAAATCAACCTATCTAGTCAGAATATTTTTTGCCTAGATATGAAAGTGTATGTATAGACATATTGAATATAGAATGAGCTGGAAAAGTTACATATTCGACATACTTTAGTTAACATACGTGTTATGCAAGCTATGCAGTGCAGTGTTTTGAAAGCAGTCGTCGTACAACTGTTTATTCATCAGCTGGCGTTCTTGAGCGTACACAAAAAAGCTGCAGTCATTCAGTGACATTACTCCCAGTTACACTGCTGGCATCCAGGCCAGAATTTGGCTCAGTAATGGCAATTTTATACATGGTCCATGCACCTGAGAAGTTGAAGAAATTATGTTTTTCACATTTGCCTTATTTTGCGGTAATTCTCATTAGGCTTTTGTGGTTACAGTGACACTTGCTCTGACCCAATACCCTCACAACTGCATCTCCAGTATTATATTAAAGGTTATAAACTGAGTTTTTTCTTAGTTGTTGGGAAAAAAAACACCTGTACACTTCTTAGTCTGATGGGCATCCCCAGACACCAGCTGCCCTTTGAAAAAGTCTGTGTCCAAGGCAGCAAACTGGTGTCTTCACCACCCTGAGCCAAAAACCACTGCTGGGGTCATGAGACAAGGGTGGTGGGAATGGCAGGCGCTGCTGGAGCCCCCAGGTGCCCCTGCCCTCCCTGGCTCAGCCAGCAGCGCCGGAGCTCCCCATGGAGCTGCTGGGAGAGGGCTGCTGCCCTGGTGGGTTGGTGGCAGTGACTCATTACAGCCTGAGTGTGTTATGTGGTTACCAAGGTAACGAGATAATTGAAGTAATTACCTTCGCAAATTCTCATGTTGATATTCGGCATGTAAGCCTGCCTGTTATTGGGCAACCTGAGGCATGCATGCTGTAGCCGTCTTTTCTGGAAACCAAAAATGCATTTTCAGTATGGGGAGTGCATATTCTTGCAAGGGTTTTGTTGGGTTTTTTTTCTTTTCGGTTCCACAGGGCACAATGCTTTTTTTCCAAGGCAGTCAGTTTTTGCCTTGGGTACCCCTCTGAGACTTGTTGCAGATATAGCAGCTGCAGATCTGGTTCTCTCCTTACATTTAAATAAGCATTCCTGTCCTGACTGGCAAAACCCCTGTCTCTGGTTTCCACGGTACCTGCATAGACAAGGCTGTTAACGCTGCTGTGCAAATGCTGATGCTATCAGCTAAATCTGCTCCAAGAGAAAATGCAGTAGAAAACCCTACCCTGTCAATAAAGAAAACCTGCAGATGCTTCCAAAATGTCCAAATTATCAGCCAGTAACCAAGATCACTTCAGCAAACAGCTGGGTCTCATCTCAGATGATTATAGCAAGGCACATTTCTGTTCATGCATGGTTGGCGAGGTTTGTTTTCCTGCACGTATGTAATCAGTGGTCCGAACCAGAGATGGGCTCAGTGGTTGGACATCCCTGCACAGCCCTGCCGCCCTGCATTCCCTGGTCCTTTGGCAGCCCCTTGGACAGCACGGGGAAGCTTTTGTTATGTTTTCAGCATACACTGATGGATCTGTGCTTGGTATTTTGCTGGAAGTAGGAGTATTCATTTCAATCATGACCTGAGGCAAATTTGAATGTAGGTTTCCAGAAGTGTTAAAACAGTATAGACAGAGTTTAATGGGCCAGACTCCAAGCTCTATAAATTTAACTATTCCCATATATCCAGTGTAACTTACAAGTTGATTAAAACATGTGTGAATTGATTCCTGTAGACTGACACTTCACGGGTGGCTTTAGACTGAGAAATAATTGGGGTTTGCTTTATAAAGTGCCCTGTATCTTGTAAGTATGGCTTGGAAGTTGTTTTAGAAAATCTCTGGGGCTGCTGATCTGCTGGACCAGCTGAGCTGACAGTTTGGCTGGGAGGTAACAGACAGATTCTTATACTCCTTTTATCACTTGAAGGTTGCAGAAAATGCAAACAATATGGCCACGAAGAGAGCGCAAGCACCACCCATTCCTGCCCCTTTGAATGAAGATCAACTTCAGCCACAGACTTAGACAAGTGCAGTAATTTTAACAAGATAGATACTCCAGAATGGTTCTGAAGACACCAGAATGATTCCTCACCAATGCTAGCATGCCCATAGTGATCACCTCAAAAAGAAACAGACCCTTCCCCCCCCCCCCCCATTAACCCTACCTCAAATGCTCCTTCGTCCCCAGAGGGAGAGCCCACTTTTCAGGGGAGACTTCTGCCTATGCATATCTTATGCCTTATATTCCTCCGCACATCTGCTGATGCAATTGTATGACCTCCTGTGAAGCTCTCATGTCACTGGCTCCTGCTGAAGAGGTTGCAGAGGAAGGTTATAGCATTCTTGGCAAGACATCATGGAGCCAATCTTGATTGTTTTTTGGGCCACCACTAGAAAAGCTTCATAAACTTCTCCATTGTCCCATGCCAGTAAAGATGTCAGTCAGAGTTATCACCTTCTCCCTATTTCCAGTCGCCTCTTACCTATTATCTTTAATAGCAGTCGCTAATGTAAGTTACAAGTGAAGATAACTGATCCACTCCTAAATAAAATGCCTATAAACCTGATTTTGATAATAGAAGAATAAGGAAAGGTGTATAGTTTCAGCAAAATTTTACAGTGTGCATTTCATTATCCTTGCAGGGAGGCTATTTTCACTCCTCTCTGGTGCCATGCAATACCCGGCTGAGAGAGAGAATCTAATTTAGGTACTGTGTCTCCAGCAGTGGCTGGGGGGGTGTTTCTAAGAGAAGGCAGCCAATGCTGCCATGACTATGTGAGGTTGTAAGGCTTAGGATTAAATCAGCCTGAAATGGATGGTTTGGGATTTTGTTAGGAAAATCGGTATTAATCTGGCTTTGTCACTCGGTTGTTTTCAGTCTTCATTTGTGTTCTGCTATCTATAGGGTGTGCAAGAATGAGAAAGACTAATGAAGTGCAAAGGCTGTGATGAAAGTATGGTTTTGCAATGTGGCATGATGTTGTTTTCTATAGAATTAGACCTAAGTAGTAAAATCAGTTTTGAAAAGGGAGTTATACTCATCTTTGGTACTGTTATTTCCCTAAGAAGGAATACAAGGAGTGTGCTGGGGGCTCTATGATTGCTCTGTGAAATTCCAAGCAGTGCATTCCTGGGATTTAGCCGAGAAACCAGAGGAGTGTGTACTTGCCATTTTTAATTGTATTACTTAAATTCTCCATTAACATATATCACTCGCTATCTATCTGAATAATCTAGCATGTAGGGAATACTTCCAGGTAACCCAAACCAGACGGAGGGTTTGGACATCGTTTCAATTACTGAGGCACTTGAAGTGGAAGCCTAATTCCACACCCTTTCTGTATTGCATGGCTTTTAGGCCTTAAAATCTGCTTTTAGATGTTGATTTTGGTAGACAGTGAGATATGTGCCCAGTCCCAAGCCCAGGAGAAGTCCACAGCATGTCATCACACATGTGGTTAGAGTTAGCAATCTGACAAGGAACTGTTAAACTGGGAACTATCGTAGATTAACTGTGCCTGTGTTGTGGGTGAGAAAGGAGCTTGTGACAGCCCTCATTTTGAAGGCTGAGTCCCTGGTTCCTTGATTCGCGTGCAACCTGTGTTGTGGCTGGAAATGAGAAATTTGGCAGCTGAATGGGTAGGGTGCTCTCCCATGAATGAGACCTAGGATGTTTCACCTCAGATGCACTGTCTTAAATATCCTACAGGAGCATAGCAACCTGGCTTAATCAGCCACTGCCTTTAGGGAGAGGCTGACTTCACTCCTGTGGACAGGGGTTCCTCCTGAGCCTAGATGTTGCCATCAAAAAGTGAACACCGGGAAGTCCTTGTAATTTTAGCACAGCAAGTATAACCCCAGGAGAAGGTATCTTACCCTTCTGAAACATCTGTCCCATTCTTAATCTTAGGAGAATATTTGGCATGTTTTTATCCTGTAGTTTCACTGAACCGTGTGATTTTTTTCCTCCTGATAGTCTCCTTTCCTGCCTGAATAGACAGGCTGGGTAGGTCTCCTTCACTTGTTGTCTTTGTGGGGAGCAAAGAGGAAAGTTAGCATCTGTTTAGGTTTGAGTATGTGAGAAGTTCCAATGAAGTGGATAGTGTTCCCCAAGCTCAAAGGTCCACCATCAAAGAGGTGCTTAGGCACTCTCCTGACTCGGGGCCTCCGCCTCCACCACTTCTTTGCTGTTTCTTTTACCAGAAAGTCTACTCTTTTTAGTCTGTCCCAATAACCTCTGGAGATAATTCTATGAATTCTACACAAGAGGCACAAAGACAGCTGCAATCCAACTTCGATACTTGAAATGACGCAAATTACAAATCTCTATTCAAGGCGTTTGAAACCAGAAGGTGATTTGCTGGTTGTTTTTCCCAGGACCTACTGGAAAAAAATTCAGTCTCTTCAGGGGTGTGTGGTTTTAGATTAGTGTATTAATCTTTATTATCTAAATTAACGGAATTTTTATATTACATAAATGTTTATATAATATCATCCTTGCCAGTGCTGGAGGTAATGGGTGTGCCACTGTACAATATTTCTCATTCTTTGATATTTACATTATTTGTGAACATATTGGCCAAAATTCCAAACAAGTGCATAGTCACACTGTTCCAAGCCTAACCTTGGAGTTTTTACCTCCTCGGCCACAGGAAAAGGCAAGAAGGTGACGGTGAGCCAGAGCAGTTTTCCTGTAGGCACTGAGGTCAGGGGTTTAGGTAGGATGCAGGTGTAAAGCTCTGACACAGGAGTTTGTGAAGTCATTTCACGGCTGTGGTGAGCACACAAACAGGCTCACATGTTTCACAACACATGGACAAGCTCCAAACATATGCCTGACAACAGAACACGTGTCTTCATGGCCTCTTTCCTGGACTTCTACATACTTCCCCTTTGCAAGAGTCCGTGGTTCCATTCTTGCAACACTTTTCAGACCATGTTACTTGAAATGAAATCTAGAGCCTTCAAAATGCTGATTTTTGGTGTTGCTAGTAGCATATTCTAATGATCCAAGGAATAATATTGCAAAAGATTTACACATCAGGTTGACCATTTTCAGTGCTGTTTAAAATACACTCAATTTCATAAGCAGTGCTATTAGTGGAGTCCTTCCTATTGCATCCAACTTGCTGTTCCTGCTTGCACAGTGCATAGAAACTGGAGACCATAATACTGG
Organism: Falco rusticolus; assembly: GCF_015220075.1. Lineage (NCBI taxonomy): Eukaryota > Metazoa > Chordata > Aves > Falconiformes > Falconidae > Falco > Falco rusticolus. The sequence goes on from NC_051187.1 coordinate 121,196,821, forward strand.
TGCATGTGATCATTATCAAAGGTCCAAACCAGTGCATTACACTTCTCTTTTGAAGAAATGTGGTCATTTTCTCTCTAATCCTTGTCCAGGCTGGGAATTTTGTATTTTATGCTACAAGGCAAGGGTACCTCCAGGGGAACACAACTGAACCTCAGGTGTTTTCTTTCCCTTGCATGGAAAAGGGTTTCACTTTGAATAAACCTCCAGAGTATCGCAGCTCCTTAACTTTTACTTCATACTCTTCAACCTGAAAAACATGACAGAGCTCTGTGTCTCAAAATAACATGCTGAGACTGCCAGCGTGCCCTCCTGAAGGTATATGGGTTTCCCACAGTTTTCTTCATAGTACTTTTAGCCACTTTGCTTCTTGTCCCAGCTGGAAGCAGAAACTGCCAGAGGTTCATGAAAATGAAAAATGGTGAATGAAACATACTGTAAATCCAAACTTTCAAACCCCAATAAGGCTTAATTATGATTTCATCCAAAGTGGCTCACATAATTATTTCTCCCAGGTTTTAATGCTGTAAACCTGTCTTCTGCAGCACACATCCACATTCCCGTTGGCCGTGCTGGGAACTCACACCCAGATTTATCGCTTGAGCATGAAAACATACAATGATCCTTTAAAACTTGCCAGTTGCTTGAGAGCTTAATATCAGTGCCTTAGATTAGAAGCACTCTCTAAAGCAAGTACGAGGAAGTGCGGGGAACACTGAAGAAACTGTATATATTTATCTAAGACAAAACTGGCAAATTTTTAAGGTCGTCTCCTGCAGGTACTGTCAAATAGCACTTGAGGTCCTTACATAATTTGGACCAGAAACCATATACCATTAAAGAAAGTGAAGGGCATGTCAGAGACAATTTCCTCTTCGTGTTATGTTGCCATTCTGCCCCATCACTCCAAATGTGATACATGTCATCACTAATAATTCCTGCACCCCACAGCACGTCTGTTTTTCCCTTTAATTCAGCAGTTAGATGGACCAGCCAAACTACACACGGTTGTGAGTTCCAATGGGGACGCGGCTGGTATATTTAAGAGACTGATTTCAAATTTACATTTGCAATGAAATGTATGAGGTCATGTTCCAAGAGGCATGCTTTGTCATTGTCCTTTAGCCTAATGGAGTTCATTTTTAGTGTTATTAATAAATTAACATTCTTCATTTGTAACAAGTTGGGGAAATTTGTAATTGTGCTCTGATGACTCCTTTTCCAACTTGCCCTCTGTGAAATCCACTCTTTCCTGAGGATAGATATATAGAGAGGAAAGTTAGGGATATTTCTCCATTTCTACTTTCTGTATTTTAGAATTTATCTTTTTACACATACCAAAAAGCTTATCTACCACTTTATTTGTAGTTCCCCCTGGCCTCTGTCCACCTCCTAAAGGGGTTCACAGTGGTCACCGTGCCCGTACTCTTTTGCACTAGCAGCACAACCCTTTGATTTTCGGAGGAAGTGCGACGGTAAAAGAGAAGCAGAAGGTGACTGATGACAACAGAGACTTGTGCAGTTGTTGGAAATTAGAAGTCCCGTTACTTTCCCGGACTTACTTTCTTTTCATCCCAGGCCTTTGGATCATTAAGGGATGCTGACAGTTCTAGAGGCGTATTTCCTTGCTCTACCATTTGCGCAAACGTGCTAATCCACTTTCTAAAGCCTATACTGTCTTTCTCGGTTCTGTGCTTATTATGACTGCTTTGTGGTTCATTCATGAGCTCATTTTTCATGCTGCTTGGAAAAGCTCCTATCCCTTCAGAAACTGTGATAACATTTGAATGCAGCTAAAATGAGAAGGAAAAATCAAAAATACTCCGAAAGTCCAAGGCTTTCCCCCTTCACACCAGAATATGAGCATAAAATTCAGTATATACCAAAGGATTACACATTACATCTTACGCTATGGAGCTCATTAATGCATAATAAGGTAAATCTGTAAAACCGGCCCCAAACCTCCATGCATGAAGTTCTTCCCCAGCCGCCGCGATTTTCACAAACCGCGTCCTTTCCTACGCAAGGCAGCTTTCTGAAAAAAAAAAAAAAGCACCCAACAAAAACCAACCAAAAAACAACCCAGCCATCATCAACACCACTTCCTATGCTAACTCGCGTATAAACAGCAACCCTATTTATACTTCCCAGCAATCTTTCCTGTTAGTAGCAGGATTACTAATTGCTGGCTTACAGCTCCTTCCTCCCCGCAGCAGACAGCCCAGCGGAGCCTGGCTGCCCTCCAGATTTTTCGCCACGGAGGAGACAGGCATTTCCAGCCCTCCGCCTGCAAAGCCAGCTCCACCCTCGCCGGAGCCAGGCCAGCAGCAAACCCGGCTGGTTTTATTTTTCCCAGCAGAGGTGCGGGGCTGTTTGCACAGCCTAATGGCTGATGCTTGCACAAGGATGGGAGTTCAGGAGGTGACCTGGCCCCTCGCCTCCTGATTTCTGTTTATGCCAGAGCAGAACGGAGGGTTCCTATCAAGCAGCCCTTAATTTGGGGAAATGATGTGCGGTTTCCACTCGGAAACTCTTAATTAAATAGTCTGCGTAGGCTTAGGAAGCAGGTCTGTGTTTATCTGAATGCAAATTTTGTTCTTCTGGGGGTGGGCAAATGGCAGGGTAAATTAGGGGACAGGAGTGTGCGCTCCAGAATAAAAATGTCCAGTGCCAACTCTACCAGCCCAGGAGTAAGGAGGAAGGCAGAAGTGGAGAGATCCTGCGTGGTTTGCAGTTTTCCTGTTTCTGATTTTGGCATCTAATTTCTATATTAATTTATACTGTTACTCTGGGAAGCCTGCTGTCTTTCACCTTTGGGAGGCAAAACACTCCAAAACTGAGAAAGTAACAGTCCTTATGTATTCACCATGGGCAAGAGAGACCAGGTTTGCTTTAAAGACAGAGTTTGTTAAATGGGATTTGCTCTACCCTTACATCCCTCTGTCTTCATGTTTTTGTTTCAGTTTTCTTTTCCCCTCAGGGTTTTCCATTGACTGAATTGTCTAAACACTTTGACCATGACTGCCAAATTATAAATACTTTCCTTCAGAGATGATAATCTAGATAAAACAGTTGACTAGCTAGCTGCCTACAGAGGAGGAATACACACCACGCTGAGTTTTTAGCACTTTTATTTATCATCTGGAGTATCTGAATTGTTAGCATTATGACAAAGGCTCGGGCTTCCTCCATGGACCTTGGGACAGATGTAGTTACTGGTAGGAGGCTGGCCGCAGGCACGGAGGCTGCCTACAGGTGGGAGGCCGGCTGCAGGCAGGAGGCTGGCCACAGGCAGGGAGGCTGGCCGCAGGTAGGGAGGCTGGCCGCAGGTAGGGAGGCTGGCCGCAGGTAGGGAGGCTGGCGGTAGGGAGGCTGGCCGCAGGCAGGAGGCTGGTGGCAGGTAGGGAGGCTGGCCGCAGGTAGGGAGGCTGACCACAGGTAGGGAGGCTGGCCGCAGGCGGGGAGGCTGGCCGCAGGCGGGGAGGCTGGCCACAGGTAGGGAGGCTGGCCGCAGGTAGGGAGGCTGGCTGCAGGCAGGGAGGCTGGCCACAGGCGGGGAGGCTGGCCGCAGGCGGGGAGGCTGGCTGCAGGTGGGGAGCCTGGCCGCAGGTGGGGAGGCTGGCCGCAGGTAGGGAGGCTGGCCGCAGGCGGGGAGGCTGGCCGCAGGCGGGGAGGCTGGCCGCAGGCAGGGAGGCTGGCCGCAGGTAGGGAGGCTGGCCACAGGCAGGGAGGCTGGCCGCAGGTAGGGAGGCTGGCCGCAGGCAGGAGGCTGGCCGCAGGTAGGGAGGCTGGCCGCAGGTAGGGAGGCTGGCCGCAGGCAGGAGGCTGGCCGCAGGCGGGGAGGCTGGCCGCAGGCGGGGAGCCTGGCTGCAGGTGGGGAGCCTGGCTGCAGGTGGGGAGGCTGGCCGCAGGCAGGGAGCCTGGCTGCAGGTGGGGAGGCTGGCCGCAGGTGGGGAGGCTGGCCGCAGGTGGGGAGGCTGGCCGCAGGTAGGGAGGCTGGCCACAGGGAGGCTGGTGGCTGCAGGGAGGCTGGCTACAGGCAGGAGGCTTCACCCTCCCTGCAGGCAGCGTTACAGTGCGGGCAGAGCCCTGAGGTTGGGGTCCTAGGCCACGTCGGACACCTTGCCCCAGGGGCTGGCACCCAGCGGAGGGAGGAAGGGGCAGGGAAGCAGCAGCTTGGCCTTTTCTCCTCTCGCTCTGCCTCCAGTGCCAAAGAACTGTTTCCACCTAGCTTTCTAAAGGTGACACTCATCAGAAAAAAAAAAAAAAAAAAGGCAGGTTTACAGGTATGTAAACACCTTGTTTTACAAACAGTAATATAAAAAGTCTGACTTGACCTGACAGCTTTTCTTTAAGGAAAAATACTCCCTGTCTATAATGAATCTCCTGTCACTAATTCCTGTTTCCAGAAACAAACTGTGCTGTTCCAAGAACATGTTGCACAAGTGAATCCATAACAAAATAATCACGGAGAAAGCAGGTTCCTTATAGCAAAGCTGTTATAAAGGATTGCAGACACGGTTATTTTAATCTCCCAAAGTGTCTCTATCTGTACTTCCCTTCCTCCAAGCAATTTGGACCAGAACGACAGCAGCAATAATTGAAGGATGAGTCACTGGCTGTATTGTAGGTGAGACATCATTATGGAGGGAAGGCCAAGAAACAAGCCTTAAAAATGGACTTGCTTTTATACTGCTGCTGTACCTCTCAACCTGGCAGTCCTTATAACAGCACCACACGTGTCACCAGACTTATAGCCTGTCAGCGTTGTCACTCCATTGTTACGTGTCCAGTTTACCTCTGGAAGATCACTCTTGGATGACTCCTGTCATACAAGATCTTAGTTTCTGACTAATTTTTATACCAACATTAGTCAAATAAACACGTTCTTTGAGTGTGTTCTATGATTTTGTTACTTGAAATATTTTACAGGATGTTAACTATTGATTCAGACTAGGCCAGTTCGGGATCTCTGTTTTCTCTATAAAAACCAATCATTACAAATATTGTACAAGCACTGATAAAGGAAATAGTTTTTATTTAAATACTCCTAATAAGAACTATGACTGTGTAATAAATGTGTTATGTTACTCAGTAAGCACCCTATATCATTGTTTGCAAGTCACTGTTTGCAAATCCCATTCTCGCAGCTGGCCACGGCATGGTCTCTGTGCCACGAACAGTGTCTGATTACAGAAATATGCAAGTGAAAATTCAGTCCCTGAAACCCAGATTTGATCTGAGTTTGAGCCAACAGAAGGGAGGTGGTGAACATCTCTGAATTCTTCAGATTGCTGTCGAGATCAGGATCCAGCTCTAGACAAAAATGGCCATAGGGATTTTTTGCTCCACACGAGGACTGTGAAACTGAGATTAGAGACTGAATCAATTTTCCATTTTTGCATTTTACAGTCTTGTCGCTGATGGTGATAGAGCAATACTGAGGCCTGAAAGCCTTGGAGTGAAATACAGGGAGAAAACAAGGAAGGTAAACGTGCAAGAGAATAAGGAGCAGGACAGGACAAGACGGGAAGAGGAAGGGCAGGGGAGCTGCCTTTTGCAGTTGTTGCTTGGATGACCAGAGCACGTTCAGAAGTCCTGGTAAATAAATTTTGCCATCCACAACAGGTGAGCTGCTTTTGCAGCATGCGGAGATGGGGGAAGAGGCTGGAGGGAGTGGGGTCCTGCCTTCCCTGCTGGAAGTCCCCTGAAGCTGACCCTGGGGCTGAAGGACAAACATGGTGCCACTCAGGCAGCTTGTCCTCAAAACTGAGCCTGTATCACCGCTCTGAAATATTAGCTTAAATTTATTAAGCGATATCCTGATTAGGAAAAAGACAACCTGTTTTTCCTATCACTCGTCCCTACATGAGGGGGGACCATGTCAGCACCATGTATTTTTTTGTGTCGGGAAAGACTTGAAATTCACACTTTTCCCAGGGTGGGAACCTGAAAAAGAATTTTATCCTATAAAGGAGGTGCAGGGGGCAGGGAGCTGCACGTACCTGGCACTTTTATGGATGCACTCACCAGCTCTGGGGGCTGGGGCCCAGGAGGCAGCTAGTGAATGGTAACATGATCTATCTTTTGTGTGAGGTGAAGGAGTTTGGGAGCGGGGCAGGGAGAAGGGAGGGCTGAGCCAGCCAGGAGCATGCACCAACTAGCACCAAGGCAGAGAAAACAGCTCTTGGAACCACTTCCATAAATTTTCTTTTCCTTGAAGCATCCGACAGAAAAAGAGAGAGGGGAAGGGAGGGGGAAGAGGGGAGGGAGACAGATGGAAGTGTGAATGGAGCCGTAAAACCTTGCAAAAGCGGGGATAGGCAATCATTTCACGTTCTGGCACAGCCGCCTCCTGCGACGGCTGGAGAGCCTCACTGTTAAGAGCTCACAGCCTCCTCCGCCGCCTCTCCCGCAGCTTGCCCATGGCTCGGGGTTGATCTTGGAGAGTGCTGCGTGAAGAAACAAATCAATGAAGCTGGAGGACTCGGCAAGCACAGCGAGCAGGCAGGGGCATGCGGAGGAGCAGGAGTGACCAGGAATCCCCCAACAGCAAAGCACCTCTGAGCAGGGCAGCTGGCCACGTGGCTCCTCGTCATGGCCACCACCAGCCCCCGATGGGGCCAGCACAGCTTCGTCCCCACTCAGGGACCAGTGAGGGCTCCCGTGGAGTCTTGCTATAGCCCCATACACAACCACCACCAGTGCCACACATCTTTGGAAGAGCAGTAATGGGGCCTGAGAAATGGCTCCTTCTCATGCTTGAGGTCTGGAAATTGCAGAACAGAGCCCTTGTGCCAAAGAGACTTTTGATATTTATTCTGTCCTCTGACACCTTCCTCTTAACACCATGTTTGTGTGCTGAGGAAGTATTTCTTCACATTAGGAAAACGTGGATGGGAAGAAAGTCAATATAAACACATCATTAATCGTCAGATATTTCCTTTTCTAGTTCTGAGTACTTTAAACAACAATGAAATATAAACAAAAATTACTTCTTTTCAACCTGTAGTAATAACGGCTGGACCATTAACTGTTTCCTTATCCATCACCATGATAACATGCAGTCAGTTGTATGGCAGCTCCCAGGCAAACCGTTCGAAGACAGGTTTTATGTTGCCGTCACCGTTTCACAAAAGGGTGTGTTGAGCGGAGGGGGAAAAGAGACTTCCCCAGGATCATGAAAAAGGCCTGATCCATACTGCTTTCAAAGCAATGAAATCAGTTGCATTGATTTCATCCAGGGATTTGGAAAAGACCCTGAGTCAGAGAATGGAGAAGCAAAAAACCATCTGTCGATGCCCTCTGCATTTTTCTGCTAGATTAAATCATCATTTTCTTTTTCATTTGGGAGAGAGAAAGGGGCAATGGGAGGCACAGTCACCAACGCAAAGAATAGGACTGGCTAAAGCACATAAAAGTGTTAAAGTGCTTTATAGTGGTTCTCAGAAGTGCTCAGTGAAAATATTTTGTATCTAATAAATGTATGACTAAGAACACAATAATATTCACAGAGCCATAACTCTTTCCAGCAAAGGCTTCAAACGCAAAACAGATCAGATGGCTCCCAGACGCAGAAAAGCAATTGGTTGTTATCACAACCACCATGGTAACTTCTCATCGCTCTTTACTGTCATTGCAGATGGTAAAGTCAGGGAGCAGAATACAGCGTTACTACAGCAAGGACTTATCTATGCTTGCTTTCACAGCCTTCTGAAGCAATCTATTCCTTCCTTCTCTATGCTGACTCAGGTTGGTTGCTGATAGGAAATCACAAATGTCACTGTGATGGGAATTGGCACTGAAAGCCAAAGACACCTTCCTAGCTCGACTTCGTAGAAAACCCTAATCTTATCATTTTAACGGCTGAATGGCCCTAGAAACTTAGAGGAATGGACTTTCGGCTGAGGTATGAAGTGTTATACTAGGGGCAGACACAAGCCCAGTTCCTGGCTGCCAGAGTCACAGTGTAATATGAATGTACCATGCCCCAGGGGCCGGGGACTTGGGGGGCACCACTGAGAACATGGTAGTAGGGTTGGTGCTGTTAGTTTAGTAATATACTGCTTTTTGAATCCTTAGAAATTTCTATTTCCAACGGTGTTGTGAAATAAAGGTGCAAAGAGTGAAAGTGAACGATGGTACGCCCCAGGTGTACCATTAGAGTACCTGTACCCTAATGTGTAGGTAATGATGAGAGAGGAATGAGGAGCTCCACACTGCATTAATGTGAGAAGGTGCAGTGTGCATCCATTGCTGGAAATAAATGGCAGTGTCAAAATGAAGTGTCTCATCTGTAGCCTAATGGGGAGAGTACCGGGTAGAATCCTGGCCATTTGGACTCTAGTCCATGTACTGTTGAGTGACCTTGGGAAAGTCACTTTCTTCAAGTCTGTGCAAGACAGGAGTAGTCACCTCCTTTTCGAACTGAAATAGAAGAATGAATTATTATGGTTGTTATTTTGGTCCTCTCCAGTCATTTTTCTCAGTCAGTTTAGCTCATGTATCAGGGCGGCTGTCCTCTGACATATGAGATGCTGGACAAGCTTAATCAGGTGTCATTTATGAAATGAAATGGGATTAAATTTTACTTGTAGTTTAAAAACAACCCAACTGTGTTATCCACTGAATCATCGCAATGTCAACCTCTTGAAAATTTATGTAGCTTTAAACAAACCATAGGCTGTTGCTAAGGAAAATATTATAGTATTACAATAATTATAACGGTGAAGTGTTGTAGCAATTCTCTGATGGAGGCATTGTTTACTTTTCAGATTTTTCTCAGGTTTATACAGATAGCATTTAATTTGACTGCTTTTCACAGGTCTTACCACAATGCTTATGCTTTATTTTCAAACAATGAGTAAAGGTATTTGTTAAAGGCTACAGAAAATCCTGGAGCTGAGAGGTACACTCAGTGTTTGTGATTGCTCAAAGCTATGGAGACTGCATTTTAGCTCTGTCTGCTTACAGTCTTTTTCTGTAAAACACAGTGATTAAAATAGGGCATGTTTTATGATGGCATTTGGAATTTTTTTTTTCTTCCCTTTTACCACGTTTACCTCGTAGCTGGCTGAGGAATGAGACACGCACTGCTTCTTGGGTGCCAGTTTGGTGCGTCTCAGTTCTCTCTTCTAACATCCCTGAAGGTCATGCTTGGAAAACCGGGGGAGGTCATATAGATTCTGCAGCTTCAATAGTTTACCATTAAAAAGCATTTAACGTGTACTTATTAATCACATAATGTGCTACTGTCATGGTTTAACCCCAGCCAGCAGCTAAGTCCCCCCAGTGGGATGGAGGGAGAGAATCAGAAGAGTAAAACTGAGAAAACTCATGGGTTGAGACGAAGACAGTTTAATAAGTGCAGCAAAAGCCACGCACACAAGCAAAGCAAAGCAAGGAATTCATTCACCACGTCCCATGGGCAGGCGGGTGCTCAGCCATCCCCAGGGCCATCCCCAGGGCAGCCGGGCTCCGTCACACGTAACGGTGACTTGGAAGGCAAATGCCATAAATCTGAATGTTCCTCCTTCCTTCTTCTTCCCCCTTATTTATATGCTGAGCATGACATCATATGGTATGGAGTCAATTGTCCTGGTTGTGTCCCCTCCCAGCTCCTGGTGCCCCCCCCAGCCCACTTGCTGGTGAGGTGATATGTGGAGCACAGAAGCCCTTGGCTCTGGGTAAGCGCTGCTCAGCAGTAACGCAAACAGCCCTGTATTATCAACACTGTTTCCAGCACAAATCCAAAACACAGCCCCATGCCACCTACTATGAAGAAAATTAACTCTAGCCCAGCCAAAACCAGCACCGCTTCCTGCATTACCCAGCCGAGCTGGGCTTTCTCAGTGCACAAGCGTGCTGTATGTATTGCGTATCCTCCAGGGCAGAGATAGTGTTTGGCCAGCAAACAGGAACAGAATGTTTTCGTCGTCTATGACTAATGTGATGACGAAGTGCAGGGCTCCAAACGGATCCCAGATCTACCTGGGACAATGTGGGGCAGGATATGAAGTAGATAACATCTTAGCCCCAGTGGAAGGGGGACACAAGCATCTCTGCCGGCATGCCGAGAAAAGCCTTTGGCTGTCAGTCAGATGCTCTTACGGAGATGAGGGTCAGTTTTGAAGAAGACCGAAGCTAGTAGTAAATGGTTGTATTTTTAATGGATTTCCTACGTACACTGATCTATGAGTTGTTGGGGCACATACGCACTGTACTGCTATGATGACAGGACATCACTGTGACCCTTAATTTAAACAAGATGGAAAAAAAACCTCAAAACCTCAGTGACTAATGAACCAGGGACTCACAAGGAGGTAGAAGATGGTTACTTTTAATTTCTGCTACTTACTGTTTCTTCCTGTAGATTGTTCGCATAGATGAGCCAGAGACATTAGGTATTAATTCCATTCTGCAGTAGCGTATTTCACAGTAGCTTTTAGCCTGCTAGTGTTTCTCATGTTGTGTGAGAAAAGTTTTGTGAAACAGAGGGATTTTGAAACTCTTTTACTTGTAGTAATAATAATGTAGAAAATAAATTTAACCTAAATTTTCAATGCTGCTTTGCATGGGATTTTTTTGTAATGGATAGAAGGAGACTTCAGGACATTATCAGAAGTTCACCACCAAACAGGGGCATCTAAAAACTTACCAAATGTATCGGGAAAAGTCTGAATTCCTTCACTCCTACAGCACCCTCTCTTCATTTTCCCCACACTCTCCCCCTGTAAATTAGAATATTTCTAGGATAAATAGGTAGGCCTAGCATATGGTTGCAGGATCATTTGTAGGCATAGAACTCACACACACACTTCAAAGAAAAAAAGGTTGTTTAATTTACACTGCAGTACTGTAGGAAATGCACAGAAGTTGTTGACCTTCCATTGCTTGTCTATCCCTAGACGTGAGCAGAAGATGCAGCTTCTTATTGGATGGGGAGGTTCCTATTATTAATCACGCTTCTGTTGTGACTATTTTTTTTTAATTTTGTACTCCTTGAAAAAGTTGACGTGCAAGTTAGGCACTCTGTGAAAGTATGTATATGGCTCTGTGCTCTGCATAACCCAGGCTTGTGTAAGGATAAAATATTTAAAAATATGCAGTTGGGTTTTCTTTACCTTGGCCTTATTAAGTATAGAAAAAACCTGCTCGTACTCATGCTGAAGGAAAGTGGTTTTTTATGGGTTAGTGAAATAAGCTATTCAAAACCAGTAAATCCTTCCAAAATACCCTTGCAGAGCTGTCAAAGTTAGTGAGACCTTGAGTTATATTATCAACAGCATGCTGTTAATGCTGCCAGAGTTTGAGGAAAGCATGAGTTTGACACTAAGCCTATTTAGAAATGACATAATGTTCTCCTAATCAATTAACATAGATGGTCACCTCAGGATGTAGCCTTCCTTTTCTTGTTCTTTTCAGTGTGCTCACCCTTCCAGCAACAGGTCGCTATGCCTATGTGTGCCTGTTAACAAAAGCAAATATTATGCAAATAAGAATGGAAAGTCACTTGAGTTTTTCTTCCTGCATTTTCCTCTTGGTTGAAAGAGAGCAGAGCTGATCCTGTGGGCATTTATGTAACACAAGGTCCCATTTTCTTTTCTGGGATTTCTCTAAGAAGCAGTAATTTGAAAGATCACCTTTTGTAATTAGACGCAACTGTCATGAGCCCAGCTGTTGCATCAGAAAGGAAAAAAAGATGTCAACAGAAAGCAAATATCATAGCCCATTTGCTGAAAAACACATCTATATTAACATAATAATTGCAAGTGATTCCTCCTATATCTTAAATATTACCTTTTAGATCTCAGGCCTTTAAACCTGACTAGTTTCTACGCTGAAACGATTTGCTAAATGTCCCTTGCCACTTATCACATCAATAAAACAATTGTTATGGTGTCTAGTACCATGTATGCCAGATTGTTAGAAATTAAACAGCAGTCTCTCCAAAGACAGAAAGCTTCTAGTGGTAGCATCTTACGTAGAACAAAACCTTGAGCTTTCGCTGTGATGTGAATGTGATAGTTTCTTTCTAAACTGTGATGACAAGATTTTATCATCTACTAAGTAGGTAGAAAATGAGACTCATATACACACTCCTAAGAAGGTCTCTAAATTGGAAATCACTTCTATACATGTACTTTAAGAACTTCAGAAAAAGCTCCGGTGTATGGTTAAGTCCATCTTGTTCCTGTTTGGGGTGAGATTTGTTCTTGGTATGGAGTGGGGGTGGGTGAGAGCGTGTGCCGTTTTTATTTGCTTGTTTGCATATCTCTGAGTTAAGAATCTAATTTTCTTAGGTAATTTTCAGTCGGGTACCTACTTTTGGGATCTGAGCTCATATATTGACATCTAAGAGAGTGACTGCATTTTTCAAAATGCTGAGTACCATCTGCAGCCCACACCACTTTCAGATGGCTCAGTCCAAGTGCTCAAAGTGGTACTCTAGCCAGCTTTCATCTGGAGCTTGAACTAAGCATGAACAAAATAATTTGACAGGTTCAATTAGTATTTACTAATTTTGCCATAAGGTTGAAGCCCTTTCCTACTTGGGTTTTGGGACAGAAATGCTAATCATAAAATTAACACCATATGTAGTGCTGTATCTTTGCTATATTTCTAAATTATTAAAAATCAGACTGCTGGGGATTTTACACACACATTTATTCTGACAGATGCCAGACCTTTTCTCAGGACTGGTTAAGTTGAATACACTCACACTGATCTGATTTTTAGTTCCCTGCTGAGATTTGGGGCAGTTTTTATTCAACATGACATGATTTACTCAGTTCTTTCTTACATTATGTACCTGGCATGCTATTATATTTGTTTTGCTTTTTGTTTTTTGGGGTTTTTTTTTCTACATGAAGTCTTTTAAAGAAAAGCCTGAAGAAGTGATGGTTGTATATGAGCATTATTGACCTTCTTATTGTCTGATGCAATATATAGTTCTGTTGTCCTATTTAAAAGACACAGTTTATTACATCTATTTTGTATACAATGGGCCTTTGGCCAGGTCACATAAAATAGATCAGTACCTAGGATAAGCATCAGTTTTTCCCAATTAGTAATTGTGGAAGTTCAAAATTAATTGGACACAAAGGCAGAAGGCTGGTTTGATGCTACACAACCATGCAGAGTTGTAACTTTGACTGCAGTGTCCTGGTAATGGAAATCCCCTGCAAAGAGAAGAGGTTGGGGTGGGGAGAAGAGCAATATGTGGCATCAGTAGCTTTGCTTGGTGCTTTGAGAGAAAAATTACTTCTATCCATGTCAATACCTATTTTCTTCATTAATTTTCCCTATGCTTTAAGCCTCCTTGGAAATCTTTGCCATATTAATGTGGGAAGGAATGCTTCCAAAATTCTAAGGAATATGTGCTATACGTAGTGATTATATTGAACCACAGTGCTCTGGCTTCTATATCCCAAACTTGTCAGGGAAGCAATAGGTTATCTTATGAGACATCTCTTAGGTAAAAATCTATTTGAGATGTTTTTGGGGCATCACCTTCTTATTTTCTTTCTGGGAAAAGCACCTCTGTTGAAACTTAAGTTAGCAAAACCTGAAGAGTTCTCATTCCTAGTATTCATGGTTTTTTATGGTCTTTTCTTGTCACCTAATACATCCCTAAAGAGGAGACTTACATCAGTTCACAGCATAGAAAATTGGAAATTGTAAAGACACACCCAGTACTTACTAGTGCTGTTGATTTTTGAGTGCCACTGCTGTATAAGGCACGTTGCTGCCAGAGGAAAAACTTTCCTGTGGTAGATAGTTTTGCTTCCTTGAATTGAAACTAATCCAAAGAAATAGGTAGAACAATTTTTAGTTAGTTATTAGTGTCGTTAACATGAAATGTGTCACTATAGAAGACAGCAAACCCAACCGAACAGATGAGCGTCAGCCCCTTGCAAGGAGCCCACACGCTAGCAAAATGAGCTTCTCCCAAGTCTATAAAATGTATAACAGACTTTTGAGACTTAATAGTTAAGTTGATGGAGGATAGCCAAGACTACCAGTGCAGTGGATTAGGGAAAAGTCTGCAAGTGCAGCTTGAGGTATATGAAATTCATATACCATTTGGAGAGCAAAAATAAAGGCTATGAAGAAAACTATGCTGCCAGCTAAACAGGCCTCTATTTAGCTCGTAGTCTTAGTAGAGCAGCTTGGTGCAGGTAGAATCCCCTCTCCAACCCTGTCCCAGCCTAGCAAATAACAACGTAGAAAAATTACACTGCCTTCTACCTAGTGGCCTTTTCTATATGGGTGGATTAAAAAAAAAAATATCTTTCTGCCATTCTTCCCATCTTCCATCCTTTCTAGCAAAACATCTCTTGCTTGCTTGTTAAACTCGATTTGTCTGCTGGCTCATTGACTATGCTGAGGAGTGTGTGTTAAGAATCATGGAGGATTACTGACTGGTTTTGTAGCTCTGTATTGCCCTGGGAGGCCTGAGCCTCTAATTTTTCTTCCCATTAGTATTCTTCGGATGTACCTGTTGTGCCCCTGCTTCAGAAGTGTCTACATCGGTGAGCACTGCTGGGCTTAAGACCACAGTGGTTTCAACGTGCATTGGTGATTTGACCCCCCAAAGAGTATCCCTTTGGGTGAAAAATTTAAAATGAAAAACTTAAGGCAATTATTCTGAGGAGGAGCATTAACATTTCATTGTGCTGAACCGTGATTGTGAGAGACTCAAAAGATATAATAGTGACAGCAACTTGAACGCTCTGCACGGATTCCCTGGAGATCCTAGAAAATGTGTTTGAAGTCTCCCTTCTGCCGCTGTTGCTGGTGAAATAAGTGAAATATATGGAAGGAAAGTGAGCTCAGGTGTGGACCCAGGCCAGTGTGGGCAACCTGTGCCCGCACTGCTCGCTCGCAGCAGCCCCCCGTTTCAATTAACGAGGGAATGGTTCAGTTTGCAGAGCAGACTGTGAAGGCTGGGAAAGCAACATGAGACAGCTTCGTTTGTGCAGAGCAGTCTGATACATTCCATATGGTGCAGGAGCAGGTTTTTTTACTTCAGACCTCTTTATCTAGGCAGGTTTGGATAGAGAAACGTTGAAAGCGAGGAAACAGAAGGCAGAAGGAAAAGTCAGAAACCATCGTCTGGTTTCTAAAGAGGTTGAACACTATTTGGTTTGGCTTTCAGACGTGGCAATTTAGCAACAGGAAATGTCAGCTCATTAGAGCCATCGCATGGCATCGTATGATGATAGCAGTCATTCCTGCTGGCAGGGCTCCAGACGTCACACTCGGTGGGGAAACGGCACTGTTTGATATGAATGTCTCGATTTCATTTTTAAGACGGGACAGTTTAGTGGGCTAGTTGACTTGGCAGACTGTTAACAGAATTAATTTGATTGCCTTGGCAGTGGTAGGAGGATGCATGAAGGAAACCTTCTGGCCCCGTTGCCAGCATTTAATACCAAATGATTATCATATACTAGTGAACTGGTGCTGGATGAAGCATGTGTGAGGGCTTGCAACAACTTTACCAAAAATAGTAAGTGCCATTTGAAGCTGGCAAACATGTGTGCCCAAGAGAAAACAAGCTTTCCAGTTAAAGCCAGTCAGAACTTCACCCTGCAGGCCTGTTAATTGTCATGTTCCTGGACTGTCATTTTTCATCCATGCTCCGGTTGTGAAAGTACTGCTTTGTATTATCTGCCACTGAATTATATTAAAAGCCATGACTGTCTGCTGTTGATGGAGACGGTTTCCACTGGAGGATGGATACCTGCATTAATGATAGCTGGTTTTTCTGTTGAACAACTTGTCGTCTTGGCATCCAGTGTGTTATTTTGCCTGAAAATGCACTAAGAAAATTATGGCACGCGGAGCTATGCGTTTTACATATGTAAACCTTGTGTCTTTGTTTGGAATGAAAGAAAATGCCACTTGGCACACGACTCCTTTGTAATACCTTTTCTATAGATACTGTAATGCAAAGCATGTTCAAGAGGAAGCTGTGTATCTAGTAGGGTTTAGTTGATCCTTCGGAGCCAGTGGTCTTACTCAAAGTGACTAACGGTGAAACAGGCATGAACATTTTTCATCCAAAGGGCTGAAAGTGTTTAAAAGCATTCAGGAGAACCGGTTGCCTCTCCAAATTTAAAGCTACAACTCGGTTTCCATGATTAGGCCAATATTGTCTTCACATCCAAAACCAACACAAAATGGAATATCTATCTTGAAACTGGCACAAGATCCGTGTCTGAGGAAGAGGTTTTCTACTAGATTTGAGGTAAAGTGCAATAAAAGGCTCCTGATGTCGAGCACTGAAATAGACATGTTTCAGCAGCCCAGAAAGCCCATTCCCCTCGCACCTTTTCTCTCGCCGTCACACATTTACACACCCTCTCCCCATTCTGTCATGTTGTAAAAACAACCAGGCTATCTGTAGAGCTGGTGCAGCTAGAAAAGGGTCAGATGTATTTTTTCTCTGGCACACGTATGCTCCAGGAGCACCAGACCTTTCTGGTAGCTGAGAGGTACTTTGGGCTCCCAGTTCTGGCTGGTGTGGCTGTTGGACTGCATTTTCGTAAAGGCACCGTATGGTGTTATCATCAAGATTGCTTAACATTTCCAGTGAAACACATCTGTTTTGCAAAAGCCGGGGTTTAATTCTTCATGCATGTATTAGGGTTTGACAAAAGAAGAGGCATGTGTTCCTGAGGAACACTCTGAACCACTGCAGTTATTTTTATTTGGCAATATTCAAAAGGGAATTACTTTAGCAATAGCAGTGTTGTCATTACTACTTGTCTTCAGTTCTCTTTGCTCCTTGTTGCTATGAATAGAAAACTGCTGGGCAGAGTAGGATTCTGCTTTTTCCTTAGGCCATTCTGCAGCTCGCTAACTTTTGAAAAATCCATTTCTTGCCACTCTATGGCTTTTCAAAATCTGAGGAAATTAAGAGAAAGTACACAGTAGGAAAAGGAAAGAGATGACACAAGTCTACTAGATTTTCTGTTACAAGTGATGGCAAAAAAAAGATAAAAAGAAAGGGAGGGGAAAAAATAAAACCTCAATATTTCTTTTCTGAAAATGATCCATAAAAAATTAAAAAATAAGTAGGAAAGACTATGGCAAAGTCCATTTTTGCACTTCAAAAAATTAAAATGTTGACTCCCTATAGAATCTTTTAATAACTGGGTTAAAGGTGTGTCAAAGGCAAAACTCTGGAAGTTAGATTTCAAAACATATGTTATCCATAAATAATAATAAAAAAACCATATTAAAAACAAAAAAAAAAAGGGAATTGAACTGGAATCCTAAACAAGTATACAACTGACTTTAGAACATCCTTGCTCTCTATTGCTGATGCTGGTTGTTGGTTTCTGGTTTTTTAGTAAGAATTCATTCTACCGTGTCCTACCTTTTATGATCTCCACTGAACCTTAACAGTCACATTTCTGTTTCAGTCTTATATACGTTTGCCTCCCTTCCAACAGACTGTACATACAACATACACATACAACAGTGTGTACATATGTAGGTACATGCATCTGCACACACGCGGGAGCATGGAAAGCTCAGGAATTACTAATGGAAAATACTACTAAGCTAATATTTTAATGGCAATTTCTGCAGAGTAAATAGATATTTTATACAGATAAATCAGTTCTCCTGGGACAACAGAGAAGACAGTTCTTTATCCAAGCATCCCCAGGATCAATTTATGGCTGCTACAGCCCACTAACAGGTGGTTTGTCTGGATGAGATCATACCGCAGTGACCATCCAAAAGTTTTCTGGTACCTCACACTAAATCAAAGTGATCTGCTTTTATAATTCACTATGTGAAGGAGCGTGACCAGCAATATGCGGCATTGCTCGCCTGCTATTCCTTCTGTACACCTGTGAGAGTGAAATGGAAGGGGGAAATAAATGGAAAAGGAGTACAAGATACATTGCTTTTAGCTACGTGTGCTTTGCCAGCCATCCAGCAGCCACCACGCCGCTTTGTCGGCCGCTGTACCCTCAGATGAACAGGGGAGAGTTCCCTGTTGGTGGAAAAGAAATGAAAAGTAAAGTCTGATCTCTCCACCAGCAGTTTATCATGTTAGTTACCACTGGCTTTGTAGAGGCAGCCCTGTTGAGAGAACGGAACCATGACCTGATCAAACAGCTGTGGCCCTGAATGCCTGGCGGGTGGAAAAAAGGAGGGATAGAGGCTCCAGCAGCTGGAGCAAAAAAAAACGGGAGGGAGGGGGCACGAAAGGGCTGCGGATCGCTGCTGGCAACTGATCCGGGTGGCTGGGCACAGACCCCTGCTGAGAGTTCAAAAAGGGCACCGAAGCCTGTCCCAGAGCTCAGCTAGCAGGGTGGCATCGTCCTCATCCCGGTGGCTTTGGGCAGGATGTCTGCAGGTGATATAAAGGGTCAGGATGGGAGAGAAAAAGGGCTGGTAGGAAATAGCATATACCCTGTGAGGGAGGTCAGCCAGAGGAGAGGGCTGGGCAGCAAGCTCTGATGAGAAAAAGCATCACAGAAAGGGAGGAGAAAAGGGCAAAACCTGACAATCGCCTGCTCGTTCTGCAGCTTGAGACACAGGGAGGGTAACTGTGCACCACTAACTACAGTAATAATACTCTTCCTTTGGTTCTGCTTAAAGAAGTTAAGATCTGATTTAAAATGTAAATTGTCTGTGTATTAATAAGCAAAATTCTGGTTCTTGATGAACTTTCACAGCTAGATGTTTTCTTCTGAATATCTTTGCTAGGTGGAACTTAAATCTCTTAGGATGTACCTTAAAAAAAAATATGCCCAGAGTTCAGAGCATAACGAGCCTGCCAACACAACAGTGACAGTATTAACCACAAGTTTATGCTAAGATGACTTGGAACTAAATTACATATAGTTTCAGAGCCTGCACCTGGCCTTGGCAATGCCTGCTGTATTTTGTGGTTTTGCATTCATATTTTCCTAGGTTTCTTCATGCCTGCTTTCTCACACTCACACGAAAACCCCACACAACCAGGGGGAGCTGGCTGACTAATTGGTGGTATAAAGGAAACAGTGACAGTGAGTAAAGCTCTCTCAGCAGCATAAAGGGGAAAAAACAAACCAAACCCTGGGGTGGAGGAAGAATTATCTGAGTCGTAAAAATCAAAGAAATTGCAGTTACTGTAAAGGGGTGGAAACGTTCAGAAAAATATAACTGTTGTAGGACCATTGTTTACATTCTTATTTCATCTGCCAGCTGAGGTGTGGCTCCACAACTTTAAATTAAACTAGGTGTTTTCTGAGGAGCATTGGTTTTAGTGAGACAGCTGTAGTGCACAGAGTGTCACTAGCTGCAAGGCTTGTGCTCTTCTTAACTTGAAACAGTATAGAACAGCAGTGTATATATATAATTGTATCGTTATTAACACCTTAGCTTTGACAGGAATTACTGGGCTTGCATAATATTAATGCTCAACAAGTTCATTTGTCCTAAGTGAATTGATATCTTTCCCGTAAATTAAACATACATCAAATACAGAAATAAGAGTAGGGGTTTTATTCTTCTTGAGGCTGTTGTGCCTTAGGTTGCTTTGAAAGGAAACTGGAGTAGGAATCCAGTAGCTGTGGGGAATGGCTTTAGCCAGGTTTGCCTCCAAAAATGATGTATCCTACCCATGGACTTAGTGCATTGAAGCCCTCAGTGATGCAGAGAGTAACCTGAATAGATAGGCATCATCCTTTGCTTTCACCTATTGAGAGAATCCAGCGTTCTGTGGAGGAGATAATATCACACTGGGGAAAACATGGCACAGGCTAGGAATAGTATGAGGAGTTTTTTGCTTCGCTTGGAAGCAGCACATTTTTACTCTCTGGTGTTCTTATAGGGGACTTGATGTACTTGTAACCTGACCTCTGGCAATTGTCAGTGTGAAAAGCAAACAGAGACACAGCATTCTAGTGTGTGGTTTTTTCAGATATATTCAAAAGGTGAGCAGTATTGCAGGAAGCATATTTGCCAAGGAAATACAGATCTTTCCCTATGGCCATGACCATCCTACCACTTTCAGTCTGGAGGAATCTTCTCAGGACGGCTATAGCCTGGTTTTCCTTTGCAGGTTGACGGTGTAGAGAAAAGCAGTGAACGCCCTAAGCTTGTGTACCTCTAATCACTACACGTGACTTTACTGGCAAAAATCTTTGGGTTTATAGGCAGACTCCTCCCAGGATCTGAGAAGGCAGCACATGTTATAATGTTGCATTGACAATAGTCAGGATTTTGCATTTGGAAGAGATGTATTAGTTTTGTAGGTGACGTACCTTACGAACAGTCTTCAGTCACTTTTCCAAAGCTACAATGGCTTTAAGATGCCAACAGAGGCAAAAAGATTCATTAAAGCTTATTTTTATCCATAGGGAAAGCAGCCAATTATAGATCAATGTGCAATTTTTCTTCATGGTAATTTGAAGTGCTGTGCCTTTGTAATCGCAGATAGATCCATGCCATGCCAAGCTTTCCTGATGGAGCATTAAACGCCTTTGCCTGAACTTCCCTGGTTGTGCTGCTTTAGGATACACATGAACACACAGCAGTCATCCTTGTAGTCAGGTCTGCTTTGCTGTGTCTGGCAACCAACCTGCGGGCGGCACATTGTAACAAAACACAAAGGGTGCAAAATTCAAGCCCAGGTGAAGGATGCTTTGTAATATTCCTTCTATTTAAGAAATACTCCTTGTGTAAAGAGGAAGGTGCCTCCAATTCACACCTACAGGAGTTTATGGCTTAAGTCCCCTGGCTGTCCTGGATGGATGCAGGCTACACGTGATGGGCTATCTCTTCCACCTGTTAAGCATATATCTTATTTCTTGATCCGTTTCCGCAGCCTTACAAGCGTCACTTTGCAAGTGTTACTGTAAAGTGACTTGCACCATTTTACTAGTATGTCTGATGACACCAGATTATATGGAGGTCTTCCATTTCTGATATCCTCAGTTATCCATGGCTGACGCAGAATTGACATGTATTTAGAGGTCTAAGATTTGTGTTTGCATAAACAGAGACCCCAGGATGAGAGGTTTTTGAGTGTGGTGCACCACATGACTGAGCACTTTCTTGTTAGTGAAGCTGGGAGTGGAAATTCGGGGAATGGGATGAGGGGCAAATAGGAACATTCCCAGCGCCTAATGTGCAGGGAGTCCTCGCTTTGGCTGAGGCTTCTGGGCCATGAGTTACTTCACTTGCCTCTGATGATTTCCTCTAATGTGACACTTTACACTTACCAGGTACGCAGCCAAAACCTAAATTTTAAGACAGAGATGAGTCAAACAAAAACAGTACCCGGTGGTTTTTCCATTCCTGACCCTTCTCCACTTTGTGCAAGCTTTGGAGCAGCCAGCTGATGGAGGACAGCAGTGTCCCATCCCCTAGCCCTGTGCAACTGGGTCTAGGCTTTTGACCCTCATTTCAGGAAAGTTTTAACCAAATGGATTCTCACTGACCCTTCCTTATTGTTTTTAAAAGGCAATATACATGTGAAATGGCGTCTGCTAAAGTTAGAAATACACTTGCTGGCTGTATCTGCATTTGACTGGAAGGCTTACTAAGGCGTTACTAGCAGGCTGATAGGGAATATTTATAGCCCATAGGAAAAATCTGTCTGTTGAAAACCTTATTCCACCCTTCTGGTACACGATGCCTGCCATGTCGTGCACCCCAGAACATAACACATGCTTCTCTCATAGTTTTAAAGGATGCATCAAAGCCTTGGTGACATAATAAAGCAAAGTAAAGGGATTTATTTTTTTTTTGTTATAATTTCTATTGAGAAGGGAATACACACTGAAACTAAGCTGGGGTGATCTCCATTAGGCTGTCCAACAGCTAAATATACCGCGTAAGATGGTGTCATTTTTAGTTTTTTTGCAAACATGACTTATGTTTGACAGTTGATGGCAAACATTTTTAGACTGCATCATCAGAGATTACATTACAGCAAGAATTTTTTGGAAACAGGACAAAAGTGAGTGATCTGAGGCAGGATGGACCTACCCTTCCCAGCAGCATCTCTGAAACAGCTGCTTTACCTTTCTGATGCTAAACTGCAGTCTTTAGTGAACTGAGCACATTAATAATAATAATCAAAATAATAATAATACTTCCAGGGAGATATAATAATAATTTTGCAGCTAATCTTTGTGTTTCCTTTTGTGGTGCTGGCTGGTGGGGGCATGCAGCTGGGGGGCTGTGTGAGGCAGCGGGGTCTTTCCGGCACACACCATTATTTCCAGATCAGTAGCTTTCTTTTGACCTGCCCTAAACTCTGGCCTATTCAGAGGAATAGTGCCTGCAGGGGAGATACCTCCAGTACAGTTCTTAGTCCCTTTGTGATGGCTTTCCCAGATCCTTTTTTTTAAATTATTTTAATTTTTTTTTTGTCTAGAAATGCAGCCAAGAGATTTGTGTGAACAGGGTTGATTAAATCCCAATTATTCCATACAAGTCTGGGTCCCAGAAAGTCAGGACAGTTTCCAAGGTGGACAGCATGAGGTCTGCCCAAGAGACCAGTGTCATCTTCAAGAGAGATGTAATGTCACCCTTTTTCCCAGGTGCTAAAAAGACACAAGGGACTCATGGTTTCTCACAGCATGGGAGTTATTTAATGGGGAGGCAACAGTGCTTGCCAACGGCACCTTTTTGCACGTGGAGGTCCCACAGGTTCATTACAAAGCACAGATATTGCTGGTGCTGGGAGGCATTGCAAAGGCAGTGTCGTGGGGTGGGCCCCACAGTATGGCCTACCACATGGATTTGCCACGTTTCACCCAAAATAGGGCTGAACTGAATATAACAAATTAGCTTTTCCTTCCAGAGGTTATTTAGGGTGATTTTGGAAGTCTCTTTTAGCACCTTTAACTGGCTTGGGAAGAGGAGTCATTGAAGGTGTTTTCCCAGGAAGGGTGCCCCTACAGAGACACGCAGGGGGGAGAGGGCTGCTTTTTCATTTTTCCTTTATTTTTTTTTTTTTTTCTTTTGAGATAAACAATTTTGTCCAAAAGAGAGATTTCTGTTTGAGGCAATAAACTTTCCTTCTCTCCCACCTCTGAATATAACAGCCATCAACTGAAAGGCCCACCCAGCAAAATCAAAGATCACCAGCAAGTCTGTCACGGGGCTTTGTGGGAGCTCTGGGGGGCTGTCTCAGCCCTCTGTGCTCCTTCCTGAGCCCAACAATAGTCCTGATGAGGGGAAGCTGTTGCGATCCATAGAAGAGCCAATCCAGCCAGAAAATCCTGCCTAGAGGCCATGGCACCATGAGGATCTCAGGATGCCCCTGAGGGAGCTGGATTACCATTGCCAGTCAATATATTTCTGTTTTATTGACGCTTTTCAGCCGTGGTATTTTAATGACAAATCTAAGCTGGTTTTATATACAAAACTTCCAGCCAAACAATTTACTTTTTTTTTTTTTTGCACTGATTTTGTTTCAGAAAATAGGGAAATAAATCTCTAAGCCCCATCTATTAAGGATTTTCTCCACAGAGAGAAGATCATGTTGCAAACCACCAAAAAAATACAGAGTATTTCAACTGATTATGTTCTGTCCGTTGCCATTAAGACCTCTATGGTTTCCCAGCTGTTGCAGGCTAATCCTGCTGTAGCGTTACAGTTTCACATTTGTGAGTTTGCTAGACAGCTTTCTAGCTGATGGCTTTGTGAGAGTCATTCACAAGCTCTGCGTTTAGACCGTCATTGGCATCAGTCTCAAAGGCTGGATGGGATGGCTATTTGCTATGTGAACACAATGAATAAACCAGGATGTTTTCCCCCAACACAGACAGAACACTTTTTTCCCAAGAAAGACGCATTACCAAATTTTGAGTTGACATGAAATCATTGCATGTGTTGGATTATCTTGCAAAGAGAATAACCAGAGTCCAGGCTTTATTATTGACTCTGCAGATGAGTCATTCTGTAACTCGAGGCGAGTTACTTACCACCTCTGTGCCTGCAACTCACCATATAAACCGAAGAAAAATCAAAGAAAATCAATATCCTTCCCCACCCTTTGCTTTTGCCAAGTGTTTTAAAATATTCAGGTGAAAGGTGGTAGGCAAGTGAAAACCGTCACGCATCGGAAAGTATTTCCATTGTTGCTGGTTTACAGCAAGCTGCGAGAGGAAAGCAACAATTTGACACCATCACTTTGAAGAGAAAGAAAGAGGCAATGCTGCTTGAACGAAAAAGGTATTTGTTTTATTTTGTTAATTGCAGTCCTTTTGAAAAATGATACTTAGCCTGCCAGTGAAGTGCTAATTAATGTTAGGATGTGGTACACCATATAATAAAAGGCTGCTGTTGAGGAATGTGAATGAAGAAGGAATTGTTCCCGAGGTGTTGATAGGTAAACAAAATTTCTGTTGAAGTGGGCCACAGGTAAGCTTGACTTTGCATTTTTGCAAGCTGTTGCCTTGCTCTTTGTGTTCATTAGTAGACATTTTCCATGGTGGGAAACTGAGGAACAGGAAAATCATTCCCTTTCAGCCAGCACTGAAATTCCCACTCGGAGCTATAGGTTTCCAGATGCAGCAGTCTTTAGGATGGAGAGGTGCTTAGAGCAGCTTCATTTAAAAAGTGTTATGTGATGAACCATCATGATTTTAAAAATGTGATTACGATTCTGTTTCTCACAATGTAATTTTATCTGACACTTCACCTGTTTGTCTGATTATATGTGGTGGTGTGTAACTTTGTCCCCACGTTGACCAAGACCTTTACGCTCAGTTTATAATCATCAGCATTTTGATTTTATATCTTTAATCTTTTCAGTTTTCCTCTTGATCATTTTTGTTGTTCAGACAGAAATATGCTGTATAATACCCCATTCAGAGAGAAAATTTGCTTTTGTCTCTGCTCCCCAATTATTTAGGGAAGTTTTCTTGGTCTGTCACAGAGGCGTCTGGCTTTGCCTTTGAGACTTTTCCCATGCAGACACATGGAGGAGCACTTTGCTGCTGTATGTTGATAACAGTGTGTAGTATTTTGGGGCACATCCTGCCCCATGATGATCTTCTGTAGCTGTTCGTGACTCCTTCACTGCTGACAGTGGCAAACCCAGGAAAGCATGAGACCAACAAATTAAACTGGAATGAGTATACCATTGGTTATCGTAACTACTAAAAGCTTTTCTTGCAGCAGTGCTCCAAAACCCTTTTGGCTTGGGTAGCTGGACCTGTTCTGGCCCTTTGCCCACCTCTCTCCCTGGGTGGCTTCAGCTGAGCACAGGAGCCATCTCAGCATCAAGTTCAGGTGCCCACCAACCATTCCGATACATCTAACCAACAATAAAAACATGCTAGTGAGGTACTTAAAGAAAACGTCCTGGAATAATAAGCATCCCATGTTCCCAAATCGTGTTCTATTTGATATGACCATCTAAACAGCTGTGTCAAGTATAAACCTCCCAGCTGGACTGGGAAGGGTGAATCTGAGGCAAACAGGTGCGTGACCAACTGTGCCTTAGTTGCAGATAAGCTCAGCCATGCTCTTCTGGGAAATTCTGTCTTAGGAAGGTGGTTTTTCTCCCTTTTCTTTTGTCCTGTACAAGAGGCCGAGCCCCAGGAACGTGTCCTTCTAGCCGTACTAGAACAGTTTGTGGGCAGTCCTAGTAGAGGATCAGGCTTTTCAGCAGGTGTAATTTATTCAGGTATTGGAAAGAGTCTTCCAACAAATTTTGAGGAGGTTGCTATCACAAGCTACCCAAGTGGTGTTGAGTATTTCGTGAACCTTTCCTGATGGATGAGCTCAGCGTCCCCAACCACCCACAAGATGTGTTCACTTCTTTAGAAGATAGAAAAATATGAGTATGAAGGAGGAACATCCTCTCTGCTGGAAGAAAAATAGAAAAAAGATATATTGAAATAGCTGGAGCGCTTACACTCATTACTCAGAGTCAGAGGAAGGAGCTGAGGGTCAAAGGAAGGACACAGAGTCCAATCAAGGGTGTGTGGAGAGCCAACTTGCAGTTGTCGGCTGGCCAATGTTAGTGTCACCATGCTATCAGCAATCCTCCTTCATTTTGTTAAGTGTCCAGCAGAGCACAGCTGGATGAAGAACAGCTCAGTGCCAATGCTTTTGCAGCTGCAGTCGCACAGCAGCTTCCGTGCAGGTGCTTTACGGTCACCAGCTGTTGTGGTGACATGTCATGTCCCTGTGTGGAACATCTGGCTGGGAATATGGAGCTGGAGCTCACCAGTCTGATGCCCTCCAGGGCTTTCTGAATAAGGCCTAGAGTATGTGGTGCTCACAGGTTTTTCCAGCACACTGTAGAGGCTTTTCCTGCCAGTGTGATATAGCAGCAGATGAGGAAAAGTGGAGAGGATTGACCAAACCTCTTGTGAAAAGAATATTTCACCGGGAAAATGCAGTTTTGAGAAATGCAGTTGCATTGTGACAAAGATGCTTACTCTGATGAAACAATGTGGTTTTCTTTTTGGAAGGAGGAAACGGAACAATGCAGTTTTAACATATAGAGGTATTCTATAGTGGATTGCATCTTCTAAAGTTTTTTGGGTTTTTTTTCCTTTTTAGACATATTTTGGAATTCTTGTGCCATTACAATTTTAACTCCCTGATCCAAAGAAAGAATAACTTTGCAATAGGAAAAAAAATAAATCATGTTATCTATAACAATTCTGTTTTCCAATTTCTTTATATCCCTATACAATTCTTCTACAGCCCTGCTGGCTTTAAGTTCCATTGGTTAATAATTTTTGCAACTGCACCATTTATATGGTATGGAGACATGCTTTTTGGCAGTCCCAATATTCCAGGGCTGCATTATATTTCACGTGGAAAAGCAGAACTTTCCCAGATGTGCAATTGTAGAATGTTGTGATTTTTGATATTTACCTTGATATGGTGAAAGCAAAATTGTATTGATTGTAAACTACTGTGAAATAATTTGGTCAGCATTGAGCAGAGTACAGAACTACTTTTTTTTTTTTAGTCTTCAAAGGATCATTAGCTATTTTAGAAAATGCCTTTGTGTGAACAAACATCTTAAAAAGAGAACTTGGGTAATAGCTCCTTTTGTTTCCAAAGTCTCTCTCCACTTCCCACACACATTCAGCCCACTTCTGGGTATATATTTAAGGCAGAGAGAGCTCCAGGCTGTTTGTACAATGAAATTGGCAGGAGGCAATCTTTCATTCAGTCACACAATTGTGCCCTTAGAATATAAGCTATGAAAACAACTAATATGATAATTAAATGATTTGAAACGATACCTAATAAAATAAACAGTTTCACATCATCTCAGTAATAAAAGTAATCTTACTTTCAGAAAGTGCCTTTTATCTTAAAGGCTTCCAGAGCCCCCACTGCTGCCAGCACTTTTCACATGTCCAGCTGTACATCAGAGCCTGGTGAAAGGCTCTCCTCCCCACGTGGAGGGCAGCCAGCCTTCAGCGTGACACGCACTGCAACCTGCTGAGGAAGGGCAACCAAAAGCCAATTGCTGTGTAGGAAATGCATGGCTATTATCAGTGCTTTGTCTCAGAAACAACATGCTGTTACAACCAGAGCCACTTGAGAAGGCAGTGTGTGGACCTCGTCTTGGCTGATCAGCATTCAGAGCTTTGTCTCTACATGAAGACTCCTTAGGTGTTCATTTGTGTGCACCATCTTGGACTTCATGGTCATAGCCTGATGGCAACCTGTCACTTAACCTAGAAGTAAACAAATGAAACCTGAAGAAATGTTTTACTCCAAAGCTCATTTCCTTGTCAGAGCAAAATATGCATTATAATTCAAAAGATGCCTCTTTTTTTTTTTTTAATATACAAAAAGAAACAGGGAGGTTGCCTACCTCTCTGTTGGATCATAGTCCCAAAGCCAACATCCTGGAACGTCATGACACAGTGCCACCATATTTTTTACATCTATTTTTCCTCTGTTGAAGGAGAGTAGCAACTCGCTAGACTCCTTACCCAAAGAGTAGATAGCGTCTGCTCAGTCACAACGGTGTAGTCATAAGGTCCTTGGTGAGCCTTGGCTTGGCATGGATCTAATTTTATTAAGAATAATTGTTAGTGATTCATAGCGATACTTCAGATGTCCTTTCACTGAGGAGTTTGGTATTCGTAGCCAGGTAATGCTCCTGTTGCTATATACAACTCTGTGCGAGGGAAGGAAAAAGAGAAATAAATTTCAGCAATCTCTGTTTTTCCAGCCTAGCCCATTCCTTTTGCTGCTTCTTTTCGTTCCTTCAGCTTCACAACATGGTCACAGGCACTTGCGTGAGGACTTCAACCAGGAGTGCTGTGAACTGGGCCTTGGGGTGCTACACTTGTGCCTAAAAAAGGAGTGACCAAAGGATGATGAGGGTTGATGTGCCTACATCTTAGACATCTGCATTTCCAAACTTCACAGAACTGGTTCTGGTCAAAGACCCCACACTACACCTGCTCCTTCAGGCTAGGGTTTCCCTTGATCTCCCTCACACCAGGTCTGCACACAAAGCCACATTTCCACTGGTGCATTTTTTTTTTTTCTTTAAAGTGACTCTTGCGGAGAGCAAATAGTTTCTGCCTGTTGCATCCACAATACTGCGGGTAAGGATGAGCACAGAAATGTAACTGAGAGTCTAGTTATTATCCTGCTGTAACTGTATCTTGGGGTACACAATTGCCCTAGGCTTAGATTTTCTAAAAATTTATGTGTATCAAAAGGGATCTTGTACAGGCAAAAAGCAGCAAGTTGATTTTTTCCAAGAGCAGCTTGCCATTTTAAGCAGTTGTTGGCTTAATAAGTGAAATAGCTTTGGGCTATATGCATGCCATAATGATTGCATTTTGTAGGAAAAGACTGCGCCTATGGGTCTCAAAGTTTCAGAGCCAAGACTAGTCATATTTGTGGTCTTTAAGTCGCAACCCCAAGCTATTCTCACCACCGTAGATAAGGGGTAGCTGATCATAGAATAACACTGATTTTAAAATAACTAACCACAGCAAAATTAAAATGACCTAGTCAAGTAATACAAAGAGTATATGATTGACAAGATAGCTGCTCTTTGAAATGTACTGTAGGCAGTAAATAGCATCTTAGGCCTATAAGCTATTTTCTGTCTTAAAGCCAAGAATAATGATCTGGC
This sequence comes from Falco rusticolus, assembly GCF_015220075.1. Classification (NCBI taxonomy): domain Eukaryota; kingdom Metazoa; phylum Chordata; class Aves; order Falconiformes; family Falconidae; genus Falco; species Falco rusticolus. Next base: position 121,225,925 of record NC_051187.1, read on the forward strand.
ACCCATCCTTCCTGAGTGAGACTTCAGTTCGGAAAGCTGCAACAGCTCCCTCCCAAATGCCTTTGGAAATGATAGCGGTGGTGTGCTCATGGGTTGTAATTATATCATGGAGCTCTTCCCTCGTGGCCCCCCCCCCCCCCCCCCCCCCCCCAAAAAAAAAGTCTTTCTCTCTAATTTAAACAGCTGTGCAGGGTGGAAATTTAAAGTTTCACCTCATACACTTGTCCTTAGATTTAAGTTATATTTTCATTTCCTGGGGAGGGGGGGCAGTGAGACAAGGAAATGCAATATCAGCATGTCCAATTTCTAGTTTATCCTTGTCCCCACCAAAATTCAAGTGGCAACTAAGATTTTGTTGAACTGTAATCTAGATGACTTTACCTAATGCCACAGAGTTCAAACAGCTGCCAGGCTTTTCTGTACGATGCCTTTCTGGCAAAGAAATGCGTTGGCTGTATACGGCTTGGATGTATAGGGTTGGATTGGGTGCCTGCGGGTTATACGTTCTGTGGATTGTGATCTAGCCTGTGGTCTACATGCGTTGTGGCATAAAACATCGGGGGTTTGCATCGTGCCTCCGCTCTGCTACGTGAGTGTTTGCTGTGGATTTGGAAGGGGGTTACTTTCTGTTACTGTCTTACTAGGGCTGTGGGAGAACGGCAGAAAATGTAAGCTGGAGATCATTTCTGTTCCTTATTTCTACTGAAATGGTTGCAAGGCGGTGTTTGTCACTGCCTCACATCACTATAATGTTTCCATTTGGTGCGTTGTTGTTTGATTTTTTGGGGTTTTTTTTTGCAAATTATTATTGCAAATATAATCATGTAGGAGTGCAAACTGTTCCCGCAGGGCCCTGGGGGAGAGTGCCTTCCTCCCCGCCACCGGGTCTGCAGCAGCGGCAGGAGCTGCCCGTAGCTCTTTGCCAGTCCTTCCCAGCACCTGAACTGCACAACCATTGCCATCTCACAGAAGTAATAGGAATCAAGAAATGCTAATAAAACACCAGATGCCTTTTTTTTTTTTTTTTTTCCCCCTCCCCTAGTACATGCTGGAATGCAATCTGATGAACGGAAAGCTCTTGGAATATATCAGATGGCTTTGTAGAAAGCAAAATGCTCCCTCTTTCGGGACTGATATGTTTTCTGATGTTGTTGTGGTGTTTTATGTTGTTTTTTTTTTATTATTTTATTATTTTTTTAAATAAAACTAAAAGAAGAATTGTAACTTCCTTTACACCAGTACATTAGCATAATACGTTCCTGCCTTCAGGTACTGTATGTCATTGTTATGAGTACATTTTGACATCTCTCACACTTTAGGCACTCCGAAGATCCATGACAGAGCTGAATGAAAACTTTTTTTGACTTGGCAGGAGCCGTAAGAACACATAAAACCTGCCAGCTGTCAAGGATGTAAATGGTGATTTTGTTTCACTTTTTTAATGAATTAAAGCAGGATTGAAATGTGTCCAAAGACAGCATGTTTGGCCTTGCAAGGGAAAAAAAAATGAAAGGGAGGGTGTTTTCTTTTTCTCTTTTGGCACTTATGCTCATACAGTGTTTATTCTTGGTAGCACAGTATAGGACAGAACTACTCTACTGAAAGAGCCTTGGCCGTGGCTGTCAGGCATGAGACACCGTAGCAGGCACTGGTTTCAAGAGGGAAAGCATTTAGGGGACTGAAAACAAACAAACAAACTAAAAAATCTGCCTCATTTCAAGCAACGAACCTGAAAAATGCAGCACCCAGCACTGTTTTGGAGATGGATGGCAGCAAATCACTGGTAGAACTCACTTTGTGTGTCCTTTACACCATAGTCACATTGAAGCCAAACTAAAATCTGATGCCTTGTTCCTTTTTTGTTTGAAATTGCGTTTTTGCTGCTATATTACTGATGCCACTTTCTGGGGTGTAGGCAGGTGTGTCTTTCATTTGTAGGGCTGGCATTGGAATCATTGTGTGCCTCTGCGTGAGTGTGGTTGGTCGCTCTGGTTTCCAGGTCTCAAAGTCCAAAAGCAACATAGGTTGGAGCTTCTGGGAGATATACTGAGTGTTCACACCTACCCTGTGTAATCATGGCACCCTTCTCTGTGGGAAAACATTGCAGTTCTGAGCTCATAGTCATTGTGTATCCTTAACCTACATTTCTTGCTATTGAAAGTTAGATCCAAAGCTTGGCTGGGGAAAAAAAAAATGGCTCTTTTAGAATTTGTCTACAGTTTAGTTCCCATTTTCTTTCTTAGCTTCTTAAATTCTTCACTTGAAATATCTTTGACTGTTTTCCATGATTCAGATTATTTTTTTTTTTTTTTTTTTGCTTGCTTGTGATTGGAACATTACATGCTCATGTATCTATTTACTTACTCAAACTGTACTTGTGGCTGCACATCTACTGCTCTGGAGGAGTCTTACTCTGTATCACAGGTACCTAAGCACATTTTGCCCACCTCTCTATACACATGTGTATTCCTCCGCAGAGATGAAAACACAGTAAAGGATTTGCCAGATGCTTTGCCTTTCATGCCATAATTTCTGCTTAAGGTCTCAGGTGATCTCCCTCCCATTCAAGAACTAGCCAATTTCAAGTCATAGTTTCCAAGCTGTCGAGTGGTTATCAGTTATGGAGCCTATGTCAGTACCTTAAAAACTGAACCACAGCTGTCTTAAATAACACAAGCAGAGTTCTTTTGTTCTTTTGGAAAAAGTAGCATCACACATCAAAAAAAGTTCGTATTGACTGATGTTCCTGGACCAAAGGCCATCCTGGAAGTACAGCTCAGCTTTGGACTTGGGTCAAGCCCAGTGCAAGCACATCTCAGATAATGTGGGCTGAGCTGGTCTTCCGTGCAGTGCAGGAGAGGTTCCCGTGTGCCTTGGCAAGAGGTGCACAGAGCAGATTAGCTCTTGCAGGGGTTTACAAACAGGCTTCAACTTATGCTTAGTGAATAGACTTATTAATTCAATGTGACTTCTCAGGCAAGCCCAGCCCATGCTGTACTTCAGCCAGATGGTTTAGACAAAATAAAAGCGAAGAAATTTTTTTCAGACAAAATGAAAGTGAATCTTAACTTTTAACAAAAACTCAAGATGAACCTGAATTTCTGAAGAAAAAGGTGTATCTCCATTTTCCTCCCCTTGCCTCTCCTTCAGTCTCCTAAAACCCTGGCACCTACCTACTTTAGCTGGAACAGAAAGGCTCTTCTCAGATTTCCAGCCTGCCTTCAAGTAGGAAGTATAGAAAATCTTGCAGGAAAGCCTTTTCTTATGAGCTTTCCAGGCAGATTTTTTGAATAAAGAGAGTCTTATGCATTTCAGTTATTTGTTAAGTCTTCTGAGAATCTTCCATCCCCAGCTTTAATATAATTCTTGAGACACAACATGTAATTACAGGATGAAAGGCTGCTGAACTCTACAACAGCTTCAGTAAACTTTGTAGGATTGCAGGTGATCAAAAATATATTGAAAGTCAGAAACCTCCTCTCCTTTGTTTGAAGAGAAATCTTTATTTGTAGCAGCACGCCAGTTAATTGCAGCACTTACATGACACGGTGGAAAGGGGTAACCCTGCCCGATGAAATGGGGCAGCTCAGCAAATAAATTAAATTGCAACATTTTCTTCACTTTGAGGCAGCTGTGCATGTTCTGGGAAGATGCAGAGCAGGTTCACCCGCCTCTGGATCCTGCTGTCACTTAGCAGCTTTTAGCTCCGTCTCTGAAATAGGGAGCAGCTATTGACAGAAAGGAGCCCAACTACCTCACCCTCAATGAAAATGCAATCACGGGAGATGAAAGGAATCCCTGCTGTCTTTCCAGGTCAAGTTTTTCTTCCACTAGTTTGGGTCTGGGGGTGCTTCTCCACACTGTGAGGCTTCCCCAAGCAGGGCTAAGGCACGTCTGCCCCCACCCGTGGTCCCAAACCCCGTGCTAAGGGAGTTACGTGCCTGCAGCTGCTGAAAGAAGCCCTGGGTCATCCACCACATACACCCCCTTCCATCCAGGGCCAAAACAAAGTGAGTTAGCTGCTTAAATCTTGCTTTGGGAAGGAATAGGGGAAAGGCAGGAATGGCTGAGCAGGAGGAAAAGCTGACTGGCCACCCCTCGCCCTCCTGACCCCCAATTACAGCCCATTTTATGCCACCAACGCATAACCCTGAAGTAAATGTTGTGCAGGGGAGAAGTCAACAGTGATTATTTACTCACCTGCTGAAGTAGTAATTTGGGCTACATTATAAAAGTTTTAGGTTTCCTGATATATGGGACAAATTAGGATGCTTGGGTTGACACTGTCAATGGAGACAAGGTGCGTGGTTTTTAGCCTCGCTTTCTTTCATGGGGCTGTGGCACTTAACCATGCTTAATCCTTTTTAATGAACGCTTTGCTGATGCAAATCAGCCTACAGATCTCTATTTAAAGGAAAATACCCAAAAAATCTGTTGAGAGACTCCGACTCTCAACTGCTCATAGTTGAGCAGTCTCAAGTGCTGCATAAAGGCAAGTGAAAAATAACTGCAAGTTAAAAATATGCTTCTGGGAAGTTGGGGAAGATGTTACAGAGAGGCATGTTTTCTGAACTAGTGAGTTTTTTCATTTCATAGTTGTGAAAAGAAAAAATAATTTGATGCTACTCTTTTTGCCAAAAATAGTTCAAAACGGAGAAATACCAGCACTGTTTTCAAACAGGGCTTTCCTGTACTTTAAACTTATTTTCTTTCTAAAGGCAGGAAAGAACACAAAGTAACACTGACTGTTTTGCCAGTTGGAAAACTTTTAGAAAGCGAGACAATATGGGGAGGGGAGGGAGCGGAATCACATCCTTAAGCTTTGTCACTTTTTCAGCTGGAAAAATATTGGAAAGCAGAATGACTTTTTTATATATATATATATATATTTTCAATTTGTAGAATGGTTCCATAGGAAAACCATTGTCTCCTATGAAAGATATTCAACTGATTAAAATCAGAGTTTTGAAGCACTCTCTAATCACATGCCTCTCTGTATCATATATACTCACTGAATGATAAGTGGCGTTTGCCAGGCTGGGTATTTCCTCTGAAAGACAATCTGTTAATAGCAGGAAAGCGACCAGGTAGATCCTTCTGAGCATAATAATTTTCCATTTTTGCTGTGAGTCAATTTTTAAAAAGACTTTAAAATATACACTTGCATACAAACGTGAGACAAACATTTCTTTCTTAAGACCCTGCTCATTTAAAAAATAGCAATATTTCAAACATTTTCAATAGCAGGGTAATGAGGAGCACGTACAACAAAAGCAAATTTACAACTTGTATAATTATTCAGTGACTTTTCCAGGTCAATTTGCCATCTATTCATTCTCATTTTACTCTTTTTAATACTTTGGAAATTTTGTTGGATGGCTTAATCAATCCAAAGTCTCACATTATGTAAAAATTTGACTTTAAACTGGTGACCTTCCTCCATCATCTAGCTTTGCTTGATGACCTTTCCCACTCTCACTGGCAATTATCCTAATCAAATAGCGTTTGGAGTAGTCTGGACAGTTGAGTGATTCAAATACATTTTGTGTATCCTTTTGCTCAAGCCGTGGTTTGCGAATTATTGCACAAGGTGCCATGCTTTCCTCTTGCTCTACCAGAGGCTATTGCTTAAAAGATCCAGTTCCTGCAAAAACAATCATAGGTCAAAACTGAGAGAGTGATGGAAAGACCCATTTTACTTATGTGTTTTTTGGCATAGAACCACTGAGAGTGCATAATCTGTATAAATGTTAGCTTTCTAAATAAACATAACCTCTGATTGTATGAAAGCAGGGAACAAAGTTGAAACTTGTTCCTTTCATTAAGCCACCTTTCAAAACCAGTGCTTGTTTTGTTCTAAACAGCCGTAAATCTTGACAAACGATAATAAACAAATAGCCACAATAGTAAAGAAGCCAACAGAGGTACCATAGGCACTTCACTTTTTGTTCCTTTCCTCAAGTATGGAAGTATTTTGCCTGCTATACAACCTAGACTTCAGCTTGCAGAGAGGGGATGGGAAAGTCTTCAGGACATGTGTCTGTGTAGCTATTCTGTGTTGATACAATGTGGTGGGTGTCAGTAGTTCTGTGCCACCAAGCAGTCCTGCGGGTAGTGCTTGAATTGCATCCATTATGCTTGTGGGATGTTTTTGATGATGTAAACTTCCCACTCTGGATCTGTGAAGGTTGCTTTTGGCAGAAGTCAGCTGCTGACAGTAGTCACCATTCAATACTTTATCCAGTTTTGACTCATCTCCAAGCTGCAGTAGTCTAAGCAGGAATTCTTTTGCTTTTGTGTTGCTGTTGCAGTTCACCATGGTGTCACTGATAGGTGTAAAGGGTTTTCTTTATAGTATAAAACGGACAGCAGGAGCATTCTGTTTATGCGCTTAAAAAATGGAAAGAGCAAAAATTGAAGTTGATCCACCTAAAGCAAATAAATGAAAAAGAGTTTCCAAATATTTAGTGAACTGAAGTATTTTTGAAAGAGATGAAAAAGTAGTGGTTTGCTGTATACCGTGCTATAAATGCCTTACAAATCCATCTTTCCCTACCCGTATGTTAAGGAAGGCAAAGCAACACAGATGAGAAGACACACAGGGAGACGACAGGTTTTGGTGTTAAAATGTGGCTTATCTGTGGTCTCTGTTCCACTTCCTCCCCTGGCTTTCTTAATGCATGTAGAGGCCAACATTTTTAGGACAAAGCTGTGCATTTTTACTTGCTTTCTAAAAGTAGATAAATTTGATGAAATACTTTCATTAAATAATATGTAACTAGCTGAGAAATTATACCCTACATTAAGACACATGCATGGATACTAGCTACACAGAGTACGTGATTTCTACTACTTTTCCCATACCAACAGCAATATTTACCCTCCATTTCTTCCTACAACTATTGCTGATCACTCACATGCTGCCTTTCTGGGAAAACCAGCACATATGAAACTCCGTGTCAATCGCCCACATCAAATATATCTCCCCGTGCCATGTTCCAGCCTGCTGGAAATAAAAATCTGTCCTGCAATATTCTGCCTTTCGGAGAACATTGACAATATGCACATATTATAGCTGATAAAGTGTGCCTCACAGCAAGAATCACGCAGGGATTGCAGCAGATCTGATTTCTGTGCACCCGCCAATAGTGACATGCTTCTTCTGGAGAAGTACGAGTGTTGGTTTTAATGTTAGGTGGGTTTTAAGTCACTCAGCCATTAGTCTGAGGCAAAGATATAGCACATGTCTATTTTTTAAAAAAAAACACTATGATTTGCTGCTCGTCACACAATGCTCAAGCAATGCACAGGTACGCTGGCCATTTTAAAATGACTGTTTTGTTGACCGGGATGCACAATGATTGCAGGACCATGAACCTTAACACGTGTGTGTATATTTATTTTCTTCCCAGTGTGTAAAGGCATCACATCCAGACTAGGGAACCTAAGTTTAAGGATTCCAGTGTTCCGTTAGAAGTGTTCACAAACTGCCTATCAGAGAGAAAAACTGTACTCAAAAAGAAAACACCCGTGAAAAGCAAGAAAACCCCCACCTCCTTCATTCAAAACCTCTTGCAAATGACTACTGTATCCGGCACTTCAGCGTGATTGACATGCAAGCGTCTGGTCATGTTCTGGCACAATTATGTCCTGATGAAGTTATTCCTTTAGTGGTCACAGAAGGTCATCTTTTATGTCTTTACTCCTTTGTAAATAAGGTCTTGGGTAGTTCTCCTCCCACTCTCATGTCTACTACACATGATTTCATAGTTTATTAACTATTTGGTGGCTTTCATTGTGCTGTGGCTTTTTTTGGGGGGGACTGCCACCCCGGCTTTGCCAAAGTGTGTCTTGATTCACAACTGTGAAAGAAGGGCTGGGGCTGGGGCCGAATGTGACCCGTGATCCCTCTTTGTCACACAGAAGATGTGCAGAAAGAAAGGGATAAGGATTAGCAGACACAGCCTGTTGCTCTGCTCCCGTTCAGTGCTCAGAGCCACAAATCTGTGGCACGTACTGATCGCTGATTTTAGCCCTACCAAGCCCATAACTCCCTCTTAATACTTCCCAGCAGAAGCAATGCTCGAAGAGCTCATCTCTTTCTCACCCAGCAGAGAGAGAGGCTCTTTGGACAGGACAGATGCCCGATCTTCCCTTTCCTATGAAACCGGGAGTTTTGCTTACTTCCAGAGAGAGATAAACAGGACACAGGGTTCCCACAAAGTAACTCAGAGCTGTTACTAAAAGCAAAGTAAAGCAGAGTGAAATACACCTTTGCTGAACAGCTAAACCAGTGTAGTTAAACATTCTGCAACTAAAGTCAACGGAGAGCAATATGCCATTCGTTTGGTAAGCAAAGCCTTTCTATACTGCTTGAATTCCCAGGAAACTGTAATGTGTGCAAGATCTCATCACTTGAGTGTCTTTTCAGTGGCCACCTGATCTCATTATAAATTAGACCACTCAGTACCCAACTAACTTGGCAGTGTTTCTAGACTGTTCCTTGTTTTGAAAAATTACTCAGATTTTGTGAAATGCCAAAAATCTCTAAAGGCATTTCTAACATTTCAGAAAATATTCTGAGACTCTTGTCAGCATGGAAAACTGCATGAATATCATCAATGAAACATGATCAAACATAATTTTCTCTGAATTATGTAATATTTTTCATTTTTTTGAAGTAAAAAAGATATGTAGATGAAAACATTTGATTCTATAGATGACTTGAAAGTTCAGAATTGCCCTGGAGACCTTGGTTTCAGCTAAAGCAGATGCTGTAATAAAATGACACATACAAATACTTTAACAGGTTGTTCTTAAAACTGGAGTCCTATTTATTGGAAACTCCCTACCTTTGGCAATTCACATCAGTTGCCGTAATAAATACTCAGTTTTCTGCAGGCAGTGTTCGTTTAACAGAAGGTCTGAAAGCGTTTGTGAATTTTTTGCATTGACTTCCAACAGACCCCAAACTAAACAGCAGTCATAAATCCATCCTTTATTCTTGTTTAGTTATTAAATGTTTCTGTTGGATCTGTTTCCGAGACATTTGAACTTTTCGGATGGCGCTTTAGTAATTTGTAACAAGTCCTAAGTTAACTACATACACTTTGTTAAGGGGTTTCGATAGACTTTAAGCTATCGTGATATGATGGCATTGCAACTCTCTGAAAATCCCAAAAATCTTGATTAAAAACTACTGAACTTTTCTTATGCAACACGTAAACCCTTCCTGGTGTTTTGGGTGCTTTCACTGTATCTTGATCTTGTTTAGAAACGGAGGTGTACATAAAGAATACGTATTATGCGTTCTATCTGTAGCTCTTACAGACATACATAGCATATAGAATATACTATCATTATATACAATATAACACGTAATAAGAAAACTATATAGAAAGAATGTGTGAGCTTGCAAAACCTGGGCAATAGGAAGGTAAGCACCCTGGAGACCCGAAGCTAAAGGAATCACACGGCACATCACTGACGGCACAGCGCACATACGCTGCAAGGGGGACATTTGTGGAATAAAAACAGGCAGGTGAGTGGCCAAGCCTATTGGAGCGGGTATGGGGAATTTTGGCAGAGCTCGTGGAGCCCAAATCTTGCTGGCAGAGGGGGCGGGAGGCCTGGGGGCCCCTGCAGGCACAGCCTCTGGGACAGTTCTGCCATCCACAGCGTTGCCAGCTCCAGAGTGGCCATTCCACCACTGCTGGAAATGTGCGGTTTATGCAGGGCCAAAATGAGCGCCGGGGCGCTCCTCTAGCAGGCTTTGGAAAGCTCTGGAAAGGCTCTGTATGTAGTTGGACCTCTTCCCCTCCCCCCTTCTTTTTTTCCCCTTCCTTTTCCCAGGTGCTAAAGCATAACGCCATTTTAGTTCTTAAAGATTGAAATGGTAGTACAATTCAGGAACACAATGAAATATTTTTTTACCAACGAAGGCATAGGTCTAGCGCTAGAGGAAGAACTTGCTGCCCCGGCTTATTTTATTTAATCGAACTGACAGAAGCCTGAGCAGTATAAACCAGGTTAGCTGAAGCCGTGCTAGAGGGTTTGCCCTTCCCGTTCCTGTGACCAGGGAGCAGAAACACTTTCAAATGCAGACGTCTCCTTCGGGTCCCAAGGCTGTCACGTTCTAGTGCTGTCTGGGATAACTAGTCAACCCGTGGGAAGATCCTACCCAAATTTTGCCTTGCATATCAGCAATCTGTTTCTCTAGAAAAGTTCTGTTTGTCAAATTTATCAAGTCCTAAGTCCTAAACCCCTGAGCTTCCAAGACCTCAAACCAAAAGTCTAGTAGCAACAGCTGTGAAAGACCCACTTCCAGGCAGATCAAGTCTAAAAGCCATCAAGAGAGAAAAACAAAACTTGTAGTTTAGCTGTTGTGTTCATTTTTTTATTCTGTGAAACTATAATTTAAGATTGGCCTGTAGGAGGTCATCTAGATACTTAGACCAAATTGGAAAAGTTAGTAGCTGTGTGGCATTTTAATGTTAAAATCTCAGTATGTCTATAATGTTTTCCTTCATGCCATTATTTCTCACTGACAGGTAAGGGGAGGTTTTGACACTGTTAATATAACATAGGGTGTTAATCTTATAATCGCCCTGTCAGCACTTTGTGTCAGGGTGTTAATGACCACCTTTCAGCCACTCAGAGTTGCCTGCCAATAAAAATAGTACCGGCACCTATCCAACCAGCAGCTGGGCAGCTGCTTTGCCTTTTCCCCAAAGAATAAATAGAAAATTTCACTAGCCATGTGGCTGTAAAGATGCTCCTCTCTACTTTTTTTTTTTTTTTTTCCTTCTCTGCACCCACTGGCAATTTTAACACCGCGCCTTTTAACGTATTTGCATGCTTTATTTTAAAATGTACAAATTATTTCTCAAGCTTTATATAAACATACCGCCTTGGACAGGATGAAACAGAACGTTTAACAGCAAGGTGCACAATTATTTGCCACAGCTCTTTGCTATATAAATGTAACCTGAAGACAAACTGTATTCTGTATTTCTGTAATTTCCCAATCGCTGAGATGAGCTTGTACTTTTCTCTCTGCACAGGAGAGGGGCTTCTCCAGCTTCCTGGCAGAAAGAGTTGCACAATTCCAGATGACTGACTTTATATGCCTAGAGGAATTTTATTACACAAATAACAAAGGGAGACAAAGAGAGGAAGAGAGCACACACTCAAAATAATAAACAAAGAATAATAAACATTCCTGCAGTTGCCTGTAGGGATTCCAGATGCCTCTCCATCCCTCCACCAGGCCTGCCTGCCTCTCCTTCAAACTCCTTCAGAACCCACGTTAGACCCCTCCAAAAATCTCACCCTTCGACCTGGTGAAACCCCAGGAGGTTTTGCACACAGTGAGGCTGTGAGCAGTGCTTGCTTGCTCTCTGAAAGACTGTTCAGTCACAGACAAAATCCATACAAAAAAGAATTGCTGTGCAATATTACGGTTTGTGGCGGGGTGGATTTCTGTTGCGTTTCTCTCAGCTGAGTTCCTTCAAAGAGCCCGTTGCCCTAAAGCTGTTGTCCTTGTGGCCTGATGTAGTCTGGTGATGAATTTCCTCCCCATCCCACTTACCAAATGTCTTGCACCATTGGTATTCAGGGTCTTAGTCACAAATCCTACACAAGTTTAAATTGAATACAACTGCAGGTTAACTTTCAGTAAGGTGTGGGGAGGCTAACCAGCAAAAGAGAAGCACTCTGTGAGCTTTGATGAAATCCCATAGTGCAGCCAGTTTGCTGCTCTTGCTATCTTGTTGGGTTTGGTTTTTTACTTAAATTCTTATAGGTTTCTTTTAATCAAGTGATGTGGCTGATTGGCTGGGACTGGTTCCAGCATCATGTGCTATCCATCTGGATTTTATATGCATTGCGTTTTCCCAACTGAAAAGAAACAGACGTACTACCCAACTAATTAGAACTCAGTCCCAAAAAAGTAACATTTTGTTCCTAGAGAAAAATTTGTTTCTCATGTGGGATCTTAACACAGACCAAAAAAAGTAGCAAAGCATAAACAATCACCAGTTTCCATGTCATACAAAGCCAAAGATGCAGTCAAAATTATTTCCGTATTAAAACAGAATTTACTTAGCCTTTGCTTGCTATATTTTACAGTAAGCACGAATGCTGGAATTCCTATTATCTTGGATACACAAAGATATTCATTATATCACTACATAAAGAATTGCATTTTTTCTGCAGTCTTTCCGTAGTATTTGACGTGGTTTGCAATGAATGTGAAAGGTCAGATGCTCTGATCAGATCAAGATATGTTTTTTCTTGCTGCAATCAGCCATTAATATATAGAATACCTACAGTCTTCGCAAAGAAGGTAATGGAATTGGATTCTAAATATAAGGGGGTATAAGACAAGCTATCATTGACTTCAAGAAAAACACAGTATCAGCCAAGCGGCCTCCACTGAGATCATCACCTGATCCAAGCCACAATGGCCACTGGAAGGTGGACTGCCAGTCCATTCAAATAGCTTAACTATTATACAGCATATCGTGTCCCAGTTCTGCAAAATTACTCATTGCTGATATTCTGAATATTTGTGTAATTGCAATTAAATCAAAGGGAAGGTTCAGCTGACACTTTTATATGTATTATATAGTTCAAAATATATGCACTACCATGGGTGTATAGAATGTATGTAAAAGTGTTGGGGCACTGGAGGTCTATCATTACTTAGATTGAATGACTGGTTTATCCCACACTCTGTTTCCCTTTTTATTTTACCTCTTACCAGGGATTCATAAAAATACCTGTACTTGGCAGAAGGGAGGAACCTGACCATCTGCAACAAGAACATTGGGTCAGCTGGTTGGATGGCGAACATAGATTCAGATCTACACATACGCATAGATGTATGCGGATGAAATGATGTGTATTGAAACATGAGGGAGTGAGGGGGAGAGATGAAGAGAAAGGACAGCCCTTCCACCTGCAAATCCCAGAGCACTATAAATCGGTCACTTTACCGAGTTCTGCCTGCCAGGCAGTTTTCACATCCCACTCATTAGCTGTGTGGGGATTTCAGTTTCACGTGTTGGTAAGGCTGAGCAGGTCACTATAGTTCAAAACAAAGAGGTCCAAGACTCCTGTCCAAACAGCTGTGGTTCACATTTGAATTTTAGCCTTGTGGACTGTAAAAACCTCCGAGCCCATGTTCCCCGAGGAGGTCTTGCATAAGCTTTGTTCTTAATTAGTGGAGCATAGAGAAAGTAAAAGGTCCAGACTTCAGCTGACCTTGGAACACTGAGAGTAAATGGTCAAGTCTCTCTTAGATATGTGTATATATTTAACTCCTGTTAACAGTAATGGGACGAACGTGCATACTGAGGGTCAGCTATAACCCCAAAGTAAGCAAATTAGGACAAGCCAAGAACGATCAAACTTTGATACATTTTAGAATTTTTCCAAAACAATACTTGCTCCAGAATTATTTTATAGGCTAAGCAAATCTGTCCATCTACAGTGGGATTTCGTCTTCCCCATAGAGCTTAGTTATTTACTAGCTTTTCAGTGGTTTAGTTTTGATAAGTGAGGCAAGTCTCCAAGATCTCTCATGCAAAAAGGAAGCAGCTGCTTGCAGGGATGAGACATTATGGTTAAGGAAACCTCCTGGGAAAATTATGACAGGCACAGTGCTTACAAACTGCAGAGATGTGAGAAGGAGGGAATGCTGTTTAATTTTGTGATCTCTTCTGCCTGGTGGGAAAGTGGTTTTGGATGAGTGGGAAACTCGTATCAACTCGATTTGGTATTTCTGTGGACAGAAGTTCTGTATTGACAACCTGGGTGGTGCTTAACACAAAAGTGCCCCTGGGCACTTCATTGCTGGCATACAAAGAATACTTCTAGGGAAGACACAAGTTCACCTTTCTTGTCTTTAAACCCTTGGTTGCCCCCGAAATTTTGGCAAGCAGTTATTTTGGAGAAAATATTTTGAGAAACTGATGTTTTGTCGGTAAAACTTGGACGGAGGCCACTAAAGCAATTTTCACAAATGACCACTGGATATAGCTATCAGCTGTGCATAGCTTTCAGTTGCCACCAGCCTGGCTTGGACCAAATTAGCTAAATAGAGGGCTGAACTCTTCAACGTCAGCTGTGGGTTTCAGCCACAAGGTGAATTAGCAGTAGTAGGGAGTGCATTGTTAATACCCTCATGACTCTACAAAACCAACAGCAAAGCCTTCAGAAGCCTAGCAATAATGTTTTGAGCCATCCAGTCTCCCTGCTATTGTTCTCCAAAGAGACCATCAACATCAGCGTGAGAAACACAGGGGTCTGAGTAGAATGTGAGCACCTGACTGAACTGCTGCTGTGAGACCTGTGGGCTGCAGGAGACCAGTTCATACAGGACTTTGCAGGATGTCTGGGGAGTAAGCAAGCTGTCCTCAGTTTCTTTGACAGAAGGGTGCTTGTAAAGAGGAAGATATTCAAGCCAATAAAGACCTACAGCAATTTAAACCAACAAGAAAACTGGCTGTTTCTTTGAGACAGCATGGCTGGTCACATACTTGCAAAACTACGTGAAAGCTGCCCCATTTACATGTGAACTTAATACAGAAAAAGAACTCGCTATAAAACAGTAAACAGAGAGGCTGTGGGACTTCAGGAATCAGCAAGGCAGCCATGTGCCTGCAGAAGATATGAGCAGCTTCAACAGGTATGTATGGTACCTCTGGGCAAATGGAAAGCCTAACTACTGTTATCATTGGGAAAGACGCTATAATGATTCTTGGCCGCTTCATTTTCCCTGAGTTTATCAAATTATCTGTTTCAGCTTTTCCACCTAAGGTCTGATTACGGGTAGCTACTTTTCTGTATCTAGTAAGCCACAGGAATTACATCAAAGAGCAAGGACTAGTGCAACGTGTGCTCTGTGCATTTTAGGCAGGAGCTGGCTGGCTCTGCGTGTGATGTAGCCTTTCTCTGGCTATCCATTTAGTAGAAAGCATCTTTAAAAATAAACGTCTTGATCTGATTGAAAAAAATATGGTAGAGATGATTTAAAACAAAGCAGTATCCAGCATCAAGGATGCTGAAACATCTCAAAGAACCATCAGTTTGCTTGGCATATACAAACACACATATATGTAGACAGGCACACAGTCCTTGGTGAGATTCTTAGAGGTTTTTAAAATGAATTTATTTATTTAAGGAGAGAATATAGTCTTCTGAGACAATGACTTGGAGGAGGTGGAACCATATCCAGCTTTGTGGAGCACTATAATTATGAAAAAGTCAGTCATTCCTTCCTGCCATACTTCCATGTTACTGCTTTGGTCCTGCCTATGAGACAAACGTTAACGAGGTAACACTTGTAAATTTTCAGCATTTTAGTAGAGCTTCTGCTGTTCTGTTTGCCCCCATAATCACTTTGTTATTTGTGACTGATCATTCAAGTCATGTTACAGTTTTGGGCTTGCTGAACGCATGGTCGTGCTGCTATTAATTTCAACATTAATAAATGGTTTTCCAAACAGTGTGTACACGCAGGGAAACAGAAATTTCATTATTTCTCCAATGTCAGTGAGAACAGAACCTAACTCACCTGAATGTTTGTGAATTCTCATACTTAATCCACTCAATTTAATTACACGATCACACTGCTTTTTAAAAATACTCTCTTCTGGCTCTGGCACTCTCCATCTGTTGCACCTCTAAAAGTGGCTTTTGTGTATTGAATAATCAATGTTTTGTTTTCATTACTTACATACTATGTTATAAAAAAAATCTATAAACACAAGACTTCTCACTAATTATTAAAATGCCACCCTTTATTATAAGTAAATATTTATTTAATTTATACCAACATCTCTTTTCCACTTAATTCAAGGTTGTCTATTACCGTTTGAACAGTAGCTTCCTGGGCAGTTAAGTAATAGATTAAGCTTTATTTTGGAAGAACAAGAAACATAGCTTTAGATTATTTAAATTGTTGGCTCTTCAGAGCAGTGGATTCTCCCGCTATGAGCTTGCTCGGTGTCACCAGCAATTTTGACCAAACCATCTACCATGTTTTAGATAATAAAACGAACACACACACAAGGTGCAATATCACAGTAGTTCCTAAAACATACTTTCAAAGGCATTGATGCATGCTTTAATTTTTAAGCTCCTGAATTGTACCAATGATAAACTGGTATTTTGAGGGATTCAAAAACTTTATCCAGTGCAGAGAAGCTGGTCAGTGTGGAAGAAAGTGAAACCCTGGAGAAACTGAATGCTTCTGCAGAAAAACTTGGTAAATTAGGTTCCTGCCTGGTTTCCTTTCATCATTTACAAACAAGACCAGCTTCCACATGCAGCTAAACTGAGATTACGGATCTGCTTTTAGTTTGTGTGACTAACAGAGGGAAAACTATCTCTTACCACAAGCTGAAAAGTGTTGGGAAAATAACGATGGCCCTATTATCCTAAAGGATATAAAAACTGGCTGGAGAAGAGTAGTCATTTCTGACTGACCACCAGGATGCATGCTGGTATTTTTCTTTCCTGTTTACTGTATTTATATATTCACTAAGTGTTTATTTGTAAGACTTCAGTTGGCACTTTCTGTACACCCTAAAATTCATCAGTGGGTGTATAACAGGATGCCAGCTTGGGCCTAAGGTCTTGAATGATGCATTGCACGTTTCTTCCTATCGGGATGAAAGCCTGTTAGTATACTTTCTGATCTAAGCATCAGGCTTGTGGTGAATATTTATACTGGAAGGCAAAATCCTTAATCAAAAGAGAGTTTCTAAAAAGATGAGGCTGCTTTGGAAATTCTGGTCTTAGTTACACAACGATTCATCACTTTTCTGCAGTTTTGAAGCTCACATAACAAACGTAACACAATGAGGGCTGAATCAAAGCAAGTAGCCCAAAGTTAGAAGTGGTGTTTTCCTTCCTATAATTTCTGCCAGTCTCGGTGAGAGATGTTTATTACAAACTTTTACAAATTATATGTCAACATAAACCCAAGCTAAGTCCTTGTCTGGAATAAGTTGTTGTACTGCTAGTATGAAGTCTTCTAAAAATATAGCTCAGAAACATGTGTGACTTGAAATAGAGTCGTTTCAAGGGTAATTTAGGTTGCTATGCCTTCAACACACAACTGAGAAATCTGATTGCTGAGCAGATTAGATTTCTGGCTATTCTTTAATGTGTTTATATTTTCTGAAACAGCCTTTGGAAATACTGTTTAACAGTATAACAGCTGGCTTGAGGATTAAGTTCATTAGCTTCCCTTATTCCCACCAGTCTTGACCTTAGGAGGAAGACACTCAGGGACAGCTTTGTCTTTAACCTGGTTTCATTCATTACAACAAGCTTCATTCATTATTCATTACCTGTATGGACCCCAGTTCATGCTTGTGCAAAATGTCACATTATTATTTTCTTAGTTTCTTCAAAAACCTGTCAAGTCAGGGATTGATTAGGGCCACCTCCATCTTTCTTACGCTCCCAAATAAAAAGTTTTCCAGGACCAAATCTGAATCCGCATCAATAACAGGTTGGTACCCACAGAAATGAGAGCTCTTTATTTGCCTTTTTCTGCTCATCCTGTACCAAGCCCAGCGAGGCAGGGTGCAGACATTGACCATACTTGGTACTTTCTGTGACTTGTTCATAAATTCATCCAGTTTCAGCCCCTGAGAAGATTTAAGAGTCTTTCCGTTTTCTTGGTAGGAGATGGATTAGGCCATCATGAGTCGATCGTTTTATTGCGTTTACAAGTCATGCAGCCTGCAGAAGTGTCTAGTATCACACAAACAGGAGACCAGTCCCACATTCTCAAACCAGCCACAGAGGGGGAGCACTGAAAGCCAGATGGTCCTGGGCAGACAGGTTCCTGCAGATGTCGTGGAGCTACCACAAAGATCTTGTTTTAACATGTTACTCTACCTTCTAAAGCACATTTGAGGGGAAAGCACTTCAAAGGCTTTTGAGGCTGTTCCCGTGTGTCAGATACTACTGTATCACACAGACCTTTTCATTAAGTAATCAAGCTTCAGAGTAAAAGCAACGAAGGTTTGTAATCTGGCTCCAGTAGCTCTTGACTGGTCGGCAATCTTCAAAAACTGTCATCATCTTCTGCCATTAGATAAGTTCATACCATTTTTTAAATCTATGTTGTCATCAAATCCTGCCACTTCCCGTTGGTGGTTTTCAGAGAAAGTACCATAAAAAATAAAATATTTATTGTGGAAATACTACTTTTATTCCTCTACCAAAGTTGATCATATCAAGGCCTTTTCATTAAAGCTTTTAAAGCATTGAGTTGGAAACAACTTCCATATTTATTGTTGCTTGAAAGTCTTCCTGCAGCATCTTCTCTGGCCTTTCAGTCACCCTAACAAAAACCGTGAGCATATGAATGCAAGATGTGATATATCCCTGACAGATTTCATGCTCTGTCTCTCTTCACAGCAAGAACATTTAAGAAATAAATAAATAAATAAAATAATGATAAAAAAAAGCAAAGTAGTTGACATTTATTGAAGGGAAGAGGTTATGGAAGTATGTCAAACAGAACACCACAGCAGAATAAAGCTTGCCAGTAAGTTTAACTCTTTCTAGAGTTTTATTGCTTTTCGTGATTATTAACATCTTTAGTTAGAACAGCATTTGGATATCATTAAAATAAATGCAAACGATCCTGGCCTATCCTTGAGGATTTTTTTAGACATGCCTTTTTGTCACTCAGCTCACTAATGGATCATTTTTATCATAGAGTATCACGTTACGTACATTAAACAGTTTAGCATCGTCCAATGTCCTGTTGAGCTGGAAATAAAATTGCACAGATTTATCACTATACTGTAAATGACTTGAAATAAATAACTTGTGAACTGTATCTTCACTTAGCAGAAACTTAGCAATGTATTCTCAATAACCAGTCTCCAAGTCCATGCTATGAAACTGAACCTTCTGGAACTGGAGTCAGTCACAGCTGGAGCTTTGCCTTCACTTGGGTGCTTGCATCACAACATCCCCTCTACAACATTTTTATGGCTATGGACCAACAAAAGGAGGAGACAAGGACTCAAACTGAAATGAAGTTTTACATCATTTGAAAGTGATTTGCCCTCTGCCTCCTGGACAATCCAAAACAGTGATTTAAATTACTCTATTTTGTCACTGAAACAGGCTAGAAGCACTTGCTAGGGTACATACCACATCCAAACTGTTGAGAAAGTAAGCACCAGATAGATGAGAGGTAAAAATGGAAAGCTGGGGACAATACTTTCTCTACATCCACTAAAGGATATCAGATTGTACCTTCACCAAGGTTCTTGCAGTACTGGCTAATTACTTCTTCCACCGCCAAGAACTTAGGTTGGGTTTTTTTCCTATCACATTTCTAGAAGTCCTAATTAATCTTAAATTGTTTTCATCCTTAATGCAGCCAGATAACTAAATCACTTCCTTGCACAGAGTTTGCCAAATGGTCTTCCAAAGCACACAGAGGCTCTCTGAATTACAGATAAGGCCATTTAGCAAACCATACATTTCAACATATATTACACAAATATGGTCCCAAAGGATCGGGTTTGTTTTAGAACACAATACAGTTGTGATTAATAAATGGCATTTTTATAGAACATGTTTTGAAGGTAATGGTAAATTAGCAAAACAAATTGTTGACAAAAGACAGTATTCTTCCCCCTGTTTACATGGGGAAAGGAATTTGAGGAAAGAACTTTTGACTCTTCCTCTATAGAATAACACCAGGAAATCTACGTGGCAGGATCTTTGTGATCTTTTCCAGTTTGTTTCCTCCATAAACATTTCCTCCCATAGAGCATACATGGGAGAAAGATCAAGTTGGAATAACTCCCTTAAACATCCTCTGAGCAGGAGTGCTACTTGCTTTTAGGGATTGGTTTTGTTTTGGGTTTTTTGTAGTTTGTTTGTGTGTGTGTGTGTGTCTTGTTTTGATTTTTTTAAGTTCAATACATAAGTGAGATGACCAAGCAGATTTAATGAGTAGTCCATGTGCCCTCACAGAAACAGTGATCTGCATGACCTTCCCAGTGGCTTCCAGTCTTTGTCAATAGGGCTGAAAAGCCATTGGTTTTTTGACCATTGTCTTATAAATGTTAAACTGGATGAAGTGAAGATTTTCTGACAGTCTGAACCTAAGACTGAAGAGTCCGATAGCTTAGGTCTGGAAGAAAATACATCTGCTTAGCATTTGGGTTTCCTGCTGGAAATAATATGAATTCTTCCAGGGCAACATTCCACAGACATCCATCTGTAACGTGTCGTAAACAGGGTGCCCTTCCACCCACACATTCACACAAACATTAAACTATTTGTCACGAAATAGCAGGAGATTGCTACCTCTCCATGTGATATGTGTGCGGTTGAGCACCAATTCCTCACTCTGCCAGGTGGTTACAGCCCAACTCACTGCAGAGATAGACCTCAAAAATCTGATCTTTCTGCCATTTTGCATGTGTGCCTTTTTCCTGTAAGAAGTATGCAGAGTAAAGGAGAGGGGTTTACCTTTCTCCTTTTATCCATCTTAATACAGCTTTTCTCACCAGACAATGGCATCTTCTGTGATATTTCAGAACTCAACAAAAAAATGTTCTGAAAAGGCAGAAGCTCTTATTTTGTTCTATACACGGAGATGGTCTTTGTGGTGTACATGAAGAAAGATGGCATTCGTAGGTCTCTGGCTTGATTATTCTCTCTCCATAGTGTTTGAATACTGATCGCCCTAATTTACTTAATTGACACAGCTGTCCCTCAGGAACCGTGGCTGTTTACGGCTATCAGATACCAGCCTTTCCTGCTGAAGCACTTCTTTCTCTGCATAAAGTAAATGTTCATTGCACCAGGAGCCTGAATACCATTCTCTACTCTGCCAAGGACTATCAAGCAGATTGATCACCTGAAGTCTCCTCCCCATCCCTCAAAGTGTGCAATACATACTAAGTCAAAAAATTCAGCAAAAAGAACCTGGAAATATGTTTTCAAGCTACAGCAAAAACGATTTTTGAAAACAGGTTCTCACTCAGGTGAATGCTTTAAATATTGGGATGGGATTTCCTTTGGTGAGTCTGGAGATGTTTAATTCAAAGACCAGATTCGCAGGCGAGAAACCTAAGTAGAGTTAAATGCCTCACTCTAAGGGATACAGCTGACATCTCGCTGTTTTTCTCTGGAAGAGTTCAGCTTGTTGGTCTCCAGTGACATTACTCTGAGCTGACTTAGCTCTTCCCCTCCATTCGTTAAGGAAGAGATGTGCCTGATCTTGGAGCAAAAATTCCTGCTAGCTGGCAGGATGCCTTGAAGTTAGGTGATGCACTAGCCAGCATTGTATTCTTCGCAGACTTAGCCCTGTACTACTTCCATGTAAAGCTGATCCCTTCAAATGTTAACTAATTAAACAGTAGTTAATTAGAATTAGCTTCCACTTAACATTCTTTAAGGTAATTTTAAGATAGAAAGATGCAGGTACAAATAACAACCAGCTCTGCTCAGAAAAAAGGTGCCTTCTGCTGAAATCACAGTTAAGAATAGCCAAGATACTTAACATTTCTTCATTTTCCCTATGCTAACCTTTTATGCTATTATCCATGCACAACACATTTTCTTCTTTTTGTGCAATAAATATTCTGTCATGTGAGTTTGTTCTGTCACACTAGCAAAAGAATACTGTTATTATTTTTATATTATTGTGCACAATGTGTCATTTTGACTTAGAATAAAAATTACAATAAAATGTGAAAATGCCTTCATTAAAGCCTAGTTTATGAGTATGTTTTAGAAATACAAATGTTTTATGCGTGACTTCATCATTTCCAGCTGAAAGCAACACTGTTATCATGTGAAGGTCAAACACATGTGATCAGTGTCACACTTAGAAGTCTCCAAATAACTTGGAAAATTCTTTGCATGAGCATCACAAGTGTGGCTGTATTTGTCTTTCACATGATGTATTTGAAAATTATTTAAACTTGTGAATAGCTTGAATTTCTCTTGGAACCTGAGTTTATTTTAAAATTCCTAGGCTCTGATAATGTAATCAGGTGTATCTATCATGATCTTATCCACTTAAATGAAAAAAATTGTTTACTAATGTTCTTTAGACTTTATCTTTCTTTTAATAAAGGAGCTTTTGACAGTGTAAAGACATTCAGCAGTGTCCCTTGAAACAGACAATAACAGCCTAAGCTCCAAAATTTTATCCTTTTTACATCTGTAATTTCTCTTCATGTAAGAAAAAATACCACAACACGATACCCTGCTTATGTCTGGCAAGTACTCTGATGGCAGAATTAGCTTTCAGAAGCCAAATACCTTCCTGAAATATCTCCTAGCAATTTTTCTCTGATCAGTAATTACGTGCGTTCCAATAAGAGGAGGTGTTTTGTTGTAGGTGATGATAGCTGAAGTCTCAAATTCTTACAGTTTCCATAATAATTTCCTTCCTGTGTTTGGCTCCATTCCATTCCAAACCAAAGTTTTTAGCAAAGGCAAGGCACATGAACTGCTGGACAAATCCTACATGGCTGTCTATGGCATGATCTTATGAATGGAACAGAATGATAAGTAGCTGGTCAGTCATTGAAACATTGACTGTGTAAATCAAAATGTGAGACTTGCACATTTTTCTAATTCCTCAGCAACAACCCAGTTTAAAAACAACCCAGCATAAAAATTGTTTCTCAGATTATGTTTCTGGGTTTTTATATAGATAGATAGATAGATAAAGATAAGAATTTAGGCCATACAATTCTTTTCCCAAAATTAAAGACAAGGAGTATAATATATGGTCTAATAGTTAGGATAGATAATTATGAATATTTTACATTCTTCTTATTCCTGCCCTTTTCTCAGCATATTATGAAAGTTTGGGG
Source organism: Falco rusticolus (assembly GCF_015220075.1). Classification (NCBI taxonomy): domain Eukaryota; kingdom Metazoa; phylum Chordata; class Aves; order Falconiformes; family Falconidae; genus Falco; species Falco rusticolus. The sequence continues at coordinate 121,248,814 of NC_051187.1, forward strand.
CAGTCGTTTAGTGCATTACTTGGGCTCCTAAGTAAGTGGTTTGATTTTCATAACTGCTGAGCATCTGAAGGTTCCTACCGTACTTCTGAGCATCAGGTTTCTCTGTCAGCTCATCTGGGTGTCTCTTTTCCAGGAACGTCACTTTTCAAGCATTCGTGTTTTCATATCTTCACTTGTAATCTCCTTTCCTTTAGTTGTAAAATACAAGGAACATTGTCGTTTCCACCAAACACTTTGGGATTCATAGGCAATGAAAATGAATGGAAATGATGAAGATTGCCAACTGGTGATTTTTTTTCCACCCTTCCTGGCAAGAAATCCTCTTAATCAAATGGACCAAGTGGATGCTTACACAGCAGTTTTTGTGAGCAAACTTCTGAAAAGACTACCATTTGCCAAATGTGTCAAAAATCATTTTATGTTCATCTGATTTCCACTCTTTTTTTTTTTAATAGCCTACCCAAAAAAAAAAAAAATAACCACCACAAAAACCCACCAAGTAACCTTTTATTTATTTATTTATCACAGTGGGGCTGAGGAGCAGAAATTTCAGCATTTTGTCTGTCCAACATTTGGAAAGAAGGCAAGCAGCTGACATTTAAGAAGCATGGTATTAAGGGCGGGATTTCAGAAGCAGTCAGTACTGAATCTAATTTTACTTCTGTGAGAGTCAACAGTAAAAATTTTACTGACTGATGGCAGAAGAATCATGGTCCTTTCTGGAAATCTCTGGGGTTTACCACACTCCATGACATTTTCTTTCAGCCCTGAGGGACCTGACCTCGTACCCTTAAGCCCCCTGACACACTGCTCTTCTGTCAACAGCAGGTCCTCAGATGAGTTTAATAGAATGGTTTTCTGGCCATGATGTGCAAATATTTTAATAGCATCCTTGAACTAATCCTTAGCACAATTAAGTCCTTACCTTTCTGGATATTGTTGATAAATACAATGGAATGATTAGATAATCAATTAAAGAAAATCTGAAAGCAAGGTAAAAAACCTTCTCTAAACCCCTCTTGGTTTTCCATGTTCTGTTTAGATAAAGTACTTTTTTTTTTTTCCAGTCTGTGAAAATTTATTATCTAAACTTACAAGACTATGAAACTTGTCATCCATGTTTCCATGTTATCTTCAAAAAACTGAAGATCCTGAAAATTTAAACTGTAGAACAGCTTCACAGTTAGAATGAGAAAAAACCCACAAACCTTCAAATCACTAGCATCATTTGCACGTGTGCCACAAAGTTCAATAGTTACCTTAAAGAGATTTGTCAAGGGCAAAGGAAAAGCATCAAGGAGAAGTTTGATCTCTGTCCATAACTCATCTGATTTAAATTTGTGGCGGTACCTTTTAATAAAGAGTGAGCAGGCAAAGGACCCCATTAATGATGTGGAAATCTCCACTTTGAAAGGATTCACCATTTCTGCCCGTAAGTCTGGCCATTCTAAGGAAAGAATACAAAGTCCAATAATACTATAACCTCACTTACTGCTTCTGAATTTGTTCTGGGCTGCTAAGCATCAAGGGCACCGTGTTGGCTTCAATGGCAAACCTGTCCAGTTCACATTCTTTGTCCGGTTCATCCTCAACAATTCTCCAGTTCCTTTTAATATAATTCTTGAATGTTACAGATGCACAAACTTGGATGACATTTTCCTGTGATTTCTCCAGCAGCATTAAGAGTAACAACAGATAGTTCTGGCTTCCTTCAAACTGACTGAAGACACTTTTCTGCAGGACACCTCATAGCAGGATCTGGATCTAGCGTTTTCTTTAGATGCTCAGTTAAAGTCTGTAAATTGGCATCACAGCTCCATTTTGGCAGAACTTTCTGCTTCACCAAGCTGCAGAGGCCAAGAGGCAAGCACCACTGCAGTAGAAGTGAGGACCCACACCCCCACGGCTGCCTGCTCATGCCGCTTCCCTACAGACCAAAAGGTGAGGCCAACCGTGATGTGGGGCAGCTGCCCAAGAGCCCTTCAGCAGGGACCAGAGAGGACCCTCCAGGCCTGGCCACCAGCAGGGCTGCCCCCACACTTGCTACCCAACAGAGCAGCCCAGCCCTCTCCCACTGCCCCACCGGTCCCATCCCTGCCACCTTGGTGGTCCTGGGTTAATGGTTGGACTTGGCGATCTTAAAGGCTCTTCCTAACCTAAATGATTCTAGGATTCTAAGATTTAAATAACCTGATTATTAGTTAGATACCATTCCAATATTAAGGTGGTATCTGCTTGTGTTCACATTTTGATATGCACCTTTAGCGGCTAAGAGTGCCAGATCTTGTATCTAAAGAGAGTTCTGCAGGCTAACAGAACGTGCATTGATATTAGCAGCACCAGATGCTTCCCATGAACTGATGTGAGGATAGTGAGGTGTTTGCTAAGCTATGCTTACCTGACTCTGAAGACAGTAGCCTAGCTCTTCAACTTCCACCTGATTTCCTTGTATCATCGCTGACACACGTCCTTTTATGCGGTTCCCAGCCAGGTTCCGAAGGGATTTACTGTGTGCGTGTCATCTGAAGTTATGTTTGCAAAAGCCTCCTCAGTAGCTCAGATCAGCAGAAGCATAAAATTACCAGAGATCTAAAGTTCCCCAGAGCTCCCAAGACATTATGCCTGAGGCAGGCGTGATTTCTGCAAGAGCAAGAGGAGAGACACCATAAGAAGGTTAGCACTGCCTTGTACACAGGTCCACCCTCCACATGCCTGGTCTTTGCAAAAGGTGGCACAGCTTTAAATTGTCCAAGCCTTCAGCAGGGAACTAAAGCTGGCATAAATATCTACCTGTTATATATTCTACATAAATATCTCATCTATGCTACAGCAGGTGAACTATCAGCAAAGAAGCTGTAGCCTTTCATTTTCGAGCAACTGCGACGGATAGCGCTGCAGTCAGGAGGTTACCAGTAAAACTGACTAGCTGGAATAACACAGGAGTGTCACTACGACAAAATATTGATTCACTCCCACTGTCTCCTTATCCTTCCTTCCTTTCCAGGCCATGCCTACGAATAAAAAAATGATGGGATTTCAGAGTAAAGAATAACACTCACATTTTTAGAGCAGCTAGAGGAAAATTTTTAAAGTGCAGTAGATAAAAGCCTTTATGAATGTTGACCTTACTGAACAATTTAGATATTCAGCAAGGAATGTTACCCACAGCTGTCGCAAAAATGTATCAGAAAAGGCTTACATTTTGCAGAGATATGTCTATTATGCAAAATAAATAATCTATGTTAATATTGCAATGCAATATTAAGCCAGGCATATATTAAAACTTAGGGACAGCATGAAAGTTTAAAAGATTCCATTCTGAACTTTGGAAACTGTTCTCATCCCCAGATGCAAGTTTGTCTCAAAAGTATACATAATAATACAAGGTGCGAGTAAACTTTCTAAACAAAATTCTCAATTTTGTTTTGGACAGTGACTCCTTGGAGGAAAGAAAGAATGTAATTACAAACATATACAGCATTGGTATTCACAAACTTGTCCAAGCAAAACAGGTCATAAATCAATTGGTTTAGTTATTAACTCTTGCAATATGTGTGGCAAACACATACCAAAAACCCCAACAACCCTCTTGCAAAACAAAATGTTATAGCTAGAGATGAAATTTCTTGATGAATAAAAAATCAATCGGAAAATGGAGTCCGGGAAATGCTAACACCCTTTGCAAACTCAGGGCGACTTCAGTGAGCAGCTTTGTTCCCAAAACCAGGGTAAGTGAGCTACCTTGCTTTGAAGTGGAAATAAGTAAATACATAAAAGTTTTGATTTCTTAAACCAGCATTAACATTTTGAAATAGAATTGAAATTTTTAAAAAGCTAGATCTCTTGAAACCAAAATGGAAATGCAGTCCTTTTGAACACCCAAAGACAAAACAAAGCATTTTGCCTTACCCCAAAGGAAACAAGCATTGTGTTTAGAACATAATGAAACATCTAAATTAATTGTAAGGTTTTCCAAATTCACTGCTCAATTCACCTAACCTCCCTGTCATCCTTACATCCCCACACTGTCCCATGCGCCCAAAACAAGGGTGTCTGTTCCTTCTAGCCTGACCATTCTTGGTCTTTCTGATGGCCAGCGCATCACAGGAAATCCTTATCCATGCCACCAACTGTTGTACTCCGCAGCAACACTCAAAGATTCATCAGCTATACCATTAAGCGAATAGTGCAAACATGCAGTTAGTCAACAGCTTCTACAGATAGATGTGTCTTTCTCCTTTACTTATGCATTTTGGCTCCTAAACACATGCAGATATAATCTTGACTCTTGTTGAAATTTGGAAAAAAAAAAAATCCCATATAAAAATCCATTTACTGCAAATCATCCTAGTGAATTTCCATGGATGTAACATAGCTCTTTTTTATGATTTAAACCATTATCATAAGTTGGAAAAAATTAAATTACCATGCCAGCTGGGTCACTGTTTTGAACATCTGGATGACAATAAATAGAAAACTAAATCACCAAGAACTTTTTATCTACATAGTATATAAAGGCAATCTAGCTAGACATTTACCTGCAATAAATAGCACACTTTTTCCATTTTATTTCTCATTTGACAATCGCTTTAAAAATTTCAGCTGACGGTGTTCCTGTAATTAGTAAGCACTCCACATTAAAAGAGTAATTCTGGGAAGAATGTGTGATAATAATATTCAATAATTTAATTGTGTTCTTGTTTTAAATGCAAACAGGCCTTCATGTTAAACATGGACCACTTGACAAGTTTTCATAATACATGCATCAGATCTATCATAATGCACTTTGGAAAACTGCCAGGTAGTGATGCATTTAGGACTTCAAAATGAAAATGTCAATTAATTCGGAAAATATGACTGCAGAATAAATCTTCGACATGCAGACATTAGGACGTCTCCAGCTTAAATAGACTTTAGAATCAAGTTGCTTACATTCAAGAGTCCATGCACCTCTCCTTTTGAGGTTACTTTTAGTCCTTCCAATTTGTGAACGTATGCGACTATAGAAATTAATTAAAACATGTAAAGAGATTTTTTAAAATTAGTAATTAAGCTAAGGGGAAGGTGTTTGTATTTAGCTGTGATTTAATTTCAGGGGTTTCTTAAGTAATTACATCTCATTAAGAAAACTATAATTGCTATCAGGGGAATGAAAAGTATAGAAACTGGCTTGCTTTTTCTTAAAGACAAAGAATGGAATGGTATTATTTTCACCTGCAAGCATGATTTTCATCTGTGAAAATTACTCTTTCAAAGTCAAAGCCCTTTAGTTAGTTCAGTGTTTAGTGCTGGGAGATGATCACAATTCAGCATAAGCATAGCAGAAATCTGAATATTTTTTTTAATTAAAAAATGTTCATATACAAGTAATTCTCAAATATCTACATGATAACACTGAACTGGTATTAGGTTATAGATTGTACAGCATTAAATCAGTCCTTGAATCCAACACTGTGCAACGTCTCAGGTGATGTAATTATGCTGGAGAGAACTGACTGATAAAATAAGGAGTGATGAGACTTTTTTTTACTGAGACAGAATATTACCACATTTGTGAAGTACGGGACAAGGGAAAGGGGAAAAATAAAAGAAGGAAGAAAAAGTTGAGAGTCTTGTTACAGTAGAGTAAATATGAGAAAAAAGAAAATGCATTTGAAAATCTTGAGCTACAGAGAAGTGACATATCTGCATGGGACTTACACGAATGTACTACTTTTTATATTCTTAGACATGAAAAATTAGTTCTTAGGAGATACAGGAAGGAAAAGAATTCAGATACTCATGACAGAGATAAAGAGTATGAAAAAGAGCTCAAGAATACAAGACCCACTGAGGGAGAGTAAGACATCTAAAACGTGAACCAACTGCCACACAAAGAGGTATTCATAACACCACAAGCTTCAACATCGTGTTGGGACCAAAAAGATAAGAAAACCAGTTCTATATTACTCCATGGGCACTCGCAAGTCCCTCTTTCTATGTTAAGTCCAGGGCAAATTCCCAGACATCTGGCGTCTGGGGGACACTGCTGCACAGCTGAACACCAAAGCGAAGCCCAGGGACATCTCCTGGCAGGACAGAAATAAGGGGCGCCGAGTGAGTCTGGGAACGGCGTGCATAAGAAAGCTGCTACTGAGGGTTACCTCATGTTATGAATAGCTTGAGGAGAAATGTGGGGGTTTGGGAAGAAACAGGAATGTGGTTGGGAGGAGGACTGGAGGGGTTTATGCTGTTCTTGGCTTGAGGGTCACCAAGGTCTGTCATGAGACGTGAGCTAAGAACCTGGCACATCACTTAGGGTAAGCGGCTAAACGGGGGTTTAGCCTGCAAGTAGGAAGTACTAAGATGACAAAACTGGTAGTGGCGAGATCTCTGAGAAATGAGTAGGCTGTCGTCATCTTCACTAACACAGCACTGTTTCCATCAGCATCTCACAACAGGCTCCTTCAGAGCGAACCGTCTCTGCAGGTCTCAGCCACCAGCGTCTGAACAGGGAAGCCTGTGTGTGCAGATCTGACTAGTCTCATGTGCACGTAGCCAGCCAACTGTTTAAATAAGTGTTTTGCTCAGACACGTTACAGATCTGCACATATTTTTGGATAGTGTACAACATGCAAGCCTAACTTTGACAATCCAGCCCTTTCACTCCGAGCAGTTTAGTATGTATCTTTTCACCCTCCTCCCCTGTGCCTCAGCCCTACAGAAAAGCAAAGGCAGCATTTGGAACTAAGCTCACTAAAACCGACGTGGTTCACTGCTATACTTGAAGCATATGTAAAAATACCATACTGTTGCCTCGTGACAGCAACGTAGCATGTCCTAGAGGTTGGTTTTGGTGTATTTACTCTTCCAAAGCATCACATCTTTTAGTAAAGGGGCAACGTACGATGCAGTTCTAGCCTCATCACAACATGTGTAGCATCTGGGAGAACCGCCACTTGTCAAGCCAACCAGCGCTCTGCTGACAGACAAAGTGAGCATTATACTGAAATGCCATTCCTCAGCTGTTTGCAGAATTAATTTCCCTGTAGAATTTTCTAATTAGTTGGCTCTTTCCAACCCATTCCCCACAGAGGAAGCAGAAAGGAAGCAAAAGGCTAGCACCTGCTCCTAAAGCTCTGGCTGGGAAAAAAAAAAAAAAATTAAGGATGACATATACAGTAAGTATTTAGGCAGTAGAAAGTCTTCTATCCATGCAGCTGTGGGGATGAAGTAACTCTGTTTGAAAGCTTAATGGAGATTCTTCTGTGGGGAAGAATTTCCAGTGGCTCACATTCCAGACAGTTAACCACATTACCGAGGGGAAGAAAAAGGGATTTGTTCAAGCATTAAGAACTGTCTTAAAAAAAAAAAAAAAAAGAAAAGAAAAGAAAAACAAAAAAGAATAACACCACCAGCAGCAGCCCCTGATTTGTAGGAAAGACAGACAGATGAATCCAGACCTTAGGATGATTCTATGTGTATCTCATTTGGTCACTTATGGGTTACTTTCAACCATTCTGGTTTTCTATAATTTCAGATTGAAATCCATTATTATGTTGGAATGCGGTGTATGATATTATCTTAGAACTAACAACTAACACAACAGAGTCTGTTCCTAACTACAGTGAGTCATTGGAACAAAAGAAATAACGTGGTTATTGCTTTGAATTTGCATGCAGTGGGTAACTGCACAGGAAGAATATATTAGAGGTATTTCATGGAAAATAAAAATAAGACCAAAACAGTCCAAGAAAAGCAGTTTGCATTTCTGACTGCATAGGCACTCTCCCAAAACAATAATAAGTCCTGAATATAAAGGAAGATGATCATCAACTAAAGGCAGAATACATGAGGGGGAAAAAAGCTCCCTCATTATGGAAATTAGAATAAGCCACAAACACTTCAATGAAGAGTTGTCACTGTCTTTCCACAGCAACCTTATAAAATGGTAAATCTTACAAAGAATAAGGTTCTAGAATAAGATCATAAATACCATAAAACTCAATTAATTTGGCATGTTTTGATCAGCACAACATGTGAATTAGGCCCAGAGACGAACAAGAGTTATCCATTAACGATCTCAATGAGTTTTTAATTATACAGTATTGTCTAAGTTTTTGTGTAACTCCAGAGCTTCCTGAAAATTGTTTTTTTAACAGAATCAGTGCATGTGCATCAATGCATGTATATATTTGGAGTAGGAGTACGTGTGAGTAAAAGACTTTAGTTAATAATGCAACATTTAATGCATCAAGACACAGTGTTGATTTTTATAAACTTGTAGTTTTCCAGCACCATTTTAGATGAACAAATGCAACAGGGCGTGTAGGTAGGAGTAAAGGTTCTGTCAGACCAGAAGAAAAAAAGTGATGATGTTGCCTGACTGGGACAAATGCCCAGACCTTGCTCCCCACTCAAAGACAATTTTGAAATAAAAGCAATGAAATAAAAAGCAGAGATGTAAGGCAAGACTGTTCCTCCTTCCTGATGACAATGTTTGGTAAAATTCTCTAGTATACTGTCTGTCTGTAGAAAAGTAGTGTGTGAGTGGCATTTATCCCTGTCATATGAGGTGGCAGTAACATGTTAATTTCAAATGTCCGCAATTATTTCAAGCAGACTTCCCCCCAATGCCTACACTGAAGAGGGTAATTTTAAACTTCAGAAAACCAAAGTAAACAACACTCATTTATATTCCTCGGAAGTGGTGCAGCTAAACTCATCTGTGGCTTTGAAAATCTCCCATGATACTTTAGTCTGGCCCATTAACTGCACCTGTTCTCTTTTTCTTTCTCTTCTTTTTTTTGGGGGAGGGGGAGCCAGGCATTATTTCCCCTTCAATAGCAAGTGTCTGGCTTTTTAAGCATGCATAGAATATTTTATTTCATTACTGTCTAGGCATTCCAAATGAAAAAAAAAAAATCAAAACCCTCTCATCCCATTATTTCCCCCTTCAAAATTAAAAGTAAATAGTGGCAGGAGAGTGTGTGCGTGGAAAGAAAAGTGAGGGATAACTCACAGAGAAACATAACGTGAAACAGTAAATCTGTTTTCCACAAATCATGATCAAAATTAATCAATTTTATAGGTTTCTCTTTATTTTTCACTTTGACCAAAAGGCAATATAATTTCTTAAAAGGAAAGAGTTTCACTGAAATCATTTTTCCTAACTTCTAATTTGGGTGTAAACTTTCATAAAATATAAGCCGCTACAGGCAGCTCTTCTCCAGAAGACCTCTACCCTCAACCATAGAATGGAGTTAAATTTAATTTACTTGTGGTTCATTCAAACACACTTTATTGTTTTCCCTTAACAGGTAAGGGGATAGTGAATAACAATCTGAGTGTAAAAAAGACATTGTTCTCCAATAATTATAGATCATAATATTTTTAGCTAAATCTGAAGTCAAGAAAACAAGCTAAGAAACCCTTGGTTTTTTTGAGGATGCAATTTGTGCTTATTTACTGCACAACGAAATTAAAAATATATTAAAATAAATATAGTTGTGTCAGTGACCTTTAAAAGCATATTTGGGGATTTTATATTGGTGGTGTTCTATTTTGCTTTTGCTTAGTTGATCTGTAAATCTAAAACACATGAAGAAAAAAAGTCTGTAGAACAGAAAAGAACTATTTTCTCTGGGAAGCCTCTAACCTGTTGTAAAGGAGAATTCTGCATTACAGGGCAGCTGACTCAACCCTTCTTCCCCTCAGTTACCAAGAAAAGCAAAAAAAGTCTGTTCCTGCACCTCCCCAAAACATTAGAAGAATACTGCATAAATTGCTGAAGACAGACGTTTGACTCAAACACCAGAATACTGATTCAGGAATCATCTTTTACTGACGGATCTCTTAATGCCACTATTGATTGGTGTTACCTCCTTTTAGGACAGCTAAACCTCTCCCATGCTAAACGGGAAAGGCGGAGAAATACAGTCTGGGCTATAACTTTAACAAATATCCTATGGTGAGCACAGTATAAGCATCAAAGTGTGACTCGTGTGGTTTGATGCCAGTCGGGCAACATCTTTCAAAAGCCTGGGGTTACTGCTCCCTTTCCCTTCTTCCACCTTCAGCTGACCAATTGTCTCTGCTGCCTCCAGAAGGAGCACCCAGACCTACAGCAGGTCCTTCTCGCTCTTACTCTTTCTTGCTTGCTCCCTCTTTATTCAATCACCTCTTTCTCCATTCAGATTACTCGTACTGTTTTCCCTGAACATAATCATCTGGGCTAACTTTTTAAGCGAATGGCATGTGGCCAGATCCCAAGTTCCTGTGCAGAATCACTGACCACCTCTATTTACAACGTCAGACACAGCAGCCTGAGAAAGGCTAACAGGTTGCAACATGCATATTAATAATCACTTTTTCATATCCTTATCTCTAACAGCAAATGTATGTAGCTCAGGATATGAACTGCAAATGAGAGATGAGGAACTGGTTAGTGCTTATCGAGAATGATGGAATTTGAGATTCTGAGATGAAGGGGATTTGTTAGTTGTGTGGTTTTTTTAATGAGAGGACTGACTGATTCTTATCAGTTGACCCCTGTTTCAGGTAATGGAGCAGTTGGCAGGGAGCTATTCATACTGATTAGATTGAGGGAGCTGGTATTTGGATTAACTTCTGATTTCCCCAGTATTATTTGTACAAGCTCTTTATTGCTCTGGATAATTCTTCACTTCCTGGTTCAGGAAGTGGAACTGGTATCCTCCTGGAGCACCGCTACCAGCTCACCTAATTTTATTACATGAGATGACATGATGGTCACAGATTAACCTAACCTCTTGCTAGTTTTCAGTAGTAAAATTAGACTTCTGTGAAATTTGCTTTGTTCTAACCAAACAGGAATAATGCACAACTTTATCATTTAAGAAAGACTTATGGTACTGAGACTAATCAGGATATTACTTTTAACCAACATTTCTGTGGCTAAGGCAACTGCTGTCTTCTTTCAGGAACTGAACGTCTGTGTAACCATATTGGCTTTCAACCCTTACATCTGCTGAGAGTCCCCAGATCTCTTCTGCTGTGGCTGGAAGGAGTTATGATCTCTTTCCTTCTCTCTCCACTGCTAAGCTCATGGCCTGCAGTATCTTTGGGTTTCTTTCCTCTTTCACAGGCTGTTATTTGTCACTGCTTTGTCTCACTTGTCTGCCACAAAATATCCTTGAAGTGATCCATCAATGGAGCAGAGGCAGAACTAGTTTTCCAAAAGCTCCCTCACCGCATCTACAAGCCTAAGCCCAACAGACCCTGCAACAACACGTGAGAGTCCAGGTAGAACAAGTAATGACTTATCACATATGTACATCAGGATTTCTACTACACCAGCAAACACATTTTCATTGACATTTCCTTTTCCACCCTGGCTATCAAACCTCATATTTCACATATCTGTATAGAAGACCAGGTTTGGTTTCCACGAATGGGCCGTGTTATGGGTTTTTTATGTTATTCAATCTCCTGCAGGCTTTTATCCAAACCAAGCAACTAAAATAAAACATGGCTTCCTTCCCTGAGATGGTTTCATAGCCCAGCTCTCCAGCTTTCTCCCCTACCACAAACATGCAACACAATTGTGCAACAGCCGAGGAAGGAATGGTGAGATCAGAGCCGTGACTGCAGACATCCTGACATGGGGATCTGGCAGCTATTCAACACAAACACAATTAAAGGACTTACCCTTGCGTGAAGTATTTGCTTTCTTGATAGTCACCAGCCTTAACCTCTAGGAATGCTTACGAACCAGATAGCGTTCCTTGAGGAGGGCGAGTCTTTTCAAGCTCCTCTGTCTTGCTTTAGCCAACACAGATATAAAGAAGAAAGAAATTCCACCGCATCGTGCAACTTCTCCAAGAGAATGCTTTTAGAAGGAGAGAAGACTTGAGGTCTCAAAATCTCTGCCAAGGATTCAAGAACAGAAGATCACATGGTGCTTGCTCCTCTTCCCCTCCACTATTATCAGCAGGAAAAAATAACACCACAAGAGACAAACTTTGAAATTCACACCAAACGTGAAAGTAGGGGGCTTTGCATTACAGTAGGCTTCTCTCACAGTGGTGGTACCACAGAGCAATGGCAGGGCTTTGCGTGGCTCAGGCTGCTCTCAGGACATGTGTATCAACTGCCGAGCTCTGTGTGAGTTAGACACAACAAAAGCTCATGATTTTGGAAAATGTGGCCTACTGTACATGGGTGTTATACAACTTACAAATTGTAAAGCGTGACAACACAAGTATTTTGGTAGGTTTACCACAGTTAGTGGTGAATCCCAGGCTTTTCACGGCGGTAACAACATCTCAGAAGTGGCAATAACAGCTAAAATATCTGCTAGCAAGTAAGCCAACTGTCAGTCTGGGACAGCAGTTACAAAAGGAAATGCTTGTTCTAAAATGCCCAAGGATTTAAATTATTCGCATCTCAAGCTGCACTGGTGACACAGAAGAGCTGGACAAAAGGAGTACCCGTTGGTGTAACCTCAGGAGTGTTAATACAGAGGTGCTAGAGGAAAGCTGCTTGTGGGATTTTCAGATGATGCAACGCGAAATGACATGCCTACCACAGGTACTGCAATTTACAGAGCCACTTAATGGACCAAACTAGGCAATCTTACCAGAACACTACACTAAGGCTATACTACTGCTGGTAGCCTATGTAACTTACTCCGTTCATCTTAGGTATCTCTGTATAGCAGACTTACCCCACAGAAAAGAATTGCAGAGTCCGGCTAACTGATATAACATAAAGTAAAATAATCATAAAAGAAAGTGATAAGGATAGCTCCAACTCAGAAATACTACACTGAACCTAAAAGTGCTGAACTGTGTGACCTGCCTGAGCAAACCCACTGTGCCAGTGCATAAGCAGTTATTCAAGTAACAACTTCCAAATTGCACCTTTGAGCAGCAGCTTAACAGCTGTAGGAGGAACAGTTGTGCAGTGTAGCTGCCTTCCCAAGTGACTAGATGCGCTTTTCCATTGTTAGTAACTTTCACAAATAGCAATAATTTGAAAAGCAGTAGAGAATGCCAAAATATCAGATATCTGAATCCAGTCAGAATGAGACACTCCCAAAAATATTTCCAATGCTACGAAATTCCCTTCCCCCCACCTCCCTGAATATCCATGCAAATTTTTTGCATGGTACCAGAAGAATAAAAATAATACCACAGCCAGATATTAATATTCACAGAGTTCCAAGTAAAGGAGCTGACTTATGTTATTGGGGTGCATGTGAAATAACCAGGCTATAAGGGACAGACTACCTGAGTATGGTACTAAGCTACTGGTACTAGAGCAGTTGTGTCACGCAAGCAAATACAGCAAATAAAACTTATTGCTGGGGTAGCTCTGTTGACATCTGCAGACCCACCCAAGCCAGGCATTCATCCCAAAATAAAAAACTGGCAAGCAACTATGAATGGTTTCTGGTCCTGACTTTTTGTAACTCCACTAAAGCAGCACAATATAAATCTGCAACCCTGTATCCGGGCAATAATTGAAAGACATCAAGAAAATGCTTGCAGTCGTTCCGGATGAAAAAAAAAAAAAAAAAAAAAAAAAAAGACAGAGAGAGAGATTTCAAAATCTATCAGTGCTTATAAACAAGGATGTTACTTTCCCCTTTCTTATCCAGAACCACCCTTAATTGAAAGGATCAGTATCTAAAGCAACTGGTGCTGCCCTGCACATGAATCCCCTTTGCACCTCTTCCTTCTTATTTCTTCAGTGGTTTTATTAACATTAGTGACTTATCTAAGTATTAGAATACTTGGCTGCTTGGAAGCTTATCAACAGCAAATTTTATGGGCTGTTTAGTGATGGAAACAGGAGGAGTTGGAGCTCTCCCCCCCTCAGCTACCTTGATATGGAAGTCTTCAAGAAGCCATGGAATGTGCTCTCTGGTATTTTTGGTATCTTTAAAGTGTCAAGAGTGCAGAATTTCTCTTGTCAGTTGTCACAGTGTGACTCACAATTAGAGCCATCTGCTCCGCATTCACCTCCCCAGGAGCGCCGCTCGTTTTTCACCAGTTTCCTGTTGTTGACAGCACAGTTCCTCCCTGTATCACTCTCCACCAGCACCCATACTCCTCACAGACATTGCAACAGGCTTAAGCAGATTTCCCTCGGGAAAGCCTTTACCCTTGTTTTGTTAGTGATTGGGGAAAATACAGACTGTTGAGAAAGCTCTGAAGGCGGAGGCTGGGTTTCTAAAGGAACTGAACAAATTCCATTGATTTTTATTTTTTTTTTCCAGGAGGACTCTATTGTTTTTAGATCTCTCTCAAAAATCTTAGCATTTCTCCACATCCGTTTTTATTTCAAGCAAAAGAGCACCTTGAAAACTGAAATACTATTTGTGCTGAGCCCTTTTCGATAATTGATGGAAATGGATGGCTTATACTGTCTAAGTATTAGTCAAATCATTTTTCAAAAACAGCCTACAGATAGGGAACATGCTCCTTTCCCTTGCCCCTCCACCCAACTGAAAAAAAGAGTTGTGCTGCAGATTTTTCCCACCAAAAAGCTTTAGCTGAGCGAGGCTAACTACCCCAAGCACAAAACCATGCTCCTGCATGGGTCTGTGCTTGGGTTACAGTCTGGACCTTGTGGAAATGCCACCTCGGCTGGGTATGGCTCGCTGGCCTGAAGCACAGCTGTATGGTATAGATCTGCCTGCAGCATCTCGCCTTTAAACCCTGTGGGCTGGATCTGTTAGTACTTCAGCTCTGCCCAGTAGTAACTACAGGAGTTGGGCACCCATTATAGAGGCAACTGTTTGAGAGACAACAGTATGTTTATACTTCCAGTAATTCCTACACTAAGGACTACATCCATGTCGGGACTCCGGAGGCTACGGATGCAGGGACATAATGCCTAATCTTTTAGGTGCTGCTCTGTTGGGCATAGGGTACGTAGGGGTGAAAGCCTAAGCTCCCCATGCGGTGAATGGAGAAAACGAATGCCCATCTCAGAAGAGGAATGAAAACAGGCAACTGGTTAGCTGCTACCTCCTCGCTATTTGCCCAACTGAATTAACAGAAAAACAGATTTGAGATTCTGCTTTCCCTGGGAACCCAATTTTCCTGAAACTAGAGCTAGTCCTGCAGGAGCATAGGGTCTTGGGTGTTGTCAGGTACTGCAGTCATTCTTCCCCATCAGGCCTGGGTTTTGTCACATGCTTCTCTGTTATGTCTACTGCATAAGGAGCAGTCTAACAGAAAATCCAAATATTCAACATAATATAAAATGCTCCTCCCACAACGGGCCACTAATTGTATGCACGTAATACCTGTCTGAGCCTTTAGGGCAGCTCCTGGGCCCTGTTCCTGACCTGATACTGGTGGTAACTGCTCATTTCTGTATTTTTTGTACCACATCCTAGCAATAAAGATTCGTTGCGTAACTTCACTGTAATTTTCTGGGATCTTTCCAGAAGCAGTGGTTGGCTTCTCCCAGGAACAGTCTCTTATATATTCACACCCCTCCAAACACAAGTTTAGCAGACTTCAGATCATGGTGCGTCTGCATTCATTCAGTCACATCACGTCAATACGATGCACAGAAGCCTTTCATTTTCTTCTAAATCAGGATAGCATAACAGCTGAAATATTTCTCACTGACCCTGGTCTTCAACACAAAGCTGAACTTCTCTTCGCTATTTCAACATTCCCTTCATCAGGATTGTATTTAAGGTCAACGCAATTTGGGCCCTGGATCCACACTGCTTAAATTATTAAAAAAATATGAACCCCTGCCAGTTAAATCAATAAAAGATGTTCTAAAGAAAGATAAAACACATCCTCTGTTTAAAAACACATTTCCAAAAAGCAACTCTAAACTCATCTCATAAAACTGTTATGAAATCCCTAGTTCTTCCAAACATGAGGAGAACTCTCTGCAGACTACAATATTAGTTCATATTTGTTGGGTAATCTAGTAAAACCCAGATGGGGAGAAACTGGAAGGAGAAAATTAAGGATTCTTCCAGTGTTGGCTCAGCTTGCTCATCTATTATACAGCCCAGGCACATATCTGTATTCAAGGTTTTCAATGTTCCACAGCTGAATTCTCACTCAAAACCAGTATTTGCTGAAGGCATGAAAAGCTGGATTGTAATAGATCTCTGTTTGTAGGATCAGTTGCAGAGCTGCCATTGAGAGACCTTAAAATGCATTCGCAACTCAATAATTATTGTTCCAATAGACTGATATGGAATTCTGTAGCAAATTCTCACAAATTACTAACCCGCTGACTTGGCCACCTATTAAACACAAGCTTCTTGGACTGAAGGACTCTTTCTGATAACTGATAAGTTGTACTTACCATTCAATGCAAGTCAAGGTTGGGTATTTTCCAAAGTCCTCCATGTTCAACCTTCTTGTGCTTCTTTCCAAGTCTTCCACTGTGGCAGCATCCTCCTCACTCACCTGTCTGCACACTGACTCAAAACAACTGGGGCAGATCTTCTGCCATGTACAAGGTTAGCAGAATTGGATATGACAACCTGCTCCTCAAACTTCATTCTTCCAATCTGTGTTTCTGTTTCCTGCTCATTATACCTGTAGCTTCAGCCCATTCACTGTAGTAGTACCTGAGCACTTTAATTACAGAACCATAATCAAAGCTACATAGCTAAATAGCTTATTCTTAGCAAATAAAGTTATGTTTGCACCTGAGGTCATACCTGCCAGAACTTGTGTGTTTTAAAAGTAACATCCAGCCATAAAGACTAAGGTGTACTTTGAAATTTAATGGAAATGCACTCAATTAATAGCACTTTGCAGAAGAGCAAAATGGTAATAACGTTGATTAAAAGAGCAAAATCACACTGAAGGACCTCTCTTTCCAAGCAGAAACTGTTTAATGTATAAAAATTATTGTGACTGATGGAATCTGGTTTTGTGCTGACACCTCAAGCATTACGTCACAGATACACCTGAGGCCTTACATTTTAAGAATTAACTTCATAAAAGATCCCACGAGCAACAGAGAGGTCATGAGAGCTATTCAAATCCATGGGCAGTTAATCTGGAGGATGCTTCGATGCCCTTTAGCCTTTGAGTGTGCTGCAGGACAGGGGAGTTTGGTGCTAAACGACAAATTGAGTTAGAAATATTTGAGCCATAAACCATAGTAAATCTTTTAGCACTTGAAACACCATGTGACACTCCAAACTGAGAGCAAATGAAGTGTTAGTCTATGCATGTTTAAAACGCATGGAAGCTGTGTTTACTGGATTATCCATTTCTTAACTACATCTCCTTTAGAAGCCTTTGCAAGCTGATGTCCAAAGTCCCACCAAAGGAAACCATTTACAGAATGATGTTCTATCATTATTTAAGAAAAAAAAATAATATGCACCTCCCTGAAAGCAAAATTATTTAGGTTGCATAGTCAAGGACAGCTAAATTAGGAAGTGGCAGATTTATGTGTGTCTGTATAACCTCTACTCAGCCCTCTTGTAGGTCCTGTGCCCTGAGTGAGACAGAGGTCCTTTGGAAAAAATAGTATGTGATTATGCAATTAAAGACTATATCTTAACACAGAAAGGAGCTGAATTAAGGTTCTGTTGGCAGCGATGAATTAGACATTTCCTAACATTTAAGTTCTAGCCTTTGCAGCTTTAGCACAGAATTTCTGGCAGGTGACATCTTTGGATGGCTTTTATATATAGGTGAAAATTCATTCTAGTGAGCTTTTATTGCCACAGAATAGTTTTCTGTTTACCTGAGGTGAAGGAAGAAGAATATTAGGAGTAATCTGGAAAAGGATGCTCTTGCTGAAATGGGAATAATCACCATGGAGGTGGCAGATTATACAAAACTGGTTCTTCTTCCCTTGTTTTCTGGCCAGTGTTGTGATCAATACAAAAATTACATCACTGAAACAAAAATTATTACTGCCCTGATTGGAATCTTACCACACACATTTTGCTACTTTTGTTAATTACTTCAATTATCAAAGTCCTCAAACTAGAGTCATAACAATATGAATTGTTTCTTCCTACTCAGTTTTGAGAGCCTGTTCAGAATTCCCAAGGAAGATTCACTCGACAGGAACCTCAAGTATTACTACCTAAAGCTTTCTGATCAACAGGATTACACAGTTGCAGAAAGGAGAAGGTCTGAAGAAGCTGTCACCAATACTGTTGCCATTTCCTCATGCCAAGTTCTTCTGGGCCTGTCCTGTTCTGACATAACCCTTTCACAAGAGGGGACAGCACAAGCATTTCTGCTACTTCACCTGGCGACAAACTTCTGGTTTCTCTGCTAAAAGTATACAGCAGAAGCCAGCATAAACTTTGAACTGAATTTACATCGGTGTAGTTCTTTCTATCTTAATCTCTCTTGCCTTTGTTTTATGGGTTTAGTCAAGGAGATCAAATATTAAAAAAGCACGTTCCACGCAATGCTGAGACTGTAAAAGTGCCAAATTGATGAATGAAAAGTTACTATAGAATTGGCCACACTGTGTAAGTATATGAAGGTATAAAATCATCACCCTGCAGAATGATAGAAAATACCACATATTTCTGAGGCATCACAGTAGCAGAGAGCAATAGCTTTTTATTTCCTGACTTTTACGCTTCTAGAACCTTAGTCCTTCTTCTGCATAATTGGCATCTTGGTTGAAAAGTTAACACAAAGCTTGTGTACTCTGAGAGTTAGTGAACTCCAAAGCCTCTTGCTTTGGATCTTAAATTTCAAGTAACTTCTAGCCAGGAATAAATATTTACTTACAGATTTTAAATATAAATACTTGGAGTGGGGGAAGACTGCTCACAGGTTTAGAAATATTTCCAGAACAAAAATTTCTCCAAAACATTGTGATTCTCCAAAACACTGAATGCTCCAAAACACTGTGGCAAAGAGTATAGGTGCAATTAGAACACTGCTGTCTTGACAACATCATGCAAGAAATGAAAGTATTTCTGATTCATGAAAGAAAACTCCAGTACTATTCTTTTAACTCAGTATTTCACTCAAAAATGTCACTCAAAAATGTCGCTCAAAATGAACCAGCTGAATAGCTATTTAGGTGAACAACACTTAGAGACGACAGTGTTAAATCCAAAGTGAAGGTACCTTCACTGAAAAAAGAACACAGAACTGCTACAACAGGAGAAACCACTACAGCTTGCAGAAGCTATGCTGGATGTTTTGGGATTCTCTCTCCTACAGCGTTCATTTTTATGGATAATTATTATGATGGAAACTGTGGATCCTGGGGTCTGTCACCTTACCCAGGGTGCCAGTCAACCTTTCTGATGGGTTTCAACAGGTCTCACTTTTGTCCATACCCTCCTTTGTTGCTCAGATAGAGAAGGGATTAAGGGAAGTCCAGGACTAACAGCTGGACCTCCCAGAACAGCAAATCTAGCATCAGGGCTGTTACCAAGTTGATCCTTACAGGACATAAGAATGTCCTGTCACTTAGGAACAGATGGAAGAAAAGCAGCAAGGCTTGTATACTCCATCTCGTAAGAGGTTATCACAAAGTATTCTGCACTGCACGGTGCAGACAGGAAGCTCTGGAAGCTTTTGGACCTAGATAAAAAATTTACAAGGAACTCAGGGATCGCTTCTGGGTGCGAAGTGGAAGGTGGCAAAGCGTGTCCCAGCGGAGAAGCCATTTAGCCATGTCAGTGCAATGCTGTACCACAGCGAGGAGACCTGATGATAAAGAAATACTGGCTGCCAGATGACGAGCAAGAACTTCGCTCTGCTGAAGAACAGCTTGTGAAAAGGTAGAGCCATCGGCTCCAGGGCGTGCAACATGCCCAGCAGGCAGCTTGACGCAGAAGTCCTCAACATTGAGAATGCTTTCACTTCAAAAGACCTCACTTGAATGCAAGGCTACATGCTGGCATCAGCAGGCTCCTTTGAGGTACCTTTCCCCTTCTAGCTATATTTACCTAAGAAATTTCATGCTCAGAAAAGAATGAGTAAAAGGGAATATTCAGATACATGACAGGAATGGTCTTTATTGTTTATTTCTTTTTTAGCCAGCGCTTTGTTTTCTTTCAAAGTCTGACAGACATAAAAAGCCATTGTAGGTGCAGCCCACTGACAAACAAACCACAGCCCTCCCTGCAATGCAGAGGGTAGGGATCATTACGTTGTTAGCGTGCCATTTGGAAATCATGCAATGCATCCACTTACTCTATTAAATTAAATCATTTCCTGTAGCAATTGAGGAAGGATGAAGCAAATGGGTGCTATTAAGAAAACATTGTTTGATTGGCCTTTTTCTCTGCAAGCCATTAGAATGTGGCAGCTTATAGATTTGAATTGCAGGATCTCTTACCACCCATCCATTACCAACATGACGTAAATAAAAAGGGCTGCCCCTGAAGCCAGCAGCATTGCTGTAGATATACAAGCTGTAAATGAGACAAGGATCTGTCCATAGTGTTTTTCACTCTGTTTTGCCTTCCCCGAGTTATGTATTCCCTGCAGGTTCCTATCTCTCTGGTCAGTCACTCTGTTTTTCAGCCACTGCTCTTCCTGTGGGACCCTCCCGGGTGTCTGCTCCTCCCTGCATTCGATAAGGAGATTATTTGGAATGGAAGTAGACAAGCACAGGTGGTGGGACCACCTGCTACAATCTCTCCAGTGCTTTTGGACATTATAAACACATAAGTGTTTGGGGTTAACCTTTGTGTTTCCTTTCTTTTTTTTTTTTCTTTTTTTTTTCTTTTTTTTTTCTTTTTTTTTCCTTTTTTTTGCGGTGTGTGTGGGTGTGTGTGTTTTGTTTTGTTTTATTTTTTTGTTAAAGTTTGCTTTTAATCCATTTATGCAGGGGTCAGAGAGGAGGAATTATGTTAAAAGACACTATTCCTGTGATCCTGGAAAAGCAATTTGCTAGAATATAGTACCCAGGACAACAGGCTCATCCTTTGCATTATTTCAAAACCGCTAGTAGGTCCAACAAAAGTGCAAACCAAAAGATCTTTTTAAGGTGCATTCCCCATCTCTTTCCCTTCATTGCCTAACAGTTTAATATGCCTTCCTACCCACCTCCTCCTGCCTGTTCCTAGATTTTACGTGGCCATGCATAGCAGTAACATAATATCTCACTCCCTCATTTGGCTATGTTACAGCCAGGCATCACCTCAGCCTCAAAGGACATCTACAACAGTGATTTACTACGGCAGAGGGTTTCTTTTCAGTGTAGATTTCCTTAGTGTCTATACTTGGCATCTTGTGACACACTCTCAAGTTCACTGCTGATGTGAAGCTCTGCCTCGTGATGTTGTACACGCGGGCATTAGCGTTACATCCCCAGCACAGACACCAGCCCTCCAGCACGCTGTTCTCCGCACGTGCATCCTGCCTGCCTGGGACTGGCAACTGGTGCAAATTTTATTGCCTATATAGACACAATGTCGACATAAAGTTCACGACAGTTCAGAATAGTAAGCTTCTAACTTGCATGGCAAACAGTGAAATTAGAAAATAGAAGGCTCAGTTTGGTCAGGACCTTGTTTACAAAAATAAAAAAAAAATAGCACTGGTTCAAAAGCAGCCACATTTTCCATAAACTTGCTATAGTGAGACTCAGAGTCAGATATTCTCGGTTTAGCCCAAGAGGGAAGGAAGAATCCATTAAATGCATGAAAATCTACAGAAGACAGCTGAACACCAAATTTAAATGGTGCTTCATACAGTTGGAATGCAAATTAGAATCAGCAAGAAAGATCTGAATCCCAAAAAGTACACTGACAAGGAATATCTAACAAATAGGTTTGGGAAAGACACTACAGTTTGCAGCCAGGGAAAGCAGAGTTCCTCAGCTTATTTCACGTTCAGCCTTTATAATAAATAACAGAAACACTTTCTCTATATTTGGCAGAAATATTTATGCTCGATTTTAAAATCTCTCGCGAAAATTCTGGTAAAATGTGCCTAAAATAACTTTTGCTTAAAGTAAGGTTGGGGTTTCATTCTCATGCATATTATGCCCACTGTAGGAAACATTAACAAACTCCAAGGTCATTTGATGGCGTGTAGCTCTGGGAGCACAACTAGAAGCACCAAATGCAAAACAAGCCTTTCAGATGCACTTGTCATAAGTGCCCTTTGGGGCTCAGTAGTTTACAAAAAGGAACAAGAGTTATAAAGTCACTCGAGAATCTGAAGATGGAGAATTTATTCCTAAGCTGATATGCAATGTTGGGCAACTTGCTTTTCATCTCGGTATTTGTTTCTGCCTGCAGAAACTAGGGATAATTCTATTTCCTTCTGTTGGCTTTGAAAGAAAAATGCCTAGTCACATCATTATTCATTACTGAATGTTGCTTCATTTGCATTTATGTATGATATCCCTCTGGTTTTGGAGGGGATATTTTGTAACATCTTAAGTTAGAAGCATGCAGTTTCATTTGTGTTGCACATGTCATCTTTCACTGGGATCCCATAATTTTCCCCTGGAGTTTACTCAACCCTTCGCTCTTCAGATGACAGAAAATTGGACTCAGCAAGCCAATAGTGACAGACCTAATTGAAAACATTTACATCTTTAGAGTACACCAGTGATGCAGAGATTTACCTGTGGTTATGAAGGGAATGTATGCAGACTCTATTTCACAAAGAAACACTGTGTATGCCATTCTCCTCAAGAGGGTGTCTTTTGTACCTTCAGTACCTACAGGAGCGATCTGGAATGCACAGAGTTTGCATTCCTGCAGATACATTATCTGAAAGTGTGGCCCTGTGTTTGCTTTACTTCTGTTTTGCCCTGCTAGTCCTTCATTGTAAGAGACCTGTTTATACATTCCATTTTTCTCGGTCTTCTTGGCACCTCACAGTCAAACACTACTCCAGATTGATCCCTTGATTTACAATGTAGTGCAAGTACAGTCTATGTAAATTTTAGGAAGAGACAAAAGAGGGTACTTGCCATCTGATGATTTCGTTTCTAGCTTTCCAGTACCTTTTGTTATTTCAGGGTATTTTTTCCTGGTGGAAACAGGCACACTCAGCTGTTGTTTTCATGCTGAAAGACCGTGTGGAAGCATTTCCCTGTTTCTTTTTTTTTTTTTCCCCAGACATGTCTTTCAGCATGTTTCCAAAGGCTTGGAATCAGCACATTGTGTTGTGACATGTGCATACTTGACATTGCTTTGTTCTCTGACTTCCTTTTGCTTGCAATCTTTAGGAAGTTATCTTACAATTAGCAAGGAATTTTGAGTCAGTGTTATTGCAGACCCAGCATATTGTCCTCTGCCATCTGCAGAGAAGAAAGCTTGGAAGAGCAGGAGGGAAGAAAGTAATTTTAGTATTTTTAACTGGCTGAACCACATAGGATTCTAGCTTTAGTTCACTGCATGGAGAGTCATAGCTTTGACTGCAGCCAGTTCAGAAAAAAAAAAAATAAACCTATCACGTACTACAAACATCTTAGCTAAAGGAATAAAGGAAAAGCTAAGGCATTACAGTAACTGTCCTCAGATTCAATACATCCTTTTCCTGTGTTTTGCTCTGGTTTAGTGATTCTCTCATCATATAGCAAAAGTGAAAAGTTACTTTTTTTCTGAGGAGTTTATACAGAATGAATTTATTTTTTCTTCTCAACTTTGCACCTTGATGTAAATGAAGCCTGTTCATGTATCCTGTAAGTGAACCTGATAAAAACAAACAAAAAAAAAGAAAAACCACCAAAAAACAGGATTTGTTTGTCTCAGTGGCAAGTATGTTCATTTTTAGCAAGGTGAAATGCACATCTTTTTATGGTGTTATTCTCTTTCTCCTTGTATTTTAGACAATCAGCCTCCTGCAGCCCAGACAAGAGGCCAATTTGTTTTGAACTGCTTCCCTGTCCAGACAGCACAGCTCAAGAGAGAAAGAAATGGCAGCACTTCGGGCACAAGGGGGTACCTTGAGAGCTATCCTGGAAAAACTTCCACAGGGAAAGGCCTGGTTTCCCACAGCCCAGACAGGCACCACCTGGCTGTGCTTCCCATATGCTGGGGGGAACTGGGGGCTTGTGCAAAGAGCCGCTTCAGACAGGAACTGCCCAGGAGCTTCCCATGGTAGCTGGACCCACTGCCTCTGTGCCTCTGCAGTGAAAGACTGTGGTCTTAACGAGGCTGGTGGCTTCCCTCCGTGCCTATTTATGTTTCATGTAGCAATACTGAGAATGTCATTAACACTGCAAACACGCTGACATCCTTGCCATTGTATCAGAAGATGAGTAAAAGTGGCAATAAGAAACTGTACCAGAAAGAAAGCAACCATAAAACATACCTCATTTACTGTAACGCAGCGATCTTCTTGACTGCTAACCACATCTGTAGCCAGCTTCTTATTTCTGATACAAACCTTGTTAGGTCTGTGCAAGCCTTGAACAATCGGCCTGATGTTCAGAGATGCTGAGCTCTTTAAATCTCACTGACTGCCAAAATTAGACTGCGTGTCTGAATCTGGAAAGGAGTCAGGGACATACCATTTGGTCAGCTGCTTACACTTCAGTGAGACATCTTGTAGACCATGGAGTACAGCGTGAATGTTAGACCTTGCTGAACATTAGCTTACTCTGGATATAAACACTCAAGTTTTAACATTTTGGCATTATTACATAATAGATGTATGATTTATGAAATAGCATCATCCAGGCAAATATTGTTTATCCGTTATAGGAGAGGTGCAGAAAGTATCTCCCTAGTTAGTATTCTGAGTAGCTTTTTCTTTCTGTGCCATAGCATATACATTATAGTGCTTGGAACAAAAATTTTGTTGTCAGGAGGCCTCATCGTCCTGCTGAAGTGGAGATATTTTTTTCATTAGAGTCAGTGAAAGTGTAATAAAACATCCGTTTTAGACTTCAAGAACAGACCTGAGGAAACAGAGCTTTTTACAGATATGCGCAGGATCTCAATGCGTCAGTAAGGAGTCTGGTTTGCATTGTGCAGAGACACGTCCTCATGAACTCCCCTAAAAGACACAATTTGTGTATGTCTACACAATGTAGTAGAGCATAATACAGTGACACCCAAATAAACAGCAGCTAAACTAATTGCCAAACTGGATGCCTTAGGAGTGTGTCGGTGCAGGGCTCTGCACAAGTTATGAGACCGGCTCTACAATTTCCAGACAGCACCGCACAGACAAACCAGGATTTCTCGGAGGCAGATCAGATATCTGTGCACCACAGTCCTTGGCGCTGAATAGACATGCTGAGTCCATCAGAGTAACAGGAAGTTCCGAATATTGAGCAATTATTCAACTACTGAGCAAGACAGAACTATTCAGATCCCAGATTCTAAAGCGTTGCTTAATTTTTTTCATTATGAACTCTCCTGCTGAAATCTGTCTTTCAGATCACTGTATAAGAGGGGGAGCGTACCTGAAAGTCTGTGCAAGACTGAAAGCTTGCAACATCACAAGGGATAAAGTCTAAAAATACATATATGCCAGAAACACAGCAATAATAAGTCATATAACTAAAGCAGAAGGAAAGAAGATTATGGTGTAAATTGTAACATAAGAAAATCAACAATAACAAAATGGCTAATCCCTGAAAAAGATTTTTTTTTTTTAATGTTGGAAGGGCTTTTTTGATGTTGGAAGTTTAGGGTTTTGCTTGTTTATGGCAAAAAGTCCCCACAATTCAATTTACTCACTCCATAATCTAAGGATTAAAATGCATGGAGGGTTTTACCAACTAGTGCAAAGAGAAAATTGTCTCTCCCTTGATAATTTGTTTTCAGTCATTCAGTAAATGCTTTCTATTACTGGTATTTTCCTCCAATATAAATAGCATTGTGGATGCTCACTCACGATAACTGCAGAAATTGGAAGTTTGCATTATGTCCTGTCCTGCATGGAGCACACCAGATGATGCCCGTTATATTAAATAATTCCTTCTGTAATACATTTTCCACACATAGACATCCACATTGATATGCTAAAGTAGTAAGTAACTGTACATTGTCACAGACAGATTCAGGATATTCCTCTAAAAACTGTTTGGTTTATTCATTTTTATTTTTTTTTTAACAGAGCACATCGGAATAATGTATCATTGTTTGGCACCAGCTTCATTTATTAGTGTTATCTAAGTTGTACTACTTTCCTTGTCACATCATAAGTTAACCTTTCCTAATCACTGCCCTGGACGTTTACCAGGCTTTCCCTGGGGATGTGTTTAACTAGAGCCACAATTTTCCTGTTATTATGTACTCTAGGGCTCTGAAAGCTCATGTTGATAAATAAATCCACGTGAGTCTGATGCTAGGGAACTTAATATGCTAAGTGGATCTATGCCTGGTTTAAATGAACTGCATAGTTGGTAGCGTGGCAAGATCCTCAGAGAATCCTGCCGTTTGCTCTACTTGCTGAACAGTTAAAGTGTTCCGTTTTGGAAGCTTAATAGAAATGGGTTAAAGTCTTCCTCCTTTCTCAGAACACCCAGCAATTTTCTTTCCCTAGACACCCTTTGTTGGCTTGGCAAAGTACTATGACCTGCGCGTGGTATGGAGCACCATACACTAGTGCTGCCCCTTCTTCGAATCTGCCCTGGATTTAAGCTGGGTTTTCAAGCATCTGTAAAAGCTAAACGTGTGGTTTTCCCTATCAGCACTTTCCTATGACCCCCGCAGAAGCCCTCCTCTGCCACTCGCCATGCATGTGGGTTAAAGGAATGTGAGGAATTCTACTAAGGTCTCCTAAGCCTGCAGCCAGCTGCTTAGTCCTAGCCATGGGAAGCAACAAAATGGCAGAGATCCTGGGAAAGGAAAAGCTTTTGAAAGTCCTACGAGGAAGCGCTTAGGCTACAGGCACATTACTCATGATAGACCATTACAATTAAATCCAAAAGTTTAAACAAGACCTTGATGACCAAGTGAATTTGTTCAAAAAACCAAGCAAACAACTGAACAGTAATCCCCAGTTTTCATTAGCAGAGATATTGACCAAGCAAAGAGTTGACAGCTCAACATTTACTCTCGGGGGACATTTTTCAGCCTTAACAGGGTAAGTTGTTGCCAATATACCTAAAACCAAAAATTTCTTCGACTAGGAGGGGAATCCAACAAGAGACATCCAGCTGTGCTGAATTAAAGCACTCCATTTAAAACATCCCATCAATCACAGAGCAGGAGAGTGCTGATGTTATTTGTACGAAATCTAAGAGTGTTATTACTCACCTGCAATTAACAAGAATGGTTTGATTTGGTCTCTTGCCGAGAGTTATGTGAATATTTCCCCTTTTGCCAGGTTATGAATTTTGCCAGCTTCCAGAATCTGAAGGTAGCATTCCAGGTTCTGACTAAATCATGAACAATGATACAATACAAGTAAGATAATTTTGGAGGGAAAAACATTCTTTTTCTGAAACCTAAATTATAAATCCATGTTATTTATCCACATTCTCTGCAATCGGCTGGCTTGCAATGTCATGAAAACACAATTTTAATTGGCACACTTGTTGGCACAGTCTGAGAAGAGTCCAAGATCTGTATGGAGACTGAATTATTCTATCCTCCCTAGATTTGGACCCTCAAGGCATGGATTAAGATGAGACACTAATGGGGCAGCATGCAAAAGCTTGTATTATTGAGATAGATCTCCTTCATGGATAAAACGAAATAGAAACCTTCAAACTTACAATTCTAAATGAGAACAAAGCTACAGATAGGGAAAAGATTCAGACAAGGATCTAAGCAAAGATTGGTAATGTAATGATAGCATCGGAGCCATCTAGAGGGGATTTTGGCTAGATTACATCTTCCAATATTAGGAACAAGAAGTCCAGGAGGCTCTGAGTGCAGGTTTATACCATGTCTGGCAATGTGAAACATTTCACGTGCAGTAAATGCGCATGCAATTTAAAATAATAATAATAAAAAAGACAGAAGACAAGCAAGGGCAAGTAAAGAGAGTTATTCTGAAGATAGAAACTCTTTGGGTAAATGCCTTTGGTTCCATTTTTTCAGGTTCAAATCTATAATTTTCCCCATATTGCAGCAGTACTTTTTAGCTGATGTTAAGCACGCCTTGTACTAAATGATTGGAATTTGACAACGTTCATTGGAGTAAGCCCACATAAAATCTTTGGGGTATCAAAATTTTTCTCACTCCCAGAATAATTTGCTTGAGAATTTCTCTCCTAGCAAATAAATAAAAAAAAAATTAATAATAATAATAATTAAAAAAAACCACACCAAACCAGACAAAACCAATAATGGAATACTCACATCAGTAGAAAACCATTAGTGAGAGGAGTATCCATCTTAAAGCTATTTGTTGACTCAGGTCATGGGAGCATCAAAGTTAGTTAGGCAGGGCTGTCACACTTAGGTCTGCGTGTAAGTTTCAGCTGCATCTTGATGCCATATTAGCTGGGTATCCAGATGTCCATGTGCCCATCCCTCCACTTTGATTTCTGAGGAAAAGAAATCAAGTTTGTGAGCCTGATGGGAGCTCTAACATGCTTCAGTGAGGCTTCTGTTTGCAGTCTTGTGCTTCAGAAGATCCCACACAGCACTAATCACAAGCAAATACAGCCAAGAAACATAACCTATGTGTTGGAAAAACAACTTTTTTTATCTTTTTGATATCCACCAGAGAAAAAATAACCACCCTATACTGTACCCATCTGTCAAAACCATACCTCAGAAAAGAAGGTATGCTGTGTCCCTTGAGCTTCCTAGCTCCATTTTCTCTTCAACACATGGCTGATTTCTCATGCACAGCAATTGCCTGAAGGCCTAATTTTTGTAGAGTTTCCCCCCTGTTATAATGCAGGGCAAGGTTATCGATAATGCTAGCAGGAAATGCACATAAACACCAGTTCCTTTCACTACATCAACCACTCTTCCCCAAGGTATTCTCAGAGACTTTCAGTCTCAATTACAAGAAACTGTAAATGTTTCACCCAGAGAGTTGATATGAAAAAGCAGCGACTAGTCAAGGTCTTACAAAATACAAGCGTTTTGTCATGTAAATCTTTCTATATCAGTTCCCCTCCATGTGGCTTTTTCCTATTTCCGAAACTTCTTGAGGATGTTTGAGGGCTTAGATAACACGAAGTAACCTGTCTTCTTGTAGGAGAGAGACAGAATGATTTGAAACTAGCTTATCTAAGGCTCACATCCTGCCATTGATTTTTTTCAGTGCTCCCTATTGATTTCAGAGGTGAGTTCCACATACAGATCAATACCAGGATATGGTCTTTATTTATTAGTGTACTTCTGGTCATTTCACTCTACCCTAATGCCTCAAAACATATGGAGCTAATTACGGCATTCAACCTTATATCGGCCTTGTTGTCTTTAGAGCAGAGTTAAGCCTTCATTTGGTCAATGGAATAATTTGAACGGATTGTTTGGTGACATCTGTCATTGATCCAGAAATAGATGCTGTGACACACTATTCCAGGGCAGGACTGAAGTAAAGTAGCAGAGACACATGGATAAGTACGTCTTTTGACTGACTAGCAGCTGCACCCTAGCAGCAGTACAAAATTCCCAGTAGAAGTTTCAGTGTTTTGACAAGGAGAAATTCTCTGCGTTGAGTCAGTGGCCTGATTCTCCGGCCCTAGTCTAATGTTTTAAAGACCTCATGTACTAAAGAAATAAATGTTGGGCACTTGGATGAAAGTTCTACTACGAATTTCTGAACTTCATCAATATCTTTTACTTACCGGGCCAGGAATACACACGAACTGCAATTTTCAAGCGGTTTACTAAGCATGCATTTTTTACTCCCTGAGGCTTAGAGCCCCAGCTGACCTGGAAAAAGTCTATATGTGTTCTCAAACCAGCTGCCAAGAACAGGACTGAATTACAACACAGTTTTGTCAATGGCTCTGGCTCACTGATAAACCTTGGCCCCCGTGTCGCGGTTGGGGCCTCTTCTACCTGTGGCTTTGCTAGCTGCATGCAAGCGGTGGAATAGATCACGGCCCCTGCGAGGAGGGCAATGGCAATTTGCAGGTACCGGGTTTGATACAGACTTTCAACTGCACGAGAAATGAGATGTGATCGTGTTTGAAGAGATAGTGACTTTTTATTCCTCCCTCTTTCCCCAGAATTTTCTTCACAGATGCAAGCATGGGAAAGAATTAGCCATGGGCCTAATTTGAATGTTCTGCCTCTTAAGAAATCAAATCCTTTACACAGAGTTGTGACATTTGGATGGCCAACATGCAACAGTATATTAAAAGGCAGGGTAGATAAAACACTTCCTATGTGCTACTCCTACATTACCTTTCCATACTCTGTAAAAAAGCACCAAGATAACCATTCTCTGCGTTCAGAAGGCCTCTTTAAAAGCAGTAAAACAAATAATCTTGTCATTACTTCTAGATTCACATTACAGGCAGAGCACGAGATGAACAGCCCCAATTTTTACATCTATTATATAGCCAGTGCATCCCGGTATTCGGATGCAATATACCCACAGCTGCTTTTCAACTACTGCTTGTATCTAGGTATGTTTGATTTAACTGAAGAGAGCAAAGGAACAAATGAGCAAGGAAAAGAAAGCACAGAAGGAAAACAGAGCTTCACCCATTTGCTCAGCTGCCTTTGGAGCCTTAGGAAAGTCAGTGCTCTGTTGACTTTGCTTCTCCTGTGCTCGTTTACATCACTGGAGGGTCTGGCCTGTGCTTTAAGAAAATACTGCTCCTTTTCAATTGTTAAATAGTGACAAAGTCCAGGTGACCCTAGCACAGAGTCTGAGTGGTTTATGTCAAGCCTGGAGACAGTGACTCATGGAGTCACAGATGATCAGTTGATAAATGTCACCGGTATCAGAAACTTGGCCATTAGCATGAGTGATGTGAGAACTAAGAGGTTAAGTAAAAGCT
The DNA here is from genome assembly GCF_015220075.1 of Falco rusticolus. NCBI lineage: Eukaryota > Metazoa > Chordata > Aves > Falconiformes > Falconidae > Falco > Falco rusticolus. The sequence goes on from NC_051187.1 coordinate 121,279,615, forward strand.
ACCTTCATAATGAGTTGTGATACAGAAAAGCAACATTATGACCCAGGCTTGGATTTTTGGTTTGGCTTCTCATTTCCCCTTAAGGTGGATTTTGGCTTGTGATTAGATGATTTGTAAGTTGGTGGTGTTGGTTTTTTTAATGCAACATACATTTTTCACAGTCCCATTGTCTGGGAAAAGTCTACAAGAAATGTTAGAAAGAGGTTCAGATGAACCAGGGGGTCAACGGTGACTTTTTGCCACAGTTTGCTGCAACAATGGGGTCTGTTTGCAACGAACTGCTAGGTTTTGGAATTCCCTTGGCTTCAAAGTGACTCAGGAGCTGATTTTTAAAACTTTTCTAGGAAAGAGTAAACTGCATTAGTACATACATTACGAGCAGTGAGCTCCCTTATGTACAATTAAACATAAGTCTAAGGACTTTGCTGAAGCAGAGCCCTGACAAAATTTTCTAGAGCCATATTGCTTGAATTTATAAGCACACAACACTTTAGATAACCACTCTGAGTAGCCGCCTTAGTTGCAGTTCAACAATTCAATGACATTCAAGTCATTATGCCCAAGTGGCATCCCACTTCAGGCACAGACACTTTTCTAATCTTCAGTGATTTAATGCAAAAAAATTACAATTTAGAAAAACTCTGGGAAGCGTTGGCTTCTAACACGCAAAATCTCACAAACTCATTATTAAGAAGCTGGTTTACAACGTAAAAAGCAGATGCTAGTGTTTCATAGTGGTGATGACTACATATGAAGCATATGCACATGAAGTATGTATGATACACTTCTTAGTACACTGTACAATTTCACTCGTAACTTTTTTTCCACCCTCTTATCAACTACACTTTGTTAAGAAAAAAAGAAAAAACGGGTTTAGACCACTAACAACACAGATAGATTTATGAGAACACAGTCCAGTCATCAGAAGATTGGAATAAAGAATCAGAAAGGGGTAAACAGTTTTTGTGGCCTGTGGAGACTTTAGGCATAACAGAGAACACCCTTTTAAAGACTGGGTACTTAATATTCATCACTCTAGTAAACGTATCCCATTTTCCTTCAAGAGAAGAGTCTAAAGTACAATTGCTCAGATATTCATCAATAGATAATATGGACCATTAATAGAAACACATTTTGCAGAAATAAATCCTTTTATGTTATATTTCATTTTGAAATTAAGTTAGTATTTACCTACAAATGCAGGGAAAGGAAGAAGGGATTCTTCCTCATTTTTCCTGTTCAAAATTATTTTTATTTGATTTATCATATGGTGGGAAATACAAAAGTAATCAAAATCAGAATGAAACATCATTCATGATATTTTCTCAGACTTTTCAGTAAGACTTTATTGTGGTGGGATTTCTGGTCACGGGAAATTTGGAGATTTTGCCTCTCTCTGGTGTGGAAATAAGCAAGGAAAGCTTTAAATGATTGCTTGGAGATTATTTTATTCTATGACACCCATCCTAATTCTGATCTTCCTCAGCACTTGAAAGCAAATTCATTTACTTATCCCTTCCCTTCAGTAGCTACACTGGATTCCATGAGTGCACCTGGTCATTCCCCAGATTTGCAAAGTTTCCTCATCCTTATGCTCTCCACACTCTGTCTTCTTGGCCCAATGACACACATCAGAGGTCTTGCAAGGTCTGACACCCCAAACATGATCCTCCTCTCTCGCCTCTCCCATGCCAGCTTTGCTCTGCTATCGAAACTGCTTAAGGCTTTGGTTATTAACTCAGCTGTTGGAAGAAATCATGCCTCAAACTTGTGACTGCTGGCAACAGAAAAAAGGTTCTTTGTATCTCTGTAGATCTGCAATTGCAAAATACATATGGTGCCCCAGGAACAACTGAGGAGGAATGAGACCCATTAAGGGACACATCAGAGCCAGCTGAGCCTAAAACTACATCAAGAAGAAGACGCAGATGACAGCCATTGGAGACAATCTCTTGTGAAGGATTGTCCAATCTGCCAACCTGTCTTACTTCCCAGGTGGTTTGTTGCTTGACAGATGTTTGGTCCAGGATGTTGCAGAGACACTTATGAGATTTGTCTGGACCTTGGACTATTACCCTTTGCCGTTCATGTCAGCACAATGTCACTGACAGGGCTGAGCATACCAAGAGTGACTATAAAGTCTGGAAGTGAAGACAAAAGGCTCCTGGAGGAGTAGATATGTCCAGTAAGCAGTGAGCTGACTAGGGGATGTGTTCTGCTGGACCCATTACAAACAAGGAAGAACTGGTCAAAAACGTGAAGGCCAAGGGCAGCCATAGCTGCAGTGAACATGAGACTGTGAAGTTGAAAATCCCAAGACAAGGGAGCAAGATGAACAGTAGAATCACAGCCCTGAACTTCAGAAAACTGGATTTAAGATTATTCACAGCTTTGCTGGGCAGGATCCCGGAGACTGGTCTGGAGGCCAGCAAGCCTAAGCAAGCTAGTTGACATGACAGGACACCCTCTTCAAAGCACAATAAATGGACTAAACCGAGGAGCAGAAAATTGAGCAGGCACAGCACAGGGTCAGCACGGATGAATGGGGACCTCCTGGCTGAGTTCAAACACAAAAAGGCCACAGAAGGAGGAATCAGGGAAGGGCTCCTTGGGGGGAATATAGCAACATTGCTCAAGCATGCAGCGATGGAGCTGGGGAAAACAGAGCTGATCCGGAGTTTAAACTAGAACTAAGTTAGATATGAACCGAGTAAGTTGATAATGAAGTGGGTGGAAAATTGGCTGCATCTTCAGGCTCGCAGAGCTGAGGTCCAGCTAGCGGCTGGTTACTAGCATCCTTCAAGGTTTGATATTGGGGCCAATACTGGTTAATGTCTTTATTACTGACATGGCTGGTGGGGCAGAGTTCACTCTCAACAAGTTTGTGTCCTACATAGGCTACACTAGGGGGAGCGGCTGACATGTTGGAAGGCTGGGCAACTACTCGAGGGCCCTTGACAGGCTGGAGAAATGGACTAACAGGAACTTCATGAAGTTCAAAAAAGTCAAAAGCAGAGTCCTGCATCTGGAATTAAATAACTACAGCAGTAGAAGCAGGGGGTTGACCTGACAGAAAGTAGCTTCACAAAAAAGGACTTGGAGGTCCTGACAAGAGCAACATGAGCCAGCAGTGTGCCCTCGTGGCAAGGAAAGCCAACAGCATCCTGGACTCTATTGAAGTGCCACCAGCAGGTCAAGCAAAATGACTGCTCCCATCTGTTGGGTCCTTGTGAGGCCTTACCTGGACTGCTGTGTCCGGTTTTGGGGCCCCTCAGCACAAGAAGATACTGACATAGTGAAATGAGTCCAGCAGGTGCCACCCAGAGGCTCAGAGAGCTGGAGCATTTGCTAGCCTGAAAGAGATGGCTTTGTTCAGCCTCATGAAAAGACTAAGGGGAGGTCTCATTGCCATCTGCAGCTCCCTGATCAGGACTACAGAGAAGACCAAGCTAAACTCTCCTCAGAGGTTAGTGCAACGATAGACTGAAAAATGATAAACACAAGTTGGAACACCAGACATTCAGAACAGATAGAAGGAAAACATTTTTAATCACAGGGGTGCTGAAACACTGGAACAGATTGCCCAGAGAGGCTGAGGAATCTCCATCCCTGAAAATGCTCAAAACTTGACTGAACCAGCCCTGAGCAATCTGGTCTAGCAGGGAGATTGCACTCAAGCTCTGGAGATCCTTTCCATCCTAAATTATTCTTTGCATACGTTCCCAATCTAGTGAATTCTTTTACTACTTTAATCTCTGAAACAATTTCATCATAACCACCAAATATTTCAAGAATAATACCAAAGGTAAGCAGCCAGCAAGGTTATATGTGTTTTCACCTTCATCAAAGACAACAAGGTTTAAAAAAAAAATCAGACAGGAGAAAGCAGGTACTGTCAAGAAGGTGTACTACAGATAATCTAGCAGGTTTCTTTACCTTCTTCTGCAGACAGCAGAATGGTGGCTGCTGAGTGAAGTCCCGTAAGATTAATAACATATATGCTGACAGATGCTCTAAATAAAGCGTCAAGGGACGACTCCCAGAAATACTGTGTAAAACTACTGGGGATAATTGTTACCTGATAAGTTACAGCACATTACCAATTAGCTGCATATGAGGCACTGAATCCATCAGATTTCCTATTTGTAAGCTCTAGAGGATTCTTTAATTGATATTTGGAATACATCATTGATCAAAATTATGGTCTGCCTAGCATAAATGCACTGAAGCAGCTAGTTAACAGAAAAAAATAGTATTTTAGACAATAAAATTATTTTGCCATAATTAAAGGAATTAAATATTTGCTTGGACCTCGAAAGCAGATAGAAGCAAAAGTTTTATCCCAAAACGTACTGAAGATGCAAATCATTTTTCCATTAAAAATAGAAATTGCTAAAAATCAAAAATACTTCTTGCCTCATACTATGCCATTAAACTGTGAAAATGCTGACTTTTTTTCTTTTTTATTGTCATGATATTCATAGGAGGCAAAGTTTTGAGTAAAGTATTAAATATCAACCTTTTGAACACGTTCTTAGACTTCAATGTAAAAATCCTTAACTATTAAGAAAGAAAACTGCAATAATGTTCACATTCCAATGACAGAGGGCAGGATAGTAGAATTTCACTGGGTTTTAACACATTCTAAAGTTGTTTATATCTAGTGGTTTTGACTTTTGTTTCTAACGTTTTTTGCCTGAATATAGTCTTTCTAAGACCAGCAGTAATTTATACCACTGAAACAAGGTGTATCAGGGATCTCAGGGCAGGGGTGGAATGTAGGGGTGGAACAAGTGCAGCAGAACTGGGTTTTTACCATGACCTTTTCCTAGTTATCCACACTAATCTTCCCATGTCAGATTTGGAGACAACAACTGCAACTGCCACAAGAAACCACTGACAAGAAAATGCTGGCATGAACTTTCTCCCATCAGAGTGCTTATTTCTGCAACAGAGAACTTTATGGCAATGTAGAGACACATTCCACATCTAGAAACTTTGACAGATCAAAGGAGAGGCTAAGGGGGCATTTTACAAACTCTCCATCACTATCATTGACCTGAAAATAAAGTCCTGGATTTCCATCTTGGACTTCCTGAAATTGCTGGGTCTGGTAAATTGGGTAACATGCTGAACTCAGAAATTAATTTGACATTTTTCATTTGAAATGAAGAAATGGTATTTGGTCAGAAGCAATGGGAGGCCCATTCTATGGCTAGAAAGGTGACTTTGAGTTGCAGAAAACACCCAATATGCAAATCTTGCAAATTTTGCAAGCAAGATGAAAGGTTGCAAGACGATTACATCCTGGAATTTGTAGCATGCAATCTGTCCATTTTAAACTATCTACCAAAATACCACTTCTGAAAAGCAGGCAGCACATATCACAATGGTTAGGAAAAATTTAAATGGTTTACCACACTTACAGGAAACCAGGACTGTCTTGTTTGTGTCAGATAAGAAAAAGTAGAGCAGCAGAGAGGTTTCCTTATGAGGAGAGCAAAGGGGTGCAATTGAAAGAAGATGTAAGATCTGTCAGATGGACAGGCCAGAGGTTGTTTTTAACTGAGAGAGGAGGTAGCACAGTAATATAGCTGTATGAAATCCACCTTCTTTACAAGGAAACAAACAAACATAAAAGAAAGAAAGCAACAAACATAAAAGTGCATATTGTCATTTGTGCTGGCTGTTTGGCTCCTAATAAATGACCTGAGATGTCTGCAACATTAGAGCACTCACCAGTTTGAAAGTCCTGAAACTTTTCCAGAGGCTGTTTTGTTTATTTCTGTTGCACTCGGATCCACTTAACATGGCACTGTGATAAACACCACTTCCACTTATGTTGTCCTGATGGCCGATAGACTTAGTGCCAGGTGCTTTCAAAATATAGTGAATAATTGTCTGTCTCATCCACTTAAGAAGCAGAACTTACATTCTGTGCAAGCCTGCCATGTTTCCCTAACATACCTGCCGGTTTGCTGCTCTTATTTTGTTGTTTAGCTTTGTTAACTATTAAACACAGCCAGTGGTTTAATAAAACTTTAAGCATTTTTTATAATGCTCAGTTATACAACTACAAATACATTAAATGATTCTAAATCCTGCGTTAGGAAGTGTCTTCAGAAGGATCACAGCAGCTGGAAATCATAAAGGTCTGATCTGAACAGAACCATCATGCTGGAATTAAGGTTACACATGGGTTTAAAGTCATGTACGCCAGGGTAGACTGGTCAACCTAATGATAGGCATGACATAAACAGCGGTTTCTGACCTAGCTAACATGCGATACATGAGACTGTCTATAATATTTTATTCCTGTGTTGGAGTGAGGTAGATGTAGTGGAAAACATACTCAATTTCCTGGGATTTGTGGATAATCAGAACAATCCACTGATATGACTATACCAGCATTTGTCATAGAGCAAAAGGTGAAAAAACAGATCCAGACAAAGTCTGTAAGACAGCTTAAAGCTCACTGGTGGTGTCCACATGAGGCAGATGTGTGTTCCAGTTTGCAAGTTCTTGATGTTCCCGAACTAAACGAAAATGTTCGGATTACAGCTGAGACTTTCTTGGGAATGAGGTGGCTCCTCTGCTGAGGAGAGGCTCACGGTTTACAACGCCAGCTAGTTTTTAGCACCGCTCAGCATCGTCCCTGGGGCTAGCAGCACTGACAGGGTCCTGCTTTGGGTTAGGCTCTGCGCAGCACTGGGACTTCTGTCATGCTGCACCAGGTCTACAGCACCTGACCTCGATTTAGGACTGACAATTGCCTGTGATGGCAGCCTATACTTCTTTCTTTATCCTTTTATATTTTTTTTTCAACAGAGTAGGTACATGAGAGCTTCTGTAACATAGGTTGCTAATAATACAGTGCACACGTCTCTTCTTAATCAACACAGGGATTAATATGCAAAGACAAACCTTATCTCATCTACATACTGTATCTGAAGCAACAGTTGAATAAAACCAACAAATAATTGATCTAAAGCTTACATGAGATTCAAACACTATTATAAATCTGTTTTTGAAAGTGTTGACAGAGGTCAACACTGTTCTTAGATGTTTTTCTAATCCAACTCATGAATTTAAAGATAGGCTTTCAGTCCAAATGAGGACTTTCATGTTTCAAGACCTCTACCTCATTCATTTTGACAGAAAACATGTATTAGAAAACATCCTTTTTTCAGTGAGCAGATAAGGACCTGGCCAGCGAAAACACTGGCAGTAATTTTCAAAGGATCCTTGAAGACACTTATGTCTAAGTGGCCTCAGTGACTCAGAGGACTCTGTGACCTCAGAGTGACTCTGGAAAACACTTTTTCAAGTCAGAACAAAAGTTTCTATGCCTCTCCCCAAAAGAGGCGTACAAATTGGCATAATAGTGTGAACCCAGGACAGCGGGCCTGCCAGGCACCTTACAGGAGCCACACACCGTGTGGGGGACTGGATGGGTAGGGGGACTGGGTGGGTAGGGGGACTGGATGGGTAGGGGCTCAGCTGGCAGGGGCAATCTTCTACCACAAGCAGTGGTGACACACCAGTGGTGGACACAAGCAGGCTAGGACATCAGACAGAGGCCTGCTGCCTCTGAGGAGCAGTCCGGTGGCCTTTTGCTGAGACAGCCCCCCACCTCAGTCCGATACAGTCAGCTGCCTTATCAGAGACTTGACTGCAGGGGATCTGGGGATTCCACATACCCAACACTTACATCTTTCCACAGAGGGAATTGCCTCCTGGAGGCATGTCCTGCAGCAGCCACCATAGCTCCCTGCTGCCTGGGGCATCAGCCAGATGCCCATCTTCATGGGAAAGCTCCTAACCTGGGCTCTCTCTACACCCACCACAGCCCTGCTCTTGTCCCCCAGGAAGCTGGATGGCCCTGTGGCTGTCCATCACTAATCTTTAACATCTGGATGATGCTAATCAGTAAGACAGAGAATGCAGTAACTGTTTTAATGTATCATTTTTTTTTAAGTTAAGTGGAACTACCGTAGTTGTGTGTTACTGATCAACTTCTATAATAAACTCTGTGTTATTTTCCCTTAGCACAAAGTGAAGTCATGCTTTTGAAAAAGACACAGAGATGACTGTCCATCAAAACCAATAACCAGCATAGGAAAAGAATGGCTATCCCCTTTTGGTTAGAGACAAGCCTCACTTCAAGTGAAAAAAAGACTGTAACAGTTTAACAGTTTTAGTGCCATAATAAACTGAAGTTATATTGCAGTGCCGTCTGCAGTGCCTAGTAAAAGCAAGCACCGCCATCTACCAGGGTACACCCCTGTCTCCACACAAATGCTTACTAAAAAGCTAAATCACCTTAAAGGAAGGCTTTTACTGTCCTCCTGCTAAATGAGCTTTATGAGCCATTTGCTCAGTTCAATCCTGTGTCTTGTCAAGAGCACTGGCTGTATACTACACTTGTCAGCATTTGTTCTCACCTTCCATTCAGCTGTATATTTTTATACATTGACAGCTTCTATCATCAAATTTAATGACCTCTTTTAGACAAAGAAATAACTGACTACTGAGATCTTTTATTTGCAATAACCCTAACAAACCAATTTCTCAACAAGCCCTCAGCCAATTAAAAAGCATCTTCAATTTCTGTAGAACAGACATGATGCAGAAACTATATGACACCAGGACAACTGCATAAGGATGACACACAGAGGTTACTGTCACTTTTAAAAAATAATTATTATTTCTATTTTAGTCTCGTTCATGTCACTGCTTCAATGAAAACATGTCTTCTGCAAAAGATTTTATACTAAACAAATTTCTCTATGAGCCTGAATCACAACTCGTGCACAGTCAGTTCCTTTGAAACATTTTTTCTGTTTCCATTACATCAAAAAAGATGTATCTGAGGTTTGGTGAGACTTGCTTCCAGCTTTATAATAAGCATTTCTAATATCCCTTGTCTCCCATGTTAGCATGTTTTTCTCTTGAAACTTACACAAAGCAATGCAGACTGTGGGAATATGCATGTATTTGCATCAGGACAAAGTCATCTTAGGATATGCAAGTCTCAAAGTCAATGATGCCACAAATATAAATACTACAAAAACAAACGTACAGAGTGTAGATTATAGTTATTACTATTATTGGTTATGACAGGAAATGTGTAATTTCCGTCACTAGCAGGGAATCCAGCAGCAGAAGGAATGGAAACTCTAATCCTAGTTGTAATTACACAAAATGTACTTCATAGAATTGACTCAAGACTTTGCAGCCATTTAAAGCAGAACAATGCATGCTAATTTAGCAGTGTATCCCCACGGTAACACAAGTGACTAGCACTGAAGTGTCACAGATCATGATGGAAGATGTCCAAGAAATCTCTGCCTATTTTGATGTATCGCCCATTTCCTCTCCTTGAAGTAAAGGAGAATTCCCCAAGGGAAATGCCTACAGGTCTACTTGTTCTCGACCAAATCTTTCCTTTTTAGGGAGGGGAAGAGATAAAATCCTTGAAAAGACTGTTTTGTAAGAAAAGCATTTCTGTTGCCTGTGTGTTTTCCTAGCCGGTGGAACGCAGCTCAAAACAGGTCTCTACTAGACAGCAGGGGTGGAATAAAGTTTGCAAAACAAAGAGTTGGTTCCAGGAACTAGGAATGTCCTGTGGATAACTGTTCTACTACAAAAGAAGAGGAAATGGAAAGGGAAGTAGCTTCTTCAGGCTGTGTTGTAATGCTAATTTACAAGATTAACTCTCCAAAAGAGAAAAGGTGTCTGCTCCATGGTACAGCTTCTATAAAGTGGAGAATTTGACACACATTTAAAATACAGCAACTTCCCAGATTGGTGTGCCATGTTTTTTGTTATGCCACTCGTGGGGTCCTGAAAAAACCCACACTGAACGACCATAATAAGCCAGAGGTGAATTTACTGCCCATCTCCAGCTTGGTTGTGAAGCCACCATAGGTTATATCTTCAGCTTATCACATGATACCACCTGAGATGGACAAGAATCTGGTTTGCACCAGGCTATTTTTACCACTTATATTGGTGGTGATTGGGATCTCAGTTGTCTCTCCTGTATTACATGCCCACAGAAACAAAAATACGAGCTATACGCCCCTAGGCTGACTGCAAGCAGCTGGCTCTCAAGCAAGCAGAAGGGCTCTCATGCAAAGGACAACCTGCAACTGATGTGACAATAACCCTTCCAGTCACAGGGCGCTAAGCAACACTGAGAAGATGGCCCCAGGAGGTGATGATAATTTGCCTGCACAGCATGAAGTTGCCATGTGAAGCATGCAGGTAAGATAGGCCACAACCCTCCCCGGGGAACTTTCTCACTGGAGCAACTACATGCTTCCCGCCCCGTTACACAACCTTCGCACTGTTCCTCGGTGCTGGAGCGTGGCACAGAGCGCTAAGTATATACGTCGCCTCATGGCGTATCACACCAGCTGGGAGAGGCTCCTGAGTTACACCACTCACTTGAATCTTGCGGTAGCCCACAAAGTGGAGATATGTTGCTCACCTGACCTCTTATTTGCTTGTTGGAAATGCAGGTGACAAGGTATGATGCAGCTTCACACATCTAATAAAAGCTAGCACTAGGGTTACAGAATACAATACACATACTTTGATTCAAGACTGGTATCTTTTACAGCAACTATTCAGGACTGGCAACACTGCAGAAAATGGATCATCTATTAGCGGGAATTACATTTAATTGCTGGAAAAATTGTAGCTTGTAAATAGGACAAAGAGAAGTCACGGAAATGCTCTTTTCAAAAACTAAATTCAGGTACAAGAAAATTACCTTGCAATTAATTTTGGCTATAAACACAGTTACCTGGTGGAATCTTTGCACATGCATTCTGTATTGTTTCCTCACATCTATCTGTTTAGCAAAGAAGGAAACATTTATTATTAGGTAATAAACCAGTCTGACTATATGCCCTTCTACTTAACCCAAACAGACAAGATGAACTCCTTAAAACAGTTCATGCAGTTTTCAAGGGAACAAAATGTACTGGTTTATCATTTAAAATATCCAAGCCCTGAATTCAGCTCAGATTCTTTCAAAGTACAGAAGCCTGAAAGCTGGCCTGGGTAGTTGGTGATCTTCACTTGTTTCCAAAACCTCATAATTAATAAGCACAAGATATGAAAATCTTTTTCTCTTCTGGTTTGGTCTGTTTTCATAAGTTTTTGGGAGAGTTGTGGGGAATTTTTTTTCATTGGGACTCTGCAGATCTTTTTATTAGAAAGTGTCTGGCCACACAATGGTCTCAGATCAGCAAGAAATGTCGGCAGACACCTACTCAGAGAGTGTGCAGTTATTCCATCTGTGCCTCTCCACAGCTGTTCACTATGTAGCTCCTTCATACCATACTCACTTAGCCAGTGCATTAGATAAACTCCCCAGGTCTCCACGTACTTGTTTATTTGACCTAAATAAATACCCAATTCTGCCACCTTTAAGCAGACCACACAAATTTTCCGATGTGCCTTTTCTCACAGTACTACATCCAGTAAAGGGGGCAGAATCCGACCTGAAGAGGCTCAGACACATGTCACAGATGGACAGCTGAGCTTTGCTGAGAACTGTCTCTGAAAGCTCTCCCTAAACTTACCCTGCTCTCTAACTTCGAGCAATCAATGACTGGTTAGTGTAGTGCCACCATCATTTTTATCGCTACCAATAAAGCCTATTATGAACAGCGCTGTGTTACAGACCATCTGATTATTTGCTCTGCACTCCTCCAGTGTTTGAGCTCCGTGTCACAAAGTAAAACCCATGCATGCTACAGCCAGCTGCTATAGAGTATCTGAGGTCACCAAGTTTTTTCCCCTATGCAGTTAAACACAAACATCAGCATTTTCAGAAATGGGTGCAAAGTCCCAGCCCTTCCATCTGCTCTCTGCTTTGAACATCAGTTTGGTTGCTGGGTTGAAAATTTCAGCAATAGTATTTGCCCACCTTGCTGGTATCTTAAAGGCCTTTAACTCCATAAAACAAGCCAGGCTTCACAGAGCAGCAAAGTGCTCTTTACTTGTGTTACAAAACAGACTCATGAATAATTATATCAATTATAATGAAAATCCTACGCGCTATTAATTTAAGATAGGAAATACAGCACTAAAATAAGATAATATCTCCTACTGTAATTCCTTTCCCTGAGGACTTTGCTGCTGTAGGCCCAACAAATAAATGACAGGCAATGCAGTTACACCCTCTTTGATTTTGCTACCTAGCATTCACTTTGTAGATTTATAGTTTTTCCTTATACCTTTTAATTCTGGTTTTGTTTCCCAAAACACGAACAAGATTTTCTTACTGGTAAATACAGTTTGTTACAGGTGTGCCGGCATCGGTATGGCATAGAAAGCACGGTTATGAAAGTTCATATTGTGCACAAAGACAGAGCAAAGGAAGCATAGATTCATCTAGTCTGACCCTGAGCCTTCCATCAGAAAGCCTTCCCTTCCTCTGAGTGCTCGTGTGCGCGAAGGTACGTTCTAGATTTACTCCATGACCTTTTTCCAGTCTTGTTTCTGTCACAATCTCACTGATTCACCAAATACACTTGGCATTGGAGCAGACATTTTTCTTTTTTTCTTCAACCTGAAGTATTTAGGATGTATTGTGGACAAGTCTAGGGGTTTCCTCACGCAACATGAAAATTTTGGAGAAGTCCTAACCCTATTAAGATCAATGTTATCTTTCCCATAAACTTCAACACTGTCAGGATTAAGGCCCCTCTTGATTTGTGATGTTGTTTTGATGTTGAGAATCCCTGAGAGGAGATTTTGCTAAGAGCCGATCAAAATCATATGTCAGTCCAGCTTCAGTCACAACTTCTCCCTAATTTGCATAAAACGACTCAAGATTTGAGTTTCTGCGACAAAAATAAATCAGGTAAGTTTGGCTTAGTTTTAGGTTTCACTGGAAAAGTTACACTCAACTTTGGTATGTCACTGTTTGCTTAAAAAACATTCTTTCTGAATTCCACCACACTCTTTTTTCCTCTAAAGAGTTTTAGGTCATTCTTGCTAAAGACGAGTGGATTTCATCAAGCTGTAGAACTACTTTGATGGTCTGGAGTGTATTTTACTGGGTCATGGATTTGCTGCCTATAACATTTGCTTAAGGAGCATGTCATCACATCTCAAACAAAAACAGTACTGTCATTTGAGCACTTTTATCAGGTTTTGCTGTCCCGGTATGCAATGAACCACAAAACATGTTACGTACATTTTTAAATTATTATTTTACTGGGACAAGTGAATGAAGTTAAATTTGTACTTTGGGCTGTTTTGCTGTTTTTCTGGCTGCTAGAACTGTGAAGTGTTCGACTGTGGTGGCTGGCCGGTAGAGCTCGCCTGTCAGTTTTCCTTTGCTATATGTACATTTGTGTGTGTGGTTTGGTGTTTGCATGGTAGGTTTTTTTAGTTTGCTTGTTTGGCTTTTGTACTGTGAGCTGTTGGATTCTTACTCGGTCTGGGTTCTGCCATCACATAGAGATGCAAGCCCCATGGCATCATGCATGGGGTAAAGGGGTATAAGTGGCAAACAAAAACCCAAAAAATTTCCTACAGTATCCGCTCTACCGAGAATCTTTAAATTGTGTCTAAAATACATCCTGGTGTTTCAAAAAACTCAGAAATCATCAATTCAGAGCACTCTGCCACTTCATTCACACTTATAATTGCCAATATATCTTCTAGTCTCTTTGTCTAAGAATATTTTGAGAAAACAGCAGAATAAATAACCAGAGCTTATTCTGGATATAACAACATCAATATGTATTTATACAAAAGTTACAGGGAGGGCATCTCCCCTTTTAGTACAGATGAATTACTTAAAAGGGAGGAGGGGAGAGATAGGATCATAACCAAAGTACTACGTGCCTTATCAAAATTGTTAGGGCTTTTACATTCCATTTCCTTGTGATAAGACTCTCGTGCTGAGCTGGCATTCGGAAGTGAGCCCAAAGGGCTGACTGATAAGTTTACATAAGGAAGGAAATAATCAATTTAGAGCTGTTACTGAATGAGCTCTTATCATGTTCGTTTCCTCACTATTGCTTCTCAAGCTAAATATTACATGTTTAGGAGCAACTTCAAAAGATTTACCATTCTAGCCCCTGCATTCTATTAAGGAAAACTCTTTCAATGGCATGAAGAATTTGCTTGCACCACAATAAAAGTGCCATTCACACACTAACAAACTTTCATTTTAAACCACTGATATTTAAGCTGAAGGAAGCAACACATTCTTGCAGGAAGACTACAATTTTCCAGCCCACTATTTAATATTTCAGGCACAGCAGAGAGATTTTAAAAGGTACTAATAAGTAGTACACTAATTTCCCTTTCTGCCTCTGTGGATTTTCCTTTCCTTCTCCTGTAATGTACTTCGTTTGACTGCATTAGTCTACTTTTTTTTTTTCCCAAGAAGTATGGTTTTTTAAGACCCTGATGACAACAGCATGATTTGTGGGTGCACATGACTTGTCATGCTAAAATTTAAAAATGTGGCTTTTATTCTGAGTCTTCATTAAACTATAAAAAAACGTGCATTGTGTCTGGTAAGTGACTGACTGTAGCCTCTTTGTCTGCAGTAGCTTTGCTGGGCTCCTGAGAGCTTCATCGAGAGCAGAATTGGTTCCACGGGATCAAAATTCAATTACTGGGAGAAAGTGGAGAGGGACAGTCCTGACTAAAAAAAAATAAGGTAGTAATTAATAGATTTAAGTTGGTTGTGTTATGAATTGGTACTCAAATATAAAACAACCACAGGTTTGATACAGTACAGCTTTCATATGAACCATTATATGAGGACAATATTTGTTTCTCCATACTTGATCTGGCTCATACCTTGGTCACAGTCACTATTGAGGAGGATTTACTTAGGTCTTAGCTGGATGTTTATGTTTCCATGAACACAGATTACATTTGTATCCTAACATTTTTGTGACTGGACTGTGTCCAATCATTAAGAAAAACCACTGAGATGCTGTAATACTGACATTGCTATAAAACGTTCCTCAATGGCATCCAACTGCTATAGCAAGTGCTGTGGAGAATATCAATTGTGGCCAACTCTCTGTGCCAACAGATTTGACAATGATACCACGAACCAGCTGCAACTGAGAAAAAGGTCAGAAAATGGTACCTTGGACCGATGTCTACAGTGCACTTACATTTACTTCCAAAGTATGCAAAGCTTCACAGTTCGTTTGAAGGTGGGGGCAAGGGGGGAACCAAAACAGAAAGAACCTCAACGTTCAAGTGTTGAAATCTTGATAATACAAGTAGAGGATTGGGGCTTTTTTGAAGCCTGGAGTTAATTCAGGGGTTGACTGATGCTTTGCTTTTCGGATACACATGAAGTACAACACACAGAAAGCCAAAGTTGTACTGGCATGTCAGAGAAAATCACTAGCAAAATATGGCAAAGTCTATATCTGACCTTCTTGCATAGAGGCACGTCTGCTATTTCTCACCTGCCATCCGTGGATATGGATCTGGTTAAGTACTTAGTTGCCAACTGATAGCAGGTGGCCTGAAAAAAACAGTCAGAAAGACCATGCACTTTTCTACGTTTCTGACCAACATAGCTATGTGGAACTCACTGACTCATTAATTCTTCCTTCGACTACTACAGTCCTTCCAATGCTGGAACCAGTTTTCATAGTCATGAGGAACTCCAAACAATACAAAAAGCAATGGACTCAGTATTAAATACAGCAAGTAACCAGGGAGAGTGTTCCACGAGTACCTGTCCTCTGGTCTCCTAAAGGACACAGATCACAAGAGATGACCTCTCAGAATGTAATCCCAAACTTTCCTACTTGTCAGGCCTCTTTGTTAGTGTAGTACTGCAGTGTTTTTGATCTCAGATCATGCTCAGACAGAAGCTCAATATATAGCAAAAGAGAAAGTCTGGCAGGGCTTCCTCCCTGAGGAACCTTGACTCTGGTATTTACTTCTTCCCCAGTGCAGGGCAGCCTGGATTTTTAGACCATCAGGGCACTTTGTAAGGTTCATCCATTCCACTGCGAGTGGCCTCCTTCCCAAAGCTACCATTACAAACACTTGCCTTGCTCAAGTTACAGCACTATTGGATCCAGGTATTTCATTCTAGCACATCTTCAATTTACAGGGCTAGATTTATTTATGGAGCAGACCACTTCCCTCCCGGAAAGGTTATATACTTTTCATCACCTATAATGAATATATAGTTTAATGAATTCATCAAGAGCCTGATCGAAAGACCTTGAAATGAAGGGGAGTCTGTTCAACAGTTTGCTGCCTCAAGAAAATACAGAACACTCAGCTTGGATTTTATATAACACAAAGGATGATGCATTTGCATTTAACAGCCAATTTTAAGCAAGAAATTTAATGCTTCTCTCCCTGGGCCCCATGATGTATGCACCCTCAGCTAGGCTTTGATCCAAACCCCTTGACCTAACTCTTTGAGGTACAAATACTGCAGTGCAGAAATTGTTTGATATGGATGCTCTCTAAACTGTTTCCCAGAGAACATTCAAATAAAACAGGCATTGTACTTCAGTAGGCAGACCTACACTTCTGTAGGAAAGCTGACATTAATTTACAGAGAGGGCAACAAAGTTGTCCAAGGATCATCAGCTGCTAAGGAGATGGGCAGGCCTTCTTGCTGTCCAGAACATCCAGTAAGATGAGAAGATCACTCAAACAATGTGGTAATGAGTAACCAAATGTTTTGAGTGAGACTTTCTGTGGTACCGTGTCTGTACACTTTATAAATCATTGACAGGTTTGTTATGCAAGTGGTCCCTGGTACCTTGTAAACAGAGCTTCTCCATGCTCTGTTGATCTTTCCACTGCAATTTGTTGCAGACCTAATAGCTGCTTAAATAATTTCTGACATCTAAAAGAACAGGCCAGGTCCAAAAGTGTAAACCAAAACTCTTCGGCTTAGCTGCTAAATCCAGATACCTACCACTGAGCTGGAGATACCTGCATTGGGGCGCTTGGCATTAGTGCAGCATGCTCAGAGCCTCCACAGCAAGTTTATTCTACTAAGCTTAAGTATCTAGCTCCTGTTCTCAGTATCTCAATTTAGGGTATCTAAATTGGAAATTCTGATCCAAGGGCTGGGACACTCAAAAGAGAGGTAAAACTCTGGAGCGAGTAAAATTTGTGTTGATTCTCTGGATGAGAGTGCCAGTTCTGCAGTGACAAAAGCTTTGCACGGCCCAGCATCCCCAGGTAGTCACACCACTTAGCAGGTGACCACTGTGTGAGATACCAGCATTTACTGCCTCCTGGAAAACATGAAGACTAACTCTTAGGGGGTCCAAACTTAGGATCACTGTCTTTTCTGAGCTGACAAAGGCCAGATGTAAGGGCAACCGTTACAGGAACTGTATAGCTCTTGCTAACAGCTGTCCTCTTGGAAAAGGAAGCACGAAGATGGTGGCCAAGTAGAAAACAACGGGAAAAGACATCCCATTACATACAAGCAGAAAAAAAAAAATAATCCGAGTGCAATGAACCAAAGGTTCTTCACTAGACTAATCTCCTGTGTAGCACATAAAGGACTTTCATTTTGTAGGGAAGGGAAGGACTCCGTCTTGGTTGGATAACTTCCACAAGCTTTGAAGTATAAGTACAGCAAAGTTTGATCTAAAAGTCACAAGTAAAGCTATGTATAATTCATCGTTTGTCTACACAGGTTTCCTTTCCATCTTACATGGAAGTGCTAGACAAGCTGTTTAACCTCTTGGATTCAGTTTGTCTGCATAAAAGGGACAGTAATACTCACTTTCCTCAGGAGGTTATTTTTGCGTTATTTTTTGTTGCTGTTACAGTTAATCATTATTACTAAACCAGATAATTGTCACATCAGTACCATGAGTTTACATCACCTGCTTAGGATTGCTAGGTTGTCATCACACTCATAGTTAATTACAAAGTGGGTTGGCTACTTTCTCTTACTTTCTATGATAATGAGAAAATCTAAATCTACACCTGCTCTGGGCTGGTAACACCAAATACAGTGTGCTGTGTACACTGGCAGACCCTAGAAACCAGAAGTTTAGTCAGATGGCAAGAGATTTCAACACAATACTTTGAATTTACACCAAGAGGGATGAGATTGGACTGAACTTTTATGAAATTCGCCTGTGTTTGTAATCACAGGCTTACTAGCCTACTACCAAAATTTGGCCTAAAATGTGTCAGTAGTAGTGCCAAAAATTGCATTCTAGCCAAAACAAATATTTTACTTTCAGTAAATAAATTTTCACTTTTCTGCCTAAGACTAATGTTGTTGAACTACAGCTGAAAAGCTCAGAAGCCCTCTGCTTCCAATATAAGCTACTAATGAACGTAAGGGACATTCAACACCACAGTCCAAGAGCCAGCAGGATCTTCCAGTAAGAGTCTAGGAACCCCACAGAAGCATGATCTAACAGAAAAAATATGACCAAATGTAATCCCCAGTAGAAATGTTCCTTATATCTGTCCTTTTCAAGAAGCATTTTTACTGCTGTAACGTTAGCTTATTCTTGGAGTTCTCAAGTCTGCCTACAAAAAAGTATTAACAAAAGGGTTTTAGAAAAACATGACGCATAGCATGACGCGTAGCATAGCTTGAGGCTCTGCATAAAACTGCAGATGATAGCCCTTTAAAAAATTATTATTCATTTATCGGAAAAAACAGGGCATTTCATTTTAATCAGGGGTTTGCTCTGGTGCCCTTGAGTGTAATTTAATAAATAAAAACACAGGAAGAGAAAAGGCAGGAAAATGTACATACAGCTGGCAAGCTAGGAAGTTTTTAACTTCACCATAAAACTGATATCTCCACAGCAAATCAATACTGAGTCTGAATGCCACCCAGCTCTGTCAGACCTATTGTCTTGTATTTTCAGTTTTTCAGTATGCTGGCTGCTCTGTAGTCCGAAGAACTAAAGTAGGCATCTTTCTTCTCAGTGTTAGCAGCACAATTCAGGTCACTCCAGCCACACTCTTAAGGTCCCCATTCAGGCTCCCCCCATGCAAGAGCATCACTACAGCTGCACAAGGCAGTTACGTGCATCACTCATGGTGTGGCAGGAAATTGGTCACAGCATGGTGTACATTTCTCCTTGTTGTTATTATTTTCATTCACAGAAACAGTTTAATAACCAACAAAGGAAGGAACTGCCATAAGCATTAGGCTGTTTTGTCTAGGATTCTGGCTCCAAGCCTTGAATTTTTCTCACTAGGTGATACCATAATGTTAGCAAATAATAATGATAATACTATCATGATAAACAATATCAGAAGATAAAAGGAACACGATGTTTACCATAACCGCTCCTTGACTGTTATTTTGTCTTTTTCTCACTTGTATTATGGCACACCAGTGATTATCTGCTTCCCTGTATGAGTCACCTCGCAAATTATACCATTTATCCTTTCAGGGGGTTCAAATGATATCATATACCACGGACAGCAAAGCTTGCCTTGCACCCTAATGTAATCTAAAGTGCTTAGTGATATAATTGTCTGCCTGTTGACTGCTCTGCTTACAGAGTATTTAAAGCAAAGAAAAATAATATGTCTGACTGCATTTTTATGCTCCATTTATACTCGCCTCAATCTTTCATACCTTTACACCTGATGCTTTCTCTCACTTGCTCTTGCCTGTCTTTCCACTGCCTCCTTGTCCTTCCCTTTCCCAGCTTCCTTCCTTCCTCCTCAGTCTTCTCCAGTGGTAAACGAATCCTTTCTTTTTCCTAAGCCCGAGACTGAAATTGTGTCCTCAAAACCCATTAAAAATAATTTGGGTTCATTTAGGTAAGTGGGATATTCTACAGGTTTTCACCAACAACCATAATATCATCAAGTGCACGCAAGAATGCACTGGGCACAGTGTCCAAGTAAGCGTGAAGCCATCCAGCAGATCTAATCAAACACACAACCAAACCAAACAGAAACCACAGAAAATGTACAAGAAGGTATTGAAATATCAGCTACAGATCACCAGCTTCCCCCTATCCCTCTCCTGATCCACAAATTTGTGTCACAAAAATGTTTGATAAGTGTCATATAACATTTCACCTGAACCTGCTAACTCATCAACTTTTTATTGCATCTACTTCTTGAATATAATTAATAAATTTTATGTTTTTAAATTCAATGATCGGTAAGCATTTATAATTCAAATGCTTCAGATTACCTCTTTTTTGTAAAAGTTTTGTGTTGCTAAGGCAGAAGATGGACCTGTCTTCAGTATATCATCCTAGTATCATAGGATGAATTTGCTCTAAGGAAGCCAGGTTATAAAATGTTTTTTCAGGACTACACATACAGTTTCTATACATTAGACTTCCAGTTTATACCACATGGGTTTTTTCTTATTTCTATTTCCACAAAGTTTTTGTATGCAAATTGCTACTGCACACCTTACGCATACAATTCTTTACACATTTTTAACTGAATAATTGCATTTTGCAATTATTGCAAAATTATCAAATATCATTCCATTGCATACTGAATTTGGTGAAAACCTGTTTTCCAAGATGCAGGCTGAATTTACATTTTTCAGTTCTGACATATATTCTATAATATGTCAAAAGCCACAAAAATAATCCAATAACAATTGCATTCAACAAGACTTGACTATGATTAACTGATACCAAAAAAAAAAAAAAAGGCATTTTAAGGTCTTTAAAATTAAGTCAATGTTAATTAGTTGTTGTGGTGTCTGCTTCATGAAATTCAGTTTGAAATATAATGCCTAGCAAGGCTGTATTTTAGAAACATTTTCCCACAATTTCCGAAGGATGAAAGAAGTGGCCACATAAAAAAATATTCTCTAGTGCTTCATGTACTGCATGTTATGGCATGACCTCTACTTTCACTAGTCATTCTTTATCCTGTAAATAATAGATAATTATACATTATATAAAACTATAATCATTGTTAATTTGTCATTTTCAAAGAGCTACCTGGAAAACAGAGCTACCTGTGAAATATATTTGCTATTACACAACTTCTTTCTAAAAAGACAGTCTCTATAATCACCAACATATGGAAACTTTCACTTTTCTATTTAAAAATATGCAAAAACACAGAGCTCATTTCTAAGACTGGTGGAGGAGAAACTCCTTTCCTAGGCTGAGTTTCATAAATGGACCATAAATATTCTTCTTTGCTTGAGTGTTTGCATACTTCCACCAACATTTAATGCAGTGATTCCACGTGTGACTTTCCTGGTTTTGTCCATGACTTGCAAAATAGGCAAAACCACAAGAAATCATACTCTTAGGTTGCTATTTAGACCTATTGTTTATATTTGCCTCTGTGTAGGGTATCACGAGACCTAGGAATGACAATAGTTTGGTAGGCTGGGAAACCTTTACCCCCACCCTCGCAGCCTCCATTCTGGGATTGCAATACACAAGGCTTCGAGCTGCAGGTTACATTAGGGATGGCCCAAGGATTTTTGACCTAATTTAATTGTGATGAGTGGTAGTAACAGGAGTGAGAAAGTACAGAAACAAAGCACGCAACTCTGTCTAGTGAACAAAGGATTTTGTTGCTCTCAGCTCACCAGTTGCGGACCACTAAGTGCCTCAAGAAACTAATTTTTAAGTTTGCACTGGGAATGAATCCTAAAGGCAAAGGGCTCCAAGCCCTGCAAGGCACAAATAGCCAAACATCCCTTACAAGTTTTAATGAGTGCTGGAAAACTTAAAAAGTGGGGTCACGATTTTTCAGGTGTTTGAAGGCCTGAGTTACGTTAACAAGAGTATAGAACAGAAACGTTTTCATCAGATTCTGAACCAGTACTTGCACCATCCCAGCAAAATGGCACAGTTCAGTGTACAGTAAATACCAAAATGCTGATACGTAGTACCTCCAAGTACCTATTAAAAGTCACATAGTATACACACGCTGTCACATTTTATAGATATTTTATACAGTATCACTTGCTAGAATAATGGTAGTCCTGATTTTCTTTCCAAAACTGGAAGGTGTAATTCTAGTGGCTTTTTTTTTTTTTTTTTTTAAATAATGACCATTGGTGCAAATCATATCTGGAGGAACAATCTGACTTGCCTGGGTTTCCACATATTTGTGGTTTACATTCAGCTCTCAGAATGTGGTTCCAAACTACCAAACCCACAACAGCTGTTTTCCGAAACTAGCATTTCTTATCGTTCAGTATCAAGCATTATTGCCCATTAGACTATGGAAAGAATGCCACAAATGAACTAGGTTCCTAGAGTCCTAGGAGATTTGTTTCAATTTCTAATCAAACTGGTTCCCAGACTTAATTCAATCAGCCTCTATTTTTCCTACATGTTGGCAGGAAAAGGACTTTTTTTTTTTTCCAGAAGCAATTACTGTAAATATAAATGGCTAAGCACTCAAACAATTCTAAATTCTTTTCTTCTGCTCTTGATCATAAAAACCCATCCTTCCAAGCAGCATTAATGCCCTTCTTTATGGCATAAAAAGTATAAAGATAGACCATCTGGGCTAGCATGCCTGCCTTTTTCATACTTGTACAGATTCAAGGTGACCCCTTCCAGTGTTTCAGATTCCCTGATCTCTTCAGAAATAACTGGAGACTTCTTACAGCTTATCTTATGCCCAGGATCTTTTGAAGTGCATCAGATGTATTAGACATGATGGAAGAAGAGAAAGGAGTGGGAATGAAAGGAACTGATAGTGTTACTACCCGTGTTTATTTCAAGCTCACTTGAAAAAAATTTGCCCAGTTAGAGGGTACTGACTTCCCATATTACAATCAACAAGGGAGCCAAGTACCTAAGTAATCCTGACTTTGACTGCTTAAAGCAGTGTACTACTGCTTCACATGTTAATCATGTGGTGACATGACATGCTTAAGTGTTGAAAAGACAGCACCCCGCGATAATGAAAGTGACACACTGCAAGGAGAACCTATTTGCAGCTGGGAAAAGCATTAGGTTTGTATAATGAGCTTCCCAGACAAAACAGCACAGACAATTGGGGTTGTATAAATCTAAATATACACACTGAGAAAGAACAGGATAGGAAAAAAAAAAGGTATAGAGGTTAAATTTACAAGAACACAGAAGTTGTTTTCTAGTACTTGAATTCAAAACAAACTACACTGAATGTGTAACTATGATCACAGCTAGTATCATAGAATATCTGCTCAGTTCTGGTGACAAAAATACAAGTGGTTTAGTATTTTTATGTTATTTCAATCACCAGTTTGATACAATCACAGCAGATTGCTCAACCACATTGATGAACAATAAGTAGCACTGGTTACCTAAGACGGAGGAGGTACATCTAAGATACTCAACTTCTCCAGGAAAAGTCTTTTTCCCACACTTCAGATGCTCCAGCCTAAAGGGCTGGGAGTGTCAGCAGCCCCTGGCAGAGAAAAGGAGGAAAGTAACTAAAAGGTAGCTGCTTTCAGTTTGCAGCACCTCTGTGGAGAGCCCTTTTCTTTGCACCACATAGGAACGTATGCTTTGGTTACACTTCTTTTTCTTGTTACCGTTTCATGGGTAGCCTCAGAACAAAACACACAACTAGCCACACACAGGGTGAGGTGGCGGGAAAGTCCTCTCTACAAGAAATTCTCCAGTTACCCTAATTTAGTGATGTGTGTCCCAGAATAAGGCAAGGTCACTCCTTCATAATCCACATTAAAAGAATATTGACTTTATAATACAAAACCACGCAGGCAAAGAAATACAATGGCTATATAAAAATCGACAGGCATTATCCGTTCTGTGACTTCAGCTGGTGTTGAATAGGTATCAGAGAGGCAGATTTCTGCATTCCTACCCCTTTGTAAATTCATAGTACCATCCCCAAATCTCTTCAGCACAGTTTTCACTTGAAAGAATAGTCCTATGGGGTTTTCATACCCAATAAAAATACTCAATATAAGTGTCTCAGACTAAAAGAATGTGTCAGGACCATGTCTTCTGCAGCACAATGAAAAAGCCACAGCATGATATTTATTATACTAACAAGTTTTACTTCAATGGCTTGGTTTCATCATATTTTATGAAAGCACCCCACCTTTTAAGAATTTTTTGCTTATTTACTAACACCTGGCTACATTGTTTTCCTTTCATTACATTACATTTCATTACATGAAAAAAGGCGACAAAGTTTACCTCTTACTTCATTTAGTAAAAAGTCTCCTTTACTGTAGCACAAAGCGTTAGGAAATTACCTAGTTCCTAAATGCTAAAGAAAAGATCTGTAATTTGCTGACATTGCTGAAACTTACTCATGTTTGCATCTTGGTTTTTCAAGTCAATTTATGAAACATTCCCTTATTCCAGATTTTTACTCTGATTTATCAACATGAAGGCAACTCTCCACATGTTAAGAAGAACATTTTCTATTTATGTGATTTTTCAAAATGTTTAATTAGACATTTTAACAATGTCTAGTCATTAGGCAACAATTTACAGTCAGGATTGATTACAAAGGAAGCTCCTAGATCACAAAGGTCCCGGTACTTTTGAATGGTTTCTCCGCATTTTCGTCCATGCACGCTGCTGTATGCATAAAGGGTGACATCACTCATCTGCATTATTGTGCTGTACATTCATCAAAGTACTGATTAGAATCTAAAAGTTCTCAAATAGCAGGAGGATTTAGTAATTTGTAATCAGATACATAAGAGCGAACAAAAGGAAGTATCAGTGCTTTCAAAGGGAGTTTGTGACCTTCTCGTGCAGGTTCTGGAATAACTTTCTCTGTTGATTTTCAATTGTACCTGAATGGCAATATTAACAAAGCAGCTAGACCTGTATATTACAGGTGAGGGAAAGTTTTCTAGTCAAGTATCTACCTTGTAATTACATTTTAATATTCCACTACGTATTTAGGAATATTAGTACACAAAAAGGAAGAAAGACATGAGCAGCTTAGTGCGGTGAGACTGTCAGACTTTTAATTTGTTGTGACTAACAATTCTAGCAGTGATTTTCTGGTTTCATATGGGCACGCTGCTGCACTGCTGCTGCTTTTTAATTAATTTGAGGCTGCGAAAGCTTTCGTTGAGCAGTAATGAAGGCCACAATGTGCATGTGTTGGATACGATGTGAAAAATTTGATAGCTAACACTATGAATCTGTAGTGGGTATGAACCCTTTCTCACTAAGGACATGTAGACAGTTGCAAGCTACATCATGATATGAAACAAGCCAAGCATTTGATTCTTATTTCCATCAAAAAGAAACCTATTTCAATAGTGTATTTGTCTCCCTTTAGACTGATTCTTCTATCTGCATAAAACGTCAATAAATCATTCCATACTTGATTATTCAAGTGCAGAGCATATCCCAAAGAAAGTTTACAGTTTCAAGTCAAGACATCTTTGTCAATGACCTCAAGGCTCTCACGGATCCCAGGTGGAACACAGCTTACTAGTTCAGTTCTCACTTTCAGCCTCCCAGGCAATACCTGTTATTTTGAGTGTATTATTAAGTTGTTGCTTTGCTTACAAAATACCGATGTGTTTAGATGATAGGCAGGGTTCTTCACTCACATCCAGCAAAGTCTGTCTCTCTTTTTTGAAGCTATCGATGGAATATCTGGGTGCAGATCCTCGGTCAGCACCTTCCTGCAGCAAGATCCGAGCTCAGCAACAAGAATCTGCGAGAGTCTGAGGACTCTCCATCCCACGTGGGGGCCTGCTGGGACCCCACTCAGCAGCACGGAGCTGCTTCAGACTGTTCAAAATTGCGTTCAGCTGCAGCATCTTCCCAAGGGCTGTTTCAACAGCTGGGGCTTGCCAGAGTTCACAAATGGTTTAAGCATCCCCCCTGCCTAGCCTCAGCTACGTCCCAGGCGTGCTCCCCCCGTGAAAAGCAGAGCGAGAGGGTGCTGCAGGGGCCAGGCTCCCGCAGCTCAGCGGTACCGAGGAATTCCCTCATGCACCAGTGGTGCAGAGGCAATGGATGAGAGCCAGGGATCTGGCTCAGAAACTGCTTATTTTAGATAGCGATTCTCCCCCCACACACCGCTTTCATTAAACAAAAATTACCATGTGTTAGATAACATTAAACTATCAGCGAGAAGGAACAGTGGGAAGCATTTCCTTCAGCCGACTGGATGCCATGCACTTTTCTTAGGTTTTGAAAAAGCTGTTTCAAACAGCTTCTCTCAAGATGCATAAATGTCCATTCGGGCAGCTCAGGGGATGAAAAGTTCCTGCATATTCCAGGAATACGCTTATTTGTCTGCACATACATGAATTTTGGAAACACGGCTGATTTCTTCTATTCCCAAAGACCAAGTTCACACTGTGTTATAGCAGATCATTTCAGTAGGTCAGAGAGAACAAGAATTCAGCATCTGGAAGAAAGGTCCCTAAAGGGGCTCTCTGAATCTGCTGCTGTTGTTTTCTGCTGCAGCCTTGTTTTTCAGAGCTCTGCCAGCACCAGCAGCTTCTGCTCACAGAAGGGTCAGCAATTTATTATTTTTTTTTTGGCCATTCTTACAAAGCACCCGTCCCCATTCTGTAGCTCACATTCTGCCTTTGTGCATTGTCATTAAAACTTCATTGACAACAAGCAGACCGAAAGGGGTGTAAATGAATGTAGGCTCTGCCCCCCTCTTTTGTTCCCTGAAATCCAGCCAAAATCATCGCATTTCATACATCCTGAATAAAATCATAAATCCTTCCCCACGGGGAGCAGGGTGTTCCCCTTGAAAGCTGGCCTGCGGTTGAAAACTGCTTAAGGAATATAGGCCAGGTTTCTAAGGCTCATGCTAAAACTGAAACTGAGGCATGTCTAAGTTTTTTTGTAACACGTAACTTTTGTTTCCTTTTCTTTGAAAACAGCATTTTGCATATTTTTAAAATAATATTCCCCTCTGAACCTATATATTCAAATGTATATAACTGAGCTGCCAGATGCTATAAATTGTCCCAGCTCAACTGGACATAAGGAATCTATTCCGCCTTACGCAAGGGGAGGATGTGACCATAAGTGCAAAATTTCAAACCCATTTTTATATGTAGCTTTACTTATGCTAAGAAGTTGTTGGAGATTAGTTTAGTCTGACCTTTATGATCTATTAAAATACTTTTGCCTTACTTTTTGCAAAGAGTTTTATATTCTTTTACCATAAAGATAACTATAAGAATGCACATAGGTTCCCATACTACTCAGCGACAGATATCAAATGTAACATATTACTGTCTTGTCAATATATTGTATACACTGCAGGATAACATCGTAGTCTAAGTACCTAAGCTAGCATTTTCACTTCTAAAAGTCTACTCTAAGCTGCTGAATTTTGCCTTTACACACCCACAATTTCCATTGCCATCCCCAGTTTTTTATGACAGCCTCCAGTACACTCACTTCTCTTTCAATACAAAATTCTTAACATACATGACACATGAAAAACAATAATAATATTTTGCACTTCTTTAACACAGTATGTTGCAGTAAAGTAATATAATCCAAGCATGGCAAGTCTCTGTTCAGCCAATAAATGGACTGTCTCTCTACAGTCTCAGCACAAACCCAAAATTTTCCCCCACAATTATCAATATTGATCTTCTCCTGGATGGTATAGCACACAGTACATTTATATGTTAGTGAAACTAAATTTTGAGATGGAATACACTTGGGTAAAACATCCTTAGGCTTTAGGGTATTCTTGAGGGAAATCATGTAAATAAATGAGCAGGTTTTTTCTGTGTATACATGAACTTTTCCAGAAAATAAAGAGATGGCTACTTCACTGAAATTCTGTTAGCAATCCTCATAGATAATCTGAAAGTAATGATCTATCCTAGCCCATAAAACAAGTCCAGTAAATAAGCTGTTCTTGCAAAATTAAGCACGTTTTTCTAAATCCTCTGCTTGCTGTTCTTTGACTGATTCAAGTACAGTGGCCTCATGAAGTCATTAAACCCCTTCTATGCATTAAAGATCTTCTGCTGTTCCGGGCACCCACCAGCACTCCATGCACACCAGGATATTCCCACCTTTTTAACCAGGAATATCTGTTTCCTTTCCAGCTTGCATTGCACAATCAGCAGCAATGACACACCGTTCTGGGTTCATGGTCATCAATGAATTGTGCCAGTCATCTCGTTCAGGTACAGAATTGTTTTCTCTTAAACTAGGGGGACTTTGTCCTCTTTCATGTTTTACCTTGTTTTTCTTTTTTTTTTTTTCCATTAACTGGATGCAAAATAAAATGCTAAATCACTGTAGAATCTAGCTTATTATAATTTAAAAATACCAAAACCAGTAGTAGCTGTCTTACACGTTAGGACCTTGAGTTTGTGCTACAGTGTTGCACAGGAATACATGCAGCGTATTTAGGATCAGGAAATTGCAAATGTGGTCACTGTGCATCAAACCCTAAAGCTCCACCAGATGCAGGAAGGTCAGACTCAAATTATTTCACCTATTTCGGTATTCTTTTGTGCCCTGGATGACAACCTTTCCTGCTAAGGATTTTCCAGCTTCTGCCAAGGGACTCAATTAAACAAACATCAGCCGACCTCTGACCTCAGCATGCATCTTTAGTGATCACGTTATTTGCCCATCCATAAAGTGAACAGCTCTTAGGCCACAGTTGTCACAGTGACTTGGACAGCGTGTCAAAGAGAAAACTGCAAAACTGATGTTATACAAGTACCAGGCAGTTTTTCTAACCAGCAAAAGAGTCCTTCTAAAAGGAACACGATCTGAACTACACTTTGCCTTTCATGCTTTCTACTGTTAGGAAATATTTCTCTCTGCGGTGAAAATCTTCTCAAAGCACATTTTCCCCACATAATTTAGGGGGTTGCCTGGGCTTGTACATATCAGAAATCACTAGCCTAATTCAATTAAACTATTTGCTATGCTTTTAGGAAGTCAGCAGAGGTAAAATTGAAAAAAAAAAAATCAAAAGCGCTTATCATGGCTATGAAACAGGAAGACTAGAAGCAGCCAAAGTACCAGTGTATACTCTCTCCCCACCTGAGTCTTAAAATGAAATTGCAATTTTTTGTTACATCACAGTATCCCACAATCACCTGCAGCCAATAAAATCCATAGGAAAACACACTGCAGTTTTTAGGAGCATTCACGGGAAGCATGGGACAGACTTAGGGAAACTGCTTTACATTTTACTGTCCCATAAATTGTTCTTGCTCGTGAAAATTCTTCAAAATGCTCATTTTGTAATTTGAGATGGAAATGTGTTATCACTGACTCCTCTTGCCCTCATAAGTGTGTCCCCCTTCCCCTTACTCAACACTTCACCTCTGAATAACTAATAGATTAAAAGGAAGAAAAGCCTCAGGTCTTCCTCACAAGATTGCATTAGCCTATTAGACTTCTTTTGAGAACTCTTCTTCATGAGCTATGTACTCAGATGCTCCTTCCTCTTTCCAAAAGGCATGGGTGGATCTTTAGCTCACACCTAAGACTGCTAGAGGAAAGCCAGCACGTAACTTTCTGTGCACAAGTACACTTAAAAGCATCAGCAACGAACCTTCACCAAAAGCATAGGAGGACTGCCATTGAAACCTTGAACATGCTGGCACCGAACTGAGAGCACAGCCGTGCTAGCCCAGCTTTTGCATTAAATACTGGGTTATCTTGCTCTCCTTAAATTGGGAAAGGCTTAGCCCTTGCCCTCTCCCCAGTACTTCCCAGCAGTGCAAAGGCAGAGTACTGCTTTGGGAGAGCCATGCCACCACAGTTGTCCTGGCAATCCTTAAAAGACCATGAAAGGCTTCATGGCACAGTAGGGTAGCAAGGAGAGGAGGGGGGAAGGCAGGGTCTGCATCTGTGCCTCATCTCAACACGGCACCACAAGAGAAGGGATGGCTACATGTACTTCCATGTCACCAGAGCCTCAGCCAGGCACGTCACACCCTGTGGGCTGTCCAATTTTTAAAGCCAAATATGAAGCAGGACTTCCTTTTACTCCTGCATTCCACAGGAATGCCCAGTGGCTGTCTGCAACTTGCTTATTCCAACAAATATCATCTCTGATTAAACTGTATAATATGGTAATTAGCATTTGAAGGGCTGAGGCATAATTCCCATGAGTATGATATCCCTTGCCCTCTGCGAAGGAAGGGAAAGTGATTGCAGTAATCCACCATTATAGAGAAATGTGTTGTCTGGTTTAAAAATTATTTTATGCTCTTTCTTTTCCTGGCTCTTTCTACTTACAACATCTCTGTGGTGAATTTCTGAATCGAATGAGGAGGGTGTTTTTATTGCTTCCTAGCCATAAAGGAGGAAGAAAAGTCATTTTTAAAAATAACTACCTGTAAAACACAGTGTCAGAGATTAAAGCAGTTGGGGGGGTTCTGTATTTACTAAGGGAAGTTAAAATCTTCTGCTCTAAACATAGCCTCTTTCACTGTGGAAATACAAGTTGCACATCAGAGTCATTTTCTGTCAGCCACATGAGCTCTGCAGAAAGAAAGCAAAGATTACTTCATGTTGCTGAATTATGGCAAAATTACCAATAGCATAAAATCACCTTACCACTGGTATGCAAACAACTTGGAATAACACCAGCAATTGGAAAATGACAAGAGTAAACCTGGATGGCGAGCCACACGCTGAGCTTTAAAGGAAGTGCCATGGCTGTGGATTTCACGTTCAAGCTACACATTCTGCACAC
The DNA here is from genome assembly GCF_015220075.1 of Falco rusticolus. Classification (NCBI taxonomy): domain Eukaryota; kingdom Metazoa; phylum Chordata; class Aves; order Falconiformes; family Falconidae; genus Falco; species Falco rusticolus. Next base: position 121,310,251 of record NC_051187.1, read on the forward strand.
ATCAACTACTCAACAACAGATAAGAGATTAGTATACTGGATTCATTTGCTAAGCCGGTAAAGCTTTGGGACCAAAACCGCCTCTCATTTCATGTTGACATTACCTAGCACAGAAGGTCAATTGTCAAACATTAAATCAAAAAGGAATCATATTGCACTATTGATGTGGTGTTGCCTTATCACAGTGCATCTGATGATGCCCATAAGATTGCATCCAGACAGAAAAATCACTGCCTATTACCTGGCTGAGGTCAAGCGAATGGTCACGTACTCTTTGCATATCCTTTACATACCGTCATATACATACATGCATCTATCTTTGCATATCCTGATGTGGACACACATGCATAAGGCTGCATGTGAGAAGAGTTTCACAGGTAGAGAAGCCTATGAGGAGGTTCCTCATCTTCTATGAAGATATAAAGACGACAGATTCACGCTATGTAAGAACACAGGGTCTGTGGGCACATGCCAAGAGTCATCCTCACTCTGGAAATACAGATTACACTCTGCAGGGAAGAACGTACTGTAGCTAGCTGCAGGATATGGAAACTGTCCTTGAGAAGCCCGGTCAAGCTGAAATAAAACTATAAATGTCTATGCCAATTAAACATGACAGAAGTCTCCAGAGATGAAAGAACCTCTTCATTCTCATTGCAGAGAAAATGAGATGGAAAAGGGGTAAAAGAAAAGAGGAGGAGGATACCAAAAGAGGAAGCTGGTGCTCTTCCAGAAGTAATGCAAGTCAGCATTGCCTCCTGTTAAGGTCTGTGGATTATTTACCAGTCTAGCTAGTCCTTAAACAACAAGAGAGCTTGCAGCAGACACATGATGAATTTGCTCTCTCCAGTAGCCTACTCAAGCTACACTTCTGTGGTTTTTGATAGAAGAAGCAGCACTCCAGTGAAGAACAGGGTAAACCATACCTCAAATTTAAATATTTATATTTTCTATATATTGCATTTGACGTTCGGGCTGCAGAAAAATGACAGATTTTTTTAAGAGAAATGCAATAGTTATAGTTGGGAAATCGTGACACAGAACTTAGCAAACATTGAAGAGCTGTTTCATACTATTCAATCTCATCTTTAAAAGAAAACTGCATGTCAGTGACTGACAGATTGTAATGCTTAGGCTTAAGGGGAAATGAGATGATAGGGCTCTTATATTTACTCTTAAGTGAATCTGCAGCCAAGTGCTCTAAGGAAAAACATGGTAAGTTAACTCGGCATCTGCAAGATCAATATAATTCCTTAAGAGGAAAAAGTTCTCTGTTTAACTTATTTTTCTCCCACAGGGGACCATGTCAGACTGTTGCAGGAAGCAGTAAATTGCAGTTTGTGGACTCTGTTCAGGCACAACAAGAAATCATTGTAACTCAAGTGATAAAGTCAAAACTACGGGAATCCAGTGGAAAATGGTTTTCCTGTTCTGAATTGCAGCTCGATTTGAGTCTTTAAACTGCATCAGATGACACTGCTTGAGACCCAGATCTGCACAGCCTGAAATACAAAGCTGAATATCCAGCTCCTATGGTCTGTAATGAGAGTTCAATAGCAAAAACCACTTTTCTTGGGACTAATTAGTTTCCACAGACTATTTACGACTCCAGGAAAGCTGCTGTCTTTCATGATAAGAGAGACCTAATCCTGAGCAACTGCTGAATTCACATTCGATTGGTGTGGCTATGGCAAAGCATCTGACTCACTCCCAGCTTCTGCACAGTGCCTTGTGGTGCTTTGTGCCCACCCTGAAAAGTTTCTAGTTGACCTGATCAAATTCCAGAGCCTGGGTTTCAGTTAACCAGGGATGTAGGGCAGACTCAGGATGTGAGACACGCTACACAACATGAAACTGTGAAGGTAAAAATGGGACTTCTGTGCTGATCATGAAGATACCAAAACCAAGTGGTGTTGATGCTAGAAGTCAGTCCTGGGAGCCAAGAGCCGAACAACTTACTCCATCAAGAATTTCACTTCTCTTGGCCAACCTCACAAATGACTCAAACTTCCAGTTTCATGTCTAAAAGATTTTCCAGATTGCTGCTGGTCCTTTTCAGGCCTCTGTCTCTGGGTTTGCAACTACTGTTATGTTTCCCTTCCCTGTTCCCCAATGGCTTCAAAAAAATGGCTTCCATTGCTAGAAAGATCCATATTTTTCTAAAGATAAACAGTCCATCATTCATTTCTAAGACATTAGCTTTGAAAATAGCAAAGACCATTTATTGAACTAGAATTTTCCTGCCCTTCTAAGCTTCCCACTGGAAGATCCACAGACTCTAGTGACAGACATGTCACAAGCGGTGTCCAGTAACAACAGCAAAACACTCTAAAAAGTGGAAAAAAGGACAAGTTTGAATGAGGCGAATTTTAGGCTAAAAATCCTTAGAATTAGCTGCTGTAACTGGTTAGGAAGCTTAATGGGGTATAATAAACCACGGAGATTTTTTTCCACCTTCTCTCAGAAGACAGATTTGATTGGCGGGGCTCTGTATAGCACTGTGCAGGTCAATATGCACTTTATTAGCATACATAACTGTTAGCGCTAGAAAATGGTATGTTATATTCACAGAGCTCACCATACAATAAGCTGCTAGGTGCCAATGCAAATTTAACATGCCATCATGTTAAATCAGCTAATAAGAAAATCGGATGCAGATGTAACGTATCAAAATGTTTGATTTTTTAATTTTTTTTAACTTCTAAGATACATTCAGTGATTATTCCAAGGAAACACCATTATGACAGATTGCAGTGGTTCACAGATCTATCTCTATTTAAAACTGTGTTACCACAAAGCCATTGTAAAACCCTTAATTCCTGTGGTAATTAATTTTAAAAGCAAACACTTCAACCTCACAGAAATGGAAAGTACCTGCTAGAGAAAGACAGAACTAGAAGTAGCAATATAACATCTCCCATCCTTAACTGCATTCTTGTTTCCAGCTTTGGGAGGGCTGGGAGAGTACCGAGAGAAAAAATATATATGAACATGAAGAGGGTTTCCAGGATTGTACAGAAAGTATACGCTAATTAGATTGCACTAATTGCAATCCATCCCTTCCAGGATAGAACCCTTCCTACTGATTCATTTTACAGTATACGTAATGTATTCTCCCTGCTAACACATTTTAATTTCTGTTATTGAATCACTTAGAAACATGTGATGGGACAGATGAACATACAGATCAGCCAGGGAAGAAAGCACTGGACAGACACAGTCAATTAAAGGCAGTGGCCAACTTTAAACAGAAATTATGAAAGGCAAAAATACGGGCACGTGGTTTCTTTCTCCCTCTCAGAAAAAAATCAGTTTCCAGGACTGCTGCCCTGTGAAACCACATCGGGGCACAGCAAGGTATGTGAGAATCTGAGTCTGGATGACTTTGTGGGTCATGCTTACAAGCCCATCCACCAAGGAGAGGAAAGGATTGAAAAGCCAACAGAAGGGACTGAAGAGCCCAAGACTCCTAGGAGGCAAAGGAGTGTTGGTGTTCAGCCACTGCCTCCTAAGGGCACCCCAAAATGTAGCCCTGCTCACCAACCACCACACCACCATGCCTGATAGCATGCAGATGCAGAGAAAGAGGAGGGCCGTACCACAAGCTGTGGGAAAAAAGCAATAACTGCAGACAGGCAGGAAAGCACAAAAAAGTGGTGAAACAACCCCGCAATCACATCCTCAATATCGGCCTTCCCCAGGGGATGGACTGGTAACACATTAATGAAGAGGAGTTTGAGGGACAGCATTGCAATCGCTTTCTGGGTGTTTAGAGATTGCTACGCCCACAATAGTTAAGATGAGCTTGTTGAACAAAACAAGAGGTTGGCAATCGGGCCTGGTGATACAGAATGGATGGAGACATTGTGATAGTGACTAGCAGAGGGCCGAGGAAGGGTTTTCAGACTGAGGACCAACAGTTAGTGAAGGGACACTGAGGGAAGAGGGACGCACTCAAAACGATGTTCTAGGAGTGTAATCTTGGCAACCACGTTCTGGGGGAGCTGCACAAGGGAGGACTGCAGTTGTCATGGAAGAGACAGGAGAAAAAGGCTAGTCAAATATTTTAGCGGGGTAAAAACTGCCCTATGATTGAGTTAATGGAAAACAGAATCTGCCAGAGTTACAGCACAAGCACAGGTCAAGCTGAAGACTGAACTCAGATTACGGGTGACAGGTTAGACCACGGCAATATGTACTTTGGTCAAGAAAGGAAGCACAGAATTCTCAAAGCACAGAACTGAGAGAATGCATAATTTGAACTTTTTTTTTTTTTTCCCCCTCTTTTCTTCCTTTTTTGAAGAAGTTAGCATGGAGTACTTGATAGCTGCTGTGAAAATTTCCTGGCACGATCTTTAGTTGCATGATGAATGTCTAAGCTTAACTAAACCATCTTCAGAGAAAAATTATAGATAAAGAAAATGGTCAAAGCCTTGAGGAATTAGTTGATTTGATAACTTTCTGTACAGTGTCATGATTTTAATGCTTGACATCTCAGTGCTGCAGGAGGTCAAAGGACTGAAAGCAACTGTCATCTACTTCCACATGTATGTGGAAATCCTCCCTTTGCCATAACCTGAACTTCCCAGTTCTTGCTGTGAAGCTAACTGAGTTGGCCGGAAGACAAGAATTCCTCCTCATGAAAAACACTGAGGTTTTGGCTTTTGTCATTCAGACAAAAATGAGGGATTTCAAAATATTTCACCACAGGAAAAGAATGTCTGTCAGTTAGTCCAGAGCAGCACTGAACGCACTTGTCCAGTGGTGATTCAAGCCTGCTCTCCTCAGTTTCTGTAGCTGACTTTTCAAAGAAAGAAGGGAAAACATCCAAATCTTCCTTTTGGATTCAGCTGTTCCTCTGAATAAAATTAAAATAGGAGGCTGAATGTTTCCTTCTCTTTTAATGAAAGGCTATTATCTACGCATTCCTGAGATAAACTATGGGAAACATAAAGCAGGGTGATTTATAACTGAATCAATAAGGATGAAAGATGATGAGAACAGTTTTTATATCTAGCACACGGAGCATAATGTCAGTTAAAAACTGCACAAACTGCCAAGTGACTTAATGCCAGACATACTTGAGGCACAAAGGGTCACCAAGTACGAATGTCTCATGTACAGCTGACTGAGAAGTCGGGGCAGGAGCAGGGCACCCATATGCCATGCAGCATCTTGTGGGTAGGAAGCCACACATCATTCATGCAGGGGATGACAGAGAAGCTTCAGTCCTCCTGATTCCCCATTTTCATTGCACTTGTACCCTGGAAAAACTCAGCCCAGAGACAGTCAGTTGAGATTAGCTAGAGGTATCACCAAGTTAAGAGTTAACACTATCTCTGTTGGCATCCTCTATAATTGTGGTATTTAGCTCATGGTGTTGGACAGGGGCTGCAACCAATCATGTTCTGGTTAATCTGTCTTGAGTAACTACAGCTGGTAGGCCAGAAGAAAATTATTCTGAAATTAATTTGTAGTGTCTTATAATAAAAGTTACCGTTGCCCTGCCCCATGTTCTGAGAGACTCCAAGGAATGTGCAGGAGGAGGAGAAACTTTCCATTTAACCACCTTCTGAATGTTTTCATGCTTTGCGTGGTCCTCCTTTCCTTTTCCCAGCCACTCTGTTCTCACAGCAATTGAGACTCTCCAGTGAAATTTGCTTTGTTATCTGGATATTTTTCTGAATATATTTGTCTCGTGGTTAAATAGATAAGAAGTTTTCTTGTTTCAACCTGTCTTTGAAGGTATCTGTAGTGAAAATGAGGCTACTTTGTTTCATTAGACACCTAACTGGCTAACTTCTGCATGCTTCTTAAGCTCACGACATAAAAGAATGTATGTGGTTTTATAAGGTTACATAAAAAGTTATAAATGGCTTGTGTAAGTATTTGACTTGTTCATAGTCAATGGGAACTATTTGTACACGTAAGGCAAGCAAGATTTATCCTGTAATGGATAATCCTTTCTTCATTTAATAAATAATCCTTTATTTACTTTTCCTCAGTTCTCAAAGTCAGTCTTCAGAACCTAAAAATACAACCCATGACCTCATTACCTTCTCCCATCACGGTGCTGGAAGCCTAGGGATGACTGAGCTATGTTAACATGTTTGCCAGTAACCATTCATTTTCCTCTCCTTTGAAACAGCACTTCTGATGAAGGCTGTTAGAGAACTGCCATGACGTGCCATACATGACTTGAACATGATTCTGCTTCCTTGATCCTAGATAAACCCCAACAAATTAGAAGTTTCCCATGAAAAGCATAGGCCCGGCTCCCTATAAACATTATATGAGGTAGCTAGGAGGAGAGCTGTCTGCTACTAAAGCCACTGCTGGCCTGCGTAATGCTGAATAACACCACTGAGGCTGGCAGGCTGGTGAGAGCGGTGCCGGTGGTTCAGCTGACCCAGGCGGGACATGGTTTCAAACCCACACAGGTACACAAAACCTCGTTCAGGATCTCAAACAAGCACCAGCGCGGTGCAGGCAGGCAGCACCCACCCCGCTGGGTACATCCATTTACGCGTGCCGGCTGGCTGCTGAGCCCATAACGCAGGAGCAGGCCATGGCAAGGCAGCTTTTTACTCCTGGCACACCAAGCCCCCTCAGCTGGTAGTTGGATGGCAAACTGTTGTCGAACATCAATGACAGTCCCAGTACGGGTGCAGCCCTAGGGCCCTACCTGGAAGGAGAAGCTGACCAAAATGAAAGTTGCAGCAGCTCTGGGGAGACCAGCTTGCAGCCACGGGGCCAGGAATGTGGCGAGCTCCCAGCAGTGGGCTGGCTTGTAGGCTACCCCTTGATCCCCACCAACCCAAAATGGCCAAAACATCAGGATGGTGAGGCAGGCCCGACCGTAGGGGCAGCCTGGGGGGGTGCTCAGCACTACACTGAGAGCAGGTCAGCCCCACGGCCTACCCTGCCTCATTGCTCTGCCCCTCATGAGGCAGGATTTGGAGGAGAGAAGCAAGAAATCTGACTTCAAAAACAAGCATGCATTTCAGGATTAATTGCAGGGACTACCACTTGATTTTTGTGTTTTGCCAGTCTATGGCTCAGTGTGGCTTCAAGTCTTTCTGGTTTTGGACTCTGAAACCTCCCCACTGCACATCAGGGCCATTCTCTGATCAGCTCCTTCAACTGCGAGAAACGTGCTGCAAAGGGAAAGAAATCCTGCCTGAACTAAACGATTTCCTATCCAAATGAAAGCCTCTAAAACAAAGCAACAGCACTTTGCAATATGTCATCATAAATATTGACAAGATTTATTAAAAAATGCGTATTAAAATTAGGCTCCTAATCCCACGCTGAAGCATTTAAATCAATGTCAACCTTTTCCAAAATGACAAGTATTCAGCCAGTATCCCCTGAAATATATGGTGGCTTTGGTGACCAGCACTTTTGAATGTCAAGCTATTAATTTCCGTGGCTATCTTTCAGCATCCAATTTTGTCTGACCTATATTTCAAAGATGTCTTATAAAGGCTGGAGAAGGAAGAATTTTAAATTCTGGCAACAATACAGCGGTTGCTATCAATGGGGACTTGATTTAGTAATAACGTTGTTGTGAAACAGCCCATAAGATGATGATGTTTAAAATTGGACAAAATAACTCATAAGGCCCCTTTTCTTTTTGGTAAATTATGTACAGTGCTGCCTGTACTCCAGTTCCTGTAGCATGCTTCCTACCATCTGTTTTCCATTTTTCTTTAATTTCCATTCATGCCCTTTGGCCTATTCCCTGTGTTCAGAAGAAAACAGTAATTAAAGTTGACATTATCTCTGTGCCTTTTCCAGAGTACATAAGTTGAAGATAGATTTTTTTATTATTTTTTTTAATGTCCTTATATGCTGGCTCATATCTTTTACTGCAAGATCAACTCTACCATTATTTTTTGAGGATCTCAAGGATTGTCACATAGCAACCAGTTACAGATTCTCATTGACCACAGTAATGAAGAGGTTCAATTTTCACTGCATCTGATTTCCATCATTTTGTTAACACAAGTTTTAGTAAATATCCTGGTTCCTGCTAGAGTATAAAAATTACCTTTAAGAACATATAAGAGCAATATAAGACTTGCACTATGTTTACAGCAAGCTCTTCACACTATCAATAGCCTCAGGAGGTGAAACTCAGTATGTGCATCATTTTTGTCCCACAAACTCAGAAAAACTACTTGTTTTCCTTCACAGCTGCAGACAAAAAGATCATCTTATTGCTTATATGTAAGAATAAACTGTGTATAAAAAGGCCGTTGCTCTGACAGACTGCTGTACAGTAAAAAGTACAATCATTTTGAGTAATTCTGGACCTGCTCTTACTGAAATCAAGTTCATTTTTAAACTATAACAACCACAGGTTTTGTAAGCCTGCTTTGCCCATAAACTCACACACAGCGATTCAATAATACTGATGGTTTTGTCCATAAGCTAACTTGAACATAAAGAAATACTGGACTATAGTTGTTGTTTGAACCCAGTAGTCGTAGCATCCGAAGGGGCACAAGGGCACTGGTGTGCCGGGAACACATACAAGCAGAACCTTGCCAGCTCTGCTGCCGTGAGAGCTTTCTGTAAGGACAGGAGAGGAGGGAGACATGTCTGTCCCTTTCTTACGAGGTATATGCTGTAGGACAGACAGACCTTGATTCTCCAGATGGAGAGTCATTCACATACTAACAAAGTTAAATGAAGGCTTTCAGCTCACAGCTAAATTTTCCTTGGAATTGAATATTCTGCATGATCTCTTTTTTACATCTTAATTTTCATTTTTTTAGCCTTAGCGGTGCCTTATCACAAGGGTTTTGCATGTAACATAAACCCATTACCACAGGAACTTTAAGAACAGCAAGTTACTGTCCCTTTCTCTTGCAAAATAACATTTGTCTTTCAGATAGTTTTATATTAAGCCATATTTCATGACAACAGTGTCGAAGTCCTAAAATACAGCCTTTCTTTGACACTGGAGTTGTGTTATATGACCACAGCCTTGTATTTTGTGGCTGCCTTTTTGGGAGTCATATATTTTATATTTGACATATATATATAAATCACCCCTAGGGAAAGGGAAATCGTGCTGTTAAAATCATATATATGAACTCTTCAGTGATTTCCTCAGTAAATACTGTCTTACAATAGCTCCAGATAATGCATACACACAATATATAACATGTATGAAATGTGTTTGCCGCACACCAAATGGTTAACTGAAAACACCTGGAGGATGCCCTCATACCAGCCTCAATAAAAGATATGTAAAAATTTAGAAGCTATATATTAGCTCCTTAAACACACATCAAAGAATGATTTGTCTAATTCAATCATTTCTATGTGTCACAAATTACTTCAGTATCCATAAAACGTCATAGAAATTACCTAAAAACTGCAAGGCAGAACACCTTTGCCAAAAAAAAAAAAAAAAGAAAAAAGAAAAAGAAAAGAAAAGAAAAGAAAAGAAAAGAAAAGAAAAGAAAAGAAAAGAAAAGAAAAGAGAAAAGAAAAGAAAAGAAAAGAAAAGAAAAGAAAAGAAAAGAAAAGAAAAGAAAAGAAAAGAAAAGAAAAGAAAAGAAAAGAAAAGAAAAGAAAAGAAAAGAAAAGAAAAGAAAAGAAAAGAAAAGAAAAGAAAAGAAAAGAAAAAGTGGTGACATAAAAAGAAGGTACAAAAATTATATGAAAAGAGTACTAAATAGAAAACACTGCGCTAATGCTCACTATGTAACACGCCTGTCATTCATGAAGTCATCTTTTGGACAGAGATGTAGACACATTATATATACATGAACGCATGTATTTTCCTATTGATTTTGCGAGTTTTCTTTCTATTTTAGATATATTACCATAGTGTATTAATGGTAATCTCTTATTTTCTAATACTAACTAGGGATCACCTTAGGAGTTAGTTGGGTTTAAAGCCTAGAAAAGGAATTATGCCTTTACGCTGAAGGAACCTATCTTCCATGAAATGAACATTAGTCTCCCAGCTTGCCCAGTGGAAGAGTTCAGAGCTGGCTAAAGATCACGCCATCACCGATGCACCATCCTGCGTATCCTTCAGATGATCACTCCTTTCCATTTCCCCCCCCCAGCGATCTCCAAAGCACTAGAGAGAGCTAGCGCTACGACAAGAAGAGACAACTCCTTTCCCTGGTCATCCTCATCCAGATCCCAGCAAAACAAGCCAGAGGTACCATCAGCAGGAGGCCCCGTACCAACAAGCAGGAGGAACATCTTCCTTCCCTGATAGCTCATTCACCGAGTTACCCTGTTCCACCCTTCCAGTTCTTGTCTCTTACTCTTCTCCCCGCTTCCTTGCTATCTTCCCTCTTCTCTTTCTTCTCACCATTTTGCTTCCTCAATTAACTTTCTTTTTGTGCATTAAGAGTTTTCCTAACCTGCTGCCAGACTGCCCCCGTCAGCACATGGGAACAGGCATACCATCACACAGCTGAGCTGCAGAGGAGGAACACACCCTCCAGGCACTTCCATATTGGTCACAGGCATTTTGCTCCTGGCTGGAAAGATCCATCCATTCCTTTATAGCAATGGATTTGTTACTTCCTTCAGTCTCACTCTCCTTTAACAAAATAAACTTCAGGTTTGTTTGACACTTAAGAAAAAACCCCAAAGGCAACAAAATCAATGAAAAAAATAATATCCACTGATCTCCAGCAGGTTGAACCAATCAAGCTGTATGCCATTTGTTTATTCCTCTGCACCGATTTCTGACAGATGTATATAAAAATGAGTGCATTTAAAACCATAGAGATTTGCTGTACTTCAGTTGAGCACAGTGTAGCTGTTACTGGCAGGAACAGATAGGTAGCCAGATAGATAACATAGCCCTAACAACCAGCACTAGGTTTGGGACTGAAGTCTTCCCATGTCTGACGTAAACACTGACTAGAGGGGAACTCCTAAGATACTCAAAGCTGCACACACACTAGTATCTCCTGTGTCAAATTATCAAAAATGTACTTACCAAAACCCATTACTTGCACAATCACACAAGCCAATTCAAGCAAATATTCTAATAAAATTAATACAAATCTACTATGGGCAATTTTCCAGTGTAGAGGTAAGGATATTATTTTGCAGCCTTCCTTGTTGCACCTGGTCCTAAAGTCACTTGATCCTCATTATGTGGTATTTTTGAAATGTCATGAAAACCTGGCAATATAAACCTTAACTCCACTTACGAAAAAGATTCATATGCATTATGAAGCTTTTTTCTAGTTCCTGGATAGAGAAGTGTGATACAAAATCTTCATTGTAGAGTATGAGGGGGGTTTTCAGCTTGCTACAAGGAACGTGGCTTTTTCCATTGGCTTTTCTTTAGTCCATCTCACAAAATCTTTTTAGAAGTCTAAAGAGAAAGATGTAACTACTGGAACAGATTCCTTGTTTCCACATTCCTCCAGTTTCCCAGTATCATATCCTCTGCATATTTCATCTTTCCTCCCACTTATTCAAGGATAAAGTGAACAATCTTGATATCTCCACTCGGATTAAAGCAGAGTGTGGATTCCTTTCAAGCATGAATTAGTACTACACAGAATGAGAACGTATTTAAATTCTTAGAAATACAGCTTGTTTCTGTAATATTCATTGCATCCAGATCAATAAATCATTTAAATCCTATGGGACTGAAACTTCCTGATGTACAGAGGTCAAGCTACAGTGGAACTAGCAAATATCAGTTTCACACAGATGTGCAATTAGAACATCTGCTTGTGTCTTCTTCGGCTATTAAGATGTTTATTCTGTTAATTGTAGGCAAAACATAGCTAGCCATTGTATTTTTGGTTTTGTTCTAAAATGAGGAACTTAGCATCCTACATTCAACTTAAGCTGTCAGCGTAGCAATTAGCCACTGCCATATTTTTAATGGAGGTATCAAGCTTTGCAAAAATTCAGATCGCAGATGCTAGTTAACCTGAAAATACTTTGCTACAATTTCTGCCCTAAACAAAGAACAGCAGAGACTTGTCAGTTCCCCGAATCACCTTCTTTGTATATGCTTAAATCCAATAAGTTTCTGTTCTGTAGCAATAAAGGGAGGCTGGTGGGGGTTTATGTGGCCGTTGATTTCATACGAGTGAAACTAAACAGCATAATCTGATTTCTCTCAGACTTCAGTCTTGCAAATATGTACGTATGTGCTTAGCTTTGAGTTTGTGAGTAGTTTGCACATTCTCATCAGCACATCTGCACTCTGCCAGCATTTGCATTATACAAAACAAAAAGTGTTGTAAATGAAACTCTACCCACAGTGGTAGATGCCTGGGAAGTGGAGCCAAGGCCTCTGAGTCTATTCATGCAGCACAAATATTTGCAGGACGGAGGTATTACGAGGCAGAGGAAGCAACATAACTGGAACACCAGACTTAAGAGCCCAGAGTCTTCTCCAAACTGCTGTTTACTTATGACAGGAACTTGGCACGCTCTTTGAGTTCCCTTTGTCTCAGTTCCTCTGTCCATCTCTGCAAAACCAATTAAGACCCAGGGATGAGAACCAATTTTTCTAAGTGCTAAGCTCATTATTATTGCTCCTTTGGGGGCAAAAGTCCCTTTGCTAAAGAGGATTAGGATGCCAATCGTCACTTATTAGAGCTAACAACATGTGGACTTCACAAATTCATGTGCTTTTGCTACCTCTGTTGTTGACAAATAACTGGTCTCTTAAAAGGACGCACTGCCTAACTGGCTTTGATTTGAAAACCAAAACTTCCATGGGCTTTCTTGCATTAAGGAGAGTGGCATGCTGACCTGAAGTGCCCAAGGCAACAACAGTTGAAAGGGTACTGCTCCTCCTGCGTCTGGTATCACCACCCACTTCAGAAGGCACCAGACTGATAGAAGCTTTGTTTGCCATGAGCCGACCTATTAATTATCTTCTGCTTCACCTGCCCTCTTAAAAGTATAAGTATTATTTTTCAACCAATTATTTCTCAAATGCATAATCATTAGAAATGTCAGTAAAATAATAACTCGAGGGTGCTTCCTGTTAAATTTGTTAATAACCACATCCTCTGCTAATAAACACCTAGGCCTTTGGCCTCAAGTTTATTTAGCCCAGGATATGGGTATTATTACCTCATTAAGAGGAAACACCCTCAAGATATTATTTAAGTATCTCCAGAAGGAAAAACAGCTGAGTGAAAAGGATGTATAGGCCAGCTGTTTAAAATTCACCGGGTAAGGCAATTTTACAAGTCAGTCATCAAAAATTAGATTTACATTACATAAAGAAATACTTATTTCTTACATTACAGCATGCAGTTACCTGTGTGTTTACAGGAACAAGCTGGAGGCAGGGAGAATTGAGGAAAGGCACTGAATTAAATTTCCTGGGCACTGAGCGTATAGCAATGCAATGATAATTATTTGCTTTGATATTCTCTGCATTTGCTGTTATGCTGGAAGATGTTGGAGACACTTTGCTTTGCTTTTCCACTTCAGAAAAGGCAGCGTTTAAATGAAATGTGATGAAGCTGTTCTTTCAGTTCACATGCTTAAATCTCAGCATGTGAGTAAGTTTTGTAGAATCCAAAGCTGGGACACTAAAAATTATTGTATCCTTTTGAATAGAAACCAATTTAAAATAAATTCTTAAGTACGTTTACATGACCAATTCATGTCTTTAAATAATGCAGTATCATTTCATATATTCTTCAGATAAGCACATTGTTTTTAAAAAAGTATCTTTTTTTGGAAACATTTTTCTCTTTTAAAAAAAATTAATGATGAAAAAGTAATGGTGTTGGGCAATTATATGAACAATAAGTCTTAGTGTTAGATATGCCCCTCAAGAACAACATTTTTCATGTATTTCCAATGTATATTCATTTGAAGAATTACCTTTACGTAGCAATATTTCAGTGGAAGCAGAGACTGAACAGATGCCCTCACTTCACAACTCATGTTTTGAAAGAAAACTCTAAAGATGCTGACTGCACTACTCAGCACTGTCTGCAAGGAAAAAAAGTCTAAGATTTGCAGTGCGAGCTCCACTTTTTGCAAAACAAGAACTTAAGAGACACAAGGGGGAATGGAAAATGTTATGAAACAAGACTGCTTCAAAGAGAACCATATTGCAGTATACGTCAATTCAAGACAATTGCTGGAATCTGGCATAGCTGTATGTTCAAAAGCACATTTTAAAAATACGTTAATGATGTGCAGCATCAAATCAGTGATTGAAATAAGCCTGTTTCCCTGCTTCAGGCTCTTGCTCACAACATGGAAAGTGAAACCCACTGCCTCCCGCGATGTCCTCGCTGACAAACTGATGAAGCACAGCTTAGATAAGGGACACAGAGACGGACTGAAAAATGGTTGAACTGCTGAGCTCAGAGGGTTGTGGTCAGTGGCATGACGTCCAGCCAGAGGCCAGTTACCAGCAGAGATAAGATGGCACAACAATATTATATTTAGTTACGAATATTAAGTATTACAATTATTATGTACAATACTTGACTCATCCACACGGATCAATTCTGTAGTAGAACCAAAGCCATCACGGATGATTTCTGACAACGATTTTGCCATATTTGTCACGTACAGTAACTCCACAAATGCTGCACTCGGTAAGCAACAGTGAGAGCCACTTTGTATTCACACACCTACTGTCCCCTCCATTTTCAGCTGCAGCTCACTCATAGCTCCCCAGCCAGAATATTCATCCCACTTCCTCATCAAGCATTTGGGTAACAGTTAAAATACATAATGCCAAAATGGCACAGCTTCCATATGCTACATCATTGGCAGAATCATGGAAACTTTACCCTTGTTTTGGTGGGTGAAGGTCTGAGGATGACTTTTACTGCAAATAAGAATATCATTATGCTAATGGATCAAAATGTTTTTACAAATATTATTTACATATGTTCAAGGTCCAAAAAAAAAAGTATCCAACATAAAAAGCACATACAGATTTGCTGCCAAAAGTCATCTTCTTGTCAGACTGGCACATCATTAAGGACTAATTTCCCTGTCAGTCCTATGAGTTTCCTGTGAATTTTCCTGTGATTCTTACTGAATCAGAGGAAGCTCTCAAGCTATAGAAAGTGTGAAAACAGACAAGCTTAGCAGAACTCACTCGGCAATAGACCCATACAATTTGCCTTTCAGATTTTAAACAGAAGGGGATTAAAAATATTCCACAAATACAGAGCTTTCACTTTCTCTTCTCCTCCTGGTCTAACGGGGGCTCTGACACAAAGATAAACATCACCACCAAAAACCTACGCTCCCATCTATTCCCATTTAAATAAATAAATAAACAAACAAACTAACTAAAAAAAAACCAAAATCCACCCCTGGCTTTATTGAGCTTTCAGTGACTTAGCTTGCCATGCAGGACCAATGTTCTAATGTAACCATTTGCCTCTCTTCCCCCCTGCCCCTATGTTGTTGAGCCTTCTGCTAGCCTTTCAGGGTTATTTTGTACACAGCTGTCGCAGTAAAGATTAATGGATATACTTTTAAAAGAAAAGCCATTGTGTTATAAACCTCATGAAGTTCTCAATCTGAACATTGGAAAATAAAATTTGACAGTATTAAGCTTTTTCACACTGGTACATAAAAAAAGATAACTCAGGAGCGGAGGGAAGACTCAGAAACAACTCTTGCGGACTTTGGAGCACCCGGCGGTGTCAGAGATGAGAACCATCAGGAAGAGTAAGCTGGAAAGGGCAGCAAGGCAAAAGAGACAGAAAATAAAGCTGTTTAATTTCAGACACCTGAAAGATCTCTGGAAAGGATCGGTCACTGTGCCTGCCCAACTTAAGGAAGCACCAGGAGCTGATGGTGGTCCTGGCACACATAAAAATCTCGCCAAACTCCCCATTAAGGAGGACGATGACAGAGGATGTGCAGAGCCAGCTGAGCAAAGCTGGTTTTGCAAAAGCAGCGGCTCCACTACGGGGAGAGGGACCGGCAACCCTTTGGCCTCCGAGCTCTTCCTGATCCTACTGAACAGTGTTTATGGCATCAGGGGTTTGACAGCGGTTTTCAACAGGCCACATCACCGTTTTCCTAAGTATTCTTCTACAGAGCCACACAGCCAGGTTTTGTAAACAGCGACTCCATTATCCACGGATAGAATATGACCGCAGGCAAAGAGTAGTCAGGAAAACCCACTTTAAACCACAGATCCCGCATAAATGCTAGTGGCAAACAGAGTAAAAATGTCATTTTGAAAAGAGTACTGAAATGTGGTTCGGAGAGTGTCTGTATCCGTCAAAACAGAAACTTTTTACAGCACCTGCCTCTTCAGCACCTGCCTGCTTTCTCCCCTACCCCTAAAAAGGAGATTGGTGTGGATAAAATGATTAAATTTTTGTGTTACTGCCCTAATTGCGCACTAATAAAAGCATACTAATTTTTAAATAAATAAATAAGTTTTAAAATAGGTTGGTTTTTGGAAACATAAGGTTTAGTTAGAGTAGCTTGGTCACACCGTTAGCCTTCCTGATGCAAAATGCTGGAAAATATTACCAGTTATATTGAAAATCAGGCCTCTAACATAGTTAATTCATGTCATATAGGATGCTATGAAACAATGCAAACTCTGTTACAAGACCTTTTTTAAAAAAACATGTTTAATATGAATTTAGCAGGCAGGTGCTGCTAAATAACACACAAGCAATGCTTCTATTTTCTGGGACCATAACTTTTTTGTAATTATTGCCACATTCATTTAGAGAGCACTATGATATTAGCTGATTTGAATTTTACATGGATGCCAGCATCAACTCTCAGTGTGGAATTACTCCTTAAAGACAGCGAAGACTATGTCAGGCAAGATCACTTGCTTGACAAAAACAGTTTTGGTGGAGATCTTAAGACATCTTTTCTCTCCCACAAAGACAGGACTACCACAAGGGATACCTGCCCTGTGTACGTAGCACTGTGGGTTATGACTGTTCTGCTTGTTGCATTAGTTTACTAATTATCTAAATATTTTTACTGAAGTATTTATCATTGAAAACTTTCTTGAAGACTGCACTGTTTCCGCAGATGTTTCAGCGCAAAGCAGAACAGAGGATCTGTCTGCCATCGGTACACAGGGCCTGGCACACCATAATATGCACACAAATTAGCCTCAGCTCAGAAATCAGCATTTTGTGTATATGAGTCCTTTTTGCCTTTGTTTTCAGCTTCTGAACATGTTACGATTCAACAGGAATGAAGTCAGGCATTGCAAGGGAAAGCCGGAACAATCCTCTTTATTGACTGGTGATCTTCTGCCAGAGGATGTTGTTACTGTTGCAGGGTAACTTTGATGTAATTACTCCACAGAGCTATCATATATTTTATACATGCACACATCAAAAAAAAAAAAAAAAAAAAAAAAGAAGCAGCAGGATCTGAAAAGAAAACCAATTGGAAAAGGAGCACAAAACCTTCAAAACTAGAAGAGGGAAAGCCAGCTGAGTGCACAAAAACTCTGAACTCAGGAATTCAGAAGACAGACCTAAGTGAGCCCCAGATGACAAGCCTAATCACTGAGCTGCTCAAAATTCACTTTCTGTATGCCACTTCTTTCTCTTTGGGGTTTCATAGCTTCCTGCATTTGAGTTAAACAAGAAGTGTCTTCCTTTTTTTTTTTTTTTATTTCAGTATAAAACAACTGGCAAAACACAGATCATCCTGTGGGGAGGAAGAGCCACATCCTGTCTTTCCCTCTGTACCTTTATCGTTGCTGAATAGACTCCCACCCCTTAAACTGTGGAACAAGGCATTAGCCAGAACAAGTGTTAGTGGAATCTAATTCTAAAATCGGGCTTTCAGATAACGAGCTGATTCTGTTTGTCTCAAAAAAAAAAAAAAAAGACTGCAAAACACAGCTCCTCCCTATTGTTTCCCTGCATGCCCATTTTGTGAACACGTATCATAAACGAGTTCAGCTTTTCTTGCAATCCCAGTATGCCGACCTCCCAGCTGAGCAGCGGTGACGGACCTACAGTATGTTTAACCGTCAGCTGAAGCTCGTGGGTTTGCTACCTACGCTCCTCCTTGCTTGAGCGGCACCCATCGCCGCAGCCTCTCGGTCGCGTACCAGAGCCCTGAAGGAATGGCATGTTTGTAAACTAAACAGGAAAGAGGAATAAGCCAGACACTTACATCACCTGACAGATGTGTTTCTCAAGCATGCAAGTTCATTTAAGGCTTTGCATGGCATGCGCTGACCCAAAATCAATAAATAAATGAGTAAGTAAACAAAGAGGGGGGGGTGAGAAAGGAAGGAAGAAAAGAATCAGAGAGAGGGAGAGAATTGGTGTCATGCTCAACATGTTTTGCACCCTGTAAAAGGGAATTAAGTGACTCAAGCTCCCTCCCCCCCTTCTCCCTTTATGTCTGGAAGTGAGCCCTTCTGAAATACTATAGCTACTGGCAGCACAGCAACACATAATAACATGGTAGCAACACATAAAACTGTCAGTCTTCAATGGAAATAGATGGTTAGGCTGAGGGGGTAAACAGACTAAATCAATTTGAACATGCATGTTAAGGACTGTGAAAGGGCAGAGTTTAGTGCTGCTAAGCTGGAAAACATTTGTCTCTGTCTCGTTGTATTTCCCTGCCATTCAGCGGCATCCACCCACAGGCCTCTCACTTGGCTCCAGTCAGGCTCCACGGCTGATTAATGGCAGCTGGAGGTGTCCAGTAATTTCCTCACCTAATAATAAACTACAACCCAAAACAGGGGTTCCCCTCAGGCCCACATTTAACATAACTCTACTTACTACCAGGAGAAAGCCAATTACCATGTGTCTGCTCACGTCTTTGAGATAACGCACGTTTTGGTTGCTTTGAGAGGTTACTTGGTTGACTCTGGGCACATCACCTTTGTCTGTGGCAGGGTAAACACAGCTCAGGTATCATCTGCAGCACTCTTACACAGGGATCATAAAATTTTTTTTAAAAAGGGGGGGCGGGGGGAAGAAGTGCCATTCTTGCAAGAGGAAAACGGTCTCCTCTAACAAATCTTAACAACAACTTGAATTTAAAAACAGAAGGACTTTCTTTCTCTTATCCTAATCCCAAGGTCACCAACACACACAAATATGATTTCAGTGGCTGAGGCTTAAGCAATCAGTCTGGCTCACCACTTCCTACCCAAGGGTGCCCAATAAAACATTTTATACAAAGACACATCCTCAACAAGAACTTTTCCAGATTTTGTTAGCAATTAAAGCAAAGCCTTGTTACTGAAAGAGTTGCATGGATTTCTGTATTCAGTATTAAGACTACAAAGACAGTATTGTTTACGTGGGATATCATATTAACTACACAGTATTACCCCTACGTTAGTAACTATGCTGGTTTAATAATCAATCATTTACACAACATGAGACTATTTTTTTTAATGTTTCTTAGGTGAATAACATCTTGACTTCTGTACACTTACTTGAGTAAATAAGGAATGGAGATTTAGCTGTAGATAATTGATAGTAGTATTTAAAGCATAAAATAATTTATCAATTATTTGGTGGACAGCAGTTTGCCGTAAAAATGCATGCAAAACACAGGACTATTCCTTGTGCACCTACAAGACCCTCTTGTAGCTCAGTCCTCCATGTACCAGTATCATGAATTTTCCAGTACTACATTCCACAGTTTCTCTTTCCCAGGAGACAACTGTAACGTTATGTATGTAGAAATGCTAGCAATGTCACGTGTGGTACATATTTGTCTATACAGCACTCCACCTTTAACAGAGGCAAGAGTAACACCACGGATTAAGTCATCAGAGATTTCTAATGCACAGATTTATACAGACACAGATAAATGAAATCAATAATATGTAATACTAGATATTGAAAATACTGGAATAATATTCAGTTTATACTTCCTGCAAAAAGAAGAAAGGGAGGCTGAGTATCCCACTTCCCTGGTGAATGGGTTATTGCAAGCAATGCAGATGCCAACATTTGTGCAGTAGTATTTCCTTACTATAGGGACAGGACATACTTGATGCCAAAAAGGAAGTAAATTGTTTCCATACTGTTTGACAGGTCCTATTAAAGCCTGCAATTCATAATCGCTGTCAAAATTTGAAAAGCAAAAAACGCGTGTGTTTATGTGCACATGAATTTGCTTCTCCACAGGAACAAATCTAATTAACATGTGGACACTGAGGAAAGATTGTCAGACACACTGACCGTCGCTGGCAATGTCTGGTCACACAGGCAACTGCTGGCACTGGGGGATTAAAAGGTAATATAATGATTTCTTCAAAAGTCTTACAACAGCTTGAGAGGAAACTGATTTTCCAGACATCTGTGCAAATGGATTTTCCATTCTCTTCAAAGGTTTTTTCCTGTCCCTCCTCTGTCTTCCCTCCCTGAGGCACAGATCATCGGAAAGAAATTTAAAACAGCTCTGGATATTGTTTTTATGCTATCCCTCATACAAAGAGGTAATGCCGCTTCTGCCATAGATGTCACTACATGTAACTTTGCAATATGCTAGAAACCGAGCAGGAAAAAACAGTGAACAAGGAAACATATGCAGATACAGAAGGCAATACATTAGGAATTGGTGTTTTCAATCACATTAGAGTAAGCCATTTCACTGGAAGTGCTGGTTCTAACCAGTAAATTACAAGGCCAACTTCAAGCAACACTTTTTAAAGGGTTAGGAGGCAGAAAGCAGGTTTTAACAAATAGCAAAGCATTTTATTTCCACACACACACACAGACCGTTGCACTAAAAATCGAGGCTCGAGGGCAGAGCCTACATCTCTCGAACAGGGATACCTACCTAACATCTCTAATCGGGTTGCTTTTCCCATTTCAAAAGCCTACATACACAGCAGGTCAAGCCTGCAAATTAACGATTGCAGGACTATAGTGGAAACTGCCTTCCATAGTCACAGAATTTAGTTTAGAACCACTAATTTCTTAAATTCGAGGCCATGTGATGTCTTTCTATTTAGATGTGATAGTCTCTTTCAAAGACGCAAGCACAAAAAAGCTTCTTTTCCAAGAATATCCTAATTTTCCTGACTAGAGAATACTTTCTCCCATACTGGACAGCAGGAAAGACACACAGAGACAAGTGTAATACTTTCCCAAATTTTACTGCAATTTTATTTACATTTTCCTCAAGAGCAAGCAACCATGACTGTTTAACATCATGCAGTTAAATGGCTTCCTAATAAAAATTGCTATAGCCCCACGTTTAACAGTTACATAAGGACTCCCATCTAACTAGCAAATGAGCTGTATAATTAGCATCAGCCATATGATAACTGAATCTGATGGGTGCTCTGACATTGCCAACAAAATAGAATTACAGTGGCTTGTTAAGAGCACTTACTGTATTATGTTTTATATTAAAGAGTAAGAAATATTTTTATCCGTATATTAATTATACTTTTCACATATGTTTAAAATAAATGCTTTGCTTTCTTCACATGGGAGGAATATTAATATACTCTGTCTTTTTCTTTCAATATTAAAACCAATAAAAATGAATGCATTATGCGACTGCATACATCAGAGGCAAGTCCAGAGAGCACCTGAAGCTGCCCAGGAGAGGGCTACTCAGTATTTTGCAGGAGAGAGTTTGTACATGCCCCTCTTGCAGTGCCCTCCCTGCATTGCTGGCAGCCGGTCGAAGCACCCCTAGGTAGGCAGCTCTGCTTGACATCAAGTGGTGATCCACAAAAGGTCAAAAGGTTCGGGGGACAAGAGTTTCTCAGCAGACAGCAGTCTTCTGACCTGCCTCCTTCCCCAGGCCAAGGCCAGGATCTCCGGTCCTCGGGGGTAACAGAGGCAGGGGGAAAACTGAAGTAGGTGCCTTAGCTCTCCACTGAAAGAAACCCCTAAGTAAGCCCCTTCCCTGCGCTACATCTACAGCAGGAGGCAAGACCCCTGTCCTCTGGTGTGGGTGACGGTAATTCACATCACGCAGTCTTAGATAATGACACTAGTTGTCTCAGATCCCCCCTTCAGGGTCAATGAAGACAGACAAGAACTTTTAAGCTGTGATTCACCTGACTTGTTTTCCACACTCACTTTACCACCAGCTACCCTATAGAATCAGCTGTCCTATAGAAGTCCCATACTTCCCCATTTACTATGAAAGGGACCGAGGACAGTGAGGTCAAAGACACAGAGATGTGCCCCTGCTTCAGGATTTTCCTTTCCACCTAACCACATCAGCAAACCAAGTGATCTTACCCTGTTCCTGGACCTCTGCTTCACCGTGCTAACGTCATCTTTGGCCACATCTCATATCTTGCTCATGAAAAAAACCAGTTCTTTTTATTTCAGCTTATGTTGCTGTGTTGTCTTTGTGATGGTGGTTGCCTCGGTTCTGTTCCTAGGACTCAGACTAATCTCCCACCTGAATTTCACAAGGTGGGTCATTTGCACTGTACGTCAGAGCATATTCCATTCTTTTCATTTTTTTCAGAAACATGGAATTTTTTCCTCCTGACAATTTTTAGAAGCTATTACCAAGGATTTGCGTTTTCTTGCAGTATACATGAGCTTATGAGATCACAGGCTTGGTTTGTGTTTAGTGGTCAATAGTAGTCAACCAATTAAAAAAAAAAAAAAAAGTTATAAAGAAAATGGGCTTTGTAAAGAGTATCTAGCAGTTCAACAGTCTACCGGGTAACAGAGAGAGTTCAAAACAGGCAGAGCTTGAGAACTGTCCTTCGTGGTGACTATTGAATCTGAGATATTAACACTGATATTTCTTGCATTTTTTGAAAAGTTATAAAGGCTCTCCTTTTATTCTGTAGGCAGTAAATCTTAAGCAAATGATTGGAACACACAGGGGGAAAAAATGTATCTGTTATTGTAAAGATAAATGAACCATTTGATATTTTTTTTTCTGTCAAGATATATACCAGTAAAAGTATCCAGAAAAAAAAAAGGTAAAAACCCACTAAAAATAACTTCTTCCCCACAACGTTTCCAGTGATTTTTTTTTTTACTACCAATAGTACTTTTATGACTAAAATACTCCCAAATGCAAAACTCAGCAGTAAACGTTCTGATCTGTTAATCTTGCATACACCGAGGCAGCTCTGTAACAGCTGAACAACTGCACATAAAATTCAAGTCTGATTTACTTTTCTCTCCAACTTCATCATTTCCTGATTTCATAAAATACCATGTTCTTATGAAATTATTTAAGTCAGATCACAGCTCCTATGTGACTGTATACAGCAAAAAGCACAGATCTAACTACTACCATCCCCATTTATTTTGGAAGAGAAGAATGCGCAGTGATTACTTTTAGTCGGACAAAAGCAGGCTTAACTTGCATTACCAATCTGTGCATAAGTGAACCCAAAATTCAGCACGATTGTATCTGTAGCCTGTTTCATAGGCTGTGTAAGTCCTCTCTATAAACAAGGAACAGTGCATGGGAAGAGTAACTTCTTCTGCTATACCATTTGCTCTGCTGGAAAAAAGAAAACCTTCCAGGCACAAAAGCCCTTCTTAAGATCTTGTGAGGTTTTCTCCCCACCCCCCTCCACCCCCACCCCCCAGTAAATCTATCCAACTAATAAAATCTGCTTCTGCCTTCTAATCTTTCCTCCCCAATATCCTTTAAACATCACAGTGGTAACAACATACATCTTCTGTCTCCCTGTTCTCTATCAAATGAAATATAAACTGCATGTCTTGCAAAAAATGGTTTTAAAGTCACCTCTGCATCCACATTCAAATCCTTTCTGAAACATCTCTTTTGCCGTGAGGACTGCTAAAAACAAAGATTGCTGATGTGCTGTGACAGCTGGTCTGCCTCTCCCTGTATTTCAATTGTTGGTTACAAAAGGCCTGCAGAAACTGGTCTTTTATAATTTGTTTTTCTGGCTTTGCATATAGCCCCACAGGTCTCTGGTTTGTCACCTAGGTTCCTAAGCAATAGAATTAAATAAATAGCACAAATAAAGGTAGTCTGTATGTGAGCTGTGCAGTCTCTGGGTGGACTATATCTTACATTATTTGGATATTTTTTTTAATGCCATGAATTTTCAGTTTAAATTAAAGACCTCCTTACCCTAATCCTGGATGTTTCCAAAAAGAGGTGTTAGCATAACTTAAAAAGACAATGACATAAAAATAAAATTAATCTACTTTCAGAGGAGAATACTAACCTCATTTGCAGCGCAGTGCTTTCTTCCTCAGGTTGCACATACAGACACTGTTCAAGAAACTTTTCCCCACTCCACCTCTGGCAGAAAAGTACATGCACTATACTGGAGATCCTTCCCCACGAAATAGCCACTTACTTCAAACTCAATCTAGTGCCCACCAATGTCAACCAGAATTTTCAATCAACTTGAATAAGCACAGGGTACTTTGACAACTTTAATGGAATTACTGAGAAAGCGATCTTCAGTTTTACACAGTTTTCTCACTGAAGAGAGCTGAGAAGTGCTAAAATCTTGGCACTCAGTTGAATCTGCCTCCAAGACGGATGCAGGCTTACATTTGTTAATTTTACGTACTGAGGCCCTAGTTTACAAGTCTTCTTTTGAACCCAGGGACCTTGCAAAGCTGGACTGCACTGGCAAGGGGCTGAGCTCCTTAATGACCTCCTCAACTCCTTCAAATGTATCTCCTAAAGCCATAACACTACTCCTTCTGTGCCAAGATTACGTGTTCCCATACCACAGAAGGAGCGAACAAAGTCCAGAAGAAAAAGGAAAGCTGGTCTCCTGTCAGAGCCTCGGCTTATCTCAGCAGCCCCCTATTTTTAACTCGATTGCAAACGATATCTGTGATCAAAGGGCCAGAACCCCTGGAGGAGCTTAGGCGAACAGCGTGGTGGCCGCAATTCTTCCTGATGATTTGTAAGCAGGAAAGGACTTTTGACATGAAAGACAGTTTAAACAGCACAAGAATAGCAATAAACCAGCTGTAAAATGCTTAACATTGCCCTTGAACTAATGCAAATTGTTCCAAACAATTTTCTTTTCTTTTTCTTTCTTCTTTTTTTTTTTTTTTCCTTTTTCCAGTCTCTGGATGCCCTGCTGCGACATTTGAACAGTCACATGCTCACCATACAAAAGCCTATATAAGTGGGGAAATACAGTGTACTAATGTGTTTAGAATAAGGGAACCAAACAATGTCCACAATTCAGATCTGCTGCCTGCCTTTCTTTTGTTTGAGAAAGTGTTCATTAATGACAGGCTTGTTTTGGATACTGACTGAGATTCCAGACAGAAATGTTGAAGGGTAATTTATTGACTTAAAATACTCAATTAAGCTATTGAAGAGACAGTTAACAAAGTAAGTAAAACCTGAATATTCTGAAAGTAAATTAGTTGGGTCACTGAATATTTTAGATGTTTAGAAAATGACAGTATTGAACTTCAGCAATGTTAAAGAAGGGCAATAATACGTGTTTATAGAAATCATGTTTCAAGGGCATGCTCTCTACCATAATTGCTCCCCACAAAAATTGTGCTAGAAGAGTCTTACAGAATCCTTTAATGTCACCTTTAAAAGCATTCTTTTTCTTTTTTTCTTATTCTTTTTTTTTTTTTCACATGGATCTAAAGTAGACTTTTCATTTCAAGCAATGACACATACCCTTATCACCAGCAATTAGTTATAATCTTTTAAAAAGTTCCAATATGGAATAAAATATAACCTCGTAGTAATTTGAGATAGGAAAGACCAATGAGATCAACAGTTTCCAAAAATGTTGAGTACTGGGATAGCTCTGTAAGGCAGATTATATCAGCTTTTAGAAAACACCAGTAATTAGAAGTTAGTTGGTTGGTGTGCATGTGTGTGTTTAATAAATTAAAATTCTCCAGTACATCTGTTCTCTTGTTTCTACTTCTTCCTGACAATGCTTGTGGCCTTAAACCAACACTCCCCCCACCCCCCAAAACCTTTTTTGCATTGCTCCCCACTGTACTGTTCATCAGGTCATTCTATGAAAAGTTCTTATTAAGAAATGAAGAAACTTATTGATAAAAAACAGTATTTCAAAGAACACTTTTAACTCAGATGCAAAAAAGTGGAATTTAACCAGAAATTTAAAGTCAAACCTTGTCCATACGTACAGACCTGACTTGGGGTGGGGAGGGATACCTAAACTTTGTAAAGTTAGCAAAGATGGTGCTGGCAAATGGACAAAAACAAATCAGAAATAAAATATTTTTTTAAAAAAGAATTAAAAAAAAAAATTTATTTATTTTTGCCCGGAGTTAAAAACCAATTTGAAGACCTTAAAATAAGTTTAAATTCAGTAAAATTTTATATCCGACACTATATCCATATCTTTATACTGTGTTTCAACTCATAGGACAGCTGGGGTCAGAAAAGTCCACAGTCACAGGCACTTTTAGAACCCCTGTGTGGTAGTCCTCAATTCCCCCAGTTCCCATTATTCATCAAATTAGCTTCAGAACAGTATGGTAAGAAACACCGTTATTTGAAATCTACAGGTAAGGAGCAGGAAGACAGCACTGGGCATCCTTGGCCAGAAATACACGAGGTTTGTGACCCGCTTAGGAAGTGACCTCAGGAATCCATATCCCAGTATACCCAGTCATGTAGCTCCTGATTTCAGCCTCTGGGGATTTCTCTGTCTGACAATGACGGAATAGGCACTCTTGCTAAATCTGTACTATGTGGGAACCTCTTCAGCTTTTATTTTTGGTGACGTTGTAACCATTCACTAACCGGGTCTTGGAACTGTCTAAACTAGCATTGCTTGAGGTCCTGGTGCAACCACAAAGAAAAGCATCCAAAATGTTTTCAACTCTCAAATATGATGTCAATGAAATACAGTTGGTTAACGTTTTATGTTAAGACTCACATTAGTATTTCTTTAATTCAAATGACCTCATACTCAGTAAAAACCTTCTATTGTTCTATCTTGTGTAAATTTTCAATGACTTAAGAAAAGCTGCAAGCATTTTACTGACTTTTGTTTTCTCATTTTGTTTCACATCGTTTCTTTTTTCATGGATACATTATGAAATAACTATTAAATTTGCAAAGTTTTACAGCACCTCACCCAAAGAGCAGGGGAAAATAACTGCCCAGCTTTGTCTCTGTTTTCCTTGAGACTAATTTTTTCAAGTGTTAGAGGTTAATAACACTTATTTCATCCATTGCTTGGATCTAATAAAAGCAGTGGGGCATAACATTCTGTAAAACCAGGCAATAGAGGAAATAACACTAATGTTAACCTCTAACATAAATGTAGTGGTAATTACCATGGTCTACTTTTAAAATGAATGCCTTTTGTAGTCTCCCAAGTGGCATGGGAAAAACCTCCTATGTTCTAGGCAGCCACCGGTTTCCCAGATCGAGAGCAATCTATGTTACCCCTTCCTTGGTCTGCCATACTGCACAGTGACAGACAAAGATGTCCCACAGAGGACTGGCACACTATTACAGATACAGAAAGAGCAATCCCTGGTAGCTGCCTTTAATGTATGTACGTAAAATGCAGAGGCAGGAAAGAACATTTCACCTACTTTTCCTCTTCCAGAGATTTAAACAGGAAAATTTGAGCAGAATACATTAGAAGGCAAATTCTAATTTTTAATGGCACAGCTATTTTGTGTTTTCCCTATACTATTTTGTTTTTAAATAAAGTATTTTTTAAATTGTCTTTTATAGCTTTCAAGATAACCCTGCAAGTGTGTATGAATACGGTTAGTCACCTGAAAATCTCCATTGACCTTGAATGGGACAGCCCCAGTCTTTGTGCATTGATAGTATATGTGGAAACAAAAATTTCAGAAATATTCACAAATTTCTTCTCAGCATTAATCTTAATTTCCAGGTATCTTCATGCAGAAAAGGAAAGAACATGAGACTCAGGGGTCTGAGTCATTACTTAATACCTTCTAACCTAAAAAAGGTCCTCATCTAATCCAGCTAATGGTATAATTTTATAATAGACATCAGATGAATTTTTCAATAAAAGTGTTCAGTTTCTCAGCTATCACTTAATGAACTCACAGGTAAACATATATGCACATCTATGTATATAGATTGCTTAACTAGATCTATTAGGTCCAAATGTGAACTGCGATGCTTCAGCAGATAGGAGGAAAAAAGCCTACAGATATGTGAAGGAAAGGACTGGAAACTGGACTGCCATTTAGGGACAAATGGTTTATCAGGTTGTTGCGACTAAAACCTACCTGTTTAGAATGGAAGAGGAGAGTGGAGACCGAAATAGGGCCAAGCCTAGGAGGTGATTCGACTAGATTTACTAAGAAGACAGTGTTAGACCACAAGTGAAGGCCCCATGACCAAGGCTGTGATGCAGCTCAAGAATGACCACAGAGCCACAGCTGCATGCCAGCAAGAGGCAGTGGAAGCAGTTAGAAGAGCCTCATGGACTGTATTCTGTTGTATAAACGTAAGCATTTAGAGCCACTTGATATCCCCACCTGGCTTCCAACTTTCTCTCCATAAGAGCACAGGCCTCCCATACCCCAACCCAATGGGAATATCTCACACAACACCATTCAGCAGCTGAACAGAGCCCAAAATATGCTACTACAACACTTTATATGCTTCTTGGGTTTATTGCCTTTTCTACCGCTAGAGTTTCCTGAACACTCAGAAGATAATATTTGGTTGCGATGATACTGTTGTATCTTTCTGGGCCTCACCTACAACTCTGGACCACACTTCTCAAGAAATGCTCTCTCATCCCTCTCTCAGACTTTGAACAATTAAATAGGGTTCCCCTTTGGTTAAATAAAAAGTGACGTGCTGCGACCACATAATGCAATTCTCCAGAAAAGTTACTGTACTGTGTTTCGCTTTCTTTAAAATCCCTCTTACTACCTGTTAGGACCATCGGACAATCAAGAGTTCTGAATCAGGTGACAAGTATTTACTTGGTAGATACAACCTAATGGCTGATGAGGGTGATCAAGAACATTGCAGGATATTCTTGTTACTATATTCTTATTACTATAGGTATTAACTAGTAGAAACAGAGAGAGCTGGCTGCAGGGTGATGGTGATTGTAACCATATTGGCAAGGATTTCTGAAGATGAAGTCTCAAGGAGTACTTGTTCGCACAAATAAAAGGAAACCCGTACAATAGTGAGAAAAAATAAAACCAACACAGAGTAGTGGGTAACCTCTGCAGAAAATCTAAAACTTGACATGGAACATGAGAATGAAAGAGATTTTGAGTTACGTACCCAACTTCTCTGAGTGACTTTGGATATACAGCATAAAGTAAAAATGGAGAAATCTGCATAACCATCCATTCCTCCATGAGCTACCTGATATGGAAAGAGACTGAGACTGTTTGACGTGCTGCCAAACTAATACTCTTCAGACGCATTACATTCACTAAATTCTTTTCTAATAAGGCAAGACAGCAGAGTTCTTTTCTCTTGACATTTATGATGCCTGCAAAGTGGAAACAATCAATACTTTGTCAACACCTGACATTTAGCCTGACCTTTTTTTCATAATTATATTAGAAGGCTAGACTAGACCCCAGAACATTTGGAAACCAGCTGGATTTATAAACAGTAAAATATACTTAAGTCCACTATGTTCAACTGAACCAGTTCAGAGTGGATTCCTCAAAATTTAGCAGAGCTATTCACAAAATAGCCGCAGCATTGTGAGGTAGCTTTTTAAGGACACAGACCCAAGGCCTGTGCATAAAATTTAAGTACAAATGTAATCTTTCCATCACCGTCCTTACAGACCGACTCTCCCACCTGACCCACAATCATAAAGGGAAAGCAGAGTTTTCTGAAAGTTCCGCAGAAAATCCTCAAAACCTTTTCAGGTTGGCACATCTTTCCCACATAACACACAGATAAACTGCACCAGAGAAAAAAAATCATTTAGAGTGACTGATTGTATGATACTCATCTAAGTATTTTACTTCTATCATATCTTCATCATATTTGGAGGCCTCCTGCAAGACATATCCAAGTGGAAATGTGACATCCAACAGCTAGACTATATACAGGAACTGATTACATCTGTCTGCAGAGGAACAACTATTCACATCTTCATTGTTTTAATGATACAGGACATGTTTGGATGTATCAATGCAGATATCATCCCTCTCTACCTCATAGACTTTTCACTGTCTTCCAAAAGCCAAACCGTAGTCTGATTAGCTCAGTCCTTTACATCATTACCATTTGCTTTGCCAATAGCTATGTCTGTGGAATCACGGCTTTCCAGAACCTCCTTGTTGGTCAGGGAGGTTCTCCGCTACCCTGTTAAAAAAGCATAGCCTGGAAGGAAGGAAGAGAAAGATGACCGGTATTGGAATTGTGGGTTCCTCCACAAAGGATAGGAAGAGCTATGCCCCAGTGAAGGATTTGAACAAAACAATCATTCTGATGCAAGAAAAACAGTATTATTGTAGTCGAGCGGCTATGAAAGAAGGTATTCTGCTGTACCTGCTGTGAACAAGGCCCCTGCTTTAATTATGTCTGAAGCTTGGTGGCAAATATCCAATCCCCAAGTGAAGGGGAAAAAAGGAACCAGTATTTTTTTTTCCATTCATTTAGTGGGCTGATTATTCTGAGTCTTTGACTCTTTGACCTTTTGTTCTTTATGAATGTGCCCTGGGTGTACCTATAGGGTCAGCTTAGACTGACTGAGAGCAGTTAAATCTGGCTTTGTACAGTGCCTTAAACACTCTCCACAATACCCAGTGTCTGCCTCCTACCCTCACTTTACTCCAGCACTGAAAGACCTCGTCCCTAGCAATTGGTAAGAGCTGGGAAATGGTGGGTGTATTACAAAAGCAAAGGGTTTTCTTCATGACAAATAGCAAGTTCAAGCATTGCTAGCTGCTGTGAGACCTACTGCTTACATGACAGCAGTGCTGACCAGTGACTGATCCAGAGATTAACTTTGCCAGACAATCACGATAATAAAAACTCAGAGGACTCAGAGAAATACCAGTATGAAATTGTCGGCATGTGCACAAAACAATACTGAGTCGTGCTTCTAAGGGAGCCCTCTGTCCAAAAGGATTCTACAGTCATCTTTTGGGGCAGATATCTCATAAATGACTTCAGTAAATGTGACAGAGAGAGTAAAAAGAAAAGAAAATTCAGGACGAGGTGCTTCAGAATACGTTGTCTCAAAATCTTAATTGCACTGAAAGATTTTGATCCTAAATATCAACCGCACTTTATATGTTTGATATATTGTTCAAACACAATTAAAATTCTCCTACCTGAAGCTGAAAGGAGGTACTCTGGCAAACTCTAGCAAAATGACTGAAAGATAGGAGCATGGGAAAGCACAGGCCGTTTTTGCTACCAATGTTAGTCTCCTTCCTTCTGTTGGGTACACAGGAAACCTGGGAATTGAGGTTTCTAAATCAACATCTGACTTGGGTGAACTAAAATCAGGCCATACAAAGAACCTGTGAATGCTGCCCTTGAGGCTGTAGTAAGTACAATCTATTTGGTAGGAGTTCCACTATATCTGTGTCCATGAAAGAAAAATGCACCATGTTTCCTGATGCCTAAGCAGCAGAAGTGCTAAGCATAAGCCTTTTCAGAAGGCTTGCTTTTCAGTCCTGTGATCCACAGAACTTTCTATGATCCCTAACCTGAAACCAGAAAGATTTGTGTATTCCTACCATTACTGGAATACAAATTATGAACACTGTGATCATCCCTCCTTCCCTTTCTATTCATGCTCCTTCCATTTGTGTTTTCTCCTCCACCTGTTTCAATCCCCAGGTATTTCGGTCTCCTTTAAGTCCGTTACACCCAGTGCAGAGAACCTAGATACTTCCACTCACAAGTCTATTCAGAACAGAGCTGAGCAGTTGCAGCAACTCCAGTGCCATTGATTTGATGCAATTTAGCTTTACTGTGTAAAAAAGCACCTAGCCCTTACTCTGATAAGAGCCCCACAAATAAATAAAAACACTAGCACCTTAGATTACACACCAATATGCTCCCAAAACCAACTGTTTGGTGGGAAGAATCCATTACCTTACAATATTTTGTATATTGTATGATGTAAAAACATTACCACAGATACAATAATGGACATCAAAATGCAAGCCAAATGACCCAATTTCTCGGTCACTCATGTAAAAGTTAGATTGTTCAAAGCCTTCTGGGGAAGCAGGGATGGAAGTCCACAAACAATCCTATGGCTGGCTAGTGGCACGAGCAGCCACTGTTCTGTAGCATGAAAAGGAAGGGAATGCTAAGTCTGATTCATAAGCATTACAAACAACAACTGAGTAATTCACAGATCTGTAAGAGGCACTAAAATCTTTCTCTGCAGTACATGCAGGACCATGAACTAGTTAAACCAAACATTAAAGCTAGGAAAGCCCTGACAAATGGTACTTAGCGTAGAGATCAAGATTTAGATTAAAATGGATGGAAAGGATAAATATGATCCTGGATAGTCCTGCACGGAAAAATACTGAAATCACCAGGCAAACAACAATGACCCAGCTCGACTGAGCACCCTGTCCAAAAGAGGCTAGTGCTATGCCCAGTCTAGTCAGGAAGGGGATTTGATTCTGTGCTTGAGCTTTAAATAATGACATTTTGTATTCAACAATTCAGGAAAATAATCTTCATTTAAAACTGTTTATAATTTAAAAATGGGTTATTTAAAATTAAATTTTTGGCATTCAATCTGTGGAAAAATGTCTCAGGGCTGGGTTTTCATCTATCCTGTAAATCTGTCTTCATCTATCCTGCATTAAAACCATGTAATTAAAGCTGTCACTCATTCAGGAAGGTGGTACAGATCCATTACCAGACTCCCTCCTCAGAGGCCACTGAATGTTGCCTCCTCTTCCAATCTGCTGTGGGTTTTTCTGGTGCATGCTCAATGGACAGATATTCCCAGAGAATTACTGTATTTATTTAAACAAACTGCAATATTTAAAAAAATAAAAAATAAAAAATCTGTTAAAGGCAAGTAATGACGAAAAAAAGCCACAAGTTTTTCTACATCTGTTTTTGTTACACAGGGTAACCAGGGAGATGAAAATAGCCGCAGTCCTTGGTTCTGCTACTCATAACAAAGTGCTTTTGCTTTATACACTGAATGGTTTCATATGATTTTTTTTAAAAGACTGAAAATAAACACAATCTCTATGCATAGTTTCCTCTGTTTTCAGGAACTATGACCTTTGACTCCTGTAAATCTATTTAAAGCTAATGTCTAAAGAACTGTTGTTTTAAGGATGTACAAAATATACCTAAGATTATGTAATGATAAATCTTTTCTGGGCTTTCCTTTGTCAATTTTATTTCATTAACCAAAGCCAGTAACTGAAAGCACTGTACATCCTCTGGAAGCTATCTAAGAGGTTATTTATTTTTATCACGAACAATCATTTGTTTGTATCTCATATTAATGTTGAAGGCAGGTGAAGACATAAGGATTTACTGTCACCCACACAGGCATGTGCAGTAGCACTACAAACAAGAGTTATTATTATAAAAACTCACTTAACACCGTGATAGGCATTCACCTCTGAAAATGACCCCATTAAAATAATCCAGATATGAAGTGTGGGCCACTGCACATAGCACTCTTGAACAAAATGTTTTATGCCTCTGAAAGACGTGGGAATTGTTGCAATATTACCATTTTAAGACTCAGTTTCTGAAAATTTCTTATGGTACCCTTAAACCAATATCCGCACTTCCACCAGCCCCAGCCTAACACTGACTTAAACGGTTTTAAAAAATTATTTTCTTTTCAACAAGAACTATTACCACTCTAATGGTCTGAACACATTTTAAGTTTGTGAAGAAAAAACTGACATTTTAAAAACAATCATTATAAATTGGTAGCAGATCTTTGGTTTCAGCCACATTACTTCATGCTATACGACAACGTGATGCAAAAAAATTATTTACTTCCAGAAACAAGCATTCTGAGAAGCATACAGTAGATCAGAAGAAATCAGCTTGAGATGCTTTCATGCACATCTGCTTCCAGAGCAAGAGCTACTAGTCCATCCAGAATCACCTGTGGCAAGCTGAGCTAACTGACACAAGGTCCAGCCGACATGGCTAAAGAGTATTGCACAGCAAGCAGGACCAGTTAGGGTGACATACTTGGTGATTCAGACATATATACACTATTGCTTCAAACCAGCTCACTTTACCAAAAAAAAAATTAAGCGAAACTGATTGGGAAGAAAAATTGCAAAGTAAAAAAGAAATGAATCATACTATTTAGGGAAATGTTTATCATACGGGCAAAGGCCACAAAACCATATCCAAAGACAGACAATAATTTAATTAAACTACCAGCTGGGTCAAACTTAAGAGAGCAACGGAGGAGGAAGATTACAGCACAAAACTCATGGAAAAACAGCAGACTGTGATCCATAAAAACTGGGAGTTGCACAGTGCAGAAAACTGTCAAAGCAAGCTTAAAAACTAACTACAGCAGTGTTAAGGATAACAAGGGGGTTTTAATGAATCAATAACAAAAAATCCTAGTGCTGAGATGGGGGTCCACCATACCTAGGAATGTTAATTAACATACCTTAAGATGTTAATATCAAGGTAGAAACAGTAGAAACCTCACAGGAAATCAACAACAACAACAAAAAAAAAAAACCACCAACACCACAAACAAAAAAAACTCCACCCACCAACATATTACTGGATGAAGTCCATGGCCATGGAAGATGTTAAAGGGTATCAAGTGGTATCCGCTAGCTATAAACACCTTAAAAACAATTGACCAAGGTAATGAGCACAGTTCTCTATAAGAGCTGGCTGCCTATATATCCAGCCTGGTCAAGTTAATTTTTAATATAACTTTTGATAATGGGGAAATTCAAGAGGACTGGAAGAATGCTAATGATTTGCCAGTACTCACAAAGGGCAAGCTGGATGACCCAGGAAATTACAGGCTGGTTAGCGTGACATCTATTGTAGAAAACAAATAAGGGATTGAGCTGATAAAGAACGCAAGGATAGGAACATAACTGCTGCCAGTCAGCATGTTTTTACAGAAAGTAGATCTTGTCAAACACATCCTATCCCATTCAATCTTTTGAGGAGATTATATATTTCATTAATGGAAGCAACTGCACAGATGCAAGAACCTCAGACTTCTATAAGACAGGCACTTTGATTCATTTAGCACTACCCAATATCAATTGGGTACATATCAATGGATCAAGGTTCTAGCTTAAAATATTTTCTCAGTGAGGAACAGTCACCGAATGGAAGCTTCCTAGTGAGGGCCCTGACAAACTGGTATAAGGTCCAATGCAATTCAGCATTTTCATGGGTGATCTATAAATATTAATCCCTACTCACCTGCATCATGGGGCCTGCACAGACACATGTATACAGGTCACTATAGACCTATCCAGTGGGAGAGTATGTCTTTAAAAGCAGCAACAGAAAGGGATTTAGGTGTCAGAGTATGCAGGTAATTTCAATTGAGCTTGATCTTCGGCAAATGTAAATAAAGAAACCTAGGATACATAAACAGAGAAGTATTCAGTAGAAGTGTGTTTTAACCTCTGTGCTAGAGCTGATTAAACCACTAAGGAATATTCCCTTACAGTTCTGATGATCACTTTCTAAAAACAAGATTGGAAAACTGGAATGACTAAGGTAGAAAAAGCTTATAAAAATGAGCGCTTGAGAAAATTTCCTACACTGAGATGAAACAGACTCAAAGATCTCACTTTGTTCATTTTAACTGAGAATACTTGAGAAGGATCATGGTGTGTAACCGTCATGAAGAGAAAATACAACCACTAAATAATTCTTAAATTCAGCAAAGAACTGTATTTCAAGATCCAATGGCTCAAAAATGAAGCTGGATGTATTTAAACTGAAATAAAGTACTTGAAGCTAATGGTTTACTCCTGCACAAAAAAGAAAAATCAGTAATAGTTTGTCCATCTCTACATATCTTCAAATCAAAATTGGCACTTCTCCAGAAGGTACACTTCTATCAAATGTAAGTAGTAGAGTTCAATAGAGAATTAACTAGTCAGAAGTTAATGGCAGATAATCTTATGGTCCTTCTTGTGTTAAGCTACATAAGCCTATGTGTTAAACAAAATATTTTCCAGGCTAGTTAGAGTTAGGGGAAATATGTAAAAGACTTAAATAGTGAGTATGAATCTCAGAAGGCTGGCTCAGCTCTGTATCACTGAGAGGTAAACAAACTGACACTGATGGCGCTTTCCTAATGACCGGCTGGTGAAAAGCTCATACCGTGCTATTCCGCAGAGACTTTGGGTCTCACCCCAGTTTCCCTTCCTCTCAGTAATATTTATGCCCTGTATCCCATTTTGCTATGTCAGAACTTAATTCTACGTAATGTTTAGATTCAGAACTTAATTCTATGTAATGTCAGATTCAACTTTCCCTTAACTTGCAATTGGCAGGCACTAGACACACTAAAGCTAAATATCAGTTTAAAAATAAAAAAATAAAAAAAATATGGGCCTTGTAAATTGGGGTTCATTGTCCCTGATGAAGATGTGGCCTCCTTTCCTTCACAAAATCCCTTTTTAAGGCAGTTCCTGCATTCTTTTCTGTAATGGGAGTTTCTTACTTGGGCAAATGTCTGGTTCCCACCGCAGATTACACCACTTCCCAGAAGGACCTGCAGGATGTACTGCTGAACAGGTTAGTAACATAGGAATATGCAAACATCACCTCCCACAAGTGAACGGGAGAAGCTTCATGTAAGATCACGTCTTTAAGAAGTAAATAAGGACCAAAGATCAGAGCTTTTAATTAAAAAATTCTTAAGACAATTCCAGCATCATCTCACGGTGTATTCATGAGGATATTTCCAACCTTTTCTTCCTACCACCATAAAGATTTCTTGTTTATCATCATCAGGTGACAGACGTTTTCTAGACATTCAAGAAGGCATCACTCCTGCCTTACAGGCCTATCTATTTCAGAGGAGATGGGCAAAGCGGAATAAAAAGGGTTACTTTAAAGTGCAAGTCACAAACGAAATGGGAATCTTAGAAAGGCTCAAGTATATACATATAAGGCGAGAGCCTTACAAACTCACTCAGGAAGGCTGCTCTGTTCCACAGGGACAGCATGAAAAAAAAAAAATGGTGATAATATGAGAAGCAGATGGATTTGGGAATATTGGAGGAGCAGATGGGGAGCACTGGGAACAGGAAGTTTGTTGTGGGAGGACAGCTAAGGAGGGCAAGCTGTTCTTACCCACAAGGCTGTGAAAGTGATGGCAAGCTGTTTAAACCTGATGCAGTACCAGATGAGGAGCCAGTAGAGATACACAAAAGAGGGAGGCAACGTGATCAAGCTGATAAGTAAGGACAGAGTTCAGCAGATGTATTTCTTGTTCACTGGGAATGGTCCTGCTTGCTTTAGGAATGCCAAAATAGTGGATGTCATAACAGTCAGGGACGCGCAAAAGATTCTGCAGGTCTACATGGATTTCAAAAAAATCAGTTGGCTCACATTAGCAGTATTGCTCATTGTTAGATATGGAGACAGATGTTTGATGAAAATCAGAGGAGCTATATGAATTTCAGTGGAGTTATACTAGCTTATGATTACGGGTGGATTTAGACCTGTTTGTCATTAACTAACAACATAACATCAACAAATACCACACTGTGTACATTTGCA
Source organism: Falco rusticolus (assembly GCF_015220075.1). Lineage (NCBI taxonomy): Eukaryota > Metazoa > Chordata > Aves > Falconiformes > Falconidae > Falco > Falco rusticolus. The sequence goes on from NC_051187.1 coordinate 121,347,870, forward strand.
GCACTGAAGAACTATTATTTTTAGACTGAAAAAGTTATTTTCTTGTCAAAATGAGCTAAGTTAGCTGATGTTTCCTGCCTTTCACAATTCTGCTGCTGCCACTGATAGCCATTTCCATTGGCTTCAGCTTGGTAAATATTTGATATCTTATCAAGTATTATGTCATTCTCAGTATATGGCTCACAGTCTTGTTGCTTAAGTTTATATGGCATGCATTAGTCAATTGGAGATTGACATATGAATTTGATTTAGCTTAAAAAATACGAATGAGAGCAAAGGATGAAGAATTCAATTTATGACCACTAAAACTGCAAGGAAAACACAATCGAGAACAATGTCAGCATTCCTCAAAATAGCAGATCTATGTGTGGCTGTGGTTAGGAGAAGGAGGGCAAACAGGAGGATTTTCCAAAGTAATGGAATAGAAATTTTACAGTGGTTTGTCTGGCCCTTCTATTCATAGAGTTTAACTCCCTAAATAAAATAAATGCAGAACACCATTTGCATTTTAAATAGTAGGCTTTGTCTGAGGTTCTCAACTCATTTTATTAAGCTACTGAACAAATAATTAGGTACAAAACACAACAAAGATAAACGTTAATACTAGCAGAACATCTTCTAAGTGTAAGGCTATACCATATGACCTTCCAAGAGGTATTCAGTGTCGCAAACCACTTTAAAATATGAACATTTTGTCATTTCTTTAATCTTTGATTCTTTCTTTTTAGTCTCTGCATGAACAGGGTGAATTTTACTTTATTTAAATTTTTTTCTTAAGAAAAGCCTTCATTTAAATACTACTAAAGGAAATTTCTCCAAAACTGGCCTAGCTCAAGTCTTCACACACAAAACATAAACTACAAGCAGGCATGTACAGGAGAGTAAATTCCCACCTATGTCCGGCAGTAATTTCTAAAAACAAAACAGAGACCAGGAATAAGAAGATAGCTGCTTAATTGATGGTCTTTTTTTGTTTGTCCATGTAAGTACGGCACAGGGAGTCTTGTTCTTTCCTCGTATTTCCTCCACTTTCCTTCACTGATGGTAGCATCTTAGACTGTATGTATACATTGTACAACATACAATCCAGAAAACAGGTGATGTGTAACAACCTAGAAATTGGTCTTTGCTTTCTACCTCATCTTCACCCTTGCCTGCGTAACCAGAGACCATGCAAACTTTTCCTCCCTTTTCCTGGCATTTTTATTCCATCTCCTTTTCTAAATTTCTTGCCCGGTCTGTTTTCTTTCCTCTCAATATGCAAAATACAGCCGAAGTGTGTCTCCTTGACTCTTCAGTTTGACCATATCAATCTTCATTTCCAGAGCTCTTTCTAATCATCAGTTACAAACTGAAATTTAAGTTCCCTGTCATCAGTTTCCAAGTTCTATGTTACTATCATTGACTTTATCACTCTTTGTCCAGCTTTGTGTTATCATCCACATTTGCTAATGTTTGATCTTGTCCATTGGTCTGTCAGTCATTCACAAATCACCTCTTATCTGTTTCTCAAGCATCTTCTCTGATTTAACAAGCTCCTGAAGCCATAAGCATGGTTCTTCCTCTACGGATATTTAATGCCCTCTTGAAAACTCACCTCTCCCATGTGGCTTACAATTAATTGAGATTGCTTGTGTGTATATATATATTTTTTTAAAAAGAAGCCATTTTTGTTATCCTAAATTTCTGTTATTTTACAGGACCTTAGTAGATGCATTTGAGAAGAGATGCACAATGTCAGAAAAAGGCTCTACAGAATCATCAATAATAAATGAATGAATAATATATGAAAATATATTGTATATATGAAAATATATGAAAAAATAAAATGAAAATAAGGAACATAATGTCCCATACATGTGTATATATGTGTATTGCTAGCAATGATGATGATGGTGACAGTGTTCAGTTATAACCCTGATGGTAAACTCATAGCTACATAAGCCTGGAGAGTACCGTTAGTTCATCTATTGATGATTTCTGCCATTAGGTCATCTAGTGTGACTTCCCCTCATTGAATTTCACTTCAGAATCCCATACCAAGCTCTCTGATGGCCAAACAGTGCACTACAGGCCTTAAATCAGGGAGACATCAATACACCACCATTTCCTGAGGCTCCTCAAGTGGCAAAGAATAGATTGGATGTGCCCAAGTTATCGTCGGTGCTGGTTTTGGCTGGGCTAGAGTTAATTTTCTTCATAGTAGGTGGCATGGGGCTGTGTTTTGGATTTGTGCTGGAAAGAGTGTTGATAATACAGGGCTGTTTGCGTTACTGCTGAGCCGAGGCCTTTTCTGCTCCTCACACCACGGCATCAGTGAGTAAACTGGGGGGGCACAAGGAGTTGGGAGGGGACACAACCAGGACAGCTGACCCCAACTGACCCAAAGGATATCCCATACTATATGATGTCATGCTCAGCATATAAAGCTGGGAGAAGAAGAAAAAAGGAGGGATGCTCAGATTTGTGGTGTTTGCCTTCCCAAGTCACCGTTACGTGTGACGGAGCCCGGCTGCCCTGGGGATGGCTGAGCACCCGCCTGCCCATGGGACGTGATGAGTGAATTCCTTGCTTTGTTTTGCTTGTGTGCGTGGCTTTTGCTGCACTTATTAAACTGTCTTTCTCTCAACCCACGAGTTGTCTCCCTTTTACACTTCCATCTCTCTCCCCCAACCCCGCCAGGGGGGAACGAGCAAGTGACTGTGTGGGGCTTGGCTGCTAGCTGAGGTTAAACCATGACACATCAGAAAATACATGCTGCAGATCCCATTCCTTCTCAGTCTTTGCTGATCACAGTCTATCCCAAAGCTTTACACCAGTTGGTGGGTATGACCTTCAGCTTGTAGGGAAGAGATGCCAAACAAGTATAGAGGGACCAGACTGGCAATGAGAATCAGGGACAGTTTGTATTTTTCTCTACACAAATTCCTCTCTGCTTCTCATCTCTCTACCAAATAACCAGACTTATCTCTGCTCCACTTTTCAGTAAGCTGAGGAACAGAAGTTAAATAACTTAAAATTTTCAAATCTCATAACGTCAAATTTTATTTAGGTGTAAAATTAAAGCAAATGAATGCATTTCTCCCAAAATTTGTTACGGGTAGCTAACCAAATAAATATACATGGCTACACAGTGAAACAGAAGGACTAAGAAGGCTCTTAAAAAATACAGTTTGTTTTGAAAGAGAAACACAGGTTTTTTTCATTACTCATTTTGAAGACATAAGAAATAAACAAAGGGTTACTGATTAGTAACGGCAGCAGCAACTCTGGTCAGGAAATGTCTTAAAATACTAATAACTGTATACACCTAGATGAAGATACAATATCACATCTGCTCAAGCCATTATAAAGTCACAGAAATACATTTGTATTGGACACTTAGAGTTTCCTGCTTGTCGTTTTCCTGTTCCCCGTTGATTCCATAATGCATTGGCACTGCTGAGCAAGCTCTTGGGAAGCACAACTGAACAGAGTTGCAGATGGTAAAGAGAAAAAAATAGTCTGATTTAGCTCACAGTAATAGCAATAAACAAACCAAGCAAAATACCTACTGAAAGAAGTGGTTTTCTAAGCAAATCCTAGCCACACTCGTTTTTGATTCTACGGAAAAAAGTCAATATTGAGGTAGCTTAACTTAATTCTCATGAGTGTGGCTTTGTAAGAGATCTAGAATGTCCTGACTAATAAATGCCTTGGGTCAAATTAAATAGGTCAGGGTGGCAGCACTGAAATGTTTTAATTTTATAATCTGCATATAAACTTAGAGCACTGCAGTGGACTTACTCTGACTGATTTATGCCTGTACCAACACCCATCCATTTAGCATCTCACAATTTAATCAGATTAGGAAAACAAACCCCTGCATGCTACATTAGTTTTCATCATACAGCTTAGGACTATGCTCAGCCACAGTTTCTAAATGCTACCCTTTTCACGGTACCTGAACAGATTGCAACACTGGCGATGGCCTTCTCTCAGTTGGTGGGAAATTAGACATTAAGTGTTTAAAGGCTGAGAAAGAAAGTTGCTCAATCTTTTGACAAAAATACCATAGGAAGGAGAAGCTGCCGGCAGAAGAGGAAGCAAGATCATGGACATGCCCATGTGTGTGCTGAGCATGGAGTGGGCTGTAGCTTATAGGGTTGATTTCCTAGGGTACAGAACTGTTAAGACAAGGTGCTCTTTTCACCTTGTTGAAAGGTGGCATCCAGCACCTCCTGCCACACTTTTGCCTCTACCCTGCTGAATCCATATCTGAAGAGATAATACAGCATTGACTATGTTCACTCAACAGGAGCTTTAACATCACTCACAGACAAAAGTCAAAGAGAATCATACATAATGGAACAGAATACAAATGGGGAGAGAAATCCTTAGCATTCTTAGTACTTGGGAGATAGGATAGCACTCTAAACATGAAAGAGGTGACTAGGTTATAAAATTAAAAAGTAAAAAGAACAAGGGAGTTAAAAAAAGAACAGTCTGGGACATGTTTAAGGCCCAGCGGCTAGGGATTCATGCTAACTGCTATGCAGTTTGTTCGGTTTCCACTTCCAAGCTCTAGATGCCCCATCAGACAAGACCTGGACCTGTCCTGAAATACTACCATCTCCTTCCATTTCCCACATTTTACAAACAAGTCAGCAACAACCAAGAATTCTCATAAATTCCATCCCTGTAGAAGCCACAAAGGCTAGAGATTATGCTGGGAAATGATAGCCACTGAGGCAAAATGGCTTCTTCAAATAAGCTACGTCAGATCGATTTCAAACATATTCAGAGCTGGCAACCCACCTCTTCCTAGACTCTTTTCCAACCCCATCAGTTGGGAGTTATTTCTGACTTTATGCTTCCTTGCAATTTTGGCATCTTGATAGATATATCATAGAATTTTTTTCTGTTCTTTCTCATATTGTTTGTTGACTGGTATTATCTGAATTTTTGCTACTACACTTACATTTCCAGAATAGTCACGCCCTAAGAATCTGTGCAGAAGCCACCTTTTCCTACATCTTCCCAAAAGTTTGCAAATAACTCCTTCCTCCTTCCTCACTCCCCACTTTTTTTGACATCCTGTAACATTTGTTAGTAAAGGGGTTCTTCCTCACAAGCATCCTTGGAAAACATATTCCTGCACACTAGAAATGCTAAATAGATAGTCTGAAAATAGTCTACTAGTGTTTTACACTGTCGCCTGCCCGTTTTTATGCAGATTTTCTGAGAGAAATGGGGGTAAGGTTCTGCATGTCCTAAATGCCAAGATAAATTAAGAGATAATGGTAGGGAATGCCATCTGTAGAATGCCGTATCTTGTAAAGTGCAATTTTAATTTCTTGATCACTTTCTTCAGTCTCACACAATGCAAGGCGACCGGTTTTTCAAAGCTTGACTACATATAGTCAGTCAGGACATACTCTGCATTTTTTTATTCTTATGTAGTAATCTATCCAGTTACAGTAAATAAACTCATCCCTATCATCATCCAACACTGGTAGTATTTGAAATGTTTTCTACAGCAGCTCATTGCAAAGACATCTGGTCACTAGCTTTCTCCTGGAGTTTATATCAGAAAGCAGCCTCTGTGAAGTTGTGGTGCTTGTGTTCATAATAACCATAGCTTACAATTTCTCCCAAAAGACTGAAAAGCTAACAACAGTACCGAGTACTGTGATAGGACAGATGATAACTTTTTCAGACACAGTTTCACAAATTCTAGAAGGGCCTCTGACTAATCTGAGGACACTACTATAATGCAGATTATCGGACTTGCTTTACCTTTTGTTTGTTTGGCTTTGGTTTTTTTAAGTTCTTTTTTTCCAGGTAAGTAATAGGCATCAGATGTTACCCGTAAAAGTCTCACAAGGACAAAATGCATATAGGTTTTAGGACATTATAAGCAATGAACCATGAAAAGGCCTAGTAGCAGGGAGAAGAGGGTTTAAGGAAGAAGTTGTCATTGTCCAACTGTGGGATAAACTAGATGCGTCTTGCACCTCAACAATCGTGCAACTAGATAGTTAACGTGCATTAACATTCACTCTGCTCAAAAAATGCATGCTTTTGGGGATAAGAACATTGACTGCTGGAAAAATGCGTGCTTTGGAGGGTGAGGACATTGACTTCCTTTTTTATATTTGCTATTCTAATTATCCTGTCCTGACTTCAAATTAAAGACACAATGGTTTTTGCTATTCCGTTATGTAATTATAGATTTCTGTAAACATTCTTTCCTTTGTTGGTTTGTTCCGTGCACAGATTTTTTGAATACGGAAAGCAATCAAAATAAATTCTGAAATCAAAACAAAGAGAAAACAAATGGCGCTTCAGCTATTCCCTTAAAAAATAGCTCTGTGCATCATCCTCAGGCACTTTTGTCATCTGTTGCTATAATAACCACTTTGATTACATGAATGCTCACCAAACTGTGCTTGGCTGACTATAGGGCACTTCCCAGCAGCTAAATGAATAGCTCTAAAGTACTGCTCATTTCCAACTCAGTACCAGATTTTGTCCCATCATATCAACAGCCACACAGCCAAGAAACTGAGCTTTCTCGCACATGGTCTCCATGGTGTTTATGTGTTTCTTCCCCAAACAGACAGATGCAGATTAAGCAATGCATGTCAATCTCATTATGAGACTGTGAAATGTGCAGAAAGTTTGTTACACACTCATGCAATCATACACATTGTGAACATCCTGTTTATTTGGCCTGTTCTCTGATGATTGGCCGTGGTGTTTCAGCACATTACTGACAGCTGGGAATTGCTCCAATGGAACATGCTTTTCCTATGACAAAGATCCAGAGAGCAGCAGTAACATGTGTCTGCCCATTATTTCAGCCATACAAAAAAACCACCAACAAAAAAAGCCCCAAAAACAAACAAAAAAAATACCCCCGCACAGTCACTCCAAATGAATAGCACATTGGTTGTCTGAGTGTGCTGGAGCACTGCTAGACAGGCCCTTGACAACCTTTGGAGGCCATCTGAGATAATAAATCCTCGGACCCCCAGTTCCGGAATGCTTTGGGCAAGGTCAGGATGGCAAATTTCCCACTTCCACAATATCAGATGTTACGGTAATTCCTTTTAGCTAATGTGTAAGAGCAAAGGAATGTCTTCAAACCTCATCTAGGCCCTGTGGAATCTGTTGAAAATGCATGACAGCTGCGGGCTTTGGCTGGGGTCTGCCTGTGAATATATGAGATTTGGAAACCTTTCAGACAGGGAAAGGAGGGAATGACTGTACATTCAATGTGTACCATCGGTCTCCCTCCCTCCCTTCCCAGCCCCATTTCACACAGCACAGCCATACCACAACTCTACAGTCATGGCTGTCATGCATTCTTTACAACCAAGTGTCACGGGTAACATCGAGCACACAAATATACAGATGCGCCTGTGCATACACCTATACACACACACACACACAAATGTAAGGGGGCAGGATAAAGAAATGTGCATTTCCATAAGGTCTGCGAACAGGAAATGGAGTAGCTCACCAATTTTTTTTTTAAATTGTTAGGGAGCAAAGAAGTAAGCGACTAAGCACTAGGTTGCTGCTTGGTGTGTCTGGATGCCCAAGGTGGGAAGGAATCCCACATGAATTCTCTTCTAACCTGCTCTCCAGAACTCACGTGAGAGACCAGATCATGCAAAAGACCATGTCCCCCTCGCACATCCTTTCTTTTCAAGTAAAAGATCACGACCTCTTACACCTATTTTCACATCGCTAAGCAAAAAGGTTCAACATCAGCTAGCATATTTATCCTCTTCACAGTCTTGTGCTTTCCAAGGACTTTACAGTCTTGACTCCTCTGACTTGGTCCTCAGATAGGAGGTCTGCAGCATATGTGGGAAACTCCGCTTGCCACATGCATAAATTACTAAGATACAAGGCAAGGAGGGATCAGAACCTTTTTAATTGTCTTAAAAGAGCTACCTCCACTATACATAGCATTTTCAACCTGTAGTTAACAGCCCCAATGAACGCAAGCTTTTGACAATTATTGGATTACTTCAATAGTGAGAAAGCTGCTAGCACAACGGGCTTCTTCCAATAACATCAGTATTCCACACAGTGTTTCATAAACTTTATTATATTGCATACTGCCATCAAGCCACCTGCATATACAGTGTGTCCACCTTTCACACTGCAAATAGCAAGAACATGCTTTATATGCAATAATAGCCACTACAAATTGTTATTACTGCTAGTATAAAATGAAGTAAAAGAACAGATCCAGCAATATCTGGATACAATGCACCTGACGGTGAGAGACTTGGAGCAACTGCTTTTCCCAGATTCCAAAAGCGGCCTTTTGTTTCAAAAAAAAGAAGCATCGAAAGGACTGGTTAGAGAACTCGAAAACAGACCTTGATATATGTGTGGGACTGCCATACCTGAGATGTGGCAAAGAGAGAAGAGGAATTAGGAAATTAGAAGTGCATTAATTATAAGGACAGCACACTCATGGCTTCTTGCAAGCAGTTGAAAAGCACAGCAAGTCTGATCAGCAAAGACTGGTAGCAAGACATAATGGTCATCGGTAAAATCAAAATATATTGAAAGCTTTTTCCATTTTTTTCAAAGGGAGGAGGGATGGAGAGGTTATAATTTGTCCCAGATTTTCATGGGAGTAGGAGGCAAAACTATTTCATGGCCATTTTCAAGTAAAGGCAGTTGAAAGGACTGACCAAAACAGAAAGATAAAAGAAAAATAGTTGCTGATTCTGACTTAGAGGCGCAGCTCCTTTCTACCATGTATCTAACAAACATCTGATTACTTACATATACCTACACAAGATGCATTTTAAATGAAGGAAAGTGGAATTATCACCCAGTGAAAAACAGCATAGTATTTGATACTGCAAAACATTCCAATCCCCCTATTTAGAGACATATGACTAATATCTACAGATTTAATCTGTTCAGATTTATGGAAGCCTGGACCTGCAAGGATGTAATTATCCTTATTCTTGTACTGATCACCATGTTCAATAGCACCTCAAATAACTCTGCCTTCTAGCACTATACTGGGTTTGTGCTCAGCATGGGCAGAAGGAGACTCTCTACTGGATGATTACTACCACTTTCTAATTCACCTCCGTTCTCCCTTTCATCTAAACATGGCTGAAGCTCATTTTGCACAAAGGAAATTTACATAAGTGAGTAATACCAGTCATCCTCGCCTCTTTCCTCTGCTCATGATTCTCTGAGCAAACAACACTCTTTCAGACAAATGAACTGAATCCCTGATTTATTAATCTGCCGTTCCTCAGGTGAAGATGCCTGTTCTCCACCCCAAGCCACTTTGGATAATCCCTGACCCCCATACTAAACAGGCTTAACATGTTTTATTTTTAATTCAGAGTCACTGTAAAGGATACTGTAAGATGCAGTGCTGGAAAACACAGATAGGTTGTTATATCCAAGGGTATGAAAAATAATACAGTACCACATTGTCTTGAACCACAGGCATCATTATAAGTTGTATACCGGTTTACAGTAGACAAGCCATACTTCCAGCTTTTGTATTCATAGGTGTACGCTGGAGTTTCTAAAGTTGGGGTCTGTAAGCTGAACATTGACCCAAAGCACCCTGACCAGACAGCAGAGTGATCTCCTGGACTGTGCTTCAGACATGACTTAGATTTGCTTTGGCCACATCAGGTCATACCTGGAAGTCGGTTCACAAACCAGTATCACAGTACAGGGTAAAGGAGTTAAGAGGAGACTCCGCTGTTTCAGCATTAGGAAAGGGGCTTGTGAAAGACTGTGTGCACAGCAGTTGGTCCAAAATGATGAGTAATGTTACTGACATGAGAGCGAATGGAAGTACATCAGGAAAGGAGATACTTGACACATTGGTGTGAGAATCTGCTCAGTCAATGACCCTTCACCACAGTCTCTTCTTTTCCTAGCACGTCTGGTTCAGAGGGAGGACAACGACAAGTCATCTGGTCTTCTACCTGATTTTGTTAGTTTCTATTTCTTTAGATGAGTACTGTAAAGTATCATTACTTCATCTACAAATTGCTTACATATTGATTTTGGCTGCAACTGCTTAGTCACGGAGCCACAGACTCCCTGAATAACTATTATAAACTATTATATAGTGTCTACCTATTTCTTAATTTATTCCCAGATATCATTCTTTTGACTGTGCATTGAAAATGCACCAGATCATCAAGCTGAAAGGTCCTTACCACTCAACCAGAGGGAATTCTCCCTAGAAAGAAAGCAAAATGGGTGGCTCTGAATCCATACAAAAGATACAACTATCATAGGTCACTGAATAAAAGAATTCCCTTCATTCAGTGATCAATAGGTCTAATACACATCTGCCAAGGGAACAGCAGGGACAGGATACATCTTGCAATTGCTATAATCAACACGAATCGACCACACTGATCACCAGATCAGCAGCAATGCTTCAGAGCTTGATGTAATCTTAAAAACCAAAGACCAATTGTTCATTTGTCATGCCTGTGGATAAAGAAATCCTCCAATCTTTGCCACAGGGGAAAGAAACCAAAAGAGTTTTGTGCAGAGCTGGTACAGCACCAGTCATTTGAAGTTCCATTCACTTTCCCCAGGAAAACTGGGAATACATATAAGCAGACCAGTTTTTGCCTCACCAAGATGCAGTCCTTTATATTCAATCCTTATAAAACATTACAGCAGTCTAAGAAACGACCCAGAACATTACAGTAACACTACTGTAATGGTTGGTGGCATTAAAGCAGACTGGCACACCACATTGTTTTTAAGAAAAAAGGAATGACAGTACACTAGATCGAGTACAGTTCTCTTTTCAGCGTGGAAAACCAGCCACACCTTATTAATAGACAAATTCTCCACAGATGATATTAGTATGTCTGCTGCATTCAACATGGTTTGTAATCCTGACTCTACTTAATTGAGAGTTTTACCCATGATTTCAGAGGGATTTTACCTACTGCGCCTGCTTTTATGCAAAGTTCCTGACCCTTGGTAAAGTGCATGAGGAGCCTAAAGCAAAGGAAGAGATCCATTCTGAACATACTATCAAACTTCAAAACCAGCCATTTCAAAAATTACAGCTACTAGAAACCTTCTTTTCAGAAGTCTACAGACATGCTGGTTTTTTTCCTTTACTAAATTATCAGCCAGTCCCTCCCACAGTCACAGCTGATTTGCTTCCATAGTCAAGAATTTTCAACAAAGCTTAATCAATTCAGCAAAAGAGAAGTTGCATTAAAAATACATGGAATTCAGAAGGATAAACTTTCTTTGTAGAACCTTATCAAATAGCAGGGGATTTCTTGTGTGATCAGTGGCTCTTTCAATTATGCCACTGTGGCAGATTCAGCACTTTAAAACAACAGTAGAAATGTAGAGGAAATCCACGTATTTAGCTTTGTCTCAGGGGAATTCACCCAGATTTACACCACTGTCAATAAGATCAGAATTTTGTCTATTGTTTAGGTGCATCATTTTGCAATGTGATCACAATACTACTTCAGAACGTTCACTCTGAAAAACATGTCAATTAATAGATCCTACTACCCTCCACTTTTCCAAACAACGTGGAGCAGAATTCAGCCTGCACACCATTAAATAGTAAAGACAATTAAAACAACAACAAACCACCAGAAAGCAGCTATCAATTTAAAACTATATAAGGTCCATATGGAAATATAGTTTCAACCTTAATGCCAGAGAAGCTGCGAAGTGCTTTGACCATAGCAGCCATTCCCCTCTCAACAAGATTATTTTCTAGCAATGGTCTACAAAGATTTTTAAAGGTGAAGAGAGTATTGAATCTTCAGCTAAGAAATTCTTACTGAATTTCAGGCAAAACCAACATTGAATATATTTATTCTGACGTGATGACTTCAAGTTTTTCTTGGTATTCATCTTCTAGTCGTATAGACAGAAAAAAAAGAAAGAAAAAAATCAAAAATCTCTCTTTAAGGCATAAGTAGAAAGAATTTGTGGAAACCTTTCCAAACTTCTAATTGTATAAATAGCCATGATTCCAAACTGCATATGGTAATTAAAGTAGCATGTTCCACTTCAGGAAAATCCATTTTTCATATTGGAGGTTACCCTTGGTTACACAGAGTGGAAGAACATTTCTGCATTCTGTTACATATGCTTCTCATTTTGTATCTAAAAGTGATACTGTCATATGATACGTAAGCAAAACAGCAAGGCAATGGAAAAAGTAATTAGAAGACTAACATTTAAATCTTTAAGACCTTCTCATAGCATGACAGGTACAACTTTTAACCAGTTTATCCCGATGTCTACTTGAGAAGATCATCTTGTTCCATCAGGTCCTGGGACCTGACCATGTACATGAGAGCAGCTCTGAGAGCATCCTGCCAATGCAGGCAGTCCTACTTCTCTTTATTTCTTTCCCCCAGCCCAGGAGCTCCATCCTCTGACTAATCCCGTCACCTCCCCACGCTAAGTAGACAAGGCAAAATGACTGACGAGTCGACCCCAAAGACAAATCCTCTGTCAGCCTCACTCAGACATAATGGAGTAACTGTGAGCAGTTTCCCCAATATACTAGAGACACTTCATTGTATTTTTTTTTCTTCACACTCACTTCTACAGTACAGCCAGTATCACACAGCATGGTTTTTCCCATTAGGCACACTTCATCAAAACAAAGTAGTCAAACGTAAGTGTCTCTTTCCTTCCACTTCACCTGACACACACCGAGTACCGGGAAGTTTGGCTGAGTTAGTGCCAATGAACTATCTAAACATTTTACAATACATTCTTCATTTTGTTGTTCCCAGCTTACTGTCTTGCTTGGCAATCCTTGTTATAAACCAATACAAAATGCATACTGTCGCTCTATAGGTCAAGCATACTGAGTTCACCTCTCAGCTTACCTGTGGTATAACACAGAAAGAGCGAGACCAGCAAGTGGCACCAGGCCAAGAGGCACACGCCTAGCAGGACCTGCTCACACAGAATCCAGCCTCCCCGACATGAGGCTTCCAAAGGGAAAAATTCTCACGTCCATTCGCTTTAACTCAGAAATTTTTGTTTGAGTGAAGACTGAGATAAATTCTAGTCATGGGTTTTTCAAAGACTTGTCTCACTGCACTGACTTATTCTCAGAACTAGGCAAGACTACCAATAGCATATATACGTTCTTGTCTATGCCGATCTGGCTGTAACCTGACTTGACAAATCTCTTTGCATGATCTACTATTTTTTCAGTAGAAGAAGGTACATAAAGAGAGTAACATTCGCATGGCATTGTATTGCAAGCATTCCTATTAACAAACAGTATCCAGGGATGTAAGCTATTGGAGGATCATTTAAATTGGAGAATATTTAAAAGATGTGGCCTGGAAAATACAGAAATCCACAACAGCAGCAACAGAACATCCACTTCAATCCCAAAATAAACACGGCAGCAAGGTTTGCAAATTGCCTGCAATTTGCAAAAGGCAAACTTCCTTAGGTAAAAGTACTTACTATTCAGTGTGGCTTAGGTTTCCAGTAAGTTGCTCTCTTGAGATCTGTTTTTATAATCATTCCTGTCTCAGAAAGAAATATAATGTTTCCAACCAATATGTATCAGCAAAATCACATTGTCCACAAAGTTTGACTGACTAGTTAGCTGGCTGTAATCTCCATATGCGCTGTTTTCAATTGGATTGTGTCTTTTGGGCCTCCTCCATTTGCAGGGGACACAAATAAGAAAATATTTGATGTATACTAACTGACGTTTGTCTGAGCACCATGAAGCAATAATCCACGGGAGCCACAGAAGCTTTAACAAGGCAAAGTCAAGTGATAAACCAGAGGTTTTGGTGGATTTCTGCAAATCCACACCCCACCAAAACTGACTTGGAGCTTTTAATTTTGCCACAGTGATTCTATAAGTACAGCACAAATAACGTTCCCTATTAATCCTCTCTATCCTGTAGGCTTGCAGCCTGTCCCAGGACCTGGAGCACTGAGCCCAAAATGCAGGTCTCTGTCAGGCTGGGGTGTATTGCATGGCTATCTTACCAGTTAGTTTATACTAGCTAGGAACCGACCAAGCTCTTTGGGTTTGTTCTCTTGGAGATAAAGAGTTTTGTGGAACGTGAAGGAAAAAACATCCTCCCAAGATCAGGCTGTTGAATTCTTCTTACGTTCTTGATGGTATCGTAGAAAGTCATCAGTATACCTGCAGCATTTCCTTTTCTTAACAGAGCATGATGTACTGTAACTGACAGTTCAACTGAAATTTAGTTTAATCATTTCTTCCTCTCCCTCATGGCACATTGGATGTTCAGATCAAATATCATTGTGAAATCAGACACAGAAACATGGGAACCCTAGCTAACACAAACCTGCTTATGGTGCTTTTTTTTTTCCTCCTGCAATGTTGCCATTTTTTAATGGTAAAATCATCATGATTTCAAATAAAAGTATTAAGCCAACAGTTATTCATGCAGTCTTGCAACAGATGAAATAAATTATTAAATTCCTTTTAATGACAGAGCAAGTAGGATCAGACCTCAATAAACTCAGCTGTATTCGGTTTGAGATTATAAGACATCTAATACCTCAGCATCACAACCTGACATTGTAAAGGACTTCAACTCAGCCCAAGCAGAAACAGGGAAAAATTAATCTTTTTTCCACAGGACTACCATCTTCCAGTATGCCATACCTACTGTCCACTCAGAAAAGCAAACCATCACACAGTGCTTGACAAAATTCAAAGTACAGCTACCTTAATATATCCAACATGATTTCACGTTAGAAGGGCAAGGCTGCTGAGAAGAGATAATATTCTTTATCATTACAAGTATTATTGGTGGAAAAAGTGGGGCAATGAACACCAGAAACTTGATCATGCATTTCAGATATATCAGTAGCTCAGACAGAAGCTCCCCCTGAACATCTCAGCCTGTTCAGAAGCAGCGGGACAGTTCATCATGCTATAGGCTTACAGCCACAGCATGGACAACCTGCTAACCCAGTGGGCAGATCATGGTCCTCCTGCACAAATCAGGCAAAAATCACAATCTGCTTTTCTATCGTGTTTTCACAGAAGCAAGTATCGGAAAGGCTGAAAGTATACCAAGATGCAGGTGTTTATTTACCTAATATGGGACAGCAAGCTTGGGCTGGAATTCCATTTCAAGCAAGCTCACAGTAGTCTTTTGATAGACTCTGCTCTTCAGTCTTAATTAAAAAAAAAAAAAAAAAAAACCAAAACAAACCCAAATAACCCCACACCAAACCAAAACCACAAAACAAACAAACAAAAACCAAAAAAACCACCACCCATACCAACCACCAAACCACTACCTTTAGAACAGCATCTCTGTGAGGTCTTTCTTTTTTGGACCTACCTAGGACATTTCAAGGAGAATGGCAAAGTTATGACCAGATAAAATAAATGCACTATGCTGTATTTTGACCCCATACGTTTGGTGGTGTTTCATTTTAATGACAGTGAGGCTGTGGCTAGACTCTTGTCTGAGATTCAGGAAACTTCATTAATCTGGAAGTTTGGAGATCTGTTAAATAATGTTCAAAGTTTAACATGGGAAAGATCCACTAGACTGTTCATTGCTACCAGCACCCACATTCTGCATGTTGGGGTGTGCTTTCCTCACTGTAAGTGATAAACGGTGCAAAAATACAAGTTTTTGTCATTTCCTTGGGCATTTACTCTTTAACAAGAGAGCCCAGCATTAATCTTTATACAGCAGCCTTTTCAGATTTACTGGGGATGAAACCAACATCCAACAAAAAGAAAGAAAAAAAAAAAGTTTTCTACATAACATATTAAACATAGCAAAAGAATCTGTAAAACTTTTACCACATTTTAAAATTAGATCTTATATCAGGAATAAGGGTCTTTGTGCAGTTCTAGGAAGGTTCAGAGATTCTGCATAAAGAGTATCAAATCTAAAGGCTTTTATTACATATGCTCACCACGGTACAGCACTTACTTCACAACAAGTAATCTTCTCAGTTACCAGGGACAGAGGGAGTCTGTGGGTTTGGCATGCAGCCGAACAGGATATGAACAGCAATGCAACAACAGGCAAGTAACAGTGGCATTCTCCTCGCAAAATCCTTTAGTTCCTGCAGCTAGACCTCATAGCCCAAGAGACTCCCAACACTTTCATACGGGCATCTTGGAGTTAATAAGATACGTTTGGTTTGATAAGTCTTCAGACATAAAAAAAACCACCAACCCAAACCAATAAACAAAAAGGTAAAAAAGTGTCTCCCCATGTAGGCTCAGCTCCTGTCACAGAAAGGTCTTAAAGATCCCAACCCACCGTCGCTGTAGCCAGCACTCAGAAAGGCTGCTCACTGCTGATATCCTAGTTCACAGTTAACTCTGTATTTAACTGTGCACAAAAAACCAAAACAGATCTAATGTTTTTACTAGATAATAACAAAAATGCTGATCAAAGAAAAATTAAAATCCATTTCAATCAGCAAAAGAGCTTTAGGAAAAAAATACAAGGCTGATCCATAACCAAAAACTACAGGGGAGAACTAGAGAGTGCAGCTGCGAGCATCATACCCTGCTATGCTCCCAGCTAAAGAAATTATAATCCATTTATATGCACAGACAATGAACTCTGCAGACAGAGTTCAGACCTTGGGTGCTCAACCCCACCATCACAAGGCCTTCAGATCCTCACTAAAGAAGTAACAGGTTTAGATGTGAGAAGCAGCAGGTTGTAACCACAAGAGGACCAGCTGCTAGAGTAATCACATTCATAACAAAAGCATACAGCTCTTATCCTGAAACATTGTCTTCGATAAATGAACAAAATTAATTCTGTCCTCTTATTGGGTATTCACTACAATGAGAGTTTACTACAAATAAACTCACCTGTCTGCTGAAATAATGACAGGTGAGGTCTAAAGGGTTCAGCTTTATTTCATATTCATGTTTTATTACACTTACATTGCACATCTGCATTGCCTAGAAAGGTTGGCAAAAAACATTGAGAGTCAAAGAGCTGACATTGCATGTTAATCAGACCAAGGACATGCATCAGGGCCAACAGGACACAGTAGTCATTTACCCAGTGATACATCTTCTCTTTCTCTCCCTCCTTCCCGGTCCTCCCAAACTTTAGTAGTATCTGGTCAACACAAATTCTTGTTTTGAACAGAGAGGAAATAAGTGAGCAAGGACTTGAAAGAGGAACTGATTGACACAGCTCTCATCAGATCAGTTTCCCTTTCTTAGCACATTGCACCAGAATCCAACCACCACATCAGCCAGATGCCAGCTTCTTTGTGAAAGACAACATACAAAATTAAATAATTCCACAGAGCTACCAGATTAGGGAATGTAACTTTTGAAAAGTCAGATTCACTTTTTCTGTCCAGAAAATTATGCGCAAATGTGATGTGGTAGCAGAGCCTGACTTTGTAATATTTATTTCAGGTTATGTTACACAGCTTTGTGTAAGTAGCTGTATCCAAAAATGACTTCTTACAAATCCAAATTCTTATTTACAATGGAAAATTTTTTAAATAGAGATAGGAAGAGAAAAATCAGGAGTGGTTTTGGCTTTATGAATTGTCAGTGGCCAGGATGTTATTCTGAAAATATAAAAACTAGAAATTCCTAAAAGCTTCGATCCTACTTCTGCTGATTTGTGCTTGGATTTTAGGATTGCATTAAGATGGTTTTTGTACACGGTGAAGGATACGCTTCTCTGTATCTGCAGAGAAGATAAACTGCAAGAAGTAGGGAAGAAATGTATCCTCCTGCTACCTCCTACCTAGGTATTCAGGTACCCCTGAGAGTTTAAAACAATTTCATATCAAGAAATATGGAGGCCAAGTACTGCAGTTTCACTACAGAAGCTGAGAAAGCCGGAAGACTCTGCTACTCTCCCTTACACAATGAGTATCACTGATAACACCTACATAAACTTCTCAAGGAGAACTGTCCTGCAGGAAATAGCTTGTAAATTAATTTGCATAGTCACACCATTGCGAGCACTGGGATTACCCTGAAACCAGTGCAGCTTCAAACCAAAGCCTTGGTGTTTCACATACCACGTGGTGACAGCGCTACCAGAATAATACTTCCAAGCTTTCCTTGCTTCCTTTTTGTTCTAACAGAAAGAACAGCAGATGAACAACAGAAAAATAACTGAGACATCCCATATTACAGAGCTGCTGAAGGCCAGGTCATCCGTCCACAGCCAGAGCAGGAGATTGTCAAAAGATGTGATGTTCCGTTGCTGTTTGGATACTTGCCCTGCTTACCAAATGTGCTTAAAAGGCACTTGAGAAGAACAGAGCAATACTCTTGGCCTTTCTGCTTTTGGCCTCAGCTGAAAACAGAAATACAGAGGAAGGCAACAGAAAACAGACAAGCATTTCAGTACCTTCCAAATTTGTCCAAAGACCAGTTACAAATCCAGACCAGTTAAAGGTGTGGGCTAGCCATCACATTTACCCCATGGGATTTGTTTCTCCTCGCTGCGGTGTGAAGGACTCACTAACCAATGTGCATCGCAGGCATCATTGCAAGTACACCCCTGGAATCAAATACCTCACCTCATCAAAACATGCTACAGAAACCACTAGAAAAGATGCAAGAGAAGCACAACAGGACAACAGTTTCTTAGGAAAATCTCATTTTTGTTTGCTTTTTATTAAACACATTTAAGAATTTCCATGGCCTACAAATGCTATGCTGTCCCTTCTTCATTTAATTTCCCTCTATTCCCATTGAGTGGCAGAAAACCTTCCACCTATCTTAACAAAAGTCTTAGGACAGTAAGGTTCCTATCCAGAATGGAATCACTTTAAACTGGGGCCACCACAGAAAACAAATGCCTTTCATGGTATGCCCCTTATTAAAACTCTGTACTGTACTCAGAGAACTTCAGCATTGCTCAAGGTTACTGACATCTTCACTGCTAGTAACCTTTAATAGACGTATTGACTTTTTTTTTCCATAAAACACACAAAACATAAAGATCCCAGAGAATGATAAAAGACAGCGCTTCAATAAAAGTGGCCTTTCTCCTTATGAATGGTTGAAGCAGAAACCTCAACCTTCAAAATAATCAAGCTGCCATGTATACACTCCATTTTCAGTTTGTTTAGCTTGCTTTGACTCTGAGCCACCCCACTGCAAGATCCCTTTGTTTTTTAAACTTTTGGTAATAAAAGAACCATCCATCAGCTGTCAGGAGAACTATCAGGAAGCAAGTTTCTAATCCCCGCTCATGCATCGCAGGCGTTTTCTGGAACACCTGCACTGACAGTTTCAGAAAAATTACTGGGCAAAGGCATGAAGCTTTGAGGAGGTACAGACCAAACCACGTAAATACCAGCAGTGGCAAAGCCACAGGAATTTATGTGTGCATGTGCACACATGTGTGTATGTGTATTTGAGGACTCTAGACAAATTTGTTCAGGGATCAATATGGTTTGTGGATCCAGCCTTTTTGCCACACTACCCCGCTGTTTTCCTGGCTTTTGGTAACAGATGATAATTGGATACACTACCCTAGAGTAGGAAGCACATAATACAAGAAAGCTGCTGTTAATTCAACACACAGGTCTTTCCCCAAGCTGGGGGACCAATGGTTATGAGCCTCATTACAGATGACCAGGGGTTGCAATTTGGCACCAGCTTTGGAGATTTTATCGTCTGACACTAGTTCTCATAGGAACAGAATCAAAACCTTCTGAATGCTTATGCAAAACACAGACTTAGCAAAATATCAATTTCTTTTTTTCCTTCCTTTTTTTTTTTTTTTGGTGTGAACCTTAGTTTTTCAAATAAGAAAAGTGAGTGGCAATTTTTGCCTGTGGCCAAGGATGAGAGAGGTCTAGATTTGACTCTGCTGAAATCAAAGCCAAAGTTTCCATCAATGTCACTTTTGGAAAGAGAAGACATTTCAATGTCTCTCTCTTCCCCATACCACAGGCCAGCTACAAACACACATCAACATATCAGCTTAAGTAGTTTCCAATTGTAGAATAAACTCAATAGACAAATTCCCCATAAAACAATCTGAATAAGAAAACACTAAATAAGATCCTTTACATCAAGAAATACTGGAAAAGAAATGCCAGAACTGTTCCCACTCACACATGTATCGTTACCCTTCTCATCCAGGCTGTGAGGCAAAATTCCAGATGAGGTAGGCTGTTTCCAGGAGGAGGGAGAATCAGCAACAAAGCCAAATATCTTTCATGCAATCCTGTTTAATTACAAAGAATGCGCACAGCCCTCCTTTCTTGCAGAAAAATGATGTCAGTTTTATGAAGACGTTTTTCTTTCGGTCTTGATGACCAGTAGGGAGCAGACTTCTAGATGTTTCTGCTCATGTCTGTGTATGACAGGTTCTCAAAATATCAGAAGACGAGATCCTCTTTTGTATATATTTTTTACATAAAGGAAACTCTGCTTCTCAGCTGACAAGACTGCACCCACTTAGCATGAAGTCTAAGGAGCCGTGTATTTGATATTATCTATTTGGTTAGTATTCTGGGTTCCCCTTATAATCAATGGCAAGAAAGAGATTTCATGTCAGGTGAATGAATTGGTTTTTAAGTGTCTATAAGGGAAGTCCAGGCTAAATTTCAGTGAGATAAATCCTGCCTTCGGGGGGTTTTGCTCAGTGATGACTCTGCCAAAGGGACATTATTCCTTCCTTTGGGGATACTCTCATCAAAACGGTGATGTTGTCAGACTAAGATTCTTTGTCTCTCTATCAAAAAAAGGTTACTGCATAGGTATAAAGCTAATGATGTCTGAAAAGTAACTGAAAAGTCTTCAATACACAGCAATAACTTGGGATTTCTAATGTCCAGGATACAGCAGACCTTCTGGAGGGAATCATCTGACTGTCACGCTAGAATCGTGTAGGCTGATAACCTGTCTCTGACTGTAATCATTGCTTGTGGTACAAGCTATCTCACACAAAGGTCAGTTTATACTTTGGCTTCTGTGTGAAGTGGGTAAGAGAAATTCAGGAAGAATATAAAAACAGGTACAACAAAATACCATGCAAAAAAAATATTACCCAACTTCAGGAAAGCAGGAAATCTGATTATTTTTTATTCTTTGGCTACAATATAAATATCAAAAATGCACTATGTAAATCCAGGCACAGTGTCAAGGTCCAGCTCTTTCAGGAGTTAATTACAGAAACCGAGTCTTTTGCAGAAACGGACATTTCCTGTCTCGCTAATTTTGTGCCTATTTTTCAGTACCTCCAGATCTCCTATTCCAAATAAGAGTATGAGTGTATGTTGACCTGACATACTCAAGTGAAGAGACAGGCAAACACCACCAGAGAAAGTGAAAATAAATCAGCAAAACTTGTAAAAAATAAGGAAAATAGGAGCTAAGATTAAAGATAAGTACTTGCTTTCTGCTATCTGCAGTGTGACACCATATTCCAACATGTGAGAAGCCATCACACTACCAATTGATCTCCTGTCTGCTGTTGAGAAACACAGCTGTTCTGCATCACCAACTTTCCAAAAAGATGACTCTGTCATGACATTTTTCACATGCCGGGATTTTCTTGTTTGTTTGTATTTTAAGAGCAAGAGTGCTTTTTCCCTGATTATTCTTCTTTATAATTGAAAAAAAAAACCCACCAACTTTTAACTGAGTACTTTTTGTGTTTGTGTGAACATGTGCTGTCACTTAGGAGCCTACACTGTAAGCTACCTTGACATGCTAGACAGTCCAGGTGTTTATTTTGGCTCCATCAGAGTGGTGCACCATGTCAGCCAACTCTGCTCCACACAGTATTCCCAGCAGAAGGATAACCAACACATATGCACCAAGCACAAGGGTACACAGCTCCCAACAAAAAATTCCACAAGGCAACTCAGAAAGGTCAAATGTTGCAACACTAAATCAGGCGATGGTTTGTAGCTTTCACAAATCCAGCTACCACACACAGGATTCCCCAAGCCGCTCTCACAGCAAAGAGAAATACAACTTCCAGTGCTAAACACAACTGGACTTTGGAGGAAGCACATGATCCCAGTCTGCATGAAAACTGGAGTGAAATTCTGGTTCTGGTGAAGACAATTGGACTTCTCCAGTTGATATTATTGGAGCTGAAGTTTCACTTTAAAAAATTCCCTTAGTTAACTGTTCCTGTTAGAAAATATTACCAGAACCTTTCTTGTCTCAGCCACAGAAAATAAACAGAAATATAAGACTTGCAGCAGATGCGACAAAGGAAATCACAGACATGATTTCTTACACTGCAGTAAACTGAACTTCTGCTTTGAAATTGGGGTATTTTTATGCAAAGTGTTTCAGGGTTAGATTCCCCAATTCATTTTCTTACTTGTTAGAGGAATATGAAATCAGCATAGTCAGTCATATATTTACAACTTCATCCATTAAATAGATTATATGCTTTCTATAGGACCTACTTATCAATGTGAATTAAGGTTCATCATCTCATGTTTGGAAAGAGAGAAAGAACAGGTACAGAAATTGTTTTTGAGAATTACTTATTGCCTACATTAGAACAATAACTGGACTGTGTCGTTACTCAGAAGAGATGAACCGATTAAAAGAAGGAGTGACTCTACCATTAAAAACAGATGAATTAGAATTCATTAGCTCTTTTGGCACTGTACTCCCGTGTGTTGCATGCTGTATCTTGCATCCTCTATGTTGTAATTTACATCCTCAATTTCAGTATCATTATGGTGAGAGTCAAGGGATGCCATTATATGTTGCTTTACATGTGCTTTTATTTAGCTGGCAAGCACTTTTCAATCTTTCAAGAAATGCTAATATTTTTAGTTTTAAGTTGCTGTTTTTCTTGTGGGAGCTGTCACAAGTTAACAAGGTGGTTTGTTCTCTGCTTTACTATTTGTAACTAGAACTAATTCTTGAAACAAAGTCATTCCGTTGGCATTGCTGTTCTAGCAGTCTACGAAAGAAAACAAGCATGAAGAAGAACATCTTGTATGTTCTTTGACCATCCCTGTCACACAACTGGTGGATTCAGTCTTAAGTAAACTAAGAACATACCCAGACTCCACATCACTGATTTCTCATCCAGCGGGAAGCCAGCTTGCATGACCAGGAACATCTGTTACCATTTAGACTTGGGATGATAAAACTTTACGTAAGAAACTATCTTATACTGTCAACAACTTTGTTTTTCTTTCATTGTTCAGGTACTGGCTATAACGAAATAATTACGATGGGATTTTCGCAAAGAGCAGGAATGTAAGCACTTTGCTGCATATACAGATTCCAGCATATCCTCCCCCCTGCAATAACTCTTGATTCCTTGAGTATAAATGCATTTTATTACATTAAGGCATATGATAAAAATCGTCCATCCCTGTCTGCTGCTTCCACAGGTACACCAAGACTGGATTCTCAGGAGTTGGAATGTTGTTTTTGAGAATTACATACTGCACAGGCACTTTCAGCATTTCGGTGTATGTTACTTCGTGCTTTCACGCTGCGTTAGAGGCCAGGAGAACAGTGTTCAGGCCTTAGTACAGCTGAGTTCAAAAACCATCAAATCTGGTTTGAACTAAATACTTTCATAAATAGAATATAAACATTCTTTGCAACAGCTGCAGAATTGAATTCATCATTTCAATGCTACAAGAACTGTATTTGCAATACGGTGCACCTCGCACCTAGACTTTTGCCATTACGTTTATTATTATACTTTAAACATGAAACTTCAGTGAGAGAGGAGGGATCTACCCCATTTCAGTCTAGGCTCTCTGATTGCATCTATGTTACCTTTATCACATATATATCAAAGGTATACAGTACAATGCACACAGTAAAATACATTCCAGAAACATACCTAATGTATTCCAACCATTAACAGGTGTTCAGACCCGAGATCCAGATAAAATACAGTATAGCATGGGTATCAGGTCCTCAGTATGAACTTTTTCCCTTTCCAGGTCCACCACAGTGGTGACTATTTGCTCATACAAAGACAGCCTCTGTCTGCAAACTACTGAGAGTATCTCCCAGATGCAGCATATCTGAATTTCTCTCACACAGACACCACACACAGGCACTTAATATGGCATGTGTTTTCCCTGCTAAGTAGGTCACGTAAATGGTTTAATCACAACTGATTAAACAAGACACAGAAATGTACAGATTTTGCAGCTAATTGTAAACACCACAAGCAAAACAGAGGGCACCCTTGGTTGTACCCTCAGAACATTTTCTGTGTGTTTTTAAAAAGGAAAAATAGAATTAAATTATTCAGTTTATGTCCCTGGCATAAGTCGTGGCATAATCGTGTGAACCAGTGTTTTCCCTTCTGGAAGAAAATACATTTCCTTGCTTGTATTTCTACAGCTGCCTTTTCTACCTGGGTGCTCTGTCTTCATTTCCTGCTTAACAACATATCATTTAGGAGCTCAAAGTCCTTAAGAACATGAACTGAGAGTTCATTGAACCTCTCGGCATCTTTTGGCTTTGTTGTACCACTACTTGTGCTGATGTGTAAATTCAGGTAGTACACATAAACCAGTTGCCTGGCATCCTGTTGAAAGTAGTCTTCCCGCTGGAAGTCCCACTCTACAACAGACAAACTGGAACATTAGGATAATCTGCTCCAGGACTCTTCAACACACAACAGAGCAGGGGTGGTCAGAAAGCAACTATAAATACATCCTGGATTATTTTCCATCCTTTTTCTTTGTCTCCACTTAGGAAGATTTTTAAGATACTTCTAGCAAGTTACAAAACAAGAGATTGCTTTTGCTTCTGTTTAGCCCCCAGCAAATGATGACAAGTCAGGTGACTGCATCCCAGCACCACAGAGCACCAGAGCCTGCCCTGCCGCTTGCTTCCCCTTCCCTGCTGCTCTCAGCTGGTTTCACTCTTAGCCTCCAGTCTCTGGTTTCAGCCTCTATGGCATGCTTTATGTTTTAACAGAGCAGTAACTGTACGTGTTAAGCATTAGAAACACTAGCCTATTAACAACGTAAAACAAATCTGAGAACCAAAATGGCTACAAGGAGACAAAACCGAACACAGCAGCACAGAGTTGCCATGCCAGGCTTATTGCAGAAAGAGGTAGTGGAGGAGCTTGCAGTGACATGGTCTTTCCTATTAGAAATTTGCCCAAACCTTCCGGAAATTATTTCGACAAAGAACGTTAATCGGGCTGGAATAAAAGAGATGCCTAGTGCATAGTTATTTCCACAGCATAGAACGTTTCAGCAGGGGAGACAGGCAATCTAGGAAACACTCAGCACAGTATTTAGCGCATGCTCCTGAGATGGTAAAGATGGTGTGTCATCTCCCTGTTCTCTATTAAGAAAGGAATTACTGCAAAGCCAGATTCTCCCTGGGCAGATACTGCCCTGACTGGAGGACTGACTAACTGCTCAGGAAAGTCTTGTTCTTCCTTCAGAACAAACAAACAAAAAAATTTAAATAAATCTCAGTTTCACTCCAGTGTGGATATTCTCCTGGAGGAAAAAAAAAACCAAAAAATCAGCAACCAAACAAAACAAAACACACAATCTGTTTGGCTAGAGCACTGCTGCTGTGGCTTCCCTGTTTTACTGAAAGCTGAAGGTTTTGCTGCATCTTATTAATGCAAAGGCTTCAGGCCCACTTTGACTCTTCATGAAGTGTGAATGGCCAGATGACATCAGCAGGTAACAGCCTTATCTCATCACAGTTTGCTTTCCCCCCCTATGAGGTAGCAGCAATCTATGCAGTTTTCATGCAGCAGTCTACCAGTTGCGCAGACAGTGAGAAATTCCTGTTGGTATGTCCTGGGGCTGTCTGGTATATCCTGTGGCTCTCTGTCTGCTCCATCATCTGCTTTAAATCCTTCCACTGAACACCAGATCTGGCGTCAGTTTAATGCATTGATCCGCTTCAAAAACAAAAACTTATTCAAACTACAAATGTCTGAAAGACTAAAAATTAGGAAAGATTCCTCTGGACTCCAGAGAACTTAAAGCCCAAGGACTTAGCTGAGAAGAACTCAGCTTGTGTTAAGACTCACAGCAGATCTGTCTAGCCTTAGAAAAGTTGTCAAGAAGAATTAGAATTAGGGCAATACGGCCATTTTACGAAATAATCTAAAATTCATTCAGGATCACTAAACACAAAAAGGTATCAAACCGATCCCAGGATGTATCACTAGATCTTTGTCTTGGTCATAGTCCTTCCTAGACACCACTATTGGCAACTGCTGACAACAGCATACTAAGCGACAAAGACCTGAGCTCTGAACTATTCTGGCAATTATTCTGTGTAAACCTTTTTGAAACACTAATAACCTCAATAGATGGACACTCATGTTATTCTACTAAATCAATTCCAAGCAAGTGAAAAGTAGCAGTCATAATAGCTAAAATAAAAATCTTTGGATATTTTAGCCCTGAAATTACAGATGTGTTAGAGATTCCATTAATTCAGCAAGGTCTTTGTCATTGTCATTCAATTTACTTGAGATGTTAATTCAAGTATCTCAAGGATGCCTTGCAGTATATAATAAATGGAATATATAATAGAACATGTTATAGAAGATAACAGTGTCAAGTGAAACTCTTCCATCTTAATAAATGCTTTCCACAATTTTTCTTGTTTTAAGCCTTTCCTGAGATTTCTTATCCTATCATCTACAAATTCCTATTTCTACATCTTTCTGTTGACATTTCCTCCTTTAAGCACATGAAATTTAGCCATCTCAGCCACTGGGAAGATCCTTGAACCACTGCTGCAATCAAAAAAAAAAAAAAAAAAAAAAAAGAAGAAAAAAAAAGATACAAACGAGCAAAAAATACCAAACACACAAACAAACAAAAAAAATCAACAGAGATTCTTTACTTAATAAAGCTGCTGTAAAATTTAATGAGAGTAAATGGAATGACATCAGTACAGATTAGTATGAAATCAAAGGCAAAATAAAAATTCTCTTATTAACTTGAAACAATATTGTAACCTAATTAGAGTTGTGCAGGATCATTTTGTTTTGAACCCATATGCACGAGCTAAATTCATACTTTGGTTACTAACATACATTGAATATATTAAATAAAGATCTCACTGTCTTAAGAGTGTCTCATGGTATTAACACACATAAAAATAGACTTGTTTTATTTGTATATATGTACGTGTGTGAATATACATAGCCTTATTTTTTTAATTCAGGAAGCACTGCAGAACAAAACTAATTACTCAAGATTTACAATTTATAATTTTTTTTTAAATTACCTAATTAAAAGACTAATGTTTCGGTTTGGGACAAAACCAACCAAACAAACAAAAAAGTTCTCCTTTTTTCTATAAGCCTGCCTGAAATAACAAGTGTTGTCTCAAATAAATGCAATTCAAGGGGGGAAAAAAATAATTAAAAAAAAAAAAAGAATACACCACCCCCCCCCCCCGTATTCTTCAAAGATAACTGATGAATTGGTTACTGAGCAGTGGATATGCAACATGCTCAGTGTGACATTTGAAAAAGTGTTTCAAAATTTCACTTTAACACAAACTCCGCTAGTAATGAAAAATGCGCTGTCACTGATAAGTGGCCTTACCAGAAGAGTTTGTGGTGCAAAGGCTTTGAAAGAAGGAAATGGAAAGGGTATGGCCTTTCATTACGTTAGGTAAATCTATTTGACCACAGAGAAGTTGAGACTCTGCTGCTGAGGTTACAAGCTAAACAGGCCATCAACTTAATTAATGTATGACTTTTCAACTGAGGGCACATTTTAGCTACACCCAACGATCAATGTAATTCCTTTACAAGGTTAAGCCTGTGCCACCAGAGCCGGGTCTGGCAGACAGCCTGTGAGCAGCATGGCACCAGCGTCTCCCAAACCACCTTGGGGAAGCAGCCAGTTCTCAGGCTCCTGGTAGCCAGCTGCAGCCAGCTGTGCAGCCCTGAGCCCGGCTGCGAGCGACTTGCCAGATGACTGCCTTCTCTCCAAAACGTGGTGGAAACAACTCCACTGCCTCAAAAACCTTCCTGCCCTCCTCTACCATGAGAGAAAAAGGTGGTCAGATCGGGGTGATTAACAAAACGGTGCTTCCCACAGGCTTCCAGTAGGCGCATCCTGTGTGGTGGCAAGTACGTTATCCTATGCTCCAATTCCGCCTTAAAATCCCATTCTTCTGCCCGACAGCTCCTGCCTTGCACACAACCCCGATATTTTGGATTCCTGGCTGCGATGTTGTCACAGGGCTCTTGAAGCTGGAAACTGTTACTCATGCAAAGGTTTTGTCCTGAAACTTGAAACCAGGTGAAACTTCCCCTTCGCCTCCTTCCCTCCCTTCCCCCAGCCCAAGAGTTTTCGCCAGCTTTGCAGAAGCCTTTGCCAAGTTTCAGGAGCATTTGAGCACACCTGGGTTGAGCCTCAGAAGCTGAGGAAGGATGTGCAGACGTTGATGGAAATTACGCAAAGCAAAACCAAACCCCCCAAGAGGTTTCATGTCACCTCTGCTGTGCTCCTGGGCTGCTAGAGCTAATACAGCTTCCCAGATTGTACAAACACTGCTTTCAAAACTGCATTTTGGGACATTTTTGCTGTTGGCTACAAGCACATTCAAAACATGCCCGTCTTCCTCTACTTGCAAATAGTTTCATTAAACTGAAATTATTGATATTACACACAAGAGCACCACTGAAACAGAAACACTTCTATACTGTGGGGCAGGCGTGCTTGCTGGCACACACCAAGGACCTTGCCCAAACAGGGGGCTTGGCTGAAACGGGTCATGGCTACCTTGTGCCTTGCTTCTCCCTCTGGAAACCCCTGGACCTGGGGTCCACGGCACAGCTCGTGTGCCCTGCATCCAACCTTTTAATTTCCTGCCTGACTCCACCACAAAATATTGCATCCTTTAACTCTTGCATGAAACCCACAGATCATGTTTAGCCTAGAGTATTTTTTTTTTAACTTGCATATTCATGTTTTGTTTTGTAGGCGTTGTCAGACAGAGAGTAAAAAGCAAATTACCAGAATAGAAATTACACCTTTAGATGATAAGCACAGCCAAGGTGTGGCTGGTCAGCTCCCTTCTCACAAACACTCTCTCTTTCAGAACAAATCGCATGTCCCAAGAGAGTCAAAGGCACTACACAAGCCTAAATAAGAGGAAACCCTGTGTAGTGAACAGAATTTGTCACGTTATTAGTTGTTTATTAAATAATTAGTGTTACATATATATTATTTCTACAACAATGAACACAAACACTGGGATTATTTTATATCTTTCTTCTTATAGGGTATTTAAAAACAAGAAAGTTAGGCAATTTGAATATTTTTTGTTGTCTGCCAGCACAGCAGAATCCCACCTGCCTACTCTGTTGCCAGCTGAGCTTCAGCAACCAGCATCAGGCAGATTCCTTCTCTAAGAGTAAAGTTGGGATTTTTCACAATTTTAAATTTAATTTTTTTAAAAAAAAGTAAATTTATTTTTTTTTTTAGTTACACCAGTCAGCACTTTGGGCAGGAAGAGCAGTTTAGATCCGTCATTCCCTTTACCTTTGGCTGTTCACACTTTTCCTTCTGCATCACATCTTCACTTACCCTCCTGACAGGGACAGTGTTCACCCTAACGTCTCTCTCCCTTCAGGATTGCTACCTATATTTTCTATGGCACCAGGGAGGGACACTACATGTGCCACAGCACAAAGGCTCAGCAGCAAGCCAGTGTGGGGCAGGTCCCCAGCAAAAGCTCCACAGACAAAATACGGAGTTTTAATACACCTCTGACTCATATCAGACGGTAACTCCAAGTACCTCAGACAGCTAGGTCTGCTTTAGCTTGGTGTCTTTGAAAAAACAGTGATGAGACCTTTGTGCCTAAGGAGCACTGCCCACTGAGACTACCAGTGCAACATCAGCGCAACTGGTCATGGCAGACCCAGAGCTGGGGGTAGATCTGCTGCAAAGGAGAGTTTTTGAGGGGTTCCTGGCATAATCTCATCTCCTTTACAAATACGTTTGCATGCATCTCTTTCTCTCTGCATCGCCAAGACTGGCTTGGTCTGGGAAAGCCAGGTAGTAAATGCAGACCCACTCAAAGCCAGCGCTTGCTTGCTTGCTTTCCAACATAATAAGAACAGGTCAGACAAAGCATCCTGATTTACTCAGGTGGAGGGATTTTTCAAGGAGGAATGGAAAAAGAGTGGGTGCGGTGGCTTATGCTAATTATCATCTATTTATTTTGGGAGATAAGCTACTTATACATGGTATGTTTGATTTGGATTAACTTGGGCAGACACAAAATGACTGTCCACAGTTTGACCTTGACATGAGTAACTGGCCTTTGGCAGGGAGGGGGGACATTGACAGATACTGCCTGAAGAAAGGGATCAGTCACGACCCAACTGCTGCACAAGTTGCTCTGGGCAACGGATCGGGGCTGGGAAATGCTGGCTGGAAACGGCGGCGAGGAAGAGTAGGGGGGGGAAATACAAACTGTGGTTGGAAAAAACAGAGCAGGGAAGCGAGGCTGATGGGGGGGGGGGGGTGGCGGGGGCAGACACCTCCTGTTAATATAATTCGGTTTGGAATGACAATGTTTGTACCGAGCTGAACTCGAGGACAGGAAAAGGCAGACAATAGCAGAAAGCTGCTGCATTGTTCGTCCCATGTGCTCTTTTCTTTCCCCTTGGCTTACCCAGCTGATCATTATGTAACCAATCCACCCGGCTAATTTTCAACCTGTCCAGGATATTCTCAATTATGTATTCTTCATAGAATGTCATGGTTTATTTTTAAAAGGTCCAGAATATTTCCTGTGATTAATGTCTGGATTAGTCGTTGTTTTACAGGGTATATAGACTTGGGTAACAAATCTTAATCCCGGCTGAAAGGGCAGTTCAACACGAACAAGCTTTTAATTTAAGTATCTTAACAAAGGGATTATATATTCTTCCCCTTCCTTACAAATCTTCAGAGGAAAAATCCAGGAACGGCAGATGAAGCAGGGCATGAAACACTTTGTTTTCTGTTCTGGGAAGGTCTGCTTAAAAACCGAGCAGATTTCAAAATGACAAAACAAATTTTCCTGGCAAGTTCGGTATCAGGCTTTGTTTTGCTAAACCTGATAATGTACTTTGGCTGCTCAGCGCAAGCATATGTTCCAAACCAATTTAGTCCTTGCTCAGAATGAGTCTCCTTATTTGTCCAACAGCTTCGGAAATCATTTTTTCATGCTGACTTTGAGTGACCATTTAGCACACGCTGCAAAGGTATTCCAGGGACAACAGACCTCTGCACCAACTGAAGGTCCAATTCAAGACTTTTTTTTCTCTCTTCACACATACACACACACACACCAATTCAAGCTGCTTTAATAAAGTTCTTCTGTTTGTTTTTAAACCTGCTAGCCACATTGCACATGTTTGAGGGGAAGAAATGCCAGTCAGAGACTGCACTGACTATACGGTGAAGTATCACAAACATGGACAAAAGGGTAAAAAAAAAAAAAAAAGTAAGGATTTCAAATATAGCCCTCGTTTCCATGCATTAGTGCAAGTTGAAAGTCTCTGTATTTGTAAAACTCAGAATTAAAGATAGAACAGATGCCCAGGTCTATGGTAACCCCTCCCATATCATCTTGCAAGATCTTGGCTGTTCTGTTCAAGACCCTTTCAGTGCTCTGTCCAGTTCAGTTTCTAAATCCTGAACAAGCAAAATTTCTAGTGTTGTCTCTGCACAGGCTGGATCAGAGGGGAAGAACAATCCATGGGTCTCAATAGCCAGAGCCTCCCCTTAGCATTTAGCAGACAACTTTTTCAGATTCAGGACATTCCCATATTGACAAAACTACTAAAATCCAATCAAATAGTGCTGTACCTTTTGCAAACACCCCTCCACTAGTGCTAAATACTCCCCACTCACTGGCATTCATACATTTTCCATGCAGTAAATATTTACTGGACATCTTCTTCCATTTCTCCTGAGAGAAATTTGCAAGAATATAACAGTTATGTTTGATGTAACAGTAATGCATCTAAATATGGCGATCTGAGAAAACAAACAAAAAATAGCCACCAAAACTGTCACCTGGCTTGGACCAGAAGCAAGGGAAACCCGTCCCTCTGGGGCCAATGAAATGGTACTAGAGGAACTGATTCTCCCTATGACTAGAAAATTATGCATTGCCAAACTGCTTAGTTAGCCCCCTCTGCTGTACTCCCTGGCCACGGTGAACACATTTGCCAGCTCAGGAGAACTTAGGCTGGGCACACTACACTACTTACTAGAGGTTTAAGACTCACAGCTCAGCTAGCGACCCCTTCCCTGCCCATTCCATTGTCACAGCAGTGTCACCGCTGGGCCTTATCAATGGGTTGGACAGGCCACCCAAGATAACCCATAATAGGCAGGCAGAAGTAGTGCATACCAATGCTTTTAGCTATGCATAGTGACAGTGAGCAAACAAACTCTATTGAACATTTTGGCCGGTGCTAATATGACTTGGCTAATGTAAGAGATTAACCTCTCTCTGCTTCAAATCACCCTTCCTGCAAATGAAAATTAAGTATACCAACTTGCATACCTCAAGCAAAAACTTTAAGGGATGACTGTTGACAGATTGGCATTATGAAGTATCACACTCTGCTTTTCCTCACTCAGTAGGAATGACAGATATTTCAGAGTTTCTGATTGTCTTTCAGCCTCTCGGAACAGAGAGGACAGGCAGCCTCAGCACAAAGAAAGTTGCTCCCTTTTGCTTTCAGACAACTTAGATCTGTTTCTGGAAGGAAAGATTCAGGTTTCCAGTTCCATTATTCCCATGGTAGGCGGGCTGAAGTTTCTCTTAAAAAAATGTATTAAAAATTTTTCCCAGCACACCAAGAAGTCTTCCCAGAATGGAAGGACAGGGAGGCAGAGCTCTGTCACGCAACAAGAAAACTTCCCTCCTTAACTTGTACCAAATTATCTGTGGGTACAGGATATAGAAAATGCAAAAGAAGTCCTACTAACCTCAGCTTTACAAACCTGAGCCCCATCAATCTCTTGAAGAGCAGCCTCCAGAGATTTAGAGAAAAGCCATGCAGTTTACATTGGTCTTCTGCAAGAGGAAAATCACTCTTAGCCTGTTTTCCATGAAAGCCACTTAGTGCGCTTGGTCACATTTACATTCCTCTCTCCCTTCCAGACCCACATAAGATAGAGTCAAGAGATCAGCATACGGTGTCTAGAATAACATCTTCAGCAGCAGTGCCTACACATGTCTTTGGCGGAGATTACAGGTTTGATTAATATATCCAGGCCTCCCCCCTTAACCACGGTGCCTTCTGCCTCCAGGTACTGAGCTGAGGGGAACGGGCCAGTCATGCTGACAAAACAGTTTCTCAAACATGACAGGTTTCTGCTGCTCGCACATGAACTCACTCCAGGATCTTCTTGTAATGTAATCAGGCTGAAATAAACTCTTTCAGTCTGAAGTAACAGATTGTGTTTCTGCAGGCTCAGGAAGGAGAGGCCTGGAACAGATAGTCTTTTGTTGCTATCATGGCAATCCCACCCAGGGCACCCTCTGGGGACATGACAGGGCTTTGCACTCAATCAGCTTCTGGTTTACAAACTCTGGGTGGTCGACCACACAGCACCTGCTGCAAAAGGCTCAGCCTTTCCTCTGGTCCAGGGAAGTCCGTCCCTGGGCTGTGTCTTCTCCCAGAAGACAGCATTTGGTGAGGCCAAGCCCAAACTGATCTTCTTTAGAGGAAGACCAAAGGAAGGAGGACTAATGGGCTCTTAACTGTCCCTTAGGTTCAACAAGGTTGCACTCACGGCCCAAAGTAACGGAGTTTCCTCCTGTCTCAGCAAACTGCAAGTAACTGTGGCTCACAGCTCCCCCCTAGTTTTCTCAAGTCCACTGACAGGACAACATGAGCCAACTTAATGACTTCCCTGTCTTAGCAAAGAGGAGATATCTGTACTCCCAACAGAGAAGCTGCGCGGTATCTCACAAAAAGCCAGTGCTGACCCAGTTGAGACACACCCTGCCCCACTCCTGCTCAAGTCGGAGACCCTTCCATCATAAGGGTACCAACAATTGCTCCGACCAGCCTCACATGGGACCCTCTGCCTAGGGGCCCAGGAACCTCACTGAAGCTAACTGCCCAGCATCCTGCTCCTTCCCTGCATTAACTCTCTAGGAACAGGGCTAGACAAGCCAGGAATGGAGCAGGGCCAGGGTGGTGACAATGAGAAGATCCACCTACAGCCCAGTGACCATGCAAAAAGGTGAGATTACAGGTCCAGTCTGGGCTCAGATTGGGAAGTCCAATGAGGGTCAGTAGAAGACACAGCTGGGCACAGGTACACCTATGAACATAGCTCAGGTTCACCTAACTGTTGAGTGTTGACCATCGTATCTTTGGACATCAAGAGCTCCTTGACGTCTTCCAGAACGAGTTTGCATCTCTAAAGCCAATTCCAGTTCCAGCTCAAAACAAACCTCTCAAACTAGACAACAAAAGTTAACTACAGATAATACACCTGTCTCAGTGTTTGCTTCTTAACACCTTTTGTTACATCCAAGTGGTCCAGGACAACTGTTGTCACCAAGATCATCTGCTATATTTTTTGTGCTCTCTACATGGCTAGACTGATCGAGCAGAGACTAACTCAACAGCCCATTGCTTGGTCAGTGAGTTTCACCACTTTCCTTCTTTCATCATTTCAATCAGTATTTTGAGAAAAGCCTTTTGGGTCACCATCTCGTGCATTAAAGAGTCTGCCGAGAGGGTTTAACAGCTTGAGATGCAAAGCCTGCAGGATGCTCAAATGAGACTGTGACACAGAAGTGGAATTTGAGGACAAAAGCAACAAATCGGCCCTAGAAGAATAACATCTGCTCCCATTTCTTTTAATTTACCTTGATTGCAAGGCAAGGAGGGACATTTTACCAGGAGGTGGTGAAATTTGTCAAGACTGTGTATTCAAGCATAGAACCATTCAACTACACACCCTATAAACTTAAGCATGGATATTTACATTCTGCTTGCTTTAATGCTTTTGCTGTGTTGCTAACATCAGGCTTTCTTTTTTATTCTGATAATCACATTCCTTCTGGAACATTCTTATGAATTGAAGATGTTACGGCGTACTTCATAGGTAACTGCATTACAGTTATGAGTTAATTGCTTCCTCAAAACCAATTGGGTTTAGCCAGCAGAAATAGAAAAGTGCCACTGTAATGCACAAGATGCTGCCCACTGCACACCAAACTGCGGAAGGGCTGCTTGTGTAGATGAACAAGACAGGGTTGCGCAATCTAGCAATAATTTTCCATTTTCTACTGCTGCTGCACTTAAGCACAATGCTCCCTTCTTAATTAAATGCAAGTCCACTGTCAACCAGACACATATTTGTTTCTAAGTATTTGGTTTTAAGCAATTCCAGGAAAAAAGCCCTCTAGCCTGTTCCTCCCCTCCATCCTCCCGCTTCCCCCCTCTATCCCTGGAAAGATACCTTTTAATTCTGACCCTCCACGTATCTCCAAGCTAATCCATGCACAACTGCACTGAGGGGGAAAAAGCATGACAGCTCTGCTTGGGGCCCAGGGAGGCGAGTCTTGCCAAGGCCCTTTTGTTGTTCCCCAGGTAGGATGTTTAGCTCTCCATCCATGCAGCCCGAATTCCTTTCTTACCACACCCAAGGTCATTTTAATGAAAATTCCTAAGCCCATGCCAGGGGGATAGAATTGCTCCTAATCCTTCAGCAACACGTCATTTGATCCCTGGGCCCACTGGGGTTATTATTGTGTGTCTGCAGAGCACGGCAAAGCAGACAGGAGTAGAAAAATGGCAACCACGGCAGGAGATCCGCTTCCCTTTCGCAACCTTTCTTTCAGATTGTCTTTTTTTTTTTTTTTTTCTTCCCTATAGAGTACATTCACTGCCTACCAGTTTTTAAGGGATAATGCTATGTTTTAAGTCATCCTCGGCCTGCAGCTTAGAAGCTGCACACGTTTTTAATGAAATTAATGAGGAAGTTTAATTTTAAAGGCAGATTGTTTCCTCTGGTTTGTATTTCGAAAGGAACTGCATGTCTGTGTGGTCCACGCCTTACAGTACTGTAATGATGTTTTACATCTGTGTTCAAGCAATGCTTTAGCATCATGAAAAACAACACAAAAACAAAATTAAAGCAAAATAGCTTTTTTGGCAGGATACAGAGGAGGGAAAGAGAGCTAGTGAATCCAGTACAACTTTTTTTTGGTGTGGACTTCTTCCCACACTGACACAGGAGCCTGTGTTTTATAAAGAAAGCTTTTGGTGGATAAGGTAAGTTTTAATCCTTCTCCTCTAGTTTAGTTGCCTCCCCGTGGCCTATGTGAGCAGTGATTCCCTTTCCCTATCATGCCGAGATCTGGAAATCCATTGCATCCTTGCCTTACAATGCCCCAGGCCCCACACAAATATGCCTGCCTTTTCTCATTAACACGACTTGCTTCCCTGGCACAGAGATTTCAGAGCTTTCCTCCCTGCCAAGATGCAGGCTTATAAATTAGCAAATTTCCTAACCAGTGTTTTAAGTATTTGTAGGGCTGCATTCACAAGCCATTTCCTACTCTGTCATCTCTTCCCAAAACACGAAAATCTCAGTGTTTCCTACAAGGAAGTAGAACAGGGAACTTCCTGCTATAGAAACAATCATAGTCTTGCACAAAGGCTGCAACTGCCATAA
Source organism: Falco rusticolus (assembly GCF_015220075.1). NCBI lineage: Eukaryota > Metazoa > Chordata > Aves > Falconiformes > Falconidae > Falco > Falco rusticolus. Next base: position 121,384,554 of record NC_051187.1, read on the forward strand.
AACTTACTACCAAAAAATGTCTCTCTAAGATCTGCAATGAAATCCGCCCAGTTCTTGTCTACTACCTTTCACTAGTAGATCTCAGAGTTGAGCATAGCAGAGAGGAGTATCGCTATCTCCAAGGAGAAATGGTAGCAGAAGAAAGGGAGCTGTTTGGCCAAGGTCACTGGGCACAGAATGGCTGAGACAGCAACAGAAAGGAAAACTATAAATTCAGGCCAGGAATGTGTCCCAGCTTGCTCTAGAGCTGATCTGGACAATAAGGGACCAGTGCCCCAGACCAACTCCTCTTCCAAATAACTGCCTAACTTGCATTACTATGGGACGAAGGGTAAGCAGCAAGGTTTGGTCTTTCTGAACCCCTTCAAGTCTGTCGCTCTATCTTCAGGCACTGAATTTTCCTAGATGCAGTCGGCTAAAAGCATATTGACTCCACTGTGTGCCGCTAAAGCAGCACTGCTCCCAAAAGTTATAAAAACACAGCTACTAACAGTTTTTGGCCCATGCCCTAGAAAGTACCACATTTGAACCAAGAAGCTATGCTACTCCAGCTGTTCCCTTCAATGCAGGTCCTGTAACTTGAATGTTACCATTGCACAACTGAGCCCATTCCTCATGCCATCCCCCATTCCTAATACTTGTTGAACCGCAGAGGAACCGCTTCAATTACATTGAATTTTATGTTATTAATTTTTCTAAAGCTAATGCAAAATATATACCTGCTCAGAATACTGGCAAACTGGTGGCCTCATCAATAGAAAAGAGAATCATCAATAGAAAAGAGAAGTTATAACTGCACAGATTATCGCATTGCTAGGAAGGCATGGGGGAGTCAAAAGACCTTCCCCCCCGCCCCCCCCCCCCCCCCCCCCGAATTTTACAAAATACTTAAGAATTGGTAAAACTGAGATTGCTTCACAGTATAATTACAGTATTTTCCCAGACATAAAAGTGTTGCCAAAAAAAAACAACCTCTGAAATTCATTGATACAAACAACAGAGAAGCAAGACATTACAGCAAAAACTTTTTTATATATATATACACACATACACAGGTTTAACATACATAAAAAACATAAAATCTACTAATTTCTACCAAAACTGGGGTGCAGGGGTGTGCAGAAATCAGTCGCTATATGAATGCTCAAGTACTACCATGTCCTTTGCTCACTGCCCACACATGGGACAAACCATATATACTACCACTCTCTCTCTTTAATTCAGTTTGATTCACTACTAGCTTTTCCAAACAGTTATTATCCTGGAAATCATCCTTGTTTTATATGATCTACTTCATCATTAGCTATAAAGAAACAGTAAATTGGGCCAAATCTACTGATAAACTGAGCTAGAGCCAGGGATGATGTAAACACACTTGCTCTGCCAATCTACCTTCTTCCATCCTGACCTACCATACTTCTGTTATTCTAGGCCTGGGCCTGATCAGAGACAGTTCTTTCTGCCAAACGATTAGGTAATCACATACATATACACAGAAAACTTAATAAAAAAACACCATAATTAAAAACACTCATCAGAATTGAGTTTGGGAAAGAAAAAAAAAAAAGCAGCAAAATAATTGACAGAAAAGTGGAAGATGATGTCGTTGGGGGTGATATGTAAGGAATAGGTGGATTTTTTGTTTTGTTCTTTCACTTTTTTGTTTTCTATGGGGTAGTCTAGCTTGTGTTACCCTGCAGCTGTTATGTAGCATGACAGAAGATTGATTGATTGATCACAACTCAGCTTGTCAATGACCAGCATTATAAAGGTTGATGTATTCCCTGTGGAGGAACTGTGCAGAAAGACTTGACTGATGGATTGAGTATAGCAGAGTCCCACACTAGTCTGAATTGTAAAAGTTAATGACATACTATGCAGGGGTCCTCCTGATTGATAGGATATGTGACTGGTTGGAGCCCAGTCCCACGTGGATCACAGTTCTGGGGGTTTATGGCACGCTGAATTCCTTAGCCTGACACAAAGCTGGGCTCCAGTTCACATGCCTCTCTTACATGCAAATCAAGAAGGTTAGTTCATGACAGGTGAGGATCACTGCAGCATTCTATTTGTTAAGTAAAATGAAGAAATTACTTAATGTGGCACCTATCTTGTGGACAGCTGCACAGTTTTGGGGACAACGTCCTGTTAATACGACATGTCCAATATCACTGCTTTGTTCACAAAGGCACATCATAGAGTCACACAAGACAACTTTGAGTATCTACCCTTTCCTCAAGTCATGCTTTCTGTCTTTAAGGACTGACTCTTTCTGGTGAAGAGTGAGTCCTTGAGCCCTTAAACTGCATTATCTCAGTATAAAACCTTTTATTGTCATAGAATTAGGGTAGCTAATACTGTCAGCTTCGTGCCTTTCTGCCCTACTGCATTCATACCGAAATAAAATGTGAATCTGTAATAGTAGAAAATAGCTGTCTGTGTACACACACTGACCAGTTATTCTCCCAAGATCTAGTAGGCTTTTAGTATAAGAAAATTTTACATCATTTATAAAATGATAATGTGGGGGAAATTTCCAAAATTATGTGAAGTACAAGTTTTGTAGTAAGAAAACATATTCTGGAGCACAGGTGGCTTTGGGGTTTTGTTTGAGGTCCAGAAATCTTGGGTCCATTAAATCTCATAATTTACTGCTGCTACTGTTATTATGAAAGATGGTGATTTCTACCTTGTTGGGACCTTTTCAATATCTTTCAGTTTTAATAGCTAGTTTTCTATGCATGCAGCCAAGAAACAACTAAAACCTTGTTCCCTTCAAGTAATTTCCCTATTAATTACTGTGATTTTAACAAGAAACTATGCAAATGATATATCCACTCAAATTGAGGGGCAGGTAAATTTACCTGCTGAGATAACAGTCTGTATATCATCTTCTTTTGGCACTTGGTTTTCTCGGAGAAGAGAAAGAAAGAGTTCTGAGGTGTGATGAAGTGTGAGCCATTAAATATTGTGGAAGTGAAAGTACAGAGATGAGAAGACCTTAGCGTTTTTTCCTCACAGTTAACATGAACTTAAGCCTCTGCACTACATTTGCTGATGCGCATGATGTATTTTCTAATCAGATCTTTCAAAAGCCCAAAGAGCGGAAAAATTGTATGTGGCAGCACTGCCCATTATTGGCAAAGAAAGAGAGCAAACCAAATACAGATATTGCACGTGTATATATATATATATATATAGTGAGTACAGCATTATATCACCAGAATGACTTCAAAATAAGAAAGAAAATCCCTACAGGCCTAATGCAGGCTGAAATTAGAGCTAAACCCTATGCAGCTTCTAAGCTTACGTAAAGTCCCAGTGATCTTGCTGATGGTGGGGCCACATAGAGGGAACAGGAGGAAATCCCCACCTGGATTTTTTAGGCCATTCTATTATGGCCTCTGAGAAGCCAGGCAAAATCCAAAGGAACGGCAGGTTGGAAACCACAACCATTCCCCCACAGGGTAACGTGCTCTGCTTGGCAAAGGAACAACAGCTGCACAGGCAGTAAAGGGAATGGCGGTGCTACAAAGGAGCAACACACCTCAGGCCATTTTGAAGAATAGAGGTGGGTGAGATCCTTGGACAACCACACAAAGAAGTACCGACAACACTTGCCCGTCCACCAGATAAGCAAAAGACAAGTTGCACTTGGAAAGGTTACAGGAGTTAGCTGCAGATCCAAGAAACCAGTAAAAAGAACTAGCATGTAGCACCAGACCAACAGGCGGCCTCCCTTCCTCTGAGACAGAAGGCCATGGCCAGGTGGGGAGGCGGAGGCTGGTGGGAGGAGGAGAGGTCTTCACAGGAGGCATCAAGAAGGAGGCTCATGCTTACAGCAAGAACACCAGGTGTGGTAGAAGCATCTATAACCAGATCTGCCTCCAGTTCTGGCTTAGTGGTACTGCAGGAACAAAGTCCTATTATGCCACTACCTAGCTCATGCTACGTGAGAGAACATTGCCTACCGTAACCACCCCTGGGATGTTTCCCATGCCAACACTTTTTGCATAGATCTCTCAACTTTGGCAGAAGCAGTCTTTTACCACATGTAGGGATTTTCCGTGCTGGGGGAATTCCTCCCTGGACAGAGGAGAGATTTCTGCCTGTCTGTTTGCTGCTACAGAGACCTTAACCAGCTTGCAGAGACACATTTTAATGATGAACTAGGCCCAAGATTTCTGGATTCATTACAGATATACAGATAATCTCAGTTTCAGCTCGGTGATACTTAGTATTGACACTTTTCAATGTAAAGCACAAAAGACATAGCTCTGACGTCCACTAGGCACCCACTTATTCGTAAGAGAAAATGGTTAGTACCGCTTCAGAAACAGTAGCGTAATCACTGCTCCTACCACACTACGTACGGTGGCGGAGGGCTGTACCTTGGGTGTGTGGCAGCGGCACACAAGCAGCCAGGCAGGCGCAGCGCGCTGCTTACCCGTCGGCTCCAAATATGGAAGGATAAGCCTTTTCGTCAGAGGGGTTAGAGTTTAAACATCTGGAACTTAAACATTTCCTTACTCAGTTAAATCTATCAGTTTTGTTTAGTTACATTCCCTCCTCAGCAGCCTCATCCAGTTGACTGCCACATCACATGTTCCAGCTGTTGCCTGAACACATAATTTCTGTACTGCTTATCACCTGCAAGAAAAGACGACACCCCCACCTCCTAAAAGACACTATAATCTCCAGGTACTGCAACCCTGACAACAAGTAACTTAAAAAACCTAAATGGGAGTCTACACAATTCAACTGAAGCCAGCAGGTCTCAGCTGGGAAATGGACCTACACAAAAGTAATGAAGAACCACGCATTTGCTGCAGGAGAAACAGGCAATGGTAACCTACCCGTTCTGTGTACAGGTGCCATTATAGCCTCTGAACTGCAATACATCTCTGAGTTCAAACCACAAGACCAGTAAATCCTAATGATATTCTAGAAGGCTGTATACTTTGTCATTTTAATGATTTGTGGCAAGCATTCGTTTTCCTTTGGTACAGAGGTAGGAACTTCTACAAAGGGATGACCCAGAACACCACCAATAAGGAGACTTGTACCTGGATTAAAAAATGCAGCTAGGATCTGTTATTACATAGGTACATATTTCTGCTCTATTAGAAATTCAGACACAAATTCTAGTAACACATGGTGAGTGGAAAATTCTGACTTGCCTATTTCCACTGACTCTTAACACGTGAAACACAAAAAGGCAAAGACTGTAGGGGGGAAAATGAATCAGGGTGCTAACATACTTGCTATTGGCATGGAGAGATGCACATATTTCAAGTTCTGATGTTTGGAAAAATAAGGGTTTATTTTGAAGTCATCACCCTCCAAAACCAATAATTACTGTCACTGACAATCATGATTTATGTAACCACACTAAAGTGGTTTAGATGCATGCACATTTAGGAACTTGCATGGTTTAAAAGAAAGAAAAATACATACATGCTTAAGTATTAGAACCTTTACAGCAATAAAAACCCTTGACTTTCATTTTGCGAGACAATTATTCTAGTAATAGTTATACCTTTATGACCAAAAAGTATCATTACAGCCTTACTTCAATTTTAAAGTCCTTGTACCGTTACAGTATGCATCATGCAGGAGCACTTTTTGGACATGGAAAAGACTGTGGGCAAAGTCATACATTATTTGTGCTGAATACTCACAAAGGAAACATGACAGAATCTATCAAACTGATGTATGAATTCCTTGTCATGAGTCAGATACATTTTTACCTCCATGCTTGTATTCCATTCCTCCCACTGCTAAGGTAAAAAAAATAATGCTTCTCCATTTGTATATGGAAATGGGCATTAGTTCCACCCTTGACTCATACCTTGCTTTCATGGCTCCTTCCAGCTGAACAGTCTGAAGGTGCACACAACAAAGCCTAAGGAATTGCAAAGATTCAGTTCACCCAAGTAGCCCAGTCCAACACTTACCCTACGTACTTTGCATCATCCCCTTGCTACAGATACTGCTCTTCCCTCCTACGCAATAACACCCCCCGCCCCATCAAGCTTTGTTTTTGTAGCTGTTTCATCTTCTTCACTGGAAGATCTGATATAGCATGAAGAACCCTCATTTCACGTATTACTAGATGGTCCTGTCACAATCGGAGGCTTTTGAACACTTCTCTTTCCTAGTCAATCCGGTTCTTATGTGAACCCTCCCAGCTGCAGGGCTAAATGCTTCCTCTCAGCTAACATGCCATATGGTCTAAAAAAACCCTGCATTCTTCAAACTGAGAGTTAAATACAAGTGAGTGGTCTGACTACCCATGAGAGTGAGAAAAGGTTGATTCTGCATCTGCCCAGTTCTAAGCCAGGACTTGAACCTACATCTCTAGAAGGTGCTTGATTCTAAGATCTGTTTCTTCTTCTATTATCACTCTGTTTCATAAAATATGTCATTATTCAATGGATACCCATATACCGCACTAATACCTTAATGACAATGTTAGTCTCCCTTACTCTCTCCCTTTGGCCTAATCCTGTATCTTTTTCCTGGGCATCTCTGTCTATCATTTTTTTCCAGCAAGTTAATTTACTTGCAGCTGGACCCACCCAGATCCCAGGCTTGAGCTGAAAAGAAGCCTGGACAGTGGACTAAGAGCTGTAGATTTCATGGGGTAGCAGGACACCCAAACCCTGCTGCTCAACTGCCTCTGCCTGCCTGCGCTGTAGCTTCATTTCCTTCCTGCCCTGCTCTCCCTCTGCCCTTTCTAGAAGAGAGGGAATGACCCGTAATATGCCTCCAGGAAGAAAATAGGAAAAATTATTGGTTGCAACTGGTGTTTTTGTTAACTACAGTCTCATAAATGCAAAAGGGCTATTTCTGCAACGGGTACATAGTTGGAAACCAAGACTTCCTTTCACAAATACCAAGCAAAAAAATTAAAAAACAGTTTAGATGCTTGCTGAAAATAAAATCAAAACAATATTATAAAAATAACATTTAAAAAAGAATGCCTTACCACATCTTCCAACATTGTTTCACGAGGGGTTTTATACTGTCTATATTTAGTGAAGGGGGCTTCTGTGAATGGCATTTGGAAAGAATGTAGCTAAGACCTGGGTGGGGTGTGGGTGGCCTCCCTGCAGATATTTTCCTTCTCTATTCACGTAGCTACCCTGTGATCTTCCTTCCTGTAACTTAATCACTAAACTAACATCAGAGACCCCTCCCACTCTAACCCAGTGCATCACAGGGCTGATCCTTCCAGAAGATGTTACCAGCTAAATTATATTTTCCCTCTTCATGTTCACTTCCAGCACAATCAGGGGGGTGGGGAGATCTGCACCTGAAACAAACTGGTAAAGTCAGGCTTTCAGCCAACCTATGATTGCAAATAGGTGCCATTGGGAACTTCGATGCTGGGGCTTCTTTGTTTCATTTTTTCCAAAGGAAGTACTTGAGAGAAGGTAAGTAAGCAAGAATTGCATTCCGTTGACCAATAAACACGGAAAGAAAATGACAGAGCCTGAGGGATAGAAAGAGGAGAGTGATTTGAGGATATGACACCTTCTTGCATGTGACAAAAGCTAACAATGGACATCAAAGCTACGGTCATCTGTTGGCTGTTTGATAACTGGTAGGAAATGAAGCTAAGCGATCGACTACAGCCACCTTTGGACACTTTGACATGACTAAAAATCAGCACTTTAGTTGGTATAAATAGCAATCTCATCAGCAGTCTTACTAGAAAGATTAAGGAGCAACCAGCCTTCAGCATTGGACTCCTGTTAGCCGCAGTCCTTCTCACAATGCTGGTGGGGCAGCATGAAGCGTTTTCTTCCCCAGTGCCCATGTTGTGCCTGTCCCATGGCCAAGTTTCAGACACCAGACAGAAAGATAGCCATCATGCCTCCAGCTACTTTCTGAATTCTGTCTTGCTTTCCTGTACTCATCGTTCTGTGTCTTTTACATTTTTGTTACTGTCCGTGTTTCAGGAGTGGCACTAGCATGACAGCTGCTAGAAGTTTTTCGCTGCTGCTGCACTGGAAGGAGAAGTTTAACATGTTCAGTCCTTTCCAGCTAACCCAAGACAGAGAGCATTTTACAGTGTTTCAGGATCAGGAGTGGGCTTTTGAGGTGAATCTTTCCATCTTCCCTACTTAACTGCACTTTGGTTGATATTGCAAGGCTGTCTCAGGGCATTCAACCTGGCTCCTTCTGGTGGAAGACAGAGAGAGAGAGAGATGGTCCAGATATATATCTAATGTGCCTCAGTTGCTAATGAACATTCATTTCATCAGAATGAAATGAATGTCTACAGTGCACGAAATTCATTCAAGGAGAATGAAACCAAACTGGGACATGCACCCCAGGAATGCACCTAACACAATCCACAAATAATGGACACTCACTCCAGACTAGAGCTAGTCCAAGATTAAGCCCCCTACAATGCAGAGACTGCATAGATGTCTGCGTCCCAAGCACCACTTCAGTTTACACATGCTCCTACCAGGACAGGCAGCGCAGTCAGGATCCACAGGACAGGGCACTGCTTGGTGGCTGGTCTCTCCAGCCCCACTTTAGAAGATACATGAAGTGAGACACTACAACAGTTTACTTGAAAGTGACTCCTCTCTGCTGCTGTCTCTAACCACCTAGGCACTCTGACCTGGTTTTACGGTTGTCATTTAACAATGTACAGTTACTAGCCAAAGAAATGAGCAGGGGTAAAGCAGAGAATAGGCTTAGTTCCCTTTGGCAACACTGAAGAGCCACATATGACAAGTAAGAGCCAGAACATTACATCACCAACTCAACATACATTGCTGCAGCTCTGATAACCTCTTCAAGACCCTGTTTCTCCCTATGTCATTAGACTTGTGTCTCGTTTCCCTTTAAGCTATGGGAAGCACTTTTTGGCTAGATTCAGACAGCACACACTTCAGGTTGGGTGAGATGAGTGAGAAGGGGAAATGCCAACTTTGAGAATCATACTGGTTGAGGCCTAATAGCCCAGTGCTCTCAATTTTTGCGAGGCTGTGCAAGTACAAACTGGTAAAAATGAATTTACCAGAAGTTCTCAAGCAGTTATGCTATCAGGCGGCAAGTGAATGGGAATTTTGCAGACCTAAATGTTAATTCCTTCAGTATGCAAATACGGAACACAGAGAATAAAAATTTGAAGACTGCTATATAAGCACTGATCAAAGGTCCATCATGCGTAATGTCACATCTATGACAGTAATCAGTAATATGTATTAACAGAAAAATATAAGAAATGGAAAAGGAACAGTACTTTCCTGGTACCTTCTCTCAGCCCAAACAAACTCCAGGTCAGGGTCTTCAAGCCAGAAATTAAATATTATTTTTTTTTCTCCCATTAATTTGTTCAGTTGGTGGGGTTTTTTTAACTGATATGGCAAAAGGTCATATATTGCCATTGTCAAAAAATAGAAATAATCCCATAAGCGCTGACTTCCAGTCATACTGTCTTTCCTTAATTTGGAATGTTCTACTATGTCCCCAAAAAGAAATAACTTAAGTCAAATTAGGTATTGCTAGTTCATTTGTGGTTAGTAACCAACAAAGGGAAGCATGTAAAAATGTGTTTTGTGTTCAGGGTGATACATCTCTTCTCTGTTCATCTAACTACCAAATAACATTGCCACAACTTTGGCCTCATATTATTAACATAAGACAGTTATTGAGCCTATACATTGTCTAATTTTTTCTAGTGGTTGGCCAGGTACACTGTGTTTATATATCATTAGCTTAACGACTGGGATTTTAACTTTGACATCCTCAAGCAAGTCATGGGTGCACAAATCCTATACAACAGCGTTAATGTTCCTATATTTAAGCAAATAAATTTCCAACATGGATTTTAAAACACTTTGTGATCTGTCTGTCCAACCATATACTCTGGATCTTATTTTCTGCTTTCCTGTCCCTGCAATGCCCAGAAGAGCATCAGGAATGTACATAACATTGACCTTTGACTTTGTGTTAGATGTTTGTGACCAAATACAGAAGAAACAGAGCTCCGAGCTATGTAGTTTTAGGGTGGGTTTTTTTTTTTTAAATTGTCTTAAATATTTTATAGATCATTGCTATTAAAATTAACTCCACCACTCATAACTGTGATGCTGGTTTACTATGTAGCCACTTTTTATTAATGTGTAGGCATAATACTTGCTTAAAACATAGTCCTTAAAAGCATTGTATAACCTTAATTTTTATTAGGAGAAGAGGCTCCTCAGCATCTTGCAGAGATGCTATCAAAAGGAAGGTGTTGGAAATCTTAGTCCTGTCTTGCAGATGGCCAGACTATGTGCTTCTGAAATCTTCCTGTGGTTTATAGTGGCTTCTGAGAGAAGTAGAATTAAAGTGCTTCTAGTTCACTCAACTACACTGTCTCACCAGATCAATGAAAGCCTAAAAGCCTATTTTAGGAATTTATCCTGCTTCTTCCACCATGTACCCCCCCCCAAGGCTGCAGCAAACATACACCCTACAAATAGTTCAGGTCAAAAAAATGTTTAGAAAAGACAATTCAACATCTTGTCTTAGCAACACGTCAAGTTATCCACTATAAAAGGCCTGTGTGGATACAGCTAATGTTGGCTGACATCGCCAAGTTTCTTCTTTAGTATGTGGTATATGGAATTAGGACAGTGACACATACAAGGTTGACTGTGGTTTCTAAAGATAGGAGTAGGTAGCTTGGTACTGACAAGAGTAAGTGTGTTCTACTGATGCAAAGTCCTTGAGGGAATAAAGATTTTTCATCCCTTTCTATGGTTCCCAGGGATCCTTCCAGGAAAGACAAATTCTTCCTTGGAATTAGGCAAGGAAGTCAGAAGAGAAAAAGAATAATGAAAAAGGGGCAGAGCAATAGGGAAGGCAGCCAACACATTTAGTAATAATGAATAGAGTTGGGTAATTATTCAGTTATTTTTCCAGAGTATTCATTTTCCCCAGAACAGCAAAAATAACTCAGGATATCCAAAAACCATGTGACCAACTTGTTTCTGAACTTCTAAAATATTTTCAGCAGTTTGGGGGAATGAAAGACTAGATTAACAGAACAGGTTTTTTGCTCCCTCCTCTCCTTCTGCTCACTTAAACTTCAGCTTCTCAAAATTTACTTTCCTTCCTCTGCCCAAGGGATCCCAAATTAGGATGTTCACAAATTTCTGGCTATGAATATTTTCAGTCCATCTTGATGAAGCTGATACACTTTCTAAATCTGGGACAAAGCAAAATGAATCAAAAAGCTTTCTAACTCTTGCTTTGGGCAATCATCCGGGGATGACATGTCACTGTCACAGAAATTGTTTCAGCAGATGGTCTCCCACTGAAGCAACAACAAAGAAGAGCAGAACCTAAAGAGCAGCCTGGTAGTAAGCACATTCGCTTTTGGAGAAACAAGGATAACAACCTGCACCAGTCTGGCAGAGGAGGAGTCACACCTGGACCTCCCACAGTTCAGGCAAATTATCCAATTCCCTCCACAGTCACAACACAACTCTTACAAATCCAGTCCATTTCACTTTCAAGTGCCCAAAGCATTTGGCAGGGCAGGGGCGAGAAGGGGAAGACTGACATGTATATGCATTTCAGATAAAAGAGTGAAAGTATTCAGCTGCTTGCTCCACACAGACCTTTGCCAACGAGACAGCTAAAAATATTAAGTATCCACGTTCTGAATCCTTGCACAGAGGTCAGCTGCATCTTCCTCAAAATATCTGCCAAATTTTAAAGTACATCTACTCCTCAGAAAAGTACAGTAAATGCTTGGAACAGGTGCCAGGTAAAAAAAAATCCATTTTGTTGAAGATCTTGAAGTTTAGTTTCATTCTGATTAGGAATGAAAAAAAAAAAATCCATAAAAAGAAATCCTAGGGACAAAAATGTTGAACTCAAGGTGGTTTTTTGCACCTGCTTGTCTAAACACCACAAAGTACAGATTCCAATGACAATATCGAAATTTTACCTCCTAATGATGAAAAGGCACTTCAGCCTTCCTCTTTTTCTTTGGAACACTTCAATGAGAACAGTTTCACAACTTGCCTCCACTTCACTGAAACCAAATTTTCTGCGAGAACCCAAATGATCCTAAAAGGGAAAATAAGTAAAAAAACAGCTTGTACGCTGTATTTTTAAGCTGCAAAGCCATCTATCAGTAACAGTAGAATCTGCTGAGGAAAGTTGTTTGCTGAATATTCTAGCCACCTTGCTAATGCACAGTCTGGGAACGTAGTTCTTCATAGCTGCTGTGTATGTAATGAAACTGTGTGGTTATTCCGTAGACCTTAGCTAAACAAAAGTGCCAGTGGGGAAGGAAAAAGAGCAAATACTTTGAGCAAAGAGAAAATGATCTCTACACAATCACTTTACACAACTGTTTTAGTGAATGAGCTTACTCAAAAGAACAGCGGTAGGAACTGAACTTTTTATACAAGTATTTTTATATATTATCCAAAAATGAATTAAAACATTCACCTCAAAATCAGGACTTTGATCATTCAGTTACACTCAAATAACAAGACATAGATATGATACCACGAGATGCAGAGTAATAAATTTCATAGCCTCAAAAGCTTGGAACTCACAGATATTTCAGCCTGCGAAGACACTGAAAATTTATTGAACAATATAATTAATAAAGATGATTCTCCTAGATCACTTGCTAAATAGTTTTGAAAAATAAATGTGTGAGAAAAGTTAACTCATACTTAGCTCATATTCTGAATCATAGTCTTCCTCTCCTGAACTATTTGTTCACCATACAGTACTTTAACTCCACACCTAAGAGAACATCGACCAGAACAACAATAAAAGAGGGAGAGAACAGTAAAACACACATTCTCAAACTAGAAAATGCCAAATTATATCCAAGGCAACTATTCAAGGTACTGAACTATCGTTGTGAGTAATTCCACCCACCGAACTCCTTCACAGGCAGTCTCACTATTTCTAAAGGAAGTCTATATTTTCCCCAAAAAAATAAGGAAAAAAAGTAGGATTTGTTTTAATCACAGGGGTATTGGGTAAGATTTGAAATTAGCCACTTCATGAGTAAAGGACGTAGGAGTACCAAAGCAAGATGTCTGCAAGAACATGCTATTGTGACTTGTACCACTTATACAGGTTTGTGTTCAACCCAAGCATCTTATCTCTGCTCAGGGTAACAGGTCAATTGTTTGGATAATAATCCTTATCACCCTTTGCAATCTAGTCCTGGAGTCACTGGTCTAAATCTCCCCAAGAAGAGGGGTTCTATAGATCATACTTCCTACAAAGCTGCTTACACTGAAGATGCAGCTCTTATGGGGCTCAGCCAGGCAGAATGGATTTCCTGAAGACCAAGAAAATATGATACTACATAGATAAATCTGTTCATCAATGGATCTTGGAGGAATCCTAGATGGAAGATAGCAGGGAGACCCAAAACAAAGGCTGGAAATTTTAGATTTTCTTACACCAATCAGTTTGTCAGGTTAGCATGGTGTTTCAGCTAAGGCATTGACCATTCCATTATAGAGCCTGTCTCTAAATAGTTTAGGCTTATACTAAAATTGAAAAGTATTTTTTTCCAGGAAACTCAGTCATGCCCATCCCACCAGCTCTTGTTTTGTGCAGTATGCTTCTGCACATTAGGGCTCAGTTCCTATACACCGACGATTGCTATTTGACTTGAGAGAAGAGCACAGTCCTGTGCTTAATATTAGTCACAGAACTTGCAAAGAAGCCAAGCGGTCAATCCAGCAAGGGGCCTGTTGCTGCAGTTTTTATAACTCATCAGGGAAGTTTGTCTGCATCTACCTTACTGGCGGTAGATTCATGCTTGCTGTGGTGCCAGCGTGAGCCATGATCCTACATCGTACTGGAGACCCACACTCTGTGAGGCCGATCATTCTCTTCCCCTGATGAATTCCATGAGGAAATACTAACTCACTTGCCCTGTACTTCCCTGTTTTTACTATTTCCCTCAAGGGGATATTGACCATTACTATTAGATGAAATTAAGTGGCTGATGTCGAGAAGTAACCAGAAACTACACGTGTTCTGTATTATACTCAGAAAGACAGAAAATATAACCACCGTCACTGTTAGATGAAGCTCTCAATGACAAGAACCTGGTTTTCCCCTTATCTGTATAGGCTTTCTCTCAGGAAAGAAACCCCACAACAAAAAGGCAGCCTCTGATGCAGAGCAGCATCGGCAGAGCTAGCCTGAGAGAAAGTCACACACACAGTCCCATGAAGAAGCTGGTTGATATTTCTGCAAACACTGTCTACAGGCTGTTTCTACCTACAAGTGAGAACCACCCCTGCTTTTCTTTCATATGACAAACAGTAATGATGACATTAGGAACCAGACCCAAAAGGAGTTAGTGCTATCTTTTCTGTAAAAACACAATTTGCATGTCTTTTCATACCTAGTCTAAGAGTGAGAAATATCAGGATAAATTGTGAAATAGAAACTGGGTCTTCCTCTTCTCCAAGAATTCCTTTTTCAGAAAAGGAGACGTTTTACCTCCCCAGGGGAGTTCTAGTCTTCCCTGAATTAAAGTACTTGTTTTGCACCCTAAGTGCATAGGACACTTCCCTTGTGTCTCCCACCCTCCAAAACCTCCAAACATTTGTTGCAGGGACACCAGCATTTGGATTGATGTTAAAAAACAAACATATCCTTGAATTTTGAAGAGAAAATGTGATCCTTTTACCTGAAAGATGAAAACCATAAAAAGCCAAAGTCACGGTAGTAACAGAAACAAACTTCACATTAATTCTTCTTGTAGCTTTCTCTGTTTGCAAGCTGCATGCTACCATGCCTCCTCTCCTGGCTGTCCTTATTCAAGCAGATCTCTCACACTTGTTTCATGACTGCAAAATTCTCTTCAGAGGGGAATTTTGTTTAATTTTAATTGCAGTTTGGCCACATCTTAAAATGGCTGTAAACTCTGAAGTTGGGGGCAGCGGAGAGCAGCAAAGCCTGTACGATTAGGCTGACATACAGCAATACTGCCACAATGAATTTTTTTTCCATATCATCGTTTCTCCCATATTTAGCAACTGAATTCTGTGTTCAAATAGTTTTTTCAGAAGTCCCTTCTGCTGCAAGCCCCTCTTCCTCAGAAAGCGTCCCGAACTTTCATCAGTCATTTGCCCATTAGAAAAAGAAAACTGGGTTCAAAGCTGTAAAACAGCAAGTGTCACGTCAAGAGCAAGAATTTGTAGCAGATACTGTGACCTGACTGGTTTATTTATCAGTATCAAACGCAACTGCTAGTCTCGGAGATAACATTATTGAAATTCCAGGACTGCATGAACAACATGCTGCAACTTGTTTCCTAGCACAGTTTATCACTAAGTAATTCTTACAAGAAATTCAACATACTTCTGTCCAGAATTGGAGTGTTTTGGCTTCCTAGACTCAGAATTTCAGGTTCCAGAAGCAAAGTGAGAGTGGGTATGTGTGGGGAAAATGGTCTTTCCCATTTTTTGCAAGACAGAGAATCACTATGAGTGCAATCTCTGTATCTCCAGATTCACAAGTGACTGGTGCAAAGAGAATCAGTAAAAATTTTCATTTAATTTGACAGAAACATTTCTGTGCTAGGAATTCTCTTCTCTGCTTCACAGAATGAGCCATAATTTGCCTTTAACTCACAACAGGAACAGAAAAATTAAACAACAAGAATTCAAACACCTTCACTTTAATTTCTCTGACAAGGGATGTTTTAGACGTTTACAGATGCTCCCAAGAAGGAGCATGTCTGCAACAGCATTTCTCCTCTCAATAACTGAAGCCTTTTAAGCAATTCAATAAAAAGCAAAGGAAAATGAAAAGTAAAGTTGCGGAGAGAGGGTATCGTGGAGGGGAAGCGAGAATAAAAACATGCAGGCTTATGCAGCCAGCCATCTGCAAAGCTGAAGGTTTCACAAAGAAAAAAAGCTTCTACTGTTCCTGAATCAATGACTTCCCATTTACAAGCTAGCTGTATAGAAAGAGATTCAAAATGGCTCTCAAGGAATTCATGCCAGTCTTGAGGACTGTTTTCTCGGCTCCGTTTTCCCCCCCTCCTCCTTTCACAGTCACAAGGATGTAAGTATTTATCAGTCCTGTACCCGTGCCAGCATACACTGGAATGAGTCAAAGGGACCTGGCACTGAATCACAGGGATTTGTGTTGCTAATAAATACAGCAGGCCCCATCCATTGTTGATTAATTTTGACTGAAACCTAAACACCAAACAACAAACACTCTTCTGAACTGCTTTGGTACCCATTAGTTTGATGTGTTTATTAGACAAGACTGTATTCTTTCAAGTTTATTAACAACAGATTAGAGTATCTGCAAACAAATATAGTTTCATTATTTAAAGGTGTGGGCACCATACACTAACATTTTTAGGATTTGACAATAAACACACACAAGAGTGCCATATCAGATTGTACTTAGGGTGAAAAAAAAAGAAACCCTAGTTAATGTTGAAGAGCAGCCCAGTGCCAGCTCTTCACATTTTCGGAAATCACCACTCAGAAGATGCAGAATGATGCCTCTGGGATATCACAAAGACTAAAAATGAATTTTAAAAAAACCCTACTTTTAAAAAATCTGTGGAGGAACCATAGAAATTGCATTAGTTCATAGAGGGTTCAGAGTAAACAGAAGGGGGTTGGTACTTTTGTAGCATATTTTGCAGCTAAAGAACTTCCTTTAAACCCTGCATTAAAAGTTGTGGGAGATTCATTTGCCAAATCAAAGTATTCCAGCAGAGCTCAGCAAAACCATCAAATCTCACTATTAAACCTTGCGCTTATTTTCCCAAAGATTTTATATCTTGCAAACAGGTGTTTACTGAGCTGAAGCATCCGGTAACAACCAAACAAACTGTTAGCAAAATATTTATTTAATTGTTAAACCTTACGAACCCCTTGGTACCACCCTGCTCTCTGATAGTCAGTTTCCTTTGGTCTCCGCAGTCTTTTTTCTCTACAGCTCTCTCCTCTACACTTCATTTGCGGAACCCAAACTGCAGCAGAAGCCAAGAGGGATGCTATTTCATAACGAGACTGGCAGCTGTTCTTACACTACGAGCGACTGGAGGGCATCTCTTGAGCTATTCAGGAGCTGGGTTTCAGTGGGTCCTGTTGGGTAACTCAGAGCATCGACTTCCCCAGGTTACAAGACAGGAGGGATGCTGCCACAAATACCATCAAGTTGCTTTAGTTCCTAACTCCATCCTCAACCATACCCTGGGCTGAAATGGCGCTGCACGAGCCTGGAAAACAGTGTCTTCCCCTGCCTATGACATACTCCTTGAGAGCACAACGTGGAGGAAGTACAGTCTTGGCATCCAGCTTGCAGGCTTCGAAAGGTTAACAACCTTCCACTGCACTGAGAAAACGATTGCTTTTCCAAGCCTGGAGTTTCTTACAGTTTTATGAACTCTTGAAATACCACATTCCTCTGCTTCAAAGCTACAAAGCCAAGAAAAGCAAGCTACCTAGCTAGGCTTGGTAAAATAGTGGCAGGTCGCACAGCCTCTGGTGGCGATACCACATTTCTAGGATTATCTACATGCGTCCAGAGCCAGCTGATGTCATTGTGAGGCCACTCTCCACAATCTTTAAGAACCCATGGAGATCGGGGGATGTCCCAGAACACTGGAAGATGACTTAATGTCATCTCCACCTACAAGAAAAGCTTAAAGGAAGATCCAGAAAATTATAGGCCCATCGGTCTTACTTTAGTCCCTGGGAAAGTTATGGAACAAACCCTCCCAGGGGCTATCACAAGTTAAATGAAGCACAGGACTGAGGAAAGCCAGCACGGATTCACCAAGGACAAATAGTGCTTGACAAACCTGATTGCTTTCCATGACAAAGTAACCTGATCGGTTGAGGTGGGATGAGCGTTGGACATTGTCTATCTGAATTTCTCCAAGGCTTTCAATATGGTTTCCCTCAGCCTTCTAGAGAAACTGATGTGTTATGATCTAGACAAGTGACCTGTGTGGTGGGCAAGCAACAGGTCACACCCAGAGGGTGGTGGTAAATAGCTCCCTTTCAAAATGGTAACCAGTCACAAGTGGAATCCCCCAGGGATCAATATTGGGCCCAATGCTGTTTAATATCTCTGTAAGCGACCTGGATGATGGGATTAAATGTACCCTGATTAAGTTTGCTGATGATACCAAACTGAGTGGGGAGATGGACACTTCAGAAAGGAGAGCCACGCTGCAGGAAGACCTGGATAGGCTGGAGGAGTGGGCTAACAAGAACTTTATGCAGTTCAACAAGGACAAGTGCAAGGTCTTGCACCTGGGAAAATATAATCCAGGAGTGCAGCAAGTCTGGGATCTACCCAGATGGGGAGCAGCTCTGTGGAAAAGGACCCAGGGTCCTGGTGGACAACAAGCTTAATATGAGTGAGGAGCATGCTGCTGCAGCAAAGAAAGCCAATGGGATGCTGGGTTGCATCAACACAGGCGTCACCAGCAGAGACAAAGAAGTCATCCCACTCTGCTCAGTGATTGTCAGGCAACACCTGGAATACTGTGTTCAGTTTTGGTCCCTGCTATGCAAAAGAACGTGTGGACAGGCTGGAGAGGGTCCAGAGAAGGGCCACAAAGATGATCAAAGGACTGGGAAGGCTGCCTTCTGAGGAAAGGCTGAGGGAACTGTGTTTGTTCAGCCTTGAAAAAAGAAGGCTTTAGGGGAGACCTTATCACCATGTTCCAGTATTTAAAAGGTGGCCACAAAGAAGATGAAGGCTACCTTTTCACAAGGACTCACATGGAAAAGACAAGGGGTAATGAGTAGAATTTACTCCTGGGGAGATTCCAGTTGGAAACAAAAGGAAAATTTTTCGCAATGAGACCAAACACCACCCAGAGAAGTGGTGGATTCCCTAACATCAGACAATTTTAAGATTCAGCTGGATAGGGTGCTGGACCATCTTCTCTAGACCGTGCTTTTGCCAAGAAAGTTTGGACCAGACAATGCTTGAGGTCCCTTCCAATGTGGTATTCTATGATTCTGTGATGATTCTCAAAAAAAAAAAAAAAAACCAAAACAACAAACCAAAGAACCTCTCTGCTAAATCCAGAAACTAAAGCTTTGACTAGGATGCAAGTGGTCACTGCAGAACACAACCAGGTAAATATTCATCAATTTTCTACTTACGCTATCTGTTCAAGTCTCTAAACAATAATGAAGGATGATTTCCCTTAATCTCCTGTGATAAACAAAAAATGAGTTTTGTCTACTCTTATTTTACTTCACAGACTAATAGAATATATGAATATGCTTTTTGTTTCTGTCATCAGTTTGATTTCAGTTATTTATTTCTTTTCAGACATTTACAAGCCTCTGAGTTTAGATGCCAATAAATTAAAGTGCATCATTATTACTTAGATGGATGACAACACTAAATTATCCTCCCTGTTTTCTCATATGGCATTTTAACCCAATCAAGGATCAAACTAAGGACAGTTCAAAAGGATTAAAACGCAACTTCTTTGTTTGATGCATTGAAGTCAAATAATGATTTCTGCCTCAAGGGAAGCATGATTCATAACCATTAGCTGGCAATATTATAAGAACTCATAATATTAGAGTTTGCATCCTAAAGTTTTCAGAACCAGCAAAATTCTGGTCTACTAATACCTATGCACCCCCTGACAGAGTGGACTCCAAAAATGCCCTGCAGACATATTTCCATGGTAGCTCTACATCAGGTGCTGGGGCAACTGTGGGAGCCAAGTGTTCAGACTCAGTCCTTAGTTAGACTTCGGAATTAGAACTCTGCATCGATGCTCTCCATATTTGAGGAAAGATTAATATTTAAATGGTGAGAACCTCACCCATGTTTTCAATACCATAATAATATATGCTTTACCCTTTTCTTGTATGCAGGCTAACATTTCTCTTTTCTATTATGAATGCCACTGTACCTCAGACAGATGTTTGCACTGAGCAGGCTCTAATACCTAAGTCTTAGGTTACTTCGGTTAATTTAAAAATCAGTAATAAGATTGCTTTTATTGGAAAACAGTGACTTTTTTAGAAAAAATACTTATGCTTCTAACAGAAAATTTAATTTCTCACAGCATTGTTCTGTCACTAGTTTTATTAGAAATTTCTGAATACCCCAATAAGTAGCCCTCAATAAACAGTGATGAAATGTTTGTTCCACAGATCAGATAGTCAAGTGCCCAAAGACGTTTTCATTTAATGGGCCGTTTCAGGCATTATTTCAATGTGCTATGTTGTCATAACGATACTACAATGTCTGTTATTTGACCATATACTCATTCAAGAGGAAAAGTCATGCTGATCTTATCAAGGCTTATTAGCTTTCATTGTAGATTCAAATCCTGTAATTTATTAATCTGAAGATGAAGAGTACGTAATAGAAACTTCATGGAGTTTGAGTGGCTGTTTTATTTTACAGTTTCCAAAAGATTTGGAAATCTTTTGGCAGAATATCTTCCTATTGTTTTGAAGAACCTATCTTCACAAGCAGATGCGAATGTCATTATAGACAAAAGCTCACAGGAGGGCTTTGCATTAGAGGCTTGTTTGGTAGGGGTTTTTTTATCACCATCTCCACTCTGGCTTTTATTTCGTACAAATCATTTCATGTGTTCCTATTTAAGAAGGTTGAATGCAAACCACTCATCCAATTTTTCTGATGTTCTCATACTGTGTTCTGCTACCAGAGCCTATAATTGCCATAAAGCAGGTTGAATTGCACTGGAAAATAATCTTTTCACATTTTCACTGGCACATGAAAGACAACCTTTCAAGTAAAGTTCACCATACTTAGAGTTAAATGTATCCAAATAGCTGTAAATTTAGTTTTACAGTTTGGTAACTCTCGTTGATCTCAACTGAAATATTCCTGCTACTTTTTTCCTGTAGAGTTGCAACATATTTATATCCTATGAACCAAGCCACTCACAGAATCACTGCTCAATGTCTTAATTTCTTCATGAGTTGGTAGAACTCAAGCCCACAGCAAAACTCCCCAGAAAAAAATCAGAAATCCTGCAGACTACATCAGGCAGTGATAATAGACCTTCTGTACTGACAAGATCAGTTTTTCACATTTATATGTGAGAAAAGTGCAGGGGAAAAGTACCAACTCACTGCATTGGATCTGGAAATGACTTGTCTGGAAATGAGAGAAGTCATCTTGGTGCTTTAAAACCTTGCAAAACTCTATCAAATGTGGCTGTTACAAAAATTAGTGAAGACATTCATAGCTTTCAGCAATATAACATCACACCTGCATCGCTGCTTGCCCCCATCCTCCTTTGGTTTATCAGTATGATTGTTCAAATAGAACTGCGTATTTCTCTCAGCCTCATAGAGAGCAAGCCTGGGTCTATTAAGGTGTCTTACCAAACACACCAAGCAGGCTGGCAAACTGCCAGTCTCCAAAAGACCTTCTGACCAGTGCCATGCAGTAAACAGGAAGCATTTCCAAAACAAACACGTTCTTTAACACGAGATATTTGGTCCTAGGCAGTCTGCATACATCTGCTTGACCAAAAATGTTACCATCTCTAAATATTAGGCAAAGCAGATACAACCTCTTCAGACAATGCACAGCTTGTTTCAACACACTAGCATCCCTTAAGGGTCCCACTGACTTGAAGGACAACGTCTTTAAAAATACATCTGCTGAAGTTTTTTGTTCAGCTCTTTTTCAGAAGCTATTACAAGGTCAAGAGAAACCAATGTGTTAAAAGCCAAGCACCTCAGCAGGTTTTTCAAGGAATTTCCAAACCAGGTTTCTTGTCTTGAACTAGTCTTTCTTTCCCAGCTACTCCATGTAAACATACAGGCACCTTTTGCCTAAAGCTGATACAGTCACAGAAGGAAGGAAGATCAATAACCAAGTCAGCATGTGAATACTGTATTATTAATTATGACAAAATAGTTACAAAAAGACAGTTACAAATTTGTTGCGTGGTGGTGGGTAGCAGGGTCAGGTTAAAAATGAAGGACTTTGATTCTACAAGAAGCCCAACTGACTTGCTTATAACAGCAGTTTGGTTGAATGTTATCATGTTTATTGTGTTAGTCATGCTAATTTAAAAATAACCCAAGGTGGAAATCAAGTATCTCTAACCAATGGTATCCTACTGCAACTAAGCCAACAGATTTATTTTTCTAATGTGTTTCTGTCATAGAGAAGGCTCAGGTACACCTCATTTTAACTTCTAGAAGTTAATATTTCTGAGATATGCTTTCAGTCTGGGGTTCAAGACAGCCTCAAGCCTAAAAGCAAGCCAGCTAAAGTCACCATTATTGCCTTAGTTTGGGCTAACATTATGAAAATATACACACATACATTTTCCTCCCCCTTTTCTAAATTTTTACCCAGCCTGCTGACTACTTAGAGCATTGCCTTAACCTTCCTCCTAACAAAATCAGTGGAGATCCCAGACTAACCTGGAAAAATAGGTTTCTAATAGCCCCCCTCTCTAATAGGTGAGATTATATATAAGCGTAATCTATATTAAGCTTAGAACAATGCTACAAAGCAGAAGAATTCTCACTCCCTTATGGCTCTAAAAAGCAATTTTTATATTTTTCTCCTGTGCAGGTCAATTTGGCGTGCACAGCATTAATTTTGAAGGAGGCTAACACTGCTAATGAAGGGTTTTCCAAATAGCACAAAGGAAGCATTTAATTACATTTGGGCCTGTTGAGCCCAAAGCCTAGTAAAACAAGTCAAAAGTGAGTTGAGAATAATAAAACAGCGTCTGTGTTTCACTCTGATTCCCTGAGTGAGATGGGGAATTTGCATAACATTTTAATGTAGAGTAAAACTGCAACTCTTGAGGTTAAGTTCTTTCAGCAACACACTAATGAGACAAACACCTTACAGCTAACCCTACTAATGATCCTATGTAAAAATTTAAATAGGGATAGGATTAGACAGGAAATTTCTCTTTTGCAGGGTGAATTAGGAAGATCTAAAAGGTTCTACAGTGCCTGCAGAGGCATTGAAATTACAGCCCAGATATAAGAAATACTGAGCTCATTATGCCAATGAAATGGCTACTGTGGTGCTTCATTCAGTGCCTGGGTTATAAATGCTAAGCTTAGACTCTTATCTCCAGGGTCATTTCATATGCCACTTGGTTCATACTGATATGTCTCCTAAGGCTGTATTTCCCCACATGCTCCTTTCTCAAACTATAGTAATTCATACAACTTGAAATCCTTCCATTCCTCTGTTTACTAAAACTAGCAAATGTTCAATAAACCTCCAACATGTCCCACACAGTCATGTGTTTCTAAGCCACCTGGCAGAATCTTGTCGTTATAGAAAAAAGTATTTGTGTCATCCAGTTTTCTCATGGTAACTGGTGGGAAGTAATTAACTAACATATTTGGGGGTCTGTTCACAAAGTGATCCCACGTTTTGTTTGTTTACTAAGACCAACAAGTATTTCGTAGAAATCAGTTCTAAAAATTGACTAACGTGATTTTTTTTCTATTTGATTTCGGATCAACAAGATAGGATTACTTTTAATTTCTACCTTTTAAAATTTTTCCCCAGAGTCATGAACTGGATTATAGTTGAATCATGTCAGGTCCATTTTATGTGGGACTTCTTCGTTCAAAAGAGGATTTGAAGGTCATCTTCTCCCATCTGTCTTGGTGTACACCTATCCAAAGAATTTGAGGATTTGGTAGGTTTAAAACCTATCACTTCTCCCTTGAAAATGTGATTAAATAGGCAATGATGACCCATCATATATTTACAGGGTAATCATATGACACCTTACCTTATACCTTAACCTAGGCATCTACATTTCCTGTACAGTCAGGGGAGAAAACGTCCTCCAAAAGATGACTGAATACTTTTTGTATGTTTAAAGGTAGAACGCTGTTCCCTGTTACTCCACAAACTCTCTTCCTGAGAAGAAATTTTCACTTCATTGTGTTCCAGCTGACCACTGCTTTTTTTTCATTGCTGATCTTGTTACTTCATACTGTCGTATGTGTCAGTGGCTCTTTTGCTATCTGTGCAGTGGTCTGTTCATATTCTCCTATGGTGTTGTTCCCACGAGGAATTCCTCAGAGCTAATAGCTTAATTTTCAACCCTCTTCTCCAGGCCACACAAGCTCTACAAATTCTGGCAACATAATATGATCCATTGCTGTTCACTTATCTTTTTCTCCAAATATCAGGCATTGTCTTCCATCAGTTATCGGAGCTGGCGCAGTTCCGTGGGCTGTTCTGCACACTGTAGTAACTGAGTTTTACATGCCTTTCTCATCTATCAGTACTTTTGTATCACTCCTTTAGTATCACGGGTTTTTTGTCAAGCACATTTCTATTGCTTTCTCTAGGTTTAAAACTTCGAGTGTTCATTAATAACTTCAGGAAAGTTATGTTTCAGAATACAGTCTTGCCTTTTATCAGACATTAAGCTAAGTTCCCAAACTCAAAATAGTGGCTTTTCAGCTTGAAAGCATTTAGTCACTTGGAAGAGCCTTACTTTTTTTTTTGGTGGGGGGGTGTGTGTGTGCACATCATTACTCTTCAGAATGCTACAGCAGTGTTTTGGTTGGCCTCCTTTGCCTAAGATAAGCTGAAAACTATTCAGGTATTGCAGCAGAACTGCCTGTTGTCAGTGACCATTACCTGAGATACAGACTGAAGCATTACATACTATTCATTTGCTGTCTATGTAACCAAAGAGTTGCAATGGTGGTAGGTGTTCAGTTCTTCCCAGAATATTATCTTTGGCCATTGCATTTTCATCACTGTGTATTTGTTTAGTAATCACTCAAAGCTTTTGAGGGAAGCCTCTCCACCACCTGCACTCTATAGTCATTGCTGCTACGTAGTGTGGTTATTTGCAGAACTACAGCCTTCTACTAGAGTCTCTTAATAGCTCTGCCCGCAGAGTTTCTTTCCGATAACCCCTTTCGTCACCTCCAATCTTCAAGAAGAACCACAGTCACGTCCAGTATTCAAAGTAAACCAAACTAGCTGCCTGTAATGGTATAGAAAAGGAATAAAAGATAGTGAAGAAATTCTATTAAAGCTGTTTCTGTAATCTGTCTCCTGCCTCTACTGATTTCTTCAATAAAACAACATAATTTCATATATTAGACTTTCATACGCAGTTGAGATCTGTAACCTCTGCAACATCCAATTGCAATGGCATAAAAGCAGCCTCAGAACAGTTTAAAAGCAGCAGCAAAATCTGACAGTTTCAAGGCTTCGGTTGCAAGTCCTAAATATCTTATTTCTATACCTATTAAAATTAGTTTCAGGATTTGGGAATGACTGAGGTTCTGTACAAAACACAAATACAATAATATCCAGTGGGAGGAGTATTAGTAAGGCAATTGAAAAAAAAAAAAAAGTTGATCAAGTTGTTCAAGTTATCAAGGTCTCTCACAGAGCTACCCAGAACTTACTTTATTGAGTGGGAGGGGGTGAAAGACTGACTTCAGCTCAGACTGAAGTACTAGAAGCAGGGGAGTCATTTAGGCAAGTCTGACATTTGAGGATGCTTCCGTTCACCAACCAACTCCCTCTACTGAACGTTTCCAGCATGGTGTCACGCAACTGACTGCAGGGGGTTGAACTCAACAGCCAAAAGCAAGGGGCAAAACTATAAGGCCCGCACAGGGACTGACATATAAATTCATATTTAACAATTTCAACTACACTTACATACTGTGCTACACCAGCAAGTCCATGGAGAACCATTATCGCAAACAATTCACTATGCAAGTACAAATTTAATTTTCAAATGATAGTTTTTATCACTGCTTTTTTCTGTCTGTAAAAACACTCAGGGCAGTAGTACAATATGCTACCTCAGTCTGGAAAGAAAAAAGGAAAACTTGGAATTTTGTACAGTAGTGATCTGTAGTTTATATGGTCTCCCTCTGGGTCTAATACTCTGACTAATGACATTCAGAAAAAACAGTTCAATAAAAAAATGGAAGCTGAGGCTGTATCACAAACCGTACCTCACAAGCTATCAAACTTCAGACCTCCAGATTTCAATTAATCACAATCCATCATATCACATATACATTGGAAAAGGTAAATCAGACTCCATATCAGTCACCATAATTAATTTAAAGAATTAGAGTCATGACAGGCAATATAATTAAAAGAGGCAGGATTAAAAAGAGTTGGAGGGGAAGGTCGTTGTGTTTGGGTTTTGGGGTTTTTTGTATTTTATTTTTTTTTAACAATGTCATCTTCCAGTAACTCTTCTGTTTCATCCTATTCCATCTCAGCCTCGGAGGTTACAGACTTGGCTTCAAAGAATTTCTTGGCACTCTCATAGTCATAAAACAAATATTCTATAACTTCCAAGATCAAACACACTTTGGCGGGATGCAAAATAGCTACCTCTGCTCCAGTTTGGGCAGACACACTTGTAAAGTATTGAATTTTTGCCTCTGCACCTGAGCAGCACATGCTATATCATGAAATATGCAGGTCTTCATTATGCTTGCTTTTCAAAAAGATTGCTTGCCCTTCTCTACAACTAGAACTAGTATCTATTTGAATGTGCTTTTCCAAAAGTAATCAAACACCTCACAGAATCTATAAGAACCTTTTGTACTTCAGAAAATCCAAGATTGCTCTATTTTACTATTTTAAACATTGCTTTTAATACAAGTCGCACTGTCATGGGCAGAGACTGTCTGCTAAGGATTATGTCAAAAAATGTAGTTTTTGAAGGAAGGACTTCTTCTTTGGGAAAAAACTAAAATCTTTTAGATTTAGGAAAGAAAAACATTTGCAGATTTTGGTATAGTTTGAGGGGACAGAAATGATATCAACACAAGAAAAGCAGAGACAAGAAAAATCTGTATACCTTCAAGTACAAATGTTCCCTCTCCTTGCTTTCTAAAAACTGGACAGGAGTAAGTTTAAGGGTGAAATGTATTTAGAAGTCTTACTATTAAGAAAAAAAAAAAAAAAAAAGAAAGAAAGAAAAAAGATTGAAGAAAAAAACAAGCAATGTACATAGGGTTTTCCAGCAATTGAAGCCATTCATGTCCCAAGAATCCTTCTTACAGACACGCTTACATTTAAAGACATGTACATGAGCTTCAATATGAAACAGCAAGATTAGCAGAACTATTCCTGAAAGACTGAATTCCCTGTTCCGGAGGTTGAAGAGGGAAAAGAGATAAATAGGATTTCTAAGCCATTCTGCATTATCTTCTTTTCTCTACTGCCACCTAAATCCAGGCCAAATAAGAGGTAAATGCAAGTCCCCTGGATAACACCTAGCCACAGAGCACTCCTCCGGCTCCCATCCTCCTTCCTTCCAGTCATGCCAGGACAGACATCTCAAGCTCCCTTTAAGCCAATATAAATCTTCCCTTCTCTCATTAAGGCAGCTTCCCAGCTGCTTTGCACTATACGGAGCAAAGCCACTGGAGCAAAGACTAAGCACCTTGCTGACTTTCACTGTTAATGCATTCCCTCATTCATACATTATTCAGTAACGCCGAACCGGCGTGCACCATGCATGCAATGTGATGGTACTCCAGAGACGGCATGTGCAGGAGGTGGCTGCACACCAACCTGCAAAACTATTCCAATACAATTATCTTCAACATCTTGGACTGAACTGCCAACACATTTGACTTCAGCAGGAGGAGTCATTGGCAGGGTAGGGAATGGACTATGCATATAATTAGTCAAGCTGTTCTAAAAGTTTCCATCAAAAAACCTGTGTTTCAGTGGAATGCACACATACTGCAGACCTCTGAGCCTTTCAACAGAAACCAAATAACCTGAGTTGCCTCCCATACTGGCTGTTAAATTCCTCAAGTCCTCTGGCCACATGCACAGTATGTTTCCAAATTCACTGGACAAGGTAGGGTCTTAATATTACAGCATAATATACGTAAATCTTTCTGTTGTTCTTTTTTTAAATACCAAATACACATGTGGTAATTACCCAGTAAAATTGCCATTATTTAATGCAGTAAGTCTAAACATTTAGATTATTACAGTAGCTTGACCTTTGAAAAATAAATGTATTTCAACTTTGTAATGTAAACTGAAATCAGAAGCATCAAAGCTAAGCATTTTTAATGAATTGTTTTATATTTACATACACAGATCTGTGCATATATATACACACATCCCTGCTAGTACTTCCAAAATATAAAATCAAAATTCTGTTCTACAGAAAACACTGACTTGGAACAGAAACATTTTTCAAGTTTCCAGAACTCAAATACTGGTTCTCAGCATGGTTCCTGCAATAATAAGTGCCGTGGAAAAAAGCAAGAAGAAAATTAACAAGTTAGTATTCAAAGTGGGGTTTGAAAAGCACACAGCAAATGAGTCACAGGCCATGTTTTGAACAAAAAAAACCCCAGAAAACATAATATAGAATTCAGTAAGCACTGATGTTCTCAATGATGTAGGGATCAAGGAATTTGTAGGAAAAAAAAGTATGGCCTAACAATTTTGGCATTTGTAACTTGTTGCAACGCAAAGTACTCAAATGGTCCTTAAATACTATTTGTGAGCAAGAATACAGACTCAGAAGGAGAAAACAGACTGATGCTATACTGACTCTTTATTCCCTGGCTTCTAGAACTTTACAATATAATTCAAAATTTTGCAACTATAACATGACTTCCTCTGTACATATATCAAGACAACAATGTGCAATTTGATCTAGATTAGTAACCCAAATTTAAAGTTTGGAAAATTGATATACAGAGGTGAAGCAAGTTGCCTAAGGTCAGAGAAACTGAATAAGCAAGAGAAAAAACATCCAGTTCTCCTGAAACGGGGGATCCTAAACGGGATTTGCTGCTTTACCACTTCTTTATCACGTCAATGTTAGAATTCTATTTTCCCCCCCATAGTTACTTATTCATAGGCTTTACAGGTCAGAAGGATCTCAAGGGCCGTCAAAGGTAATTCTAACAAGTTTAATAACGGTCAGACAGCATTAGGGAAGGAGGCCGGACAAGACAGAGCTGAATAGGCGTGAGGCCTCAGCACTCAGGTGAGCTCTCTGTCATACATAACTTTCAAGTTTTCTTCAGAGATCACTGACAGGGACTTAGAAGCAAAATCATAAGGTGAACTAAAAGAAAAAAAACCAAAAACCCAACAATAAAAAAACCACCACCACACAAACAAACCAAAAAACCAACCTGCTTTCCATATGCAAATATCACCATCTATCTCTACTACAGTAACAGCCAAAGACCAAGGAGGGTCTGTTGTACTGGGCACCCACCAAGCAAGAGGGTCTTTTCCCCTGAAGAGCTTACAACCCAAACAGACCAGAGGCACAGCGGACAGGGGAGGCGTAGAAGAACATTGTTCATCCTGCCAGCAGCTCACAGCACCTGAGGATCACTGTCTTACCTTGTCTGCAGAAGGTGAGCAATGCCTCACCCATCAACAGAAATGCCATTTCCCTACTTATTTTATCTGACCACACCATTCTGCACAGGCGGCCTCTGGAAGCCCACAAGCACAGAGCTGGTCACCTGCAGTCTCCCTCAGCCCGTCCTCATTGCAATCGCTCAGAGAGCTGCACCAGAGCAATACCCGTCATGTTTCATGGTGTAGGGCAAGGAATCACACTACCCCATCTCTTCTGCAGTCTACAGTCCCCCATAGCCTCACACTTTCCAGGAGCTATTGAAGCTCTGAAGAGGCGACTGGCATTTAGATGACAGAATATTGAAAAGGTCAGGGCTGTACGGCACAATGCAGCCATTCACAGGGCACGCCAGCTACTCAAATGCCATTCCCTCTTTCTGATGACAAAGGCCACAGAGCACAACAGGAAACAAACCAGCATAATCACATGCTTTCAAGAACTAGCAGGCTTTGAGTTTCTTCATAAATCATGAGGTAGGAAAGATCATCAAATTCTTTCAAACGTGGCTTCTTGAGCTCACAACACTCGGCGCCGACTGCTGCGCTTTGCAAGCCAGCAGCTTCTTGCCATCTCCATCGCAGACTGAATCCGTTCCCTGCTCTCCCTTCATTTCGCAAGCAGGAATATCTCCTCACACCTGCTAGCACAAGCCATGCTGAACAGTAGCCCAGGGGCCCTGGAGTAGGTATTTATGCTACCCTGCCACAAACCTCAGCCTAGTTTCCTCTACAGAAGTTCTCCGAGTAGGAAGTGACACCAATATAACCTCTTTCCCAGGCATAGTTAAGATCATAAAGTCCCATGAGATCTTGTGGCAGCAATGCAAGAATGCAGTTATATTTCATTTTTTCCCCCCGCTTCCCTACAAACTTCAGCCAAGACACTTCACGGTCAGGACTAAACCTACTAGTGGTGCTAACCTTCCAGACTTTACAAATTTCCCAATTTTGAAGCACAAGGTTCTCCTGCCTTTAAAAACGTGAGGGGTGAAGGAGTACCATTACTTTCAGTAAGAACTGCTGATGAACAAAAATGCCTCATTTTCCCAACTGCACTTCTGACCAAGGCCAAAAAGCCTCCTTACCACACAACGTTAGAGTCAGCCTACAAACAAATCCTTTCCTTTCAGGCAAAGCTGCCTGCTGAGTTAAAAAAAGCCTCTCAACTCCTTCAGCTGAGCGTCCCTTAACAAGAAAGAGATGTCATTTGCAGATGAGATTGAGGAGAGCTGATAAGGTGGAAGGGCTCTGCTTGCCTATTGGAGGCATGAAGTAGGATGCTCATGTCAACAACAATCCAGCCACAGTTCCCACATCCCACTCTCTTGCTGGAACTACCACGGAAATTCTGTGATTCATGGATGTCCCTGTAAAGTTTTGCACCATTTCTTAGTCTCTTCCATAATACACTTAAGACTTGACACTAAAATGCTTTGATACTCTGTTCTGTAATTCCTCAGCAATTAAATAGCATTAAAGCTAGACTTCTGAGGGTGTAAAGTAAGGCAGCCTCACTAGACTTTGCAGAGTTTTGAGCAACATACATTTTGGACCCAATTACTTTTTATTCATCAGGTTCTCACATGCAACTGCAAATGCTACTATGAGGAAGGACACTTAGCATTTCCAGAAATCAAATCAGTATGAAGAAAGATTTCTTCCTGCCAAAATTTGGTGCTAAGACATCATTCCATTCCTGTGCTCCAGAACTGCTCTTATGGCATTTGTAGGGGAAATAAGATTACCAGTCATTACTGACTTTTCATTGTGCTTCTTCACAGCTTCTGCTATCATTTTGCACATATAAAGAGGAAAAGACACCATAGAGGCCAGCTCTGTGATCCTTTTTCATTTTTACAAGACAGGGGACATACAACCTAATGGCTCCACAGGCTCCAAATTTCTATTTAGCCTATTTTCAGGGAAGCAGTGCTGTCTGAAGAATTGTTTCTAGGATGGTAGCCAGGTACAGCCTCAATAAAAACTCTGGTCCATCACATTGGCGTTGTTAGAGGTATAATCCATTATCCTTGACAAAACACTCTCCAAAGGTTTCAGGATTTTTATTATTCCCCTTTGCTTGGCGTTCGTTTGACTGTACCTGGAATATTGCATCCAGTTTTGGTAATCCCAGTGCTAAAAGGATGTTGACAAACTTGACCAATTTTACCAAGCTACCAGCTAGCAGCAGCTTGCCCATACGTAAGAAGAGATTAACAGAGAAGACAGAGACAGGATCTTTACAGCACTGCCAGGCAGGAGAACAAGAGACCAAACTAGAAAACTCAACCAGGAAAGGTTCCAACTAGAGTATCAGGAGGAAAAAAACAAATAAACAAACAAACAAGAAACCCCACACACATGAAAAAACCCAACAACAATAAAACCCGCAGCACTATGAAACTAATCTAACACCATAACAGTTTGCCCTGGGAGGCTGTGGGAACTCCGTCCTTGAAGGATTTCAAGATCAGACTAGCAAGAGGCTGGGCTGGACATCGTCCTAAAATGCGAGATTATGAATTTACACTGCCTGCTACTTTTCACATTTCAGCAGTATCCTGATCCTAAAGTGCTTCACAAGAAAAAGCCCTGACCTTGCAAGTGTCCCCAGTGGATTGCATCAAAGTCAGCGTGGTTCCTGGCTGATCACTACTCACACTGAGCCAATAGAATTGAGACAAGACCTAGAAGTAGAGTTTAAGTAGGGATCATTTGACCTGCAATATTACTGTCTCTGGGGTTTTGAAAAAATAAGTGAAGAGTATTGCTTTCCAATTGAAATTTCCAATGGAAGCTTAGGAAGTCATCAACATTGGATTTAGCCAGGTTATATGACAAGATATTTGTACAGATCAATTCTGACACTATCTTTCTTCCACTGTCTGCATGTGTCACATCTCTCACAAAACGGACTGAAAAACAGGTTTCTATAGACATGCAAATTCCAAGGCACAAAAAAATTATTCCCCATTCAGTTCGTCTCATTCTTTACCAGTTCTTTTTCCTCACTGATTAAAAGCATTCATGCACTTGCATCTTCCACCACCTCCTCCCCCCACCATGGACTATTTGCCTTTTCTCTTTTCTTTTGGTAGCAGTCTATTTTCTGCCCAATTGACAGAGACAAAATTATCCCTATAATTCCCTCTGTCTTTAGCCATTCTCCACTTATTTTACAGCTATATAATTTGTTCCCTTGCTTGCCCCTTTTGAGTTCTCTTGCCATCTGTTACTTGTCTTGGATGTCTTCAGATTTTCTTTTCAGTATATGCAATCTCCTTTTTTCCACTGTTTTGGAATTTAGACCATGTAGCATTAGCAGTTATTTAACTCTTGCAAAGCATTTAGAAATACAGGCCTTGTAGAAGACAATAAACTTGACAAAGTAGTATTTGATTTTGAATTGCTACTCAGTGGGCACATTTAATATTATTTGCAGCTGTTATATTTGCAAGCCGAGGCAGGTGAGGCAGAGGTAAAAGGTTAATGTTCCTTCCTTCAATAGAAAAAGAGGGAGCCCAATTTCTTCTATATTTTTTGTGGGAATTCCATAAAGCATGAGATAAAGGGAAGACAAAATCCATTATCTTTCATTTATTTCCCCATGTCCGACTCTTTATGACACCACACGTATAGCCATGGTAGATTTATGGCAGCAGAGACTGGGTAATACGAGATTTTGTGCAGATTGTAAAAGCTGTGCTGTTTGCTCAGGCAGGAAGCCTGGAGAAAAAGGCAATGCCACTGCAACTTTGCTCCTGTCGTCACCCACATGCGCTGCACTCATGCATGCCGCAAGCTGGCTGCCACAGAGACACTGCCTCCGTCTATATGCTTTCAAAGCATATAGAGTCCAGAGGTACAAAACAGGTCTCCTGGATCTCACTCTACAGGCTTTTTAGTAATTTAAAAAAAAAAAAAAATTAGTTTAGTTTTTCATTTAGCTTAGAGTTTTCTGTTTTCTTCGGGTTTAAGCTATATAGTTTGTAATCAACTTAAAATTTTAGTCTGCAAACAGGCATCATCATATGTGGTTCAAGCCCTTTAATTTTTCAAAAGGCTAAATAAAAGTGACGTTGAGATGATGGGAGAAAATGAATACAAGAATAGCTAAGGTAGATTGGGTTCAATTGAGAAGTACAGGTACAGATTTCAAGGTGAAGATACATTGCATTTGGATGTATAACCAATAATGCTAGGGATTCATCAGCTTTTGATGCTATGTGCTGCCAAATATTTTGTTAAGTGGCATTCTTCTTGCTGTATATAGACCATAGTAAATCTTTAAGAGTAAATGTTGCAAAACTAACAGAAAAGGGCAAAGAAAGTTTGTAAACCTACATGATGGTTTTCATTCTTAAGACCATATTGTCAAGATATGAAGATTTGGAAGTTCATCATTTTCAGTGCACGTACACCTTTCCAAGCCTAATCTCTCTGCTTACTTTTTGAGACAAAGACGGAGTTTTTCAGGATTTTAGAAAGACCCTCGTCCATCTGGTCAATTGTTACAATCTTAAACAGTAAGCCTCCTCCATCCCTCCCCAAATAGCCACTCTGATGCACAGCTCTGGTTCCTAAAACTCCACACATCTTCACTCAAAAAATGCAAGTTCAAAGCATGGGATTATCAGCAAACTTCCCAAGACTTCTTTCTTGTTTCTGATTTTTATCCAAGGTCTTACCAGTCTGTTCATACAATAACAGTCCTTAGGAAATAACTAACAGTAGGCTAGGACTTCAGGTGAGGAAGTTTCACTAGCAGCAGATGAGGAAGTAAAGATTGCAGTTTCATGCAGATTTCTTGATTAAAATCCAAAAGAAAAATAAATTTTTAAACTACATACCAATTTTTTTCAGTTTAAGCTGAATTACTTCCCAATAAATGCCAGTTCCCATCAGAACAGTGCAACTGTCAGGCCTCTACCAGCTAAGTCTTCCATACATTGGTGGTCAGATACCTTGATGCAGACCATTAGCAATCACTTCTGGTTTATTGCATTTTATAATCAAGGTTTGGTGCTCTTGTGAACAAAATGAAACACAAATCTAAAACCCACCATTTATTTTTATTTAATTCTGTATTGAGATTATTAGGATAATCATAACATTCTGTAAAGATTCAAAACTGCAGCGTGACCCTTACTACTTGAGTTCTTCTCTAAGCATGTACTGAAGCTAGAAACCAGAAAGCTTCAGATTGCTTTTGTTTGCTTTTATTAAATCTCCTTCCAAACATCTTGCAAATTCAAACTATCACAACTATCAAAAACCAGTCACAGTATGAGTGGTAATTGCAGCTGATATTTTCAGTTATTTAGAGCTCAGCTGTCCACCCTATAGCTAGACATATAGTTTCCAGTAACGCATATCACTCTCCAACCTCAAGAAAGCTTTAGAAGACTGCAGCGTACTTGCCAACTGTGAAAAATTGTATTAGGTTGCTGAGGTTCTTCAATATGAAGAAACTATAACACACAAATAAATTTTTTTAAATGGCATAACAGATGGGCAGACACCTAAGTAAGATTATTTTTTTTTTCCCCCCAAATGCAGAATGACAGCCAGTTTAGTTTTCTGGCTTTAGCAGGCAATATGTACAATTTTTTCATGATACCTTTTATGTAATTTATTTTCTTTAGAACTTTATTTGTAGTCTGAAATAAAAAGATTGCTTCAGGGTAATATATTTCAATCCATTTGTCATATTTCTATAGATGAAAAATGTGGTTTTGTTCCCATAGTTGAGTTTATATTTCATCTATAATTCAGTTCAGCATGATGTTTATCTGTTTGTTTCCCAACAGACCTGTCGAATTCTCTCCTCACCCTCAACCTTCTTCCCATTGTAAACTGAATGTACTGCATAGAAACCTGCTAAATAAAGCTCACGCTAATTCAGTACAAAGATCCATGACTGATTAGAAAGCTTTTAATTTCCCTTGGCTTATGTGAATAATAAAATAAGAAAAACAAACAGAAAAAGTAACTGTACCCTGGTAAAAGACAATCTCTTAGTATAATAATTGTCTAGCAAGGCTGAGCGTCACAGAAGGCAAATACCCAGTTAGCATTCAGTAATTACGATCCCATTTATTTATACGAATCGTGCTCTGACACAGGTTCAAGTTGTTTAGAAATGCTCCTATTCCCCAAGGCTTCAGCTATATTTATAATTCAGTATCCCATACTATTTTCCTGGTGTTATGGCAACAAGAAATACAATATTTAGAGATCTGTCAAGTTCTGACAAGGCCAGGCAGCAGACTTCGCATCACCCTATCATATTAAAACAGAGCAGGATGGGTGTGCGTGTGAGAATGTGTACACACAAGTGTGTCCTCTCTGCATACAGATACACGCCTGTCAAGACTGCAAAAATAACAGGCACAGAAATGGCACGACAGGAGGACGGAGGAAGGGGACTAACAAGACTGTATTTGTTTCTTCTTTAAATCTCCTGGCTAGAGGCACTTAATCATAGTATAGATTAGACTGTGCTGACTCATTTAAAAAAGAACTTGAAATTCAAGAAAGCTCACTTCCTTCCTTTTTTTTTTTTTTTAATTATAGAGTAAGGCTAGACTCACAAGGTCATTGAAAGCTACAGAAATATTTCCTTCTACCTCAATAACTGAGAGACTCTTATGCACATTTCCACATCTTTTAATGATTTTTCTACACATTAGTGAACACAGCAAGCTTAAGACCCACCCAACCAGGTCGCATGTCACTACCAAACGTTTTTATCTACATGCTCAGCTCTTGCACTGACTTCAGTTTTGTAGCACACTCACTTTGCACCAGCCAGCAGGTCAAGATCTGCATTCACACACACGGCAAGCGACTTCACTGTGCTAGTGAGCTAGTGTCAGCATATCAACACACAAGACTCAGTATCAATAACCTAACCCATCAATATCACTGTCACCAAGGAGCCAAAGGAGGGGGGACTGCCCCAGGAGTTTGGTTGGTTTTTACCTCCTCAACTTCCTAGCCACTTCAAGCAGTTATTTCACAGGATTTCTTGAGGAAGTTTACATAACAGCAGGGGAAAAAAAAAAAAAAATAGAAAACACTGCCATGCTACCAGAGACCTTCCAGGCTTATCAGTGGAGAGAAATCTTCAGAAATAACTTGAAGAAACTGCTCCGAGTAGTTAGGCAAGGAGAAAAGAATTAGCAGATCTAAAACTAGCAGTGAAGCAGGAGACTGGGTCATCCAGACACAGACACACAGTGGGGATGAAGTGAGACTGCCTGGTTACCCAGCTTGTCTTCCAGAACAGACCGTATCCCCAGCCTGCAGCTCTAAAACAGAGTGGAATCCTTTTTCACACAGCCATTGTCCTGGTCAGGAGATGATGAACTTTTCTATCTCACTCAGGCTAACTTCTGGAAGCAATTACTAATAGATGAAACCGAAGTTCAGCTGCGTTGGTAAGTGCCTCACTGAAAGTATTCCAAAATTAGTAACTGTCATGAGTCTTGAAACTTGATAAAGATTCTCTGAAGACTGGGATTCCACAACAGTGTGGCTCAGTTATAGCCTTGTCAGCAATACCACAAATGCGTTGCCACACTGCCGTTTCTAAAATCTGCTTAGCATGGATGAGGGAAGTATTTCTCTTCTTTTTGTATGTTGCACATATGTGGAGATGTCAAAATAAGTCACTGTGCCATACCAGCAGCTACTATAGACAAGGAACAGAACAGAGCAGAATCATCAGGACTATCCCTTGCTCACACCCCACCCCACTTTTAAATGTTCACACTGCCTCCAGCTCCAGCAAAAAGAAGCTGTTCAAACTTTATAGGCAAAGGAAATTCATGTAATTTAGATCGAGTCCAAACTTCTACTGTTGCCTAGTAATGTATCTCATTTTACTTGCTTCTGAACTCCGAATTGCAAAATTATTCTGTAAGCTGCTATTAATTTTCATAATTAGAAAAATATTAAAGCAATGATTCTTATTGAAAAGTAGAAATTGAATACACCTCACTCCTTGATATTATTTTATGATAGCCACATTTTTTGTTATTAAAAAGTGCAATTTTTTATTTGACAGATCATGGGATATGAACCACAAAGGTGCAAGATTGCCTCCCCACCCCTCAGTGCTAACCCTTTGAAGCCACCTTTTGCTTTACACACCACCTTTCTTCTGGTTGTCTGTTCTTTAAAAATAACACACCAAAAAACCACACACTAGAAGAACAAGGTAGATATTTCACACACATTGTGTACTCTGAAAATATAGAGAAGTATATATACTTATGCAAAACAACTTCATGATAAAAAAACCTGTTCCTCTTATGACTCCATCAGCAGTCTGTGGAGTATGAATACTTCTTGATATTTACACAGCACACTTGTAGCCAGACTGCTCCCTCTTGAACACAAGGCTCTGATACCCACCCCTTTACTCCTTGGTCAAGGAAACCTGCCCCAAGGGCTCTGTGCTTGGCACGTCTGCCACAGCACGGCAGGACAACCTAGTACCACTTCTTCACTGGTGACATAAATTGCCCAGATGAAGCGGGAAGAACTAAAATGTTCCCTTTTAGTGACTGCTTTCAGATACTTGTTCCCCTTCAACTATCTGTTCCAAAGAGAAAAGGCAGTGGGTGGGCAAAAAAAGGGAGAATGAACATGAGACACCACCCCAGTGGGTCAACCTCAATTCCAGCGTAACAAGGCTTATGCACTATTCCTCCTTCAAAAGGGGCCACTGATCTCAAGAGACCTGTATGAATTCCCATTTAAAAAAATATTATCTAATACAGTGAATACCTATAGAATATAAGATATTTCTTTAGTAGGGAGTCTTGACATACGAAGTGCCTGTACACTTCTTCAGTACCTTAAGATTTTTTCCTGGGTAACCATAAGCCCAACTTCAGAATTTATTTTTCAAACCTTCTCAAAACACTTTGTTCATACCTTAAAGCAAAGGGGGGTGGGGGGTGGAGGGGAAGTTGTGTAGGAGAGGAAGGATATACCTACGGAATTGAGAGACTGGATAAGTAGCTCTCATCTGGATCTGAGTACATCCAGACACACTCCAAGTGCCAATTGCGCAGTAAGCTTCGCAATAAATCTAGCACAGAAGCATAAGAACTACATACAAGAACTAAGACTTCTTCCCTTAAGAAGTGGACTGTAAGCACATACAACTTTTCTAAAACCACTAAGCAAATAATAAACACAGCTCTGTTTCTGAGCAAGTCTGCAGACCTGAACAGAGCTCCTGAGGATTACACTTCTCTGCTTTCACGCAACTGTTTTCCTTTAAATTACCTCTACCATTGCCTGAAGGACTTAACTGTTTGAATTATCTTTTTTTTAATTTGTTTTTTTGGCTACATCCAGCTTGTATAAAAGACCCATTGCCCTCTTGTGGCTCTATTACTTGTGAGCAGAGTTTGTCCGCAAGGAAGCCATACCTGAGAATAGCCCAACACAGTCCTTTTGTACCTTTTTGCAGATTTGCATCACGGAAGGAAACGTTGGCTTATGTCCAAGCCCATGATTTACTGTAACCTTCCAAAAAAACATCCAGTTGACTAGAGCAATTTATTAGTCATGCCAAAAACAAAGGCAGGCAATATTTCTGGCATGTTCTTTTTCCAAAGGCCCAAGCATAATAAGAGAGATTACTCCTCTGTTTGCTATTTCCACATTCAGAACCTTAGACGCTGTGTTCAGTTCTCCTAAACTTATTTGAAGTCAGATATTTTTGACGTGGCTCGCTGATGTGTCAGAAAATGAAACCTCATCATTGAAAGACAATTGCTATTACCCTCCCAGACAAAAAGAAACGCAATTACACTTGGTCATACAAGCCTTATTGTGTGCATCTTCTAGAATACAGAAATCACTTTAACTTCTATAGAACCAAACCTAAGAGTCCAAATACTGAGAAAGTTACCTCTTAAAAAACTGAGACAGAATATATGGAAATACTCACCAGTGCAATATACAGACATGTAAGCAGCATTAAATGGGTAGCAACATGAAAAGTAGAAATCTAGCTTTTACTCCCAAATAACTAAGTATGGTTTTCTGCTCTATGGCTTCTGATCAACACGAAGACTTGTGCCAACTGGTATGAAAAGCTGTTAATTTCTGTTCACCTTTTGTTCAATACTTCCCTCCTCCTCCCTCATCTCGTCAAGCGACTCTTAGTAATTTGCTCTTCATACCTAGATTCTCTGAATCTTTCCCTCACACAGAATCATCCACCTTCCAAAATGTTTTCTGTGTGGCAGCAATGAAAACAGGAAGATGAAGTGGAAAATAATCAAATGGGTCATTTTTCTATACCACTTGTAAAGTAAGCATGCCAAAGAACTGAAATCAGATAGCAGACAAATATAACTAACTACACTGTCTTTATATTACTCCATAGTAAAACTTCACAAAAATATTGTGACATCAAAAAATGGTTATCAGATTTGATGACATCTTATTCAGTTACAAGCTGGTCATGCTTAACCACCATGACCTACCTTTCTGGAGGTCATAACTTACCCATTTAAGTTACTTCACTTCCATTAGCTGACCATTTTAACAATATGCACACCACTGAAATGCCTGGATTAATCTGTGGGGCAAAGCTACAAACATTTGAAGTCCATCTTCCTACACAAACTGAAAAGTCTGAGCTGAAAAAAAAAAAATCAAAAAAAACAAAAAAAAAACCCCATAAACAAAAAGACTTGGAGTTTACTGTGTGTCAAAAGAATCACTGATATTTCTTTTTCTTGAATTTGTACTGCATCACTGCCCCAGAGCTCTAGCTGTGAAGATCCAGCAGGTAGATAAATTATTGCTTTTAGACATACTAAGCTCAGGAACGTGGAAAATGAGCACAAAGCACAAAATAAGGAATAGAAATAATAAAATTAAAAAAAAAAAGAAAGGTAGCAACTGATGAACATAGAAGTCATGCTTGGTTAGCAGACTACTTAGGATACAGTATGCAGAGCTTTATCTTACTGTGATTACAAACCTCAACATCTGGCTGTCAGAGTAGATGCAAATTTCGTAGCAGATATTTGCAAGAATCACAGGGGAGAGACTTTTCTTGGTGTTAAAAGTGCATAAGGCAGGTTGTTTGTTTTGCCACATTTTTGTCACCCTTCCATTTTGAAATATCACCCTTCTCCCTCTTGTCTGTCAGTCTTGGACAGGACAAGCCATTTGGTAATGACTTACTAAATTAAACCTTCTCCAAATATGCCCTCATTGTCCCAAGTTCCTAATCTTTCCGTAACTTCTCCATTTTCCACGCAGAGATCACAAATGATAAGCCAAGGCCGCTTCACATACTTTGCACATGAGGCACAGCCCAGATGTGATCGTGGAGATGAAACCTCCACATCCATGGGCTATGTGGCATTTTGCCCTTCCATTTTGCCCTCATGGTTGCCTCTATGCCTGCACAGTGTCCTTGAGAGAGTCACGCACCTCCAGCACACCTCAGCACCACCCAGCACTCACAAAACGGGAAGCTGCTAAAGGCCAGCTGCGAAGCAGGAGAATGGGGTCAACACCTCTTCTCTATCCCCGCTCCAGTGAATTCAGATCCAGCATACAAACCGTTCAAAGTTACATTTTCCATTTCACCCTCTGTTACTATTACCTCCCTCCTCCTTCTGTGAATACAGACTTTGGAGAAACAGCCCCTACAATCAAAATTCAATTGCTAAAAAATACAAGTTCCATCCAGCTTCGAGCCTCCTTTCATTTAGGAATATCTGTTCTAAATGAAAGAGACATCACATCTACCACTCTCTTGACTCCAGACAAGAAAAAGTTTGATTTCACACAGAATAAACAGACCAAGTGCTTGTCTGAATTTTAGGAGACTGATTATACCCATTTCCCACACCTAACTCAAAACTGAAAGAACGGGGAAAAAAGTACATTCCACGCTAAATTTGTCCCAGCCCATACATTTCAGTCTTGGATGAAGCTTTTGACAAAGGAATCGAAGGGTGCTAGATACGAGTCAGTGCTAGTAAATCA
Organism: Falco rusticolus; assembly: GCF_015220075.1. NCBI lineage: Eukaryota > Metazoa > Chordata > Aves > Falconiformes > Falconidae > Falco > Falco rusticolus. The sequence continues at coordinate 121,426,014 of NC_051187.1, forward strand.
GGACAACACCACCACCCTTTTTTGTTTTGTTTTTGAAAAGGAGTCTAGCTTTACTCTGAAAATAAGCAGACCAATTTGCAAAACACTTTGTATCAAATGGGCCAAGAACTCTTCCGAAATCTAGCCCTTCACATCAGTTCTAGCCTTTGCTTCTTCGCTCATTAGGGGCCTTTTTTTTTTCCTTAGTTTTATATGCTAGCACCTCAAAGTCCAGTCCAGCTCCACTGCAGATAACTACAACTTTCAGCCAGTGTAAAACCCTGAGCAGCACTTGAATTCATAACCTACGGGCGAATGACTTCATATGCTTCACCAGTCCAGCAAGCCATCTGGTCCCCTACTTGGCACTCTCTTGTTGGAGCTCCTGCCCTGTGGCTCTCGCACAGCTGTTTTATTCATAGTCTTCGAACGAAGGAGAATTTCTGCTGCTTCTGTGATCACTCCTAACTTTCTGTTGCTGGTCAATATGCCTCCTAACATTTACAGACATTATGATTCGGTTGGTTTCAACAATGTCCTATAGACATATGGCAATAGATAGCAAATCATCCAGAAAGTAACAAAGAGCACTCAGATTTATGAGAGCCCTTTCCAGCCGCAATTAGAAATGAGCTCAGTTCAGAAGACTCTTAATTTTGTGGAAACATGCATTGAACTTCTCTGAATTTCAGATCTGGCCGTGCTGTCTCTAAAGTTCTACTTCAAAATCCTAGAGCCAAGCAGTTGCAATTGGGGCAATTTCAGATTCAGACCTCCAGCTCTGTAACTTAGATGACTTTATTTGGGCCAGCTAGGCCCATGTGCATCGGATAGCCAAATAGTCCTTTCCATTTTATGAAAATATGATAGAAATGCCCAGCAGTGTTTCCCAAGGGAAGAATGCTGTGCCCATGTTCATTAAGACAAGCCGTAGAGAAACATTGTTTTATTCCTAGTACTACTTTTAATAATAAAGCCATATCAACTCAATAGCTACGCTCTAACCTGCTTTGAAAGAAACCCAGGTGAAGTCCTCCCCCTTTTCTCCCTTGGTTTTTTGAAGGTGCAGAGGATTATTCCATCACAGCTCACCATTGGCACTGAGCTTCACAGGAACAGCAGACAGAACATCTCCTAGGCCACAGACCCTTTTCCTTCAGCAGGAGGAATGACACAGTTGTTAGTTTCTCAATAAAATTTGCTCCGAGGCACATCTTGGAGCAGTAACTATTTTACGCAGGAGAGGGCAGCGATATACACATGCGCACACTCAGCAATTAAATTTTTGGACACACTTCCTTTGAGTGTATGGCTCTCCTGGAGGTTCAGATGCTACTCATGATCACACAATTAAACCAAGGGAAATCCCACTACGCCATACAGCAACCTAATGAAGACGATGCAAAATGAACGCAGGAAGTTTGACGCTAAATGAGAGGGATTGAACGCATAGGGTTGAAAACCAATCGTAAAAAGGTCCAGGACATACTGGTAGGAGAAACAGATTCAGCCTGAAAGAAAGCAGAGATCCACAGCAATCTGTCATTTCTTTAAGAGCTGACAATTCATATTATTTGTAAGCACCCACAAACATAAGATGGGAGAAGGGAAAAGGAAGGAGTTTCCTAAAGTGTCCAAAGCTGAAATCTGCAAGCCAGTTCATAGCTGGATTCAGTAGGACTTAGGCATCTACATACCAGCATGTATCTGAGTCAGCAGCATGTTTCAATAGCACTTTAGTGACACTTGGACAACCTGCAAAGACTTGCTCCTAAAGCTCTCTTTACTAAACTTTCACAAATATTTTTACTTAAACCTTTGGAAAATATTCCAACTTCTTCCCATAGCAGAAGTAGTTCTCAAAGGTGTTCATTTGGATTATGACTTTCTTTTCATGGAGCTCAGAGAGAAAACCAAGATAAAAATAATACTGCTTAATATAAAAGACCAGAAATCAACTACTTCACAAACAGAAAGTAGCAACAATAAGTTAACACCAAGGAAACGCTCTCCACGCATCTCTGATGTGTCCAGTACAAGCACCACCAAGAAACATTTAATACATAACTTACGGTAACCAATAGCTATCTGCAGACATTCATTTAATAACAAATTTGTATTCAGCCAGTTTATAGCGGAACCCTTACAAGCGCACTGAGAAACTCTGTACATCCCACAAAATGTCTTCTTAAGGGTGAAGCTTGACAGCTGAGGGAGGCAGGAAAACCCAGCACAGCAGAGTGCTCATCCCACTGCTAGAGGAAACACAGTCCTCGAGACAAAGCTGTTCTGCACAGCTGAACAGTGCTCCACAACCTGTCACTCAAAATAGCAGCAACAAAGAAGAGAAACTGGAGCAGTGTCCTGGCTCCCTTGGGATGAACAGGGCACGGACAGCACAGTGGTGAGTGCCCTGCAAGGCAACACTCACACAGCACAAGCCACTTGAATCTTCACAGAACAGAAACTCATTCCAAGGCTATCTGGGCAGCAAGAACAACAAGGTTGGAGGACGAGACCAGCACAGTGCAGTGCCAGGCTAGGCAGGCCAACACGGAGCAGTTTCAAGGACAGCAATCGGTAGTACCGGCACCTGACTGATGGATTGCTTTGTGTGCTGTGTCTCCAGAATTGTACTGCAGTATCAGCGTGGTACCTAGCACTCCTTCCAACCTGATTATCCAAAATCCTTCGGACTGAGAAGTTGGCTCAATTTATTCAGAATAAATTCAGGGAATGTTACAGAAGAAATGACATGAAAGGAAAGAATTTTAAAAAGCTCCCCAAATTTTCATATTCAAAGACAGCAGTCTAGATGAGCTTCTCTCAAAGTCTCAGAAATTAGTACACAGACTTAAAAACAAAATACAAATCCAAATTCTCCTGTCTGAAAGGAGCCACAGCAAATGATAGGAAGATCATCTAGTCAGACACAAAAGTAGGAATAACGTAATTTTCCCTAATATGTGTCTCTCCAGAAACAAGAGGTCACCAGCTTGCTGACCAGGTCTGCAAGCCCTTGGTCCCATAACTGCAGGGCTCGCTGCAGGGCTTAGTAACCAGACAAAAGAAGAAGTTGAGGTTGCTCTGAATCAAGTCTAGAAGATTGGATACCCTTCTGGATATACCAGCCCCTATCATCAAAAGCCCTGAAACGGGCAGCCCTGGAGGAGCCTGTACCCTTCCCTCAGCGATGCTCAGTACTCCCTTCTTTGGCATAGCATAATCTCACTCAGCTCAGCAAACCACCCAACTCTACAGAGGAACTACACCACTCACCAAGAAAGATGCCACTGCAGTTTCTAGGGAAAGTGTCCCTTTCCTAAAGGCCTGGACGGAAGAAAATGCTGCTCAAGCAGTTTTCTGGAGCAGAAGGTGATCTGTGGATGGGGCATATGTTTGCAAACAGGTGCAGAGTGCCTGCACATCACCCTCAGGCATAATAAAAGGCACAACAACATGTTATCAGCATGGTCTGACAACCAGGTAAAGCATCTGGCACCTCCAGCAGCAGCAGCTGGGCCAGGTACTCACTCTGTATTGACTGTGCATTACATTCACGTGGTTTGTACATGCGCATGAAGCTGAACAGCATAAAATTAAGTGAATATTTAAGCTAACATAAACAGCCTACTCATGTAAAACAAAACCAAACAACAACAAATAAAAGGATACAATGAAAGAGTTGCTAAAATACGCAAAGAGTACACAAAAACGTCTCTATTCCAGCAACTAAACCGTGGTAACTAGAGCTGTATCAACAGTACCTCTTAGTGGCCACAGTAATCTGCTACCAAAAAGAGGGAAGAAGAAAAAAAAAAAAGAAGGGAAAAAAAAAAAAAGAAAAAAGATTCATGAGTGAAAACATTAGTGAGCTAGGGGGGGTAAAGAAAAAAGGCAAAAGTAGAAAGATCTGGTACCCTACCTGGAATAATCTTGGAGACATTGTTTCAATGAGATTGTTTTTTCCTCTTCATCTTTTAAAATGATAAATGTGAAAAGATACCACTTAACCAATGTTCTGTGTGCCACATGCACGTGCTTTCCAGAAGTCCTGCTAGCAGAATTCTCCCTGGCCTTGAAAACTCATATTTAATACATTTAAAAGTATAGAACCCATTGGAAACATTTCAAATATGTAAAGTAAGATCCAAACCAAGGTAAACAATCTTCATATTTCTTTCCATGTGGGCTGCAAAAGGGGCAAATGGGGAATGGGATACATATATCCATTTACAGTATTTAGATACCTAAAAATAACAAAGCAGAAAGTTATTTTTGACATCCCTTTACTTCACTTCCGCAAGCTGTGAAGGATTGCCAGAGAGCTAGATGATCGATTTGTGTCTAGAAAACAGTGGAATCTGAAGACAACAGAAGCATGCACAAACTGTCTGCAGGGCTAGGAAACACTTTTCTTTGTCCTGCCTGAGGCATTGGCACACAGATCACAAAGCGGAAGGCATGACCTCCAGTGCACACTAAGGCAAAGCTCATAAGCATAAGGGATAAAGAACACACAGGCTCTTTTGGGGAGATCGTGAGCGTACACTACATTACGATGAAAGTAACGAAGAGGAGAAACAGCAAGAACCCTGAGTAAAATCTTCCCAGATGTAGCCACGCAAATCCTGGAAGATAGGGAACGAAAATGAAGCCTGCTGCTACCCTCCACCTTATCAAGACAACCCACTCACCAAAAGGAATGGTCTCGTGTAACATCTTCCAGCTTTCATAAGTTTAACATTCTTGCAATATAATACAGAAATAAGCAAGCTGACCCCTGGCTAAGATTAAACTAGTATCTATTTGGTATACAGGAGCATTCAAATATCCTCTACCTATCATTCAACTGCAAGCTGGAGTGCTAAATTTCCTCTGACTCTACCTCATGCCTGTAAATCTTCCAGCCAGTCATTAACTGCCTGGTAAAGGACTGGCACCTCATATATTGTCACTTAATTATGTTATGCTACATTGGGCTTCCTAGGAGGCACTCATTTAGCACAAAAACACCTCTAAAGAAAACCATGTAGACAGACTGCCCAAGCCAGAGACGATGAAGAATGCTGCTGACAGGGGAATAGAAATGACAACTAAAACAGCCTTTGGAACGGAAGGAGAAACCGTAGCGACGGGGAAAAAGAAACCAAGCATGGACATTTGAACCATCAGATAAACAGCAGCTGACAGGACATTTTAGATCTGAAAGGAGGGGGCAGAGGAGGAGGAGGAGAAGTGCACCAAAGTGGAAATAGAAAATTACCCTCCTGAATGAACGAGATGTGTTTGAAATGAGTCACAGGGGAAGGCGAGTGCAAACATCAGCAAGTCGAGAAGCTGACTGTGCGGTACCTTGCTCCTGAACCCAGTCTTCAGAAACGAGAGACGTCTGAATAAACACAATGAGAAAAACAGCCTGTTCTCAGCTCCTACCTTGGCGATGTTGAAATGAAAATGCTTTTTGGGCACAGCCCTACAAGTACAAGGAAGACATTGCCACTGCTGCCTTCAGCATAAGTGAAGGACATTCAGCACTTCAGAATTGTCCTTCCTTCTCACCCCAAAGGAAAGAGACAAAGAGATGCTTCAATCTTTCCTGCTATGGAAGGAAAAATAAAAATAACCCTGCTTTTGTACCACAGACGCTGCCTTCAGAACCTATCACCAAAAAAATCTAGACCAGCAAAACTGATCCATATCAGCGAGGGATATAAACCAATATAAACTCTGCCACGTGGTAGTAACACACGTATGTGCACACACACTTTCTCCAGTCACTAGAGCCATTGTGGATGCTGCTATGGATGGAGCATTTAGAAAGAAGTCCACAGAAACGCAGGATTGGATCTTCTGCCACTCCACGACTGAGAAAGATTTGGAGCGTTTAAAGACAGCAAATGGCTACAGCAGAAGCTTTACATCTCTCCCCTGGCTAAATATTATCTCCCCTCCCCTTCGTAAACATCAGCATTTCTCTCAGTCCCGGTGACATCTACCTGACTGGAAATCAGTACCATTCAAAGCACAGTTGCAACTGCTGGGCTTGGCAGCTTTACGCTGAAGTCTGGTGTCATTCAGCTACATCAAGTCACTGGCCAAAATCAGGAATTATGTGGAAATTGCCAGTGAGGGTCAACATTCAAGTAGGCTTTTTTTACCTCTCAAAATGTAATTTTCATTTGATACTACCAAATTTACAGTGGTCCAAATCTAGGTGAGGATTTAGGTGCACAACCTTAGCTGCATGCAGGCATATCCCTAGAATTTGAATGAAAAAAAAAAAAAATCACGCTTTTTTTTCCCCCCCTTCCACTTATCATTGATAAATTGATAAATTCTACTTGTGAAGAAAATCCACTTCCTAAGAAAACACAAATAGTATGGCAGGGAATGAGAAACTGTTTTTGCTTCATATCTTTGTTTCACCTCCCAGATACGGCTCAGGAAAAGCATCCTTTGAATCCATGGGTGGTAAAGTATTAGGGACACTGCTTCTCTGTAGAAGACTGTATTGTTACTACCAGATCACTGCAGATAAGGACCTTTCCCAATACTGAAGATGTTTGCTAAATAACTTCTGGTTCCTACCTGTGCAATTAAGCAGGTACACACAATTATTTTATGTGCTACTGAAACAATTACTACAAACTGCACTTAAAGGATTTCTAAAAAAAAAAAAGAGGCAGCATTGGTGTGTATTCCTCCAAGCTGGAGAAAATAAGTGAATTGAAATCTATCCTTTCTCTTTCCTTATCTTCACATCACTTTGCCGGTAAAGGTCAATTACATGCTCACAAACAACCAGCTCATAGAATTTGCAATATTAGCGAAACCTTAGTCACCAGTTCCGGCTGCCTACAAGTATAAAAAGCAGCAGGGCTGCAAGCCTGTGTTAGAGCTGGTCAGGAAATTATACCCCCACTTCCCAACCCACACAAAAGCATTTTAGGAAAATGAACAATTTCCAATTTAATTGGAGTTTCCAGTTTATATACAGAGTTAAATTTTGTTTGTTTTTGGCAACTAAAACCTTTTTTTCAGTTCAGTAAGTTTTAGTGTTTTTGAAGACAGCCTAGAAATTCAACCCAAGTGGAAAGTTTTCATTTAAGTTTTTCATTTCATCAAAAAGTTTATTTCTCCTGTCCCACAGATTTTTGACCAAATTAACCAACCAGTCTCACAGGAAAAATCCCTTTCAACACACAGGGCTTCTACCTTCTTATTTAATTATTACACACTCAGTTCACACTGTACTGCACACATCCAAAAATCAAATCCCCGAATGTTTATCCTGGGCTCTTTTCCTAGTATTATTTGCAAAGGTTGAAGTCAATTTGTAAAACTTACTCTAAACTAGTGTAAATACGTTTTGAAACATTCATTGTAAATGTCATGAAATAACGCTGGTATCAACATTTTGGACAGCTTTTTACATGTACTAACAGTGCACAAAATCTGAGAAGATTAGCATCTCGCTGCAAAACTAAAGCCAGGTGACAAGGCTTCAAATAAATTACAGCAGCATAAATCTGTACTGTTTTCAGGTCACTGAGATCTCTGGACACACCCAAGGGCTGTCGTCTTTGTTTTTATTATAGGGAAGGAAAAAAGAATCTGCACAAAGGTGCTGCATACAGGAGCTATCAAACCTTTGAATAGTTCCACTTCTACAGAAGGCGAATACACATATAGCATGCAAACAGAGTAATTGCCAGGCAGACTTTCTGTCTGTCAGAAGATATTTGCGTTCCTTCAAGGGGCAGAAACATCCTTTAGCATCCAAACGTTTTCAAACACAACTCAATTGGAACGGCTCAATTGGAATTTACAAGTTTTAATATTTTAAAATCTAAGCTGTCTGATCTCCTCAGTGTAACTTTGTTCTCCATTTTGCTAGCAACCCCTGGACTACAAACCTACATCAAAATTACCAAAGTAAAAAGGGACTAAGAGAAGATAATAAAAATTGAAGCAAGAAACTGTACAGATAGATGCTGTCTCTGTTCCCTAACACTGCAGCCCCTCTTCATGGATCCCCGTTCTCTTTTCATACATTAACATCTAAGCCACCCCAAGCAGCAGTCAAGAGTGTTAGACGTAGCCAAACATGTTGGCCCAGCAACTTCATAACAGCATTGTATCATAGAATCATTCAGGTTGGAAAAGGCCTTTAAGGCCATTGGGCCCAACCATTAACCCAGCACTGCCAAGCCCACCCCTACACCATGTCCCTAAGTGCCACATGTGCACGCCTTTAAACACCTCCAGGGATGGTGGTTCCACCACCTCCCTGGGCAGCCTGGTCCAGTGCTTGACCACCCTTTCAGTGAAGAAGTTTTTCCTGACACCCAACCTAAACCTCCCCTGGCGCAACTTGAGGCCGTTTCCCTTTGTCCCGTCACTTGTTATCTGGGGGAAGAGACCGACCCCCCCCTGCCCACAGCCCCTGTCAGGCAGCTGCAGGGAGCGATCAGGCCCCCCCCGAGCCCCCTCCTCTCCAGGCTGAGCCCCCCCAGGTCCCTCAGCCGCCCCTCACCAGCCCCGTGCCCCAGCCCCTGCCCCAGCCCCTGCCCGGCTCTGGCCACGCTCCAGCCCCTCCATGTCCCTCCTGCAGTGAGGGGCCCAAACCCCAACACAGGGTTCCAGGGGCGGCCTCGCCGGCGCCGGGCACAGGGGGACGGGCGCTGCCCTGCTCCTGCTGGCCATGCCATTTCAGATGCAAGCCGGGATGCTGCCGGCCGCCTTGGCCACCTGGGCACACCGCTGGCTCATGTCCAGCCGGCTGTTGACCGGCACCCCCAGGTCCTTTCCCACCAGGCAGCTTTCCAGCCGCATGCATCCACACAGATCTTCAGACCATACAGGTGTTGGGCTGGGACTTGGTATTAGTGGGCCAAATTCTCAGTGGTAAGATTCCACTAATTCTAATGGAGCTACACCAGTGATTATTTGGCATAGCAATACAGGTTTCCATACCTCTATTCCTAAGGTTGCTTTCTGACTTATCTCTGCCTCTTTTGGACGTCTTAAAACAGATGAACAAAACCCCAAAATGACTGTGCAGTGGCAACAACAGCTCCAATTACATGCTAAAATGTAACCTGCCTAGGAATCGTGAGAATGGCAGCACTGGAGCCATTGGTGTTCTACATGAGTCCAGTTGCAGAAGATCGAGTCAGCGGTTTGAGGCACCCCAGTCTAACCAGCTCTTAGCCACTTTATCAGAGATGTCATACGGCAAAAGTACGTTCCCCCTGCTTTATAATCCACACATCACACCCCAGCAGCCACTTAAACAGCAGCAATCTCCTAGCAAGCACAACCAATGTTTTCTCCCAAAGGTTTTTCTCTGTCTGCTTTTTACAGGCCACCTTGGGGACTCCAGCATAAAACATAATACCTTGCTTTGTAGTGCTGTGTTTGTCCCTGCAGAATTAGTTTTCTTCCTGAATCCAACAAAAACAAAGGAGGGAATATTTTTATGTTCCTTCCTCTGCTGCTTCCTTAACCATACTTCAAGACTCACCTTTTAATAGAAAATTTCCACTTAGGGAAAATCCAGACTGTTTCTACGGAAAGATAAGGACTGTGATGTTAAACGGTGTGAAAATATATGATCTTCCACATTGCTTCTCAAAGCCTCACCATGTCTGTTAGAAGACCAAATGATACCCATAGAAGAAAACTTTAACTATTGGCTGTCATGGATACACATAAAACAGTTTTTTTATAGAGGGCAACAGATATATTTGAAAGAGATTTAACACTTGCATGTCAGCTTATATGTTTCGTAAAACATTGTTTTATTAAATAAGATCAGGTCATCCCAATAGGGGAAAAAATCTTAATTACTTTTCCTTGGTTTTTCTGAATTGTAAATATTTTCACCCTGAAGGTCATCGAAGTGATCATTATATATAGATTGCTCATTTCAAAAGCCATAGTTAAGGCACACGTGTCGTACTTTATCCTGATATTTATGGGATTCAAGAGAAAGCTGCATGTTCCTATATAGGACCACATCTTAAGTTAATAAGTTGAAAAATACGCACTGTGTGTTTGGCATAAAATTAGCCAGATAATCACCTAACAGATTCCACCATATTTCAGAATGGTCCTGTAACAAAGTATCCATGGATATCAGAGATATACATTATCCCCAAACATGTTTTATTCCAAGTCTTGTTGTCTCAGCACCCATGTTGAGAATAATAAGAGATTTATTAGCTACTTCCAAAAGAGTTACTCTACCACAATTCCCAATCAAGCACACCAAGCGGACAATACATTTAATGTTACCACTCAGGGAACATCATGCTTTATCCCAGTAAACCAGGACTCTCAGGGGCAAAAAGAAGGGGGCAAAGAGTCCTTAAATCTTTAAAGATATGTTAGACAAATCTTGTTATAATAAGAAACTTGCAGTCATAAATGAGCCTTTGATAGAAGCAATATTTCACTATGGATACTGCAAACTCTGTAATAAAATCAATTTACACTTTCCAACAGTCTATTACACAATGGATATGAAAGATAACTAAGCAGAGAAGACTATTAAATCCCATCTTTAATATAGTCTAAAGAGCAGAACACTTTCAGTTAAGTGTAAAGCAAGTTTATATTGGATATATTGTGGTTACCTGCCCATAGCATCAAACTCTGCTTGGAGAGAAGGTGCATTTGGAACAAAAATGAGCCAAGAAAACAAGAACAGGAGTATTTTAGTGTAATAACAGAGCAACTCGATTGTATTCTTCCAGAAATCAGGTTGGTACTTAGACAATGGAGATTTTTCTGGGCATACATTTAGTGGTCTCAGAATAAACATGCTAACTAGGTTTTCTAATCTGTTTGAAATGTCTTTCAGTTTTTTCATCAAAATAAAAATAATAATCATCTTGTAGCAATATTCCTACTTGTTCATAACTGAGGGTATTGGATTTTTTTACCAGAAAAAAACCAACATCACATTGAGTATAATGCACAGGCTCGTACAAAAGTATCATCGCACAAAACCTGAAATGTCTCTGTGCTCAGGTTCAAAATGAACTTCTGTGGGAGACCAAGAGCAGATGAGGTAAACCTCATTGTTTAGAGTCTGCATTCCCATGTTACTACACAAAGCACAAGTGAAAACAAACTTCCACTATCAGTTCAGCATCGTGAGTTTCCAAGGCTGGATCAATGCCAGGGCCCTCTTCAGCCTTTCCATCAGAAACTATATGAAACAACAAGCCACTGCAGATTATGGAACCATTCTGCTTGAACCGTGTGACTGGAAAATACCATGCTTCAGCTAAGGTCTTCCTAAATCCCAGACTGACAGGTACTCAAGGCACTAGATCAATTACCACAGACTTAGTAAACCATGTGGAAACATCTTTGTGACTACAAAATTCTTCTTGAAAAACCACCAAGGCCACATTTGAAAGATCTCTAGCATGATTAAACTCTATGGCGCAATCTGGACCAACAGAATTTGAACTTATATAAGCAGATACATCTGCTCTGGGTTTTCCTTACCCATTCCTCTGGTATCAAGTATCATACCTTGCTTTGTGCCTCAAGGCTCCAAGGAATCAGTTTTTTTTCTTTGCTGGGAGAAATTTCAGAACATATATTTGCATATAACCTGATCGAATACAATCCAGAGCTGAGAGATTTCTAAACCTCTGACACCGAGGTCTCCTCCTGCGATGAAGTTAAAGAGTTCTGCTGCAAAGCACGAAGTTTCTGGCACCTGTGTATTACCACCAGGCTTCTTTCAAAGTAAATCCCATCCCCTTCGCCTTTCTGAGGGAGCAGGCCGAAGTATTTTGGCTCAAGGCATGGCTAAGATGGATATTCAAATAACTGAACATTTCATCCCATGGTGTGAAATGTCTGGCAAAACTATAAAAAGCTGTGTATGATATTACAACAGAAAACCTTGGGGGTTACCTCACCTATAACACCTGACATAGGCAGTGACTTGGACTCTTTACATGCCCGTAGCTGGGAGGTTCCTGAAGTTCTCCTGGGGAGGTACCATGACTGTATCCAGTATTTGTAGACTGCTAGCATGCTGTATCTCCACAGCGTCCCCTACTAGAAGACACATGCTAAAGCCATATCTGAGACAGATAGCCAGGAAACAGCCTTGGAAAATCTTTCTTCCATCCCTGCCCCTTTTTAAACCACTGACTGTTGGCTTGAACTTATTTGTCAGAGGAATGAGAATGCCAGTTAACAACTGGAAGATGCCACTCAAGGTGGATGTGTAATCCCCATCAGCAGTCAGAACAGCTCAGACATTAGTCAAAAAGAATTTGGTATAGCTGAATGTGCCTTGTGGGGAGGAGCAACCCATGGTACTTACTGGAGATCAGATCTTCCAGCCATGATTGCCTTAAGTCCAGGATATGCAAAGAGCAGGGGGGGGGGGGAAAAATGTTCTTGCATTAAGTTTGTTGAAATAGGGCTGCTTGAAATGTTCATGCCAAAATCAAAACCAAGCTGAACTTCTCTAGTTTAAAGATTTGCTTCACAGCTGAGTAAAAATACAAGCCTATCATACATGAATGAATTCTAAATTATTTGAGCTGGCTTACAAATTTACAATGAAAATCAAGCATTTTGTGCAAATGTTTACATTTTCACAGAAAAAACACCTTTAAATCTGAAACTTAAACAGTCTTTGGTATTTTTGGTTCTTTCTACCACCCCATGACAAACAAATCCCCTTGATTTTGCATAAACCCAGTTGTATTTTCTATAGTTTGCATGACTGACATAATAATCTTCAAGTACACCAAGCTCGAAATAGAATTTTTGAGAAGATCAGTTTTATATGGAAGTCATCAAATCATAAAGATCTTTTTCACCCTGCTGTCCTCCAGGACTCGTAGTTCAAGCAACTTTTCCAAGAGTAACATTGGTTCTGTTTGCAATTCATCTCTCCAGTGAGTGTTTTTAAACTCGAAGAAGTGGCAGCAGGGAAAGAAAGGAGAGGCCAAAAGTCAAAAACGTGAATGTATTTAAAGCAGGGATTCTATAGGAATGAGACAGTTTAGTTTTGCATACATGTGCATGTATTTTAAAGTTAAAGGAAGTCTCGCTTTCAAGGCAAAACCACTAGCGGTGTGAATTACATGACTCCAACTTCCTCCAGTTTGGCAGGGTGGTAAGAGCTCTGCGGAAGGCAGCCGCTGTGGTTTGACTCTCACTGATAATAGCCGACCCTCCCTCCGCCCCCTGAAAACTCAGCACTCTAAAAATAAGAAGGAAGCAAAAGGAGAGCCATTTCCTTGCCAACACCAGTAGCTGGGAGGCCTGGAATGATGCCATTAGATACCCTGCTATTTATTGCCCATTTCCACCCCATAGGAAGCTTGGGGAAGTAGTTGCCAAAAGAAAAAAGAAGGGAGAAAAATAAACCTTCCTGTTTGGCTTAACATTTGACAGGACAAAGTCAGATAATTCTAGCTGTACATTTTGCACGTTCTTGCCCACAGTTGTTTTCCTCCAGAGGCTCCTTCCAAAAACAAACAAGGATTTTTATACATCAATGCTTTCAAAGTAAACACAGGAAGTATCTTCTCCAGTCTCCTACACATACCTTCCTCTGCTTTACTCTCTTTTCACTGGGCACTTTCATTCTGGACAGCACTAAACCAGGAGCATTAAAATATATACACTAGTTAAACTCAGTTTCCTTCAGAAATTTCATCTTGAGTTTCATCAATACCAAAAGTTCTGCAAGTCAGTCATAGTTTTAACAAATTGTCTCAAATCAGAGATGTGACTCTGGGGGAAAGGAAGAAGGAGGAGTGGGAAAAAGAGGAATTTCTGGAGATTCATTAAGTTTGTTATCTCCTTTCTGTCCAATTCAGAGACAATTCAAACTGCTGTCCTATCTGCCCCAAAAAGGTCACACTTGCTAGGCCAGAAAGGTGCCTCAGCGTGTCCTTCTGTTGTTCCACTCTAAATTAGAGGACCAAGTCAGACTATCTCCTGGTGGAGCTAAGCTAGTCATCTAGCTCAGGGTCTCCAAAGCCTGCTCCATTGAGGAGTTATGACTTACAAACTACAACAGAAATGACAATGAAATAAGAAAAATTTTCAAGGCTGAGATCAAGGTGAATGTCTGAAGAGCTGTTTTTAAAGTGTCTGCTCCAAATTGAAGCTGGCTAAGAAATGGTCCATAAGAAATTTTTCTCTCATGTGAAAGGCACTTAGCTCATTTCCAGCTTCATTTACAAGATGCACAGAAGCCTAGTATGTGGGTGAAGGGAATGTCAAAATGTGTAGTTCTGAAGGTGCCAGAATTTCTTTCCTTAATTCTTCATCCAAGTAAACTTATCTTAAAAACTTAATCCAACCACAAAGGTATTTCCACGTCAATCAAAACTACATTCATTTAAGTTTTTGATTAATAAAAAATCCACTAGCCAATAAAAAATAAATAAATAAATATTTAGATCTCCAGCTGAGAAGAGTGGCAGATGATCAGCTTTCCAAAGCCCACTGCAATACCGGGTCAGTCCTAACGCTAGCAGAATCTGGAAGAATCACGTGGGCTGCTACCCCCTCCTTCATGCTTCATCACCAAATAACCCAAGTCATAAAAAGTTTATTTCTACAGCAAGACACACCCTCTGACAAGTATTTACCTCCGGGAACCCTTTCAGGTCAGCATTACTCCCTCCTGAGCTGCTGTGGCTGAACGGCAGAGAACATCCTAGCCCCATGTCAGAGACCTAGGCCAGATCCATGCTCTCTGCCCCAGCCTCCTGACACAGCCTGGGTTCAGAGAAACCCCAAAGCAGCAACGCAGAAAGGTAATGACCCCATTTCTCCAACCAGGTCACCAGTCTGAGCGATTGGGACTGGGCAGATCGGGTCCCACCTGACCCACAGCCTACAAACGTGCTGCAGTGTAATAGAGACAGCATACAGCACTAACATGTGGAAACACATCAGTTAGGAAGGGGGGGGAAGAGGGTGTTTCCTGTCCTGCTAACGTTTGTAGGATTACAACAAATTCTTCTGCACCAGGACACAAAAGAGGAGCCAAAGTGAGAGACGCCCCTCCTTTCCCAGCCCTTCTTCAGGAAAGAGGCATCCACACAGGACAGCCAAAAGCCCAGTAGTCATAGCTCGTAACAGTGAAGGAACAGGAACCTGAGAATCAAGACCTCATGTTTGGCAGACATCTCCCGCATTCCCAGGAAAAGCTCTACCCTCCAGGGTATTGGCTATTCTGAGCTCTCCGCTCTGGCTTTGTACAGGAACTCGGTGCCAGATCACAGAAATTTTTCCACGCAAAAGTTTCATCCAAAGTGACAAGTTTCCATGAAAAGTTCTGATGAAAAAAATGTTCTCTTGGAAAATTCCTAGCAAGCTCTAATCTTCACGTTAAATCACGGCCACGGATTTACAGCACTTCACTCCACACATGCTGACTGGAGCCTAGTAAAACTGTGCTGAGCTCTGGTTCCTCCTCCACCCCTCCTCTGGGACATGTAAAGTCTTGCATCCTCTGGGTCCTATATAAACTCCTGGTCAAAAATGCAGTACTTTTTTTTGTGAATCAAACTCCTGTTATTTGTCAGGAGCCAAGCATCGAGGCCTGAGTCCTCGTCACTTTCCCTTTTGCATTCACCTACCCATACCAAGTTATTCTCCCTGCGGGGTTCATCTCAGACATCCCCCCTGAATGGCGTGGCAAAGACTTTACAAGCATGGAAAATTTTCTGTTACTTGCAAAGGGTTACCAACAACTGAAAATTCTTCACTTGCTCCCTGCTGTTTTCAGAAAAGCAGTGTCATCTTCTCAAGAAGCTGAGACAGTTGAAAACAGCAATGAATCTCCCTCCAATGCAGTGCACAATATCACTGAAACTACTTCTGTGAATTCAAATACTTGAATTACAATTCTCGGCCTTAATAGAATTTCAGCCTGCATAGAAATAAGTTATTTTCTTTTGGCAGCTTTCAATATCAAGTGGAAATGGCACTTTACTTTCATGAGCAGTAAAGATCAGAATGTGCAGGCCTAGCCCCCCACACAAGTTTTTCAGGAGGATGTTTTCCTGCTCTTTCCAGAGCTTGCAACTTTGCTATTCACAGTCCCATTATTTCCTTCTTTCAAAGGACAGAACTGAGGACTTGGCATAAAATTATCTCCACCTATGTATCATCCATATTACAAACTCTAGCTCCCTGTTAATTTTGGACTGAAGTACACCACACCTGTCATACTGGGAACTAGGAAGTTATGAAGATCATAGAAATCAATGTAGCAATAGATAAAGAACAGGCACTGAGGGATAAGCTAACTTAAATTATCTCATATTTGATGTAGGCTAAATGCAAGTACATGAAAAGTTCCCCTGGAGCAAGTGATGTGCAGTAATGTTGTTATTTCACAGCAACCCATTTGTGTGCTAAGCCTTTATACTTGTACCTATTGATTAGTCAAGACAGAGTGTCGATCAGACCTTGACAAAAATAGCCAGAGGAATTGTGACTCCTCAGTTTCTAAGCAGAGATTTCTTCCTGTCCAGGTATTGAAAACAGAAGTATTCATTTTGACATTTACCTTCAAACAATCAGCATATATGTGAATCAACAGCCTACCTAGGATGGGAATATATAAGGCAGCCATTCGAGCATGTCATACAGCCAACACCACTAACCCTACGCAGTTTTCTCTTACATTAAGTAAGTAATGCCAAAGCTGCAATCCAAATTCTCTCACGCTAGTAAATTCTGATAAATCAGTGTTAGTAAAGAAAGAGCTACTACAATACGCTTGTTACAGATGTATATGGTGATTGCAAGTGCATTAGGGTGCCTCCAAGTTTCTGTGCAGTAGAATAGAACAAGGCAACGAAAAAAATAATATTTTCCTTTAAATCTCTTTTCCCTGTACTGTCAAAACATCAACTACTCTGCCATCTTATCCTCCCTAGCTGATAGGGCTCTACACTTTTACAGTGTTTGTACTTGCTCTGCTTAGAATTCAATTTCCTCTAGTGATCCGCATGCAGGCAAATATTGCCAATGGCACTAATGTATATTTGTTCTTCTTGAATTGCATACAGAAATATTGTTGCTATGTGGCGAGCACAAAACAATCCAGAAGTCACCTGACATCCTCCATCAAACATTTAGGAGTCATCAAACTTAATTTCCCCTTTGTGCCATAAAACACCAAGAGGAAGCTTTAATAGATTGTATTATGTAACGGTTCTATAAAAATAGCAGGCCAGCACTGGAGCACTTCCTTCCTGAGGCCCAATAACCTATGCTGAAAGGATACACACTGGTTTCCCTGGCAACCATGAGAGATGACACTAGGGGAAAAAAACAGCAACAAAAGGACCATTTTTTGCTAAGTAAAATGAGGTCTGGCTTCAAGCTTGTGATACAGTGAATACAGAGTGCCTGACAGAGAGAGAGAACCAGTTAATAATTCTGCTCAGGTCCCAGTGACCTTGCAAGGCTGTTAATGCTTTTCATTTCTTTTTGTTCTGCCTATTAAAAAAAAAAAAAATGTAGTACCGAAGCTACAACAGACAACTCACCTCAGCCAGTATTACAGTTTAAAATACTTTTTTTAAATTATAAAAAGAAAAGGAAAGGGAAAAAAAAAAAAAGTTGATGGAAGACCATGTTAGGGATCTGTCTGCCCTGCTAGCATTTCTGCAAGACATTCTCTTTCTTCCCTCCGCTTCATGGATCACAGGATTTTCACATTTTGTTCCAAAAGACTCCTTTCTGTTTCCAGCTTGCCTTGCTTAGTACCCTATTGTCCAGCAGACAGCTGTTGTCAAGATATGGCCTTTGCAAGTACCCAAAAAAACAAATTCCCTCCCCAAAAACTCATGATGATACTACACTTAAAGGCACAACCCAGTGGGCCAGAATACTTAACAGCAAGGTCGTCTCTCTTGCCTTACTCAGTCCTTCCAAAGCCTCCATGCTCCCACAAGGAGCCAGAGAGAAAAGCGACAAAAATGTTTTTTTTAGTCCACCCATCAGGACCGGTAGGTTCCTCGTGGCATAACCACATGAGCTTATTCTTGTCGCCTTCAGCTTTCCCCAGCCCAATTTTTAGCCCTTGCTTGTTGCATCAGCTCCTGCTGAGGCACTTCGCACACCAACAAGTTGCTTTCTTCACTTGCCTCTCAGAAACCTCTGGCACATTTGGATGTTATATAGTGAAAAAAAGCAGTGGCAGTGAGCAAACATGCATGTTTCTGAGAAGAAGGAAAAAAAAAAAAAGAAAAAAGAAAAAAAATGGTTGTTTTCTCTGAATCTGGAAAGCAGCTGTCTAAGGCTCATTTTCACCCTTTATGAAAAACTCCTTTCCTCCTCCTTTTCAGTCCATAACCGGAGAGGAAACGCATTTCAGCAGGAACTGTAGTGGTACATAACTCTCCCGCTGAGTGACTCTACCATCTTGAAGTGATCCTGGGCTCCTCACGCAAGCAAGAGAAATATCACATGTACTGCAGCAGAGGAAACCAAGGACCAGAGCAGCTAGGTCATCTATCCACGATACCTCATTACTCCGTAGTAGCAGAAAAAAGAATGCAATCCAAACCCCAGTTAATTCCTACCCCTTAGCAGTATCTGTAGCACAGACACATCTCACAGGGACGAAATAAAAGCATAGGCTAAGGCCGCGAAGGTGCCTCTCAAACTGTCGATCACTTTCCCCCTCAGCTGTAACAAAGTGTCCCTTGTGTTTTCAAGGAAAAGCATTGCATACTGATGTGATAAACATTGCAACTCTTCTTTGCACAAGAGTTCATATGTGCAAACCACCATTTCATTTGGCATCACCCCTCACACCAAGTAACTATTTTACAAAAAGAGAAAGAAAATGTGCATTACAACAACATACATAGTCTATTCCCAGGAGCTCTTATTTGACATGACATCTCCAAGGCAGGGTAGTAACATGTTCCAGGTAACAAGGATTTCACCTTCCTGACAGTCTTTGCTTTAAGAAATTTCCAAATCGGGAGTAAACAGCGTCTTGGGCAGACTAAAGAGAAACCATATTAAAAAGCATATAACAGCACAGTTTGGTTTAGTTCTAGATTTGTTTTTTCGGTTTGGTAATTTTTTGCTGTTTCTGGCTGGGTGGGGGAGGGCTGTTGGCTCATTTGCTGGGGAGGGGAGGCAGGGGGGAGGTTGGTGTTTGTATTTTAAAGGGACACAGATTTCTGTCACCATCCCACATCACTTGGATACTCACACTTTACTATGTAACACATTATTACTAATGAATCCAAAGTAAAAACAAATTTGATTCCCATACAGATAGTCGGTCTCTAACCTACAGTTAACTCTATAAGCTCACAATATTTACTTAGCAGTGCAAAGGGTGGAAAGAAACAAAACCAAACAAACAAAAAAACGCCACCACCACCACTCTCCAAAGCTAAATCAACAAAAATTAACTCATTTTTAGCTTTTTTTGTTTCGCACTGTATTTAAACAATTAAATCCTCTCGGCCAACTTCAATCTTCTTATGTCCAGATTTCTGATGTATTTGCAGCAGGTTATATTTTAAATTGTGTCTACAGACTCCTCCTGAAAAATAACTTTACTGTGCTTTTTTCCAGTAATTTCACAAGGCTACAGAGAGAGGTGATGTTTCAGTCAGGAGCCAATCCTGTTAGAGAAACACACACAGTAAACTATCTTTCTTTATGGTGCCATGATTCTACTAGTCTGCTTTTACCATACGCTGACACCAGGCCAAATTACTTTTTCACTACGTCAGTATAAAGACAGAATAACTTCCCTGTAATTATGTGGCTTAATATCAGGATAACAGCAAAATTTGGGGCACAGACTTTCAGAAAACATTTTAAAACAAGTTCTTGGCCACCTGTGATTGCAAAAATCCTAGGGCAGTTTTTTTCAAAGAAGCATTAAACTGTTAAAACCAGGTATCCTGGCTGAAATACCATCTCTGGTCATTATAGTTCATTTGTTTAAAGCATGTCTTCAGTCTTCACGTGGATATTTGGATATTCCTCCCCTTTTCCTTTTGGAAGTGAAAAGGTATTTGCTGTGGCTGTATTTCAGCAGGGGATTAAGTCACCCCTACGTGTTACCTACTTCACAGGATCATGCACATTCCTCTAGACCTGTTCACACTGGGTGAAATTCTCCCCTATGTTGAAGGCCAGCACAAGGCCAAGGCATTGCATAAGTATTTAAGAGATTAAACAGGATTTGGGGGGGGAGGGGGGGGTGTAGGCACTGCAGCTGGATAAATTTCCTTCAAGATGATTTAATTCTGACACACTGACCTTTTCAAATACATACATGAGGCCTTTTATGCAGCATCCAGTTTAGATGGAAACTTGTGAGAAACAAATACTTCCACCACCTTCAAGGAAGTCCCACGCACATACTCTCTTGCACAGAAATTCTGCCCCGTGTGGCACTGGAAACAGGTCACCAGGGCACTGGTGCAATGCTCTGTGGCTCCCAGTCCTAAGGTTAGCTCTGACACAAGCCTCCACAGTAAGGCAGCAACAGATCATACGGCCAACTGTCGCAGAAATGTTCAACCCTATTAAATCCCATTGCCCAAGCCAATGGGATATTCCCTAACCTAACACGGGACGGAGCTGAACTGTGCAGAAGCAGCAGCAGCAAGGCAACGTGGCCCAGAGTCCAAAGAACCGAAGGGCCCAGCGACAGCGTGGTGCCATAGCAGTGTGGTGCACATGTACGCCCCGTGCTCATTCAGCTGCACAGTTGGCAGGTATGGAGGTAGACAGGGTTTAACAGCTCCTGCTCCTACCTGCGCTCACTATCTGGAAGCTCTTAGCCGAGCAGCCAAATTTGCTGACTTTGTTGCAGGCTTCATTAACTCAGAAAACCCTCTATCTATCAGAAATGCTTCACTCGCTGCTAATCAAGCAGCTACTAACAGTGCCCACTGATACCCGTGATAGGGTGCCAATTCAGACACAACTTACTTGCAGCCCAGTTACTTAGTTACTATGTTAATTAAGCACCTAAGTAGGTAGGATGTTACCACGTCACAATTTCAAAAGGCAGTATGAGCTCACTGGGCATTTTAACCTCCAAGTCATAGCAAACAGCATAGGAATATTTAAACCAGCTATAAATGCCTCAAAAAACATCAGCTTCACATAAGACAGACTGTTCATTTGGTATAAGACCAGAGTCCAACACTGAATTTTAAAGGCAAAAGCAAACAAACTATCTCCTTTAAAATATTTTAACACAATAAAGGCAAATTCACAGTGAGAGATTTAACCCTACAAAATTACATCCGATCTATATAAGACTACACACATACAGGGAACAGGCAACAGTACTGAAGCAAACTGTAAAGGGGCAAAGCAGACATTTGAAAGCATGCCAAGGCATGTTAATATTGTCAATTAGAGTATGCTGAACTTGCAGTCACTAGTAAGTGCATGCTATTCTGGATATACATTGCTAGAAGCAGACTGTTAACATTTAACCAGGACACTACGGTGTTATCTTATACAAGTTCCTCAGCTTTAGGTTGCACTTACTCAATGAACAGGAAGAATGGGTTCAACACATATGAACATGGCACACTCCTGAAAAACAACACAAGCAACTTCCTGCAGGACCTATCCAGCTAGGAGCTAGGTCTGGATTGCAACAGCTAGGCTAGTACTGATCCTGCCAACAGGAACAAGAATTAAGGACAAATATTTTGTATTCTCAAATCAGTCAGTTTCCCAACAACATGACTATGTAAATGTTATCATTTCACCTTTTCGACCATATCAGAGAGAGCAGGAACCTCACAGGCAGCTGAAGCCATGAATATTTTTAAGGTTGAGAGAGAGAAAGCTTTGAAAATAAAGTACATGTCAGATTTGCATCTTGATCCTTCTACAGTAATAAGGTCTCAACTGTTTAAAGGAGGTGTCCATACGATAGTATTTTCTATTTCGGCAAGGAGGTTATGTATGAAAACATAAGAGCTACCATGCTGCCTCAGAGCAAAATATCTGTCCCAACAGCCTGTCCCCTCATAGTGGCAGGGAGTGGATATCTAAGACAGAAGAGCTGAGTGAGCACATAGGATAACTGCCTGGCAGTCTCCCAGCAGCCAGCCATCTGAGGATCAGAGACTTCCTGTGCCAGACTTCTTTTTATCTATTTAGTCACCCTCAATTAATTTCTCTTTCATGAACCTGTCCAGTTGACCCTTGTACCCATAAAGCACACTATCTGGTTGCTTTAAGTGGATAGACAGGTATCCACGGTATGCGAGTCAGCAGCATTTTACTGCTACTGAAGGGAGGAAACTACAAACCAAGAGCTTTTGCAAGAGTGCAATGCTAAACAGCTCATGGTTTCACCACCACCACCCCCCAACCATGCAGGCCACGTGATGGAGTCAACAAGAGTTCGATAAGGTATGCTAAAGCTGTACATCTAGATGCTACCAAGTTCGTAGGGACATGGCAATTAGGAGCCTGAAAACAGCTTGAGGATTCCAGGGGGTTTTTTGACTAGATCACTAAACTCAGCCTCTGAAGTATCTTAAAGCAAGAAGTTTGCAGGTGCATTCCTATTTAAAGTGCTATAAAGGCGACTCTGCAAGATGCATTGGAGGATAACAGAGAAATTATTTTCTTAGCCCCAGATCCATGAAGGAGAAACCAGTAACTGAAACCATCAAATAGCAGTCTTTAATTAGTCCCTCCATTAGAAACTTGTGGTGATACATTGAATGAAGACAGAGAAAGAAATGAGACAGTGTAGAAACACTTCAGACACACTACCATGATTTTGAAGCCAAAATTCCACCTATTTTCATCACAGCAAGAAAGATCTCATAAGACTAAAAATAAATCCACCAGAAGCATCAAAGCAAGTTACTGTCTCTGGGCGTTTCTGAAAGATTGACCCATAATCCTCCTTACTGTTGTGCCAGCAAGAACTGCAGTACTTAAGTCCTACTCCAGCATTGAAAATAGCCTTTAGGGAGGACTGAAGTGAAGCAAAGCAACCGTGCAGACCCCTCGCATGGGAGGGAATTCTGCCATCTGAGCTCAGCACAGAAACCAGTCAGCACCGCATCTGTTCAACGGACCGCCTTCCGATAACTGTGCGCAGTAGCTGAACAAAATAACTTTCCTTCTGGAGACTTTTCCATGGTGAAACTGCAGTATACATACCACCTAAGCTAGTCCACCTAAGCTAGTCCTCCTATCACAACAATTACTCTCTCTAGGTGCAAAATTAAGCAGAGAAGAAGGTGGAAACTGAAGATATAGAAAGCCCCTTTAAAAAAAAGCTCAAATCATCCCTGAATAGAAGTCCACAGAAGAACAGAGAAATTTCTGAAGAACTCTGTTTTATTCACCCCACACTAAGCAACTTTGACTGTAAACCAGAACTGGATAATCCAGGTCCAAGAACAACTAGATTATTAGAAAAAAAAACCAAGTCATAGACAATGACAGCCTACTAACACATGCATGCACCCACTGAGAACAAAACCCTGGCAAATCACCCAGCATCTTCAGTCTCTTGCACTGAAAACAGGCAGAGAACTTGCTTGATGCCTGCAAAAGGACAGAGAGGGAAAGGTCAGGAGCTCACCCTTGCTCTGCACCAGTACACATGCTTCGTTCTTGGTAGGGATGTTAACGCTGTCTCTCTGATTTACACTCTCCAGAGACTCCTGGAAGGAATCCTACCCGAGCCAGCCCAAGCACTGTAAGGATTCCTACAGCATGTAATCCAGAAATACCACCCCCTACCATGCCTCCAAGGGCCACAGAGAAGCCTTCTACACACAGACCCACCACTTAGGAATTCACGCTCTCTAAAAATAGAAATCCTTACGCCTGCAAGCGTATCTCACCAACACACATTAGTTTCTGTCACTGGAAGTGTTGAGGAGCCTGCCATTTATAAGGCACACCACTATGAACCTCCCCTAAAATAGGCAGAAAAGATAATGGAAAAATCCAAAGAAAGAAAGAATAAAATTTCTCATCTTGTTTCGATTTCTGCCTCCCTCCCCACCCACCCCACCCCCCGTGAGTATTCCAGTTGTAGCAAATACTTTGTTTTTCACAAGTGCTCCAGTAACGTCTCCTACACACAGAACTGTTGTTCCTTTCCCTCCAGGAGCCCATAGTGCTGCTAACACAGGCCACACTCACTCAGATATTAGGTGTGTTTTGCGTGTGATCCTTCACTCTCATGAATATAGCTCTGCTCAGAACTGTTACTCAAGGATGGAGAGCATTGCGTTAAGCACTACTCACAACACATCATGCAACTGTCCCACCAGGGAAGACACTTCACACATAGCGAGGTCTTGAACAGTTACAGAGCCAAACCTGCAGTGGTTCTCTAGGGCAGTTTGTGACAGCAAGGATTTATGAAATGAGCACATCCCCATATTCTTCAGTGTAGCAAAGAGTAAGGCAAAATGGTTGCATTTGAAACAAGGCCCTTGTAATAAGAACCATTAAGCAAAAATCACGGGTTTTTAAACACAAAAAAGCTCCATGTTCCCCGCTGCTCCTGAGTATAAGCT
The DNA here is from genome assembly GCF_015220075.1 of Falco rusticolus. Lineage (NCBI taxonomy): Eukaryota > Metazoa > Chordata > Aves > Falconiformes > Falconidae > Falco > Falco rusticolus. Next base: position 121,450,583 of record NC_051187.1, read on the forward strand.
GTAGCTTCATGTTCTGCGGATGCTGTGCTCTTAGCTGTTACTTCCTTCAGGCAACTTCTGCAAGGAGGTTAATTCCGTTTCAGAGTCACATCTTTGGGCCTCTTTTTGCACGTTTGTTGTTATGTGGCCAGCACACTAAGGCAAACATTTGGAATAAAGCTTTGAGTGAGAACCACATTCTCTGCTGAACGAACAAAGCCAATGCTACAAAAACAATTAATCATGCTTCAAGGTATAAAACAGCTGTCCTTTTTGGCCAGAGGAAAGAAACACTCAAGCCCCTCATCGTAGCCTCTCACTTGGATAGATACGTGGCAAGAAATACCACCGCAGTCTGAAGCACTGATAAAGGGCAAAGGCTGAGAGCAGCTCGGAGATGACATAAGCCATTGGTCTGACCTAGCAAATCACATCCACATCCTTTGTTCACTGTGTTTCCTGGGGATTTGAAACAGCTCTTCCCATTCTCTCTAAAACCGCATAGAGAGTGATGGCTTTAGAGCTTTTCAAGTGACAAGAGCAGGAGGAAAGGCAGGCCTGTAGTAATAGGCTTTAACAGTGGTACTATCAGCTGACTTTGGAACCCATATATTGGCTTATTGAGCAGATTCCCCCCACACTAAATTACAATAGTTTTCTCTTTCACATGCAACTCTAGTACTTCCTATATCCATGTTCCTAATTTAAAAAAAAAAAAAAAAAAGAAAAAAAACCCAAACAAACAAAAAAACCCCAGCCCAAGAACAACACAACCGAAAAAAATGCCAACACCATCCTGAAAAGGCCAAGCTACAAGACAGGATTTGGGGGGAAGAGGCTAGTTTTTCAGCTCTAACCCTCTCCTGAGCTTTATCTGATCTCAAGTGTCCGATAAGCATCTGATATCACATAATTTTCAAATACAACACTGAAAAAAGGCAATAATAATGTAGCACATTGCATAGACAAACACTCTTTGTAATTAGAGAACAACAACGAGCTGGCACAGAGCACAATAATCCTCTCCATGGCATCTGTTCTAACTGGTGTTATACCACCGCAAAAAAGTGGTGCTGCATGAGCATTCTGAAGGAGTGGAAATGGCATAATCAAGCTGTAACATACTAAGAGAAAAATTATCTGCACTTTTTCTTCCAGATGTTCCCACTCTCACCATCTAAGACAAATAAAACACCCACAATAAGGCTTGTGGTTAGGGCAAAAGTAAACCCATTATCAAATCTCTCTGAGACTGTCCTGGAAGTTTACATTGTAGGAGTAAAGTCAAATTTTATGCACCTGATTATGCAACCACACACCTCTGAAAGTAAATATGGCTAGCCTGATTTGGGACTATCTGGGAGAGAAAAGGTTCAACAACTGTAGGAAGAAATTTATTTGACATGGTAAGTATTGTAAATGAGCTCTAAATTCTATCAGCTTATTTGCACAGTTCTTACTCACAGAAACAGTCCTCATGTTTAGTTTAGTTCCTTTAAGTTCACCACTCGTCTGAATAAATGTTGTATGCTCCAATATAGCAATACTGACAAAAGTTGGTACAATATTCTGTGATGCTCTACACTTGGTAACAAATCCTCTCTATTGTGCTTCTGATACTTCCCTCTGTGCAATTCAACAGGTTTATCAAATATTTCTAGTTATCCTTTCATAATCATAAAAGCAGACAAGAAAATAAAGAACAAACAACTTAAAAACTACAGCTAGAATACAGAAATCTTCAGTTATCAAACAAAACACATAAGAGAGACTATAAAAATGCCTAGCTAGTTTGTAATGATCCACCCTAACAGCTTCACAATGAGGAAGAATAATTCAGCTTTAGACCAAAAGATGTGTGTTTTGGGACTTTATGGGTTTTTTTCCTTCTAAGACTCAAAAAATAATTCTCCTCACCGTAAAGGATGCTTCACAACTTTAGGGCACCTACATATCAGTCAAGTAGACAAATATAAACATGATGTCCACCGTGATTCATGGTAGTTTCTACCAGAACATATACCAGCAAATGGTCTCCAAGATTTCAAGGCGACTGGGTTTGACTCCCATTGGTGAATGGCGTCTTTTCCCAATAAAGCACAAAATCCACCTCCTTTTGGAGTTTGCCCAGGAACAGGTTTGAACAAAGTCGGTGAAGAAAAAGAAAGTCTCATACAGTGTATTTTCCTACTTTTAAATGTCTCAAACCAATGGGCATCCCAGAAATTATTTAGGAGACAGGCATTATCCCCAAGCTCTTTTGTTGGTTTAAACAAAATTGTTGTGCACTCCATTTTTGCACAACTTTGAGATTCAAGTAAACCAAAAACCTCAGAATTATTCTCAGGTCAAAACCATGAGATCCAAAGGAAAATGGCTAATTTCACATAGTTTTGATACTGAATCATATGGTAAAGCTAGGCTCACACAGTAATTTTTAGGACAACGTGTTTACCCAAAACTGGATAAATAAAATCTGTGAGGAGTTCACCCACAAGCGCGTTTTTAAAGAGTTCATTCTTGGCACAAATGGGGACAACTCCCATCAGCTCGAACGGAAAACTCACCTGTTTATGCCAGGACTAACTTTGGTCTCCAGCATCTGCAAACATCAGACACAGGACCCGTTTCCCCAGAGCTAACTCAAGTTTTACACCTTTCTAAAGTCACTTTTTTTGATGAGGTACACAGCAGCAGAACAGCGGTCAATCAGGATGTGGGCTAGTTTGTTTTCCGAGATATTCAACATGCAGCAGACACTGTGCCATATTTAAGCAATAAAGAGCACTGCTTCTGTCCATCGTAAGGACTTGTTTGGAATTATAAAGACATATGGTATTTTTAGAGGCTGAAACAAACATACTGACTCACACTCACCACTGCCAATTGAGAATAAGGCAGATTTACTGATGTAACCAATGTTCCACTTCAATCCGCTTCCCCATCAAACCTCAACGTTTTATTTTAGCTGCAAAAAGGTTTATTAAAACCCTGCAGCCACATGATAATTCTCTCAACTAAGAAATGCAATGCGAGGCTTACAAAAAACAAAAAAACTATGCAGTCCCACTCCTTTTAAAAATCACCCTAATTTGTATTCAGCATTCCACCGAGTTCATATTTTATTATGCTGTTTAAATGCAAAGAACAACAGTTCATTCTCTTTTTTTTTTTTTTTTAACACATACCCAAAATCAGGAAATATGGGGTAATTATCTCCAACTCTGTACCCAAATACAACTTCAGACAAATTACTGAATACTTTGTGGATTCATCTGGCTGTCCTTACGATTTGGATTTGTATTACAACAGTATCTTCACCCTCTTCCCTGCAAGCTCAGGTTTTCTATTATATAACAGACAGGCACAGCCAAGGAGCATAGAGATGCTTCTGTACCCATTTCAGTAAGAGCTTAAAGTTTAAATCATAGTACTTATGCTGTGTGGGGCGCTTTAAAATTTGTTAGATGGAAGATGATGAACGTGATGTATTTATCACTTGGTTGCAAAGATACCTCTTGGACACGGAACAAGAATATCTTTGCAAGGTTACCTAAGCCATGGTCTTCAGTCTTTTCTAAATATTTACTGCTCCAAACAAAATGTAGCTGAGTGAATGACACACTGCTTCTCTCCTAGATGACAGCAAACAAAAAGTACAGGAAAAATTTATACTGTAGTGAATCATATGCATATTTTGACTGGTGGAAGCTCTGCCAGAGAATGGAAAGAAAGATTAATTTAGTTGGTTTATCCCTTCCCTCAACTTCCACACAGACTAAAACAGTGCCTTCTTACAAAGCCTGCCCACATCCTGGCTCCCCTCCAGGGAGGCACTGGTGTATGCAGGCTGTGTATCAGACAGCACTTTGTCCTCGCCAGGATGTGGTCTGCTTTTGTAACAAGGCCTATGCAAATGGACGCCCATGAGCCCTTGCAGCCAACTGTGGCAAATACCACTTGTTCCTTCACTCGACATAAATGAACTGTAACTACCTCAAAGCCGAACAAACAATATAAGAAAAGAAGGGAAAACATCCAGATTTAACCAGATTAACGATAACGGCTCTCCTGAGGAAAGACTCCCTGAGGAGGAGAATTCAAGGAGTTATTAGCAGCCATTAACCACGTTTCTGGTTTGTGATGTGCCATGCAGTGAAAAACACAAGTCTATGACTTCCCTCGTAAAAGTATTTGGGAGGATTATTAGCTTCGCAGAAGACAGATTAGTCACAGCACAAACTGCCATCCTAAACGTTTCATATTTGTTTTGCATCCTCAGCATCCTGCTAAAAATAAAAGCAACAGAAAAAAGTATCTATGCTGGGCTTAGAACCAAATGCACAACTGAACCACCAAGGCAGCCACCATCTCTCTGCTGCACTAAATACTCTTTACCCATCTTGAACCCTTATTTCTGCCACTTCACTTAAGGCTGGAACACATGACTTCAGAAAAACTGCTTCTCACCACAAATCGCTATTGCAAAGTTTGTATTAAGACAGGAGAAAAGTGAACAGCAAGAAATTCTTAGAGGTTTTCCTCAAACTTTCTTACCTTAGACCTGCCACCACGCTCATGCATGATCTTGGGACAAAAGATCAAAATAATTTCTGCTATGTCTCCTTTTCAGGGACACGGGACTCTATTTCTGAAAGCATCAAGATTAGGGTGACTGAAGTACTGACACTGTCCTGGAAGAATGGGTGCTGACAGCAAGCTCTTAACTCATCAGCAGCTGTACAGCTTGTCAACTGTATTCAAACTAGGTCACAGAATCCAAAATCCCATGAAAGCAGCAAGAAACAAGGAGAAGCCAGAGTAGCCTTTCTCATGTCTAACACACAATATCTACACTCCATCACTTTGACTACAGAAAACACAGTTTCAAAGGACTATTGCATCCAGATATGTTTGGGTAGCGGCACACTTGGAACAAATGAAAGCAAAGTTGTGTCCAAGTCTGTACAGCTGACGTGGAAATAACACTCCTCTCAGAAAAACACTGAGCTGTTCAGCAACTTAAGCGTTGGGACCCATGGGTTGAAGACCACAGCTCATCCATTTCTTCACTGATCTCATGCTCAAAACATGTAGAATAGTTAAGCGTGCTAGACCCACCATATCTGCAGCATCCTCAGGTAAACAGACTCACTTGCCACCCTAACCCCATTGTAGAAGAGGTCTGAGGCCACTTCCACTAGGTCTTTATACCGGACTTCAAACCCACAGGTTGATATTGCCACCTCTCATATACCAAGCAATAAAACAGAAACTAATAAATTTCAGGCCATTCCAGAAAAAAATTTAGCTGTCCACAACTCCTGTTAATCCACAGACTTCTCAGGGAATACTGCCAGTAAAAGCCCCCAACATCAAACAGAGATCAGTTCGCAAACCCAGTGCCAATGGAGTTAATCAGATTTGAACCTCTGGTCATCTGTTCCCTTTCTTTGGGAAAACCGAGGACCATTCATCTTGCACAACTTTTTAAATGGAGATTCGCTGGCTGCCAGGCAGAGGCAGACTTTACGCTGCATCCAAACAACACTACAACAACCACCAGCACCAGCAGGTGCTCGGTACCATGCAGCTCCCTGTTCCTGGCCCAGGAAAGTGCTTCTCTAACCCAAGAGGTCTAGGGTACAGCGATGGGGAGACTCTTCCCTTCAGGTTTCTCTGAGCGCTGTCTCTCGGTGCTCAGCACAGAAGGGTCTCAGCAGCACTCCTGATGCTCATTTACTGTTCAGTCAACGATTTGGGATCTTTTTGTGTACTAAGCACTCCTTGCTTGCACTGCTGTTACTGGACAGGCAAGTTACAGCTGAAGGTCAAGTCAGGAGCAGATACAGGAAAGGCTAATGTTATTCCAGTGCACTCTGAATCAGTGCATTAGGACCTGTTCTGACAGGACATCCAGCCAAACCTCTTTTTCTTTTTAATCTCAGTTATTATCAACACTGGAGTTATATGATATACCATAACAACCTTCCAAAATAATTAACTTCAGGTTTATATATCTTACTTACACAGTTACAAATCACCTGTGCCTGTCTGCAAAGATTTCAATTTGGCAATAACGCTTTTCTGTGTTATAGCACAATCTCCAGCAATTTCTTGCTTCACATTCTGTCTTAAATGTTTTTTGTCTTCCCAGAGCACCACCCTTTTCCCCAGCTAGTTCCATTCTGCTCCTAATGGAGATAGGGTTAAATTTACAAAGTGTTTTTATCCTAATTACAAGCCTTTCAGCTAGTTACCTTGGTCTTAGCCTCAGCAGGAAATGATATGCAAAATATACTTTCATGCATCTGACAGTCCCCAAAACTACCGGTCATATAAATTCTGCCAATTTACTCTAATTAAAGCTAAGCAGTGTCGTGTGTGCTTAAACGGTCAATCTGTCTTGAAGTAATTACACCTGAAGGCAGGAATACATCAGAGTTTCCTTCTCCTGGAATTAAATTCAGATGGGCAACTGAGAAGCAGTCAAGGGACATTTGCAAATGATTAAATCCAAATCACATCTCCTTTCAGTGTTCTTACCAAGTACAAGCTGCTGCATGGATGCTGATGGATTTGTGGAGGAAGGAGGCAGATGGTACAAGGCACTTGTCAACACTGCACTGCCTATACAAGGCTCTCTCACACCCAGTGTTCAGAGCTTCTGCTCTGAAGCCATGCATTAGGGAGTCATAATGAGGATCTGAGACAAATGTAATGAATCACACAGTATGTTCACTACCACTGGTAAGATTTCAGATGACTCTTAGCATTTTGTTTCATTTGCAAGATAGCCACTGCACCAATGAAGATCTGCTTAATTCACCTTCATTATCAACCCTGACCACCAGCACAAAGATTATAAAAGCCCTCTTCCAAATCAGATGCCGAGTTCAGGGCTCCCCCTCCCCCCCTTTGGAAGCTCACATCAAATCTTTGCATTCCATTTTGGCTTGTGGGGTCAGCTGAGTATCGGGACCATCAGACTGTAAACATGCTTCATGGGAAGTTCCCCTTGTAAAGGGGCAGGTTATACAGGAAAACACCTAAGCAATCTCACATTTTGATGCCAGCAAAGATGAGAAAAGAGCCATCAGGTAGAGCTCCCAGTGGCCTGGAGAACGCGCAAGTCCCACCCTCCACCACTGCAATGTCAGAAGATGTCTCTCATGTCTTGATAGTCCTTTACAGAAGACCAAAGATGACTTCCAGAAATGGACAGCAATATTGATTCAGTTAGGAAAAGATAAAGAGGTTGCATTGCTCCAGCCAAATCCTCCTTCCTGCTCTCACATACAGAGCAAGGCGCACAGAAGGCAGAGAGAGAATGAGAAAAAGAGAAATCATTAACCACTAACCACACTTACACAACCATATTTTCTGTGCCACTCAACAGCACGTAACTCCAAATCCACACCACTCCCGGCACAGTGCTCAAAGACTGTTAGTCAGAAGGATGCTTACTTTGGCCCTCTAAGAGCTGACAAATTCAGCTTTATCTCTCTGGGATCTGACAAGCCCATCCTGTCACAGGGGAAGATTATTATGAATGACAATGCAATGAGTAACTTCTTAAAGAGGAAAAAAAGAAACAAACAAACAAACAGACTTGAATATTCTGCTTAGATTCTCATCCTTTGCTGGTTTACTGACATGGTGCTAAGGTTCCTGAGAGGAGGACATACTAGCAGAAGACTGTCTACTTCAGCAGGGACCGAATTTGCCACCATTCAGAAAATAACAATACCAACCTATAAAAGCTTATATAAGACACATCATTAAAAGACTAACTTAAGCCCAGGTTCAGCCTTCAGGAACATAATTTGAAAGATCCAATAAACTATAATAGGAAAATCCGAAAGACCTGTGCAGCTCTCATCTTTAAGCTATCCATGATTTGTCCATCCTCAAAACAAACCAAGAAAAAGCAGCTTTCTATCAAGCTTAGACTTGTACTCCTTTTACAACAAAAGGTGAACACGGTCCCCTCCCATTCTCCCATTAATCATCTTTCCCATTTTAACACAATCATGGTTTTTGTTTAGTTAGTTCAAAATTTTTAGACTGATACGTGCCTAGGAATCAGTATTCTTTATTACAAGAATCCAGCTCTACTCATCACAACAGGCCAACTCTTTCGCTCAGAACCTGGCCCTTTCCAAAACACCAGGAACAGATCTCTTCAGGTGTGCCTAGAATAATCTACATCTAGTTATCTAGTAATGTTCTGGGTTTTCAAAACGCAAGCATAAACACAGCAGAAATCATTCTACGACAGAAATCACTGTTTACTTTGTGTTTTGTTAGAATACTTCTAGTAGATTAACCTGCTAAAATACTTGGGGGTGGGGCTTTTAAAAGCTGCTTTGGCATTACAAAACGTGCAGTATCGGGCACAGGAGTGAAGGGAAAGGACTAAAACAAAGAACACAGTTGTCCATCATCAGAGCAGGCAAAGCAGGATCAGCTGCTTTTTGAAGACATTTTGGGTTTGTAAGGGACCTCACAGAGTCTCCAAGACTGTATTTTACTTTCCAGTCTCTGTGCAGTATTGGTGGCAGCGTGACTGTTAATCAGTACTAATTGTGAAGACAGGCTCTGAGGCAGGACCAATTGTCCGCCATGAAGTCAGCTGAGCCAGTAACTTCATTTTAGCTTTTTCTAAGGGCTATCAGATGTTAGAGATTTCAGGTCATTAGCAGGAGTGGGTACATATGCATCCCTATCTATATCTAAATTTTAGCCCAGCTAAAAACAGGATAAATTAACATTAAACCTGATTCCAATAGTCTAGTCTAAGCGTAAAGTTTCTCACTCACAGCTGTCTTGCCCTTTAAAAAAGGGAAGGAAAAAAAAAACCAAGTAAACATTCTCTGTAGAGACATTTAAGATTCCCTTCCTTCCCCCTAGCAGCAGTAATGTATGTATCTTCATCTTTTGGACTTTTTCCAAAGTGCTTAACGTTGGAATTTACATATTATACTTGCCGCAGCAAGGGTCTCTCTAGACTAACGCTCCTCTCCTATACTGGTCTATATTCTGTCACTCCTTTTCCCCAGAGCTTGCAGTAATGAGCGGACAGCTTCTTTGCAGTAATTGTGGTCTGTCAGAAAAAACAAAGGAGAGGAAGTATGTATCATTTGGCTGTCTACTTAATTTTAGTGTAACAATTCCATTTTTAGGTACACAGAGTCTGTAATAGAATGGTCATATCCGAGTTTAGCACACAAAGCTCTAAATAAGACTGCTACTTTACAAAACCACAGCACAGAATAGCAATTGTTTCTAGCATGGTAACCGCAGTGATTGAGAGATGCCCAAAGTAACTTGTTTTTTAAAGGAGAAACTTCAGTGTGTGGTGGTAAGCCCTGAAACCACCGATATAAATGGATTAGGCCGTGAGCACAGCAAACAATAATTCCATTACTTTGGCTTAGGTCTGTTTTCACAAAGCTAGAGAGTACTTAAAAAAAAAAAAAATAATCTCCTTGCTCTTTCCAATGTCACTGGAGGGCTGGGTCAAGAAAGAGATACTTTCTGCGAGCGCACACCAGGATACGCTAATATTATCAAGCCTTTTTGCTTTGTTGTTGGGCTATTCTTACTTTGCTTCTAATGCTACATGAATGTTGACGGCTGTTTCCAGTCCACATAACAGCTATATTACTGGAGGTTCCAGTCTGTTTTTTTTCTTCGAAGCTAGGCTGCAGTCTTGGTTAATGTTTGCCCAGAAATATGTAATTGCGGACTTCCTCCTCATAAACCGTTCCAGAGCGCAGGCTGCCATCCTTCCATGTTATTATTATCTGTGTGCCTGCAGGCTAAAGCAGGGTGTGCTCTCACATTTGAGAGGACAGATAACCCTTTCCTTGCAGGGAAAGCACTGAATGCCTTTTGATTGCTGCAGCTGCTACTAGACTACCTGAAAGTTTTGCCGGTGTCATTTTCTGCCCCTAGATTATAGAATAAAAAGAGTTTTAGTGCAGCCTTACTAGGACACAAATAGATCTAAGGGAAGCTGAGAATAAAATGGACTTCTCAAGCCACCTACTTCATAGCCACTACACATAGTTATTTATGCTTCTTAATTTTCTATTCTGCCCAATTGTCCACACATTAAAAAATCCAGCTGTTTGTTGTTTTGTTCTTTCTTTTTTTTAAAAAAATAAAGGCAGCTCATTGCTAAATCTTACCACCTATAGAAGGAAGGAAAAAACCTGGAGTATTTTTTTTTAATATATAAAGCTCAGATTTTCAAACAGAGCAATACAGTAATTCAGCATAAGAAACATTTTCTGGAAAAAACAACCAACAAACTGAACACTTGTTTTATTTTGGGCACAGGTATTCAGGCCAATACAGTGCCAGAAATGCAGTACCATCAAAGATAGTAAAGCCCCAGCAGGCATTAGCAGAAAGGTAGGTAATGTTCAGAATTTACAGTGGTGAATATGGCCCAATAAAGCAAGCCCAATTCATTCTGAGCTACTGAAAATATCTTTTAAAATCTCTCCTCTCCTGGGAAATGCCCACATGTTTCAGGGCTAACATGAACAAACCATAGCACTATCTTTGCAACCTTACAAAAAATGACCAGAAGGTTTGCAATAAAACAAACTCAAGGAACCTGAGAAATTAAATGATGAAATCTCTTTAGATACTTTGTAGGTAAGAGGTCTTCTAAGGTCTTGCCCAGATCCCTGCTGGTGATAGTCTGGCACGTTTTCTAGTCTTGACATTCCCTCTTTGCCCTCAAACCATCCAGATCTGGGAGCTGTTGGAGTGTGTTAAGGCTCATACCCAGTCTACTCACCTGGATTGCCTCTAAGGAGAAACAAGGGGAAAGTGGAAATCAGTTTGAGCCCAGAGTCTCATCTTAATACAGATTTCAGGGTATGTCTGACACATGCACCTCGTCCCAGGAACTGGGAAGACCTCCTGGGTCAAGTAATACAGGTGGTAGACTAAGGGGTTCACTGTCTTTGAACAGGCAGATCACAGTAAACAGGGTGGACCAGGCAGAACTCACACACTAAACAAAATAAACCTGTGTCCAGCTCCTCTGCTTTGAGAGATTAGTGGATGTCTAGAGTGCAATGAACTACAGCAGCTTCCTCCTCAGGTGGAGGAACAGTACCATGAAAAGCCTTCACTTCCTTCCAAATTAAAATTCTTCGACAAAAGCGACAGCTGGAAAAAGTTTAGCCATCACTTAAACCAAAAGGTATCTTTATTTCTAACAGCTGGTTTGGAAGCAGTTGATGTTTTTAGTAGATTTTAGATGCCTCTTCTTCCTGAGCTCGCTACAAACCATGTGACACTTTTGAGGCCTACATCCCACATAAAAATGAGATACAGGAGAAAGATATTCTAACACAGAACAGAAAAGTAGTGACAGCTTAGAAAACTTTGGACAGATCGACAGCTAAAATGTTAGTAAGGGAAGGAGGACTAAGCAAGTCTCAGAATAACAAACCAGAATTCTACAGGCATTCAGGACAGAGTCTCACAGAGAAATCACTGATGGACTAACAGTTTACTCTCAAATCAATTACAATTTGCCGTGCCAGAGAAGTCATCTAGTCTAGTTGAAAGCAAGAAGGCTGTTGAGCACACATACAATAGAAATTATGTTCTGAATCAGTCATAGCTTTAGAAGACTGACAAACCCTACAGCGATGAAACACGGTCAGCTCTAACTAACATGTATGATAGTCATCCACATGTCTTTATTGACTGCCCTAAGACACCAGGGTCCCAGGATATCACACAGGCATAATCTTTGGTGTTACCTACAATCTCTCATCAGTGCAGTTCATGTCACAGGGGAAAAGAAAAAACTGCACACGTGACACACAATACTTAAGATGTTACTCAGGTACTGCTAAGCTTGCTTGACTTAGTAGCTTGATCACAAATATTTGCAGTAATTGTTCTACTTTCAATTAATAAATGCATTTTAGAGGTGCCTTTTAGTGAAATGAATTAATGCAAAATGCTTAATCATGTTACAGAGATCTCATGGGAAGTGATGCTGAAATCTCGGGCTACCAATACTGGATGAAGTACTGAAGGAGACTTACAGCCGCACCTCACTGAAAGCATCACAAACTAAGTTACAGTGAAAGGTTGTATCTGGGCAGTTTTTTGTAAGTTTACAAAACTGTAATGTCTTGGATTCCATTTCATTAAATAGATACTATTTCTTTTTAAGCCTTCCCAGACATCAGTGAATTCACATCTGAGGAAGGATCATCCTCATAAACTATCGTGCTTTACTTTGAAAGCTTAGCTTATTTAATTTCTTAGTTTAGTTCCTACCACTAAAAACATGTGGATAGAGAAATATGTTTATATTAGGAAATGTCTGCTGGAAACTATCCATGAACTTACCAATAAAATTAATACAAAATAACAGCAAATTCTGCTTCTGATCCCAAACCATTCCAAGTCGCTGCCATATACAGATTTGTAAGCATTCACACACTCATGACCCTGTATCCACACATGCTTAAACTAGATAGCACAGTTTTGCTGTCTTCATTGGGCCAAAGAGCAAAACTTTATAGCCACTGCTCTTAGAGAAAATGGTCTGGGATATTCAATAACTACCTAACAGGTAAAATCAAGATCAAGGAAGCATTTGGAGAAGCAGAACTCTCTTTTATCACTTTTTGTAACTTTCCAATAATGTGTAAATATCAAAATACAATGCCATAAATGAAGCATTAAAGACGCCTATTAGAATGTTGAAACCCATTCTATATAGCCCGTCTATAAACAGAAATACTTAGTTCAGCAAAATACTGAAAAGGTCAATAGGAGTTTGCTTCAGTAAGGAGTAGTAAAAACTAGAAGAGCTGCAGGACTGGGCTGCTGGCACACAGCAATCACAAAATTAGAAAAAAAAAATAACTAGCGTGAGATAATTTTTCAGCATGAATTCCAACAAAGCCAGCTTGTTGCTAGAAGGCTGTTCAGCTACTGAAGATTTGTCCTTGAATTCCTGTTGAAATCAATCCATAAAAATCATATTAAAGGATTAGGCATCAAACATTTGCGTGTTGATGTGCGTAAGAAATTCTTCACTCGCAGACTGCTGACCTTACATTCTTAAGAGGATCTTTTACCCCATAATAAAGTGTTCACTGTCAACAGTAATTCTTGCGCTTCATGCATCTGTTGACAAACTCTGAACAGGAAGCTTTTCTTGCAGGTAAAATTTTCAAGTGCTGCACGTGTACAAAGCATGATGTAGGATTCGGACATTTTGGTGGAGAGCAAAGTACTGATCTTGATATTTGTGCTACAAGTGAACTACAAAACAAACAGACGCTACACATTTACTTCAGAAGATTGATAACATACTCATTAGCTTCAGGAACTAAACAGCTATCCTTGCATATCCATACTTCTGTTACCATATATATTCTTTAGGCACAGACACACTTCTAACCACAAGTATGCAGAACAAGTTATGAACATACAACAGAGTGCTTATAGTGTGCCAACAATCCTTGACTGATAAATTAATAGATCTACCCTGCACACATTTTAATAAAAATTCACTGTTTCAGGTGCCTGCAACACCGATTTCACACAGCACTGGAATCATCACTGTGCATAAGCATAACACTGAAGAACCATGAAATTTTAGCTTATGATGCAGAACTCCCAGCTCACCTTTTACAGCACTGGTACTATTCTGGTCTGCATTTAATGCATACCTCTACAGTTTAGCCCTCTTTGCATGTCAAATTGACATGCCCAGCATAAGGCACCTGTGTTAGTAGAGAGCTCAAAGCAAAGATATTTAATAGAGGGTCAGGAAAAACACTTTCTCTCTACAATTGCCTGACCAATTCCCAACAGTGCAAGTCCAGGGAAGAACTGGGCACAAAGCTGCCCCACAACTGCTCTGTAGGCTGCAACTACTCTGACAGATAAGGAACAAATGAAACTAGCTCATTGCAAACAAGATTGCACTCTCTGCCTTCTTCCTTTCAAATCATGCAGAGTTCCTCTGCCGTTATTGGATTGAAATCCCTGCAGAAACACAAGGGGCAGCAAGGTCTGCTGCACTCTCTCAGTCTGTCAGTATCTTCAGTGGTGACAAGGTGTCTGTATTTTATCTTCTCTGGCCTCTGTCTGCTTAAATAATTAATAATAATAATAATAATAATCAGAAGCAGCAGCATCTATACTCAGACTTCTACTTGCTGGCATCTCCAGATTGTTTCTTTGCTCACAGAATTGAGTCACTTCACGTTAAAGCTCTCTGCACATATCCATTGTTTTGCATGCCATACATTTAATTTCCATGAATTTAAACTATATGTACTCAGATAAAGAAGCTATATCAATTTAATTAGAACTGATTGTTAAGAAAAGTTGACCCAAGATGCCAACCAGAAATTCTATCTTCAGTCCTCTGTAGATAATCACATACTGGGGCCCTTGTGAAAAAGTCCTGCACAGTGGTAATTAAATTTACTGGAAGAAGACGGAAACAACAAACACATGAAAATAACAGTGCTTCATGTCTTTGGGTAAAATAGAGAGCTTGTGGCTTCCCCAGCTCCACATCTTTCCCTACTGTCCCTCATCTATCATCCCCAAAAGCATCTTTTACTTTTCAAAGAATAGTTTACATCGGAAAGGACCCCTGGAGGTCATCTAGTCCAACTCCCAGCTCCAAGCAGGTCCAGTTAGATCAGGTTGCTGAGGGACTTGTCCAGGAAATAAGAGATTCAGTATTAAAGAACTGAGAAAACCATGAAACGTTTCAAAGGGAATCATGTAGAAAAGTAATTAAAGTTAACATATGGAGCCTGAAGAGAGGCACTGAGTTTGATTCCAGTTCCTAGCCTCACACATCAGCCATGTACCACAAATCCCACTCCTACTTTAGACCACAGGTGCTGAAACTAAGAGCTTTATATTCTACACATAGGATTAAAAAATTGAGCAGAGGTAACAATCACAACCACCCCTGCACAACACAAGGTGGTTTCACCAAGTGCTTATGCATCTTGGGAAATGCATTTTTAGGATAGCTGTTATTCACCTAAAAGTAAAGAGATCAGGCCCTACCCTGATGCAAGCCAGTGCTTACTAGCTAACACCAACTGACAAACTGCCTCACAATTTGACTTTGTCGAGGAAGTACTTTCTCAGTAAAAAAAATCTTGCATCTTCTACTGAAATGGAAGAGACAAGTGGATTATACCAAATACTGCCAGGTTTATACTGAACTATTGCTAGCGCATACATTTGAGTCTTACTCAAAAACAAAGGACAGAGTACAGGGTAACAAGCGATCAGTCACGTCTGACACATACAGTATTTCCACAGAATTACTCATCTTTGTACGGTCTGACACGTGTTAAAGGATTTTTCCCAATTCACACACAGATGCCTTGTAAATAGATGGCAACTATTCCTATGACTAAATAGCGACTTCATAGGTATTTTGACCTCAGTGCTCATGGAGTTTCCAATAATGCCATCTTCAAAACAAAAACTACGTACTTCCCCTCCTTTCACTTGTTTTTCAGGAAACCACATTTTCAGACTTCCTGTAGCTGACACAGCCTGGGTAAATCGGGTTGTGTTGTATCACAGCCCACAGCATATGGCGGAATTTGAGCTTCCCACAGTAATGCACCACAATGTATCAGGTGAGAAAGTCACTCTAGAAAATGAAGAGGAGCTTTGATTTGTTTCAGTTTTTTTTCCTTCCTGGCATGACCTACAGTTAAACAAACTGGCTGCCAAGGGAAATAGGAAAGGGATGCTCTGAGCTTAGCAGTGTGGTTAGCACATTACATCTTTCTAGGAGTTAACATACAAAGCTAAACCAAAAAGATAGATTTGGGGATATCTCTCTCTCTCTCTCTCTCATTCTCTCTCACTGGTTAACACCAACAGTCTTCAAGCCCTGACCTAGCTAATCCTAACCCTGCAGGTCTCTAGATTTTCATCAGCGGATAAATTCAGAACTTAAGTTCTAAAACACTATTTTCTCAGCTCCTCTTTTCTTCTGGTGGGATTTTCAGGCCAACTTTTCTTCTGCATGCTGCACTTGTAAGCCTTGCCCCAGAAAACACATTGACTGTGACCACAAGATAAGATCTACCCCCAGAAAACTTTCAGAAAGTCTTCTTGGAAGCAGCGAGATAGAGCAAGCATCCCCAGCATAGCTGACACCTGTATTCATACGGTTTCCATATCCCAAATGACTGATGATAGGGAAAGAAAAGTATAAACAGCAGGACAAGAGAAGAAAGATGAGGTGCGAAATTTGTATTCCAAATGTTCACAGAACAAGGAGCTGGTGTCCCCCTCTAGACAGCCAAGTATCCTAGACACCAGACCAGAGTACGACTGTATCTCTTTAGCTTCCCAAATGCTTAAGAGCAGTAGAACAATCTCCAAAAGAGCAAACCAAGGGCAAATTCACACTCCCCAACAGTCTGCAAGTGAAGATACAAGTCAACACCACCCTGCAATCTGATCTGTTCATTCTACCTTAACGGCCAAAGTCTGTCCATCACCATGTAAATGCAATTCTAAACAATTATTTTCTTGCAAATAATTTTAGCAGAAACATCCTAACTAATGGACTCACCCCATTATTCAAGACAGCTTGAGACAGTGAACTAATCGTTATCCCAGGGTTTTGAGGGGGGAGACAGCAAATCTAATCAAGTCCCCACTGAATTTAATCACCTGGAATCGCAAGTTACAATTAAAAGCTTTGAGAATCATCTGACAGCCATTTTTCTACCTTTCAAGCAATATCAATACATCACATTATACACATACTGAAATATTCTCTCACTCCTCTACAGATTTATACAGTCATCAACACTGTTTTCTCCCTAGCAGAGGTGACAAATGAGAGAGACAAATCAGAATCCTTTCACAGTTACAGTTTCATGTCCACACACTTATAAGAGTGTTAGGTAATACAGGGGGTTGTGACAAAGGTACTACAGCCAGATATCACTAAGCTTCATTTATCTGCCTATTCCATTCTTATTAATTACTATAAAAGAGTGTCTGGGGTCAGTGCTGTTTCAATATTCAGATTTTGCACCTGGAACAGATGTTCTCCACCTGGTCATTAATTGCTCTTCCTACTGGTTGATAACACTACTTATCTGGGCCTTGTCTTCCAACACACAGTAGAGTTGTTCCATTTCTTATTGTATCCTTGTATTAGCAAAAAAGCCACCCCTGCAAGCTGAAGCTTTTGCTACACCCATGTACTGTACAGCTTAATAGCTATTAAATGGGCTACACCCTTTGCTCTGCACTTTTCACTAACATGCGCATTGCAGAACAAATAATCTGCTCCTTCGGTTAGGAATCCTTTGGTTCAATACACACACGCGAAAAAAAACATCCCTTGTAAAATCTAGAGCATAAAGGGCAAAGGCAATGCAAGGAGAACTGAGCTTTTATTCTGTTTGTGTAGCTGTCTGCTGCATAAAGCCAGAATGTTCAACCAGAGCTGGAGAAACTGTTGTGGCACACAAAGCAATTCAGCTTCCAGACTAGTTCAGTCCTGCTTGGTTCTACCCAGTTGTGTTCATGGATTACTACAAAGTGAGAGACTCAGAACTCCGTGCAGATACTCAGGCTGGACAGACACAGCAAGAGAAGAGAGGTAAGTGCTCTCTCTTCAACTCAGGCAGCCACCCTCTCTTTTCTTACCTTGGTCCTCCCTTCCCCATATACTTCTCCACAGTAACTGCTGGGATATATAGCAGAATTTTGTTTAAATCTTTCTAACACCATGACTGTTAGAATGACTTAGGCAGCAAAAGTAGTAAGCCTACCTGCTTTAGGAGGAGACAGGATACATTCTTGCTTTGCTATGAGATTTATTTGAACAGTAGCAGACCTGGAAAAAATTCTAAAAGGTAACACGGTCAGACATTATACACAAAGGCACTTCAAAAAACTAATAGCACAATATTAAACAAACGTGGCAAAGTGCACATTTGTCATCTTATAAGGACTCAGTCCTGTATCTTTCTGCACCCACATCTCACTGGCCTCAAACTGATCACCACTAGCATAATCATGGGCATTACAGTTTGCCACGAAGGGTATGCTTCAAAATTCCAGAATTAGCTTGAAACACTACAGCTCCATTTCTTTCAGCACATGTAGTATTAGCAGTCAAGCTGCTCTTAGCACTGAATAAAAAAACGCATAAGGCACTTCGCTTTTGTTAACAATGCTTATTTTGGATATGCAACTCAAGCAATGGTTTGGATCTAAATTCACAGTAATCCTCAGTACAAAACTAGGCTTAAAAAAGTTACTGAAGTCCAGATGCTAAAATAAAGCCTTCAGGAACAGCCCTGATTAGCTGGTGGGGTGTAAGTGGCTCTATCCTTGGAATAGCTTGGCAAGGAATTGTCAGAATTCCTCCCTCCTCTTTCCTGGGGGGAGCGGATGCTGTAACAGCTCCCAAGAGGATGACACTCCCTTCCTTTCTCCTGCTCAGCTCCCTGCGGGGAACTGGTCTGGATTTGCTACACAGGACAGCAAGGGGAAGGGGGGATGTAATCCTCACTCTTCACTGAACATGGACACAGTTCAAGCTCAAATTATTGACTTGTAATGTTACCACAAAAGGAACTGCTTTAATTTTTGCTGTGTTATAAGGCTGTTACCAAAGTACATGGGGCTTTCAGTGCCAAGTAAAGCCAAGATTTCAGAGGAGTCTCAAACATAATATTGCACTACAAAATAGCTTAAGGGCAGCGCGTATCAGCACTCACAGGCAGAAATCCACATACATAAATAACCAAACAGGATCATGAAAAACCCTGAAAAACTACCTGACTTGTGAGTTGCAGGGTTCAGGGGGTGGGGGTGTAATAGCTTTTTGTTGAACAGGTTCAGAACTTCTCCCGTCATCCTCTCCCAGCATGTCACAGACTTTCTTCATCCTGTGATGGTTGGTATTCTCTTTTTCTTTTGCCACTCGCTGTTTTAGGCACTGGAACTTCAAGTATGGTTTACCCAAAGCTTTAGCATCACAGCTGTAACCTCAGAACACAGATGACGAACTTAAAGGACACAACAAGGAACACCTGTACAGCTTTATCTTGTTTGGACACCACACAGACAAAGCCTGACAGTGCTGGACTTCTCAGGCTAAACTGTACAACCTTTGGTTCAAGGCATTTGCTCATACAAGCAACCTTCTGGGGTTACACACTGTGGGCTACACATTAGGGTCCTTTGATTACAGTGCTGCATTCACCTCCACACCGTGCATCTCACAAAGCATACAGTAAAACTAGGAAAAATTAGAGAAAGAGACAATGTGGAAAGTAACAGGTAGAGGACAACTTCTGGACAGGAAGAAACTAAATAAATTAGGACATGCCAGCTAAGAGAGGACAGAATCAACATCTAGAAAATAATGAATGGAATGACATGGTAAAAAACGGAATTATTTACTCTATCTAATACTGAAAGCTAGGGATCCTGTTTCTTAAGCTGGCAGCAATTTAGAAACAAAAGGAAAGTGCTTTTTCATATAACAATTACAGTGTGGAACTCAGTGCCCACAGGGACTGGTCAAGGCAAAGAAGCACATAGGTTCAAAATGGAGATCAGAGAAATAAATGACAAACACATCCAGCAGCAGCTGTCAAGCACAATGGTCTGAATGCAAACATCCGACTAGGAAGCTGCTATACGACTCTGCCAGAAGCTGAAAAGATACAGCAGGGGAAAGATAATTTCAAATGTATACCCCTTTCCTCAGGCCCTTTTATCAATCCCTCTCTCACAGGCCTCTGCTGGAGACAGGATACTTGGTCACAATAACATTTGATCTAATCTAGTGTGACAGTTACTCTGTTCTCATAAATTTCACTATTTGAGTAAGACTCATGCTGAACTTTACAGATCACTGAATCATTTTCAACGCTTGTTGTTACAGTGAGCAACAGGACACACGTTTCTTCTTTCATGATTTCTTGTTTTCTCCTGATGATCTCAAAGTACAAAACCAACTCCCTCTGTACAATTCACATTACAGCAGATATTATGGAGACCAAAGAAAGCCTTTTGGATATTATTCTGGTTTCACATATCAACAATGAAGACACAAAGGACTATATTGAAAACTTCCTATGAGATTTAGTGAGCCCTACATCTTCCTTAACAGAATTATGTTGCAGTTTCACTGTAGTAACCCATTACAGATACTCAGTGTAACATCTTTGGTGCTCTCTTGGCCGGGAAGCTACTTAGCAACACAGCTGCACAAAATTCACTGCAATCCTCCAGGTTTATGAGGAGTTATTTCATTTGAATGTAGCATGCTCCTTTTGTTTACCTGCTGTTTGGTCTCATGATGCAACCCAACATTCTTCAATCACTTCACAGTGCTTGTAACATAGCCAGAGGCTCTGTTACCCACAGGAGGTTGTGGTTGTAACAAATTCGTGCAGTCAGCCTTTGGTGAATTATTCTCACACACAATTAATAAAAAAAAAAATTAAAAAAAAAAAAAAATCACAGACCAGATCGTAGTTTTCTCCCTTCCTCTCCACTCATATCCTTCTGGCCAAAAATGAAAACAGAGGGAGGCCAATGCACTGCAGCTGGTTAAAGGGGAGGGCTGAGCATCAGTCAATGGAACACAGCTGCCTGCCACATGACAAACACCCTAGTACCAGTGATGCACTACACTCATGGGCAAACTAATTGCCACTGTAGATCATCTTGTGATTATTTGCTACTCAATGCTTTCTCCCACTGCCCCCCCTAGAGAATTTTTGACTAAACATCGGAAAAAAGGCACTAATCATGAATAATGCAATTCCAGTTAAGTATTTGAAACATTCAGCTCAAAAATATGTTCTTACTACTTCCTTCAGCTTGCTGTTTAGGCAGTCCCATGTATGTCACTACAGCGGACACACTGCCGTGGATATGAAGTGATCAGAATTAACTCCAAATTCCTCTGCTTTCATGAAACTGTTTAGTTTAATGATTAAAACCTCATGAGCGCTTGGATTCTGTGAACACCTGTCAGTGCACTCTGAAAGAAAAGGTATTTGCTTGCTTATTTATTTGAAAACACTAGCTACACAGTAGTCAAAGGAATTTTATTTGGTTTTCAAACGAGAAGTGAGACGACAGTTTCAGCTAAAAAGCGAAGCTTCAGTGCAAAATCAGTGTACAGTTTCAGTACTTCGGTTTTGTTCACGTAAGTTCTAACTGTAAGCAGTTAGAACTGAGTACCACACCTTTAAACTTCCTACTGCTCTCCTCTTGTAGGTAGCTGTACTAATACCCCCACACCCCTGTGTATCTAGGAAGCCTGCATACTTAAACTGTAAAAAAAGAGAATTAGGATCTTAATCATTTAAGGCTCCCTTCACAGTCTCAGCTCTGCCCTTACACAGCACATTTGCATTACTTTTTGCACAAATGTAGATTATTTAGTAATAAAAATAATGTTCACCAAAAGTCTTTTCCCCTCTTTGACAGTCACATCCAACTGTCTACCTAAAGCTCGTTTTGACTCTGGATCTATTTTTCAAAAGTTTCAAGAGATTTTTTTCAAACAGGCAAGAGAGGTCCATTTCCTCAGCTCTCTCCAACGTTTGTATCCCTGCTTGGAAAATAAGTAAATTGTGACATGGCAGAGAACAAGCCATGTCAGATGTCCAAGAACAAGGAAAACATCAGCCCAACAGAGGCAATTTTGGAAAGCTGAAAACAAAGGATTACAATAGGAATGCTTATATAATCTTAATTATAAAGGATGCTTCTTCCATAACCACAATGGCATACACATGGCCTACAACTGCATATGTTGGAGAGAACAGTAGCTATTCTGCTGGTTTCTCCCTCTGCTTACCTCCCTCTTGCCACAGTCAGCAGGGCAAAAGAAATTCATCTGCATCCCCTCCCCCCAAAATGAGAAGGTTAACTATAACTCTAAGGGGAGATGAAGGTGTTATCACTACTACAGAAGGGTATCTATCTAAAATAAACCTCACACTCAGTAAATCAATAGGATTTTTCTGGTTGCATAAGCAAGCTACACAGTGTTTGCATAGGGAAACAATCAATATGAATGTCATCCAAATACGGAACTGACAACAGCAGGGAACGTGATCTAAGGGAGGAGATGGGGCGAAGGAAGGGGGCTGCACAAGAGGAGAAAAGGAAAGGATTGAACGTGTTGGAGTCAGGAAAACCCTTCCAAGTTTTAGTGCCTCAGCAACCTCCATTCATGTCTTGAGAAATGTCAGAAATCAGGAAATATTACTTCGGGTTGCATGCTTCTGTCCTGGCCTATCAAACATGCAGAGTAGTAACAGCAAATTACTGGAAACTGCACTTTGAGCTTAGCCACTGGCAAGGATCCCAGTCAAACAGAAATGTAAAAGTTCCTTTCCTCCATGGGGCCTCTTGTATGGGGGTGTCCCCATAGACGTTCAATAGCTGGTTGCAACAGGTTGGAATGAGGCCCCGAGCCAGAAAAACAAGCCCTGACCAGTATTATTTCCTACTGACTATGTTGTTTATTAAAAAGATATTTTGGCACATTACTCCCAGCTTTGTTAGGCTATATTAGAGGATCGAGGCCCATCGAGGAAAAACTGGCACCATTTTCACAAACTGTTTACTCCTATTTTTCTTCCAGCATTCTACCTCATGCTTCCCTGTATGCCTGACTATACGTGTAACATAAAGATATATTTAAAGAAGAATTAGAAACAGTCAGACTAGTGGCTAAGCAAAGGCTCTGTATTTCCTGGAAATAGAAAAGCAATTAGCCTCTAAACCTATCAATATTTCTAGCACAGATAGAAGAAACAACATTTTTCCACACACCAGACTTGTACAACATGGTATTTAAAAAAAAAAAATAATATCCTATGACAAAGCATTCAGGAACAGTAACTTAATGTTATTAACAACCCAGAGAGTGCCCAGTGAGTGCAGAAAGGCATTGCAGATTTCCCCCTTCCGGAGGTGAAATGATCAAAAGATTGGCCTCTTTACAGTCTGTTATATTTCTGTCTAAGAAAACCCAATTTGCACAAGCAAATAAACTAGCTCATTATAAAACTAAGGGGTCAACCCGAGTCAGATAAACTCAAAAGTCTGACAGCTGAAGAAACAAACTTTTATTTAAGGCACAGCACAGGTGATCCTAGGAGGAAATGGTAAATCCCCATAGAGCCACAACTTCCACATCGGGCAATAGAGAGCATGAGGAATGGAGGTGTGGGGAGCGAGTATTTTGCAGTTTTCTAAAGGCACACAGCTCACCATACCTTTAATCAGAAACAACAGATCCCAGCTTTGCATTTGAAGGGGGGAAAAAAAAGCAAAGAGGAAAATCAAACGTCACAGTTGCAATGCAGCAAGTCAGATGTTATTGCTCATACCTCACCATGCTTTTTGTACTACAAATCATGTGTAATCAATTTCTTGCCTTTCTCCTCCTTTTTTAAAGACACCAAGATTTCTTCTTATTCCTTCCTCTCCAGGAAAAAAAAAATAAAAAACACCAACACAGAGCAAAAAAAGAAAAAAAAAAAACACCAAAACAAACCAAACAAACTCAAACAAACCAACCAACCCTTCTCTGCTCTTGGAGACTTGAAAGGAAAGGGGAGAAAAAAAAAAGGCAAGAAAAGGACCATAGGAAGGATCACAGCACTTGTCAGATACTCTGTTCCTCCATCTACATGTTTACCTTGGCCTTTTTGCCCCTTGTCATAATTGACAAGAACTTGTATCCTAACTATATCTACATGTCCTGCTCTCGTGATCATCCTGAACTTACATCTAATCACTCCTCCTACATATACCAGCCTATTAAGCAATACACCATCAGTGAGGTCTGCTGAGCACAGGTTCCTTTTTTCACTTACTGATAAAAGGAAAAAAACATGACCACATCAGGACTAGTGAAGAGGAATGATTTTTTTTTTTTTTTTTTTTTTTTTTAAAAAAGACCTAAATGTCTTACCAAGCATCTTGAAAATAATTTTTTTTTATAAGTTTACATATAACCTTCCTGGTGGCCAATCAATAATATTTTGTCCATTTTGTAAGACTGGTATGCATTTCATTTTCGGAAAGCAACTTGTACAAGAAAATAATACACTGAACCTCACAGATGTTTCTTTAGAGGTTCCAGATAACAAATCCTGCTTCCAATGAGACTTGCAAAGGCACATATCCAGACCTTATGAAAAAAAAAAAGAGTGTTTATGGCAACCTCAGCCTGTTATTGTATATCATAAGGACAGCACCATTTATGCTGTACTTAAAGCCTTTCTTCCCATCCACACTTTTTTTCCCCCCTCCCCTTTTTTTATTACTTTTCCCTTAAGTGGAGTTACAATGCAGTTTGCCACAAGAGAGGTTTACCCCATTGCACTGTCTTTTATGGAAAGCTAATACTCATTGTTTAACATAAAATTTGCCAAAACTTCAGTGGGAGAAAGTACTTTACTCTGTATTAGTATGTAGTCTAATTTTGGTCTAAAAATAAATCTGTTTTTCCTGCACTTGCAAACTCAACACATGGAAAAAATGTAACATTTGAACTATCACAGACATTTCTGTAGAAAAAAACATTAGATCTCTGTTTTATCACACTCAATGTTTTTCCATGACACCATCTCAAACAAAACAATGTCATATATCAAAATAAGGCTAAATATTTTGTAATACCCGTACAGCAGAGGACAGAAAATTTTAGGCATTTAATAAATAAATAAATGTTTTCAGGCATTTACTGGTCTCCTTGAATGCAAGAAACATGCCACAGCTGGCAGTAACATGTCTTGTTTCAGGTGTCAGCCGTGCTAGCGCCCTGTTTCCCTGATTCTTCAACAGATATTTGCCTCAAGTACAATGAGTAACTGCTATTTAGAGCATGCTTTTGTATCTGTATGCAATCCAAAACCTTTGATAGGGTATGAGATTATGGTATCTAATAGGCTTTTAATTTCACTGAGCACTGTCTCATGCATAAAGTTTTGCTAATAATTTTCATGTTACACACCAGCAAATTTTATTTCATGCTGTATTCTTGAGAAGGGCTCTAAGTAGTTAACACTAGTTTGGGGTTTGCTTTTTTGAAACTATACTACTACCTTGCTTTAGATGATGTGGACTTATTGACAACAAACTTATAGAACAAAAACTGAACACTGAGCTATTCCCACAGTGTTGAATTATAGATCTCATGAATCAGACCTGGAGCTACAGGTGAGCAGGTTAAGTAGGAGTAAACAGGAATTCAGTGAAGCACAGTTTTTTTACCAAAAAAAAGTTTTGCATGTTACTTTTCTGCACTGCTTGGACTTTATGGATCAGTGAATTTATCCCAGGGATAACGTTAGATGTCAACACAAATTCCACTGGTTAGCTTATTGCAACACACAGTAGTTGAGAAGTTACAGCTGACACATCATCAAATTAGAAAATCCACTGAAATAGGGAGCAAGGTTTGTCCTAGAGGATGAAAGCAGCAGCAAATTACCATCAACAAAAACAGAAAAAAAAATGAGAGTTAGGCCACTATCAGAAAGTGTGTTACTAAACATTTTTCATTATTGGTATCAGGGTACTGACTTGGCACTCTCATCATGGAGATTGTACAGCATGTGCAGCATGCAAGCACATAACTGGTTTGAGGGGTTTTTTTCCCCATCACTTCTTCCCCCTCTAAAAAAAATAACCAAAACCCCCAAACTCATGCTGACATTAAAAGGACAGCGCAGAGTGAGTAAGCAATATTAAATCAAGGGCTTGATAGAAGTTGCTCAGTCATGATCATCTTGTTATATTCTCCCCCCTGCCCAGCTCAGACTTGGGAGGACTCATTTTTTAATACCATCTTAGCTTTTTATTTATAGCACTGCATTGGTTATTCTACTGTTGTATTTTAGATCTACCAGACTAACATTTCATTGGCCACCACAACATTTCGTTTCCTACTGTCAAAACTAGGTCTGACTCCATGTAAAAACGTGCTTATTGCCTGCGTACTTTTTCTATTTTTTTAGTTCTGTCTAAGCATTAGGTATATATCTCACTTGTCCCCTAATTTCCTGAATATGATATATATTTCCTCATTGAAGTCACGTGGCAACACAGGTCTACACTACAGCTACAGCAGCTTTGCTCTATCCTGTCAGAGGAATCAAGTTACCAGGAATGTTGATGGACCTCTAAGGAGGAGTGGGTTAGGGGAGAAAGACAAATATGTTTAGTAAGATTTTTCCAGAGAACACATGTTGCCCCAAGACAAACACTTTAGTACACAGCTGATTTTCTCCGTATAGACAATGAAAAGGGAAAAAAAAAAAAAAAGGGGGGGGTGGGGGGTGGGATGGTGGAAATGGTGTTTTTATCTGAAAATTTCCATTCCTTGAACATAATATATAGCAGTAGAGTTGACTGAGAATCTCCCCAAAGCAAATATGGAAGAGCCACCCTGAATGCTGGAAAACTGTACATGGTAACAGCATGGACCATACCACACAATGGTTGGAAACGGTTTCCCAATATATTTCACTTTTCATGCACGGTCAAGAGATCAAATTCTCTTCCTAGTTGCACTGGGAAGCAGATAATCAGCGCTATAACACCACTGAGCTTGCTAGGGCAAATCTCAGATCTATAAAAGGGCACAGGAGAGACTGATTCCCTTTCAGAAGGAAACATTCTCTTCTCCAGCAGCTGAGCAGGCTCTGTATGCCATGAAGCACGCCAAGAGGAATGGAACAAGAATACAGTCAAAAGAAACGTAATTGGGGGGCGGGTGGGGGATGTGGAGAAGGTATAAAAATCACAGCTGATACCGTTTCTCTCATACACTAATACCTTGAGGAGTTCAAAGGTTTTCCATGCCTATGGCATTTGGCAATTATAATCGCACAGTAAAATACCTAAGGTTAATGAGTAACCTCTAAAGGAAGTTACTTCACATAATGACAGCAATTTCTCTGAACTAAATGTTAATAATCAGGCCTGTAATACAGTGAGAAGGAAATAGTGGGCAATTGGCAAATGAAACTCTGTTACCTAGTAACAAGTCCTTGAGGTATGGGCCTAAAAAATTTGGGCAGGCAAAACATTTCCAGGCAGGCTGAGCAGCTTGACAAACAGAAAACATTTTGTAAAACCAGCAACTGTCCACGACAGAGAAAGTGGAAGCAGGTGCAGCAAATTATTTCCTTAACCGGCAGTCTGAGGTAGATTTAGCTAATGACAAAATAAAGGAAATAGTGTCATGTAATAAGCAGCAAGAACCAGGCAACAAAGTTCACATTACTCTGCGCGAGCCATCGAGCAGCAGTGCAGCGATAAATGGGAATCCTCTTTCCTCACGCTTATATTGTCGGCCCTTGGCTCCCCTGCTCTTGTGCCCTTTTCCTGCCCACCACGCAATGCGCAGAGCACCCTGCCTTAACTTTGGGCGCAGTGTGTGCAAGCTTTGTGCAGTGCTGCCACTGGTGCAGTAATGCTGCTGAGTCAGCAAAAACACCCCGGCTACCAGGTTAGAGAAACTGTTGCAGAAAGGGTTTCGACACCTTTATTATATATGG
Organism: Falco rusticolus; assembly: GCF_015220075.1. Lineage (NCBI taxonomy): Eukaryota > Metazoa > Chordata > Aves > Falconiformes > Falconidae > Falco > Falco rusticolus. Next base: position 121,478,197 of record NC_051187.1, read on the forward strand.
GGTAATACGTGCTCTGATCCTAGTCAGGGTTATTGTAGTTTGTGATGAGGAAGAGCACCAGGATGATTGCCACACTCAAACACACAAAACAGGATTTCCCACACGTTCCTTTATAGCAACAAAGGTACTGTCAAAGTTGTCTTACAAATCCATCTCCTTTCAGTCACAGTTAAGGAAATCACGTATCCTCCTCATTCTCCATCTCATAAAATCCTTTTGATAGGTACAGGAACTGCACGGGGGGAGGGGGCGAATGAAAATTTTGCCAGCCTCCTTCACGTGCTTTTTTTTTTTTGTGATAAGCAAATCCCGTATTTTATCTGTAAAGCTGGACAAACTAGCTCTTCATAGAACGTTAGCAAATCCCGCATAAACCACAACTGAAAAACATTTAGTACAGCAGGCAGCAGCCTTACCCTCCCAGAGCCAGCCCGCCCCCTGTTCTTCGCTGATACGCTCAAAAGTGTGTCCAGAGCCATGCAAAGGCTTGGAGGCTTGGATTTGTATATTCACTTCTGACTCTCAATCAATGTCATTGATCATCATGAACAAACAATACGATAGTGAAAGATGCCTCATTCAACCCTACCTCGTAAGATACAGAATATTTACTTCCAGAAGCAGCAAACTAACTGTCCTTAAAAATAAACCATGTATCTATGTAGTAGCCTCATTTTCAGCCCCTAGATTCTATACTGACTTTTTTTCCTAACATTTCCTGGGAATTAAAGTCTGTCTGGAGTTACTGGCCAGGTTGGTACACCTTCATGTAAGTCTTGCTGCGAGTAATAATCTCTAGAAAAAACTGTGATAATATTAATATTGAAGTCTCTGAACAGAAGCAAACATCAGACATTTTGTTTTATAAGAGGAAAAAAACCATATTCCTGACTAAAATTGTTCATTGATTTACAACTAGTAAGTGTGGCCAGTTTGTTTGTTTTAGTAAAATCTAATCAGAATTTGCCCCACCATGTTTCTTGGTGAAATAAAATCCCGTTCTTCTTTATTTTCCCCTTTATCTAAAAAACAAACAAGGAAATTTGATTTTATGATGTGATGTTAATGCAAAAGTAGATATGATTTTTAAAATTCACAAAGGCCAGGACATTCGCAATTAACTGTAGTTCCAACCTGAAAAAAAAACCCAAAAAACAAAAAACCCAAACACAACAGCATAACAGCATTTTCATCTTATGATCACAGTTCTGGACAACATAAGACACTGTTCAGTGGTATTATATTTGCATAAATTCAGATCTAAGACAATCCCTTCAGGAGATGACACCAGGAAAAGAAGCCACAAAGAAGCCAACACATCAGCTGAGGAGCTGGGGAAAGGCAGGACCATTCTTGCTTGAGTGATAGACCATGCATCACAGCATCCTCCAGCTCCCCTTGATTTCACATCTTTCAGCAGAATTCCTTGCAAACAAAAGTTTTACTTAACTATCTGAAGATAGGTCATACCGTATAGCCTAAAAATAGCAATAAGGCAGAGCTAAATACTTAAATAATCTTGATATTGAAAACTTGGGATCAATCTGAATTTCGAGTCCCTCTGTAAGAATATTTCTCAAGGAGGAAATAGGTTTCAAGTGCTTATCACACATGCCCTTAATCAATCTGGTCTAATTTCATCAGCTTAAAATACTTAAATCAGCTATGTCTCCTCTTCATCACCTTTGGAATCAGAAGAGAGCTAGATAGGAGTGACCAAAGGAAACCATTCCTGCAAAAGTCACATAAAAGTCTTTTTAAACCATCAGGTCTTGCAGACATGCAAAAAAAAAGATCAGATTTAGCAGAACTCCATGTTCTAACTAGTTTCCACTATCAGAAAGAGAACACATTTGCTCATTTAGTCAAAAAATCAATACCCTAAATCATGAAGCTATTGAAGCTATAGGCACAGCTACAGGGATTGCTAAAGAAGGTGGGCCAAGTCTCATAGTAGTGCAGCGATGTTGTTTCTAACGCTTGAGCAGGTTCACTTTGTTATTTTATCCTACGTCAACAAGCCGTAGCACATATATGAGCAGGATGCTATTTGGTGAACAAAAGCCACTAGTGACCAAAAGCACACAGGTAAAGCATCAGCTATAAAACCAGAGAATGATACATACAGAAATAAATAACATCTGGCATTTATAAATAAAGGTTAGGCATCTGCCATTGTTCAGGTACCTGACTCCAGGAACAGTGAAGCTGACTGCTTTTCAGGAACTGCTTCGGCCCCTTTACGGCACCCAAAAACAGAAGCAATCAGAGTTCTAACTTGTTCCGATAGAAGCCAATATTCAGCGTTGCACATTTTGGATAGCTGCCTTCAAGGAAGGCAAGGGAATGTGCAAGAATAAGGCGAGCCTCATATGGCCCATGAGCAAGCAGTGTACTTTATGTGCCAGGGCCATACTGAGGCATCTGGCAGCAGGGCTAGATTGGCACAGGGGCGACTGGGCAATCAGAGTCTGCGCCCATGAAAAGCAGCAAGACAGCAGGAGTTACTTAAGCCAGTGCCGCTAGGTCATCCTGGGACACGGCCACATAGCAGCCTTGTTCCTTTCCACAATGGCCGGAGCAATGAAGCTCCTGCAGAGCTGCTGGCAACACCACCTGCGAGCCATTCCTGGAACGCGGGCTCCGAGGTGCAGGGCTTATAGCCTGAAGCATCTGGCAACATCTTGGCTTTGGCAAGCAGCTTGCAAGGTCAGGAAAGCTGGCTGCCCCTCACCTAGAGTCTCACACAGGGCAGACTGAAGTAGCTAGGGGGGCCCTGGCTGCAAATAGTCTCACTTTCTTTCTTCACAGTCGAATTCACAGGATGCATAGCCATTCAGAAAAGGAAAAGGAGGTCGTCAGTTTTTTTAATAGTAAACAAAGGCTGCTGCTAAAAACCTTTCCTTCTCTACTATGTGCCCTTAGAAGACTTCACCCTGGAGGCTGACAATAAAGATGTTTCAAACAGAGACACTGGACTCATCATTTGCACCTCGGCACAATCCTGCCTTTGCGTAGAAGAACATACATTTATAGTAGAAGAATTCTTATCAACAGCCAATCTCAAGTGACTCATTTTACACTTGCGCTAGGGAGATCAGAAGGAAGGCTCGTGACTTACAATCCATAGTTAAAACTGCAAGAGCATTAAGACAAGTTATCTGACAAAATGAAAGTTAAATAAATACAGGTGCCTTGTGGTTGCTACTTGCTGATCTGGCAACAGTTGTTAGTTATTTCATCAGAAGGCCCATCTGCAAGGATCTAAGAGTCAAAAGCTTTGATTGTCTGCCCTTTATGTTGTCTGGCTCCTCTTCACTCATTCTCGAGAGCCAATGAAGGCTCAGAGTAGTAACAGAAACCTATCCAAGCCATGCTGTTCTGCAGATGTTTAAAAGATAAATGCACAAACTGTGAAGGAGCTCACACAATACATGGCAAATGTTTTGATTAACTGTCCTAACTGGAAGTCGTAGACTCTAGGCTCTCCTAGCGTGTGTTTTGGCTTTTAAGAAAGGAAGTTTGTAATGGGGTTTTCTGCGAGTGTCTGTCATTCTGAGATAGTTTAGAGCCAGGCTCAGCCCACTGCTCTGCAATGGGAGAAGGCTGCACTGTAGTGGAACTGATGTGCTTGTGCCGCAGGAAGAATGCAGGAATCTGATCCCTTTCAGGGAGACAGAGTAAGGACCTGGGATGCTGCATCCACCACTGGGCTCCGGCCAGCTTCTGGGGAGCAGCTCCACAACTTCAAAGGAATTCCTCCTCCTTGCTTCAGTCTGCCCAGTGGCCTGAATACACGGGGTCAGGCGTACAGCCCTGAGTTTGGCCCTTTGGGAATTACAAGGGGAAAGAACCATGGGGAACAAGTGGAGCATGAGGTGGCACACAGGACTTCCTTCACAGCACGCTGGGGGTTGGAGGTTTGCAGGAAATCAAGTGACATGAGGGTTATTTCTTCTCAGCCTTAAAATCCAGGTCAATACCCGCTATAAAGGATTTTGTGCCAAAAGAGAGAAACCAGCATCACATCCATAAAATGCCTTCACATGTCCAGCACTGAAACCGCCCCATGCAGCAAGCAACTTGCACCAGGGAAAAGACCACATCCACGCATGCAACTTAGACGCTTGCTGCTGAAATGGTGTCTCTCAAATTTCCTGTTGTGAACAATATAGGACAGCCCCAGAGACACAGTAAGTATTGCAAAGGACGCTGGCACAAACTGACAGAAACCAAAAGAAATTCAAATTCAAGGCTGAAGCACTTTCCTTACCTCATCCCATTGTACTTAGTTATTTCAGCACATAATTGCTAACATCCTTCATTGATCTGAAATTCCTGTGGATACAATAAGACCAGCCACGGATGGATGCTAGCCTTCACTCTGAGTTTACATGCCTTTGTTACAGCCCCTAGGCTCAAAGTGTATAAAGCTTTCAAAGTGTCAGTGACCTAAATACACTTCTGAAAGCCCCGAGTGCGTTTGTGGGCACCCCTCATGATGCATACAGCCCATTTCCTGCAACCACACGAAAAGCCTTAGGCTCCCCTGCACACGACAGCTCCTTTTCCTAGCCCTGTTTATTTGTCCTTTTTCCACTTAGTCATAAAATAATTTCCTCTTCCTCCTGAGCTCCACATTAGCCATGATTAACTGCCACAGAGCATCCCACTTTTAAATTCTCTGTGCAGCCCCATCTAAGGAGTTTGGTGTCACCGCTTGGAGATAAATATTCACTGGAGCATAAAGGTTTTCTTATTCTGAGAGTGGGGGCAGATGTACAGGTGATTTTTTTTCACTCCCAGAGTAAAAGAGAGCTATTGAGATTACTGTAACACACAAAAGTATAATTTAGAAGTACTGATATGTAACAAAGAGGAAGAAATCGGGAGACGCATATGAAATTTTTACATATTGGTATATTCTAAACACCAATATATAATCATATTTTTAATAGAGATACGAATACTTTCCATTACTAAGGGATATATTAAATAAAAATATTTCTCACACCTTTGAGAAAAATTATGAGCATATTTTTATTTCAGTAGCCCACTTCTAAAATGCTAACATAGTACAAATTATTTGAACTCATATACAAAATACACTCCAAGGCGGCCTTTACAGTTATTTCCAATGGTTCATTAGAAATGTATGGTTCAGTAGAAATGTATTATCTATTTAGCCTGTATTTGAAAATGTTCAGTCCTAACCCATATATCAGAACCACACCACTGTCAAAGTGAGAAACATATTTTAAGGTTTTTTCCTGTTGCTTTCTAAAAACAGCTCAGAAGATGTTGGTGAAAGCAGCACAGAAATGATGGGTTTGCTTGAGAGCAATAGGATACACAAAAGAAAGGAAAAAACACTACATAGATGCAGGCCCTCCTTCCTGTATCCATCATGATTTGCTGAGATGGAAGGCTGTAATGCAAAAATACATCCAAGTCTCTAGTAAATCTACAATCCAACTAAGATAAAGCTAAAACAGACCAAACAGCTGAATTTCGCAGACACCGCAAGGTGTTCATTTTTAATAGCTGCTGACCCCCCTTCCTCCCCTAGAATCAGTCTTGGATGTTATACAAACAGCCCTCTAAACCTAGATTTATCTAAACCATGGTGGTCCCTATGGTGAACAAAAATGCTGGAAAAGCACAGGTTTGTTCCAGAACTATTTTTTGTGATTTTTACGGTGACTCTGTAGTATCCACCTCAGCTTCTTTTCGCTTTTCAAATATTATTGACTAAGATACAAGACTCCCCTGCTAAGCACAGCTTCACTAAAACTCCTATTTCCTTTCCACACATCAACACTTTTTGGGGGAGGGACACAGCTCAAACCCAGGCTGCCTCATGGCTAAGCGCACTCGGCAGCAGCTGGGAAAATGGGTCATTTCACTGGCAGCTGACTGACCCCATTTGAAGCTGAGCGGCAGGAGATGTCCCAGCGGCTGGGGCATCACAGGGTTTATTTGCTGTTGGTGATGTTAGGGTTATCAGCACAGCTGGGAGCAGAAGCCACGGGAACTGCAGCAGGGCAACCTTGTGAGCAAAGGAAATGCTCCAGCAGCCCTGGCCAGTCTCTCCCTACTATTTGCAAGGTTATCACAAGGTAGATGTAAAACCTTCTTAACTCATGACTGAGCAACGTCTGCAGAGCCCTCATGTCACACCACTCAGCCAGAAACATATAGCCCAAGGGCGTAGGTGCCATCCTTCCCCTGGGGCTAGGCAGAGAGGTTCCCCCACATCACCACAGCCCTCCCTGGCCTTCAGCCACCTCCATGGACACCACCGACCCCCGACCCCCCCCCCCCCCCCCCCCCCCCGCCTTCGTGACGCGAGAGACAAAGCTGCAACCAAGCACACAGGGCTTTTCATGGCTCATGACCAGCCTGGTCCCAGGGGAGCAGGCTGCTGAGAAAAGCCTGTTTCCATGTATTTTAAACAAAGGGGTTCCGCACCATCTGGCCCTGCTTGGGGTACCTCAGCCCGGGCGGGCCTGTGAGCGCCCTCAGGGGCGGGAAAGGCTTCCCGCGCCGCTGCCCGCCCCCCGCCACGTCCCGCCTGCGGCCTTGACCCGCGCGTCGGCAGAGCAGGGCGGAGAGGGGCGACACGCCGCGTCAACGGGGCTCCCATTGAGATGCAAATGGCGCCGCGGCCGGCTGTGCCCACAACCATCGCTCTCCCCCTCAGCGGCCGCGGCTGGCCGCCGCCTCCGCAGCTCGGCGCACCCAGGGGGAAAGGGCCTTCTGCTATAATTTCTTCCCAAATCCGACTTACTCGTTCAGTGCCGCTGGCTCTGCTCTGAGCCTTTCTAGCTGTACTCATGCAGGTGGCACGCAGGGGCACCCGGGTGAGAGTAAGATCCAGGTTTACAGGGTGTCTCACGCTTTGGATCACGAGTAAATTTAAAAACGCAAAGTCTACAGGCTGGCTCCCGCTAGGTCCAGCAGGAGGAAGAAAAAAAAAAAAAATATGAGACAAACTTGTATCACACCTTCCTCTGGCCTCACCTTCCCTCGGGCCTGGAGCAGCCCTCCCCCGGGTGAGGTGCTGTTACGGCCTTCGTACATAAAGTGGGCAAAGGGTCACCAAAATGCAGCCAGCTGACTCCGTTTTCTGTTATCTCCATAACGAGTATCTGTACTATCATCATAATTTTCTAAGAACTGGGGACAAAAAAGCCCCTCCAAGATGCTGACAGGTGCTTTGGCACACCGAGGCAGTGCCAGGGCTCCATGCCAGCCACGCAAGGCATCAGCCACGTGGAAATGTTTTTCCTACTGATCTCAGTGGACTTACAATCACATCAGACCGCTCAGTTTCACAGAGATAAATTCTTGTACCCGTAGTGACACTATATGTAGCATTAGACCTTATTGCCACAAAAGGAATTTTTAATATGAAAGCAAACAACCCTTAAAAACCAAAATGCAATTCAGGCATCCGGAGATCATCACTTCATGGCGCACAACCAATGCCCCACATGTCCACACTGTGCTGCAGTCTGTTGCATGGGTTTACGTCCCCAGCGACTCACAATATCATTTCAATCCAATCAGTGTGCCAGGAGCTGTTTTATGGGAGGTGTCGGCAATTTTCACCATCTTTCTTCCCTCTTTTCCCTTCTCCCCCTTCCCCGCCCTCGCCCAAAGAGCCAACTTTCACACAAAACCCATTTTTTTCAGGTCATTCTGAAGAAGATACTGTTTCGACAGCGCCCTGCATTTTCCTTCTTGCAAATTCTGTGAAAGCCCTGTCTAAGAAAGTGATATATGGACAGAAAGAGACCCTCACCCTCAAACCTAATTAGAAGCCTTAGCTGTTCAGCGGGGTTTCAAGAGGACAGCAGCCTGAGGCAGCTGGATGGAAATACAAACCATACCATGCTCAAACAGCTTTCTCATATTCATTCAGCAACCAAGATCCATCTGTTTATCATCAGCTGCAATACAGTCTGAGACAAAGTGCATTGTTAATAGGGTGTGTTTGAGAGAAGAGTCACAAGGAAGTGCCCTAAACTAAGTGATTTCTGAAAGTAATGGCTACAGAGCATATACCACACAGTAGCACTGCTCTGATGGATATTTTTCTTCAGTCATCGCTATTAACTGTGTGGTTTTGCTGGCAAGGTTAAAAAAAAAAAAAGAAAAAAAAAAAAAGAAAAAAACAGGATTGGCAAAGCACCTTCTGTAGTTAAGAGATAACTAGCTCCTAACAATATTTTAAGATGCACAAAGATGGCTGCAAAATAACAGAGATACTTAAGAACAGAGAAAACAGAAAAAGGATGAATTCAATTAGGGATGCAGCCTTTCTTCTAGAAAAGTAGAGATTTTGGCCCTATGCAAAGATTTCAAACCTTTTTTTCACTTTGTCTCTTTAGCAGGTAATAAAAAGTGAAATTATTTATGTAACTAAAAGAACATAAGTGCATACACACATACACCAAAATAAGTAGGGTAAAACCTCAAAAAAACATATCCAGGCCCATGCATGCTCAAGGATTTGAAAAACTTGAATTCTAAATTTGATTCCTTTTTCTTGTAAGGAAAATGGGGCTTGCCATACATTGTGAGAATAATAGTTCCTTTTGTCCATAAGCCTGTCTCTAACAGTAACCCAGGACAGCGTGAGACTGAGCATCGTGAACGTTCTGCAAATAGTTTTGTAGTACCTTGCACCTATGATTACATATACTAATTCCAAAGCATTCATTAGCTTAAAGATCTTTCATCACCCTTACTCAAGTTCCTCTGTCTCCAAAATATCACGTCATATATTGTTGTATATGAATAACTACTGCATATTAGCTGCATACTACTGCATAGTAGCTGGAGATTGTGCTTTTAGGCCATAATCCAATTCTGTTCAGGAGGCCACACCACCACATTTCACTGAGGCACTGTGAAAGTGCAGCTGAACTGATGCCACTGAGGGGATGCTCCACTCTGAGACAGCTTGGGTATTAGGTTGATTGAGAGCTGCAGATTCTCTGCTGCTGAAAAAGCAACAGTCAAAAAGTCAATGGCCACCTAAAATAAGTAATTTTTTTAAATTAAATTAACAACAATGTGAAAGGGTGACAGAGTTCTTCCTACAGTCACATACCCACATATAGCTACTGAACTTCTATCAATTAAGTGTGGTGGCTGCACAGTCCCACTTGGACATGGGATGAAAAGGTGGACACCAGAAAAGCAGAGGCATGGTAACTGCGGGAAACTGAAGCATACAAGATGCAATCGAACCATCAGGAGGCATTCAGTCAGCTTTCCCCGAAGCCTCTGTAACTCTGACATAGAGACATCTTGCAAGCAACACACCCTTTAGTTTAAAATCAAATATTTTATGGTGACTTTTTTTTCCTGTTGCCCTTGTTTCAGCTTTCAAAAATTTAACAGTGTTCTACACTATCAAAGCATTCATTCATCATCTTGATTTCTTGCCCCTCCCATTGTAAATGCTGTTCTACTACCTTTTACTAGCTTACACACAGTTGCAGGCTCACAGAGGGTTGTCTGGAGGCAAACAGACACTCTAACAAGTCGACCAAATTATTTCATCTGGTACCAGAGATTTTATATGGAGGTTTATTTTATAAAAGTTTGTACACTTATTTCATAAAAGATAGCTATAATAAAACCAAGCAGTTTCCTTTTCTGTACATGCATACAAATGAAAGATGGCTTTGTTTGCTAACAGAAGTTTGAATGTCTGAGTTTGGAGTCAGGATAGAAATAAAAGCTCGGGCTGGATATTTTCCAACAGGACCTAAATCCAGAAGAATTGCAATAGTCTTGTGATACAGCAAGGAGTTATATCACACTTGCCATTGCCACGTAGCTATTTCTAAAGATGACATCACATTTGCTCCATAGACCCGTTCTGTGTGTGAGGTGATTACTCGGCAGGTTTAAGCTGCTGTCTATTATTGGAACAGGTGAACCAGCAAAAGAATCACTTTATTTCATAAATTCATGAAGTTAAAGCTAATGGAACTATTCTGTCACCTAAGATCCCATAGTCTGCACAAGAGGACATTTAATCGCATTTACTTCTCTGCTTATCCCAGCAGCTTGTGTTTGGTTTAAGCATCTCTTTTCAAGTAGGCCTGCAGTCCTGACCTGAATAAATCAAGAGCTGGGGAATTTATCACTTCACTTGGTAATTTATTGTAGTGGTTATTAAACCTCACTGCTAAAGACACATGCCTAGCTGAGTTTTCTGGTTCAAGTTCAGTCTTGTGACTTATCCTGCTAAATTACAGAGCCCTTCAGTACATATTTCCTCTCCACAAAGGTGCTTAAGCGCTGTAATCATGTTACTCCTCAAGCTTTTTTGTGATAAGCTAAATAGATCGAATTCTTGATCTCTTTCTCTCCATGGAAAACTCAAGCCTTTAAACTAGCTCTTAAGCTTTCTGCACTCTTCAGTCTTAACATCGTCCTAAAAGAACAGGCATGCAGAGGGTATGCTGTACTCCAGTGCTGGTCTCACTGCTGTGCTGTTCATACATCAAGCATTACATTAACACTTTTGTCCCCTCTGAGCTCCAAATCCTTTCCCAGATATGTTTTATTGCATATAAGTCCCATTCAGGAGTCAAAACCTTAATTCACTGCTCCTAGGTGAATAATTTCTCATTTAAGTACATTAGGGCACATTTTGTTTGAATGGGACCAGCTCCATAAGCTATCCACGTCACTCTGCAAGACAGCAGTCCCTTTGCTGTTGCTTTTCTTTCACTTGTACACCCTTCTCACAGGCACTAAGGGAGGCCAAGGCTTACATCACACAGGTTACGTCTGACCAGGGGAGGAAGCATATGCTGCAGCGTGCCCAGGCATTGAGGTCTCCACACCCCATCCTACTCTCTCTGTGCTGTGGCTGCCTTCTGGCCAGTGCTACCAAGTTTCGCACCTGCACAAACCAAAGGACTAGTGAAGGGATGCAGGAGGCCATGGGAAAAGGAAGTCAGCGCCTAGCCAACCAGTACCCCGGCAGCACTGCTGGGCTCCTGCTTCAACTGCAGCCCTTGAACAGGGACACGCGTGGGTATCAGTCATCTCCTCCCTGCTGTGGCAGGAACTCTTACACTGCCTTGGGAAACCCATGGCACTGCTGCCAGCCCTCTGCTTTCTCTCAGCTGGAGGACTCCAGCATAGGTAGCAGTGGAAAAGTGAATATGAAGCATCCCTGCTGATGCATGAGGGAGATAATAGTCATGTTCACCAGACAGGCACCAAAAGACGACCCCTTTTTAGAAAAAGAGGTAGAGAACAGGCTTAAGCATTTCTCCACAAGCATTAGCCCCTACTTACTAGTTGCAGTCCCCATTAAAAGTATGATGTGAAGGAATAGAAAAACGCCACCTCACTCCAACTAGCATGTGCAGGCATGAATTTGGCCCCAGACCTATCAATCCCTTAGGTTTGTATACCTTGTTTTCTAGTGACCAAGGAATCTTCTTCACAGCCCTGTAACAGTACAATACTGTACAGATGCGGCATTGCCAAGAAAGAGGCTTTGAGCTCTCTTGCGATGAGTTTTTCCATAGAGAAAAATACAGCAAAATAGGCAAAGCAGTGCTGTGCTGCAGCCGCTGTGCCTGGTCTTGCAGCAGACCTTATTCACCGGAGCAGGCTCATCAGCTTTGTCAGGGTGTGTCACGGGAGGAAGCAGAAGTGAAAGAAGCCAGGGCGCTGCTAGTAAGCGTTGGTATCCTTTTGTGGTGAGGGGGTGTAGAGGAAGGGGAGAAGCAGGGAAAGAGTAAGTCACCTTCAACAGGGTTTAGGCAACAAAATTTTTGCCTCAGACTTTCTTGGGCTGCATGTTCTGGCCCAAAATCCAAAGCAACAGTTCTAGCTTAGCTACCTAGAAACAAATCCCAGCTGCAGAAGAGAAGGGCTGGGGAGAGGAGAATTCCCTCTTCGTTTTGCAGAAGGCATTTAACTGGGGCTTGTTTTTAAACAGACCACCCTTTACACCCCATTGCAACAGTCCTGACACTTTTCCCTTCAGCTTCCACTTGAATTGCCACTGAAACCACCATTAAATGGCAGCGTACTTCAGATTAAAGGAAATAAGGTCCGATTTACTTTGTATTGCAGATGACTTCGGAAGGAAAAGCACATTCTGACAGCTGTTTCCATTTCATTGTGCTTTCTTGTTTTTGAAGAAGACCATTTGTTTTCAATTTGTCTATAAATAATAGAGGAAAACACAGCTGAGGGGCCCAGTGCGATTTTTATAGAAAGTTCATTTTTAGAAATCTGATAAGCTTATAGCTACATATGGTTGAAATCACTGTAATATAAAGTACAGAAATTTAAAAAAACCTACTTGTCAAGCAACCTAATATTTATTTTATTTAGCACTTTGCAGCATTTTCAAATATTGTGTGCCGGGGGCAACTTTGGCCGTGGATTCTGAAAGCATGAAGAAATATCTTGAGGATCTTCAACAAGGTATCGACCCAGAAGACATTTAACACATAAGTAGCCCCTATAGAGCCAAAAGGCTTGCTTGCCCGGACAGAGTTCAGGCACAATGATGTGCCTTAACAGACATATATTGCCTGCTACCTTGAGAAACAAACAGAGACAGAATCTGCGCTGCTAATGAGATACCTGCCACCAACTGTCTGCTGTGACTTCAAGGTCTGTTTCAGTATCTCTGTCTGGAAAATGGAATTTACAGATTAGGACTTAACCTTTATGAGGTCAAAACGGTTGGGTTTTTCCCTAGATTGAGAGGGACCTCAACAAGCCAGCATGACAATTAATTATCTCATGTTTATCAAAATGGCTCATGAAGACAACGGACTATACCTTAATTCTACTCAAACTGCTTTGGTATAGATCAGACCTAGCAGCTTACCAACACCATCAGTAGCATCTGTTCCTCAGCTCCTCAGCTAGCAGAGGTAAATCTATTTTCAGATGCATAAGGAAGCCTAAACAAACCCTGATGACAGCCAGAGCAGAACAGCAAGGCTCCTAAGTAGTCACCTTATTGCCTCACGAAGACTGTAACACACACACACATGCATGAAAAGGAGTTATGCCACTACTAAACCAAGAGAAAATTCCCCAACCTGGAGTAAATTACCTGATCATTTAGGGAGGATTTCTGATCTACAGTGCTGATCTATAGTACAGCAATCTACACAGACTGGAGCAAAAGGGGGAGAGGGACAGACACATAGCTCAAATGTAATAGTATACCTCAGAATATTAAGTTCTTTCTTACCAGTCCTAGTATTATAAAGATTGTTTATGAGCCTTGTTTGTCCTCTGTTTTACTTCAATACAATCAGTTTGTCACACCCATGCCATTTAATTGTTATATGGTTAAGCTTTTACTAGTAACGTAGCATTAAAGAATAGTTCTGATTTTACTTGAATTTTTAACCTGAGTAGCTGAAGCCATTGGAAATGGTGTTCTTGGAGAAAGGCTGTTTTCAGCTTGCACCATAGCATGTGAAAGCTACAGGAAGCCATTAATAAACAGAAATGTTTTATTGCAGAGGCTCTGGCTGCTACCTTGTAAGGTTTCCACAGAATCAGAAATCCAGCCTGTTTGTATCAGCACAGGGCCTGGAAAAGATACAGCATGCAGCCTGGAGAGGCTCCTAAATCTTCACAGGAGAGGTTGCACTTCCTATATAAGGAAGCAGGCTCTGCGTTAAAAGAAAAGTTAGACTTACAGAAAGATTTGAGGACATAAGAACATGTTGCAGTTGGAGTCCAGCTCAGCCTCGCACAGGGCACCGATTGTTGCAACACAAACAAACTAGTAAGCTGCAACAAGGCTTTTACCATCAGTCAAATTCTATTGTCTATGCTGTTCCTCCTTCCTCCAGAGAACATACTACATTGCTTCTCCTTAGGGCTATTTAACTACTTAGCAGAATGAGCTACAGCTGCACATCATCCAGGTCAATCAACCCACCGCCTTCTAGGCAAGGCCACAGCTGCATATTATCAATGCTAATCAACCCACTGCCTTCATTCCTCTACAAGAACACTTTCCACCAGGCCACTTGGGTGGAGCCATCTGGCCAACACTCGTAAGAGCTCATAGGAATAACCAGGCAGCATAAAAGACAAGTTCACCAAGGGGCTCAAGACAGTACAACAATCATCTCTTTTGTTTTGTCAGTGTCACATTCCTCCTGTAAGAGCAATGTGGGGTACAGAATAGCCCAAAGGTGGTTATTAGGAAGTCTAAGTGGAAGAAAATGGGACAGCAGCCACTGCCACTACTGGCTATGTAGGGTAAGCCCTTCTTACATGCCTTTGAGAACTGCTTGCATTTTCTGTTTCTGTCTTAGTAACAAAAGCCATAGGAAGGCCTGATAAATTTAACAGTGACATACAAAGATTCTTATTTAAAAAAAAAAAAACAAAACTATTTCCTAGGGTTTTAATGAGCTTGTGACTGCCTGGTACATGCAGTTAAGGTGTCTGTTGGCCTGCCTAGTTGGCAGTAGGGATTGCAGATTATATCGCATCTAGACTTCCAGAAAGACAGAAGGGGAATGGCTGTGTCCACAGTCTTCTCAGACTTTCCTTCAGGTGCTCTGCTGGCAGCAGGCTCTTCTGCTCCCAGAGAGGCAAGCAATGCTCTTTAATGTAAAAATGTTAGTAGACAATAACTAGTCATTTCAAGAATATGTTCTGTTTTCAAATAAACATGTGGACAGGCTGCTTGATGAAGCAAGACTTTTTACACAGAGGAAACTCTGCACTGCTCTCAGTGGACTTAATCTTGGTTGCACTTGCTTTGACACCAGCCAAAAGCAACTTCACTGTAACCCAAAGGGAGTATTTTAGCAAAGTTCATTAGGGCAGGTGGTTGCCTAAAGACCTCAGCTTTAGCCCCCAGTGACTTGGAAGCACTGAATTAGAAACCAACCCCCATAACCTCCTTGTTTGTAATATATTGATTCACATTGCCCACATACACACCCTGGGAGGACATGACTGATTTGTTCCCGTCATCTTTTACCACTCCTTAAGGAAAATATGTAACCAGCATCCCACCTGTCACATACTGAGTCACCTCCCAGTTAAATACATTTCTTATTGGTATTTTTTCTGTTCAGCAGATAAACACGTTTCATTTGTCAGTACAGCTCACTTCCTCAGGAAAAGAGCTGAAGGGTATGCTCTAACAGAATGCTAATCACCCACCAAAACACTTGCTCTAAGACATATGCTTATACTGTATCCCTAGGAACAATAAAAGGCATTGGGACTGATTTCAATCAGATGCTGTGGGGAGGGGGTCCTCTTAGGCTGAAAAGGAGAGGGAATAGTTCACTTGGCATGGGGAACAGTTCTGTCACACAGAGCTACCATCCTGCTGTCATGCAATGATTTAAGCGTGCTGTTTTTACACAGTACAACACGATTTATACCGTGGATGGCACGCTGTTAATGAGTCACCGCACTAGGCTGCTGTGTGCCACAGGAATGGGTAAGCTCTCTGTGGACCTAAGCTGTTCATAGCATCCCACAGGTACTAGGTCCCCACCCTGGCTGGGAGGTCTAAACCAGTGCAGAGTCCAAGCCTCATCCGCATGCAAGGCCAGTTGCACCATACTGCCCATGCTTGCCTCGGTAAGATGCTGCCATTCCCCTCCCCAAACCATTCAAGCACCCCCGTGACATGCAAAGATTTTGGCAACCTGCTCACAGGACCACGGAAGCTAACAACTCACGGTCTTGTGACAGGAGTTCCTACAGTGCATATTTATGATGATCATAAGACAAGCCAGGAGTGGTAAATTCCCAACAGTATTACACAAGCTACTACTGAATTTTATTTACTGAAGATATTTTTCTCCAAGAATCTTCATACACCAAGCCTCCTCCACACATTATGGGTTATTATTTTCCATTCATAGGTGGGCACAAAGTTTAAGGATTAAAAATGGATTATTTGCTAGAGCTCTTGGAGAAATCTGGCAGCAGAATTAGGAGCAGGTTTGGCCTTCCCACTATCTTGGCTTTGTGCTTTAATCAAAATTTATATAAAACCAAGGAGGCCCGGGAACTGGCCATACTATCTCTAATGTCAAGAACTGATTACAAGGGCACCAGTGATTCTTGTTCTTGCCAATACAGCTCCAGTCTGACAGAAAATTATTTGACTGAGGGCTGGTTCAGAAAGGAGCCATAAACTGATAATACCCACATTACTACAGGAACAAAGAACTTAATCTCTGGTAGTTATTTTCCAAAGTAAATATTTAAATAAAGTGTCATCTAAAAAATAATAGAATGTGATTAGAGATAAGCAAGGTTATAGAAGTTACTCTCTCATAGGTTGTAGGAAATTTTATTTCCAAATCCCCTCAATTTACGATGGGTTTAAAAAAAAAATCACTGATATAGAAATAGACATTATAAATCTAAGGGTGGGTTTCCTCTTAATGCCAAAAAGCATTTCCTGCATTGGGAAGTTGTCAACGGGCCCATGTAGTGGCAAAACAGGGTTGGTTTATCTTAGTATTGTCTTTAAGGAACATTTGTATATCCTGCCGACATAATTGCACTTGCTTTCAGCATCCAGATTGATTTGCCACAACGGAAGACTCCAAGTCACTCATCATAAAAGGTGCAACTCTCATCCGATAATCCAGGAGGCATTATGAGCCCACACATCTTCATTCTTGCTTTTTGTTTTCAAGATGAGAAAAGGTCTGGTTTTCTGCCCTAAAATTTCCTGATCTCTATTCCTCTATTTCAAAAATAAGCAGTCTCCATCACTCACTCTGTTGCGTCTGCTCTTTATGTTCTTTAAACCCTCCAAAAACAACATGCCAAGAAAAAAAGAAATCCATAACAAAGCATTTTAGTCCCAGAACTGGGGAGTAGAGATGGCAGTGAACCGCAGCCAGGCAGGGCAGTGAGAGAGCGCATCAGCCCGGGTCTGCAGGCTGCCAGCTCCGCCATCAGAGCTCGGGGAGGAAGAGGAGGAGCAGAGGCTGCAGCAGGTGTGGTGCTTCAATTCACAAGCACAGTGACCCTCCTAGGAGCATGGCAGGAATTTCAAATGGGATTAGCCACCCGGACAAGGGAAAGGTCATACTTGACATTTCCACTGAAATTCTAATGCAAATAGACCTCTGATACTCATGAGATTTTTTCACACACATCTAACATCTAATATGTAAAAGGAAAATGATAAAATGTGATGACTAATTTATGTAAATCTCATAAAGGCAGTAACACCAAGGGCTGACTACACAGAAACATTAGTCAGGCAAAGGAGCACAATATTGTTGTACTCCTCTTTTTTTTTTGCTACCTTTTAAAATTGGCTTATTTTGATAGGGCTGATATTTGTTTAACTTTCAAAAAGTCCTCAGTGCTGTACAAGGAGTAGGCCACAGAACCCTTGCTCACACTAAGGAGCATAGTGATTTCTTAGCTTTATTTTGAATGTTGTTGGTTATTGCAGTGGGGCTAGGAGGCGGTCAAGGCAGAGGGAGAACCTAAGAGAGGAGTCTTATTTTGCCATCTAGGAAGCCAGTAATCGTGATAGCTTAACTCAGGCTTGAAGTTTTACACACTGTGAAGTCCTGGCTGAACACCCAGGGAAAGCATGAATTTTTGGAATTAGACCCTAGTGCAATTCAAGATGTGAACATGAAGATACTTACAACATGAAGATTACATGAAAAATAGCTCTGCTACAACAAAGTTTTCTCGTCTCAAGGAGCCTTACACGTGAGCACTAAGTGATGCCTAGCTGCTTCCAAACATTGCAACATTGGCTCACAGTTACGGCTATTTCTGCGCTATATCTTGATAAGCAAGTTTCCTGTCACAGTTGTCTTCTGTAGTCACCAAATTAGACAAAACACAAGTGCCTTGGTTAATCTACCTCAAGAAGAAATCAAATGTATTCAGCTGAACAACAGCGGAGGGGACAGATACTTCGGTTGTCATGCTTTTGTTGTTATTTTACAAAGCAGACTAAACCGCACAGCAAACCATTAGAAGCCCACTACGATATCTGCAAACCTCCCCATCCACAGGAAAATAAGTCAAAGATAAATATAAGCTAAGTAGAAAAATTCTAACACTGTCACAGTTCTTATTCAAAGTTTTACTTTCAATGCAACTAAGAGCAGATTTTACTCCGCTTACTATCATCACCTGTTATATTTCAATAACTTTAACATTATTTCAAAGGGCAGTGCCTTGCTTTCCCCAGCTAGGGGTGGGGAAAACGTTTATTAAACTTCTTAAAGCTTGTTTATTTTTCTTAAGGCTAATTACCTGCCTGCAATGACTTCATTTTGTTTATTACAAGTTTTAAAATGACAAGTTCATCTGAAACCGGAAAACAGTGATACTTTAGCAACAATAAAAGGCCACAATCCTGCAAGCACTGATGCATATGCTTCACGTTTTGCATGTAAATAGTCCCATTGACTAAATCCCAGTTCTTTGAAAGGGAAGAAAAGGCTGAAAGGGAATCATTGTTTTCCAGGCAAACAGTGCTAGAGAAGAAAGGAACAAGTTAGGAATATAGAAAATTAACTCATTTCCCGTCTCCCACCACATGCAGGCATATCCTGAAACTCATGAAATTACTTCAGGTATCCAAAACTCCTGTATCCAGCCTAGTTTTGCAGCGTCTCAATGCTTTATTAATCTTCCAGTGCAAGTTATTTAGGCAGATCTAACTTTAAAAGATTATTCAAGACAAAATACTGTGAGCAAGCAAAGACCAGCTCTGTTATTCAGCCTCCTTGAAGTATTTCGAAAGAAAGAAGAAAAAAAAATTTAAACAAACCATCAAGGAAAACCATATTCAAACACTGTAGAAATGAAATAATTCATCCCACACTTCCCTTAAGCATCCCACTTAGCTCCACCCCCATTATCCATCCTCCGTGCTGGATAACCACAGGTGTATCGCTGCAGTTAAAGTCACCTTAGGCTGGAGCTGGCAGGACTGATCAAAACAACGTAGCTGCCATAATGGGTGACACTCCAGTGGCATCAGGGCTGCGCCCAAATAACATGTCACAAGCTGAAAGTGGGCTTGAACCTAGCAGGGACAAGCTGGGGATAAGCAGCCCAGCCACAGCAATTTCCACCTGAGCACAAGGAATCTCCTAGGTGTGTGCCCTCTCTAGCTGAAGGGAGGAGCAGCTCACCACCTTAACCAGAAGCCCACTGCCCAGCAGAGGATGGGAAAGATCAAGCCTCAGTCCAAGAGAAACCCGTGGCTTGAGGCTTTCCAGAGCCAGGTAGTGCACAGCAAAAGCAATTCAACAGCCAGCTCAACATGGTAAAATCTGCAGCGAAGCAAAGGCAGGGAAGGAAGCGTGTGCTAAATACTACACCAAACCAAAACACAGGCGGCCCCGTGCACCATCAGTGAGTTACAAGGCACAAACTTTGACTGTGCAAGCAAGCAGCAGCTCCTGGGAATATAGCAATTACTGTAAGAAGCCTATAACCCTTGATTTAGGGCAGGAAATGACCGGTTGCTGATGCGGGTTAGAGCATGAGCTCCTCTGGGAGAGCGTTATCACAGATACTACAGGGAGAAGCTAGGTAAGATAGCCAACATTAAAGCCCACACTGCTGTGGTTAGCTTGCTGAAATTTCAGCTGGCCTGCCTGTCTCTGCACGACAACACTGCAGCCAGGAGTGTTGACACACAATTTAAGCCCCTTCGTGTGTGGGCATACCGTGAGAGCCGTGGGCTGCGGCCCAGCCTAGTGTGCCACAAGATGTAGTCAGTGGGTAAAGAGTTGTCATTATCTGTGGAAAAAGATCTGAAAACATGTACAGATAGCTTGAAAACAACATTACTAACATTCGTGGGCATCTTATTGGCTAACAGTGGCAAAGACATTAGTAAATGGAAATAGCCTTATATTGCACATAAGTGGGTTCCTACACCGGACGATGAGAACTAGATATACTACTTTGCCTCAGACTGGCTTATGGTTTTTTCCACTTGATAAAAAGTCATGAGTTACTCTGAAGTTTCTTCTGCTATTATCAACTTCTTTCAAACTTTACTGAGTAACTATCATACTGCCATCACTGAACCCACGTGAGACATTTGACAAGTGGAAAGAATTAAAATAAATTTGCTAGCATGAATTTTCCTATAGCTGTTCTTCATCAATTCTCATTTTTTTTAAAAAAAGTGTCCTGAACTTGCACAAATTAGAAACCGTATAAAAGCAATTTAGACTGGAACTGCTGCTTTGAGGTTCCTTCCAACCTAAAATATTTTAAGATTTAAATTCCTTATAATAGCAATAACTTAGGCACAGGGGAGAAGACAGAGCAGCAGTCATTACTCTGGTTACAACCAAAAGATATGGGTACAGCATCTGCAGAACGAATGAAGCTCTACAGCCTGTGTTAACTGAAATTTCTTGTAGCCTCAAAAGCTACAGCTGATACAACCTCTGCTTCTCAGCTGCACTCAAGTTACCACCTGACAAATCTTCCAAGCAGTGCAACTAAATCTATACAAATATTTCAATGTTTCTTACTGTCCAGAGATAACTTTTTAGTGGATAAAATGGGTGTGCAAGGGAAAAATGCATGGAATTCATTAAGAATCATAAGCAAACTCTTCCTCACAGGAAAGTCCTCTGACATCTTACATCAGTGAAGCCAACAGGCTTCTATAGCAGGTTGCCCTGAGAGCACTCCAACATTTTCTGGGGCTGGTGGTTTAGGGCTTGCTTCGGGAAATCTGAAAGAAATACTACAGAATATTTATCCCAATGTCACATGCCGAACAACAGCTCCTCCACCAGCCAGACACTTCACAGTTAAAATGATTCACACCAGAAACTGTGTATCATCACAATCATTGTGTAGTCATACAGTCACATAATGTAGTCCTGCTTTAGGATCTAACTTAATTCCAAATACTTCTGATTATTTCAGCAGGACTGGGTAAAGTCCATGCACACATACACCGAGTGTGACGTCCTCATTTTAACACATCCTTCTGGAAAAACAGAAGTGGTTAGGGGAAAGAGGGCAGGATTTGCTCATCTCTGATCTGCCTGCACTTACAGACATGAACACATAAGCTTGTATCAGACCATGTCATCCAAAAGACTACTTCACAGGGTTACCATTACCACTCAAAGGCTCATAGGTAACAGCTTTTCCCTCATTGTCCAAGTGTCTCCACTTCACTTGCTAGTGATATTACTTATTCAGTGTCACTTCCATTACTTGCTAACACATTTTTTTTCCCACTTGCAAGCCTGCCTTTTGCGCGAAGATCTAAACATTGCTACTGACAGCACACTACTAAGTCACTTCCAACCCCTATTATCTTGCTTCTAATAGACCTCTTTCAAACAGCTCCCTGATGACATTTTCTTCTTCCACCCTTGGATTGACACAGAGAAGACAGGAACTCCTCTCTCAGATATTAAAGATAGGAAGTGTTTTATCCACTCACCTCAGAAAAGATGAAACATCTGCTTGAAATTCTTTTGTTGCAATTAAAGCCAAGCCTGGCCAGACTTTCTTCATAACCCAGAGCCTAAACAATTTTACTTGCTGAGCTGCCAGCTTGTTGTAACAAAAGACAAACAGCCCTTACCTTCTGCTGCTGAGCATGGCTCACACCATGTCACTGTGTGACATTAAAACAACGCCTGCAAATACACACTCATTGCTTCTAGGCATACACTGAAATCCTTCGTCACCTACCAGCTTTCACGTAGATGCTCAGCAGCTCCTGGTCACGTATGCTGGGCATACACAATCAACAGCTAACCTGATTTTACCAGTGGCCTGTAACATCTCAGTCTAATTAAAAATGTCCTGATATTTACATATGAATATATATATATATCTCTGTAGTCAAGTCACTGGCAGATTTTTGTATGTATGCATATACATCTATGTGTGTGTATATACACACATATGCACACCAAAAAAACCCACTAAATCAGCTGGATGCTTGAATGGCTTTAACGCTTCCTCTGAAGAGGAACCTCCATAAGACAACATGTGGTTCTACCAGGTACAGAGCTAGCAAAAAAACAAACCAGAACATAAAAACTCCCCACAACCAAAACCCAGCCAAGAAGCTCTCTAGCTCAGATCTCATACAAGCAATGAAAACAGAAGTGCAGGCCTTTAAACACCAACATAGGTAGAAATCAGGAAACAGACCCCATATTTGCAGTACGTACATTGTACATGTATTTTTACCCAAGGCTTATGAGATTAGCTGTTGCCAACATTGCCACTCACACTTAGGCTCACCAGCAAGTTACCATGCACAGCGATCTTTTGTATCAGACAAGAGAAAAATGGAAAGGGAACTCCAGCAACACACAAATAATTACCTGCTGCACTTGGGGAACAATTAGAGAGGAGGAAAGTAAAAAAAAAAAAATCACCAAACAAAAACTACTCCAACCATCAACTAATCAACTTCATGAAGCTGCTCTTCCCTGCTAAATCAGCATGAACTGCCTCGTGTTTTCATATTGGGGCCCAAGGCTACGTTCCTCCCTGCAGGAAGACAGTGTTAGGCGTGACCCACAAATCTCCAAATATACCTGGTCATGCAGGTGCCTCAACAGAGAGCACTTCAGAGTTTATTTTAGAACTTAATAAATACATTGTTCTTAAGCATTTTATTCTTGGGATTGAACATTTTACAGCCTTAGAGTGCAATTAAATGCACCAAAATAAGTGCAATATAATTCTTTTTCATGGGTCTTTCTGAAAGTCTATGAAGATACATGGAGGTCTCTAATATGGAGAGGTATATAGAACTGAAAACGTTCACATCTAGACTAACCGGTGTTGCTTAGCAAGTAATTCTTTAACAGACTTTAAGCAGGAAAGTACTGTGAAACCTTAGCAAATGCACAGAGAAATGCCTCTAAGTTAGGAACAGCAACACTGTAGTTTGCACAAACTGTATTTAACCTACCTGACTGCATCACACACAACACACGTGTAGCACGCACACACACTGCAAGTCTTGGATTGTGTGATTAGGTGCATTTTTTTTTTCCTTATATCATCTCTGCCTCCTTTTATGTATATTAAGTGTGAAGGTGTTGGTTTTTATGCACGCGCACACACATTGCCCTGTGTTGAAGCCTTGCTACGCAACATTCAAACCTCACGCTGCTGTCAGAATTATTATCCACCGCAACATTTTCCTGTGATGTGCAATGCTGTTCACCCCAGTTTGCTTCACATGCACTAATTTGTCTTAACAATGCCTACAAGACAGATATCATTAACCCGCTTGTTTTAAAAGATAGAGCATAAAGCTAATTGGCTTTTGAGTAGCAAAATTCCGGCAGAAATCAGTTGTCCCCTTGATTACCAGTAGACAGCTTAACAGAAACACACGGATCCCTCACCTTCCTCCCCACATTCCTTCATCATGTGAACCAGGTGACCATCAGCGCTCTTAAGTGCCAGCTCTGAGGGAGTCTTCATCACCATGAAGGACACCGAGGTGGGGAAGGGAGTCAGCAATGTGAAACACATCCGTAAGACTTGGGGCTCAGTTTGAGATGCCTGGGAAGCAGCAAATGGCACATGATGGTAAGGCTCTCCAGCTACCTCCACAGGCTCAGAGGCACTGCGGGCCAGCTCCCTGGGGCTCCAGATCAGGCATCCAAAAGAAATAAAGAACACACGATTATTTGCAGCCTGCAAGAAATGAAATGGAAGTGACTGGGGTTAGAAAACACATACAACTGCCCAGGGCAACAACCGTTTACAGTAGACAGACTGCATCTCTTCTTTTCCTGCACCTGACTGCTGCGCTCAGCCTGCCCAAGCACCAGCCTGGGGAAAGCCTCAGGGCAGGTCTGCTGCCTGCACCAGCTGAGGCTGGGGTCTCTCAACAAAAATAAAACTGCAAGCGGTGTAACTGATGACGACATATGCCTACCCACAGACCGTGCATGGGAAGCCCTAACTCTGCTCATTCCTGGCTTGCAAGGGCTGACCAAAAAGCCTTAATGATATTATTTTACTTCAGACTTTCCAATGCCATTGAAAGCTTTTCATTCCTTCTGTAGGAGCCGGACTGCAATGAAGTCATGGCAGCCCAGAGAACCCCCCGGCCCTCAGGTGGAGGTACCTGCCCCAGCTCCCCACGATGATGGCACCTTGGCTGGACATCATTCCTCACTGGGTCCAGGTTTCCAGCAGCTGCAGCCCAGGCAGCTGGGGAACAGAGCTCGCAAACTGCTGTCGTGACACAGAACGTGTCCAATTCACACCGCAGACATTCATGTTGTTTCCCAAATGAAGGAGCAGCCTTGACAGAATTAGAAGGCTGCCGATGAATCAGTGAGTCCAAGAGAGCCAATACATTTTTTTAAAGGTTACTATTTAAGGGAGCAGTGTAGTGCACATCAGTAACAAAGGAATTGTAGTAATCGACCAATTATGCCCTCTGGAAAATTCCTACAAAATCAGGTAGTGACAGAACCCAAAAGAAGAGCTCCATCAGGGTAAAAAAAGAAAAATAAAATTAAAAAACCAAACAGAAAAACAAACAATAAAATCCTTGCAGAGCAGTCATCATTCTTCTTTAACTTCTACAGGACTGGAAACCAGATGTATTTCTTCTATTTTTTTGTTTTATTATTTTGAAGACTAAGCTGTCTTGAACACATATTGAAAACCTAATAAAAAAACCCCCACAAACCAAAACAAACAACCTAACTTTTTGATTATAGCTTTTGGATCACTGAGTAACCTACAGGATAACAGCTTCTCTCCTGCTATTTCTAAGTGAGTCCAGATCAAGCTGGAAGGGAAAGGTGGGCTTGAGGTTTGTTTGGTTTGGTTTTAGGCTAAAGCTCAAGGATAGTTTATCATTTAGGAAAGAGATTCCCACCCCTGCAAATAGATGCAGTATATTTTATGTTCAATAGAAAATAACATGAGTATATAATTGATATGCCAAGTGAGGTATAATGCACAATCAGTTCTAGGTTTTGGGGTTTAAAATTTCTCTAGAAACCCCTATTTTTCTTCTTAGTACATTTCACAGAATTCCCTTAACTTTCCTTAAATACCACCTCTTTTCTGTCTACAAGTAACTGGGAAAGTCTCCTCTTCTTAAAGCTATCAAAGCTGCTTTTTGGAAAAAAAGAGGCACCAGCCGTTTCTTTCAGGGGCTGAGAGCATCTCCCCAGAAATAACTCTTCTGGCCACCCTGTCAGGGAAACACAGCGATTCAAAGCTCACCACCAGCTGGAGGGCTTGGGACTCCTGGGTTTGGGGCAGGTTTTAGCTCACCTGCCTGCACAACCAGGCATGAAAACCCTGTAGAAGAGAAACAAGGAGTCGTTTTGCTCCTCACCATTGATGAGTAGCTAACAGCTTGGAAAGGACCACGCAGCAGTTCGCATCAGTGCACAAGATGAGTATAAAAACCAAACCAAAACACAATTTGTTTTGCAGTTTATTAAAGGAAATGTTTTCATATAATTAATCATGGTCCGCAAGGCTGCTTTATACACCGCCGTTCCTCCCTACCCCCAGCCATCCCACATGAGGCCTTAGCCGGACTAAAATTTTGCAAAGCCTTGCATTGTTCTCCCTGACACCGGATCAGCGAACACAAAAAAGCAACTGCCAGCTCAAAAGCAATCCGGTGATAGAGCCTGGTGCTATCTAATCAAGGGCAAAAGGTCACTTCCGAACAACTGGGCAATAAAAGATTATTTCCAGCCACAGAACAGAAAGGCCCAGTGGTGGATGCTTGAAAGAGGGGGGTGGAAGGAGGGCAAAAGGGCTCCCGTCTGTGGGAGGAAGTGCATTGAATAAAGCCAGCAGACGGGAACCATCTGGCTTTGTGCGTGGTCTGTTCTTCAGAAGAGAGAGAAAGCCCCCTCAGCGGGGCCAGTGACTCCGTGCAATGATTCAAACTTTTTTTTTTTTTTTTTTCTTTTTTTGCAATTGAAGAGCAGCTTTCCCAGGCACCATGAAACTGGAAAAGGGAACTTTCCCAACAGGCAGACACGTCAAGTGCTAGCTGCAAGATGGAGCCCACGTTTTAATTTGGTTCATGATAGATGGCTCTTATCAGGGAGCAAGGCCTGTGGATAACCAGACGGGGCTTTTTTGTTTGTTTTGTTTTTAAAGATGGCCTCGGAAGAAATCTCCCAGGGACCAAGCACATTCAAATTCCCAGCCCACCCAATACACTGAGTTTGGGCGTGTTTTCAAACAGCAAATGGCATTTTCAGTGGTATCACCTTTATTATGTATACTTCATGCATTTCCCCCCTTCCTCTGGCTCTCCACTTGTTATATGGCCTCAACTGAATGAAAGCAAGAAAATAAAAGGGCCAGATTACATTCAGTCCAGTTGCCATGGCCTGTGGGAGGGCAGAATTGCAAACACTTCAGTTCAAATGGTACAATCCCTCCTCCCTCCCTTCACCCCTGCAGTTGTCCTACATGTCCTCACTTTCCCTCGCTACGTGGTTCGCACCGCACCGGAGGCCCTTGGCACTCAGCGCCAGGAGCTGAATCTATTCAAGCTCGCAGACACCTCCTCCGTTCACTAGTGAATTAACTTTAAGCATGCAAATCACACTAATCCAGAATTCACAGGAGAGGAAGTCAGGAGGGTTCCCAGTGCTCTGGGAAATATTTTTCCTTTCGGGAAGGGAATGGGAGGGGGGGGTCATTGCACTCTTCTTTACAGCTCGCTGCAGGTCACTCTGGCTCATCTCAAAGAAAGTTAGTTCAGAGGCTCAGCTTGACATTCATTGGTTTCTAAATCTGAAGCTCTTGAGCAATTGTCCCAGCAAGCCCAAGGACTGGGGCCTGTGCAAATAGCCACAGACTAATTCTGCTGTAGTAGGGGGGAAACGAAGCAGTTAAATGTCCAGTTTATCAACAGAAAACAACAACTGAGCCTTTGTCCTAACCGGGTGCATTAGGAAACCGTTTGGCAGGACTCATCTGCATGAGAAACCAAGGCAGCTGGGAAACACCGACATATGTTTCAAAGAGATCCATGAAGACATCAGATGAGAAAAATATTCCTGACATTGATTTTCTGTAAGGTCACCTTCAAAAAGGAAGAAAACCCTCAAGAACGCTGAATTAAGTCTGACACAGCTTGACATTTGAGGGGCTTTGTTTTAAAAACAACAACGACAAAAAAGAACAAAAAAACCCCACCCTCAACACCAAAAAGTCCGCAAAGCAAGAGTTAGAAGTGAGAAACATGACACAGCAGGTCCTCTGCCACAGCCTGCTTGCTACAGGACAGAAAAAACCCACTACCAACAGCAATTTGACCAAATGGTCGCACCAAGGACTGCAACAGCTGCTGTATTTATTCTCTACAGCTTTGCAAAGCTAAGGCACCGCGCAGAGACACCAGTGTTTCTGCTATAGTCTCAACAAAAGAGTAGATATCAAACAGATATGGAAACGTGGAATATAATTTGGAGACACAAAGCCAACGAAGGAAAACTGTGGAGTTTAAGTGAGCCACTATAAAGTGGGTAAAGAAAACCCAATGGCACTCCCCCTACCTCTCACTTTTTTGTGTGTGTGTCACTCAGTACTGAGCTATCCTCAGGTTTTACCTGACTAAGGGTTTCTAATCAGTCACAGACATTTTTCTGTAATGATTTGTAGACACCTAGAAAATGTTGGAAGAGCACAGGCAAAGGACTTTCCCACCACATTCCCTGTTTCCTCAAGAGTGGAGCAAAAAGCCCTGTCCTCAGAGTGTTACGCAACCCATACAACATGCATGGAAACTGCAAACCCAGTGGGAAAACAACTTGAAGGTGGAAAAAACACACCACATTTAAAGCAGGTGAGACTCAGGTTAAGGCTGCTGCTGCTTTAACAGCCACTTTCAACACTTAAAGTGAAATCACTTATTGGAACAAGGTTCTGTGCAAGAAAGCAGTATCTAAGAAAATGTGTCCCCAGAGCATCTCATTTACACACAAGTCAAGGCTAGATGATGAGGTTATCATCAGGAAGATTGCAGCCTCAAACTCCTAGGTCACAACCTACAGCAGGAACTTGTGCGAAGCTTTTAAAGAGAAGCAAATCTAACCTTTCCTGGAGCACCCGAAAAAAGAAAAGTCCACCCGAAGGGATGCTTCCATGGCCCAGCAGTACAATATTCACATTCCAGTCACAACAGAGACAAACATCTTCACTGCAGTGGGGGGCAGTTCCTATTCCCATGTACCATGACTAAAAACCTAGAGACTCATAGTTATTTCGGAACTACACCAGCATCCTTTGAGGCCAGAGCATGCCCCATGAGCCCTACACTAAGCAGCCACCCTGGTTTCCACTTCACTTAGCATTAATTACAAGCCTTTTTCTTGGATAGCTTGGCAGCTTTGTGGTTCAAGGGGGAAAGAAAAAAAAAAATCTCATCCTATTAAGTGTAGCCCAGCGACCAAAAGAGTCTGAAAGATAGGAAACCCTTCTCAGCAGGAACAAACAGCAGAGTTGCACTTGAAAATACAGGTTTTAATTGCAAGTGTCATTTCCAAGCTACCCTGCTCCTGGGGCCACCTCATTGTGGGCAGGGCATTCTATCAGACAGTTAACACCCTCAAACAACTTCCCATTCCCAGCCACATACAGAGCTTGCAAGGTTTTAAACATGCACCATTTGTATCACAAAAGCCACTCAAAGCCCCTGTCCTGGACAAGGCTCATCTCTAATTAGGCACCCAACAAAGAATAAGTGTACCTTCCTTCGGTAAGTACCTTGCTTTGGTCTCTCTGTCAGTCTCGACACAAGCATTTTGCAGAGAGCAGGTACTGTAAATTCAGATACCAAAACCCTGTAGCTTAATCATAGATCACAGGCCAGTTTTATTACCAACATGCTTTCCAAAGCGCACACTACAGTATTCAATATGTTAGCAGAGCCTCACCAAATACATACCACATACTCCAGTATAGCTCCAGCAAAAAAGAAAGAGGCAGCAGGACTCCAGAAGGCATGCAGGAGCACAGTATACCTCTCCTGTAATAACTCCCCTGGCTTTAAGGGTGCAGGTCATGTGGCAAGCCTGAAGAACATAAAGACAGACTACGGGCTGTGTCAAGAACAAGACTGCTTAATACCCTGACATAAAAGCAAAGGCTCCTCTCCTGGGTGTCCCCTCAGCTGTGGTAAATTTGCAGCTGCTCTTAAGGGGCAGGCAGAAATGAGCCTGCTGCAAGGGCCTCTGGTTGCTCTGAGCTTTCAGGGCTGGGCTTTTCTCTTTTTACCCTGAATTTACGGATTCTGGAGCATTAGTCTACCATGTTCAGTATCCTAAACTGCTTAGCCAACAACCCCCACATGCACTGCTCTGTCTTGCTGATTTGGGTTCCTTTAGGTTTGTACCCTGAGGGAAAGATATATTCCCCTAATCTACTGTGCAGATTAGGCATGCAATCAGAATTTCTTACATCCAGTTGTAAATCACAGGGTTTCCTGCCTAGGTCTAGATAAGAATATAACCCTTAGGCTGCGCACCAGCTGACAATACCAAGTCCTTTTGTTAAGGAAATGATAGCAGATGACTATGCTTTCACCTGTCTTCCTTTGCCAGGTAGCATCTCCTCTGTATGCTTGGACGGAGCTGAAGCTACTACAGACAAACAGCAGAAACTATTTCTCCACTACAAACTTGAGGCTGAGACTCTTTAGACAAGAAATGCTGTCGGGAGTCTGGCTAAGGGTCACAGCTCCCCTGTGACCAGAACAGGCACGCACAGACAGGGCCAGGGAGCCCAGGTACCTCTACCACAAGGGATGATGATGAGGAGACAGGACTAGAACATCCATCCAGCTGGGAAGGAATGGGAACCAGGGGCAAGGATAGTGCCACAGGGGCATCAAGGGAAGACCAAGGCAGGCAAGAAGAAGAAGGATTCAGGCTGGTGACTGCAACCAGCAAGCCAGTTGAGCAGCTGGGGTACGGACGGCAGCAGGCCATGTACCGGAGCAGTATTAGCAGGGTTTGCAGAGCAGTCCTGCGAGGCAGCGGTGGGACCAGCTGCAGTACAATGGCCCTACCAGCCTAAGCAGGGAAACCATGTGGCTGTCCCAAAGAGAGCAAATGCTGCCAAGCCAGCTGGTCAACAAGGTGCTGCCAATACTGGAACCAGTCCTGGCTGCTGGTCCTTCCAAGAAGATCACAGACCTGGGGATCTAGACTCTGGCATAAAACAAATTCTAAGACTTTTTATCCTTGGGGAAGAGCTGCTGTCATCGTGCTCAAGGACAGGATAAAGAGCAATCAGAGATCACTCCAATGGTGTGGGAGAATTGCCACGGTCCCATAGCTCCAGCAGTGCAATCCTGGCCTGATTTTAATGGCCAGTGAGTCCTTGTGGTCTTAACCTGTCCTGTAGAGGTCAGCTGGAAAAAGGGGGCTTTGCCAAATACCTCCTCCCCACTGTTGAAGCCAAGGCTCAAAGGCTGTGTTAGTGGTGCTCCCCTAACTCTGACCTGGCCTTACAAATCATCCCTTGGTGTTTCCAGCACAAGAGGGCAAAAGAGTCAGAGCCACCTCCACTCAAAACGCTCCTTTTATAACTGTATCCTGGCAAGGTTTGGCTCCTGTGGCCTTCACCCGGGGAAGTGATTAACTCCAGTTATGTTTGAGCTTCACAACCTTCAGCTTCCAGCCCTCTTCACACCCTGTGGCATCCCCGTTGAGAGGAGACTGCTTTAAAAGTAAGACGATTGTTGAAGAAGGACATATAGACTATGTTGCACAAAATCTTCAACCTTGCTCTGTGGAGTACAGTATTATGAGATGGTGCATAAAAGCACGGAAAGATGGGGAAGTAAAACCAACTGTTACCACTTACCCCAAAAATGCCAGGAAGACTGATATCCCTAAATAATAGGAGATAAAATCTCAAGTGTCTTCTGAAAATGTAATAAAAGCACAATGAAAGCTTTAAGATGGTCACCTTTGAGAACGTAATTTTTGCACCTGATGGCTCCCTTTGCATGCTCCCTTCTTACTAATGCCTGCAGAAAGCAGAACAAAAAATATGTCGTACAACTTAGATACATATGTAATAATTTTGCAGTGTGTTGTTGAAGTACAGTACCAACATAGAGCTGTAACATCTCCTAAAATACCCATTATGGTCAGAATTACCCGTACTGTGTGGAAACAGAGGTGGGAAGATGGGATGTTTTGCTGCTTGTCCCCAAACAAGGCCGAGATTTGAAGGCAGATCTTCCTGGCTCAGTCTTTTCATTCCCACTGCGTCCTACCTACATAAAGCGTAAGGTCACCATTTATCAGGACGACAGGGTTTTTTTCCAAGAAAAGAAGACTATGAAACAGGTTTCACCACTTCTTATTGTGACTGAGGAGTGAGAGTTGTCTCTATGGAAGGAAAACCTGGGCTCTGAGGGCCTGCTGACCTCCCTTCACACTTGCACCTCAGCCAAAGCTCAAGCTGACTTGGGGAATTTTAGAAAACGTTTGCCCTTCTGACACTGGTGTATCACCGCACAATCTTGTCCAACTCATCCATTGTTTTGTTGTGGTCGTTGCTTGCACTTCTTCTGCCTTTAGCCCTGTGACTCGGCAGTGACTGGGTTCGCCTCTGTAGGATGCTTACCACTGTAGCTGCAGGCTCCCTCCAGCACGCCGCAGGCATGAAACCAAAAACTCTGATGTCATGTCTTGTAACCCATCAAAAAGCACCTTGTTTAAAAGGGATGAGATCATTAGAAGTTTTAACTATTCTCTTTTTTTGGCATACCACCTACTTATCTGGGAGGCATTGCGAGAGGGTATTGTAAAGGTTACGTAACATCAAAACAAAGTTGTCAGGCGTTCCCCTGCCCATCATTTGTTTTGGCAATTTTACATCCTCTGAAAAACATGATGGAGGCATCATTTTCTGCAGCAGAACATCATGTATGAGCAAAGCCGACAGCAGCCTGCCCAAATGCACTGGGGAGACTGTAGATGTAACAGAGGAAAAACTTTGGTTTATGCTAAATGCATATGTAAATATCCCCACATATCATCTTTGTGCCCACAGAATGCAAAAGCAGGAGAAGGAAAGAGTTATCTATCATATAGCTCATGTCACAGGACATACTTTTATCCTTAATTGTATTTTACATAAACACTCCAGAAGAGACAGAAAGACCCTTTGCCAACACACCTCAGTGAAAGTCAGAACGCAAGCCAGAGGAAGAGATGGGGGAAAAAAATGCAAGAATAACGAATTTCACTGAGTTTAAATGATTGCGGGTGGGATTCACCTCACTTAAATTCAAACATCTGAATACTAGTTTTATCTGTTCAGCTGTGATTCCTCAACAGCCATCAGAGTGAGGTACCTCCACTGAGAGCTTCACCCCACCGACCTTAGGTTGGGTTGAACCACCCTCCGGTCCTACCTTTCTCATCCTTCTGATTGCAGGGGAAGCCCAGGCAAGCAGCCTGGCTGTCAGCAGTCGGAAAGCTGAGCATCTAGTAGCACAGCTGAACACCAGCCTACACAGCAAGGCTTTCAGATGGCCATAGCTCAGTGGGGAATCTAAATTAACTCCCTCCCATCAAGGTTTTTATTTTGGCTATCTTTGCAAGCCTGCCATGCAGTTTATACCAGTGATTTATTTATAGATTAATTCAGTGCTGAAAAAGTCATGGGTGCAGTCTAGCAACATCAACCTAATTACCCAAACAGACTATCTGGCCGTGGCACCCTCCAGGTCAGACCAGAGGCTTCTTTGGCAGGGACAGTCACCGGCAGTGACAATGCTTGTGGCAGGAGGTGCTGCATAGAGGCAACGCTCGAATCTGGCTTGAACGCATTGATTTGCCTTTTCTTTAGAAAAAAACATAAGCTTAGACTCTCCTCTCACTCTACGATACCCTTATTAAGCTGGGTGGCAAGAACGTAAGAGCTGGTCCAGTTGAGAGGCACCAGCCTGATACCTGTACTCATACCTGTGTGTCCTAAGTAAGAAGCGATAGCTGCAGTAAAATGGTAAAGAATTATTCAATAAGGGGAAAACATGTATTTTATCTCAGCAATTCTAAGTCAACTACCGTGCTGAGAAGCACCTATCAGCAGTATCATCCCCTGCCAAGAAAAGAGTTGTTTGAAAGAACATGAGTGTACTTATAACATGAAAAAATGCCCCATACCCCTGTAACAGAAGTACAAATGCAGTGAATGCCTATGGTGTCAAGTTGCAGGTGGACAAGAATTAAAAAAAAATAGGGTTACAATTATGTTCTCTTGATGCAAAGAAGCAGGCTTTCTTGAACACACATGCAACATCAAATCACTTTTCTTCCCATTGGTGTAATTAGCCTCAATGAAACTTCAAAAGCAAATTTTAACAGTACTAAAGTTTATAGAACGTCAAGTGCAAGCGCATACGTAAACAAAAATGCATCTAAGCACTCTTTTCCATCTGCAATCCTTCCGTTCCCAGCACTTTTGTCACTGGTGTGGCCCTTATACATCAGAGACAATGACTGTTTTTTATCTTGACCATTTCAAGTTATCAATTAAAGGCAAAATGGACTTACAAGATCAGTATTTTTAAAGCCAGTAGCCAGTAATTAGTTTCTGAAATCTGTAAGTAGGAGCCAAGTTAACTTGTTTTTCAGAAATTTTGAGATTGCATCATCCAGAGAACAAGGCCAAATTTTAATACCCCCTATATATGGACCTGTGAGCTTCATTCCAGGCTCTCATCCCACAGGATCCATTAAGCTGAATTTGCAACTGGACTCAGAGCACTTCTTTCTTTGTTTTACATGGAGCTGTTGAACCTGAAAAGTGCGTTTTTGTTCTCTCAGGTGTACAAACACAGGCTGGTCCATGTAACCTGTAATCACTTCTGCGACAACAGTGTAAATCAGGAACTCCTGGATGCTTTGGTGTGAATTCACTTTGAAAGAGGAAGAAAATAAATAGGAGATGGACACTCTCCTACTTCAGCTGGTATTTCCCTTACCTTTCTTTACTGGTGAGGCAATCCTTGCCACGTTTACTGGGCTGTGCTAAAAGTTAGGATTTGTGACTTCCAGATTTGGACCTTTACAGGAGCATGTCCCAACAGTCAGAGGAAGAGATCAGATACATCAGGATTTCTGCAAGTTTTAGCAATGGGTATTTATTTACCTTTCAGAAAGAGACCTGCAACACCCAGGGCATGTTTGGACATCTGAGGGAGGCATGTGGCTTCTGAGGGCAGGTGGAAGTGCTGTTGCAGTGGCAGGTGGGAAAGGTGATGGGCACATACCTGGGAAAGACTCTAACAGCTGGGGGACCACAGAGGTACAGCAGCCTGATCTCTGCAGCTGCACACCGGTCACCGAGGGCTAATTCTGCTTCCCCTCCGGAGAACAGAATCTAATAAACTTCAAAACTAAGTGCAGGCACACAGGAGGTACTTCCACTGCTACAGAATGAAATAGCGAACGGGGCAGGGTTGGATTTTCGGTGGACTGTTGTGGCCCAAAGCAGCTTGCCTTTACAAATACAGTTACGTCGTAAATGTTAAGTTCCATGTAAATATATCTAGTGCTACAGCAGCTCACATTTCCCTAACACAAGGGTAGGAGATTTAGGAGCAGTAGTAGCACAAGCCAGAATTATTGAATCTCTGCCAAAATGTATCGTGGTTTTCTGAAGAAAGGAAATTTTTTTTTCATGCATATCTCCTGTACCATCCTAAATTATCTGCAAGAAACTGGGGAAAGGAGGAAATAAGCACAGTCTCATAGCAAAGCTACCGGTGAGGCGATTTTACAGCTGGGCTCCAAGGCTCTGATCAGAATCTTTACTTCTTTGCAAAGTTCCCTATGAAGACAGGCAACAGAGGGCATGGCCATCCATTCATCTGCTCCTGCTCTGGAGAAGATGCACATCCAAAGCGTTGCAACTCTGCCATCTTTTTCTCCTTCTGGGATAGTTTTTATTGTGAGATTTACAGTCTAAAAGATCTTGAGTGATAGAAGTAAGAGGGGCAGCTATGACAAGAAGGAGGAAAAACAGAAGTAGGTTATTGAGTCAGACAGTTTTTTCCAAGTCTTGCAGATGGTGAGAACAAGAAGCAAAAGTCATGTTCACAGTTAAAGTTAATGAAATTCTACAAGCCTCAAGGGAAATTCAGAAACACAGGCACAACGAGCAGAATTGCTTCTTGTTTTCATTTCTTTTTTAATACTTTGCTTACTTGTTCAAATGCTCGTGGATGGAGTGCATGGACAGAATTTCCTCAGGTGCTGCTAGCTACATCCCTTTTTTTGCTCATAGCCCTACATCCATGTCTGCAGTCTCAGTAACCACAACCTACAAAGTCTTCAGGCAGGGAGGTAAGGAAGGAGATGTGACTGGCTCAGAGCCTGAGAGCACATGTAACACAGGCAGGCAGCCCTAAAGAACATGTGCTGCCTCCAGGCATGGTACTGCATGAGATTTCCCCTGCCACCAGTCAAGCACAAGAAGTCCCTTCCCCCCCTTTTGCCTGGGTACCCTGGGTTTTTGAAACAGTTGCATCAGCATTACCAAGGGAGGCAGCAGCTTCTCAGGCCAGCAGTCCCACCACCAAGCTGGGCCCTTGCGGAGAAAGAGACAAAACCAGAAGCCACCTTGGTAGGGCAAACGTAGGAGAGAAGCTGAGTGCAAGCATGGTTTGCTAACAGTTTCACCCAGAGCAAAAATCTGAGTAGTGCTACTAGTATTAGCCAGGATTTACTGGAGCAGGTTTTACCAGATAGAGCTTTTCAATCCCTCCTCCAGCTTCTGCACAAATAAGGTTGACAGATACAGAACGCGAGTGGACATTTACATGCTGAGCAACTACATTATGTGTGTGCATGAATCTCCTGCATCCTCAGGGAGTTTCCACATATACAGCGAGGCCAAATGAACAGTTAGCTCTACATGCCCAAAGAGAAATTTCTGCAAACAGCATGTTCAAAGGTCTATTTTGATTTTTCCTGTTTCTTTTTGCAAAACTTGCCAGCATAATACCTCACAGCCTACAATGTGCAGTCATGAAATTCACTTCTGAGGACAGGTGACTCTTATTCTGATGTTTATCTCTTCCCTGCCACCTTTAAGGAGCCTGAGCATCCCAATTTAGGCATGTTCTGTCTGCCCCAACCCCCTTTTAGATAAATACTAATAAAGATGCAAAAGCATCTTTTTTTTTTTGCATCTTCTTCCTAGGTGTCCACAGCCCTCCATTAACAAGATAAGGTTAAAACAACAGACACTTATATCTTTATGGGGTAAAACAAGCTTCTGTATTTAAGATAAACTTTACAGGACAGGTGGTTTCCTAGAATTAAATATAC
Organism: Falco rusticolus; assembly: GCF_015220075.1. Classification (NCBI taxonomy): domain Eukaryota; kingdom Metazoa; phylum Chordata; class Aves; order Falconiformes; family Falconidae; genus Falco; species Falco rusticolus. The sequence goes on from NC_051187.1 coordinate 121,514,583, forward strand.
ACATGAAAACATTTTACTATCCTACATAAATGTCAACAAGGTATGAGAAGCATGCACCTAATAAAGGAGATAGAGGATACAATAAAAAAGGGCCCTAAATCAAAGAGCAGGTTCACAACAGTAAACACTCACATACTGGGCTGATTGAAACAGGGAGCTTGTCCAGCCTTTGCTGCTTAGCCTTCATCACCGCTAGCAACCCAACAGCTCTTCTGTTCTGCTTTTTGGCTTGGAGGTACGTTTGCCCCAGCACCATCACCTTGCTAGGGTTATGTCTGGGGCTGCATCCACAAGCCTACTGGTGCAGTACCTATACTGGGAGCTCGGTTGTGTACTTCTACCTTGATCAGTTTTTTTTTTAAAAAAAAGGGGGGGGGGGGGGGAAGGAACCGCAGAGCAAACATTATCTATTGTTAATTACCTGTAAAGTAGGGCTTTTGCCACTTCCCCAGTTTCTGAGAGCTCTGAAGTGAAACCTGAAAGAAGCCACCCATTGTTTCCAATTGTGCAAGAGCCAGGAGCAAATAGGGCTCAAATTGCAGCTCTGAAAGGCAACAGGAAATTGGCAGCCCGGTAATCTGCTCCCAACTATTCAGAGTAACAAAGGCTACATTCCTCCTCAAGTAGTCACCATTAGAAACCCAAGGCTGATCTATTTAGTAAGGCCCACAGAATAAATCTGTGGAAATAAAGAGTTTTAATTAGAAGGCCATAGGATATGGCTCTAGCTCCTAGCCCCGCAAGTAACATGTATTCTTTAGGCTCCTACCTAGTTTCCCACATATCCAGACGCTGACACCTGGAGATCAGGATCAGTGCCATTTTCAAATATTATTTAAAAATACCCTCTAAACCTAATAAATGTGGAGCTGTTCATTACCATGCTGTACAGCGTGCTGTATCAAGAACATTTTAAGTTGGTCCCTGTGTTAGGCTTATATATATTTTTCCCCGGAAAATACCTTTACTGCTTCTAAACCACCGTAGTCAAACGCCTGCACAGACACACGATCTGTGGCATGTTACAATGTACAACTTCGAAATATCCTCCAGAAAGTGCTACCCTTTCAGGCGTGAAGAGGTTTTCCCATCTGCTTTTTAGGAAGAAAGCCTTAGTAAGTAAAACACCACCCTGTAGGGCAAAGGCTCCTGGTCGTGCTCGTGCCTCCCAGCGTGACTCCACGCAGCCCTCCGGCCTCAGTTTTCCCAGCAGCAAAAGGGAAATATTTTCCTCAGAGCTGTTTTATCAGGTATAGTTGATTTAAAAGAATTTAAGTCCAAGTGCAAAATGCTTTGAGCTACTTGTTAAGGAGCAATTGCAATTTTTGCCACCTGAACAGATGAAGTTATCCCAAAGCTGGTGTGTTAAGAGTTGTCAGCAGGAACAGCAAATCAGATTAACATTTACAGGGAATGTTATCTGCAGCTGGCAGCAGTGATGGATCACTCTGCAACTACCACGGCAAGTGCTCCTGCTCCAGTACAGGGCAAGGGATGGAAAGGGGGGAAACAAGCACAGAGGCTCGAAAGCTCGGGATCTGAAAGCCCATACGAAAATCACAGAATCATTTAGGTTGGAAAATACCTTTACGGTCATCAAGTCCAACCGTTAACCCAGCACTGCCAAGTCCACCACTAAACCATGTCCCTAAGCACCACATCTACACGTATATAGGATGGTGACTGAACCCCGGCCCTGGGCAGCCTGTTCAGGTGCTTCACTACTCTTTCAGTGAAGAAGTTTTTCCTAACATCCAACATAAACCTCCCCTGGTGCAACTTGAGGCTGTTTCCTCTTGTCCTGTCACTTATCTGGGAGAACAGAACGACCCCCACCTGCCTACAGCCCCTGTCAGGCAGGTGTAGAGAGCTATAAGGTCGTCTGTGTGTGTGTGTGTGTCCGCCACCCTCCTTTTCTCCAGAATAAACAGCCCCAGATCCCTATGGAGGTTCCAGAAGGGCTTCTTATATGTCTGCCACTTGCTCCCAGAGAGACCCTTTGACTATTTAGTGCAGCAGGACTGACGCATTTTCAACTACAACAGTACTTCCTCGCATATTCTTGCAGATCAGTAAACTCAAGACCAGACACCGGGTACCACCAAACTTTGGCAAAGCTCATACCTAGATCTGAACTTTGGACCCCAACAAAATCACGAGATCCAACTACACTGTATTTCCTACCCTGACTAACCAGGCTCATCCTCACCGCGATTCAGAAGAGATACAGAACACATAGAAATGTACCAAATCAGCACGTGTAATAGCACAGTAATAGCACAGACGTCTCATGTAGTCATAGCATGTTTCATCTAGAAGAACTTTGCATGCTATGTAGAAAAATTAACAAGTGTACAATTATCCTCTAAAAAGAAGGGGTTGGATAAATGAGACTTGATTTTGGTAAGAAATAAATGTTGCTGAAAATGGATTTTGAGCAAGGGCAGCTAGAAGACATTGATATTAAAAAGAAGGTACTGTGCAATCTCCTAATATCCAGGTCAGAGAAGAGCCCCAGCACCTCCCCCGTCCTTCCAGGAAACTAGATTATTCATTTTCATTTTGAAGTGTCCCATTCATAAAGTACACAGATCCAAAAGCATCAAATCAAACATGACACAAGAAATGATGCTTCGGAGAAGACCTTTACCAGGGCAGGTAACTTCAACTTTTTGACTCCTGCTTAAAAGTGTGGAAGAGGAATCCTCACAGCACTGGAAGAACTGTCAGATGGTTTGGAAGTTGAAGCATGTGCCCTAAGACAGGTGATTTCATTTACAGTATCCATTAAGTAGTTAATCAGTTACGCAATATCAGCGTGGATTTGGGGTATTCCAGCTACTTCTCACAGTTACTTTATCATACAAACCTAGGACATCATAACACTTGTGGTTGCTAGACATTTGTAAGATGGTGTGTTGCATTAACCCACCCAATTAACAGATGCAAAAAAAGGAGAAGACCCTACCACCGGCATCAAATCCATTCAGAACCGCTTGCAGTGGCATTAGGTCCCAGTGTAAGTACGCTGTCACCTGGCCACCTTAATCAGTGGTGTAAATCCATCAACTTCATTCAGAAGAAATATTCCCTGGTGTAGCAGCAGTCATACGATGGTAGCGACCCTGAAGGGTCAGGCAGGACGCAAGTCCCTTTGTGCTCCTTATTGCACAAACACAATGAGGTTCAGCCCTTTGGGACAGAACCTCTGTTAAACGTTTGTGCCTTTTGACAATGTATTCTGTAGGATATTTGTTTTCAGATTCATAGCACTGTACATGTATACAAAGGTTTACAAAACGGGGCATGCTTATAATGCAAAAGAGGCATGGCTATCGGGCACACCTTTCTCTAAGAACTACTAAAATAAATGTATGTTTCTTTCCTTCAAAAAAAAAAAAAAAAAAAAAGAGCCACTCACAACAATTACATTTCCAAGCTGAAGATAGCTAATTTTGTAATACGCACAACAATGTCATTCCCTGGAAGTACACTTTTGCTTCTTTTGACAACACTGACCCGTGCACATGTCAGGAATATTGGAAGATCTGGATGAATTTCTGGTCCTTTTTTGAAGCTAAAGCCACAGGTTACTCAGAAAGACTAGGGTTTCATATATATATTTTACATTTTATATACTTAAACCTAAGAAATAAGACCATGTGTGGTCTGCAGGCAACCTGCCCTGTATCTGTGTTTATTGACAAGTAAATGAGGAAGTATCCCACCTCAAGACACCTTCATGAGAAGCGGGAGCTGCAAGCATTATACTGGGAAAAACAGCACTGCATCTCTTTTATCACAAATATAACCCGAGCCGTAAATACCATGCCGGGAATAACACTTTGTTCCAACTCTGCTGGCTTCTAATACGGTGGCCGGTCCATCCATACTCTTTTAGCCTTTAGCAGGCCACCAAGGCGGAATGTAACACTCCAGCCAAGAGACATTGCACCTAACAGGATAGACGCATACAGACACAACAAGGTATTCCCCATCAGGCTGGAAGTCAGAGCAAATCAGTACCTATCCACTGCTATCCGCGTACGTAAAACCCAAAGCTTATTTCAAAGCACATGCATACACATACACAGGCACAGAATATGCAACTGAAAAGTTTGTCATCGTGGTGCTTGCAGGGAACTGTGCCTCCGACAAGTGTTTGCTGAGGGCCTGGGTGGTGGGGACATGCACTGCCAAGAGCTCTCAGCTTGTGGTGAGCCAGCGTCCCCACCGCAAGCATGCGCAAAGAGCCGGAATAGCTCTGTGCTGGGATTTTTAAGTGCCAAGAGGGCACCAGAAAGCTGAGCCCGACTCACAGACCGTCCTTATCCCTCCACAGCAGAGTGGGGCATCAGTCCTGTGCACCCGTGATAGCCCAAGTCCATCCTCTAACGTGCAGGCAGAACATGCGGAAGGAAACTTTCTGGGTAGCTGGTAAGGTTTTTTTTAATAGATCCTTCCAATAAGCATAAGGCTTGTTAACACAGGCCCCACGCGGCTAGATGGTGAAGATATGGCTAGATATGCCATATGGCTAACTACAACTAACAACAGCGGCAGAAGCCATGCCTCAGCTACTCCCATCAGTGAAAGAAAGGTGAAAAACAACCACAGTGAGGAAGTCCAAACGATTAAGACCTGCCCTAAAAGCAACTTGCCCACTGCTGAAAGCTAAACATAAGACCTGTGCAACCCCTGCACTGTTAAGGCTGGTAAATCCAGCTGTACAATACCAGAACAAAAAGTTACTCCAGGTTTTTTGAAGCACCACCATGACTGACACAAATGTTCCAGTTGGAAGAAAGCCAACAATTAATCAGGGTTCCTTAGAATCTGGAGGTAATTTTAGCAGAACGAGAAATACACAAGTATCAGTGAGTCCTGAACATTCCTCCAGGACAAAAATCTCTTACTTATCTAAGTCCATTAAAACACTTCATCGAGCCCTTTTAATCCCTCTTAACAGATCTGCTTTAGCACGGAGGAGCTAATCTTCTCCCACCTGTCTTTATGATATGGAACCATAAACAAGAGCAAGTACTTTTCATTTGTTAAGCGCTATCATCCACACTAGCATTAGTGTCATGAAGCCGTTTTTAGCGAAACACCCCGACTCTCTCAAATTCACACCCTAGCCCTGTGTTACTCCAGCAGGGAACGCGGAACATTATACACCATCCCTTTCCAACACTCATCTCTTACCACGAGTTTCAAGACACTAAGCAAACTGAGACCTGAATTCCAGCTTGCTGGAGGGACTTCCCTTTTTCCTTCATCCCAGACCTTATGCGACACACTTCAGGACTCTGCTGCATATAACCAGATGGCAAGCTTGTCCAAATCCATCACCAACCTATACAATTAGGTTAGTAGGTCAGCTGGACTTACCGCCTAATTACACGCTCATTTTATAGAGAGTTCCCTTTTATTTTTCAAAATAAGATCTCAAAGCTATCTGAAAAGAGTTAAGAAACGGGTTTTACAATCTACGTCATCACGGACCTCTGACAGTCTGGCAGTCTACAGACAGGTAGAAAGTAACCCTGAACAGCCCCGACAAATCTGGGGCTGAAGAACTCAAACGTACACCTCAGTCTCCTAATCGCCAGAAATCTCACCAGCCTTTAGCAAAGCCCCTCACAATAAACCACGTATCTCTAGGTGATCATTTCAGTTGCTGTATTGTACAAAGTAGAACAGATTGTGATGACTGACCACTCAGGGCATACTTAAAAGTAATTTTTAGTCTATTCAAGTGGGGGAGGCTTACTTCATACATCTGTCAGCTTGCTCATTTCTTTCCGCTAAGGAAGACATTCGTTTGCTCTCAGACAATCCTGCGCGGTTCTGCACCACAAAATCCGTCTGCCTGAAAGAAGTCACAGTCATTTCTGTAACATAAGGCAACGACCCTACATTCCAGAGGGCCTGAAAGTGAACTCAAATATATAGATGTATAATAAGTACAAACAATACAGCCTACTCTCGTTGCTTTAACGCTGCCTTCTCTAGGTAACACCTGGCAGAATACCATTTAAGACATGTCAGGAACTGTCATCTTCTCATTACTGTGCAGGTCAAAATCAAAATTTTCCTCCTAAACTGCAACCTGCAGTTATTCCCAAAGTTTAGCTGGCAAAGGGAGCATAGGTTTTGTTGATTGTTTTTTAAGAAATCTGAAAAAGCACTGTGACATAGCTTGTGAAGGAAAATAATCATTAAAAGACAGAGTACATGTGGGTCCTTTGGGCTTTCTTCTCTTTTGCTAGGAAGCAAACCAAACCAAACCAAACCAAATTCCTACATCAATCTGATTAAACACACACACACACACACACAAAAAAAAAAAAAAAAAAAAAGAGGCAGAGGTAAGCAGGACATTTTTCTTGAAGAGGAATAATCTAACACCCTTCAAGCAAACTTACTCAACACAGAGCTGGGTTGTATCCAGTTATGAAATGGCAGTTGGCTCGGTATTTTTGAGTGTCAGTACAGAGTCTTAAAAATGGTCCCATCTGACGAATGGTGACTGTTTGACAAGGATTTCATTGTCTCCCAAGGGCTGTTTGCAGCTGTCACTGTTAGAGAAGTATCGGTGATAGGAAAGTAGTGCAAGGCAAGTCGCCTACTCCTCAGAAACATTCTTCTCTTGGCTGTGCTTCATCTCATGAAGAATAAATCTTGGAAAGCAGACTTTGTGTATATACACTGCCGCCCCACAAGCCTCCCAGCCTGTCAATTTTGTCACGCTGAGGCTGGGAGAGCAGTATTACCAACTGCGTACTGCAAAGCAAGTGGTTTCCTAGATGCAGCCAGACGACAATTTCACTTTACACCTCACAGAAGTCATCCGTGCTATTTAATAAAGAACGCAACTTTTCAATCAGCTCATTATATGACGCTGGATCAGCTTTGACAGAGTTAACTACAAAAGGTGAGCTAATTCAAATCGTCAATATGCTAGGAGTCAGAACAGCTTGAATACGGCAATTCAAAGCAGCAGGACTTCAAAACTCAAGATACGACACATCTGTCAAGTTATTACTGTGTTCTTAAAGTGGAGTTTCTCTAGAACCACTTACACAGCACCATGTGAAATTACATCCATTTAATAAACCTTTTACTTTCTAAGAATTGTGATGTTAGCCTTGACCCACAAGAACAGAAGAATGAGGTTCCCCCATTCACTCTTTAATTAAAAGCTTTTTTGTTGAGTATGTGTTAAATGGCCACAAGCAGCTGTGACACCTAGGTCACCCATAAGAGCCCTTAATTTAAGGGCAGAAGATAGATTCAGTTGACATTGGGAAAAACATATGGGAAAAGAACCAAACAAGCTGTAGACGTAGGCACCAACACGCACAAAATTCAAAGCTAGCAAACTACAGCAACACAACCATTATTATTCACCCTGCCTCTTGCGTTTTATTTAGATTTGAGTTTGGTAGATTCGTTACTTCAATTGACGTACAATTTAACCAGCCAAGAAGTTTTATATAGGAAAATTTAAAATAGGTTTACATGTTAATTTGGTGCTCTTTAGGACACCAAAAACCCCTTGAAGTTATGGTTTCCTCCTCCACAACCGTATTTACAAATGCTCTGGTAAATAAATAGGCCTACGCTTCTTGGCGCTGTTAAGCCCAACATATACATTCAGTTGTTCTAAATATCCCAAAGCAAAAGCTTACTTGATATACGGCTAGCAAGCTTAAAATTAGGTAAACTAAACTAGAGCACAGACTAGTGGTTTTGAAGTATCAATAGGGAGTTGTTTGCTACCTGACAGACCACAAAGAGGAGAAAACCCAACAACCCTGTAATACACATATGCAGCTCACACCCTGTCATTATAACAAAAGAACTCAAGAGCCATTTTCATTAATTAATATATTTTCTGCATTATAGTTAACATATGTACTTTCTTCGTGTCATCCTTATTTCATTAAGTATTGATATTTTGTTATATTCAGACATGAGTACATTTTTCAAAGTCTTTTGTAATAAATATCATAAAATAATAGAGATTCACATAATAAATATTCTTTACAATAAAAAAAAGTTTTAACAGACTTTTGTCTTAAAAATAGTTGGGATTCAACTTTGTGTTTTATACATAAAATATACAAAAAAGGACCACAATTTGTGGCTAAGGCAATAAAACAGGGACAGAATAAAATTATGAAGTACAGAGCAGAGCTAAATTCACTGAAGCAAAGGATCACAAGAAACTCAAAGGATTCAAGAGCATTTAGGTGACTCAATGACACCTGAAGGCTGTTTGGATACATGAACACCACCAATTTTAATATCAACTGATACTGGTAAGACTACAAAAACAGGAGTAAGAGGGTGGAGTGAGCAATATCCTTCAAAGACTTGACAGCAAAAGAAATAAATGAGTACGCTGCAGCCATAATGTCTCCAATGTGAAGATCTACATAGTGTAGCAAAAACTGAAGTTACATCGAAAACTTAAAAAAAGGGAGGCAGAGTAATTCTCAGGACTGAGAATGTTCCAAAAGTATAGACAAAGAAAAAGAGAGGGGGGAGGGGGGGGGGGGGGAAAGCAGGCTGCTTATAGAAGAGTCAGGCCTTTCATTTGGTAAAGCCTTTATTTTACATCCCTCTCCAAAAGAACACACACAAAAAGTTATTTCACAATCCAGCTCACTCATGAAAGTTACTCCTCCTTGGAACCCAGGGGAGTTAAGGAAAAAACCCAAACATATAAATGCCAAGAATGAAAAACATCTTTGGGAAGGTATTCACAGAGCAAGAAGCTTCAAGAGTCCAGTGAGCCCTCACTGTCTCTTTCAGGAGTGGTTCAGTTACAAACTCAAAAGACCCTGCCAAAGTGAGCGGCAGATGCAGATACCAGGTCCACACTTACCAAAGAGCAGCAACGGCTATGGAAAACACTCCACATTCAGCCAAGTCAATAGGAAGAGGAGAGCAAAGATGCAAAGAGCTTGTGTATTTTAAGTTGGGGAGACAGAAGGGAAAGCAAAAGAACAGCCCCCTCTCCCCCAAACTGGGGAAAGGGAAACAAAACAAAACAAAAACAAAAAAAAGAAAGGAAAGGGAAAAACCCACATCAGCTACAACCTGAAAAACTGAAGTTGGAAGAAGTAAACCTCCCTCCAAAAATCATGAGGGCTTGCCCTGACCCCGCGAGGGGCAGCTCTCCAGTTTACAATAGACCGTGTTGGAGTTCTTGCATCGGCAACCTGGACGATTGATGCGATCGTAACACCCTCGACAGAGTTTTAGGCATCCTTTCGCCGGAGGGTAGCAGAGCAAGCAAGGCAGAAACAAGGACATCGCTCCCATGCACAGGTACCTAGAACAGCAGTGTGACTGGGAACAAGAGCAGGGATTATCCGCGTAAGAGTCCCCTTCATCGTCGTTAGAACAGTGGTAGAAGATCCCTTTGACCAAACACATGCAGGTGCCGTACTCCACCATGCTCTCCGCAGAGCACAAGCACTGCCGGTTGCAGGCCAAGCAAGAGGGGAGGGCCCTCGGGGCCGTGCACTCGCCACACTTGCACTTCCCACACTGTTCGCAGATAAACTTGTGCTGCGTCAAGTCCTCTTTCAAAGGACCCTTCAGATCATCGACAATCAGAGACGACTGCTTGGGCTGCGTCCGGATTGTCCGGTCGGATCTGTGGCCCGAGCCCAGCCTGGATGGAGGCGACCGCCCCAGCAGTCCTTGCTCGGAGGAAGCACTGCTGTTGCTCCCAGAGCTAGCCGCGCTCCCCGTGCTGGTCGACCTGCTCAAGACGGGAGCCCGCGCGTTATGCTGATGCGCCACGTGCCCCACATGACTGGGTCTGTGTTCGTAATTATTATTCACATTAATTGGTATAATTTCGTGAGTCCTCTCATGCTTCTCTTGCCTCGGTGCTGTCCGCGGACCAGATTTTTTCACCACAGATGGACCTTCGGTGTATTCGTTGCTGCCCCTGATCGCCTTGATCTGGTCCAGCGACAAGATAGTTGTTGGCTGGCTCTCTCTTTCATAGTCCAACCGCTGCCGGCTGTCCAGGGAGGGCTGCTGAATCACCACTAGTGAACCGCCGCTGCCATGTTGACTTTGGGGCTCCATCTGTAGTGATCTCTACTTCTGGCATTCAGTGGGAACCTGGCATGCATCTGAAATCCTAAAATAATAACGAGACAGAAGGTATAAATAAACATTGTCTGCGTACATATATACACACGTACACAGGATCAAGGGCAAGAAAAGGAATAAAAAATTGGGGTACTTTTTGAAAACAGAAATTATATGGCAAACCACAAATTGCCCTAGCCACCTGGTACTGATCTCTTTCAGCAGGGGATTACAACAACGCTGAGGATCTGGCCAAAATCCAGTAACGGGGAGAGCCTGCGTATAGCATCATAGATGAGGAATGCAAATGCCATTTAAAAAAAAAAAATATATAAAAAAATTAAACTCAAAACCTCCAGTATTAACCTGTACGCTTACTTGCCAAGCCATGGAAAGTGCTTCTCAGTTGCTACGAAATTCAACATCTGTCTACCTAGCAACAGCAATTCTGAAAGCCCCCAAAGCTAAGTTGGAAACAGGCAAGAACACCATCAAGTTCATGTTCTATATGGCAGAATAAAGAACGTGCGTGACTCTCACTCTTCCGTCTGATCTGCAGCATCAGAAAGCTCAACAGATTTCCTTGCCAGTGCATTTGGAAAGCTTCCTTTTTAAAGTGACATACGTGCATTGCAGAGTCTCGAGCTAAGTCCTGTCAAGCAGCCAAGGCGTTTTCTGTAATAAAGTAACGCGGCATACAGATCTAATATGCTCCTTATAAAATCAAAGCAAGGGTGCAAAAGAGCCCGGTTTCAAGTATTTTCTGACCGGTGCAAAGGAAAAAGGGGTAGAAAAGGCTAAGATGAACTAGGTGTCAGATAAAAAGTGCCTAAGGATTTGCAAGAACATCAAGAGCAGATGACAAATAAAGCTCAAAAAAACCAACCGACCACAAGACACAAAGAAAGAACAGATCCATTTTCGCAAGACAGATTAAAAGCTTCTCAAATAACTACATCATCTTCTAGCCTTATCTTTTAAATAAATGTTAAAACGTTTTCATTGGGTTTCATTCTGCCTAGCTACCGACGTGAAGGCTGCAGCGCTGACCGAGAAGACCGCAGCGACGCTTCTGTACCTATATAAAAACTCAGATAAGTACTCGAAAGCCACATTTATATACAGAACCGAGAAAAACCATTTTCCTTTACTGACAGCTGGGGAGAAGTCCTCTGTCATTCCACCGTGCCCCCCGCCCCCCCCCCCCCCCCCCGCGATGTCATGCATGTTCACCTGGAAGAGGAGAAGGGCAAGTGCTACCAAGCAGTTCCAAAACTCATTCAATACTGATGAGAAAGAGTCCGTCTTGCCACCCAGAGCACGGCCGGCACGGAGCTGTTCCCCACTCGGGAGAGGACACGGCGGAGTGGCAGGGGGGCAGAGGGCCAGGCAGGAGCAGGGAAGGTCCCTTCTAACAGGGAGGTGGCATCTCTGTCGCTCTGACCGCTAGGAAGTGGTGAGCGACAGCTTCTGCCAGGAGACAAAGTCTGTGCGCTCCTCCAGCGGCCGGAGATTTCATTTTACATCGAACGTCACCTGTGTGAGCTTCAGGGTCGCCAGACTGAAGGAAGACAAAAATCCCCAACGCGTTCACTTTAATCCACCCACAAAACGAGCCGCCTTCCTCGCAGCGCCGAATACGAATCCGCAGCAGCAGCGCAAGGGTGAACGGACGTGGGAAGGGGAAGATTTACAGCTGTGCCGGCCGGAGCTGGGCTCCCCGGGGCACGGAAAGTAAAATCCCGAGGAAATGCGAAAGACATCCAGTGCCATCTTTGGGGGGAAAGCGCAACACCAGCGCGGCCCGCAGAGTGACAGGGCCAGCTGCGGGCCGGCCGGAGAGCTGCACCCACCGCCCCCTCCCCGGCGCAAACGCTTCCCCCCCCCCCCCCCCCCCCCAAAATAAACCGACGTACAGCCGAGGCGGCGAGACCCCACGGCTCTGCACCCAGGGCGGGCACAGCAGTGCCCCCACCGCCAGGGTGTCACCGCTCCCGCTCCCACACCGACCCCCCCCCAGCCGCTCGGCACAGCCAGCCCCCCCGGTCCCACCGGCAGCCCCGGGCGGGCGGCGGCGCGGCGCCCTCCGCGCCCCGAGCGGGAGCGGGGCACGGCGCTGGCGGGGAGGAAGGAAGAGGAGGGGAGAGGGGGGAGGAAAAAAAAGTTATGAATGAAAACAAGGGCTTTCCCCCCCCTCCTCCTTACATCTCCCCCGTTGGCAGGGGGAGGGCAGAGGCCGAGGCCGGCGCTGCCTCAGGAGGGCGGACTTCCCGGCATTTAAAGCGGCAGCGCCCGGCCGGCCGCTGCAGCGCCGGGGATTCCCCGCCGCCGCGGATGGGGGCCGCCGGCTGCCCCCCGCCAGCCCCTCCGCCTGAGGCCGCCCCCCGGCTCGGGGCCGCCCGCGACGCGGCGGCGGGTTCTGGGGCTGCTCTGGGGCGATGCCCGTGCGCGGCCGGCCCCTCCCCGCCCGCAAGGGCCGGCCCCGAGCGCGGCACCCCCCGCCGGGGGCTCACCGGGCCGCGGCCGCCGCGGGGTCCGTCAGGCCGCCCCGCTGCCCCCGCCAACCGCCGCCCCCCGGGACCCAGGCGCGGAAGCCCGGTCGCCGCTGGCTCGTCTCTCCGGAGGGGGCCGGGGCCGAGGGGGCCGCCGTGCCCGCCCCTCGCCAGGCGGGCGCCGCGCCTCTGCGCCCCGCGGCACCTGCTCGCCGCTGCGGCCGCGGCCGTGCCAGCCCGAGGGCCGCGCCGGTGCCGCGGCACCACGAAGCCCCCCCTCCACCCCCCCAACTTACTTATTTCCAAGGGGACACTAGCAATGGGAAACCCACCCGGCGGGCCCGCAGCCCCAGCTCCTCGCCCTCCCAGCCCCGCGGGGCGGGGAAGGCGGCGGGCTGCGGTCCTCGGCTCCGCAAAGCCCCCGCAGCTCTCCCACGTCCCGCTCGGCGAGGGGGGGGACAGGGGGAAATCCAGACCCGCAGCCCGCCGCCTCTCCCGGGGGTCAGCACTCGGCGGGCCGCCTTTCCCCGGGCTCGCTCCTCCGAGGGGCCGGACCCCTCCGCGCCGCTCTGGCGCCGACGGGGACCTAAACCGAGCCCGTTCCGCGAGCGGTCCGGTCCGCTCGGTGCGCGCAGGGCTGCGGCGGGCACCGGGGAGCGGGAGCGCTGCAGGTCTCCAAGTAAGCGCGGGGAAGGCGAGGCTCCTGCCCGGCTGTTCCTTCCCTTTCCCGACGGGAGCAGAACCGGGCGATCCCCCTAAGCCGGGGGGAAGGGGGGGGGGGGAGGGGGGGCGCGACTGCCCAGCAGCGGTCCAGTGTCCGGTGCTCGGCGGCTTCACCGCATGGTCCTTGCCGCCAAGTCCATTCTGGCCGAGTGTAACCACAACCCCAAGTGCGAGATATTTTTTTTTTCCTCTTTTTTTTTTTTTTTTTTTGGAAAGTCACGAGGAGGCACTTGCACACCTCGGCAAGTTGCAAACGAAGCTGGAGGCAGAGCGCGATGGCCCTGCGAGCTCTCTGCACAGTGCCATGTGCTTGCTGTTGCTGTTGGAGGCTGATTGACAGGCTGGGAGCACGGTCAGCACGTCAGGCAGAACACGGCACCGCACAGCAGCCCTGGGCACAGGAGTCTGGCACGGAAAGTCCCCGGAGCCTCCTCGGCATCTCGAGAGGCTCAGGCAAGGCTCCGGCGCGCAAGGGAGACCCCCGCGTTCGGCAGGGCAAGCGGTTACCCAGCTGGAAGTTTCCCCAATTCCCAGCAAACCGCGACAGGCTCAGCGCTGCTCGCTCGGTCAGCCCGGAGCCCCGGCGCTGCCGCCGCCGCCCGCCCGCGGCCGAGCACCGCTGCCCCGCAGAGCCCGCCGGCCGCCCGGCGTGCGGTGCGGAGGGGCGAGGGAGCAGCGCGGGCAGGTCGCCCCTCGCCCGCACCTCCCGCACGGCGGCGGCGGCGGAGCGGGGCCCCAGCTCGCAGCGCGGCCGCCCCGAAGCCCTCGGCCCTCCCCGCCGGCTGCAGGAGCCCCCTCGCCGCCCGCCCGCACCTGATCCGGCGGGGCCGGGGCCCGGGGGGGCGCGGCGCGCACGGCCCGGGCTTACCTGAGGCCGAGGTGCACGCCTGCTCCCCGAGGCACATTGGCGGCCCCGGCGCGGAGTCCAGCCCGGGCAGTGTAGGCAGCCGCGCCGTCCCGCCGCCCGCTCCGCGCTGTCCCGCCGCCGTTCCGGAGTGACTCCGGCCGCGCCCCGCCGCCTTTCAGCGCGCAGCCCCCGCCCGCCGCCCGGCCGCGCCCCCGTGATGTCAATGTGTCACTGCGCGGCGCCCCCGAAATCCCGGAGTGGACTTCCCCGCCCTCCCGGGAGCCGCTCCCGCACGGGTCACGGCCGCCGGCGCCGCGCGGCCGCCGCGGGACGCCCCCCCGCCCCCCCGGGGCAGCCGGCGGCGGGGCGCCTGCGTGCGCGGGCGAGCCCGGCCCCCTCCCCCCCCGCCGCTGCCGCGTCCCGGGTGGCGGCGCCCGGCCCCGCGTCGCTGCGCCCCGCCGGCCCCGGTGCCGCCCCCGCCGCGGCCGGCCGGCAGGGGGAGCGCGGCAGAGCGGGCGCCGCCGGGGGACTGCACCGGGGGGTGCGGGGGGGGGGGGGCACTGCCCCAGCCCGGCGCAGGTGCCGCGGCCCGGCGGGGGTCTCCGCACCGGCGCAGACCGCCCGGTGCCCGCCTGCACCGACGGCCGCGCCGGGGCTGGCGCTGAGGCGGAGCGCGGCCCGTCCCGGGCACCGGCAGGCTGCGGGCTGGGCCCCGCCGCGCTGCCCCGCCGGAGCGCTGCGTGGCTTTTAGCGTCAGCGCCCTGCAAGCAGCGCGCAGCGGGTGGGACGGGACGGCCGCTCACACACCCACCAACGCGTCCTGCCGCGCTCGGCCCGTTACCGGGGTAGCTGCGGGCTTCGCAAAGCGTTCACCCTCGTAATGCGCCCGTTAGGTGCGACACGGCCCCTCCCGCAGCCCCGCAGCCGGCGCCGCGGCACCGGGAGGTCGGTGGCCGCACCGGGAAGGTCGGTGGCCGCGCCCGGCTGCGCGCCCCGCAGCGCCGGCCCGCACGCTCCGGCCGCCCGCGCAGCACCGCTGCCTTCCGCCGTGGTGCTGAAGGGATCACAGCGACGCCTGCAAAACCAGTGCTTTTACGGCCACACGCTCTCTTGGATGTGCGGTTGGTTTGGTCCTTTGGGTTTTGTTGGTTTTGTCGTTTGGGGTTTTTTTAGTGACTAAAATGTTTTAAAAGGCAACTAACAGAAGGCAGGGAAATGATATAAAAAGAAAGCGAAATTCTGAGAATTATTTCATAACAACATGCAATGAGTTGGAACAGCTGGGACTTCCAGTGCTTGGCTAAACATCGCCGTAGCCCCAAGTTTATCTGAAACTGGCTTTTTACAATCTCTTTCACAAAAAAATACATGTTCTCCCACGTTTTGCCCCAAATAAGGAAAAAAAACCCCAACAAACCCAAACCATATTAAGAATACATGGAGCTGCTTAGCAGGAACATTCATCCAAAAGCAAATAATCCCTACAAACAAGAACATTCCAGTACAAGAGTGTTCTGTGACACAGGCTGCCCACCCAGATCATGCTCATGGGTGTAGTACAATTTTATTTTTTTTTTCCATTAAACTTCGCTAAGCTTGGAAAGAAAATACCCAAACTGCATTATTTTTAAAATTTCTGTCAGTACACAAAAACTTTACTTCAACCGTGTATTTCTCTACAAAGTAAAATCTTTATGCATGAAAGGTTATATACTGAATATCACAAACTTCTAAGTTTCTAATTAACAGACTGCTGATACAGACAAACTATAAATACTTTCTTCCAATTACAGAGGCTCAAGTGACAGACCGCAGCATACAAATCTTCAGCATGGTCATAAAAACACCCCAATTCTGCACTAATATTGCTAATGGATTTGGAAAATGTGATTGCTCACCACAAGCCTTCTCCGACACACTAGGAGCACAAAACCGTTCTCAGTAAAATCCATCCGAAAACTTTGGAACCTAGCACGGTTCAAATGAACAACAATTCCCACTGAAGAACAAAAATGATGAAGAAAACCAACAGCTGTCACTCCAGCAGGTTGGCGCTTAGCGGAGCAAATCTGCTTTCTCCCGCTGTGTTTTAGATGTCTTTCCCCCAACAACCGTGTTTGGAATAAAGACAAGCCAACAGGCACAGCATTTACGCAGGCGTGCAGCGTACAGCAATCCCTGCAGCAGCACCGGCCGGGGGAGCGTCGGGGGCAACAGTAGGTGAGTTGCCGCAGGTGAAAGTGGTCACCGAGCCGCTCAGCTCTGCTCTGCGGCGGCCAACGCTCACATTGAGCGACTGACCGTCTTCCCGCAGATGTCCCTATGTAATTTTCCTACGGTACTACCGTAAAAACATCGCTTACGACACCTCTCCTTCCCCATCTCTAAAGGCGGTACTACCTTAAAAAAACCCCTATGCCAAGCGTAAGAGTTTGATTTTAGAAATATAATACTGGGCTTAAATGGGTCAGTAAACTGACCAAGAATGCTGGCAGCAGCTTACTATCACTTGGCACCCGAATCAACACTTCACTGAAACAAGGGAAAACCTTACAGCTGCATCAGAAGGCTCTCCACGGACGCCAGCAAACAGTCAGCTCATTAGATTTTTCTTGGAAATTACAGCCGCGACAAGCTTTTGTTCGAAAAGGGAGAGCTAAAATTCTGGAGAATAAATTGGCAACTTGGAAGACGATTGACACACCTTATGACTACATCCTGGCACAGCCTTAATTTGAGGATTGACACACAGACAGGAATCCGATGCAACCAAGTTATTTTCCATCCCCAAACTGTCGTCTAAAAGTGCCTGCTTCCCCCACTGACAAGTGAAGAGAGACCAGCCCTCTGTGCCCAAAGTTAATCCTTCTGAAAAACTTCCAAGAATTAGGCTCGAGAGACTGAATGATAACTGATAGTTTCAGCTCGAGAGACTGAATGATGGTTTCCACTTTCACTTTGAGGATCACGTACTGGGGATAACCTCTACCTTCTGCAGTCGTATGCTACTTCTCCGTCGTGCAAGCTTTGGCGGGCCAAATGGCGTGTTTTATGGAACAAAAGCAGGGTCCATCATCAGTTTTTTATTTGGTTTCCTTCCTAATCCACATCCAGAAGCAAGTTTCATCTCTAGGTCACTTGACTGACCTTTACAGGTAGTGACCTACACCTTTCTGAAGATGAACTGAATAAACTGTGATCCTCCCGCTACCGGTAACGTGTAAGAGTGCTCCCGCATTGCATCCCACCTGGGAATACTGTTGTGTTCCCCCCGAAGCGGCACCTCCCAGCCCCTGCTAAGGCACAGATCCCGGCTGGGAGGGAGGACACGTACCCAGTCCCAGACACTGGGACTTCACTCCTCCTTCTAAGCGACGCGAGGTGGCTCAGTCTGTGAAAAGCAAGAACTATCTATCAGCACAGTATCATTTCAGACAGAAGAGGTGACAAACAACCTGTACTTGAAGTATTTGATATTTACTGTTCCCATCACTCATCTTCTGCGGTGATAACTATCTAGAGCCAATATGGTTTTGAGGAAACTCAGCAGAGAAAGTGTTTACCTTTACGCAAGTTATTTGTCAGTTAATAAACAATCTTCACAGCTGTAACAACATTTCTGAAGCTATAGAGGAATTCAAAAGCAGTTGAAAGAAACCACACGTCAGAATTCTTAACACAATTCTACATGAAATTGTTGAGCCAGTCTTACCTATAGAAAGTGTAAGTCATGTACTTCCCGCGCCGAGCCGTGCAGCGGTAACCTCGCAGAGGGGGGTGTTGGGAGAAACAACTGGAGCCTGCAGCTCCCAAAAGCGTTGGCATCAGCAGCTTTGACGTTGTGCCAGGCGGAACTTTGTGGGTGTCAGCATCTGGAGGCTCAGGACCCACAGCGTGCTCGGGGGGCCTCAGCAACTCTCAGTGCAAGGAAACAAGATGTGCCTGTTGGGATAAGACCGGCGTAACTCAATTTTTAACACTTATACTAGTAGGCCTATATATATATCAACCCCCCCCCACCACCAAACAGCAAAATCAATCAACAACAACAACAATAACAAAGCTATTAAATATTACTGTAATAATAAGCATTGTGGATAGTTTCTTATCATCTCATTGAAAATCTCGGCGGTCCTGGCTTAAGCTGGCTGGGGCATGAGATGCAGCAAAGCTATTCGGAAGAGCTGAAGTGAAAACCGTAGGTGCGGTGGTGAAGGCATACCCCAAAAGGTACGGTGAATCATCTCAGGGTAAGGAAGAGAAAGTGAAGGATGGTGTGAGGCATTTCCGATCACGCTTTCTCCGAGACAGGTTGACCTTTATCTGATATCAAAGGCACCAGCAGCTGGGGATTTCTTCAGCTTCTGTGCAAGGACTGTTCTTCAAGCTCTCCGAAGAAGTGCAGCCACGTACAGCCACTCCTCGCCGTCACTGCACAGGCTGGGGATAGGCACACAGGAAATCCTCAGCTGCAAAGAGTCTTCGGTTTTCTCTTTAGAAGATAACATCAGTTTTTCTTAGAGGCAGAAAAGACAGCAAAAGGCAGCAGCCAGGCAAACCTCTGAGAACAAAGGGACGAACCTCGACGTGAACCTGCTTCATGAGCATTTGAATGTTGAATCAAAGTACAGGGGAAACGCTGCAGAGCTAGGGGTTTGGTCCACGCCCAAATTAAGCACAAATTAAAAAGAGAGAGAATGCAAAGGTTTGTAAATTAAGGTGAAAGTCTGAGAATGTGCTTCCCTTCCGCATCTCTTGCACCATGTCAGAGAAACCAAGGTTTTCCTTGGGTACTCCTCCCAGGCGTGGTGAGCAGCTGGAGAGGCAGGGCTCGGTGGTTTAAAACAGCAGAGGAGCTGGCTGTTTTAGTTACAGCTGATAAAGGTCAGCAATACACACTAGCTCTTTCTGAACCACTGACAGGTCAGTTTGGTAAATGGAGACTAGCGAGAAACACCGCAGGGGCTGAAACTTAGGTAGAATCTATATGAATTTTTGGCCTTTCCAAAGGGTAGGGGATCTATGCTATCTTGTTTTTGCTGTCAAAAACTTAACTGAAGACAAATAGCACTAAAGAAAATCTGCAGGAAAGAGTACACGTCGGTAAAGGCACCTAACAAGAGGCAAAACCCCCTTCACTCTCCCAAGTGCAGGCCACAGCACGTCTCTTCATTTTTCGCTACTCACTCACCATACAGCCAACCGGCACATTTACATTTCTCCTTCGGATATCCACAGTTACGTTTTTTGATGAAGTTTATTTCTTCCTTGGAGAACTGTCTCTGTAGACTTCACATTTAGCTGCTGTACTGATTGCCTACGCTTACACAACATACTCGACTAGGGTACTGATGATGTCTTCATTACTTTGTATATAATTTTTAACTCTTTCAGCAAATTAGCTAATATTACTTCATCTGCCTGTATAAAAAAACTTAGTGAGAAAGGAAAATTTTCATTATTGCTTAATACAGATAATAACTTACTTGTATCGTTCATGTCTTGTAATTTACATTATATGCAACTCATTGTTCCGTGTCTTAGCACTAAGCAAACTGCCTTTTACTATCCACTGAGACATGATTCCTTGCATGGAAATTAGAATAAGCTCTGTTCTATTTCAGTTTTCACCAATAGGAGAGTACTCCTGACTTGAACTACATCATCACAAATGTATATATCTCATAGTTTTAACATTCCCAAGGAGAAGGAAACAAGGGTCTATGAAACTTAGAAACGGGCTAAGCGTTAAAAGCCCTTCTGTCTTTCTTTCTTTCTTTCTTTCTTGTCATTTTGGATCGTGCATGTTTCAAAATGTCTCAGTCCTGACTCTGCTATCAGTTCTTTTGCTGTCAGAGACTGCAAAAACCCTAATCGCTGCAAAGCCACGTTATAAAAATGTTAGTCTGTTAAAGAGTAATTGTTTGGGTGTCTCCATCGACCTACCGCTTATTTGAAGGCCTGGTATCTGACTGAATGCTCAACTTTTTCTATTAAGATGTTACTGGGTGAAAATTTCATCCACACACGAGATGAAAGGGCTGAGCAAACCCCCACTCCCCAGAAGGAAGCCACGTGTTCGAGCCCTGGACAGAAAAGCCCGTTACGGTGGCAGGGGACACGGAGCAAGAACACGCTCGTGGAGCAGTTCTCACTTCTCTCCTTCAAGACAGCTCATTCCAACATTAATTATATTTTTGAAAAGTGCCACATTCCTGGATTATGGCATCAAATCCCAGTCTCCCCAGCTGTATCCTGCTGCGTTTCTAGCATGCAATTGAAATAAGAAAACAACAACATTAATGTGAAAACTATACTGATTCGGTGGGTGGAGGAAACCTGGGTCATTTAATTTCTGCAACTGTACGTGGGGTTTTGGGTTGGTTTTTGGTTTTGGTTTGGGGTTTTTTTGGTTGTTTTTTTTTAATGCCAGTAAGCTTGTTTTTCAATTTCTCTTGCTTTCTTCTACAGCTGAGTCAGGTAACACACGGGTAGAGCTACAAAGATTCTCCTGGTGGGATTAAGTGCTGTAGATTTAGCTGTGTTAAGTATGTGCTGATAGCTGAGTGAAAGGAGGTGGCTGTTTTAATTACAGCTGATAAAAAACCTAGCCAGAGGAAACCCACCATGACTGAATAATGGCATTTAGCTTCAAAACCAACCGAGGAACAAACCTTTCCCTTTTCTGTTTGAGAAGTGGCCACTCCCCACATGTGGACTCCACTATCAGAAGAAGAAGTAAAGCTCTCTGCTAATTTAAATACATGGCTCTGTGTATGTTTTTATTACCTAACCACTTGTGGTGACTTGGGTTAGCACATCTCTAGGAATGCCTTATATTTATCAGGTTGTGCAATCCATCTCTGTCAGCTGAAGGAGGTCTCAGGAGCAGCGTTTCTAATTTGATTTAAAAATACACATGGAAACTTGAGACTGCTTTTAGCAAGAATGATGAAGTTGGCCTAATGAACACAATCTCTTTTGTCGTTTTCTCAAGAACAATGTGTCAACAACTAAGTTTAGGTTCCCCCCACAGCTGTAACAGCTTCTGTAGAGAAGCAGTAACTTAACGTCTAGGTCACGTTCCTGGTTCTGCTTTACCGATCGAAAGGCATTTCAATGAGATTTTAACAGACAGCCTTCAATTCCCGGGAATGCAAACAGGCAGGAGGTTTTTCCATGGATCCTTGAAAAGAAGTTTGCACCAAGCAATGATTTTTTTTCACAGAAACTTCTTCCCCAGAACCTTAATACAGGTGTATGACACCCAATTATATAAGGCTACGAAAGCGTGTATCTAGAGAGCCAGTTCTCAGACAGCTAGGGTGTTGTCATTGCTTTTGGACCAGAAATTGGCTACAGAAAGATGACCACGCCACAGGACGTCTCTGTGGCAGAGCTGCGTGTATGTCTGGCTGTAGCATCATCCACTTCAACACATAGTATTTATGTATTTTGACTTCTCATGGGAAAAAAACAACCAACCAACCCCACACATTTCTTTTACTCTTTTACAGCTGAAAAGACATTGAAAAGATATTGAAAAGTTTTCTTACTGCAACTCTACAAGAGTACAGCAACATCGCTGGTAGTTTGCTGCATCCCAATAAGAGAATGAGAAGAATTTTCCTGTTGATCGGTTTGGGTTTGTTTTTTTTTTCTTTTCCCCATTTTCTGGGTCTTACATCTCCAAAAGATTCTGTTTTGCAATTGGCAATTCAGGTATTAAGTGCCAAGATATCCCTTGCATGTGTGATGTGATTTGTTGTACTCTAGAAGAGCTTGCCAGTCACACCTTGAAATTTTACTCTATAATAACAACTGCCTGTCAAGGAACATTCAGTGTCAAGGACCAGATTATGTTCCTAGGGAAATCAAAGTTAATCGTGGTTTCCTTTGGGACTGAAAAAGTCAGGAGACGTCTGTATTTTGGAGATAGTTTGTGTGTTTGCTCTTTGTTCTAATTATCTATCTAATATACCCAAGTATTTATTTATATATATATTTTTATATATATATATATATATATAATTAAAAAGTACTATCCCTCAAGAGCTTTTGAGTTAAAAAGTGAGATTTCTTTCACCAAAAGGCTGGGATAAACCCTTGACAATAAAGAACGTAACACACACACGGCAATGCAGGTACTGTCATGCTGCTGCTGAAAACCCCTCTCATTTCCACCAGGGTGGGAGACGGGCCGCAGAAGAGGCAGGAACTGTGCTGCCCTAACTTGACACAAGCTGAAAGGAAAGCTTATGTCACCTCTCACCCAGAACATGTACAGACACACAGCACATGCCACCAAAAATTGCGTGTTTGTGTTTGTGTGTGTGTGTTGGGGGTGTGTGTGGTCCCTCTTTCAGATTCCCTCAATAACTCCCTATTTTGAAACCACTACCATGATACTTGTTTCCTTCTGCAATTCATTAAACATGCTATTCTTGAGAAGCCGAAGAATTTCGATGTATAAAGGCCACATCCACTACCGAAATACACCCTGTTTAAAGCACCTCAAAGCCGAATTAGGATCTTGCATCTATTGCTTCCCAAGTTCAGGAAACCAAAGTTCAGTAGTTTTGAAAATTATGCAGAAAACGGATTTTCCCCCTAAAGTAGCACACTAACTTTCCAAACCATTGCAGTAACACTACTGCAAGATGACATTCCTTGGACCACTGCTGTAATACTGACATATTCACAAGGGAGGTTCTGTACTGTTGCTTACAGCTGTCTGCATAGATTTACAGTGGTATAATCCAGCCTAAAAGTAGCATCTGAATAAAGACAGAAATGCCAGCTGTGCCCCGTTGAAAAATGCAAAACGCAATGCCTCTTCCCGCATTCTTACTGTGCATGTTTCCACTGCTTTTTATGTTAGCTTAGAAGTGCAGACACCATTGCCTGACTGAACTCAGCGTTTGCAGTAATTTCCCATCCTTTTTATTACATAAAGAAAAAAAACCCTGACAACAGTTCCCTAGTGGGAACAACAGTTCCATAGTCCTCTATGCATGGAAGGCTAGGCAGAGACCTCAGAGTATTCAAAAAACGTCTTCTTCAGCCTCAGCAGATATTGAGGTTAACTGTTCCGTTGTTATTTATGGCCGTACCTCTTAAAGAAAGTGAAATAGCTGTCATCGCCAGACTGGGTTTCAGCTCTGTAGAGGGTAATTATCAAAACTTAAACATCAATCTGTTAGAACCTAAACACCACTCTCTTCTTACAGCAAACTAAGCCTACGTTGCTAATTCTTCTCCAAATGCCCCACCTCCAGAAAATTTAAACAGAAGCCTATGATATTCTTACACGGATAAGATACTGTTTTCAGTATATTGCTACTATATCCTGAGTTTGCGTTGAAGGTACAGGTTGCACGTCAGGGCTCTCAGAAGTAGTGCCACTCATATTTCATCACACAGTGTGAAACATGGGAAGCAAATGGAAAACAACATTTTTGGAGCTGGACTGGTGTCAAAAATTACTTTTCAAAACCATTTGCTGTTCTTTTTTAAACTTGCCACATAAAAAAAAAAAAAATTGAGTCAATTACGAACACTCCTGTAGACTCATTAGCTGCTGTAGACTTAATTTTCCAGGATGCCAATTACTTTAAGTAAAAGTGCTCAGCACTTCTTAGAAAGACACAGGAAGAATAAGTTGCTCAGAGAGTTCTTTCTAAGGCAGGAAGGGAGAATTCTTATCCATCTAACCTCCCTGGCCAGATCTTGAAAACCTTGTCTTTTATTCTTAGGAGTTACTGAAACATGCCACCCTACTACTAAATGCTACCTAGATGTCAAGTCAATTCTACAGGAATTACCAATTTAAATCGGAACAAGTTACTGGTATCACCTTATATATACACACCGGTCATGGCAGCATTGAACATAAAAGATAACTCTACTGAAAGGTAGATGCAAAAAGTTGAAGCTTTTGAAAAAAAAACCCTAAACTCACTCAAAAATAGAACTTTTACAAGTGTTTCTTACTGAAACCTAGGAAATATTTCATATTTAAAATAATATTAAAAGTTGAGTCCACCACTGAAACAGCTAAGAGCTGAATTTTCAGCTATCTCATCCTCACATTAACTGCAAACTAGTAGAAAGTCCAGATTATTTCTGATTGAAGGGAACAAATTAGTTTTCATCACGCAGGCTTTTCATCATGCCAGGAGATATCCTCCCCTGCCCCAAAGGAAAGAGAGATAGAAAGGAAGAACCATGTCACGAAAACCAAACAGGTCACCTGTCACGTGGAGAGAAAACCCATGTGGCATGCGGAAGGTGGCACATCGGTGAGCAACTAGAAGAGAAAGATGACGTAGACACGTTACTGAGGAGACACTGAGAAGGCCACAGACAGCCACAAACCATGGAAATGTTTGAAGTGGAGGTGGATGTGAAATTCACTTCTTAAAAACAACTTATTACCTAGTTCCAGTGAGCTGATAACAGTATCTGACTAGAGTGTCCTGCCAGCTCTTACTGCATCGGCGATAACCTTTTGTACCAATCAGGTTAAAAATTGTTATTTATAAATGTCAGAGACTTTTTTAAGTATACAAAGAAGTATGCAAAAGATGAGTTTGCTTATGGGGAAAAACCAGCTCGTCATACTCACCACTGAATATGATAATCTTACCTTATCAAAGTAGCTATGCTCAAAATAGATTATGGAAACCCAATAAGAAACACCTGAAAGCCATTGCTTCACGTTGGAGTGAGACTGGGAAATCAGGCTTGGGAAGAGACACATATCAATAAAAGCACATTTAATCTCAAGTGCATTCGTAGGTTCCCCGTCAACTGATGTTGAGAACTTCTGAAGGTATGTATTCTCTAAATTATGTGCACCTTTCCATGTACTGTTAGGTACTCGGATACCAATATGTATACTAGTTTTACCTATAAAGATGCAAGCTATAGGTGAGAGATGTAGTAAATGTGAAACACTGTTTATTTCAGCTGTGCTCCTGGCAGAACAGCTAAACTAGCGGAACTATTGATATTAGAGGTAGACAGAAAACAGTTGGTCATTGCCTTTATTACAAACTTGGGTTTTGAACTAAAAGGAAAAACCTGAAAAAATGTTTTCTCATATATAAAAATATTTTCTCTGTGTCGTGAAAGATCACTTGCTTTCAAGTGAAAACGCAATGCTGTGAGGAAGGAGCAGACAAACTTCAACATTTTCAAAACCATCAATCAAATTGTATTTTAAAGGCAGGCTGAAGAACGGGCTCCAGAGCAAAGCCATCGAACAGCAGAATTCAGCCAGCACTGCAAATTCTCTTCATCCTTGCCAAGGTTGCATACGCAGTGCTCCAGAAAGACAGCCCGCATTTTCTAGTGCTCTTTCAAGCTCTGTGGAAAAAAAAAAAAGATCCTGGAGTTGCCAGTGCTGTGCCCTTCACTAACGTTCAATGCATTTTTATTCTTGATAATAAAAGATAAGTTGCATAGCCTTACTGAAAAGTGAAATCGCTGGATGCCAATTGAGGTGTTTAAAGCCTGCTGGTGCGGCTCAAACCTCAGAGGCACTCTTCTGGGTCTTGAAGCAGGCCGTGATACAAGGCAAGACCCGCAGCTGAGAAAACTCTATGGCCTTTCAGTGCCAACCTCACCAGGGCATTGTTTTCTCTAGCTCCCGACTGATTTCCTGACAAAGATCGTTACCAAAAGTAAACTTCTGAGGAAAACAAAAGCAAGGCCTTCATGAAGTACTTTGCAGTTGTTAGCAGGAGCCAATTCTGACAACACCGAACACACACTCAAGCTGGACCGTGCCCTAGTTTGCAAAACCAAATGCAATATAACTTCTTGCAATACGCGTTCTCACAATTTACTTTCCCTGAAGAGAACTTTGTATCTTTATCAGAAGAATGGTCTGGTCATAAATGAAGAAAAGCAGAAAAGTCAAATCCCGATCTCCTCATCGAGTTCTCTATCGCACAGATATCCCGCTGACTTCACCGGAAAGGATGCCTCAGTAAAAGCTTAGGAATGTTACTGTATTGCACATTTGATGAAACATGCTGTGTCCCAAATCACTTCCACATCATCAATATTTTCAGCACTGCTTGCTGCTCTGCTAAGCTGTGTAGAGGAGAACAATCCTTTCTGGCAGGGAATGGGAAAGAAGCAGCGTAACGCCAGAAGAGAAAGGGGAGGGTGGAGAGGACCAAACGAAAGATGACAAAAGCTCAGCAGGAGGAGCAGATCGATACAGTCGGACTTGTCTTTTGACAAAAATGAGCTTCTTCCACGTTTCACAAAATAATTCCTTTGTTTTCAGCACCTTTCCCCCATGGATCTAAACACCTTCATGGATCTAAACATGCTTCAAACCACTTGGCTCCAAGTTAGTCTCAGAGGAGAGGTAAGTGAATACCGTCTACGTATAAGACAGGCAGTGACTGAGCTCCTGGAAAAGAAATAGCTCTGTGGTATGATTCGTGCTCTATGTTATTAGCAGTCATCAAATTAATTGCTCTATCTGTAAGCAACAGAGCAAACACAAACCGACAGCCACCATCTATGTGGGTGACAGGGCCACACGCTAGACTGTTCCCATAGCACGGCAGCGTCCAGCTGAGAGAAGTGTGACTATTTTTCAATATAACATCTCAAAGCAGTGATTACTTACAAGACGAATACACCCAGAAGCCTTTCAGACTGCTGCTTGATGTCAAGAGGGAAATGCGATCGCACTAGGAAGGCTTTGTCGAAAGGCCTGCGCAGGAGTAAACCTCCCTCCATTCCTGCTTTGAATGCTCCATCACAGAAAGACTTTGGTCAGGCTACATTCTGTTCTAACTTTTTCTTTCACTGTTTCCCCACCCAGCTTCATACAAATTCTTATAAAGGTTATGTACAGACTTGTACAAAATGGAGACTGACACTAGCTCTTGGAGGATTTCCCAGAGCGAGTTTACCAGAGATTATATAACATGTTAAATCCGTGTTGCTTGGTTGTGTGTGTGTTTTTT
This sequence comes from Falco rusticolus, assembly GCF_015220075.1. Classification (NCBI taxonomy): domain Eukaryota; kingdom Metazoa; phylum Chordata; class Aves; order Falconiformes; family Falconidae; genus Falco; species Falco rusticolus. The sequence goes on from NC_051187.1 coordinate 121,541,762, forward strand.
TTTTTTTTTAATATAGATGTTATTACGCTACTAGTTTATTCTTCCCAGCTCAACCCTCCAACCACCCTTTTGAATAGTTAATTATGTTTTGCAGAGATTAAAAACCCAAGGTTATTGCACGCATTTTGTTTCCAGCCCTTACATAAGGCAGGACAAAGGTGTTACAACTGGAGGGTCTTAGCAAGTCAGAACAACCGTTTTCCTTCCACACACACTACTATCAAAGTCATGAGGGGAGATCTTCAATTGATCTAACAGTGGAACTTTAGAATTAGCACAGAACTTCTATATTCATTCATCGGAGATCTCAAAGTACTTGACAAAAGTGGGAGAAAGAAAATCTCATGGGGGAGAAATGACCTCCAGAGGTGACACAAGATGAGCCGACTAGGATAGCAATTCAACTTTCTTGCCTCCTAGCCTGAAAACCTTCCTACAGAACGGCAGCTTCTAGATGAGGGGAAAGTAGTCTGGGTAAAAAAACCCAACAAAACACCACAACTTTAATTTAAAAACAGCCTCAGCTTCAGAGAAAGAAAACTTGTCCTACATGGCTGTTTGATTTTACTCAGTAAAGAACAGTTTTAACATCATGCGTGATTGGGAAGTACCGCACAATTTTCAGGAGCTTAACGCATCAGTGGGAATATAAGCTTAGATATATTTCGTGCACATAGATGTATTTATCTCCTGCCACCCCCAAGACACGAGGATGGAACTAACCAGAAAGATGAAAAACAGACAGCTCAAGACCACAGGGGGACACGCACACAAACACAAGGCTTGCACAAAGCAGAGCACCCTTGGAGGTGTTTGTGAAGGAGCGATGATCAAGCCTTGGACCTCATGTTGCTCTGTTGCCGTGACTGCTCTTTGCCGCACAGAGTCCCTGCAGCTCTCTGATAACTGCAGCACACTCAGTGTTCAGAAAAGTTGGGGTTTTTTTTCTTTTCTTTCTTTCTTTTTGGGGGCAGGGGCTGTGAGGCTTTCCTCCTGTCCCATGAGGACCAGCTGGTGTCTCTATCTATCCATACAGAGACCACTGAATGGAACTGCTACAGAAATGAATGGAACTGCTACAGAAATAACTGGAGTTGCTGCAGTACATGGCAAGATGCCTCAAAAGAAAAATCAGCCTGAACACATTTTCCTCACACTTCAAGCTCCACAGGCTCCTTATTCACTTCAGAGCAGAGTTCAAAACTTTTATCATCTTGGTCTGCTAAGCTTTGTCTCAACTGCTTCAACGTCTTCTGTGGTCCCCCTGCAAGGCAATGCAATAGGATAAGCCCAGCTTAAAATCACAGGGCGCCCATAAAATTGAGGCTATTGACTATTCCCAAAAAGTCAGGCTAAGTCCAATCCCAACAGAACTGACTGTAAAGTACACCTTTGTGCAAAGCCATCTCCAAGATGCTCTTCCAAATAAGCACTTTTGAAAACAGACCCAAAGCAGTCAGCCATGCTTTATTCTGAAGGAACCACCAGACAAAACCCAGTTGTTTTTGTTGAATGTTCTTGACATTCATACACTTCCATTTTGGATACCATGATAACAGGCAGCTGCAATAACACAGCATTTTCTTTTTTAAATTAAACTACAGTCATTTCTTTTACAGGGTTAGGGCTTTTTTATTTTGTACTTAAGTGTAAAACTTGAGGACTTTAAAACAAACCAAATAAAAAGCCTAAGGGTTACCAACAATCCTCTCCTCCAGTCGACGCTCAGCATGAGGCTGATTTTGTCGCCATACTGTGCAAGCTTCTTCCGGAGTGAACGCGGACAACCTCACCTCAAATTAATTTGAAAGGGTCTCTATGTCCATACCAGGGTGTATGCTACGTTGCTGGCAGGGGAAAAAAGTCAGAGGATTGCAACAGCAAATTTAGACGAGCTTTAGACCTCGTTTGGGCAGTGCAGTAGAGCTTACAAACAGTGACGGCGGCAGAAACGGGCAGGGCCCTGCCTCAGTTTCTCCTGAGGTCACTTGGGCACAGGGAACACCAGCCCAAGGATGCTGCTGCTCCCAGAGCTCTGCTCCAGCTCTGCCTCTGGAGATGGCACAGAGCAACACAGCTGCTCTCACCCAGGCGAGGGTAGGGCAGAACAAAAGTTTTTTTACAAGTGCTGTTTGGGACCCTGCTCCTCCCCACGCCACCCTCTCTGCCTTGCATCACCTCTCCCCCACGGCTCCTCCTGTCTTGTGCAGCTTCCTCCACACAACTCACATCAGCTTCTTAGCATGTCCTTTTTCAAAAGCCACACATCTTCTATCAGGTCCTCTCAGGAGATGACCGAGCAGACTCACATGAAAACCAGCAGCAAGGAACAAAATGGTCTGCTGAAGGTACAAGATCCTTTTGCTGGCTACAAACGCTTCTAGAAAAATAAAACTTCTTTGAGCTTGTTATTGTTGCTGTGGGTTTTCCTTCTTCTCTATCCCATTGTTTTTTCTTGTAGAATTTAGAAATAAACAATGAGAAGACTTAGAAGAAAGGAGGAAAAATTGCACACATGCTTTCTACTCACTTCTCTGCCTCCTCACTTTTTCATAGATTTTTACTCCCCTAACTTTTTCTCTCCTTCTCATTGAGAAAAAGGAAAATTCCCCTCCTCCCTCGTGATACCACTACCTGAAACTAAGTATCTGAAAAATTCAGAAGAGAATCTACGGCTTCACTTTTTCTTCTAAAGTTTTTGCAGCTGTGCTGATCCCTGCCGATGATATGATAATGCAATATTTCCAGGAGGGAAAAAGAAATCTGTAAAACCTCTCTGCACATGGGGCTTGCCATACTTCAGGAGGGGTTGCCCCAAAGACTTCGGAGAGGTCTCACTTCCATACGCACCAAACACCATGTGCTGCCCTTAGTGCTGCCTGCTGCAATCATTATCTTTTCTAGCCCAAAAAGCCCATTTTAGAGGAAAGGGGGAAGATGTGAGAATTTCTTTTTCGGGAAAGAAAGCAACCGCAAGGGCGTTCTTCCTGCTGCATGGGAAACACTTGGCAAGACCAATGCAGAACCTAGGGCTGGCCTAGGAGAATGTAGTCTCTGGTGTCAAGAAAAAAACGAACCAACCAAGCAACCAACCCCATGAAGTATGAATCATAATGTCTGCCACTTTATATACACCTTAAGTCTCTGAAAGAGTCAAGCTCCAGGCACACATCTGCTAATCCAGTGCTGATGGGGTTAATGAGATCAAAGCCAGATGCCACTTTGTGCTTAGCAGTGAGACACTGCCTACCCAGGGCCACAGTGACAGCAGCCCTCCTTCAGCCCACCCTCACCTCCAAATCAGCATTAAAATAACACAAATCAGCCCCTCCTCTGATTATAATCACTTTCTGTCTCCTTCTAACTCCCATCAACCCCCACCTTTCCACATTAGACTCAGTCAGTGCTTAATTTCAGGGTAATCTTCCCCGATTCATGTGTTTTTTCCCCAACCATTTTCTCTAATCTACCACCTCGCCCACCCTCCCCTCCCCACCCTCAATCAGTAAGGGCTTCAGCACCCTGATGCAGGCACTTGCCTTCTCACCCAGCAGACAAAGCGATCCCCAAATTCAGATCCCCGACAGCCAAGTAGGTAAAGAACAGCTCTCCTACCATCTTCTTTTAAGCCCCTCCGGCAGGCGCAGGAAGGGACCTAACAAAGCTGTATGCAGCCAATTGTGTTATCAAGGCACTTGGCACTACCAGCTGATCCTTGATTACTATTCATCCCTCAGGAAAATAAAACACCCTTTTGTAGTAAAAGTGCAACCGGTTACTATGATGCATCGCCTATTAACAAAAGCAGCTTTTTACCAAAATTACAGATGATGGAAGCCTGGAAGTGGAATCAGACCAAGGTAATCAGTTGTTTCTACACGTTTCGGATAGAAAGCATAGAGTTTAACCAAGATTTGTACAGTGCTAAGAAGAAAGTGGTGGGTGAGTTATGTCACATGTTTGTACATAACGTGGTAGTGACTTCTGCAAAACAAGTTTTAAGGATAACATTTTCTGCTGTAGTGACCTTTCTGGTGTGGCATCCTACGTATGCAACTGCCAGTACTGTAGTAACCTGTTTTCACAGGGTGTCTTTAGCATTTTTGTTCTTTTTTTGAAATCTACAGAGAAGTTTTCAATATGCCTTCATATCTTCCTTTTCTTTTTTTTTTTAACCTAAGAGGACTGCTTATGCAGAGCAGGGTTATCTGAACGGCAAACTTTACACTAGGTAGAAGGGTAGAATTTGCTGGTTTGGTGGAATAATCCCTACTTAGGTGGTGAGGAAGCATTCCAGAATATTAAAGGATTTGTTTGTTTGCTAATCTACTTAAGCACCCGTAGGCCTTAACCCTCACAACCTGTGTGCTTTAGGGATCTTTCATGTCCATGGCCACTCTCCATGCACCAGCTCTGCATTCTGGCTGCAGATTCAGATTCTCAGCGACGCAGCAAGCTGACTACGGGGACACTCACCTGAAAAGTGACATGGCTTTGGTCCACCCCGCACCGAACCCCGCTCTGCAGCCCTCATAAGCGGCTCCTGCCTGTACGCGGCCGCAGCAGCACACGCCAAGCCACTCTGCTGCTCGCATCCCGCACCGCGGCATCAAACCAACCGAACCGTCCCTTCAGACAGCAACCCAAGCACCATGGAAATACCTCACACACGATGCAAATGAGGCTGTATGAAAACATTTCATACCCTCAGTTTGGGGAAAACTCGCTGACAGAGAAGGGGGGTAGCTTTAAATGGCATTAAGCAGAGCAGGCTTGATGTAAACAGCTACCCCTGTGTGAAATGTGAAGCTCTTGCCAGCGGTGTGGAGGAAAGACATGACCTCATTATTCCACAGCCCAGATAATCCGTTCCTGAATAAAGTGAGAGCTGACAAGTGTTTCACCTTGAAGGTTATCAAAGCCCTTTCCACACTCTCCTGATGCAGAGCCATTTACTTTACCAAAAAAGGATGTGAAAACTCCTCTGTGTTGGTAAAGGAGATAAAAAACCAGGGGGTTGTGTGGCTAAGAGCACGCTGCCGTGCCACACAGCCACATTTCCAGAACCCTTTATGCAAACAGGATGTATTTGCACAAGTTGCTAAAATACTTTTCTCAATATTTTGAGAGTTACTGCTCAGTTCCTTCCACCTCCCTCTAGGTGCTTTCTCTAGGTAAGTGCCTAGCGGCATCTCTTGACATCAGCTACCCCTTTAGCACCTCCAGAAAGGTAGTTCAGCTCTTAGCTGGGATAAATCACAGTCTGGACCAGCTTGTAGTGTCTCTCCGGTGACTGCTGAGGGAACTGAGAGCAGTTCTGCCCCGCCCCGCCCCCCCCCCCCCCTTTTTGGTTAGATGAATCCAAGCTTTAAGGCCACGGGTTTTACACAGGCACATGCAGCCAACGTGCTAGCCTCGAATTTTGTTGGAAGGACCCGTAATCTGTCTGAGCAATGGCTCCACACTAGTTCAAGGGGAAAGAATGTCATCTGGTTGCCATTGCCTTCTCTTGCAACACCTGTGCTCTTGCTGGAGGCCTGCCACGCAAACACAGAGCGGGGCTCTCCCCCTCACCGGGCCGGCCCTTGGCGGGCTAGTTAACAGAGAAAACACACGTCTCCTTCTCCTATCAGGATTCTGGAGTCACTGGATTTATTGTCTTTCCGCAGGGAAGAATGACACCATTTAAAATATTTAACACAGAACATATAAAGCCCTGGAGAAAACGCGTGGCTGACTTTCCTACAGAAAAGATTAATAAATGAACAGGTAGCAGTTGCAGAAAGAGCAGACACAAACCCCAAGATCAGGGGTAGGTTTCAGCTGAAATATTTGTCTTCCAGATGTTAATTTGCCAATCAAAACATGCCCAACCAACTACAACTGCAATTCTGCATGCCTCTTGCACCTACTCTCTAGGAATTTTTTTTATTAAATCACACACATTAGATCACCTACAGTATTTTCTGCCATGTCAAAGGAAGAAAAATGCATCAGCAAAAAAAAAAAAAAGATTTTGAGGTTCATAGCAGATAAAAATTATTGCAACTGACTACAACCATAACATCAACATTAAATACAAACACAAAGGTGTCACAAGGTAAACCCAATTGTCCAAATGCAACTCTGTTACAGGCTAGCTCTGCATGGACCGGGACCTCAAGATAAAGGCCGGAGCAGCTACAAAAAACTTTACATAGGCCACCTGGCTCCTGTGTCCAGTGGCCAATGTGTCCCTTTGGAGTAGCTAAAATGCACCGATGATCTACCCTCCCTCACCCTGTCTCTCCTTCTGTGCTGGCTTTGTCAGTGGTGGCCAAGCAGTGGACCTCCCCATCACATAGGTCATGAGCAGGTTGAGGCACAGGTCCTAGCTACCACCTAGATGTTGAGCTACCACAACCACCAGATGTTTGCGCTTCTAGTACTGGTAATACTGTTTCACCCACCCAGTCAACTGCTTTCTCTGGGAGAGCCAGAAACAACGAAAAGCCTCAAGGGCCATTCTCCTCCACAGCCCTGACACTTCCCTGCTGCAGTAAGACACTTCTCCTGCCCATGAACCATGTCCATCAGTTAACTTCAGCTCACTGGGCAGTACATGGCAAAACACGGGGCTTTACAATTCGTTTTTGTCTTTACCCCATCAGCACAGAGTTTGATGTTTGCTTCACAGGGGAAACGTCATCCACAGACAGCCTTCCCACAGCACTAGACCGATGCTCAGTTACAGCAGCATTATGTTTGGCATATGCCCAGTCTCTGAAGGAGAAGAACCACACTTTGACATTAAAAATGAGTAAAGAAACTAAAAGGAAAGAGCCAGCATACACAAACCAGAGCAGTCAACTTTAAGCACACGATATTTGAAAGGGCTGACAAATACATTCATTTTGAATAACCACCTTTGAAAATTATCTTTGCTCTGTCCCTGATGTTCACCCTCGCACCTGAACTCAGTAAACCTCATGCTCTGTTCTCATTTACAGACTGTAGGAAAACTATCCACAATAAACTTCATTCTTTTTCCAGCATTAGGAATTGTATATTGTACTTGCAGTGAAAATCTGTTTTATGCATTAGGGAGAACACAGGACTGAACTTTTTTCAAGTTCAGTGAAGACATTTTTGCATTTTGATCATAAATATTCTCCTGGTCATTTTTGGCAAACCTGTCAAAAGACATTTTATGCCATTTTGCAAGACGTTGTTATTGGAGGAAAAAGTTAAACTTTGTATTTAAACAAAATGTGCCTGAAACTGATTTAATGTTAGCAATTCTGCAACTCAAGCAGTATTTGGGCCAAAAACTGGCTCCAAAAGATAATGGCAGGCAGGAAAAAGACTGTATTTCTAAGGAAAGTAAAGAAATACGTCTAGGAACCACTTCAGAAGTTAGAGAGGATGGGAGAGAGATGTGGTTCTCAGATGCCTTCTCTTCTGCTCGCTGAGCCTCTATCGTTTTATTAAAATTAAATCTTACGTAAACATCCAAACAACAATAAACCTGATTAACCCAGCAGAAGAAAGAACACCCTTATCTTTGATTTACCCTGAAGCGTAGAGGTGTTCAGGCTCATATGGTTTCACAGTACAGGCAATTTGATTCTGTGCCAAGGCACAATGTGCTCAGTAAAACACGCTGTGAAAAGTTCAGCTCTGAATTAAACCCCACTCATTCAGATGACAGGCTAACAGAAGATACTTTGGAAGTGCTCTGTCCTACAGTGCCCTCATCAGTAAGTTCCAATGAGAGGCTGAGGGTGCAAAAGTGCTCACCGGGATGGATTATGATAGGACTACCTTGCTGATGTGCTTTGACCCAGACCGAATTTTTTGTTATTTTCCAGAATTCTGATAAGAGGGTTCCAAGTTGCTGGTCCGTGATAACAGTGATCTGTCATTATGGACAAGAAGGGGAATCATCATACCTTTCTTTAAATCTCAATTTATCTGTGATGGAGTAAGATTTTGAATCGTATCAGACTAGCCAAATTTACCAGACAGAATATTTGGGAGCAACAGAAACCTTCTAGGGACTTCAAAAATTTGCCATAACTTATTTTTTTTTAAGAGTATCTTCCTTTTTGAAAAATCGAGTTCCACAATCCCAGCGATACAAAGGGGAGCTTCCTACATTCAAAATCACTTCAGGCACGTAGGTATGTATCAAGAGATTTGGTGCCCTATGGATAAATGTGGTACCACGCAGATGAGAGGATGTTTGCAGGGATGTTTTTTTCCCCCAAGGAACAAACAGCAGTCACAGGCCAGGATTCTCTTCTAAAGTCTGAAAATTCAATGCGCAAAATTCCCTCTGATGGCAACAGGAATCCATCCAGCCAGCTCCTACCTGCCTCTCTCAGTTCAGAATCACACCTTGGTGCAGGCTCCCAAGGGATCTGAGCACTTCCCAAGGAATTGGCAATCCAGTTTTGCTACTCATCTGGAGCATCACATAGTGCTATTCTTAGGATACAAAATTACAAAGAGAATTCATCACTGGCAGTAAAAACCACAGTCTCTCTTTCCTTCCTTTGGGAACACATGCTGGGGGAAAGTGCTAGGGGATAACAGCATGGCATTTAATTTTTGGAAACATCAAAAATGTAATGTTTATGATAAATGGCTTGCATCCTGAGCTTCAAGTTAGAGTATATAGAATTTAGAAAAGGAAGATAAAGTAGTTTCAAATTCAGTCTTGATTCCCAAGGCAACTTATCCAGTTTATCATTTGCTTAATTCACTCTGTCTGTTGTACTACTAAAGAGTCAAACAATGAAAAAAAAAACAACCTGCACATACATCAGATGAACTAAGTAAACGATTAAGAAAATGCTTTTCCTCATCCTCTAATCCTTTTCAGTCACAGTAAAATTAAATGCTAATTACAGCAAGAGGAGGTTAGAATAAAAGCAATAGAAAAGTTGTAGTTTAAAACCAGTAGATTTCTGTTTGAAAGCTACAAATGGTGCACAGAGTGGAACTAAGTAAAGAAAAGCCATAATCAAGGCCAAGAGATTACTTTTTAAATTTCATATTGATAATATAAGTAAATATAGCAGAAATCTCTCTTAGTTCTATACAAATTTCTCATAAAATTATATAAATTTCTACAGAATTATTACTGGTTTATGAATACATATAAAATGACTGCAAGAAAGAAAAGTCTTCAGAACCATCAATAAACAAATAAAAAAAATAACTTTACATAAAGCCTGAAATTAAATTTCTTCTTTACTTCAATAGGTAAAAGCAGGACTTGGCTAAAATTTTGACCTGTGAATTCTTCTACTTACCTGCAAAACACCAGGAAAACACAGAACTACCCACTGAAAATCAGGTTTTTTAATATGAAATCTGGTTTGTACTGGTTTTGCTTTACCTTGCCCGTTATTTTTCAGTCTGGAATAGAAAGGCTCGGTCTTTCTGTTATGGGGAAAAAAGCTGAAAATGCATTTGCTTAACTGCGTTTCATACTGAGTGCAAGAGCAGAGAGCCCATAAGGACCTCTTGTCGTTTCAACAGATGATATTATGAAGAAATGGGCTGAAAAGATTTTATCTGTCCCTGAACTATTTTGTGGTCATTTCTAACAGTTTTTGCAAGGAGGTTTTCTTACTCGTTAATTAGGATTCATTAGGATTTTAAATGGCCAGCTTTAAATTACCTATCAACATTCCTATTTATTTTGACGGAAGCAAACAAAACCCAAAAATCTTCCAGTGATGCCTGGCAGTGGTTTCAGGTTAGCCCGATGTACATTTTTTATGTATGTACAGTTTTTAAGGTGCCTACTCTCCGGTATGTGTAAAAAGGAGCTGTTTAAGACCAAAGATTAATGTTTCGCTGTAATCAGTTGGGATGCCTTAGCTTTATCTCGGAAAGCTCAATGTTCGGCAAGCCTGTTTGGCAGCTTTTCTGGAGATCATAAATCAAAAGATTCAGAATAATTTTCAGCATTTTTTGTAGTGAGGCCGCTCCCTAGGTCTGTGCCTCACTGGGATGGTCCCTGGGATTAAACTGTGGTTAAGGCAGGAACAAATGAAGACGGTAATGTCACTTGTTGCTACTCTCTTTAGGGCCAAGAATCCACCAAAAATTCAGAATTTGATAATTAACTGTATAATATATATTTTTGGATGATATCAGTTACACTCAAAACTTCCACACAGGCATTTATTATGATGACTCTGCCCTTCAGTTAACTTTGGACACTCCACTCCATACAAAATTCTTTGGCTTTTGACAGCTTTACAAAGGAAATTTGCTATTCACACCATGAATGGGGGCACGCATTAATTTGCTTTTCAGAGCATGTGCAGTCCACTTCGCTGCTGATAATCTGCATAAAACTGGATTAATGAATCGGGAATTCTTGGGGTCACGACAGTCAGCGCGTAGCGAAAGTGCCGTCCCATGATAGATTTGGCATGTATGTCTTCCTGAAGAGCTAAAAGGGCTGCTTCTCTACAGACTGCTGTTATCTGCAAAGAAACAATAAAAAAACAAAACACATAGCATTATTATTATTATTATTATAAAATATGTTACTTGAAAGGAAGAAAGCGAACACAAGAATATCAGCCTACTCCAAAAGCAAGATACTCATAAGGATAGTGTTTCTCCAATTTTTTTTTTTTAATAAATGAGGTTGTAGGTGATTAGGACATCCAAGAAACAGGATATAGCTCAAAACTCAAACCACAGTAACACATTTCATATCACAGCATGTTGCAAATTAACTTGATAATCATATTACCTTGTGTTAAACTCCCCACAACACCTGATAAATTAAAACCCAAACAACCCGCGACACATTTTTCTGTCTCCAAAGAGCAAAGGCAGATATTCCCAGACACTTTTCTTTCTCAGCTTTACGCTGGGAAAGAAGTAAAAGCAATTAATTCAGAAAGGAAGGCTAGAAGGGGAGGGATGTGTGGAAGGGGAGGAGGGTTAAGGTCTCATACCCTGCAATGTGTTTTTAAGCTCTCCGGACTTCAGACAGCGGAAACAGACTGATGCCAGTGTCACTCTAAAGACACATTACTGTGGTGAAAAGAGCTTGTGGAATGAAAAGAGATATTGTGATTTCCAGTGCAACAGGGAAAACAGTGATTGATATTGACTGCTCCCTTATATCTGTAAATGAAAGAGCCAGCTGAAACACATTTGTCCAGCTATTCAGCATATTTTCTCTGTTTGTTCACTTACTGAAAGGAGTTCCCCCGCTTATGCTGTGCTAATGGTTGCCAAAGCCATTTAGTAGCTTTTTAGAGGATTTAGCAGCATGTTTAGGAAGCTTTCAGAAGAAAACATGCATGGATTTAGATGGCTTTGTCAAGTTACAACAATATTACTATTAGTTCTGTGCTGCTCTAATGAGCAGCGAAGCTAAACACTGCTGTTATGCATGTTAATGCTTTTCAGGACTTCAGAGACAGTTAAGCGTGGAAGTGTAGCTGAGATTCAGTGCACCAACTTCTTGCAGAGATTAATACATCATCTAGAAAGTTAATAGAGGGATCTCGGTCCTTCCGTTCAGGATTTTCTCTAAGTAGACAGTGTGACTATTTCCCTATCTCTAACACAAACCTAAAGACACTCAAAGAAGAAACACCCAAGCAAGATCAAACTGCACCACCCCACCCCCACCCCCCATCGTTGATGGAAAAACAGATCCAAGCGTTCTGGACTCTAAATCTGTGTTGGTCTTTGAAGCAGGGGTCCATTTTCTTTTGATAAACACTGCATTCAGGGTGAGTTCACGAAACGAAGAGGAAGAGACCACCTGGGGGTTTTAACAAGCATTATTAAAAACCCCAAAATGCAGTACAGCAGGTTTTGACTGGCCCGTTCTGCTCACAGAGACCATCGCCGATCTACAGCACCGAAATGACAAAGGAGGGTATCACTGCAGCACAGGACATTCACTGGGTAGGAGCTGGTACGTTTTACTGAAGGAGAAGCTGAAGGAAAGACTGTCAAGTTGGCAGATCCAAAAAAGAAGGAACACCACCCACTGCCAGTCTTACTTCTTGTTTTATTTGTACGCTGATACGCTCAGGAGGAATTTGCCCATAAGCTCATACTTCTGATGATGCTTTTACATTTTGTCTATTCTCTGCCAAGTAACAGTGATGTAACAGCGGTAACAGTGATGACAATTAACCTCCAAAGGATTTTTTTGTTTTATTCTTGAAGACTGAACCATAAGTTCTGTGATAACTGAAAATATATTAGACATGAGGACGCACCAGAAAACTGATTTTTTGGGGTGGTTTTTTTTTTTTTTGCTTCCCAGGTACATTTAATCTGCTTTTAAGGGAAGCGGAAAAAAACTTTAAGGCATGAATTATTGTCCTCTCTTTTCCTGGCTGCACTCAAAATTTTTGTGGAATAAATCTTGTATACTTTATGGAGTAATAAACAGCAGGCATTATGGCTCAGTGTTTAAAATTTGGGTCCTCGCATCTGGTCACACAAGTCACATGGCATTATTTCCATTCCTTGGCTAACCCAGAGTATCAGGTTTCTGAGGTAAGAGATTTGACATGGCAAGTTTGATTATTTTTCTTCATTCGAGTATGCAAACTTTAAAGAAAAAAAGTCCTCACAAGCGTTCTCACTTGCTAGTAAAGTTAAATTACTCGTGCAAAGCAAACACAAGTAGTAATCTAACCACAGTGAAATGGGAGTGAATTAATCTGGTGAAATCTGCTGCATTATTGGCCTAAGGTCTTCTGGGTTTTCATAGGTATTTCTTGACACAGTCACATTAGGACATTTCTTACTAGACCAAGCAACTGAAGGGTTTACAAATATAAATTTTGCCTAGATTAAAAAACCAACATAGATTGGGACAATTGAGGCCAAGGGGGAAGGTAGCAGAAGGGGCCATTTGACAACAATGGAAGTGATTCAGGATACTGTAACAGGTGCCGCTATCTCATCACGCGCTATATAAAAAGCACTTTTCTTTGTCTTAAAACTGCTAATTTAACCAAGTGCCTCCTAGTTCACTGAGAACGGGGATTCATCCATTATTCCCCATCCACCTTCCCCGTATTGTCGATGATTTTACGGAGTTTTCCCTCACCCCCTCTCAGCCAAGCCTTTGCAAGCTGAAGAGTCCTCAGTGACTCGGTCCCTGCTCCTGCAGCCCTTATCCATCCTTCAGCCCACCTGCCATGTCATCTTCACCAGTTCTGTTCCATCCCCTTGCTGTGGAGCGGCTGAAGCCTGGCAGGGCGTGGCTGGAGCCGTACCACGGCATAGCGATGTTCCTGGCTGGCTTGCAATTCCTTTCCTGTTATTGTATTTGCCATCGCATCAGCGCTGAGATATTTCTCAGAAAATTATCCACACTGCCTCCGGTATCTTTTCCCGAGTGACGATATCTAAATTCAGTGGTATACTCATGAGTTTGAAGTCTTGGTGATTTTCTTTTCTCTCCATTGCATTTATCAGCATGAATAGCTTCTGCCTATCTCTATAAATGAATGCTGTGAACTAACATCGCCTCTCTGCCAGTTTTAAGACATTTCTTAATTATTTTCAAATACAAATCCAAGGGGTAACCATTTTTACCTTTTCAGTATAAAAAAAAGAAGACAAAAAAAAAAGTGCAGTCTTTTGGATCTCTATGTGTCATGAGGGATAGGAAAAATGTCCTAGACCTGTTCCAAAGGCAAAATCGCAGCTCAGAGTACTGAGGAACAAAATAGATGTTCTTAACTGCATCTGAATATAGAGTGGCTTTCGTCATTGAGTGTGAAAGCAGTAATGAAGACATTAAGTGATTGTCAGAAACAACAGTGATTAAGCAGCAACAGACCAGGCAGCAGGTAATTAAGCAATAACTACTGAGGTGTGGGGTGTTATTGCAGAAATGAATAGCCAGCCAGGTGTGGCTGAATACTATTGAATCTATGAGTAGCAGAATATACCCTAGTTGGATTACTAATATAATTATAAATGAAAGTTTAACAAACACGATTCTCAGTTTCAATGGAATAAGAGCAAATTACTGACCCATGCACGTCTGCTGTCCTCTCTCAACACAGAAATAATTTTGAATTCACGTACTTAAAACAGACTATCATTTTTTTAAAGGACTGATTTATCATTGGAATGGGTGCTTTAACATCAGAAAATAAACAACTAAGTTAGAATCCTACTTCAAAGTCAAAAAGGTGACTGTATCAAGTTATCCTGGGAGCTGGGAGGAAAGGAGAACTAAAACTTGCTATTTGAACAACACCACACCCCCCCCCCCCCCCCCCGACTGATCAGTAATAAGCAAAACCGCACATAAGCTCACAGCTATGGTGCAAACAATGATGAGTCCCAAAAAGAAAAGGATTTACACCTAATCATTTCCTCCCTCCCCATTTCACTCTCAGCAACAATAAAATACCCAGTGCCAGTTACTGTCCCCCTGAATAAACAACATTCAGCATAACCCATCTTTCTCCCGAAACCAATGGTTACACTGGCTGATTCAGCTTGGCCGATTCTCCCCCATTCTGGCATTAAGCGCCAACTCTCTCCTAGTGGACTGAAAGTCCTTTTCAGCTTCTTTGTATTTAAAGTGCTCTAAATAGCTTTAAAGAATCTTAAAAAAAAAAAAAAGAAAAAAAAGAAAAGGAAAAAAGAAATGAGCTTCTGTGTTAAAGACTTAGGTATTTTCAAGAAAGTGGTTTTGTTAGTGCAGAGTCTGTTGGGAACACCTGTGAATGTCGGGTTTAATTGGGCTGCAGCTGGTGTCGATTGTGTGCGCAGTAACTGGCAGCCACTGGCTGGCTGTACATTGTGTTTCATTTTCCTTTTTCCTTCCTTTTTAACTTGCTCCTCCACCCCGCCAGTTAAAGTTGTAAGGGATTGTGTGTAAGAGGGATTAGGAGCCTGGAAACAGAATAGTACCCTGCGGTTTGTGAATAGCGCAAATTGTGGCGCTTCCTGGATGAAAACTACCTGCGAGGCTGTGCGCCCATGCGGTGCACGCCTGCTAGGCAGCGGCAAAGGAGGATTGTGTATAGGTTTGGGGAGTTTGCTTTCCCACTCTGTTAAGGAGAGATAAAAGGTTCATACATGGCATTTTAAAAAGATGTGAATAACTCCTGGGTCAGGGCATCTGTTTCTCACTCAGGGAAATTCCTACCCGTGTCAGGCACCTCCTCTTACCCCTGCATCAGAAGCTGCTCTACGGAGAGCAATAACCTTATCCCCACAAAACTGGGGAAGTCAGAGAGCTCTCAGGACCCAGGGCTGTCGCCTGATTGAAGAAAGAGGTGGGCATAGACTCCTTGCCAAAGCGACAACAGAAAGCAAACCAGGAGAAGATGCACGGTAGGCAGAGAGGCTAAAAGGGAGTAACAGGGAAAGAGATTGCTGACTGTATTCTAAAATCCACATAAATATCTCAATTCAGTCACTCCAGCAGCACACAACTTTCCGCCCGGGATTTGTATGAGGCTCAGTGCGACGCTGGGCACAGATGGTAAATACCTCTAGGTTTTTGCCACCCGCTGGCAGGTCACTCCTGCCCAAAGTGCAGGATGCTGCAGCCTCTTTCCCCTTCTCCTTTGTGCAGGCACCACCCGCTGCTGGCTGCAGCCTCCCACCCTCTCTTGTGCTGGCTCCGGCACTAAGCTGGCCCTTTCATTAACTGAGTCAATGCACCAGACCATCGGAAAACTAATCCAGAAAAAGTGGGGGGGGGGAAGCAAAAAAAAAGCCTTAGCTTGCTGCTGGGGTAATGAGATGGGCTCACAGGTGGAATTCAACAAGCACCAGTCGGCACGGGAGGCGTGGATAGCACAGCAAGTGGGATGCCTCTTCCTTCAGTAGAAGAGAGCTGCTGGATGGCCTCATGACATTTTGTGCTCGCTTCCCCTGTTTGGCATCCCTGCGCTGCTGCTGCTGCAGCACGGCCGTCTGTCTGGCACCAGCTCAGGTAGCAGCACAGTGGCCGGCTGCGCGTAGAAACGGCCCCACGGAACGCTTTTGTAACAACATCATACTTTTAAAGATAAAAATACTACTTTAAGATGTCACAAATACCATTTTTGCTTTAAAATGAGCTAAACGGAGGGGCTTTTAATTGGTGACAGGTGCAGGTTTTTCAAAACAGCTTAAATCTAGTACTCTCGTGTTTCAACTTTCCTGTTTCATGTGTAAAACAGGGAAATATAAGGTAACATGACATTTTCTCTTCTCTGAGAAAATAATTCTTACAGACCACTACAAAACTTGTTCTGTTTAGAAGATAAAGTTTCCAATACTATGAATTAATTGATCACACCTGTGATAAATTTTGATCTAATCTTTGAAAGACAAAGAACTGCCGTTGTATGTGTAGCCCTTCATTCTGCTCAGTTCTATGATCTCCACATGTAAATTGGGAGGGATTATACGTTTGGGCATTTTGGCAAATGGAAAGAATCTATTCTAACCCAAAAATGATAAAGTATATAGCATAATGCTTTTCATACAGTATCCATTCATTCCTCAGATTCATATACTGGTACCTACCACTGGAGCTTTGGAGTGAATTTACTTAACACATGATTGTCGCTCTATAAAACTTTCCTAACTCAAGTGAGGCGAGGCACTCACAGGCCACACAAGTGCCTCAGTGAGACAGAGGCTTCCTTGATCTCTAAGCAAACTGTGTTTTATGTGTATTAGTTTCCTCAAGTTAAAGTGCATACATCTATATGGTTCTGTATTCACAAACACTGCCTCGGAACAGATGAGTCCCTACTCACATTGCAGCCATCCTCTGCAATGATATCCTATAATTAAATATATTTTTTAATAAAAAGATAAGACTTCTTTCTTCCTTGTTTACTAAAAGAGACATTCAATATGAGCAGACATTGGATAGCCTACTTTAAAACACGCCTGTAGTTATGAAGCTGCACCTTTGCAATTCTTAAATAAAAAGGACAGGTATTACGTCTATCTCGTGGTATCTACTGATCCAACAGTAGATAAAAAAGGACAGGTATTATGTCTGTCTTGTGATATCTACTGATCCAACAGTCGGGCAAACAAGCCCTGCTGTCCCTGATTTAGGAGAAGTTGTTAAGAAATGTAATCGACAAAACCAGCTCTATTAATGATGTCTGTTAAGTGAACTTAGCTCGGAACAGATTGGCCCACATCTTCACTATTTAATCTACCAGTTTGCTTATTTGTGTAATTCTGCAGAGTGGTGTGCACGTGACCATGCATGTGGGTGCTCACAGCTTACCTGAATGCTGCACAGGGATATAAAGTGGTTGTGCCACCTGCACACACACCTGGTCTGAACCCAGGATGATGGTTCCCACTCAGCTTTACCATGGCAGCCACAGCGGCCTTCGGGGGCTGCATGAAGAGACCAAATCCTCCTTCTGCCCTCTCCTCCCGGTCTCAGCTGGAAGGGCCAAGCTCCAGATTCACCTCAGCTACCTGCTGTGGTCACCTGGGTGCCAAAGAGCCTGGCATGGCTGAGCCAGACAGTCTGGCCAGTTGCTTTGTGGACAAGCGGCATCATAGCAACAACTTACAAGGCAGCAGTGACCACAAAATGCTGCATTAATTCCTCTTTCAGTACCAAAAACTGAGGTGCAGGTTGTGCCTGTGCAGCAGACGGTATCGCATGTATCAGTAGCTTCTTATTCTACAAAGCTTGAACACGCCCAGAGAAGGGAAAGATGAGGTATGTAGCCAAAATTAAGCATATGTATCATAACTATAGCAGCATGATGACAGCTAAGGGAGAATAAAACAGAGCCTTCAGTGGTACATGTGAAGTGTCATCACACATACTCTGCTCAGTCCTGACATGTTCTAACAGAGCAAAGCTTTGACTCCATCTGCAAGCTTTCTTTTTCTTCTTTCCACTCTCTTAAAAAATATTACTGGATGTGTATCCTTCCAAGCAATATAAAACATGTAAATTCCAATTTAACTTTTGTAACTACAAGCCCAAAATGCAGCTATTTTCCAAAACGCACTCTGTCGATATGGCTCCCATCACTTTGGCAAAGACATGGCGTAGCTACACCTTTCACAAAGGAATTCCGTAACAAAACGAGTTTTTACATGCTAGGACTAAATATTTTTAAACAGTACTCTCTGCCAACTTCAAGTTTCAGCTATATTTGTGCAACTAAAAAAAAAAAATAAAAATCACACACATGTTTCTATACAAGATTAAGCTGCATTTCTGGTTAACCTCAGAATTATTTCATTTTTATATAAACATTTAATGAGAAAGTTTAACTTCTTCCCTTCAATGAGGAAAAGGAAGCCAAGCCACTAGAAAAACAGAGCCTTTCTATGTGTGTGTGTGTGTGTGCGCGCGCACTCATTTTAATTAAAAGTAATTAACAGAATACTGCGTTCTCACTCACAGTATGCTGTTACTACAGAGGACCTGTACACAGAGCCAATGCTGTTTTGCCGAATGCCGCTAGCAAGACAGATTGAATTAAGCAAATAAAAATTTTAAACCAGAAGACTTGGAGGACACCATTAGCTGTAGCTGTCATGAGTTTCTCTCTTCTAAAACAAAACAAAAGAAAAACTGCAAAACAGATTTGGCAGCTTCCACCTTATGAAGCCTATCATAGCGTAGGTATTAAGTAGTTGTATTTGCTTGCTTCCTTTTCAGATTTTGAAGCAGACAGATATGAGGTTGGGCGATACGTTCAGCATACTCTCTATTTCTTGCACTGAAAAATAATCCACGCTTTTGTTTCTCAAACCAGTAATTCCTTCTCAAGTTAACCTGGAGAATAACAGCGGCCTTAGACTCCTATCAAAACAAACCAAATAAAAGCAATTCTGCAAAATCGGGAGAAGTGCCCTCCCTTCCTTAAAAATATTTTTTTTTCCTTAATAGAGCACAGCCAGTCTAGAACTGTCTTTCAACTCCTTTCAGCTCCAGCAGCATTTCTATTACATTATATCACCATTTAAAGATTGCTAGAGCCCTAAACTTTTGAATCCACCCAGCAAAAAGCAAAGTCAAAAATTCTTTTTTCATGGGTTTATTTAAGCCCTCCCTTTCATCCTGTCTTTGGAGCTATGGCAAATACTGTCTCTGATTTGGATCTTGCATAGCAGGTTACTGGCAACTGGATCTGTAGTTACCTACGTTTCAGATACCCTAACACAATATCGTAAAAGCAAACAAGCTCAGTTAAAAATGATGGCCAGGAAGTCTAGCAAATCTTCTGGAAGCTTAGTGTTTCTATCAGTTTGGACAGAAAGCATACAAATCCCATGATAGCCAGAAAAAGAGATGCCTCCTTCCTGGGTCTCTGTATGGCTATTTACACATGCATATACCATCCCGAGTTGAGGCAGGGAGTGAGAAAGACATATGTTCTGTAGGGCCTTTAGATTGCAAATGAAGAATGCCCTTAATGGAAGCTCTCTGGCTTTTCTTTATTGGGTTCTCCGTTTCTGGAAGGTGTGAGATGTCTCCTGTGGAGTATCTATTTCCTTGGCAGAATGCTAGAGGAATTTCAAACTGTTTTCTAAGTTTACCTCTTGGAGCTTCCCCGGTACCCAGCTGCTCATGTTTCCCAGGAAATTCAGGAGGAGCGGACTACTGCACGCCTGTGTGTTCCGGCGAGGCAGAATACGGCTTGGAAGACAGTCAGAACTAGAAAGCAATGCTGTTAAGACACAGCTAGATGCCTCCATGTAACAGCTATTACTCCTAAAGAAGGCAACAAAAGGCTGGTAAAGAACTTTAAAGTTTTAACGCAAGTTGTGCTTGTGCAAGAAAAGAAAAGTATTTATAGCAAGAAAAAAAAAAAAAATAAGAAACCAGAAAAGCAGCGTATCAACAGTTACCTTGAGTTAAGGATTTATGTAAGGGGTATATTTTAATGGAATAGAAAAATCAATAACATAGCATTAAACAAACATGACAGTGTGACCTGTCTTCCCAACAGGCAGTCTAAACCAGCGATGCACGGCTCACACCTCTTTTCATCTGGTCCCTTGATGAGCTTGTTCCAAATGCTAACCAGCAGGAACCTAATTCATCAACACAGAAGGGAGTAGTTTTTACTGGTTTAGCACCCTGAACTGGCTCACCAGGACACAGGCAGGAAGGCAGGCAAGGGAGGAAGGCTCTGAAGGCATGGAAAAGGATGAGACTGCAGCAGAAAGCAGGTTTAACGCACACCGAAGCTTAGAGACGTATTGATCCTAATACAAATGCTTTCACTTGTGCAACTTCTTGTCACTCATCTGCCAATCCAAAAGCCTATGCAAGATTCATCTAATTAAGAAAAGTATATGCCTGACATATAGAAGGATTCACTGGTTGCAGGCAGCCTTTTGGATAGTCCTTTCAGGCGGCAGCCCCCATGTTTCCCGTAAGGATCTTGATGTTCTCACTTGACATCCCTCTGTCTATTGGCTTTAAGATTTGCATGCTTAAAAAAAAACCAGTATTTTGAGTTATTCAGTCAAAAAACAATAAAATTATATTGTCAATAACAGCGTATCTGCTAATCACTTTCAGTTTCAATAAAAGCTTCAAACAACACATCTCAGGTGTATCCCTGTTGTGTCTACTGCATATAGTCCGTAGGGAAGTGCGAGCCACTGCTTCTGGTCTAAAATTAGCCAGCCCAGTGAATCACTGAGTGCCTGCTATGAGGGATTCATAGCACCATCCCAAAGTACCAGCTCCCTCACAAGTGGAACAGCCTGTCACCAGTATAGTTGCCCCCCATCACTCTGGCAACAAGCCAAAGAACAGAGCGAGGCAGCATAAGGTGAAATGCCCAAATGTAAGAACCTGTAGCCAGAGCTGTCACCTATCTTCAGTGAAAAGTTACGAGTGATCAGATTAACAAGGTATCTGATTTTGCATGGTTAACATTAAAACTTGTCATTTGAGTGCCCTCTTGCAGCTGAGAAAACGGAATCCACGTCATGTCTGAAAGTCACTTCAGTATTCTAGATAACCGGATCTGCTACTCCGTGGATAACAGATCCAACGTAGCAATTTCCCCATTTCTTCTCTTCATACTTGTAAACGCCTTCTCACTTTGTGCCATGTCATTATGAAAACCTCCTTAGTCTCTTGGGTTTTCTCCCCCTCCTTCCTTGTCTAGGCAAGACAATGTAATGCAGATTTCGAGCACTACGAAGACTTCGAAAATGGGTCACTTGCATTTTTCTTCACTTAACAAAGACGTTTTACATTCAAAACTTATGCTCAACATTTTTTGCTAGTATGCATAGGAGAAAGCAGGGGAGGCTCCCTTCCCTTCCCTCCAGGTTGCATGCAGCTTGCTTTTAATGTTAACAGCACTTCAGCTTCCAGAAAGTTGCAGACTGGCATGCTACTCAAAACAATTTAAGGCCAGAAATTTATGAAATTTATGCTTACTAGTGTTCAGCTATGAGGGCCGCCCCTCCAGCTCTGTGACATTTGCTGTCCTTGGCCACAGTGCTCTAGATGCAATGTCCCTCACTTCAAGCCCTTGCCTTTGTGCTCACATCTTAAAGCACAGTAGCTCTGGGCCCCCTGCACAGGAGGCACGAATCTGAAAGACCCCAGGAAGCCCCCCAGGCCACCCAAGCCCTGCAGAGAGTCACCTACCTTTTCCCAGCAGTGACACAGGGAGGTGAGAGTGATCACAGCCGTTAGGTAGGTGCTTAACATTTGAGGGAGGCTGTCTGCAGACGCTGTTGCATACAGCATTACTGTTCTCGCAGTCACTGAGATAATGCCAGGTGTCTCCCACCTTTCCTGAAACGGGAAGATTTGCGAGGATAGCATCTAACACCACTGCAGAGGCTGAGACCAAGGAGGGAGGGAATGATGCCCGAAGGAGCTGCTATAGCTGTAGCACAGCAGAGGATGCCAAAAGAGTGAGCTGAGAAAGGTCAACTATAACAGAACTAAGGACCACAGCTAAAAACCCTCAAAAGCCACCAAGAAATGCTAATGCAACAGCACAGGACTGACCTGTGCAACTGAAGTGCTCCCCAGGTTGAGGGACAGTTACAAACTGAAGTTACTGGAAGGTTTCCTGCAGGAGCGTGCCTCTTGCTATGTGGCTGTTTTCCCTACAGAGCGTAAACTCTGCCAGAGAAAAGATTCTGTTCCCCGTGGTTTCTACCACTACAGAAAGGCATCTTATCAGCTCTCTTTGTCCAAACGGCTACCAAGAAAAAGGAGGAAAGAAAGACGAAGGGAACAACTATTACGGAGAGCAACGGGAAAGTCAGACAGGACCCTTGGGCTGGGAGGGCTTTTGGTGGAAGAGAGGAAGGAGAAAGGAGAAAAAATACCAGTACTGTGGGTTGTACAGATCCCAGCCAGCTCTCAAATCTGTAGCCTGAAAAGTAAGTCAAAAAGCAGTCTTAGCCTGTGCTGCAAGCCTCTGCACAAGAAATATGCAAGCATGGATCTTCCAATTATCTAGCAGTCTTTATGGGGAAGCTGGGTGAACACACAGGAAAAAGATCATCTGGTCCTCTGTGCTGCGGATGCACTCCTCTTGATAGAGCCTGTAGCATAAGGATGCCTTCTCATGAAATTCCATAAATATTTCACTACGCTGAATCGTGCGGCCAAGTCATACAATTACACAATAAAGCACAACTGCTCTTTCTCAATGCCATTCTAGCCTATCTAGCAGGCTCAGAAATCACTTAGCAGTCCACTTTGCACAGTGCAGACTGTAGAGGAGGATGCTAAAGATGACAGCATCCAACAGCGCGGGCCAAGTGGCCATGAGTGGAAAAGGCAGAAAATAAAGGACACCTTAATTAGCGGGCAACACCGACACTGTCTTTAGCTCACACTGCTCTGCCTTCCTAGCACAGATTCTACAACTGATATTGTCCCTAGCCCCTTGTCAAGAGATCCGTTCATAAGATTTGCTCAGGATTGCTGTGTGCATGAGAAAGCGTGAGAAAGTGTATTAAGTTTACTCATTTTATGTCAGATGCACAGACGCTAGGAGGACCGGGACAGCAAGTGTTTTAGCCTCTCTCCAAACACAGTAAAAGATGATTTTAGAATGAAGATGGCACATACAGGACGCTACCACAGAAGGCACTGGTATCCATACTGAACCAAAACACAACAGTATTTTCTCTCTGCGTTGTAATTATCAGTACTGTACAGATCAGGAGATGTTCTTAACATTTCCTACTTGATATCAAATCTAATATTTTTCGTACTATCTGGAAGACTTTGTGATATCGATTGTTTGCTTGTGTGGTACGGGCAAGTTTTGAAGTGCAAGAAATGTCATGGGGAAGCTGGATTTCGTGCTTCCTTCATCCGTGTGATGCCACACAACCGTTAATTTACCTCAGCAGCCCAAATTTGTGAAGGCGCTTGTCTTAGCCCAAAGGGTACATAGGAAAGTGCCTCGTCTCTGTGTTCATGGGCTGCAGCAGAAAGTGCAGGTTGTACAGCACAGCTGTAATGCAGAAAGACTCGCTCGTGCTGTAATGTGCATCTCCTACTTACCGAGTGCAGTTATGACTTAAAAATCAAATACTAACTCTAAGAGACTTGGTAATGGGCGCAGTGTCACCGCCACACTCCAGCACCAACGTCCTCCCCACCCCTGCCAACATAACCACATCGGGAACAGCAGCCACAGCACCACAGAGCCCTGCAACAACGCGGGACTGTCACGGTCCATCATTAAATGCTATTTTGCTAAATTAAAGGCCACAAATAAGTCATCTTGTATCCATAAGCATATGTATGCCAAAGGCCTCTCCCCTTCTGATATTTCCCTCTAGCTGTGGATCATTCAAAATCCCATGGAAGACATATTTCAACTTTCATACTTTTTTTCTTTTTTGGTAAGAGGAGGACCTTCCACCCCTCAGTGGACACAGTATTCAAACTACACTGCCAAATATTATATGATGTCCTTTCCAGAGTTAATTTTTAATTTCCTGACTCTACTGCATGACAAATTTTCAAATTGTCTTGGCAGTCACTTCACTGCATGTGCAGACCTAATTGCAGAAGTGAATGCAGAGTCAGCCCAAATGAAAACCTCCGGACTAACTGAAGAATTTCTGCAGAATTAGTTACTTGGTTGAATTAAGTTCCAGCGAGCACCACAGCCCAAGAAACAATTGCAAATGTAACACAAAGGGTGCAAACCTTTCTTGCCCCAGCCTGCTGTGCAGTAAGGGGAGGCAGGTGTCTTCAACATGTCACTCAAAAGCCCAATGATTTTCCATTTTTGTTTTTTAATGCCACAATTCATAACCCACAGATGTTGTGCACAGCTATAAATCTTGGCACCCTTTCCACTATGAAAGAATTTCCCCTGGTATTCAATTTTCTTTGCTTTACCTTAAGTCACCCTAATCATGCTGACATCTACTATCGATGATTATATTAGCCCTAAAAGATCCTTAAACAAATGGAAAGGACTGACTTCCACTCCTAGAGTTCTGCTTCCAATTTTCTAAAGGAAATTAAATAATGTATAAATCAAATGCTGGGCGCAGGCCCAGGCAGCTGAACATCACTTTGTCCTTTCGAAGTGAAGATGAAGTGTCTGCTACAGAAGGGACAAGCCAAGAGAAATAAAGCTTAACCTCAGCTCCATGTGAAAGTGATTTGGGATAATCGGGGGAATCTGCAAAGAGGTTAAAAAGGGGGACCACATACTAACAGAGAACTTTACACGATGATCAAAAATATATCAAGAGCTGACCTTCACCTGGGGGAGCTGCACAGCACTGGCAGTCTGTTACACCAGAGCGGAGGACGAAGGGCAGGAGAAGGAAGAGATGAGCAGGAAGTCAAACATCTATTTATAGCTGGCATTTGTCATGTCATGGCAATCTTATCAGGGTTTTTTTCAGTTTGCAAGATTTATCAGTAAGCACTGCCTGACAACCTTTACATCAAGTCAGCAAGTCAGCCATGCAGTAAACGTACGTGCTACTTTCCAATTCTCCTTTAGCTAATACATACTACTTAGATTATGAAGTTGGCCACCAAGGGACTTCTTAATTTATGTACTACTGATGGACTGCTGATCCTCTCTTTAACACAGTATATATCTGGAAGGGGAAAAACCATTAAATATGTGTTAGATATTTCCTGGTATTATTTTCTAAGCAAGCGATTGCTTTAATTGCCACAAGGCATTTCTTAAAACTAATGGGAACAGATGTATTTTGTAATATGATTTTTCTATTAAAAGAAGATCCTGACAAGTTTACATGGCTTCAGCACAAGTTTATGCCGACATTTTCGCACACAGAAGAGTGAGTTTGAAATCTCAGGTCGTTTACTAGACTTCATAATTAGGGTCAACATAACCCTGTTTGCATAACCCAAACTTTGATGGAGAGAAAAAGATGTGGCATTCAGCTGTTAATGATACAACTAAGTACACTCTTGGCTATTACAAAATCTTCCTCTCTTCACCTTGAAAGATACAGGATATTTGAGATGCAATGCAAACAGCCCTTAAACTTAGATGCAGAAGAGTATAGTCTTTACACTTCCCTGGGAAACCAGGAAAATTATTTCAATGCTGCCATTTAGCAGTTGTTTGGTCTGTCACAACACTGAGTAGATGGCAAAGTAGGGGATAACCACGCAACAGTTACATATACATGCTAATTCAACAACATCCTGCCTAGCTGTTGCAAACACGTCAGGAAATGCTTTACTGTTAAAAAAACCACCAAACTTTAAAAAGTCAAGTCTGTATATATACTCTTCATTGGTAGAGTTATTTTAAGTATGTAATGAGTGCTACTGCCATTTAAATCTCAGGATACAAATTCATCTGAACATTAAGCACACTTGATTCAGAAGAACCAACAGGTTACTGGATTCATGGACTTGTAGTCTACCCACAAGTGTCTGTGTATTTCATGAGAGCCTAGAACAGAGCGAGGTTAGAATAGACTTCAGGAATGCTATTTCAGTATAAAGAGGCAATCAATCAACTGTCATGAGCTGGGTGATTCCTTCCTATCCATCTCCCTGCTTCCTCTCTCCTAACAGACCCCCCCTGCAAACAAAGCATTAGCCCATGCTAAGGCTGTGTTTAAAAAAGCAAACCAAGCAAAGGAACTAGGGGGCTTTAGCGGGACCACAGGGCTTTATACAAACACTACTAGAATAAACTCCTCTGTAAAGACCTCCAAGTTTCACATCACTTTGTCTCTGCAGGTTACCAAATATCAATAACAAGAAGAAAAAAACAAACCATAAAGAAGGATGGGAAGAAGTAGGAAGTTTTCACAGAATGTGGTTGTTTGCCATCCTTGAATTTAAACAAAACCAGACATGCAATATGTTACTCACACATGAAAAGAGGAGAGCCAAAAAGGGAAGGAGGGACTTCTCTCTTTTCCTCCCTCCTTGTTTCAAGGAAGCATCCCTGAAAGCACTCAGGCATCTGCTTCGGGTTCCCCTGACGTCAGTAAATATGACTGAAGCAAAGCACATGCTTTAATACATTCCAAAACACTTATCTGTTTCCAGTAATGAGAAGCTAAATGGAAATTATAAATCAATGAGCAGAACATGCTTAATCAACAAACAAGAAATTGTTTGACTTTAAGATGATGGTACTTACTGGTTCTGCAAAACTTTGTCTCAGTAATACCCATTATGAGAATGAGAGACAGTTTCTAGTGCAGGATTTAATCAATTAATTTCTGAATGCTAAAATACATGCGCTGGTAACAGAAAGGAGTTGAGATTAATACCAGTCACATTTCTTTGGTGCTTAATATCTTAAACACAGCATTAACATTAAATAGTTAAATTAGTTACAGCTAGGTTATTAAGTACAAAGCACCTATCAGAAGCAGTAGTATCCTGGGTTCCCAAAGTCCTGCGGAGTATGTATGTAACATAAAGATCTTCTACAAACTACCACACTTAATTTCCACAGCCACCCAAATCCTCTGTTCCCAAGGTGTAAACCTTCTGCATTTCACATCTAAGCTTGTTAAATACTCGACACAGAAAGCCAGGGCCTTCCACCAAGAGCCAGAAGACAAGAGAAAGTAGGCAATGAAACAGTTAGTCACTAAGTGTTTCTACCTATTTTTTTTTTTTAATATTGATGTCTCCAGTAAAAGGAGAATAGGAAAAAACATGAAGGTCTGGTACAAGTCTATTCACCCCTGCTGGATCATTTTGCTACGGCTGCTGGGCTGGAATGGTCAGCAGCTCAGGCAGTGTGCAGCTGGTGCTCTCGGAGAGGTTGGGAGAGGGGTACAAAATACGGGCTCTTCTGCTGGAGTGCAGGGGACATTACACACTGGGGACCCTGCTGGGGTTAAGCAACAGTTGCTCCGAACAGGAGTCAGCCATTTGACTATCCCTTTTCTAATGGACTGAACATAGGATTACAGGTCTTGGCTCTATCACTGATGTCGTTTTTCAGCACCTAGCAAGCTCTGCTGTCACCCAGAAGGGCTTGCCTTCCTGGGATCGGTGCTCATTCACATCCTAAACCTCACGGACCATTATTAGCTCCCTGGGACAGGCTCCAGTTCGTTAGATCCTGTATAGCAATGTCTGTGCATGTGTGTCTCCTTTATACAGGTTCTCATTTGTATTTAAAATCTTATCATCTGCCTACTGGAAAAAAAACAGGACCTGCAATCTACAGTGACTTTGAGGTTGTCACCATCTGCTGCAACTGTTAATTATTTAAGCACAGGATATTGCCTCTAATGTCTCTTCTGATAACGGGGCGCACAAGACTGACCCAAAGCTGAACAAGTGTTAATATATACTTGAAACAGGCACAGAGGAATGCAGCGGGGACACATGGCTGGCATGTGCAAGCCTGATGTGCCCGTCTCCAGCAGCTCCAGGACACCCCCTTGCTGGGAGCTGGTCTCTGCACGTGGGTCCCTGCCACCCCGTTCTGCCCACAGGTAGCAGAGGGTGACAGGTACCAACCAGTACCTGGCATAGCAGGGACTGGTCCCAGGGACTGCCATGGGAATTACTGTAGTGGGATCTAATTCCCCAGTAACAGGCAGGATTGTGTCCTAAATTAGCAGTTTCTGGCTTTCATTAGGTTTATTTATCCTCGGGCAAAGTTATCTGTTGGCACAACTCCCCTGGGTATTATGCCAGCAAAGACTTTGGCCTAATAATTTCAGATTGATTTCCATAGCACCATCTTTTTGTGGCTTTGGGAAGACTGCTTGTACACCCTGCTATAGACCTTACAGAAGCAAATACCAAATCTGAAGGAAGATTTTGACTATGCAACTACTCCTTCAAGTAAAAAAAAAAAAAAAAAAAAAAAGAGTAGCCTAGACCATGGGCAAAAAATCCAGATTGAAATATATTTAACAAATATGGAAAGTTAATGCTCTCCTGTAGATTGCTTTGTGAGTTATTCGCACCTCAATATTCTCCACGGTTGAAAGTGTATGAATGAGTTGGAAGACAAAGCGATCTAATCACAAGAGATCAGCAGTAATTTATCCTGTGGAAGATTTACATGCAGCAGCCATGTGTGTTTGTTTATGATCTCTACATCTGGTAATGAGTTTTTGACATGATGGAAAGCTGCAGTAGAATAATGCACTCTGTTCCTCACACTGGCTAATTAATGCTCTACTTAATCTGGAAAAAGGCATTTTAAAAATAAACATTAATTTTCAGCAGACGATAAAGAATAGGTAACAAGTGAATCACATAGCATAGGCCTGAAAACTGGTGTAGCAACCTCAAAAGCATAAAAAAAGGTAATTTTTAACTCCTAGAGTACCACACGAGTGTGTGTACACGTAACGCCTCTCCAACACTGCATACACTACATTAACATTCAATTTTTTTCTAAAAAAGAAGTGCAGGCAGGCATTTTCTCCTTGCAGCAGTTTTCCTGTTGCATGGCTTCAAGAGTGACAGGCCTTAGGATACCTGCAGAGACGATCAAAGCCTCAGCTGTAATCTCTAGGAACGACAGTAAAAACCAGTAAGAGATGGATGGCAGAGCTAAAATATTCCCCATCGTTCACACGCTGGGTGTGAAACTATGGTTTGCATTCACAAGTTACCTGCAGTAACACTGCTGGCGATCATCCTCGACCTCATTCTGACCATTAATAAAATAAGCAGTAAATCAAAATTTCCACAAGTGACGTTGACAGGAAAAGCAGCCGGTGCAAAGATGGTTAGACATCGGATCCCCACCAAAAAAAAAAAAAAAAAAAAAAGGCTGGGGAGATGGTGTTCAGCCTGTCCTCTGCCTGCAGGGCTGGCTGCTGGGGGGGAGCAGGGGGGGCTCCGTGTCCTCAGCTTCCACTAAAGTCATTCCATTGCTTTTAGTCACTTCACCAAGACCTTGTCTCCACAGGATGTTATGCTGGAACAGCTACTGCATTTACATTCACACCCTATCTCATTCCAGGATAACTTCCTCACATTGACGTGCCCTTAGAAGTACAAGAAAGAGCATTCGTCTGTGGCTGCATTTAGCCCTAGGCTGAAGTCTCACGAGGTAACAGAGATTTGGCTTTATCTTATAAACTGTGCTAATATATATCACCACCCTTTGGACTGAAACCAACTGCTTCTCTTTAATCTCCCAATCATTTCCCACAGAAAGCGTGTACTTTCTTTAGCCCACGAAAGAAGGCAAGGATGTTAGGAAAATCCGAGGGATTGCAGGGCACGGAAAGCCTGTATAAGCTGCATTCAAGAGCAGATTTCCCAGCCTCAGATACCAGGTGAGCTATGAAATGGCCCCTTTCAGCGATTAAGAAATTCCCATGCTGGTGAAAAGAAAAACTGCTTAGGCTACAAGTACTGAGGAACACCACTGCAGAACCTTAATTCCCCAGCTGGAATTTAAAGGTAAGTCAGGTAAAACAGATAAACGCAGAGCAAACAAAGGAGTAGAGACTGAAGCTTTTCATGTATACTGAAGTGACATCAAAATACGGTTTCTCCTGCCAAGCACAGCTCCCACCCTCCCACTCATACAGCCAGCATACCAAGCTTGTAACTCGGGAGGTTTTGCGTGCTCTTTAGCTGCAATAGAAAATGCATTTTTGCAGTCCTCACAGCTCAGACCCCTAATTATAACCCACAGAGACCACCTGCAAGGTCCCTGTCTCCCCGGCTCAGATTTCCCGACACGAGCACTGAGGCCGAAGCAGAGAACCATGTGTCTGACGGGGATATTCTGGCGGACAGGACCTGTGAGGTACGACCAGGTAAGGTCAATAATGACAGGAATGGTGAGTTATCAAAATGGAACCAGCAATCCCCTAAAACCACTTCAGTTTCAGGAAAAGAGGGTGCAGGCTGAAGTCTGCAGAGCAGCACCAGCCTCTGCTGCAGCACTAAGCCTAAGTGAGCCAACAGCATACCGTTTCTGAAAGGGACCCGTTTTCTCCACACTTCCATCAATGCTTTCCTGATAAAGATTTTCATTACGTTTTTTGTCGGTGCCTGTAAGTCAGTGGGTTTCTAGGTCTGCAGAGCATCTTTGTTGCACTTAGACTAACTCTTGCGTTTCCTTGGTTCGAAGAGAAAACAAGTTACGGCTTCAAACAGTGTAGGGCTGCAGTTTCAGTGCTGCAGAATCCCCACTTACCCGCTTCTTCTCTTTCCTCAATTCTCTATCTGATTTACAGTTTACTTAACAGGCCATATGGGAAACATGTCGGGAAAGCATGCATCCGGGTTCATGTTCAGAATAAATACTTTTTATTAGTATTCCCATGACCTGCAGCAATAGACTACATTAGTCACCCACAAATATGTATAATCATTCAATCATTTAAATATGTTTTCAAAACAGAATACATTTTAAGATATAGATCAACTAAATATTCCTCTACAGCTTTCTAACACCTATTTCCTAAAACTTTACCATTTCCACCTGAGATAGAAAGCATTATCTTTCAAGTGTGGAGTCAATATAGATACAAGAACATAAACGCATGGGTCCATGTGAAAAGTGCAGCCTGCAGACTATTAGCGGTACCTGGTCTGCGCAGTTTTCTTAACAAAAGAACGATGAAGTGCAGCAGGAAAAGAGCTGAAAATGGATGCTGAAGTAAATTGCCATCTATCAAGACATGCAAAAACAAAATATTATTTTTTTTTATTCTCTGCCTGTTTCAAAAGAACCCAAACTCCCTCTAATTCTAGGTTCATCCAAAGGCAGAACTGTAAACACTTTCTGCTGAGCAGAGAATAGAATATTTTCCAAGCAGAATATATCATTTAATCCAAACCTAAGTAAACACAAAGGGTCAAATTCAATCTCACCCATCACACTTAGCAGCATCATTGAAAGAAAATCTTGAAAAAGTCATATTGAATTGAAATACTAAAAGCTTAACATTCTGAAGTCTACTTTTAATGTAAAAAATTAAGTCAATGACACAAACCGAAATAAATTGTTCAATTTAGTGTTTCTGAATCATTTTTTACCAGAAAAAAGTCTAGAGAAAATATTATAAAAGTAAAATAACAACTGCATTTTTTTCCTACTCCATCATATTCAGGAGGGTTTTGTTTTTGGTTTTTTGTTTGTTTTTATTTTCTTTTCATTTTGTCATCAACCTCTGAGTTGAAGAAAAATCTGATGTGTCCCTTTTGCTTCAGGAAATGGTTCTGATAGTCTTTCAAGCGTTGTTGCACATGCAATTGCCAGGAGTGAAGAATGCTTCTCTGCCACCTTCCCTCCCTACACTGTCCACTCTGCAGAAGCTAGCAAGCTCATCTCCTGCAGGATATTTCCAGAACATCTCATCAGTCAAACTGACTGATTGCATCGTGTTACAAGACTTAACCAGAACGTATAGAGATCTTCCTTTTGCTAAAGCCATACCCAAAAGATGAAAAAAATGCAGATTTCACTAATTAACTTGGCTTTTTATAGCTCTTTTCTTTTTAATGAACTGTATGAAATGGAGGTTGGGTGTTATTTCTACAGGCAAATGTTGGAATACTGTTGTAACCCTCTAAAAAGGAAAGGGGTTTTGTTTTTCTTCTTTTTAAGAAATGCTTTTCCCATATGTTTCAGAGACGGTGTGCAAAGTACTGTAAAGTCTTTCCATCTCACTGCAATGTTGCAGTTCAGCAAAACGCTCCAGCAAACACTCTGCTGTAAGCACCTGAGTAAGTGTCTTCCTTGTCAGCATAAAGGATCCTGAAGGAGGAGGGACTTGCCCTCATTTTTGAAGTGAAGCGCATGGGGAACAGCTTTCCTGAGCTGAGTCCTTACAGGCGCACACAAGCCCGTGGTATCGACCGAGCTGCACAGAAAGTCAAGCGTTCCTGGAACAGTCAGCGATCAATCTCTGCCGGCTGGCTGCCTCCCTTCCCAGCTCCATCTAAACTTGGAAAATTATCTGGAAAATTATTTAAAACTGCAAATTTCCTTTCAATGGGTTTTCTTGTTGTTCTGCTTGTTTGGGGGGCAAAAGGCTGGAGCGGGAAGAGTCATTACATGGTGAAAAGCAAAAGAACACATTTCATTTGTGATTACTTCTATTAATATGTATCATTTTACATACATAGAACATCTACATATGGAACCTATTATTATTGAGGAAATGTTTTTTTAATGAGGAAGACCGAACAATACTTAAGAGAGAAAATGTTCAAACCAATGTTAATTTGCAGCAGAAGTAATAAAATATTTTAATAAAAACCAGTAAAAAGACTGGCCTTTGTATCCAGGATCAGCCTGGTCCTACGTTTACACCTTGAGAATACGATTTGACTTGTATGGCTTTTCCAAGCTTTGCAAACCGCTGAAGCTGAAATTTAAACTGACTCTTTCAAGGACTTTTAAGAGGAAGATCAGCTTCAGCTCTACAGAGAAACAGAGATAGCTCATTATATTTCTGTTTTCCAGATCCATGGAAGCATTTTTATTCCTTCCACCTTTTTTACAGAGTCTGTGCCTGCCCTCCCTTCCTTCCTAGCCCCTAAACCCATCCAAAAATAAGTATAAAAAATAAAAGGGGGGGCCCAGGGATTTAGGTAATACAATCACTTCTGTATAAATATAGCTAATTATATTCTCAATTACTGAGTTGCGTTTCCTCTCCCTGCATGCTGGGCTTAATTAAGTTTTCCTTAAACGTTGCATATGAATGAAGAAGGAACAAACAACAAAAACCCCTCACTATTTTCCAATGAAAAAAATCTGGTGCTAAAAAGTCCTGGCAGCCTAAACATTAGTCCAATCAAACTGCTGGATTTCAAATGGTAAAAATAAAGTGACTACATGCTCTCTGTTTTAAAAACAAGATACTTTCCTACACTGAACAGTCTTTATTGAAAGAGATACCTTCTTTCAGGAATCATCTCAAAACCAAGAATGAATTATTAGTATCAAATAGAAACCTCAAAATAGACTCTCTCTGTTATCATAATGCAAATATTAATGTGTGTTTGCTATTCTTGCCAAATGTTATCAGTGTTGTTCCAACTTGCAGGGAACAACCTGTTCTATGCGGATCCTGACTGGGCTAGGACTGGACTAGGTTTATCATTTTAACACCAGTAATGTTGTTTTGTTCACCTTGAGAAACCACAGCACGAGCAATGATCGCAAGAGGATGCTGCATGGGTCTCTGCACTGGCTCTTTAGGAAAAGCCTTCGGAGCCCCGGGACTGTAGGATCAGTAGAGCAGCTTCTGTGGTCCAGGGAGCTGTCACTGGCCATGGCTCTTGCCACCTATGTTAACTTACCCTGTTTATTTACTCTTGTCAAGCCAGCTGTTTGAAGCGTTCTTTTTTTTTAATAGGCTGAAATACTTCTGCTGTACTTTATGTGTGTGTGTGTGTGTGTGTGTGTAATTTCGAAACATTCTAAGCTTCCTTGCTGTGTTTTCCCTGTCCTTCTTTCAATGGTATGGTATTGGAATGGCAGCAAAACCAGCACCAGCTGTTCTATAGTGGCTTGATGCAACTTACTGGTAACACCCCACAGGAGCCAGGTACTGAAACAAATGTGTGGCTGTTTGTAATAACGCCCCAGAGGTATTTCAAATGTAGTTCCTGATTCTGCATCTGCACACTGCAAAACCAGTCCTACTTGGTATATGGCAAGAAATAAGGCAAATTATCATTTGTGCTGTTACCTAGGTGGCACATAGATACTACCAAATGCAACCCTGAATGCCTCCCATGTCTTATGTAACAACAGATTTCAAATTGTAGGGTTTACTTGTTACCAAATACGATGTGTCAAATGATTTATCAAATTCACAGGAAAGAAGAAACCAGTAAGACAGTCCAACCTATCTCCCAGCAAGTCCAGGACTGTTTCCAATGAAATGTAGACTGGCAGAAGAGAGATTTATTACCACAGTTTCTTAATGCTATGTTTTATAATTTAGCAAGCCTTCCTATCGTGTTCCACATAGTACTTTTACCAAGCACAATAGGCTCAGCTGGATTTCCATCGCCTGCCTGACTCAGTGGGTCACTCGTTGCTGGTACACCTTTGATGCTGCATCTTAGTAGCTGATTTCTACAGATGGAGCTATTTTTGAAAGAACTTATTGCACGGCAATCATCTCATGGGGGCAAGTTAAAAAAAAAATAAAATAGTTTCCTGCTTCAAAAAGATAAGAGTGCCAGGCTTGTTTTTAAAAGTCAGGCTGTTCCTTACCATGCCTACGGTAGCATTGAGGCCACGCTGAGCTATACCTAATTTCAAAACGCAGATTAAAAGGATTCATATGGCCACCGTTCCTCATAAACACATACAGCCATGTCTCATACTAGACACATGTAAAAATCAATACTGAAAGACATGGCAATGTTTACAGTGGCTTAGCTTGGGAGAAACTGAAACCGAGAACACGCCTTCTTTTTGATGCCATTAAAATACAAGGGGTTTTCTAGGTCATGGAAAAATCACTTTGCTATATCAAAATCTAATCGCACAAAACAGCAGTAGGTAGTTCATGCATCAGTCAGTTTGCCAGAAATGAACTGTTAGGAAACTACAGGCTTGTAAGTGACAGTAATAGAATATGGCTGAAAAAATACATCGTACCTTGAAAATTAAAAAATAAAGAAAAACCATACATCTTCTGATATTTCTGTTAATTAATAATATATATTAAAGTAGAAGACATTTTAATTTTTAGGAATTAAAGAAATAATCCTTGGATTTAGCAAGCTGAGACGTGTTTAAGTACATTAGATAATTCCATTTGTTGCAGGGAATTTTTTACACACATGAAAATCTTTGAAATGCTGTAGGGTAACAGTCTAAACTTTGACTAGGCTAGAAACGAGAAAGTATTAATAGTCTGGGTTTGGTTGAAGTGATAAAAGCGATGAAATTCAGCTGAAAGTTTACATTCAGATTTCAGACTCTCTCAGACTTTGAAGCTGTCCGACCAATTTCTAATTAGCTGTTAAGAAACAAGTATCTTCCTTAGTGCAACACATATATGAAAGTAATGAAAAATATGTTCATGGTAGATAACAGTTGATTCAGACTCATAAGCACACACTGCAGACTATTTTTTAGTTCCTTGGTAAAGGACACATTGATTAGCGCTGTGGTATCCCTACACTCTCACGACAAAGAAAACGTGAACAGTAACACACTTTCATAGATCGAACGCTAAGTCTTTAAAGAGCTAACGAGAGATCTTTTTTGTTCATGTTCATGATTAATTCCTACTTCTGTAGGTTTCACACACAAATTAGACAGCTCAGAACAGAAACTTTATAAGTAATTTATGAAATTCATTGCACATGCAGAATTGAAGGAAGCTGACTGCTGCAATACACATATAGTCAACTGGAACCCAGATAATGAAAACATTTTTGGTTTAATTAACTACAAAATCCAGTACATCTCCAGGACTACCTGGTTTTAAAATACCATGCCTGGCTGGATGATTCATTTGCAGCTTTTGCTGCTTCATCTTTAACACCAAATCCATTGTATGAGCTAGGGGATGTTCCCTTCAGAGGGAGAGCTAGTATACTCGCTTTCAACACTGTGCATAACTAAGTGCTAAAGGTAACTTGAACTTTTATAGTACAACGTATATTGTACATATCACCCAGCTATGAATTTATGAAAATCCTAAATACTAGAGAAATAATTAAATATATGGTAAAAGCTCCTGTGTGGCTTCATAAGTAAGAAAGGACACACAAATATATTTACACCCATTTGTAAATAAAGGGTAACAGAAGTAGGACACAAAACCCAAATGAACACCCTGTTACTAGATAAGCAGGTCAAATGAATGCAGTGATAATACTACCTGAGTGATAATATTACTAATTAATTTTTTAAAAGTCTCTAACAAAAGTTGATATTTTTCAATCACATGACAGATACTTTTTGGCTGTATTTATACATCATCCTGAGTAAACTGGCTGAACTGCAAAGACAGAATGCTATCTAAGAACAATGAAAGAAAAATACTTCTGCTCAGGACTGACATTTATCAATATAAAATAGCCATTTTTGCCATTGTTTGAAGTAAGGGAAGTAATTAAAGTACGCAAAACCACTGTGACACCACCGCCCTGTTTCCTGCACGTTAGTAACAAAATGCCTCCTGCCCGCTCCATACATGCTCTTCATTAACTCTCCACAATAAACATCATACTTCCATATCACACATTTGAAAGCACTCCTAAACTGGGAAGCAGGGCAGCCGCAGTGCTTTATGCAAAAACAGCCAAGTCCAGTCAGGAAACAGATTAATTTGGAAGTCTTAATTAATGACTGAACATTTATACAGCCAAGATTTATGAGTTACAAGGAAGTAAGTCCAAAACATAACACTCCCTCCTGCATGCAAGCTCTCTTTTTAATGGTAAACAATTAGCCTAGGGTAAGACACTGTCTAAATTCTCAAGTTCACTTTCTTCCTCCGACTTTCAAGCACTGATAATAGACAAATGAATTTCATGCTTTTTTCTTCCCTTTTTCCTGCTCTTCCATAGATAATTGTTATTAATAAACAAGGGCTAATGAAGACAGAATGTGGATTATTTTTAATAAACCAATGAGTTTCAAAAGATTTTTTTTTTTCAGCACGCAAGTGCAAAAACAATATACAAGAAGAGAGAAGGAAAGAATAGAATACTTTCTGGATGGACAAGTTTATAGAACTTGTTTTCTATATACGCTTGCAGGAAATCATAAATAAGAAAAGGAAGGTCTTCATATATGTATGTGTGTATAGATACATATATATACACAGACTTACTAAAAATAGATATAATCACATGCAAAAAACTCTTAAAATTAACAAAAACCCCAGGTTTTTCTTCCTTGAGTTTACTTCACTGAATTCACAAATACTTTTGCAAAGTTAGTAACAACAAATGTTAGAAATTAAAGAGTAAATTTTCAGCTTTTAACATTTCAACTGTATTCCACTTCTGAAGAAAACTGACATCTTATTATGATGAGCGCTTAATGTTTGAATTAAAACAAGACTGCCAACTCTTCTTTGGAAGTCCTCAGGCCTTAAACTAGAAAAGTCAAAATCAAGAGAAGTTTTGTTCTCTCTTGTTTATACTAAATTACTGAACACATTTTCTTGCCTGCAAATTTTGTTTCGCTAACAAAGGAGCGCGGTTTGTTTCTCCCTCCGGTTTATACGACTTGTAAATACACAGAAATGACCACAGAATGGCAACATCCCATAAAACGGTAACACGTCTGATTACAGGAGTCTACAATGAGCCCGCGTCCCTACAGCCACGCTGTACCCCTCCCTGGCAAGGGAGCTCCCCCCGACCACCCCTCCCTAGGTACACAGCCACTACTGCAGCTTGCAGAGGTAACCAGAAATGCAAGTGGCATGTGGCTTTTGGCTTCGGGGTTGGGCTTTTTTTGCTTGCTTGGGGCGGCGTGGCAGCGCTGAACACCCAAGCCCCTTATCATTGCCTGTCATGAGAAGAATCCCCAACAACGTGTCCTCCTGGCTTCTTCTCTTCAGTTCTTCATTCTTAGCTGAATGACAAAAAACACGCCGTGCAAAGGGAAGTGGCTGCCAAAAGAGAGATCGAGTGGAAAATTTTTTTCCTGACACAGATTCACAAATACTTGGAAAAATCCCACGGCAGATGCCCACAGAGTCTAACTTATGAGGCGGGTACATTCTCCCCACCTCCCCCTCCTTCTTCATCAGTTTCTCATCAAATGGGCACAGTTCCGGAAAAAGACAAAGTTGGTTTATCCCAGTAAAAAGCACAGTAAGACCAAAATATACAAGAGAAAACAGAAGACAGATTGTTGCCCTCCCCCTCCTTTTCCTCCAATGGTGCGTTTCACTGTGCAATGTTAAGTAGAATAGTATAGTATTTTATCGCAAATTTGCTTTGTTTGCTCAGAAATGAAGTATCAAACACCACAAAGCCAATCCCTGTAAAATGCCAATCACTCTGAAATCATAACGCACCCCCCCTGCTTCCCTAAATAAGAAAATAACTCATCAAACAAACAAAATCCAAAGCAGCTCTTTTAAACCGGGCAAAATGCTCTTGGTTCCCCTCCGCTGACAATGGGGATGTCAAGACCAATTAGCAATTACAGTCATCTTGGCTTTTGCTTCCACTGCAAGTGGTCAACCCAGATCTGATGGCTCGCCTCTACACACGCAATGCCATGGACATATTACAGGAG
Organism: Falco rusticolus; assembly: GCF_015220075.1. Lineage (NCBI taxonomy): Eukaryota > Metazoa > Chordata > Aves > Falconiformes > Falconidae > Falco > Falco rusticolus. The sequence continues at coordinate 121,580,428 of NC_051187.1, forward strand.
ACCAAGACCTGAAAGGGGTTTTTTTACTACCCGACTACCCTTGACATTTTCATTACTTAAAGACAGGAAATAAGATGGTTAAGCTGAGAATAGGTGAAAGTTTGAAAAGTTTAATTAAAAAGCAAAACAGTCCACGGAATTGCTGCTAACATTGCTAATAATTTGGGTTGTTATTGTACTGTTTCCATCTGCCAATAATCATTTAATCCTTTTGCCAAAGGCAATCTAAAGCTTTTTGTATTTCTATATATATTTAAGGGAAACCATAAAAGATAACTTGGAAATAACAACTTCCAGTTCCTGATGTACAAAAATCTGAGCTGCAGTAATGCGTGCACAGCTTTTCAGTCGTGCTGAGAAATGTTACTTGACAGCTTCTACTCCAGGCAATGATTTGAATGCTAAGACCAAAGTATTGTGCCAATACAAAATCTTTGTTAGGATTCAAGTACAAAACAAAGCCAGTTACAGATAGCTCCCCTTAAAGTGCCTTCTTCAATGGGATTGCAGCTCTCCTTCTCATGAGCAGCCAGCGTTCAGGCATGCTGTGAAAACAGAAGTTACATGGCAAGAATGAAAATTTCCCTGTTTGACAACATAGGTTTGGCTGCAAATACTTGAAAGCTTCCCTGTTCGCACATTCGGCATCAGTGACTACCTTAATTACTAGCAACTTCTCAAACCTTTTCAGAATTACTGCTGAGCAGCTTAATCTCACCAAAAAGCCTTCAACTCCAACAACTTTATTGCTAAAGTTTGTGGATAAAAAAAGAAGGGAGAACAAAAGCTGGTATTTCAACTATTCTTTCCCCCCAAAAATCTCACTTAGACAAATAAAATTATATATAACCAAAACCTCTTTGAAAGAAATACAGCAGAGTGCATTTTCAAACTCAAATAACTTCATGGGATAGTGACAAGTGCGTAAGCTTGTGGCTCATGCACATTTTTAGGGATGGAAAGTATTAAAGCATATCACAATTAAAATGTTAAGAAAAAAACCCCGCAAAAAACCTCTCCAAATACTGTATCAATAAGGATCATTCCACCTAAAATAAACTCAACATTTACTTTACACAAATGAAATATTATTTCTATTATAGCAGAACACAATGGAAGCAGAATAGTTGGTGCATGTTCTATACAAACGTAGGTTTAATGATGACAGCTTTTAAGTTTGAAATTTAATATATTGTCTAAGATATTCACAGTCTAACGGCACACTTACTGATTTTATTAGATGTTATTTTGTTATTCATTATCAGGTTCCAAATTTTCACAACAGAAACAATTACTTCACTGATGACTGCAAAAGGCAAACATCCTATTTTATATATACACAAAGATACCAATAGATGTTCAAATACTTTAATTCATACACACACCCCTCTCCAATCTTTGCAGTTCAGTGAAGTGTAAACAGTTAGTGTTGTCATTAAAATACACGCTCTTCATTCACAGCAACAATGCTCGGGGAGATTAATAAGCTTTTATACCTGCGCTCTATTATTCCTCTGCCATTCATTAACATTTCTTCCACCTTGACAGCAATTTAACTGGCACAGTACCAGAAATACAAGTAGGTCAGCACAAGGTGTTCCTCTGTATGGTTTCATCTGGTATAAACATCCTATTTGAGTTAGCCTTCAGGTACTACATTTAAATATTCCTAGTGCCAATTAAGATAAAAATCAGAACTATTTTGGATATCGTTGTCCAAGTACTACCCTTATTTTTGGAGGACTGGTTCTGTTAAGGATGGAAAATAAATTTTACTGCAGAAGTGGGCAGCCCTCTGCAGCTCTCCTGGCCAAGCTGATGCCTGAGATTATGCCTCAGTGCTACCTCCATGTGAAACTCTTGAAATTCTCAGCATATGCAAGCGGAAAATGTATATACACGAAAAGGTAAATTGAACACTGAGGTTTGAGAGTCAGACGTCATATACTATTAAAAGTAATCATAACAGGCACTTAAGCCAGTCAGACACATGCTAATCTTAATTGCATGAGAAATGCCAACGGATGTGTAAGGATATTTACTTCTTTTCCTGTTCATGAAAGAAGTGGATACAAATCAGCAGTCTCACAGAAAGTGAAACAAAAAAAGCCTTTGGACTTAACTTTTGCTAATGTACCTAAGAAATATGCAGTATTTACAGCAACTTGTATACGTTGAAGTTAGTGTATAAAAGTCATGGACTGGGAATTAATTCTTTATGAAGTGTAATGACTTTTTGGTGACTTTCTCTAATTTGTATGCCTTGTCTTTAGGACTAGAGTTGAGTTAAACTCAAAGCCGCAAGCTCACTTCTAACTGTATACCCTGTGACACGCCATAACTTATAAGATCAAGTGCCAGCACCACAGGTTTAAATCAGAAAAATAGGTCAGTGTGAGGAGTAAGTGCTTAATTTTTTTTCTTTTCCTTTTTTTTTAACATAAAAGCAAATTGTGTCACTCTGAACTGATATAGGCATTTGCATTATGTAAATGAAAATACTTCAAAAGGCAGAAAAAACAACATTTAAATTCCTTTCTGATCACTGCACATGCAGGTTTTACTTTGAGCATTACAGATCTCTGTTTGTGATCATTTGTATACTGAAAGTGTGTGCTTTAAGACATTGGAGAATAATCCCTGCTGTCTCATTTAAAAAAAAAAAGAAAAAAAGAATGAATTAAATTAAAAGTTGCTAGAAATAACTCACAGGCAAAAAATAAAACTAAAAGAAAACAATAGCAGTAGCCTAAAAAGACATATTTTTTCCTTCAGGAATGAATTCCCATCTGCTTTTAAAGAGCAACATGTTTTTCCATTGCTGGGAATTACAGCCAAAACCAGGACAACAAAGCAGCAAAGCCACAGGCAAGAGCAGAAGGCAAGTGAAGCTGGCTGACGGAGTATCAGTCTAGGTCCCTCTTTTACAAGCCTGTGTTTCGGTGACAGCTCAACAGTCCCCTGCTGTGTTGGCAACACACTCCCCTCTGCCACCGTCGACAAAGGAGAGCTCCTGGTAACTCCGCCACATGCAAGGTGGCGTGGAAAAGGGAAGGCAAGGGCAGGGGAGGGAGGCAAACAGCACAGTCAGTGCTGCCGGTAAACACGGGCATCTCCCACGCCTCAGCTGGTTTGGTGGAACTAGAGCTGTTTTATACAAGCCCATCGGAAGCCAGCAGCCCTGTCGGCAGAGGATTGCTTACCCCTAGCATAAGTGATGCTCCTGTCACAGGTTCTTTCTCCTACCAGGCACGCAACGAGAAACAACCCTTCAAAGGCACAGGAAGGGCAAAAACAAACACATGAGCTCATTTACAGAACCTGGGCAGACAATACCATTAAAATAGCTAATGAAGACATAGAAAGGAAGAAAAAAACACAACACTGAAATTAGCAGTAGGGTTCCAGCACCCTAACTGTTTCTGCATTTAAAGAATCCAAATGTTCAGCTCTTTGGGCTGTGTGCAGGAAGAAAATCTCAAACTTGAGCAGCAGGCTAAATTTCATAACTCAGTGCTGTTCGGTGCTCCCTTGGGGGCTCATTCAAATTCCCTCTGGCATTTTCCCCAAGTTCCTCTGAGGATCACTGTTCTTTGAGTTACTTAGGAAGCAGTTTCAACTGTATCCTCCTGAGCTGTTAATGGGTCTGACCTTTTTGGAGACCCTGATGTCCCCTCAGCCAGATGCATTAAATCTCCTCTGCTTGATTAAACTATTAGCAAATCATTATCTCACTGAAGGATAAAATGTTCTTTCCCAGATAAGCTAGCCATGCATAGATTTCAGTGGAAACACTCTCCTGTATACCAAAGATTTTTTTTTTTTTTTTTTTTGCATAAACATGCTAATTGCCTGCCATATTTTATATACTCATAGGGTAAATGCATACAGTACTTTATCAGGTCTCAGCTGAGACAAGACATGATGAAAATCAGCCCACTTAGGCAACAAGGCCACCACCCCATTTCTGAAAAATGCACGAGAGGAACTGGATCTTTCTAAATGAGTAGAAAAAGGAGATCGGGCAGAGGCAGTGCAATGCCACACTCTTTCAGTTCAGCATCACCATGTCAGTGAGTGACTACCCAGACACTCGTGCTGCCCTTGTACCCGATCTGCCCAAGCACATTCTGCACGTACGAGGCTCTTGTGAGACCAGCAGTAAGCAAAATCCCATGGGAAGTCCTCTGTAGTTAGTTCTTTCCTTTCCAGTGATTCATCCCGTTTATCCCAAACATTGACTTTCGGAAAACATTCTGGATGCCAGGTATTTCCTCACCTTCCAGCCACCTGTGCCAAACACATCCTTAGCACTGATAAACGTGTGTAGGAAGGTGGTGATCCCATATTACCCATACTGGATGAAGGCTGAGTCTCTTTTCCTCACCCACCCACACAAAAATGTTCACTTTTCAATGAGTGATATAAATTAATGGATCCTATGCCTCATTCCAAGGGAAACTTCAGAGGTTCATCTGAGGCCCTAATCTTGCTGCATTTCAATTCGATGGCGTTCCTCACTTTGAAAACTGCATTTCACTGTAATCCCGTATCCTGGCATGAAGCTAAGCAGAACTCCTTCAGAAGAAAAGGCCACCCAGCAGAGTCAGGCCAGAGTAATTCAGCCACAGATGCTTTAACTACCAAAGTGTATTTTCAAATCACATATTTCTGATGAGACACATGCTTGTTTTTTGGTTGGTTTTTTTTTGGTGGTATCTTAGAAGTTCAAAATCTGAGGGCCAAGTCCCAAGGCATGATGCGCTGAGCGTCTTCCAACACCTGTTGAATTCAGTGAGAATTAAACGTATTCTGCCTCTAACATAACTAAGCACAAAAAGAACAAACGTGGTCACATTTAAAAATCAAAACCATGAGCTTTAGCCAGGACATGATTCGAAGTGTCTGCTGGGTTGGTTTGGGTTTTTCCCCGTACAGAAACTTCACTCTTTTTTTGATACCTTCAACTCCCAAAAGCCCGTGTCTCATTTTAGACTATTATACAGGATTTGATCCATTGCCTTTTAAAAATGTTAAGCAGAAAGTCTTTTCCTGTAACTTTGGAAGGTATTTTCCTTCACGGAAAACTAGGTGTAAAGAAGACAGTACATCCTAATTTGTCAGATGTCCTTTTTTCCTCTATATCTAAGCCCTCTCCCAACGTTACTGTAGATGCTCACCAGTGAAAAGCCAAATTTTTCCCAACCTCTTAAAAAACTGTTTACCCTCCTGTGCACCTACAATGGTGCATCCTCACTTCTTCTGTAGCTGGTAACTTCCTCTATAAGAGGGGAAAATGGGGAGGTTTTGGTTGTTTGGGGTGTTTTATTATTAAAGTATATAGTTTAAATACGTCACTATCTGGTAAACAGGAACATGCATGTTTTGGAATACGTATTTTAAGAGTCAAAGACTTTAGCTGATTTGAGCTAGTGTGCTGCTGCTGCAAAGATACTTTTTGGCATCAAATACACTGTCGTTTGAGCCAGAGCAAACCTTCATTGGCTTGGTTTTTTTTCCCTTCATTCTCTGTGTTCCCATTGAGAGTTATTGCAAAGTGAGAAAGATATTTTTTACATTAACTATTTACTTCAGCTAAGAACCAGTGAAAGATTTACAGGTTCCCAGATTCCCGCTTTACTATTGTGTCCTGTAAACATGGAAACTGAGAATACTATAGAAACAATGCCAGTCTTCACTTTCACCATGACCTGCTTTCCAATTTAAAAGCAGTCATTCCCATTAGCTTACTTTTATAAGCACACTTGTCTTAAGAATATTGTCATCATATCCTGAATGTTTAATTTTTTATTACTTCTAACCAACTTCAAACTCAAAACAACTCAACACTTGGTTTCAGTTTCTGTCTAAAACCTCTCTCTCTGTGCTACTGCCTTCTAAACTGTAACAAAAGCATAATCTGACTGGGGCTCAGGCAATAACAGAAGCTCTCTCACTCTACTAGGTTCTTCCTTTTTATCACCTACCTTCTGGCACAAAATATTTCTACAGTGGAGAAACACTGTCTTCTTCACTTGCTTGTCCGTTTTCACAGAGCAGACTCCAAGGATATGAAGACAGACACACTCCTTCCACTTCACAGGTCTAACAAAGACATGTCTTTGCATTTATAAAGGTGACGCATCCTTCCTCTAGGTCAAGTCATAGTTCAGCTACAACCTTTCCTCCTTTCTGTTTGAGACAATGTATAACTTAAAAATTACAACACAAGCAATTTACTATCAGATACTCTCCACACGATTTTGTTCTTACTTGCACTAGAAAGTGCATTGAGACTATTGGTGTTTTCTGTTACAACAGCGAGCAGTCAATAATTATGAAAAACCTAATCTGAACCACAAACTAAAGAAGTAGAGTACCTGAATTTGTGGAAGGCCATCTTTCCTAAAGCAAGCTGGCTGTAGCTGCATCGTGAAAGCAAGCAAATGAGATCCAAAGAACTCATGCTGTTTGCAGTTTCAAACACTGCTTTTAAATACTTCTGTGGTTGGATCTTAAATTAATCATACTTTATAGCAAGCACAGTGAGAAATCACACAGATAGAATCATAGAATCGTTTAGGTTGGAAAAGACCCTTAAGATTGAGTCCAACTATTAACCCATGGCTGCCAAGCCCACCACTACACCATGTCCCTAAGCGCCACATTTACGCATTTTTTAAACACCTCCAGGGATGGTGGTTCCACCACCTCCCTGGGCAGCCTGGTCCAGTGCTTGACCACCCTTTCAGTGAAGAAGTTTTTCCTGACACCCAACCTAAACCTCCCCTGGCGCAACTTGAGGCCGTTTCCCTTTGTCCCGTCACTTGTTATCTGGGGGAAGAGACCGACCCCCCCCTGCCCACAGCCCCTGTCAGGCAGCTGCAGGGAGCGATCAGGCCCCCCCCGAGCCCCCTCCTCTCCAGGCTGAGCCCCCCCAGGTCCCTCAGCCGCCCCTCACCAGCCCCGTGCCCCAGCCCCTGCCCCAGCCCCTGCCCGGCTCTGGCCACGCTCCAGCCCCTCCATGTCCCTCCTGCAGTGAGGGGCCCAAACCCCAACACAGGGTTCCAGGGGCGGCCTCGCCGGCGCCGGGCACAGGGGGACGGGCGCTGCCCTGCTCCTGCTGGCCATGCCATTTCAGATGCAAGCCGGGATGCTGCCGGCCGCCTTGGCCACCTGGGCACACCGCTGGCTCATGTCCAGCCGGCTGTTGACCGGCACCCCCAGGTCCTTTCCCACCCGGCAGCTTTCCAGCCGCTCTGCCCCAAGCCCGTAGTGTTGTGTGGGGGTGTTGTGACCCAAGGGCAGGACCCGGCACTTCTCCTTGCTGGAGCTCATGCAGTCGGCCTTGGCCCATGGGTCCAGCCTGTCCGGACCCCTCTGCAGAGCCTTCCTGCCCTCCAGCAGATCCCCAGCTTGGTGGTGTCTGCAAGCTGACTGAGGGTGTCAAGTAGGACCTGCCTTTCATAACCCAATGCCGGCTGGGCCCGATCCCCCTGTTGTCATGTGCCATGTGCCACATGATGTCACTCAGGATGATCTGCTCCATAACCTTCCCTGGCACTGATGTCACGCTGACAGGCCTGTAGGACCTTGGATCCTCTTTCCTGCCCTTCTTGAGGATGGGCATCACATTTGCTAACTTCCCACCAGCTGGCACCTCCCCCGTTAGCCAGGACTGCTGCTAAACGGTGGAAAGGGGGTCTGTGGGCACTCCCACAGCTCCCTCAGTACCCTCCAGCAGATCCCCTCTGGCCCCATAGACTTGTGCATGTCTAAGTGGTGTAGCAGGTCGCTAACCATTTCCCCTTGGATTATGGAGGCTTCGTTCTGTACCCGTCCCTGGCTTCTGGCCCAGGCTGCTGGGTACCTGGTGATCAACTGGTCTTACTATTAAAGACTGAGGCAAAGAAGGCATTAAGTAGCTCAGCCTTTTCCTCAACCTTTGTCACTACGTTTCTCTCCACATCCAATAAAGGATATAACTTCTCAGCATTAAGTATAACACTGAAAATGCTCTAGGAAAAAGCTATGATTAAACTGAACAATCTTTGAGTGAAGACATCCTAATTACATAAAACCATGGGGAAAAAAAAATCACTGGTTTTATAAAAGTTGGTTCTCCTGCCATTTTGCCCAAAATAAAATCCAGGAACACTAGAATACATCTTTATAAAAGTTTCAGTGCAGCATGACACTTGTTCTGTTAACTATTTTTATTACTTTTAAGGACTAGAGACTTCTCAGTGCCTACCAGTGCTCCTCACTAATGCTACAGCACCTGGAGGTGCCGGCGAGGCCAGCTTTGCAGCATAGCACAGCACAGCCTCCTGCCGAACCACGCCAGGTGTCAGCTGCCTGGGTATGGCCTTCAGTAGAAATTTGCTAGAAAAATAAAGCTGGGGACAAAGACCAGAGCAGTTCTGACTGCTCTTCCACCACACCGGTGAAACCTGTCGGCCTGCGTGCAAGGCCCAAAGAGACATACAGTTACTGCAGAGCTGTCCTTGCAGCAACCAGACCGACCCCGTGCACAGCTCACTCACACCACTCGGCTAAAAAGAGTTTGAGGGGGTCCTGGGAAAAGGCAGATGTCTTCAGGGCAGAGATGGAGCCAAAGAAGTTGCCTTAGAGGGAGGAGGGAATGATCCTTGGTGTCATCAGCTCTGAGGCCAAACCTTGCTATTTAGAAACTTCTAAACCACCATTTTCTTACTTTTCTGGTTTAGAGATACTGAAGTATCCCTGACGAAGAGCCTCAAGCACTGCTGCAGAGCACTACTTCACAAGGGCCTGAAAATGAAAATCAAACTCAAACTCAAACCCAAATATTTCTAGAAAGCTGAGGCTTTGTTTGACCTAAACTATTTGCATAATAAAAGCTAATTATACAGACATTGCTCCTTTAACGCACTTTTTTTTGTACATTACACTTCACTTACACGTGAGAGAAGGAAATTGTAATTCACCCTCATAAATTATCTTCCATATTCTCTCACGTGAAACAGTGGGAGGAAATCAGCCTATTTCGCTATCTTGATATATCTTTAAAGGTACTCGTTAACAGAAACATACATCCAGCAGGTGAATAAAGATTACTGGTCATAAGGGATGACAGGCAAAAATACACAACTATCTGATCTGAAAAAGGCCAGGCTGGAAGCCAGCTGCATACTGAACTATCCACTCTACTTGCTGTTTATTCAGCTCATGTCGGGATGATTCAACGCATCTTTACACACAACTCATACTATTCATACAACATCTTCTAGTCACAAAACCAAGCATTTTCCATTTCTTTTTCTAAACAAAGGATAGAACATTGAAACGGGAACTTGCCATTCAACAGCGGAAACTATTTGTAAAGCTGGGAAGCTGGAGACACTAGGAAGAAAAGGCTTTAATGAAACTGGCCACTGTGCGTGCCAACTGTCAAGACTTTTTATATATTCTTCCAAGGAACACTGACTGAGGCTTTTTCTGTATTTACTCTTTACATCCCCGTTATTATAATTCTTTGAATGATGCAAAGAACAAAATTAATGAGAAATGCTGTATTAGAAACAGGCAGACTTTTTTCCCTCTGCAACTAATCTGTAGCTGCACTCAGTGACCCATTAACTTATTTTTGGTTCTGTACAAAGCCAGCACCAAGACATTTGTGACTCATTATCAACTAGGCACAGGAATTCACCACTAGAGCCTCAGCTGATCCAGATCCAAAGGAAATCCCCATATGCTTGGAATTTCTGTAATACAAGCATTATAGTTGTTGCCTGGTAAGAAGAGAGTTTCCATACACAACAGAGGATATGTTTATATTTATGTTTTTGGAGGCTTGTAACTCAGCCAGAGGCAGATATATTTTCCCATGGCAGCAAAAGTCATAGCACTGACATCCAGGTAAAAACATAGTACAGTTTCAAGTTGCTACTCCAAAGCGTGGAGACAGCCGAGCTGCGATAGTTTTCCAGACCAACATATAAGCCTGCAATCCTTCTTATTATTGCCTTTTTCTCATTATGAGATCCCACATTCCGTGGCAAAAAGATGTGTTACACAAAACAGCTTTGCTCACTATGCAGCTTTCATTCATTCGTTCCCAGAGCACAGTTTGTCCTGTGCCATAGAGGAGGAAACTTACTGTGGGTTTGACTTTGGTGTCCGTCATGACACAGCATCGTGGAATGAGCCTGGAGGTTAGCCCAGCCACCGCTGCTGCGGATGGCAAGGTCTGACCCCCTCCCCCAGACATGGAGCACTCACAGCAGTGCCCTCACCAGCCCGAGGTTACTAGTAGGCAATGCAGCGTTTTACAACACACCAGCACTTACGTGATAGCTGAATGAGCAAAAGTCCTGCCTGAGAGCACATCCAATGACCCGCCAGCTGAGAAGGGCCTTCAGCAATATAGGAATACACACATACTCCACAGTCACCCTCGCTTTTGGACCAAGACAAAACTTTAGCTTACTTCCCTGCCTTTGTAAACAGCACAAAGGAAGATGGGGGAACCAAGGCAGGCACATCACGTTTTCCACTCTGCTATGGAAAAACTAGAAGGTGACTAATTAAAGATGGTGTGATAATGCATACACTAGGACAGGCTATGGTGAGGTGGAAATTTTAATTTTGGTATTTCAAATCTTTTAAGAGCTTGAATTGGCAACTTTAATAACTCTGAATTTTTGAAGTCATACAATTACTTTCAATTAATCAAAATGAGGAAAGAATGAAATATCCTTTCACAACACACTGACATGAATAATATTCAGGGAGCAAAGTGTTGACCACTAGCATAGCAATGCATATTATAACTGCCAGGCAGCAGCATCTGAGAAAGTTCTTGCTTCTATGAAGGACAGGAAATAACTGTCTGATGTCCACTGTCAGAAGCTGACTAACTAATAGCAAGGAGCTATAACAATAAGTGCTGCTGTGGGGTCTCGATTATACAGAATATGAAAATACAAGCTTCAAAGTGACCAGTGACTCCCTTGCAATTCCCCTACACTGTCTCATAGCTCTGTCTCTCCTCCCTCCATCTGAGGCTCTGAGTCACAATCCTAAATGCAAAAGATCCTCATGGATGTGGGGAGACCCAGGTGAACTGTCTGAACAGTCTGGGGACACTTGCCCCCATCTCTCTCCACTCCTCCTGGCAGTGCACCCTTAATGAGGCCACCCATGATTGTACTAAGGCTCATGCTGGTAAAGAACCTTGCTCTGGCAATATTCCTCGGACGGACATCTTGAAAGAAAAATGCCCCAGACTGTATCATGTTTTCTGCGCAGAAACACAAAATCTCAAACGTTCCCTTTTGTAATTCCCACCACCACTTTGAGAAGACTCGAGGGATGATATCCGGGTGATACTTGATTTCAATTTTAAAAACACGGTTTTGTGCACTGACTCTGTGGCCATTACAATTCAGGAAGTTTTACCTCTGCTCCTGAGTACTTCTGTGTGTGCTCAATAAGCTCTGCTAAGCAGACTTCATCACTGACTGGCATGGACTGAAAATGAAGTTTGAAAATCTCCCCACGAGTGGCTGCGTCTGGCAATGGCACGTAGATAATTCTGTCTATTCGTCCTGGTCTCAGCAAGGCCTGCAATGAAAGCATCACAGGAAAAGTTATAACACATGACGCATCACATCAAGAAAGTAAAAACCACAACTCAATGAAAAGCAACAGTGCCACCAAATACCCAACAATTTCAGCAAAAGCAAGATTCTGCAAAGGAACAATCAAGCTATGTGCAAGAGGTGTTATTCTCCTACGTTAGAATGGATCAGTCACCGAAAAAACAGTAAGGCTACGCAGCTTGTGAAATACCAGTTTATGGAAAAAAGGAATCATAAAGGAACCACAGTCATTTTCCTAAAATAATAATTTTAGGCTTGTTGCAAGGTGTGCTGGAATGTTAGGACTTGGCAGAAGGACAAGTGACAATGGACACATCCCATGTTCAGATCTTCAATCAAGACAAGTGGAGAACAAAAGTTTTTTGAAGTGAAGCTTACATTCTGGATTCATGTTGCTTTATCCCAAATTATTAGAGCCACACACACTTACAGAAGAGCAGATTACTTGGACAGTTTTAAATGCAAAATAAGGTAACAACAGACAGAGGCCAGTGATGCTCAGCTTCAAAGAGAGAGAGGAAAAAACACAGACCCGCAAAAGCGCTATAGTTAATACATTTTAGCATTAGCTTTGAACTGTTGGAAAAAATCTTGGTTTTTGCTTCTCTTGTGCCACAAGACAATTGAAAATGCAATACATGAATACAGTTACAAGCTAAGGCCCCAGCTTTGCAGTTTCATACACGGATATTGGCCCTTGCACTTTGGTTTCCCAGGGTTACTCAGATTATATATACACTGGGGAGCTGGGAGGATGACAGCAAACTCTGGGCAGCAGCAACAGACAACATGCGAGGGGACAACAAAAGGGCAGCGTGGACAGTTCAGAGCGGACGGGAGTGGAAAAAAATCTCAAGAAGAGATTCTCAGAAGAGAAGCGCAGGTCGTCAGGGAGCCAGGGGAAGCTCTGTCCTTGGGGATTTTGCAGCTCGACGAGATAAATCCAAGTCCTCCCTGATCTGGTGCTGGTGATAGTCCTGCCTTGTGCTGGAGGGGGACCGCAGGGCCTCTGGAAGCCCCCCCCCCCCCCCCCCCCCCCCAGCACTTCTGTGACTCTATGCTTTCCGGATGGGGTCAAAAAGTAAACATTAACTATATATAAAACAATTGTATCTGACACATAGGAGAAGCCAAGTTCTTAAATTTATGAGAAGAGAGGAAGCTCATTTCCCTATATTTGCAAAAATCTCCAAGATTTTTTGAAAACCATCTACAATAAAAAAATTAAAAACCCTCCCAGCCTTTCTTACTTGACATTTGAAAAAGAACCAAAACCCTGTACAGAGTGAATGCAGATAAATAGTATTTAAACTATTTCTTAAAAACTGAACACAGTTTATAAGAACCAGCATGTAACCTAAATTGTTTCTATGCTATGGTTCTCCCTTGGGCAGAGTAGTTTGAGTTCCAGATGACTAGAGATATTGCATGGCTGTCCTGGGCTGTCAGCCAATAAGTCTTTTCCCAGCCTGATCATGTCAGTGAAAGTCATGCTGAAAAAATAGTAGGAAAGAGCTTTCCTTCCTGCACAGCATTGATCAAGTTAACACCCTTCCTAGAGTTTCTTTAAAAAGACTGTTGTGGTGCTTCAGAGTGGAAAAATGTATCCTGAATGTTAAGAGATGTCTTGTTATTTTTAAAACAGAGTAAGAAAACACTCAGCAGAAAGTGCACAGCACTGCAGTGTTGCATCAGGCTATGTAAGGCTATAACAACGCTGCACTTCAAAGACTAAAGGTCCATACCCAGCCCGGTACCCTGTCCCTGGCAGTGGTTAATGCAGCATCCCAACAACTAAGAGCTAGAAGCAAGCCATCCACTGGTATCTCCTCAGTAGACCATGGTACTTTTCACAATACTCTTGATAGATTCACCAAAGAACTCCACTCACTGATGATAATTCAACCAGTGTGTAATTCAGTGTCTAAATCATGTGTGTATAAGGATGTTGCCATTTTTTGCCAACACACTTGAAAGAGAAATTTGCATGTTTCAAGACTAGGCTTGGAGGGAGAGGAATTACACTGCAATTGTGTTCTGCATGCTCTTAAGGAAATGCCCATAGCCAATTCTATTATTTAGAAGAAACAAGAGATGTTCACATGAGTACAGTGGTATGCCTCTTTTAAATCAAGGCAGGTTTAACCAGGACACCTAGATAATTAGAACATTTTCTAGAGCCAGCTTAGCTCGTGCTGATGAATGACCACGGCTGTTGTGCAAGTGGGACGGGAAAAATGCTTGATGCCAATCAGCTGGGAACAAGCACTCCATTGCGTTGCATTGGCTTTCAGTTCTGAGATAAAGTCTTCGAACACGACTGAGCATCACACTCACAAAGCACAACTGCAGATGTAAAAGAGTGAATGTATTTATTTTTTTTTGCTCAGTTACTAAAAATTGTATTTCCTCCAGTTTGTCTCAAATGCTTTGTGTTTTATATATAGTCGTAGTTGGAGGCCCAAGCTTTAAACACACTATCATTTCTTTTTGCTACAGTCAGGCCTAGGGACCTTATCCAAGATGGCCAGATGTGCTGGGAACCGTACAAAAAAAGCACAAGTCAGTCAGTCTCTGCAGCACTTGCTGCTTAAATAGACATAGACAAAAAGGAGAGGAGAGAAATAATTCCGTAACCTCACTTGAGAGAAGAGTCAAATCCCCCTCCAAATCCTTTTCTCTGGAGAGAAAAGCAGGTTAAAGTGAGAGCTGGGCTCCACCAGCCCTCCTGACAGTCCAGCCAGATGGGAAACGTGGTGACCCTGGGAGACCCTGGGCACAGCCTGACTGCTCCTCACTCTGCTGTCACCACCCTTTGTCCCTTTGGCAAGCTGCCGGCCTCCTTCCCTCTACGGTCCTGAGGAACTAAAAGCAGAGGGAGAGGGTGAGGAAGGGGCCTGCCTTGACCCATCCTGCATTACTGGAGGGTAAATCCCCAGTGAGGGGCTGTAGGTGGGCTTCAGAGCTGCTCTGCTGCCTGCTGGTCTGAAAGCAATTGCACAGCAATGACAAGTCAAGGCCGTTCTTGTTTGCAGGACATCACGTTGCCCTCTGTGGCTTTTGGTTTCTGCATACTTCTCATGGAGATACTTTTCATTCCAGGCCAAAATAATTCAGGACTCGGAGCTGAGCTGCACATAGAGGTCAGCAATAAGGGAACATGATATCCTTCTTGACATTTTTGCACACTGAAGTTTCCTCCGGAGGAAAATGAGCTCTTTCTTGGTTGCTTAGAGAAGCCTACTGTGGCATTTGATGTGGACACCTGCAACAGTGGTGTCAGCTTTAACACCAAGGCCCAGGTCATGCTGACTTCTGCTGCTGGCAGCAGTGCTGAGTATGATGGATGCTGAAACCACCTTTTTCCTCCACACTGCTTTTCGTACAGACTCAGAGGCTATTTGTCTTCTCAGTGGGGTGTTGTGTGATGCAGGCTTCCCCACAGGAAGGGGTTTGGAGGTGGATGCTCCAAGCGTGCCACGACTTTCACAGGCTGTTCCAGAAGATGGAGCTTCAGTCTTGCAATATGCACTTTGAAAAGCATGAGGAGAGCGATAAGGACACCCAGGTCACATCTGGACCAGCCCCGCTGCCCACAGGGTGCATTGGGATCCTGCACTGCCCCACTATTGGCAAGGTGGAAGGTGAAGCCGCCTGGGATTGATCCTGGCTGCTGAGCTTGAGGAGGAGGAATTGAGCAGAAGGCGGTGGCTTGGCTCTGCAGGAGGACAGGCAGGTGGGGGAGGGTGAAGAGTTGAAGCAGGGCTGCAGGTTCAGGCAGATATGAGCTGCTGGGAGTAACAAAATTAACCGCTTGCGGCTGGGAGATGCAAAACTGATTTGAGGCTAGGAGCACACAGAAGGTGGGAAGTTGATGGGGCCAAAATTAATTGATGTGTGTGCAGAGCTACATAATTCACTGATGTTGAGATGTGAGGGTTGCATAATTTATGTAGGCCAGGAAGGGCACAAATTTAAGTAATTGGGGTTTTGGTAGAAACCAGAATACTTCATACCATTAAGCAATTCTTTTGCAAGTTTATGTAATTTTTTTTGTTGTTACCACAACAGTTATGAAAGGGGTCTAAGTGCATATGCATTGAAAGGTTACTAGTGGTACACAGATACAATACTCTTCAGGAGAGCACTAGGAAAGTGGGACAGTCATCACATAATATGTAGTATCATCAACAGCAAAACCACATTTTAATTAAGAAGAAACTGCTTCTCTTTCAAAAAGAAATGCTTAATTCTTTGGTAATTAAAATTGAGTATTATTTCAAAATATATCATTGGAAAAGGTAGCTGGTTCAAAAATGTGTATTTTGTGTGTAATTATGAAGATAATTACTTCAGGAAAGAAAACTTAAACAGGTAAAGCCAGGAAAATATTTGTGGTTCCTGTTAAGAATGGAGTAGAATTAACCTTAGGGCTTTGCCAGTTTTCCTCCTCTTTTCCCTTTTTTTTTTTTAAAGCATCCATCTTTAGTTAGCTTTTACAAAGAATACCTGGTCATTTCAAGGACTGCATTGTCCAACAATGTAGAATCATAACTGACAGTAGCATACGCAGCTGAAGAGCTTTCTGTGGGGTAGAAAAAATAGCCTTCCTACTGACATACTTCTACAGCCATGCCCACCAATACATCAAAATCATTCTTAATGGTATTTTATAACAAAACACCATCATAAACAGAGAGTAACCTGACAATAGAAAAAATAAATATAACTACTACAAAAAAAAGATGTAGCAAACTGACAGTATTTTCATCAGCAAAACAACTTGCATAGCAAAATGTAAGCTGCCCAGTAAATGGCATTCTGAGGTGTGCAGGAAAAAGCGAGTTGGTTCAGCAAGTAACAAAACTCATCTGGACAATAAATGTTACTGCATGCTCTCTGCTGCAATCAATCTCCACAAGTAGGAACAGATTTTTATACTAAATTTAAGATATTTCCTTTCAAGTAAATACATTTATTTTCATGCAGAACCTAAAAAAGGCAAATAAAAGTTTAATCCTGCTTTGGAGTCCATTGGGATTAGACTACAGATGAAAATGAGAGGATTAGAAATAACAGAACAACCTGTTTCCTTCATAACTAAATCCTTCCAACTTAAATTAACAATTGCTATTTGCGAACCCTGATTGCGGTCCCTACTTACACAGACTCCGGAATACAAGCGGTACTCTATATCTTGTAACGTCACTTGGTAATGCAAATTTTTTTACTTTCATCATTACAGTATTTGATCGTATCTAAAACACTTTAAAGTCAGTCATATTCTTCGTGTAGTCTGTGCAAGCAATAACTGTTTGTGAGAACCTTTCAGTGTTTTTGCCCACATGTCAGGACAGATGTGTTACAAGTGTGGAAAGTATTAAGGTTAAAGATAGGCTGAGGAAGTGAATTTGTTAACAGCGATGAAAGGGCCTTCTCATACCATCACATTTATCTCTTGCAGGAGTGAAGTCAGCTCCCATGAAGGTGCTTCTCCTACGCTTTCGAGGCTCACCTCGGTGCCTGGTATTTTCGTTCGCACTCTGTGCCAGAGCAGGTCACGCTCCCAACACAACAGACTAGGAAGCGTTTGGCATTTTAGGATCTTTGAAAGTTTCAAGTACAGGAAGCCTTTTATCCTGTTTGCTAGACAGGCTACGGGAGGCTTTTTGCAACCATGGATTAATTACCAAAATTAGAAGGTGCTGAGGGGAAAAGACACATTACAGTATCACAATTAAGGACTTAAAAACCACAGTCCAGTGGAGAGCTAAATTTTATTGTTCCACAAGGTTTTAATTCCCCTTCCATCTGGCATGAGCTGCTTCAGGAGGCAACCTCAAATTCCTCCGTTTCAGGCGACACGCTTATTTGCTGTGTCACAAGACTGGAGTCTTGTAATTACAGGCTCCTGAGTCAAGCGATACTGCTTTTTTCTTGCCAAGAGCCCCTTTCCCCACGCTGCTCCTCCTCCCCACCTTCTTCCTTCTGTGCCAGCATCTGTCACCACCATCAGCACATGCCAACACCTCTAACCAGTTCCCCTCTTTGATGACTTGTTTGCTGGTCACCACCCTTGTACTTCTCCCAAGATCTGTGCAGATTACTCTCAGTTGTCATTACACAACAGCTACAATTCCTCTCAGGGTGGAGCAGTTTGCTTCTTCTACCTACAGTATATCCACCGCTTCAAAAACTGCATTCACAAACAGAATTTTATTAGATATTATTGGAGACTAGCTCCTACAACATGTTGCAGTCTTCTATGGTCAGTCCTTATGCAAAGACTTCACCTTCCATACAGAGTTCTAAACATCAGGCTGTACAACCCTTCCATCACGTCAGTCTTGCTGAAGACCTGGAGCATTGTGCAAGGTGACAAAAAAAGACATGATAGGTTTGACAGCAGGTGTTCAGGAAGAATGTGCACTACCAGGTGGCAGTGAGCACAGCGGGAACATTTAACTCAAGCATTAACCAGAAGTACTAATCAAAGGCACAGAACAAACACGTGGTTTGATACGCTGACAAACAGTAAACCAGCTTCAACAGGGAGACAGTTTGTATCATCTGAGTCCAAACCAAGATGAAGCGATACGGAGAGTTAACCATCTGAAAAATAAGAATGAATCTGTCCTCCACTGCCAAGCAGCCAAATGCCCCTGCTTGCATAAGATTCATCTGCTTGCTTTGCTTATCCTCCAGGTCTACTACCATTAGTTAATCCTTTTCCTTCAACCACTGATTTTTACCTGTTTTCAGTTCATTTCGTCAACAGAGGGAAACTTTTCAGTGTAATTCAATGTATCTTCTGGAATTGCTCTGTTTGCTGCCTACCAATAGGAACTAACACCTTCAGCTATCACTACAGATCAGTCTCTTAGTTATTACAGCAAAACACAGTTTACCCTACAGTTCCAGTATGCAGAAAAATAACAAATTCATCTTTCCTTATAAAATGAAACCTGGGAAAAGAATGCCTTGAATCAATAGAAACCACTGGCATCACTTGCTTGAACGATATACCCTGCTTCCGCAAGTTTCACAGCAGATCAGACATTTCCACTAACAGTGGTGACTTAAACAGGTATCAGCATTACCTAAATAACTAAGTATAAGGCAGCACTAGAAGTGCTTCAAGAAAGCAAAACTTTCCTGAGTTGATGCAAAAGCATATCAAGCCTTCACACAGCCACAGCATTCAGAATCTCGCTGCCAGACCATCGGGGTTTGGGCTGCTCCGGGCTGGAGGCAGCTGTGCCTCTGCCTTTGGGGATATGGTACCAAGAGTGTAGCACCAG
Organism: Falco rusticolus; assembly: GCF_015220075.1. Taxonomy (NCBI): domain Eukaryota; kingdom Metazoa; phylum Chordata; class Aves; order Falconiformes; family Falconidae; genus Falco; species Falco rusticolus. The sequence goes on from NC_051187.1 coordinate 121,599,377, forward strand.
CGGTTATCCAGCTGCCGTATCTCGCCTGTATAAGCTCAGGGAAGAAGCTGCTGTGTCCTCTCACCTCCTCCTAAGCTCACCTGGCCTGGTCCCTCCTGCACCATGGGCTGCACTCCCGCACCAGGCAGCAGCCGCGGTCACGCATGGAGAAGGGGCTGCGGGGAACGGGGATAGGTGGTAGGGTTACTGCCTCTCCGCCATCTAAAGAAACCGCTTGTGGATGCGTGAGGAGAAAAACGCTGCAAAAAGCCAGGCTTATAATTCCAAACACGCACAACGATGGATGCACCAAAATTTTCTTATCTTTTTAATAAGAGTAACATCAGTGTCCCAACCACTGTACCTCACAGTCTTGCCACTGACAGAGTTTGATTAATATAGCTAATTCAAGGGGAGCTATGGAGAAAGAAGACTTGAGGAGACTTGTTTCGTTGCAGCAATGAGACCGTGTAAACACAACTGTGAGGAACAATATGCTCCTTGGCCCATGCAGACAATACCAGAGCATGTTTTTATGTGGTTTTGTTCAGATAGGATTAAAATATCTCAAGAAACCAAGTTTCAATCACTTCTCTTGGCAGAAACATCTGCAGGCAGATACTCTGCAGCTGCAGAACCAGTATCTCCGTACTTTTTTTCCCCCTGATATTTCAAACAGTTAAATTGGCCAGTTGGCACAAATTACTGCAGTGCTCATTGGGAGCCAAGCTTCGCCCAGGCCTCCGTCTATAAAAGTCTAAACCTGTCAGTAACACAGCACATTTTCAATGCAGTAAAAGCAGTGCAAATCCAAGAAACCCTACTGATATGATTCCAGATACTCCAGTTTGGCACCACAGAAATTCAGCTCCAAATCAAGCCTCTTACGTCTATTCAAAGACATGGAGGCACCAACAGGGAACCCTTCCCCTGCTTTGTAAATATGGGTTCAGAAGAAACTGAAGCCATTCATAGCAGATTCTCCACAATCTGCCCATACTTTCAGGACACTCAAACACATGTTTTCAAGCCACAAACTGTAAGAAACTGCACCCGACCTCTCTCTCTATGCTCGTTCAGACTGCAGCAGCGCCGTTCTCCCCTTGCACCCGTGCTGAGCAGCAGAGTCTTGGCTCAGGGCTGTGGCGCTGGCTTCCTTTGCAAGGTAGATTTCAGACACAAGAACTTGTTCTCTCCCCATGTTCAATCTGAGCAGTCTTACCGCAGTGGTGTGCGGACAGTGGATGTCACAATTTTTGGCTGTTTTCCTGCAATTTTAGTAATGAGCAAGAGCGATCTAGTCCTTTGCTACTTGCTAGGTCTTGCAGAGAGGTTTTGATATGAAGAGGGCACTGGAACTCCTCCTCTTCTCTAAATGCTACGCAGCTCTTCCTCCCTGATTTCTAATAAAATGATTTTTAGTAAAGTCAGTTTTAACTAAAGAAAAAAATTCTATCATCAGCTAATAAACAATGTAACACACCCTCTTCAGTGTATGTTTACGTAAGAGAGTCCTCTGTGCTCCTGTCTAAGAGGTGCAAAACCTCAGGAATGTCAGTTCTTTTTTTCTTGCCCTCTTTTTTTTGGGGGGTGGGGGTTTATTAAAAGAACCCCTTTAGAAAAGATAACAATTACATGTAATGGAACCTGGAACCAGACTCTTTTGGCAATTAATCACCCAGGAGCCGTTGCAATCCTGCAGGCTGTTTCTGACAGATTTTGAGAGCTTTACAGGAATCACTGGGATAAGATGTGCCTGGGCTGGCTTCTGACAGGGACTGATCATGTACAAAGTGGATTGTTGGTTTGGGTGGATTTTGTTTGTTGTTTTTGTTGTTTTTTTTTTTAGTTTGTATATTCATACATGCGCGCACACACACACAGATGTGTGCACCCATACATACATTTCTATAAGTCTTTCTTTATGTACATGGAACAACTGCAGAACTCATTTATTAGCCCAGAGGCAAAAAATAAAAAGAAGAAAAAAAAAAAAAAGAAAGAAAGAAAAAAAAGCCTTTTCTTCCTCTCAGCAAAGTAGAGCTATCCATCACTTAACAGAGATACTTCCTGTTTTCAAGCAGTTGGGAAGGCATGACTTCCAACCCAAATACTTGGCTTGGCAAACTATTCCTGTGTTGACAGATGCTTTTATAACCACTTCATTCCACCTGAAGTTTCAGTATAAAAGGAGGTGGGTTTTGCTGGTTTTGTTTTTTGGTGTTGGTTTTTGGATTTTTTTTTTGGTTGGGTTTTTTTTTTTTTTCTGAGGGAGGAGAAAGGGAAGGCAGAAAGGAGAGGAAAGAGAAGGAAAAGGAAGGAAAATACCACAATTATAACAGCTGGAAGACAGAGGTTAGCATAGCTCTGACAGATGTTACCATGTAACCTCAAAATGACATGTTAGAGGAAAAAAATCACCACCAAACCTGTTCCTTGTAGGAAAGAGAATTTTGAACTCCTGCCAAAATATTACAATTCTCCTCAGAAGCTTTCGAACACTGTAACAATGATCTACTACATAATACAGTATTTTCCATACATAAACTATGCCTTTGCTCTGACTGATTGAATTACCAGCACAGGATGAGATTCTTTTCAGAGAGACAACTTAACCTCAAATGACAAAAATCCACAGCAGGCCAGCTCCATCAGGACCTGCCTTGTAACAGCTTTTCATCTCCTCTGTTCTGTCTCCACAGGACTCACTAACAGGGCACTCTCCAAATTCTCGAGACTGAATACTTCAGTGTGTGACAAACAGCAGAAAAAATGTTCCGCGCACAAGATGTATTTGTAAAGATGCGTGATCCATTTTATATAACCTTTTGTCGTATCAGTTTCTGTATTGCTTACACCTGGTTACTTCAGTAACTACCCCACCACAAACATCTTGATGACTTTACCTGGCTTGTGGCCAAACTTTACAGACCTGTCTAACAAACTACAAATAACCAAAGCGTAAAAGAAACATTCATAGATCAAGCCAGGTATGCGAAACAAGCTGCTTCTAAAGAATGAGGAGATCGGCAGAGAGGTAAGCAACATCAAGGAAACAATTCAGAAACAGTTTCAAAAGGAGATCAATGACTTTCCGTCATTACAGCCAACACCGTGGCAGGAAAAAAAATAAAATCGTTTCTGGTCTTCATTATTTGAAAGATCTTATTTTACTACCATGGCTCTGGAAGAGCATTTGAAGCAATGCAGTAGATACTGGTCACAATAACTTTAGGCTAAAGGAAAAGTCATTCCACTCGTAAAGAGAATAAAACCACAATATTAAGAAATATCACTCATTTGTACTTGAAATTGGAAACCAAGGTAATCGCGCCTTTTAAAAGTCTGTCTTGATGCTCACATTCCAAAAAGGCAGGGAGTGAATCAAACATACCCTGGTCTAAACCCCTCTCTTTGGGAAGTACAGCCCTCTTGCCCCTTTGTAACTAACACACACTGGGTACCATGCAGTTGCCAATACCATTTGAGACTGGCTGAACTATCTTGGGTATTTCCCTGAGGCTGATCCGCATTTCCAGTGAGGCTTTCCCCCTGCCAAGGGGATAGCTGGTGGCCTGGCAGGAGCCTGCTGAGCAGAACAAATAGCACTGGATGCCTCTGTTCAGGTCACCGAACCCCAACCACTCGTTTGATATAGGAACAACCAGAAGATACACTACAGGTTTTTAACTCACTACGCAGCAGCCCAGATGTGAGAACATGAATGAAGCCCTCTCCTCCATTCAAAAAATGCGTCTTAATCAATTTTGTAGTTACAAATTGAGGAGAGAAAAGAAGAAACAGATAAGTATATACAGTAGGAAAGAAACATCTAACCAGCATCTGCCAAGCAGTGCGTGTGCAGGGAAGCACTGCTTGATGTAGGACGTCCAGCAGCAGACATACAACATCAGTCTTTAAACACAGCCACACAGCTAAGGAGTCTTTCTGGGTCCAGAAGAGCATATCAGCGAAGACGACTTTTTGGGTCTTTGCACAGCCAGATGTGGTTACTGAGGATGCCACCAGCTTAACAGCATAGGTGACACAGTACCAGAGATACTTTCTCAAAGTGCAGGTAATACGGAAGAACTGCACGCTTGATGATAAAATCCCAGATAGCTACATGCCAGGGTATTAATATAGTCAAGACGCAGGCTGATTAACAGCAGCGGTGCACTGGCTGGGTCAGAAGCCAAGTTACTCTGCTTGAAGAAAAGGCCCCGGCAGACGTGCCTCCTCTCATTATTGCAAGCAGACAATCACTGACTTCCTCCACCCAGATGCAGGAAGACAACTGGTGGTTTTCTCCCTCATACCTGCAGAAACCGCTTTGTGTGTTGATCTTAGGAACTTGTGGGTGGTGCTGAGTTTACATAAATTACAGTGCTTACTGCAGCTGCCAACTGCAAGTGACAGATAGAGCTTGGACTCGGATTAAAATATGTACTTTCTAGTCATTAGGCATGAAGCGGTGCTGATAAAAGTCCTGAAATAATTTTACAGGTCTGCCAAATGTTTATAGCCCCTAATAGACGTGAACTGTTAGATGAAAACCTTCGGTGCCACCCAACTCACGTTCTTTCCCTACACTGCCAAGAGTTCCTTCAAACATATACGAGACTGCTGATCACTGTCCATCTGGCTTTCTCCTTGACTGTCCCCCACTTTGTGAAGTCATCCATAATATTTCCACCTCTAAGCACTTTTAAATGGAGAAATAACTTTGGTCAGCCCCTTTTACATGTTCTACAGCCAGCCTGAAGGCATTCCTGCCATGGCAGACAGTCTGGCATCAGATCTGGCTTCATTCTTACCACATATCCTAGATATTTCCATCTTCATTTCTGGATAATTTAGGAGATTAAGTCTTGTTCAACTCCCTGACGAATCTCAGTATTTGTTATAAATTCATTCCATTTAATACCTACTATTTCCTCAAGGCATTTACTTTCAAAAGCTTTTAGACGGCTGTCTGTACCTTTGGTGGATTTCCAGCTTTCACATCCAACTGTTAAGGTGGAAACAAAATTTCAGTGGTACACCATAGATCGGTTTTAAATTGTGGAGTATCAACACCTAAATCTTCTTTACGCTGGTAAATGCAGCTGCTGTCTCACTGATGTATTATACTATTTCTTTCTGGACATCCTGTTTGTTCACATCTTGCTGCCATGCAACGAGAAGACGCCTGTTTTACGTATAGCTTGTTTTTGTATCACATTACCAGAGTTGAAAATTACTGTGGTTCTCATTATCTTTATTTTTTTTTTTAACCTGCCTTCTTTTTTTTTTCTTTTTCTTTTTTCTTTCTTTCTTTTGTGCATGAGTCTCTGTTAGTTTGTTGAATCTAGGTTACCTGGAAAACCACCTAGCTGTGGTTTCTGCTAAGTAACATAACCCATGTCCTACCTGAGTCAACTTTTTATCTCCCACTCTTTCCCACTTAAATGAACAATGGCTCCAAATAGCAAAGGTAAAAAGATTGCACCTCTGCTTGATGTCATTGTCTGCATAAAGAAGTATTCATCCTGTCAATGTGCACATCAATCAAGTAAACTGCTCCTTGATCTAAAGCCTTGATGAGGCAATTACTTCTCCTAACATACCCTGTCATTTCAAGATGTTACAGACACAATCCTGACGGACACAGTCAAATATTATCTTTAAATCTGTAAGCATAATCTAGGTTATAAAACATGGGGGGGCAGGTGTTTCAAATGAGTGTTATGTTGAGTTATGGTGGGGATTAAATCTGATCAGCACATGATCTTCTATTCTACTGAACTTCAACTGATCCCTTTTACTCTGCCTGAAACAGCACAGAAGATGACCTTCTTCCAACACAAAAAGCACAGCATCATGCTAGTTACTACAGTAGTTCAGGCCATCTTTAATTTCTCCTATTCTTTATTTTGCCTTTTTTTTTTCCTCCTCATCAATTACACTTTTGTTACTGACTCCATACTTAAAAAATTCATTCATTTTTAAGAATGACTTTTTTTTCTGGGGCTGTATTCATTTATAGCTCTCCCTCTTTTCTGCTTTTGTATCAAGTCCTTCCCTTTATGATGTGAGCTTTATGATGCTACCTACTTATAGATCAATTATTTTCTAAGATAGATTATTGCACTGCTTCGCTGTTTAATATTACCATTGCTTATTTTCTTCCCTTTCTGTTATAAAAATTTGGGTTTTTCCTTAGCAGGCCTCCTCAAGTATATAAAAATATGCTGATACAATGTTTTCCTAACACCTTTACAACACCTGTTTACGCTTCTTTGCTAAGATAACCAGCGTATCTTTTTATACTGCATGTGCTTGCGGTATAATTTATAGAAATTGGGGGTTTCCCCCTGAAAGAGTATGTTTGAACAGTTAGTTTGCATAACATGCACAACTTTTACATATATAAACCAACTATGATTTATTAATACTTGAATGACTGGAGAGCTGCACCTATTGTGCCAGCTATGAAGCTGTCAGGCAGAAAGGACCAAAACAAGCCATGCTGAGCTCCTGAGGGAAATCTGTTCTTCAGATAGGCTTTCCTGTTCAGCGTTCCCGGAGTTTTACTCTTCTTCAATTTAAAGATGTCCAAATAGGTGTAAGCTTTCTAACTGAACAAGCCTACTCTCCTTATGGAATGCAAATTTTGGAAACCTTCAGTAATTTCAGGACATAAATCCTTAAGCTGCTGCTATACCCAAGCCGCACATTTTCTTAGCTAATACAGTGAGAAGCTGTTTCGGTCCCACCCTGCTGCCAGTGTCACAGAATGGCACTCTTCAGCACTGGGGAACTGTAATGTATTAGCCAAGCAGAAAAAAAGTACTTGATCACATCATCACTTAAAAGAAGCATTGTGTTTTTCCTACTAAACTTCACTGGTGAGTTACTGCTTATTTGCAAAGTTGAAATAGGAAATATCTTCAGTGTTCACAGGTGAGGTCTTCCCAGAATTTAGCAGAGTTTGATCCTGAAAGCTTCTTAAGTAATTGGTTTGGGAGTCACTTTGAATATTTATCCTGGGCTTTAATCACTGTTTAGAAATAGATTTGAAGTGTAGTCAATTTAACGTAACCATTTCACTATTCCATCTGTCTTTCTGTAGTAATACTCTCAAGGTGTTTGTAGGCATGCAACATATCATTTAAGGCAGACAATGGCACAGTTCAGGATACAGTTTAGGAATAATATGCCCAGAGCTTGATGTTGGCCAAGGTCAACGTGGCTTGCGAGGAGACACCTATCTCTTTTTTTGTATTGATCTTGATTTCCTGAAGCATTTGCAAATTGCAGAAAGAGTATTGAGACATTTAGATTACTCTAACTTAATTCACAGGAACATAAGTACTCAAAGCTGCCCTCTAACAAAGAGAAAATACAAGCAGTTGCCCTTTGAATAGGGAAAACTCTGGAGCTTTACCTTTAGGATTTATCAAACAAACCTAAGGAAAAAAAAATCCTACTTCAAGTTAGTAGCTACATTTCTAACACTACAAGCTTCAAAACTATTGAAATGGCTTCCCATATATTCTTTAGCGTTCAAAATTATACTCATATTCATTCTTCAAGTTTCTGAATCCATAAAGTCATGCTTTGACTGAAGGCTAGAATATGCAGGATCAAACAGAGAATTTGATTTTACTCAGGCTGCTCTGATAGGAAAATCAGAGTTTCAGGTTCTTTCTGGGGATGCAAAGATACAATCTTTTGGTACCAATAGCGTATGTGTGCAGAAATTGGTCTCCAAGAAGTCTATGCCAGGATATTCAGCTCCTCTCATAACAGAATCAAAACTATCCCAGAGGCTGAACTGAATTGTCTGGGTGTTCCCTGAAGGCTTGCACATATTCCCAAACCCCAGATCTGGTACATACCAGATCCTTGTGAAGAATTGTCACCATCACCGGCTTAGCCTGTGCAAAGGTTGTCTGGGAACACAGTACATTAACGAGAACGCACCCTCAAAACAAGTTCCATCCATGGACTTAAAGGGAAAACAGTGGACCTAAACAGAAAATGAAAGCCTTTTCTTGGCCACTATCACGTACCTAAGTGACCTCATTTTGAATTTCTCACACCCCAGATCCCATCAGGAGCAAAGCACATTGATCTAACTCTAGTCTCTGACGCAGACCACAGTGAACTCACAAGATGCCACTCACCCACGAGAAAATCCATTTAATGGGGACAGGGCCCTAGTGTACAGTAGTCAGGACACGCACAAAACATTTAGCAGCCTGAGGGCATGTGGGGATGGAGAAAGAAAAAGAAAGAAAGAAAAGAAAGAAGAAAGACAGAAAAAGAAAGAAAAGAAAGAAAAAGCAAGCAAGCAAGCAAGCAAGAAAGAAAGAAAGGAGGAAGTTAAGAGAAAAAGAAACTATCAGTGTTTCTGAAAATTGAGGCCAGGGTCATGATACGTGGAACTGTGAGCCTGCCAGAAGTGGCATTCCCAGAGAAAAACAGGGTCACAACCAAGAAATGGTAAAATACCATTCTGGGAGGTCTCTCTGCTCTTGAAATAGGCTTTATATGTGAAGATGGATTGGGCTAACATGAAACTGCTGAAATCTGTTCATAAGATATTTGACTTCAATGAAGGGAAGGATTTCTTTTCTTCGTCTTTTTCAAAGGACTGAAGCTTCTTTCCAAATTTTGAAAAGCCTGGCACCGCTGGAACTTGGGCTAGTTAGGACACCATCTTACTGTAGACTTCCAGGCAGCAAAACCATACTTGGCTATGCAGCACTTTTCTACACTGAATGGCAGAAGCTCCATTTCTTGAAACTTTGTGACTAAACAACATCCTAAGATTTCTGGAGAGAAGTTTAATATATATGTGTGTATGTGTGTGTGTGTGTATATATATATATGTATCTGCACAGCACATGATGACATCTCCCAGCAGTTAGTCTTTTAATCATTATCTGCATTTCTACCATTTTTTCAACCCAAAAAGCAGGAAGCACTTTGCTTTTCAACAGGAATTACTAAAGAGATTTCTTGGTGCTGTAATTTCTGCCACAAAGGTGCTGACAATTAAACAAAACCCGTTTTTAAACATAAAAGTGAGGATAATTAAAATGTAAAGTGAGATAAATCGTTCCCCAGACAGAGTTGGGGATTATGACTGTCAGACTTGGAAGCAACAACTTCTCATCTGCTCAAGGTAAGTTAAAACTCAGTTGTTGACATACAATTCAATCTCCTCTTGCAAACACGCTTGGCTTAGCATCTCTTCGTGTTTTAAAAACAGTACTTGTATAACAGAGAACACAGCTGCAACACTCAGAAATCTTCTGTTCTTAAACCACAATTACAAAACTGCCAGCATTCAAAAGTAAGTGAATCAAAAAAATGCCACCCTACAATAATCTACACAGCTGGGTGTTGGGCTCTGCACTGGAGAACTCCTGCAGCAGCCAGTCTCCAGCAACAGCAGCACATCTCTGCAGACTTTATACTAATTTCTGGTACCCCCGCGTAAAAACCAACATGAGTGTTTCATAACTCACAGGATTTCAGAATTGCTGGAAGATTTATTAGCTAAGGTGACACCCTTTTGCCCCTCTGAGAACACAAACATCCACAGACAAAAAGTTCACGAGGGGCGGTTGAAATGAATCTCAGTTAACATTGCTTTTTTATCCGGCTCTGCACATAGGAAGTGTTTCCAGAAAAATCCTCAAAGCCCTTGCACACGATGCAGAGGCTGCTCCTGTGGCACAGTACTTCAGGTTTTACGTCCTTACATCAGTCCAGCCCTAAGATGGACAAAAGCCTGTTTGGCTACAGCTGTGCTTAATTGCAGGGCTTCGCTGGGTGAGCAGTCCCAGTCCTGGCCCTCCACCTGTGAATCATGCTAACCAAAGACAAGAAAACATTTATCTGCAGAAGCTGAGGGAACTCTGATGTGTCCCCTCAAACACCAGGCTTCCCCTGTTTAGAAAATGCTCGGATTTCATCATGAAGCATCCATTCGCCTCCTCCTGCCCAAGAAGAGCTCTCCTCAGTTCAGTATCCATAAACCTGCTTAGCCAGGCTGAATGGAAACCAGTTGCGTCCCCATCTTCCCTGCCTGTGCCAACGTGGCAGAAAAGTGCCTGGAGGAGAGAAAATATAAAGTCTACATCCCTCCCAAAACTCTGGAAGGGATGGGCAAAGGTGATCTAATACAAAAGCCTGCACCTGGGAAAGAAGCAAGAGGTACTGTACTCCAAACGTGATGCAGCCACTTGGACCTTATAATTTTATTTCCGAACAGTAAATTCCAAGCAATGGGAAGGGTAGTAAAATAATTATGATACTCTGCACCACAGGAGGGTATCATAGAACTCCCCCAAAAGCAATTTTGCTCCTATCTGGTAGGTAATATTAATAAGATCGGCCTCTTACTTCAGTGGCCAGTTCAGGCATCAGATGGTGTCAGACCCTGCCCTGGGCTCAGGCTTTTGTGGCTGCACCTGGGCACACGCCAGCTTTGCGTGATGCACAGCCCAGTCACAGCCCACCCATGCAACGGGACATTTAAACACACCACATGTTGTCTGCGCAGACCTACATTAGACTGGAGATGTTTTTAACAAAGGAGATGGAGAGCGGATAGGCACAGGGGCCAGAGGGTACTCTTAATTGCAGCTATGCCCTTGTGTGTCCTCTTAAATCAAGTATGGAAGTGGTATGGTATGTTTAAAGTATTCACTGAGCACAGGAATAGAATGGCTAATGGCTGAGTCTGAATTTTTTTTCCAATTTTTTGTTTAGTTGAGATTTCAGTATCACATTCGACATTTCCTTCACAAAGGGCTACTTTCAGGTAAACTGGAAGTAGATAACATACACCCAGAAAAACAGATATTGCCAGTGAATTCAAAATGAAAATAATTTGACAAAAGACCGTGTCGATGCATCTCTGCCTATGGAGATCTATGAAGAGACTGGTCCTTGTCTCAATTATTCATCTTTCTTCCTTGAACCCAGACTATAAATGCCCTAAATAACCCATTTTCTAAGAACTGGATTTGACATTAATTATTTGTTACAATGTCATATAACACTACTGCTTAAAGAACCATGCAGAGAGTAATATACACGAAGTAAGCAGAAACTGTTCTGATCCATTAGCAAAATCTACCTTACTCAAAGTGAAACAGTAAGAAACAATTTTTCCACCACTTCTATAATTATCACCACGAAACTACTGAATTTAACAAAATTAAGAACTATTTCTCACTTGTTTCTGAATTCTGACTTGATAAACCTTGAATAAAATAAAAAGTCTTTTAAATTTCTATTAATTATTATATACTAAAAGGATACTAAATTATCATAATACAGCTGATGTTGCTATTCACATTGCTGAAATGAAACTCGACACACTACAAGTTATATCAGGAACAATTCCTTTAACTTCCTATTTGTATTTTCTTTTAAATTAAGACAGACTCTTGGAATATCTCAAAATATTTTTTTCTTTTTAACCATTACTTATTTCCTGCTGTTTTTTCTTCAGGTTTTCATTCCTGTGAATTTCAGTGAAGCAGCTGTAAGAGGTAACAATTACAGCAAAAACGCTTAATTACCCAACTAGCTTTTAAACAGTACCTGTGGGCACATACAGTCCTCACATGAAGGTACTTAAAAGTAAACCCACAGGAATTATTGTTAAATAATGGTACGATTATCAAAGAAAATTATTCTCTGTGAGTCATTTTACATTAATTACAATATATTATTTGAAAAGTAACATAGATGCAGTTTGTTCTGCAACGCTCCTAGGAGAGTTTAATGAGCAGTCCCATTAGGAACCATAGGCAGGAGCTGGACTGACACAGCTCTCACTGCCTGCACTAAATCCTCCCCATGTATGCTGAAGTCTACATTGAACTTGGCAGGAATGAACTGAAGCAATAAAACTAATGAAAATCAGTTACAAGAGGCTACAAACAGCTGTAAAATATTTAGAGAAAACCATGGAATTGAAGACCTGACCAGACTTCCAAATCCCATTTTCTAACATTCTTAAAATACCCACTCCGCTTTTTAAAAATCTCTCCAAACAACGGTTTGATTTAAGAGTACACTTTAAAAAATCTGAGAATTAATTAAGAAAAAAGCTATTCAAATACCATTTATAACTGATGGGAGAGTATCACTTAGGCAACATTTATGAATGTATAAAGTAGAAAAGCAGCCGTTAATCTCTCTGATTTTCACCCTTCCATCAGGAAACTGTATCACACACGTCTTTTTTTAAGACAAAGAACCTCCTCTTCTACAGCAGCCATCATTTTAATATGAGATTTAATAGCACACATAGCTTACATATTACTCACATGTGCAATACTGTGTTTGTATGCATCAAGCTCAACTGGAGTGCTGATTGTTCAGTTCTATGAATTAAGACTACAGAGAATTTTTTTTTCACAGCTTCCTTTGGATTATTATTATTCACAGCACCCTTCCATTACCTCCCCAAATTCCTCACTGACAAGTCCACCAAAGGGAGAATCACTGTAACTATGTACACTTAAACTTATAAGACGTAAGAGCCCCAGCCTGCTGTTGTAAACCAGAGTAGTTCCGCTGTTGTCTTCTGGCACTTTGCTAATATTTACAGCGGCAGAGGCTAGTCCCAGAAATTAAACACTGGCCAGTGGCTTCTCCATGATATGAATCAGCAAGTTTACATAACCTCAAAATCCTAAAACTTGGGTGGTTGAATATTACTCATTATCCCATCACCGACTCCTTTCGGCCAGCAGGGAATTCCAGAATTCGGAAATTATCTCTAACTCACTGTGATCAACACAAGGATTACAGACTGCTCTATTCTGCCCCAGGGAATTAAACTCCAAGTTAAAGAGCTTCCTTACCGAGCTAAAATGTAAACCAGCACTGTTTCTACCACAGAAGAAAAGCACCTGGAGTCAGAGCCAGACCATGGAGGAGGGAACACAGAAGAGTGGGAAAAACAGATGAGCAAGAAGAGAACAGGAAAAGCCGGAAAGAAGTAAGTAGAGACAGAATATTTTCCATTAAGATAATGTCAAAAGAGCCAAAGACGTCAATACGATTCACGCACATGAGCAGTTCTTGAAAGGATCTGACACAGTTAGCACTTCAGTTTGTCGGTGAATGGAAATGAACACCAGTAGCTAGAGCTGCCCAGACTTTTGCATCCCTTCATTTCCTGGGGAAGGCTTTAGGCTAAGAACTTTTGGGTCAGGAAAGCAAATAAAAGACTCAGAAATGGTAACAGGGTGCCTTCCTGGAGCTTCTGCTTGGATATCGTAAACTTTGGTGGAAACACGTTCTGCAAGTGTCCTGGCTGAGCTATGTCCCTTGGGATGCACGTGGCTGTCCCTTCTGCTGTGGACCACACAGCTCTGTGGGGCAGCTGCTGGCTGCATGGTCCCCGAGTGTCCCCTGTCCTGGTTCTGGGGACACCCAGCACTGACCAAGAGCAGACCGGGGAAGCACGTGAGCTACAGTACCTAGCAAGCACAGCAACATTTTCAAACCAAGTCTCTACTATCATATACATATAACACAGAATGACAGGTTATCCTTGTATATTTTGACACAGCATTAGAAGCAGGACTTGCAAAGCTAGCCAAATACCTGAGGCTGAATCCCCAGCACATTAAAAGCCTATTTACTATTGCCTATAATGCTATTTTTTTATATATGTATGTGTGTATAAAAATGCAAAAGGAGATCCATATGGAATTAATTGTATTGTTAATTTTCTGTGGGTTTTTATTTTCTTTTTTTTTTCTTTTTTTTTTTTTTTGTACATAAAAGAACAAGGTCAGTGTTTTCCAGAATTACCCACTTGCTTTATATGATGAGAAAGGAAAAACGTTCCTATTACGAACATTGTTTGGGAGAAAACAATACAACATTTATGGGAATTTTTCTCATTTGACTTTAGAAAAGGAAACATAGTAGAAAAAACACGTGGAAGAGTACAAATTTTTATGTGAAATATCAGTACAGACATCTACCACTGGAGCTAATAAAAGCAGCAGCAGTCTCTTAGGTGGGTCACTCACCACAGAAAAACAAAGAATATACTGTGCTCTTGGGCTTCACAGCTGCTTGATTTCATAAGTAGGTAGAGAAACCTAGATTCTATGTGACATTTAATGTACCAGTTACAAGATCCATCTGCTTGATTTTACCAGTATCAACTTCTACATCAGTTCTCTCCCATTTGTTTAGCTACTTGATACCCAGCTACATGGATGTCATTGTTCTCCACTCTTCTACAACTCTGGATGCCCCACTCTCAACTTTCAGTCCTCCGAGTGCATCAGCAATGCCAGAATAGATCACACCCAATGACAAGTGTTTAATTTAGATGCCATACTCCATCAAGCCTCTAGCATACATGCAGAAATCAAGGTTTACTGGAAGTAAACTCTGCTCAAATCTGGACAGATCTTTGACAAAGATAACAAAGGGTACGCACATAACAAAAGTTCGAAGTCGCTCCTCTAGTGTACGAGGGGTGACAGAGCTCCTCAACAAAACCGCTGTCAAAAAACAAAACAAAACCAACCACCCGTATCAGTATGGGCAAGCCCAACAGCTGGGAGAAGACATTGTTTCCCTGTTAATTTTGTCCTGAGAAACACAAAAGTGGTGGTTTTGCTGACATGAAGAAAGCTTGAAGCAGGCAATGGTCACAATGGTCAAAGAATCATAATGTATAAAGATTCCTATAACTGGCCCATTTGACAAAGATTTGGATAACTTTAAATATAAGACAGCGCTATCTAGATCACCTGTAATAATCCTAAAAAGCATCTAGGACTTTGGCTTCACTAAGGCAGGAAGCATGCTTGTGTCACCCTGCCTCGTCAGTGAAGAGGCAGTATTTTCAGAATTAGCTGATTGAAAGGAACTCCACAGACTTCACTGAAATGTCACGGGGGATGATGAACCGGTGTTACTTTCCCATGAGTTAAAAGAGGTGTTAAAACAACGAGCGATGTCTGTATGAACCCCATCGTTGATCCCACATTTACTTAAATATCTTTAAATCCATCCAATTCTGTCTGTTACCTATTTAAAATTAATATTAATGAGAGCTTTTAAATTAAAAAAGGAAATATATCCCTATGAGTAGAAGATGGTAGACAAATTGGTAACGTATGCGTTCAATGAGCCAAAGCACTGGTGTAGGTCATTCCCAAGAGTCATGCCCCACTTCTTTCCAGGCAAACGCTCGCTGCCGTAACACCAGTCCAAAGTCTAGAGAGCACAAAGAGGAACCCATCATTCCCCAGTATGTACCTTCTTTATTACCAGTTATTTATAAAAAACGCAGCCTCCAGAGATGCCACTAAGTCTTAAAACGCCATGGTGTATATACTTCATAACCACAGTTTATGCCTGTTAACAGTATCATGGGTAGACACCTACTTCTGCACACTGCCACAAACTACATCTAAGTCCCTTGTCAGTTTATGTCCAACGTATTTTGGTGGTGTTTGGCTTATTCTAAGGTTTATTTTATTTATTTTTCCAGCGCACTGACATTCCAGATGACAGCTCCAGAAGTGCATTCACATTCCACTACCTCTATTTAAAATATTTCAAAGGTTATAGTAAGCAGAGGAAAGGGTAGCAGATACAGATAAGCATAGTGAACCACATACAGCAAGGGAAAGTATTGCTTGCCTTTGATGAGGTAAGTAAATAATTAGCTACACATAAGGCACTTCACTTTGAGTCTCTCAGAACAGTGTTACACAGGCAAAAGCTTCTGAAGACTTTAAGAAGGGAAACACTCAAAATTCATCATCTCCCTGTGCAGGCAACATATCATGCCTGCCAAACTAGACATAAGATCTTGAAATATTAAGCTGATTAAGGATGGGAACAGTTTTTCTTGATAGACTGCCTCATAAATAAAATCAGTAATTTTGCTAAACCCAAAGTATTTCTTGAGGAATGTGCTCACTTGGACAAAAGGGATGGGGGGTGGGGCAACAGCATAAGCACGTGAGACAAGGGCCTAAAGAAACCTTATCTTCAGAATATTTCAGTGATTATTTATTTCTTATTTAAGGGGAGGATAAGTCAGACTGTTGTGTCATGACCATAAGTCTCTTAACTGTCCAATAATGCACCACAGTGAAATGGGGTTCATCTGGCTAAATATAGATACCTGTCTTCGAGCTTATCACCTTGAGCACCACTGATAGTCAGAGGAGCTCAAGGCATAATTAATTTTTTCATTAAAAAAGATAAGTAAATTATGTTAATTATGTCCTGAATTCTCTATTTGACTATGAAAGTGCAATAGACTATAAAGGGAATCAGTTTGATTGGCTTAGTCAAATTGTTTTCTGTTCTTCACTGTTGGAACATTTATTTTCACCATCATGATCATCATTACAAACCCAAGGTAAATATGTAAGAAAAACCATAGCCATTTAGTATTACATGCTTTTACACTAATAAAATTATCATCTTATTTGTGTACCCCTTAACACGTATTCTACAAAGTAATTTCAGCCTCTGGATAATGAATTATAGTATATAACAGCATAACTAAGAACAAAGCCTATTGAAAAGATCTGACTAGTGGCAAGATGCTAATGTAACAGTAGATATTAAATAGGTGTAATATTTCAAATTATTTGGTATGTTTTATGTTAAACTATAAATGATGAAAGTCCAGAAGTGCAATGAATATAATTTTGTTTTGTGTAGTCACAAGATAAATTTAGACAATTAAGCTCTCATTAGTGTTTTTTCTCATTTTATTTTAGTTTTTGCTATAATGACCATTCTTCATTTAAAGCCTATTCTCTATAGTGGCTTATTTAGGGAAATTTTGCTGAACACAAATACTCCATAGTAGATTACAGAAAGTCTAAAACTCTGTGAAAACAAAGGGTGCTCTGAGGATGGAAGAGAATTTGAGTCAAGAAATACTGGAAAAATTCAGAATAAAAACAAGTTATCGAGCACTGATATTAGCTGCTAGGGCTTTATAAACCCTGTGCTGCCTCTTAGCCTTTTGCCTTGGGCGGTTTCTGGTTCTCTAGGAGCTACTGAAAGCACTTTTCACCTCCTATCAACATTTGGTACTACAGACCCTAAAGATGCTAAAGAATTTGTAGCCTTACTTGTCCTGTTTGTTACAGACTGTTTTTGTGTAAGATCCTGGCTTTCACATAGCCTCCCTAACCCCAAGTAGCATCTCACCAGTCTACAATATTTTGGTGTAGGCCAATAAAATTGTTTTATATTCTTGAGTCATTAAATGGTTTTTAAAAAAAAAACAACACAACACTCAACACCCCACCAACTAACTAACATCAGAGCGTGATTTAAGACCAAGCAAGGAACATCAAAAGATATTTCAACATTGTTTGATGCTCCTCTCTTGGCCATAAGCCTTCCCCAGTTTCACAAACAGAGGGTAAAACAAATATTTCCAGTTACACGTATGCTCACACGCTCTTGGCTAAGTGAGGCCAGACCTTTCTCTGTTGACTAAATTGGTATGCCTTAGTTGCCAATTGGCTTCGAATATTTCTCAGAAATATGAGGTTCCTCCTGCAGCAATACCTAGATAATGAGGGACGATTATGAGATGAAAACATACTGACTTCCAAAGGAGAATAAATGGATATGAATACAGTGCGATACAGTATGAAGAATTTTATCGCCATATAGGCGATCGCAGAACACAAAATTCTCCTCAAGGAATTAAGATAATCACACAAAACCTACGGACTTGTAGGGGTACTTGAAAGTCTGTGCTTCATTCAGAGGAAAGTAAACTGAGAATTACCCCCATCACTTATATAAGCAAAAGCTATCAGTGAAATGAGGGCCAGCTCCTCAGTGCATCCCATCCTCTCCATCGCCCCGTCCTGGCCTAGGCACCTCCAGACAACAGGCAGAGAGCCACAGGAATGCAGGAGCAGGAACCCTTCGGTGCTGTTGCCTCTGAGATAATGAGGAAGACTCGACGTCACGTGAAGGAGAAGCAGCATGACTGTGCTGTCAAAATTGTTCCAACAAACAGGTAGAAATTTCAAGAAAACGTTTTACCCTTCATTGCATGAAGTCCAAGCCTCACAGACATCAAACATTTTGAAATTATTTCCTAAAGATCCATCATTTAAAATGGTTTTTGGCTACAAAATTGTGCATAAACGAAGTGGAAAAATAAACTATTATGAAAGTACAGATATTTGCAAAGAAACAGATGTAAATACATCTCCGTGACAGAGGAAACACATGCAGGAAAATTTCTGCAAGATTTTCTTCTCCGAAACTAAAAATAATTAAAAAAAAAAATGTCAGAGGGAAACAGTCAGAAAATGGGATACAGCTATTTTCTGAATAGCCACAGATGTCCAGAATTATCGAGAACATAAAATAAAAAACGAATGAAGGTATTTTCTACAGAATAACTGACAACAGTGTTTAATACTATTGCTTGATATTTCCTGAAATAGTTACTGCAACTTCCACGTTTTCAAAAAAGGTTTCCAGCATTTGTTTGTTTATGGGTGCCTCTAGTCTTTACCGTAAGGCAGTGACAGGCAGCCTTTAATGAAGTGGTGTATGGCTGAGTAAATGTATTCACTCCCTGACCTGCAAGCCCATTTGGATGCTTTTAGCCCCTCTGGAAGCAGTAGCGGCAGCATAAGGCACCAGCGAGATAAAGCAGTGTTGGCCAATTACCAACGGTGTCCTCTCACGTCACCTGACAAAACACAGCAGCTGCTTCTCCTGTTTTTGTACCTACGATGAACTTCGGTAATCTCCTCTCTCCACGTACAAGGGAACATCTTAAGGCGCCTGGAAGCCACAGAAGCTTGGCAAACCATTTGGCTCTGTTTTAAATATTATGTAGATTATAGAGGACAGAGAACAAGTTTTACTTTGTAAATACAATTAACAACTGTTAAATCTTTACCTTTGCACTCCGGTTTTTCATTTTAACAGTTTAATCTCTGAGTCATACAAGTGTGTCCTCGTTTTATTTGTCAGACACAGAAATCCACATTCTTTTCCCCAAAATGTTTGTATTCCCAGCCGCGGGCAAGACACACGCTTGCCATTCTGGTTTCTAGAATAAATTTGCAGCCTGGAAGACCAGACGGAGGCTCAGGGAAGCTACTGCCTGCTCATAACTAAGACGACTGAACTGTCTTCCAGTAAAGTCTTTCCGTGTTTAAAAGCCAGTGAATAACTGTCTTTAAAATAAAGGACTTAAGTCTTTCCTTCGACCTCGGTTGATCAAAGTGCTCGAGCAAAGGATTTAAGATTGCCATTTTGAGAACCTTTTCCTCTCTTTTTCCAAGCCACAACAGCAAATCTAATAGTGCTGTAAGATCTCACCAGAACATGTATTTGAGAATAAAGGACTCTGGGAGACATGGGGGAGCTCTAACTGAAAAACTCAAACCTTGGTTAAGTATCGAAGGTACTACATATCAACACAGGAGGCTGCCAGACAGGAAAGATAACTTCAGCTGCTTGAAAGGAGTAGATGCAACAGCAAAATGCCTGAGCTGGACAAATAGTAAAAGTCTACCAACTACCTTCTCAATGTAGAGCTGCTGGTAGCTGTGTGAACAGGCAGGAATCCTCTTGAGTGATAATGATCAGCAGATGTAGTAAGCACGGTATGTTTTTGCAGTGTCTTTACCTCTGTGGTTATACTGTGGTCTTCCAAGGAACCTAATGGCTTTTCATGCACCTAGAAATCCAGAACACTAATTAAGCCTATTAAATATTAAGCCTATTAAAATGTTTTAGATTGATTTGTCAGTGCCTAGAATACTGTCCTCTAACTTTATATTGGCTAATAGAAATCAAGGACCTGGGTGTGCAATTCAACATGCAGGTTTTGGCAGTTGTAAACCTTTTTCTCCGCCTGCCTGCTTTAAATCTCTGTCTTACCAAACAAAATAAATGAAAACAAAAATTCAGAGAAGGTGAGACTGTAACAGGCTATGCAAAAAGCTAAAGGCTTTCAAATGCATGTGAAGCAGAGATGGAACCACTCATTTCAAATTAAGTAATGAACGACATAAAAGTTTCCATTCTAATAAAAATAATTGTTAATTATTGATAGCTTCAGTGCATTAATCAGCTGCTTGAAAAAAATGTTCTCCAATCAAAATCAGGTGCAATTGCTTCTAAATCCTTCCATGCCCTTGCACATCATCTTGGAAAAAGAAGCAAAAGTAAAAAGTTTACTCAGGGAAACAGCACAGTCCTGAGAGTTAAAAATATCAGAGAAGAAAGAACATTCTGCAATACACCAGCACACTTTTCCTTTGCTGTGCAGCTTCATCTGTGCAGACAACATAGTCCTAATTGATGTTTGTACAGAACACTGGTAATCTTGCCTTTGTGCATTGTATCAGGCACAGGTAAAATTAGCCCACACTATGCGAGGACAGGTAAGAGATTTAAGTAAGTCTTTCATTCCAAGCTGTCTAACTGGAAGAAGTAAGTCATTAGGAAAAAAAATATTTGGAATCTCCAAATATTTCTTTGACATGATACAACCTCTTTCCACAGAATAAAAATTTTACGGGAAAGCCTTCCTTCCACACGCACCTTCTATTTTTGTACACACCCACCCCATTTTTTAAATAACTGTAGCAAAACATATGAAAAATTAAAAAACAATTGTTTGAGTTTTGGCAAAGCTTAAAAAGTATAGGCAAGTCTAGAAAACAGAAAGCTAGCCACATGATAATGATAACTTTGTTCTTGTATATAGGATGAGTTGTTCTTAGCACTCTAATTCAGTCTTTGCCTGGATTCACAATTCCCAGGTTTCATACAAGGGTTTGTGTTTCTCTAGAAAGGTCAAGTCTGAGAGGTTTTTCATCCTGAAATAAAAGGACACTAGCACAAAGCTGCAACATACAAGGTAACGGAAATTTGCTTCAAGCAGGGTGTGACTTAGACCAATTACGTGTACCTGTTGCATGTCATCTCTCTGAAGAGGTGCCAAGCCCAGCCAGACTAAATCCCCAACGCACTGCTGGATGCTAGGGAAGTTTCTGCGTTAAGCACTGACAGCACTACCCTCCACTTCGCTTCAGCCACAGAGAACAGTCATGCATTAGGAAGGGGGTGGCTTGCACGGCCTAAGAGGTTGTTTTTGTCTCTGCATTCCAATGGTGAAATTTAGAGATGTCCATCAGTAACCATGTATGCACAGGTGCTGCATCTGCTTTTCCCACGGATCCATGAATTTGGCTCTGTGACCTTTTGTTTACTAAATCAACTAGCTCTCCAATATCTTTTTAAGGACCCCATAGGTGTTAGTGTCTCTACTTGTTTTCTACTCTTTAAAAATTCTGTTTCCATATTAATAAACCAACTTGTTAATCGTTCCAGTTCAACTGCCTATTGGATGTCACATGCAGGAAATGTTCTACACAGCACTGTCAAGGAAAATGAACCTCCCACATGGAGGGAGGCAAAGGCGGGGCAAAATATGACAACGAATGCATATAAAATTATACAATCCATTATATAAAATGGATAAAAAAAGGTTGTAGACAGGTGGGGGTCAGTCTCTTCTCCCAGGTAACAAGCAACAGGACCGCCTCAAGTTGCACCAGGGGAGGTTTAGGTTGGATATTAGGAAAACTTGTTCACTGAAAGGGTGGTCAAGCATTGGAACAGGCTGCCCAGGGAAGCAATGGAATCACCATCCCTGGAAGTGTTTAAAAAATGAGTAGATGTGGTGCTTAGGGACGTGGTTTAGTGGTGGACCTGGCAGTGCTGGGTTAACGGTTGGACCTGATGATTTAAAGGCCTTTTCCACCCAAATGATTCTATGATAGAACAGCAAAAAGTACTATTTTCTCCAAAGCATTCCACCAAAAAGCTAGTAGGGATCTTTTGAATCATGACCATGGTTTGTTTAAATAGGATAAATCACAAAATGTGAGTAGGTAAGTCAGCTAGGGAAGGCGTATCTAAATTTCATACCACATTTCAAAATTTTCCAAGGCACTTTAGGAGTGTGAGTCCCAAATAACCTGATTCTTTTTCACTTCTAGTGACAAGTCAGGCCCTCCACTCTGAAAAAGTTTGAGCAAAGTACTTTTGAAAGTGTCACCTTCAGTGAGACCATACCATGCTGAATAAATAATATAATACAAAATATCTTTATTACCTAAAGAAACGACTACAGCTCAGGCAATTTTCTGGGACACCTTCAGCACAGTTACTAATAAAGTTTCATCAGCTGGAGGGCAAGGGGGAAGAGACAAGAAGAAGAGTCATTTCGGGAAAAGTAATTTTCCAAAAATTGTTTTGAGAATAACTCATTCCTGAGTGCTTGCAATCCAGGTATGTGCCACACATGACTTTGTGTTTAAAGTGCAGTTGAACTCCAAAGGGGAGATGGACGGAGGCTGAGAGATTTATGTGATTCTAGACTTGTTGGTTTTACTATTAGGTGGTGTGCAGCTCTGATTTAAGATGTGCCGAGCAGGCCTTTATATAAAATAGCAATAAATTAGTGATGCACATGTAGGTTTACGTGTCAGGAGTCCAGAGCACTGAATGCATGCTCAATGAGTTTTATAAATCTGTGTAAATAAATATAAATGAAATCACACTGTGGGATGTCCCTGTCTTGTGTGTCTCAATAGTATCCAAATTAGACACAGTCTATTTTCAACGTGTTTACAAATATGCTCACAGAAACACACTAATTATCAGCCTGAAAAATCAGCTTGGGTTTTGAGAACCAATTAAGTTCCCTGTGGGTTCATTTTTGTCAGGAAAGTCAGCAGAGACAACTCAAAACATACACAGGCAGTGTATCTGCTGCCTGAGATGAGATTTCTACAATTACTTTTTCTGACTATAAATACTCTTAGTTCATTTCTTCTTGCTAACTTTACATTTCCCATATATGATTCATGGTGTTATGCCAAGGTCACCCAGGTCCTTGGTATTAAAAGGTTATATAAACACATCCCTGAGGTAACTAAAATGAATCAGATAGGCAGCGGACAGAGTGCAGGCCTGAACTTGGAAAGGGAGGGGGTGTGAAAGCCAGACCCTTGACATTAACAAAAAAAACAATTTAAAAAAAAAAAAATTTAAAAAATCACTTTCATTTGTAACTTCACACAAAACAAAAAGAAATGTGGTATTTCTGGGAAAGCAAATCAGCAGGAAATGTTTCCTTTAGGGGAGGGAGGAGCAGAGAGGCAAAAAGGCAAACCCCCCCCCCCCCCCCAGTATTTGTGCCTCTAGAAACTACGTGAGGAGCTCTCAGTACCCTGCGTCCTCATGCTATGCCCCAACCCCTGCCTTAAATTCTGAGCACTGACAAGGACTTGAGGTTGGCGCCTAACCTCAAAGTGCCATTTTGGAGCTGGTTTTCTGTCGGGCAAGCTACTTCACAGGTGAAACAAAATTAGAAGATGAAAAAGTTGCACCCAGGACTATAAAAGGATCAAACAATTTCCTTTTCTGTAGTATTTCTATTAACCTTGCTGCACTTAGCTACAATAACCAACATTATGCATAAAAACACTGATAAGAGGGATGGTGCAAAACAGTATCAGACAGTAAGACTAATAACTTACAACTCTACATCTTCAAAATATTGTAATATTAACAGCAACAGTTTATGTTTCTAACATCTCTGCAAAACAAGGCACATCACAGTTTTGCAAGTGTGGGAACTGGAGAGCACAGACTTTTAGTGGTTTGTCAGAAGCATCCTTCCTAGGAAGTCTGTGTTCAAATTAGAATTAGCATACAGATTTTTTGCTTCTAGTTTTACATGTGTGCAGCTTTTTAATCCTAGGCCTCCAGCAATTCCTAAGTTCTTATAAACTTCTATATCACTGCCACAGATCAATCAAGAGCAACTCTAGCTCTGCAGTAAAACATCAACGTGGAAAAAGCAAGCTGCAGTGGCTGGCTTAGTAACAAGCTGTTGGTGAGCAGTTTGTGTAATAGCACAACACTGCTGGCCAACTTTGATCTCTATCACAGAAAAAAGACATACCTTTATCACAGAAAACACGTATTTCCCTGAAACTTACACACACCAGCTCCAGCTACCATCTGATTCAGGTGATTTGGGCTTTGGCACTAGACTCGACCAAAGGAATCCCAGCAGAGGTGGGGATGCAAGCTCCGCCGCAAGCCCAAGTGGCTTGAGCAACACGTCCCTGTAAATTTGAGCTCCAGCTCAAGTGCAGGTCATGTTGCTGCTCACGGCTGCAGATCCTATGTTAAAAGTAAACGCTGGTCCCTCTCCCAAACTAGCTATAGAGAATCTTTTCTTTTTTTTTGCCAAGATACTAGCTGAAGATGAGTAGGATGAAAAGGCTTTTACGTGCTCTGTGATTTCTGCAAGGATGAACTGGGCAGAGAAAAAATAAAACAAGAATACTTGAAAGCTCAAGCACACCAGTTTGAAACTCAAAAAGCAGTGGAGTATGTCACCCAGTATGCCTGAGCATTTCCCAAAAATCCTGTTTCCATCAGAAAAAAAAGCTCTCCATGAGACAGAAGCGATTTGTGCAGGAAGTCTAGGTTTGATTATGGTCCGAAGTGTTTTAAACACTTTAAGAGATTTTTACATTGTCCCTCGGTAAACCCTTGTTTTTCCCTCACTTAAATCAATATTCAAGTAGATCCGCAATAGCTACTGAGAGTCAATAAACAACCTATCTGCATACCCACACAAGTATTTTTCATGGAAATATATATTACCCAGTCCCATTTTACTTCTTGCACTGCCTACGAGTAGGTGGACTTCTAAAATTCTCGTAGACTGTAAGTGTGAGAGGGAGTAAAAACTATTATTGTTCCCACCAACCAGTAATCAGCAAGCTCAGTATATCATCCCCAGAGATAAATTTTGTGATTTTGATGGTTTATATAACAGCCAGGTTCTGAGCACAACTCCTCAAAGTATGCTCATCTACATTTCTTCTTGCCTCAGTCTTGCCGTGAATTCCAAAAATCTCTCTCCCGATACTTGATTCTGCTTTGCTTTGAATGCCTGTTCTTTCTATTACTCATCAAATAAGACTCAAAGCATAAATGGAACGAGGTGGCAGAAACTAGCTTCCAGCTCTAAATTCCTGACAGTACAAACCAAAGTCTGTAATTTATAGTTTTAAAAAAAACAAAGCAATGACTTCTTGTTATTGTTACCTTTATTTGAGAGGTTACAGCCAAAAACTGTCCAAATTCCAGACAGTGCAGGAACAGTCACACTTTCTCCTGCCAACTTACAGCATGTTACGACAAGAATAACTTTTTGTAAGAGGACAACATGTTTGAGGCTTTTTCAGAGCAGCAATTCTTTAAACAGTGAAATAAGAAGCACTATCTATATTCACTGACAAACTGATAACCAAACATCTGGCATGCAACTTGCATGCTCCCAACGAGATCAACACCCATTTCCTCTGCTCTTGTTCTTGTGCTATGGATCATCTTTTCTGGAAATCTCAAGATCTGGCTGATGTCCTCCACTGCAAGTTCATTCTCCCTTTTAATTTTTCCACATTCCGAGCTAAGTCAGCTCTGTTTCCTCCAACCTCAGTGAAAACAACTCCCCAAATCCTAAGAACCTTTTACCAAGTCTTCATTCAGTGCTCCTCCTTGCCTCCACTTCCTTCCCACAATCAATCTAGAAAACTTCTTCCCATAGAAATTATCAAAACATAATACCTTCATCTTTCCATTTTCCACATCACTTTTAACTACAAGTCTTTTTGCTTGCATTTCTGTGCCAGCTGTAGTTCCCCTGTTCTCACCCAGCCTCTTCATTCTCCTTTACACTCCTATACTTGTCCCTCTGGACTCATCCAACTTATCTGCTTAGGTCCTTCAAATCCACAGCTGTCCTGTCCTCAGCCTTTTGGATTCTCTGACGCTCTGATTCCACAAAACAGAGTTTCTACCTCCCTAGAAATCATACACTTTATCCCTCTGCCCCAATCCCAAGCCTCTTCCCACCTCTAGATTCTTCCAGTTCTCATCCCAGACTGTCTCTAATCGACATTTTCCACCTCAGCCTCTTTCAAACATGTTCTCTGATATCATGCTCCTCACCAATATTCAGACTATTTTTCCCCATCTTCCAACAACGTCACCTGACATCGATACAGTCTTCCCAAAACTTGGCCGTAAGCATCCCTTCCACCAGTTTCCTACATTTTGATTTCCTGGTGTGTGTGTGTGTGTCTTGTGGCTCACTGCCTTTGTTACTTTTCTCTTCTCCCCTCACAAGCTGTCTTTCATCATGCTCAACCATAAACATAAATACAACTACCATTTTCATATTGAATACTCAGATTTTCTCTGTTGCATTTTTTTTCACTCTCTTCTTCAAACTTATTGAGCAACAACTCAAAAAATCCTTGCACAGAGCCACAGTCAGCTTGGGAATGACATGGGTACAGCAGCTGGTTTACCTCCATCACTTTTACCACTCATTGAGAATGAGAAAGTTATCCTGTCAATCAAGATCATAACCTGATCACCTCTGACAGCCTTTTTCCCCGAGTTCTTCACACTTCACATGAGATCTAAACTTCACACGTTCTTTCTGCAAAATATTTCAAAATAGATTCGCTCATTATCAAAATACTGACTCCTGCTTCACCTCAGCCCATAATGATGTCCTCCATTACTGACTCATTGGATGCCTGGTGTACTTAAAAACAAACATACACAAAGCAAAATCTAAAACATGTTACATCGCCTCCAACACTTGGACTTCTGAGCGTTTTTTGCCAATAATCTTTATTCTGCATGTGTTATCTGCACTTCTTCAGACTCTTCATAGCTAGGAAATACATTCACATTAAATCCCACAATCTTTACAAAATTTGGCTCCTTAACATGCTGAGGCCAGTGTACGATGTCTTTGTTGCTCTGCTGTTTTCACCTTTTTGCCTGTAGTCATTTGTTGCCTCTAGTCTGGTACTGAGATTATCGGTCCTTTTGGTCAGAAACCTTATTGGCGCTTTGCCTCTGAGAAATGGGCTTGAGTCCTCAAATCAAGTCCAAAGACATTACCACTTGGTAAATAATGAAAAATTACAGTTTCTGCCCAACTATAATATTTCAAAATGAAATAATGTGTAGTTCTCTCCTGTATGCTAGGTATTAAAAGCCTAACCAGAATCTGCATTTCTGAGATTTTTGCAGCCCTTTAATACCTGTGTTATGCCTTTTTCCTACGGCAAAAGTATAAAAACAAAGCAAGTATGCCACTTCATGTTCCCCCACTAATTAAAAACAAGCAACTTCAGTTCTCTAAGCGTAAGTATCAACGTTTCCAAGAAGCAAAAGTATTTCTAAAAACATCAGAACTTCCATTTTATAGATGGAGTAATGGAAGGTAGAAAAAAATCAATTTGTTTCTACCAGCAAAATCATACAAGTTGAGAAACAGACCTTGAAATATAACCCCATCTGACGTCCTTTCATTTTGTGATCTATGCAGATAGGCATTACCCAACAAATTAAGCAAGAAGTACGAAAAGAGCAAAAGAAAAATAATCACGTCCATGATGAGAAAATATGGAATCACTGAGATTGAGCAATCAGATGAAGAAATACCTTCACGACTTGCTGATACCGATCAGATTCCTTGCCAATTAATATTGGTACAAGTAATTAATTTTAATCTAAAACAGAGTTATTGAGAATGAAGTCCAGATTACTGAGAACATTCTCGGTTAAATTAGTGAGATTAAAATGCAAAGCTTTTGTTTAAGTGCTAGTTTATAAGTGAGAGTATAACATTACAAGCCATACTTGTGCTTTTCCATCTATCGAGAAGCAACAGAACCTTGTAGAAATAACTGCACAGCGACATACACTTGCAGTAGCACCTAACAAAAGCATAATGAAGCTTCATTTCATACTGAGGACTTCTAAAACATGAGGTACTGCATCAATGCATCCAGTACTAAATCATCATCTCTGGGGCGGAATCTAAGTACAGGTAAGAAAAATTAACGCTTTCCAGTGAAAGAAGCCGCCTTCCAAGCCATCATCCAGGTGAGCCTGTCTGGGGCCCGCACCGCTGAACTTCACACAGACACCGTTTGTCACAGAGCTGCTCTCAAAGCTGCCAAAAAATCCGCCCGCAACTCATGACAAACGTATGGGGGGACAAAGAGAGTTCTGGCCGCCGCACAAGCTGGCACCGCCTGGGTGACTGCCAGCCCGCTCGGTTCAGGGGAGACGGGTAACCCCCCTCCCAGGAGCAGCGCTGGCACCAGCAGCGTGCCCCGGGGGTGCCGTCCCCTCCCGGGGGTAAGGGCTCCTCCAGCACCAGGCCCAGGCCCGGGCCAGCAACTCAGCTTCTGCCGGGGTCCCACCGGGCACCCTCCTCTGCCCTCCCTCGGGATTTATGCCGTGCTTTAAAGAAAAGTCTGGAAGCTCTTCCCTTCCCCACACGCACACATGGCACGGAGCGCGTACCAAGGCTAAACCCAGCCAGCCGCAGGCACCACCGGGCGAAAGCCTGGGGCTTCCTCCTGGCAACGCCATCAGGCGAAGCAGGCGCTTCATGGCCTGAACAAACAGAGCGGGCAGGGGGCGAATTACTGATATTTGGGGGTCTCAAGGGAGACCTCCAGAGCCTCAGCTCCCTTCCCGGGCAGACCGACTGCCGCCACGACTGCTGATGGGGAAAGGGAGAGCAAGGATGCTCTCCTTAGGGTGAGCAAGGGCCAGGGAGACAGACGGACAGAAGGAAAAACATATTTCTAATACCTCACAGGCTTCTGGCTTGGAGAAACCTGTTAGCCCAGCCTTTCCTTCTCCCCCCCCTCCCCCCTCCCCCTTTTTTTTTTGTTGTTATTTTATCGACACGATTAAGATTCTTATCTCAGTAAGCTATTTTCTTTAAGTTAAAAATCAATGTTACGCTACAGAAGACGGGGAGGCAAGATGGACTGAAAAGCCTGTGGCTGCCCACTCGCCCTGGCTGCCGTGCCCACCAGGACCGCAGCCCCCTGCACCCACAATTACCCCATCTGATCAAGTCATTTAGGAAAAAAAATAATAATTTAAACTACTCCACCCAAATCCAATTTTCTCCACTCAAAATGCAAGTTTTGTAAGGCAGAAAGACCAAAATGGAGGAAAAACGAAACAGTTTAGGGTCCTTAGGAAAAAAAACCCTACCTACTGTGTATCTAATTTAATAGTGCTTTCAGATTAAGACCATGGTATTTCAAAGGCTTTTCAGTGTTCCTGGAAACCTTCTGACTTCAAACTGAACAGCCCTGATTTCTCTACCTGTAGGCATTAGAGTGAAGGTGGAGACGAATAATTCCAGGAAAATAACTGCTGTTCTCAGATGCAGAGATACATCTCCCTAGTCCTGGAGCTGCACTTCCAATATCACTTACTCAACAGACGCAAAATTTCTTCAAGCTAGAGAGGACTGAATGGAGATAATTTCATCTTTTCAGAGTCCCCTCTTCTCCCTATTTCATTTGTGGTGTGTCTCAGTCTGGCTCCTTACCCCGGAGACCTGAGAAAGCAGGTGGTGCAGACCGTGGCTACGCAGGGCACACCGCTCACTGGGGCGCTCTCCTTGCTCACGAGAAACGGTTCAGCAGGACTCTGGCAAGCTTAACGTCCTTACAGAACCAATTACAAGCTCTCATCTTCAACAGAGATGTGAATCAGTCTCACCAAACTCAAATGCACAAAATACCACAAACCACTTTCAATATATTGATCTACCAAAGAGTTCAGATGTCATTAATAAACAGCCTGTCATTTTCAAATTCATTTTAAAGCAGGGGGGAGGAGCCTGTAAAAATGCTGAACATGTGCTACTTTTTTTTTTCTAAATGCAATGTAGAACGGTATTCCTTAGCTGCATCCTTTACTATCATTGTTATGACGCCTGTTTTCTTTCATCAGCTACTTGGAGGCAGCTATGCTTCAACAATGATTTACAAAATGCAACTATTACAACTAAATCTCTGCTCATTTGAATAGGCGTCTTCTAAAGTCTGTTGCTAAGTCGAGAAGAAAGAAGTGTGAAAATGTAGGCTACTTCATCCTTTCAAGAGGTTTTTCCACTACGTGCAGCAGCGCTTAGGAAATGCATTGTATTGAAGAGAGAAGAAGCAAGCAAGCACGACGCAGCTGTCACACTCTAAAGGGCTTGTCCCAGGCAACAAGTCTGTCCATGTGCTCAACTAACACCTTCAACTGAGCACTTACCTTAACTCAGATTCTGCTTACGTTACGCTAACTGTTAAGGCCAGAATATGATATTCCTGGGACTACACAGGTCCTGTTTCATTAATGAAGAAGAAATATTTACAGTCTCACCAAAGGCATGAGAGGTAAGAGACAGATGGGAACAGCCTTGCCCTGCTGCCATGCACCCTTCCTGCCAAAGCACTTGGGACACCAGTTTCCAGCCCACTTGGTTTTCTTTTTTATTACAAAGTCTTCTGAGCGTTTGGGTAGCAAGGGTATGAGAGTGTGTGTGAGGCTGGTAGGCAAGATTTAACTAATGGTCAGGATAGAAAGTGTATGCACGTCTTAGTATCATAATGCTTTCTTCCCCCCCTCCCATATTACAGGTGTGGAACCAATTCTTTTGGTTTGTTTTGTGCAGTTTTTAACATACCACTACTTTTCTATGGTTTTCCCCTCAGAGCTGTCTTGACTTGACAGCAAAAGTAACACTACTATTTAAAAAAAAAAAAATTCAGTCTCCTGTACTCTTTCTCTGACCCAGTGAACCTCTTCTGTAACTTTACACCAGAGAACAGCCCTGCTCTGTGTTTCAATCTTATTAAATGCTTTTAAGATTTTAATCATTCATTCATTGGCTGCTAAGTGAATATTATATCCCTTTCCTGTAGGCAATCAGATACCATAATGCTTTAATGTTAAAACTTGTTACTGCTGCATAGAAAAAAGTAACAAATAGTTTCTTATTTAGCGCTGGATTGGTATCCTGAACACCTCCTAACTAGCTGCAAATATCCTGGAGGCACCTTTATTAGTGGAGCTGATCCAACAATATTTGAAAACAAAATTGTAAAAGACAATGCTTACAAAGGAAAAATAGGCATAATTGTAAAACAGTAAGTAGTAGTTGTGACTTTGCATTTTTATGGGCAAACGCTAAAATTGTGTCAGTGCTGTCCAATGATACTTTAAACAGTTTTAGTGGAAAGCTCTACTGCCACTGGGTTTTTTGTTTTGCAGTTCTCTCAGTAAATATACCATTTGGTTGCATACATTGTGGCAATTACTCTCATACATGAGAGAGAAAAAAACCCGTAGATTATATTCCTGATAAACATGCTGGTGCTCTGTACATGCAAGGAGGAGCAAATTGGGAATGTAAGTAATTCTTGTATTCTTTCTTATACACCTATTCTTTGGCAACTACTAGAGCCCAGAAATGGGACTAGACGAATCCTTAGCCTAGTTACTTTTAATGCTCCCAAGATTTTAAAATAACCTGATAAATCAGCAGACCTGTTGTGCACCACACACAGTGTGACGGGTACCTTACCAGCTGCAGTGCCAGCTCAGGAAACTGCTGCTGCTGCTGCTCCCCTCCTGACCAGGCATTCTCACCACCACATCCCCCCCAGCCCTCTGCTGTCATAAGCACCTGTGTGTACCAAAACCAGGGAAATGGAAGTTATGCTTATTTTTGCTAAGCTCTTTTTTTAGCTGAATTCCTCATTGCATGTTACTACCACACAGAGCAGGGGGCAGCAACAAACTGCTAGCAAACATGCAATCATAGCCTCAAGTATTAATGCATGCTCAGTTTCTTTCAAATGAATACCTTAAAATACAAAATTGCCATCAGCGTAAGACTGTATTTTAAGTCTTGAAATACAAAACTTTTTGTATCATGATTACTCAATAAATCCTTCATTTATGAAAAAAGTCAAAATTATTTCTCTTTACTCAGGGTTAAACCACTTTGAATTAAGCTATAATTTCACACACTAATCAAACAAGTAACAGAAAGCTGTTCTTTTTCAAACTCTTGGATTTTTTCATACTCCAAGGATCTGACCTCAAGCACAATAAATGAAAATCTTTCCACTATGTTCATCAGATTTTGGGTCGTGACCAAAGCTGGCTTCCCCCACCTGCTCCCCATCATAATAGTTATAGGCAAAATAGACAGAATAACAACCTGTTGGCAGGTAATACTAGTTTACACTCAAATGAGAGGTAGAAGCATCACATAGAGATATGCTGTAAACTGAGCTCAATACTATTTGCAACTTACATAACTTCATGTCTCAGGTTTCTTTACAATCATAACAACAACTTTTTTTTTTTTTTTTAAAGACAAGTTTTCCTCCAAATTATTATACCCTTTAAAACACTGGGTACCTCCTAGTCTGTCATCAAATAATAAAGAACACAATACATGAATAAAAAGTCAGATGGGAATCCTTTAATGTACTTTTACCAAGATGGTTTTGTCAGTTTTGCAGCTCAGATCATGCACTACAGGTTAATGAGACAAAGAGGCACATGACAACTTTTGAATTATGATCTCTTAAAAAAAACTGTTTTAAAAACCTCCTTGCTACAGAGACACCTGAGTTAAAAGAAGGGGACATGGAGGGTGGCTGGGGGAAAGGCAACAATTCTTGCCCTACCAGCAATTCGAGTGAAGATTTTTCTTTCAACACATCCCCAAGCATGTTAGCTCCCGCTCTATTCAATAATTCCATGAAGACAAACAAAATAATGCATTAGCTGATTTTAAATTCTGAATATATATATTTGTGCATAAAGTATTTCTTTGCTGTATTACATACCTACAAATACCATTTCTAAATTTCAGGATGCACTACTGAATTATATAGAAGGTATTTGTATATATCATTTTATACTAAATAATAACATCCTTCATACCAGATAAACCTTGATTCTGGCAATGGAGTCCCTTTATCTTTCAATAAGCTATTAAACCATAACAACCAGAAAGGCAACCATAACTTGTGGGGAAGCTCACAGCATCTTTTAGAAATATAAACAAACACCACCAGGCTTCTTCCTAACACCTTTATATTACTTGACTTGAGTGTGTACGCATACATACCAAGTAGGTACATAGTTCTGATGCTTAAAATGATGCTTCACAGCCACTAAGAGCCCTCCATTTAACAGCAAAAGTTGACAGGGAGGGGAAGGAAGAAAAGCTGGCATGAACCTGTGCTTTTGCTGGACTGATGCATTACATGTCCATCCAACAATATAAATCAGTTCAGCTGCAGCGGAGTTGTTCCTCTGAGCTTCACACCAAGCACACACTGCTTTTTACATAAGTGAATGAGGGTATCATTAAGCCACCACACTAACCTAATAAAGAACATTCTTGGGAATGGGAAAGAAAAGTTATGTCTTCTTTTATTCTATTTAAAATAAACAGGAAATATGTGAATTAGGATAGAAACATCATGCTTCAAAGTCCCAAATTAATTGTAGCGTAACCTAGCTACTACCTTGCAACCAGAAAGGACTTTTCATCATTGCTACTGCCAGGAGCTAAAGCTGGCAATAAATTCAATGTTAAGACATTTTGGAGGTCACTGCCATCTTGACAATCTACCAGTAAGCTGTTATCAGAAAGCTGAAATAGCTGTAAACTCAGATGTAAACAACTTATATATCACTGAGAGTCACTAGGCTTTTCTTTTTCACCAGTTCAGGAAGCTGAATGGTGAAATCAATGTATACAAATCAATGTATTAATCTGCATTGATGATCAAAGCATCTTGAACAGGTTCACACGCAAAACAGTTCAAAAAAAGATATTGGAATTACATACTGAAAAACCCAAAGTCAAAAGGCCAGCAACATGGAACTAAATGTAACCTTTCAAGGAAAACAGAGAAAAAGACACATTTGCAAGGCCAGGCACCGCTGAAATATTCTCATTTGCTTTCATTGCAAAAGTTTGAATAAACATTCTCAGCATAGTATTTGCCTTTCTGAAATCACCAACTGTAATATTTTGAACTTAAGCATCCATATATAAATATATTTGGGGTAATCAGGAATCATATAAAATCAAAATGAAAATAAATTTGGCGAGATAACAAAATGGGAGTTCTTGCCAACAACTACACCTAGCCTGCAAGTTATACCAGTGCAGACTTCCAGACAGATTTACTGTTTATAACTGAAACTCACCTTGAAACAATGCAAAGTAAAGATGCAAACTTAACCTAAAAACCACACAGATTTTTAATGAACCACACACTCAACTTTCTTCTCTTCAGCAAGTTGTTTTGAAGCACATCCTTTCGTGAAGATACGTACGCTGAACAATCGCAACAAAAGGGGCTCTGAAGAATTTTGTGGCTTAATTTTTCTACCTGTAATTGTCATATTGCCAAAGTAATGGGAAAGGTATGAGCAATTCTTTAAACAGTTGTGTTTTAATTCTGATGCCAAGTCTTTTGGTTATGAAGAATTTTTTTGACTGAGTTGAAAGTCTATCACAAGTACACAGAAAGACCTAGGGCAAGAACAAAGGTGCAGGGCAGAAGCTAGTTTATTCAGGCTTGTCAAGTTAAATCTTGTAAAATATGTACACATTTAATTGTTTTCATCATTTATATATGTTTCAAGCGTGGAGGGGGCCTCCTGAATCATTTAGGCAGAAGGCAAGCGCCAATTCTGGAAGCCCTGTTTGATCAGTGAAGAAGTCACTCATTTCTGGCACAATATGAAGCTTTAAAAGTGGTGAGCTTTTTTTTGTCACAGTAAACACAGACAATTTGGAACCATTTAATTTATTTCAAGCAAGAATATCTCAACAGCAGCTTGAACTTTGCAAGCAACCCTAAAGTGGGTCATACACGTTATAAAGGATTAAACAAAGCAATAAAGTAATGGGAAATAAAATGAGGGGCAATGAGCATGTGGGAGACACTGTAATTGAGAAAGCATTATAAAATGAGGCACCACTCGCAATAACTGCAGTAAAACGGTTAATGAAAGCACAGCACAAGTCTGGTTTCTCTCTCTTGTTGTCACTTATTTTTCTGAATGACTGGATTTGCTGCCTCTTTTCTTCTAAAAAAAAATAATGAAAGATTACAAAAGGGACACCTGGAAAAACACAGATGTGGTCTTTTCAGCTCCAGCCTACCTCCCTGACCCCCCCACGCACACTCATCACTGCCCAGGCTCCTCCCCATCGTCTTTCTTTCCTCAAAAGCAGTTCCTCTCAGCCACAGGAATGCCAAGCCATTCTTTCAGGTAGCTCAGCCTCACCACTTCTCCTTTCACATGTCAGGATGTGCCACTCAACAGAGCTTTGTAGGTACATGCTGGGAGGGTTTTTTTCAGGTCGGTACCAGGAGTGCACACAAGTGGTTTAAGAACAAAACAGGGAGCTCTCTGTACCAGCCTACCAGGTCCCCAGAAATATCTTACTGCTTTTACACCAAAAATTTTCTCTTATGCTCACCTCTTATCGTTATTCTGGCAAATGTTAACTACAAGAGGTCTGGGAGGGGGTAGAAGTTGCACATATTCTTCCACCAGCAATACTACTTTAAACAGAAGAACAACCACCTCAGAGGAATCCTTCTTTTACAAGTTACTTGAGTTTTGAGTCTACCAATTTTAACACTGTAAAAGGCAGGTGGAAAAAAACAGAGCACATCCAGTATGTCCCCGCAGTCCTCATGCCGATGAGAAGAGAAACACAACAGCACATGTGGAGCTTTTTGGACGCCAAGCCGTTAACGGTGTTCATGAAAAATATCTTTTTCTTCCAACACCCTAAAGTGAGGCCCTTGGGCAGGTCTCCCATCAGCTTCTCCACACCCAAAAGGGAGTAAGGACTTAGCCTGCTTGGTAATCTGGCTTGCACTGTACAGCTAAAGAAGCAAGCACGTACAGAGTTCAGTGAGAAGAGTAGCAGCCAAGGATAAATACAGCAGTATTACTACACACTTAAGATGCTACTGGGAAAACTGTAGTTTAAGCAGTTTGTTCCCAAGTACATATTTCATGTAGTTTCTCACACCTGGAAGTGAGTATTCAGAAAAATAGCAGGATTGATACACGAGTCCTTGGTTATACAGAATTCCATCCTTGACGTGTGACTAAGCCAAATTGCATTCAAGAAGTAGGATACGTAATTGAAATCATTATTTATGTCCTAAAAATTGACTAAACTGTTAAAAAGGTGACTCTTGGAACAAATGCAAAATAAAAAAAATATATCTCAGTATTTACAGTACTGGAAAATATTGAACAATTTTTTCCATGGTATAAAAGACTGACATTTTTTACATAATCAAAAGTTCTGCAACACCCACATTGACAACAGAATGCAGTTTAGGTATGACATCTCCTAGTCCGGGATGGGAAGGATGGCCTAACTGAGACAAGACTATTCTGGGACAAGAGAAGCTTCTGTACAACCTTCTGCTCTAATAAAAAACACTGCAGATATTTTGGGAGGTCTGAATTGGTGATGTTTGTGAAATAGCAATTAGGAAAGCAACAAAACTTTGCAGGATATTCTCAGAAATCATATGTACGCTGGGAGTCATAACAACTCACTAAAGGTACTCCTGGGACAGGCGTTTACAAGACAGCAAAAGACATTGTTTACTTTTAAGAATACCAAGGAAAAGTGAGGGTCTCTGAGAACTCTTCCCGAAAATGCAACTAACAAGATTATCAGCACGCAGTGCAATACAATGGCAAAACAAGTACCGAAACAATTAGAAAAAGTGCTCTTCCCATCCTGTCTGCTGCCTGCAAAGCAAACGCTAAGCAAGCTTTAAGCCTCTTCTGCAATAATAATCAGGGCAGAGCCATAGTCTCATGTGTTCCTCACGTTCTTCCACAACAATCCTGAAGAATTAGATGGGTGATTTCTTCCCACAGTGTTACCCAAGAATCAATATCACATGGCAGGCATCAACAGCCGTACCACTCCCATGTTAATTGCTTACCTTGCAAAGAAAAAGAAATTACTATTTTATTTTTCCATATTAACAGAAGAATACTACAAGGGGATCCTTGTATCATGTCCCTCTTCCAAATTTCAAAATAGTTGCCAAAAATATAAGGTGTATATTGTTAAAGGGGAAAAAAAATCCTGGGGGATAGGTAGTGTGCATGTAGTTTCCGCTGTCTACCACATGGAATATTTAGGAAGCAAACATTCTTTTCCCTATAATGGCAAAACAAGTTATGTGATCAAGATGAAATGAATCACAAGTTTGGGCTTTATTCCAAACCCCCTACATATTAAACCCAACCATCAGGTGGATCACCATGTCTGTTTTCTAAAGAATATAATAGATGGAAATCTGCTTCTTAAACTGTTTTTCATATAACAGGAAACAGACAAAATAGCATCACAACCGTAACATTCACACAGGCAAAAGAAAGTACTGATCTTGAAATCAGAACTCTCCTGCTGAATGCTTTTTTCTGTAACAAAAATTGAGTGTATCACTTTCAGCAACAACGCACAGCTCGGTTTGCTTCTATATCATGCATTATATATATTTTTAAGGTATTTATAAAGAGCAAAACTGTCTGTTACAACGCTATACGCAAGGCTTTTGTACATTCATGTCACACCAGTCTAAAAAACCACACACACAATATACACAGGCAAATATGTGCAGGAGCACCAACACAAAAACATGCACAAACGCACACACACAAATGAGGCTTAAAGTTTTAGAATGCTTTAAGGTATGTTTTTAGAACAAGTACCTTTTGACATTTATAGTGGAGAAACAAACCATTTCTGAAATGCTTCCTCCCTTCTCTGCCATGTAAAATTAGTTTAAGAAAAATTAGAACTTCACATACTTTAGTATGTAACATTAAAAATAAAAATGGTTTTCCCCTGAAATTTTGTTATAATGGAATTAGGTGATCAAAATATGTATCTCACTGAAAAACAGAGATTCGCTTGCCCCAAAATAAAAACTGTTCAGTGGACAAAAATCAATGAACTTATCAGATACAATCTGGTAACTTCCTAGCCTCAACATTCAAGCTACCAGCACTATTACCCTCTTGAATAAACACAGCTTTTGGAAAGGTTAAACCTGTGAGGTCCTCATCGGAAAGTCCCTGAGTAAATTATAACATGTGATGATGACATTCCTGTGTCTTTTGGAACCAGCAAGGGGAAGTAAGGGTAGGTCATTATAAGCCACTTGCCTTTACAACCGGCTGTAAAAGACAATGAGGACAGGAAGCTTCCCACCGAGATCAAGGTGCACAATCCCCAGCTAAAAATAAACAAGCCCTGATAGTCACATCTGCTGGAAAATATCATTGGAGCCTGAATTCCCAGGTGCTGAAGCAACGGGAAGAGAATGCCTCGGTACAGCAGGCTCCCAAAGGATCACAAAATAATAATTACAGGGATTGGCAATGATCACTGTTCATGTTATTGCTGTAGATAAAAATATCAGAGCGCGTTAACTTGTTTAACCAGGGGAAAAAAGGGGAAATTAAAATAAAAAATCAGATTAAAAGAATTTAAATTTTCTTTAAATTTATCCTTGTCATCCTTTAGCTCCCAGACACAAGTCTTAGAGTCACTCTGTTGCAAAACCTTCCTATCAAAGGTAATCGGAGCAGGAGAAAAAGCAAACATTTCTCTATGACTTCTCACCAGGTGTTTCAACTCTTCCCACGACTAACATTCCCAGAGCAAAGTAGATGCTAACAGTGTGGCCCCAACTAAAGTGTTCCTGCTACGTATGACATACCCTGCTTTAGTTACCAGCAGGTTTAGGACCACAGACGGCATGCTGCGGGACACTCCGGCAGGCTGCACTTTTCCTCTCCGAACAGACGGTGATCCCTTTCCTCACTTAAGTTCCCTTATCCTTAGCTAGTTAAGTCATTGAATTGGCCAGCGCTGAGTTAACATGAGCACACGTGCCCCCACGCAGCCTCCAACCCAGCCTCCAACCCGTGCTGACACAGTGGAGGACCAGCTGAAGCGGGAGAGGTGCCTCTTTGCACAGAGCACGCCCGCGTCCAGCGCTTACAATAAACTCCCCTGCCACCAGGGCAGGGCATCACTTCCACGGGGTCTGAAGCTAACACAAACCAACATGAGCAGCCTGCGAGTGGCCTCCAGACCCACACGGGGCTTAAAAATTATCTTAACTTAGCTTATGTGATGTTTTTCATCTGTAGGACTCAAAAGGTTTTATGACAAATTTGGGGTTTCATTTTATATGTCTATTCCAGAGAGCCTCCCTCCTTGCTCATCAGACAAGACTGCCTCCCGTATATGCTGCCTGCCCCCAGACACTCCCAGGCTAATCCCAGTTGCTTTGGGGATCAACAGCCACATGTCTGTGCCAAAAGATATGTACTCTTTGCGGAGAGAACAGAGTTGCCATAGCTGCTGAGGTCTCCAACCAAACTAGCTCTGCAGGCAGGCCTGGCACAGCTGATCAGCAGCGGACAAAAAGACGTATAACCTCATTTCTTAAAAACAGGGAAGTTCTTGCTGGCATAGCCATGTTTTGGTTGAGAAACAGAGGAGTTTTGTGCCTTAAATATTTTTTTTTATTATTTTCACAGGGAGCAGAGATATTTCAGAAGGTAGGAAAAAAAAAAGGGGAACTCTTGGGGAAGCAGCAATCCTGCAGTTTTCCAGCTACGGTGAGGCTGTTGGACAGCAAGCTCTTAACGTGCTCCAGCTCCTCAGGCAGAGAGGAGATACACGCCTGGTGGCCAGTTTTGTTTTGTTTGCTCGGGATTTTTGTTTATTTTGCTTGAACTTTGTGAAAAAAGTCAACCTTAAACATAGCTTTGAAAAAGGAAAAGGCAAAGGCTTAGACAAAAGGTGAGCTGCAGCCCCTCGCCTGCCAATCTGTGCTTTGAACTGGAGGACCATCCCTGAGGACTGGCGTGCCATTAGCAGGTTGGCTTCAGCAATGTGCCTACAAACAATGTGACTACAACTTGAGTCATATAATTCTTTCCTATTCTGATTTTTTGGCACTTCTTTCTGCACAGAAAGGCCTAGTGACAGGCTACAGTCTAGAGACTACAGTGGGAATAACGCAAGTTCAGAATGTTCCAAAAACTAATTCTGATGCCATTAATGAATAAATTTATTGGACCTGAGG
The DNA here is from genome assembly GCF_015220075.1 of Falco rusticolus. NCBI lineage: Eukaryota > Metazoa > Chordata > Aves > Falconiformes > Falconidae > Falco > Falco rusticolus. Next base: position 121,639,552 of record NC_051187.1, read on the forward strand.
CTGTTTCATTTAATTCATAGATACCCTTGAAAATTTTTAAAAATGATGGATTGGAAACCATTTCTGGCTGTCAGTACTAGGGAGAACTATGCATAGGAACATACCCTGAAACCTGATATAAAGATTACTTAAACAAAAACAAGACCTGGGACTAAAACACAGAATGAAAATATTCCAGTTGTGGAAGGGCAGGAGGAGCATTGTGTTTCAAACCTTTATAATGTTTTAATTACTTACATTTAACAGTGTACTGCTTGAAGCCTTCTGCTCTAAAGAAAAGCTTTTCATACTCCCAGTACTCCTCCTCTGTACGCTTGGTGGGTTCACTATTTCTTCTGCTTCTTCAAACAGCTTTTAAAAACCTCTGTCTCATTCAATGCCACTCAAGAACAGCTACAATCGGTGTGGAAGAGCTACTTCTACTGACTGGTGGTAACCATGCACTCACTATATAATAATAGAATTGCATAATCATACAGGGAAGCTCTTTTTAAAACAGAATACCCGCATTCTAAGAACCAGCGAGAAGGGATGAAAAATAGAACTAGCGATGAAAAAAACTAGTTAGTCTTCTTTTTTTAAGTCTTCTTTCTACTTGATAACTATTTTGGCAGGTCTAACTTCTACAAAGTGTTACTAGCTCATATATGTCACTATCCTACAGATTCTGCTGCACACTGTAACCCAAGAGCTATCACAAACTCATCCTCTTGGACACACTTTCCATGTTATTTGAATATATCCTACCCTTAAAACTATTCTGGCATGACATTAAGGAAGTTGTGGCTCAGGTGGTAAATCCAGGACCATCTTGAAAGGCAAGCTGGTAAATTAAGTTATATTCAAATTAAATGGGAAACCACGGGTTGTTAAGATTTTACAAAACTACCCCCCTAAGAACAAAAGGCATTTAAAATTTTTGTTGACTGCCTAATAGCAGGAGCTATATTCTGGTTCCAAAGCGTTCATACTACACTATAAGCAGCTCTTAGATATCCCCCTGTGAGTACAGCTCAAGGTGTAGCAGCTCTAAGGCCCTGTTCTGACCCAGAGCTGGGCTCCCTCTCAGTAAGCAGCATCCTCAGACACGGAAGCCGTGCACTTGATGCAGTAGCGTTCTGTGTGTATCACCCTTTGGGTATTCGGCTCAAGCTGCAAGCAGCGTATGCATTTCTCATGCAGGTGAGGTACAGCTCTACCGTTCTTTTGCATCTCCTTTTGCATCTCCTCCACCAGAGTTGCAAAAGCAATGAAGCAAAAAGCAAGGTTCAGTTTGCCCTTCAGCTACTCCTGCAGAGCAGCAGATGTTTCTAAATGACGTTCAATACAGCATTCAAACCATCTCAATCCTGTCCACTAATACCCAAACATTTCAGGTATCAACACAAAATGAAGTTCATTAGCTGAATTCTGTCATGGGTTTTGCTTTCCCCCCCCTCAATAACTTTACTTTTACAGGATTCAAATCTGCTGCATATAAAACATTCAGAGCACCACTTCATCACTTCCAACGGCGTTCAGCATAGCCCAGGGTGTCAGACTCCTGGTGAGGGAAACCAGGGGGCAATTTCAGGGCCTCCCCTGGATCAAGATGATCACCCAGAAGGGAAAGTAAAGCTTACACAGAAGAGAGGTAAGTTACCCAAGTATTTTGCCAAATGATGTTGGTTTAAAAAACATTATTTCTTTTTTATATCTAACTTACCAAGACCCATAGTACTTTGGCTGTCTATCATATAAATATGCAAGCACAGACAAACAGGTCAAGTTCATTTTCTAAGACTTAAGATTTTTGCAGCAAAAATCCCTGCAAAATAACTTTGTGCATGAAAACTCCCATCCTGAGGGTTTTACAGAAAAACCGTCAGAGCTTACTAAAAAAGTAATTCATTTCAGTACTCTTGTGTAAATCAGCTTGGTTGCCTTCACAGCTCAGTTATCTTCTCAGCTGCGTTTTTTCTCAATACCACCGTGCCCCCCCCCCCTTGTTTTTTTAAAAAACAGATTAATATTACAAAGCATGGACCAGATGCAGCAAGAAACTTCCCTAAGCCAGACAGATTTGGAGGACAGGCCCTTTAGTTGGATTGCTGCAGTGATGGAGATCAGAAATACAGCTTTGGGGGAAACATCTAATTTCACGTTTTAAACACCTGCATAAAAAATAAAAAAAAAATATCTCACTGATCAGAGGAATCAGGGGACTGGGATTTATGAGTTAAGACTGTCAAGAGTATAAGAAACAGAATACAGTATTTCCAGCTCCCTTGCCAAATATGTATTATGACTTCAATTCATTTTACACAGATTCAAGCAAGCAACAAAAAAAAAAAGAAAAGAAAAAGAAATAAAGAAAAAAACCCTGGTCTTACAGTCTACAGAAACATCAGGGATTAAATGTCAATAGCAAATCTCTCAGTACTTCCTGCTGCCACACCAAATAAAGCCTGCTTCCAAGCCAAACATCTGCTTTGTCTGTCCCAAACAGGAACTCATGAGAAGGAAATGTAGCACCCTTTACCACTGTGGTCAAAAGACAACATTTTTAAAATTCCACTCCATTCAACAATCTACCTGCAAAATCTCTGAAAAAGTAAGTATTTTAAAAAAAATATTATTCTCCTATTTGTACTCTGTTCCTCAAGAGCTTGCATGACCAAGACATCATTCATCAATCATGCAAATGTTGCATTGGCAAGAATATTCACCCAGGCTAATGCTTTTTACAGAAGTTCCAGTTCCACATACATTAATTCTGAAAGAATAAACCAGACTGACATTTATTATGTGCACATGTATATAGAACCCTCTCTCTCTTTTGCTCTCTAAAATACAAGATTATACAAAAATCAGGTGTTTCAATGACATTAACACTACTCTGGGAGTACAGTTTTCTCCCTAATGCTATCAAACCTCCACAATAACTACAGAGGATTCCATAGCATTCCTGTTTTCCTCCTCTTGGCTCCAACAAACAAATAATATCGCTGTAAGCTAAAGTATGTACTGAAAATTGATGTGGCAAATTAAAATATACAAACACTTTTCTAAGCCAGGATTTCCAGTGGACTGCATGAACGCTTTTGTAGCAGAGCATTTGGATATCCCAGGCAGTGGAGGCCTCTTGGGAATCGCATTTGAAATTCCCTGCTGTCATTTATGAAGGCTGATGAAACATCTTCCTGATACACCATAAAACACCAATCTCTATGACAAGTTGAATAGATTTTTACAATTTCAGGTAACAGGCTGCACTCCTCCCTTTTAGAAAGAAAATCCTAGTTGGATGCCAAAACAAGTGAAAGCAAACTTTGAAACCTGGTATGTATCTTGACAGTGAAATACTAGTGAAATTGCTCCTGTGCATTTTACAGGGCTAAAACATTGTCAGTTTTATTTCCCTTAAACAATTACATGTTCCTTGTAACAAAACGCAAATTTTTATCAGGTTGTACCAAACAGTTCTAAACAAATGGTGTTGAACTATAACAACATCTCTTCCACTCATGTTTGAGCTTCTGTTTTGTTCAGCTGAACTGTACCAATTTACACCGTCTGAACATCTCGCCAAAACGTTTCTAGCATCCATACAACAATCTGTGTATGCAGTTAATTAATCATCACTCCACTTTGTTGAGATACTCAGGTCAGCTTTCTTCTTTCACAGGCAGAAGATACATTGACTAACCTAAAATACAAAGCCAGGAAGGGGCAAAACCCAGATTATACCATGTCTTGTTCCTTAATCTTGTGAGGAGTTTTACAGATCCCAGTGCACTTAAAAGCCATGGAGTTGAAGGACACAGAAACTATACTGCTGTTCAGAAAAGAATTAACATTTAGAATAGTGTTACTTGGCTATGAACTTCAAACAGAGTTCAAAACTGTGGTGAAAACACTGCCATGGCATGAACATTAGAATAAGGGAGGGAAATGAGGAGGAAAAGAGACACAAAACTGAGATAATTCATAAATGCACACAAGTGCACACACTGAAAACCCTCAACAATAGCACTATCAACAAATGAACAAAAAAGCTCAATAAATTTAGCACCTATTATGACCATGACATCTCTTTTAAAACAAGATAGCGAGCTCTCAACAATGGAGGTAAGGAACCAGACATTTGGGTCAAGTTATTTATTAGTTATGAATATGTGTGGTGTTCAGTTTGGAGAAATCAGCAATGAAGAAAAATCCTATTTTTTTTTTCAGGAATATAAAAGTCACATTTTCTTTGTTTTCTCCTACTAAATAGTACTGGCATTGTTATTCAGATCCTACAGAAGTAAATGGTAAAACCAGACTCTAATAGTGAAAGGCTTTTCAATAAACAATAATATTTACTTAGTGTGCATTATTTAAAGACAGTATTTTGTTAGGACTTGTTGGAGTTTTCAGTTGTTTTATCTTGTAAATCTCTTGTATCAGTTTCAAGCCAAAGTCATGTTTCCACATGAAATACTAACATTCTCATCTTACACTAGTGGGCATACTGCATTTCAACAAGCTGCAACTTGCTGTCAAATGTAGTTTGCATTGCTGGGAAATGTTACATTTTTAGGTCAACATTTGAAGAGAAAACAGCCATCAAGCATCTCTGTGCATACAGGATCAGTGGATGGACACCTTCCCTTTGCTTCCCTTAAAACATACGGCATACTTATTAATCCTTACACATACTGAGAATTCAAGGATTACTAGGATATATTCCTTCTTAATAAGGAACCACTCAAGAATGAATCTATATGCTGTCAGAGCAAGTTCTTTGCTCTTGATGTAGGTAGTAGAGAAACAGATAGGAAACAGAAACTGAGATTCACAGAACTGTTAAGTGATGAAACACATTTTAAGAAAAATAAATTAAATCCTTCAGGCCTTCGGTCCTGTTTCCTCAAATTTGCTCCTACCATGGACATCAGAACATGAGGGACTTAGCTCCAAGTCAGACCACCTGGTAGGCTGCTGAAAAGCCAGAAAAGGCCTGGGAACCTTTGTATCTCAGTGAAATGAAAGACCTTTTCCCATCCAGCCACCCTTAATTGCTCAGTGTATTTCCTGGCAATTGCAAAGGAAATGAGTTGCTGCTCAATTCACTAGAGCCCTGTTCTATAGCTGACTTTAAAAAAAAAAAAAAATATCAATGGGGAGGGGGAAAAAGCATAAAAGAGTAGTTAAGCAAAATGGGTTACTGGACTTAAAGAAAGTTGGATCTAATTCTGAACTCACTTTTAGTTTCCCAAGCAGTTTTGAGCATATGCAGTTTTGAGCATATGCATTTAACCCGTGCTACTACGGCTGGACTGTTTCACCTGTTTCTTAGATGTATAAACACCATTAACAGCTGTGACCTTCTCAGATATTCTGGTAGAGTGTACCATCTATACCTTTACAGTACCACCCTACATCCACTCACATGTTTTCCACTAGTGGTTTGTATCTTTTCTGCTACTCAGGTTTATTTTTTCATAATGGTATATTCCAGAATACAGTCACACAGCAGCTTCCTAACAGTTAAGACTGCAAGTCCTTTTCCATAAGAACACCTGCAATCTCTTTAAAACTTGCAGAAGTATACAACGCTAAGTTGGCATGTGCTCGAATTAGGGGTGTATTTGGTTTTAGAACCCTAATAAAGTTTCCCAGGCACAAGAGAAAGCCCGTAGACTCCAGAAAAGTCAAACAGTTAGTAATATACTTTCTATTGTAGGACCAATTTTTATCAACTTACTTTCCCATCAATCAGTTCCCATCTTTTATGGGAACCTTACCATCACAGCTCATGTGGTTTTTGCAGTATTTCCCACGTGTGGTCCTTTGTAACTTAAAAAAGAAAGCAAACAAAAAAAACCCCACCCAACCCCAAAACCTTGAACAAAATTGTAAATTAATGACACCATTTCTCAGTTCTCTGCAAGGAAGAGCTAAGTTTGCAAACGTGAATACTTGGGAAATTTGGACATCTAAAATGGAATTAATTTCTGTGCATCTTTCAACATGGAATATATTGAAAGACTTCATTTTAGATGTGCTGTTGCTACACTTATCGAGGGCTCCTTCACTACTATAAACCAAATAAAGAATTTTAAATGGTACATGGCTACTCTTTTGAAGTATCTTCACATCATGGCAGGTAGGAAGAGACCATTATTTTCTAATTAATGTAGTTATAATCTATTTTATTGAATCTGGGTTTAGGAGAGAAAAATCTTCCAAGAAGCAATACTTTCCATAGTACCTGGGCACCATTCACTTGACAATTCCTCAGGTGTTTGAGTAAAGCATGAAACACAAAACTCTGTTAAACTGAAATCTGCCCTATTGTCACACTAATTATTAGGGACTTGTAAGGGGAGTAATGACAGGGGAAAAAAGGGGAAGAGGGAGATAATGGAAGAACACTGGGGAATGAGAAAACATAGCGGTAACTGAGAAAATATTAATTGTAAAATTGTTCACAAAAGTGAAAACAAACATTAGAAAATTTGGATGTGTTCAGTCAAATCTATCAAGTGACTTAAACCATGTCCTTGGAGGCTCCAATCACGTCCCATCCTTGTCAGGAACAGCTTGGTTTCAATGGTAGATTCTGGTGTTTATTTCTGGAGGAAGGATTTTCTCCAACTGCTATAAAAAAAACTTGCAACAAATTTAATTTCAGGAATTCTGCAGGTGGAGTATCAAGAATATCAGTCACAAAGAACTGATTTCATATACAAGGAAACTGGCACAGTGGAGCATGGGTGACAGTAAAGTGCAATAAATAGTTAAAAATAGGTTAGCTTCCTTTCTCTCCCGGTGAGTGGACAATTTCACTCTCACTTAACTATACAGGGCTGAGTAAATGGGCAGCTCTACAACCTGCGTTGTTTAATGACATGTAATATACATGCAAGCTAGAGCCCCAACATGAAGAACAGACACTGCTGCATGGGTTCCTGTAAGTTTTGGATCTGTCTCATTGTCTACAGGAGGAAGGTGATAGGAACAGTTTTACTTGATTTGCGTCTGTTATTTTTCAGTTGACTAATTGATAAAATCAGATTTCAATTTCTTACAAATGCCTCTCAATTGGTTGGAAAGATTTCCAGTAGAAAATTCTGACTTTTAAGACTGAACAGAGCTCTGTTCATCTGGGCTGCTTCTGTGGGCTGTGTACTGCTGTCAGGAATAAAGGAGCCTTCCAAACCACTACACAGCTACGAATAGACCCATCCTGTTCGGTTCCCCTAGTTATAGTAACTTCTGAAATACAAATACAGCTGATCCAGCAAAACATTAAGAGCTGCTTCCTTGTTTTCCTTCTCTCATGCAGAGTTAGAACTAATTCAATTAGTTTAAGTATTTTTGCTACACATAGAATATTTTAGATTTACTTTAGTCATCTAATATTGAATATTAATCTAAAGGTTCCACTACCAAATTCAATCACAGCTCCAGTTTGCCTGTCTCATAAATGAGAAGTCACAATGCAAAAAACTGGTGGCATGAAGTTACCCATTCTCTCCAACTCCCCTGCTTTTTTACAAGCTCTAGGAATTTACAGGACAACCAGAGAAAAATAAAAAAAACAACCAAAAAACCCCACAAAAAACAAAAAAACACACCCCCAAAAATACAGCATTTGGAGCAGAAAAGGAGGAATGGTTATTTTACACTTCAACAACCTTCTAGTCTTCAGTTTCTTACAGATAAGCCTGCCATGGCTCAACAAGCACCCTTCCCTTAAGAACCACCAAAGCATGTATACATTACTACGCTTGCCTACTCACAGTATTACCGTAAGGGCAGTTCAATCCTACCCCACCTGTTTCTCAGTATTAATTTTGTCACACCAAAATGAGAGGACAGTGATTTTCTTGGGGCAAGAAGCTTGCCTGTACTTGTACTGATGAGAATTTGTTAAAGTTTCAGCCTTTAACAAAACGAGGAAAATACGATGACACCAAAATACACATTGAAAACCTAAATTCCACTGTTTTAGAATAACTGAAGAGTGTGTTTGTCTCCCCCCGCCCCCCCCCCATGGTAGCAGATAGACAACAATAAGGAAAGAGACATACTTTGGAAAGATTTACTTAGTATTTCATAATAATTGAGATTAATGGAAGGCTTCCAAACTAGCTTGCTAATGTATCATGCACAGCCTATTAAGCCTGACATAGTAAGCTTTTTCTCATGGCCTTGACTGCAATGACTATTTAATGTATCTGCTGTGTGCTGTCCCCTAGGACCACAAAATAGACTTTATAAACTGTTAGGACAAACACTGACATGCATCTAACTTTGTTTATTGCTGAAGCCAGGCCAAACAGTGCTAATTGGAGTTCTTCTGCTAAACAATGTTTACGCACTAATTAGTCCACTTCCTAAACTAAATGTTCCAAGAAAAACTAAGAATATATGGCAAACTGCCACTAAGTTGCAGTCTCATCAAGTATGTTGCTTCACAGACAAACACAGACAGGTAACAAATGGTAAATTCAAAAGGATGAACCGATGTATGTCACTAAACAATGTAAAGGAAGTCTCCACTACCTGAGAAAGAAAAGCAGTTCGACAGTTTTAATTCAGATGGAACCAAAACACTCAGCTCTTAATGGTGGAGAAAACTACACTATTGCATACAAAGAGACAGAATGGCAAGGGTGAGAGTGTCTCCAAGAAAATAATATGCTGTATTTTGATTGTAAATGCACTATAGTACTATTTACAGTTTGGACTGCTAACAAAAAACCTAAAGAGAGTATTTTGGCCAAATGGTTTAGAAAGCTAAATCATTCAGATCTTTGAAGACAGCAGATTGAAACATTCAAGAGGCAAGCAAAATATGGTTGTGTATTACAGATCAACAACAAGTCTGTTTTGCAGGGGAGGGAGGAAAAGAGGCTAAAAAAAGAGGACTGAAACTCCATTATGGGCAAATTCCCATGTATCCGTATACAGGGAGCTCCTGGGCAAGGAGAGGACAGGAGCATGAGGTGAAGAAGAGAAGCCACTGACAGGGAGACAAGGCTACAAGACCACAGTAAGGAAGAAGGGGGAGAACAGTCTCACGGGGAACATCCTTCCCCTCCTGTCCAGGATGGCTTCAATTATGAGACAGCAGGCTCTGGAACATACATATTTTAGTTCACCCTGCATATGATCAAGTCTGTTTTATTATGTATAATGTAACAATTTAAGAAGAGTCAAAACATTCAGATACGAAGGTTTCCAGTGTTTTTTTAAGATAAATCACAGGTTACTTGCACAAAAAACCTGCTAGTTCATACATCAGTCTCAATTCCAAGAAAGTTCTTCAGAGCACAGGCAGCCAGCGCAAGGCTGCGTACAAAAGGATCTGAATCTCTAGACGCTACTGCGTTATCAGTATCGCTGGTAATCAGAAATGCCTTTCGCTCTGTTTAACGAAAGGAGATAAAACTCTTGACCTGGAATTTCAAGCTAACTTTGCAATTTTTGTCTTCTGACCCCATAGTCTCTGACCTGCGTTTCATTTCACTCCAATGCTGAAAGACTTCCTCCCGCAGTTACAGCTGAGTGCCAGACATGCAGTCTGATCTGGTCCGGATCTCCAGAAACCTTATCTCCAGCCAGCAACTTCCTCTGGAACTACAAAGGAGACCTGGACCATGGCTGACTCCCTGCTGTACCTCCAAACAGGACCAAAAGAAGCAAAATCCATGAGCGTGCCTAATTGGTCCCAGACCTCAGGAGTCGCATGCCCTCCTCTCCTTGCCCTGCAAAGTGGCCTCTTGCTCACACACCTGGGGCTAAAAGGGGCTCCCTCCCACCATCCATGGCTTTGGAGCCTGTGAGCATGAAACGCATACTGAAATCTCACGAGGGTCCTTTCTCCGTCCTATACACCACCTCAAATGCTTCCCCCTCTATTGCCAGGTACCGTGTGAACTTCTGATAAGAGCAGCTGGCTCTGAACTGTCCTTCTCTTAAGGAGGGAGATGTAGGGAAGAGGAAGGGGAAAAGGCTGGGAGGGATAAGCGCTCATGCAACAGGAGATAAAGCACCTTGCAGCGAGATAAAATACCCTTCAGGATACAAAAAAGTGCAAGGTGACACAGGACAAGCACAGTAGACGGGAGAGAGACAGAAATAAGGTACATCAATCAACCAACACCCGATCATTTCTAGGACGCATGTGGGAGCTGTGCTTGGTTTCCCTATTTAAACTTTCATATGACTATAGACCTAACTTGGCTAAAGAGCTTCACTCAGCAGTAAGATATGGCTGCAAAACATCCCGCCTGCTGTGAATCCTTTTATGCCACTAGAAAAATTGGTGGTTTCTCCTCCCCACCACTTGATCTTTTCTAAACCACAGGATCTTCATATGATCTTTTCTAACTAACTCACACGCTCCCACTTCTGCAGCTGCCGTCTTTTGTAGTTCACTGGTGTCTCAGTTATGAAAAACCAAGGGCACAGTATTCCTTAGAGGTTATAATCATAAGAAAACAATCACTCCCAACAGTTCAGCACTGTCAAAAGAAAGCAAACAGCTCATAAGCTAGTAAAACTATTCCTTCAAACCTTCCACTGAAAAGACCAGTAATTTCACTTTATTTATTAACAAGTTCTTATATGAACCCACATTTTCTCTTTAATTCAATTCTTAATCTCCAGTCTCATTAAAGGAATAAATTGCCTTTCCAGTGATGGGGAAACCCATACAGTACCCAAGGCCACTTAGTTAATTCACAAACACATCATGCTGCTGGTAGAGGAAAACACAGTGTCTGCAGCTTTGTTTATGCTTGTGGATGCCAAAGGATATACTCAAAAGGTATATGTAATCAGCAATCTGCAGAGTATAATTAAGAATAAAGGACAATGTTCCATACATGGTATATATTACAAATGTAAATGGCTTCAGAAGTACTTCGTTCTTAAAACATGAAAACCTTGAAAAAAAATTCATGCCCTGAGTATAACTGAATTTGCCACACAACTTTTAAGAATGCTCCCATGAGTGACAATTATGATTTATTACGCCATGTCTTTATAAAGCAAGAACATTGTTTTGCCTGTACATGATTTGGAAAAATACTTTAAAATTTGAGCGATTACTGTTGAGGATCCAATACTCCTAAAGAACTAGTAGTTACGCAGAAATCAGAATGTCAATGTGGAGTGGGGACTATTTCAGGGCTCTATATGCTCAAAATAAGTGAACAGTACGGTCTACATTAGCATAATTTTTGGAAAAAAAATTAGGATAGATTTACCACCTTTTAAACACTCGGTGTGATTTTCAGAATCCCACTGCTCACAGAAATACTTTTGGCAGAGCAACGTTGCCAGCAGAGAATAACACCAATTAGAAGAACAGTAAAACTGTCAGCAGCTTCTTTCTTATTCAGGCCAATGTGATCTCTATCCTTAAGAACACATCTTCACTGATGAGAGAAACAAAAAAAGAACGACATGCTAAATAACCCCAAGCTCTGGAAGCTCGGCAGCACATATCTCGTCTTACTTCACCTCACGGCAAACACTCCCGGACCACCAAAGTCTGTGATCGTCACAAGTGAACAGCCTGCTGCAAATTTTGCACGTGATACATGTCAGAAAAAGGCTCCGACGGCCTTTCCACCAGGCTCCGTGGGTCCTGCCCTTCTCCCCTACTGGTGCTTCTGGAGCTCCAAGCAGCTTCTCAACACCACTTCATAGCAAAGGCAGCGTTTCAGTAGATGGCATCTCACCTCTCTTGATATGCATGAACCTCTTTGGGATACCCAAAGGGATGATGGCAGGTATGGAAAAACGATCATGATGAAGTATCCCTCAACGCTGAACTTTGCCTCAGGCATAGTAATGTGTGTTTTGAACTTTTAAAAGAAAATTAAGAGAATATGGACTGCTTTAACTCACTCTCAGGCTTGTCTACAGAGACATTAATGTCTGTGCTAATCCTGCTGGGACACCTATATTCCAGGACTAATGCTTCTTACCATCTTCTGCTTTTATTTTGCACACAGCAAAACCAGAAAAAAAAAAAAAAAAAAGGGAATTTTATCCTGGCACAGAGGTGTCCTTGTGAGGAGTTACACTGGGATAGCCACCACAAGATCAAAGAACTTCCTTGGAGGACAAAGCCTTTATCTCCACCGCTCATTTGTTCCCTTCCCGTTAACCTGAAATGCAAAGGAAAGCTAACACCAGCAGTTCTGATGGCTAGCTTGCGAACTGCTGGACAGCTAAGGGACTGCTACATCTCTCGGGAAAATTTTCTCTCTTATAAGATAATACAACTTCCTATGGCTAAGTCATGGAGTTTCTGGGCCAAATTCACCCACGTTTTTCAGTGTACACCTAGTAAATCCAAAACATCTGGGTGCATGAAACAAAGACTAGAAATTAGCCTTCTGAGTCTAAGAAACATTGATGTTTATCTCCTTGTGCTTCTGGATCCAAACACTACGATACATTTCTTTAAAACTACAACTTATTTTACAAATTCAGACTGGGGGAGAGACACACTTTTCCCCCCGACTAAATTAAGAAAAGAAGAAAAAAAAAAGCCCCAAACTAACCAACCCAAAATGTATCTGTTCCTTGTGGTAGGGAACAGATACTGTTTAGTTCCACTAAAAGAGAGGTCTGATCCTACCATAAGCTGACAAGATACAGATTATTTCTCATCGTTGCAGCTCTAACGTTGTAGATGTCATAACCATCAGATTCCTTCTGCAACATCTGTCAAGAACTAAGACATTTATTAACACAGAACAGGATTTGCTTAGCTGGGCCTTAAGCTAATAGAAGTACTCAATTGTAAACAGGGACTTTGCTTTAGGACAGAACATGTCAAAAAACCAGAATTTAAACAATGACGTGTAAGGAAAAATGAAAAAAAAACCCAATCACTTGCAATTAGACTCAAAACACGTTTAGTCTTCATGGCCCCTTGCCAACAGATACAATAAATGCAAGGCATAAAAGCATCTCTTTAGCAACTGTAAAAAGTAACATTTAAGAGAGGGGAAGCCTTATTTGGTGCAATGGCTACAAACAAAGTAAAGGAGAAAAACGTTTCGAGAGCTAAATAACAGGTAATTTCCTCAAATGCTAATGGAATTTAGAAGTGTCTAAACAGTAGTTATTTCCATAGGAAGCATTCTCATGGTTTCAAGCTGCCTGTAATTCCAAAGCAGCTGAGAGCCCTATTTAGGCAGCTCTGGGTTTACATGAAAACTCTGTGTTGGTGTTCCCTGACATTCACTGGTGCAGGCTGATGCTAAGGAACAAGTAACGTGCTCCAGCTAACCTCATACTTTCTTCAACCATTTAGCCTGAGTTTTAACTTTTTCATTTCTGCTAGCCACAAGCAAGAGTAGCAGTTACAATCCAATTTTCTCTTTTTTTAACTAAGTACAGCAAATGCTGTACATTCAAGCAGAAAAAAACCCAGGGCTTTAAATAAAAAATAGTTACATTTAATACTTTAATTTGTAAACACAGAAGTAAAATGAAAAAAGTATTCACAAAGTGAAAATGCTCCTTCCATTCACATCACTTACTGAGTGGATTAGATTAGAAAAAAAAATACTTAATTTAATATTATTATGTTGTGATTATATCCAGAATTGTTTCTTAAGGTTCCCTCTGTTGGCAAAAATAATGGGATTCAGAAGTACAAATAAATTAAATACAGTTAAATACCTATATAAGTAATACTGCCACGAAAAGCAGAAAAACCATATTCTGAAATAGGATTTTATATATCCTCAGGTAAACCTGCAAACAGGCCCAAATGTTCAAATCAACAACAAAAAAAATATTGTATTTCAGAAGTTGGCCTAACAGTTTCATGCCATCATCTCTGCCATGAAACACATTCCTCATTTATTCCATCCAAGTTCTTAAATAGCTGAGTATCTCAAGGCTGAGAAACTGGAAAAGCTACAGTAGCAGTAAATAAGAAGTAATGCAGTCAATAAGAAATGGGATGCTTTACAAGGTATCATACAAAGTGATTTCCATTCTATGATTTATTTTTGATGCAAGACTTTAGCTATCATTTAAAAGTAACAATGCAAAATTAAAAGTGTCATTTTATTCTTCACCAAGTGTACATATATCTTGTAGAGCAGGAGGGAATCAATGTAACTAACAATGTTCTTTTCCCAAGACATACATTTTCAAATTGCCTTTTTCTCCATCCAGTCCAAGTCACTGTGCTTGCTTTCTACACAGGGGTAGCTGTATTTTCCCCTCTTGACAAATACACTAGTTCCATTAACACTTGCAGAGCAAGTACAACAGTCTTCTGTGTACATTTATAACATGCATTGTCCATAAGCACTTGTGGAATTAAACAGTGAACTTTACCCTCGGGGCTGTGGCCGATTGGAAGGCAGAATGTTTTTGCAAACAGGTCAATCAGGAAGGTTAAGAGAGCAGACAAAAAAACAGATAGCTGAGAATAACCCTTAGACTCTGTTGCCACCTTGCAGGAAACCCGCCATGTGTTTTAATAGATGTCGTTACTTAAATCTCTTCATACTCACATGCTCCGTGCCAAAACGGGCAACTTCACTTCTATGGCAACCAAAGCAATGCTGCTACTCACTTCTGCCATCACAAGTTCTTTTCCATGTCTGCCTTTGTCATCACTTTAATTCATGGGTATTGCAGGGAGGCAGAAGGAGAAGCAGGGTAGCATTACAGCTTTTGTTACCAAAGAAATCGCTTATCCATTTCAGAAAAGGATCTGAAGAGCAAAAAGACAGTGATAATGTGAACTTTGAACATAATGATTTCACTTTAATAGACAGTAGGGAGAAACAAGGAAGAAGTCACAAAGAGTAGAAATTAAAATATAAGAAAAAAACCTCACTAAAAATTTCAGAAAAAAACCCAGAAAGATTCAATCTATAACACAGAAACTGTCAGTTCAAACCAAGAAATACCAGGAAAGGGAAATCTGGGAAGGAAATGCAGAGGTGGGGGAGGGACAGCAGTCAGCAAAAAAAGAAATGCAACTGAAGAAAATTTTGGGAGTGGATAAAAGGAATCAGAGGAAAACAGAACTTGGAAAAAACCCCAAAGCCTTGAAATTTGGAACAAGATACTTTTAGAAAAGTCCAAGCAACCAACAAAAAAAACACCCCAACATACATCAGTCTTCAGCTTCCTGAACTGTATTTGCAAAGCTGTAAGACCATTGACGTATTTTGGTCTGGTTTCACCAGGAAATTTGGTCTGCATCATCACACCATGTCCAAGGATAACCGAGCCGGCATCAGCCCCACCGCTGGCTCACGTTACCCGTATAAGCATCAGAAGGGCAGAAAGGCTTTTCCAATACTAAGAGCACGAAGGTGATCAGAGTTCTCCTTCTAACTAGATACCCTTGCATCTGCTCCACAGTCACCATGTCTCTACCATGTCAACTACCCAGTGTCTAGACTGGCACAGCCACCAGTTAAGGTTTTTTCCCTGCTGATGGGGCATAATGTTTCTTTCCTGCAGTGGGTTCTGTGGTGTTTAATACACTGTAAGTTCAGCTACAGTCTTACTAAAATTCAGAAGTCAGTCAACCAGGAGACAAACAAATCCGTCAAAATTTTCATTAGTTTTTGCAGCTTTGTGGAACCGCTTGTTTTAGCTCTGGGAGGAAAAGATGCTGATGTGGAAAAGCTGACTCTGTTGCCATGAATTATTTTAAAGATTTTTTTTTTTCAATTTATCATTGATTTTCATTTTTTTACAATAACTATTTTGACTCCGTACCTCTCTCATCACTAACCAGTTTGTAAAACCTCAGATAGTAAATGATTACTGGAAATAGGGCAGAACCAGAGAAACCATACAAAGCAAAAAACTGAAAAGGAAAAGAAAATATAATACAATTGGAAGTTTCCTTACAGAGGTGTTTAATTTTGCCAGAAGTGACAAAATGAGATGTAGCCAACATGAACAGGAAGGGTGGGACACAATAAGATGGAGACATACAGTGCCAGAGAAAAGACAAGAGAAGTAGTACAAAAAGAGAGGGAGGGAAAACAGGTGAAAATTTGGAAGCATGAAGTCAACAGAATGAAGAAAGGTCAAGCTGGGAGCAATGAGAAATTCAGCCACTGAATAGGCCAGTGTTCACAAAAGGAGCAAGTCAGAAGGAAAAGCATCATTAGCGGTGGAAAAGGGCAAGCTGTGGTTCAGAGAAAAACAATTGAGAAAGATTTGGATGGGTGGAGGGGGGAAACCCACAGAAAATTTGGTAAAGACTTACTCAAGTGAATGAACTGAAAGACTGAACAGGAGATGTCATCTAGAGAACAGCAAGATGTCTCAAAAAGAAAAAAGGATTCCAGAGACACTGTGATCTAGTTGATTTTGACCTTGGAAATGAAGAATTTGTTTGGCGTATTTGAGAAAAGCCTCAGATAACTTTAGGCATTAAAATACAACTTGGCCTCCTTTTACAGGACATCATGGTTTTGTCCAAATTTTTTTTGAACTTTCAAAAGACAAAGTTTAAAGACAGACTGTAAAAGAAATTATTCTGGAAATGAAAAAACTTATGAACTTTGTGTCATCACCATAATTCTTGGCACCTCTGTTTCTGAAAGAATTCTGCCACTCCGCTGCTTTCTGCTTTGCAAGCAAACCTACCAATACAGACCACAAGCAAGAAAACAAATAGATTTTGCGTATGTGGTGGAAAAATGAGCACAATGACAATTATACAACGTAATTACATTTATACTAACATAAAAATGCACCTCAGAATTACAGCACACATTGAAATTCAACTGCTACTGGCTGAGAAATGAAAGAATGTATTTCCACCAGTAAACTAAACATCTGAGATGATGATTCTGAAAGGACAATGCAACACAAACGTCAGTCTTCACTACCTAGTGCTAAGATAGCTACAGCCATCAAAAGTGCAGTTTGCAACTCTCTCTTCAACAGGATACAGGAAAAGCACTACCTTTTATGAAACAGCTGACAACGGAAAAAAGATGGTTCCTGGCAAACATGCCACTCTCTAGATAAGAGAACACTCGCCTGAAAGTTCTTCCGTTTCTTTAACGTATTTCTCTACAAGCTTTGCCTTTCTTACAGACCCAGACCACGATGACCATAATGATACAATTACAACACAGGACATAACAGTAATTAATCTGCTCCTGTAAATTGCCCCAGTCTTCTATTCTGCATTTGGGATCATAACAATTCTTTGGCTTATCACTGGAAACTGGTATTTTCTGGAAGAAGAAAAAAAAAAAAAAAAGTAAAAAGTTCATAACTGTCCTTACATCATGAATAACATTTTAAGAAGTGAAATTACTCTTAAAAACTACTGAATCTTTTGAGTGCGTCACCTTACTCCGGTTTCAGAGAAATCTGATGAACTATATAGAGAAACAGGCTTTGGAGGCAAGAGAGTAAGACTGCGAAAACATGTGTGGCTCCCTAGAACAAAATGTTTATTAGTTACAAAAGAGGTAACTGTAAAATTCTAAGCCAATTAGTTCAGATACATCTTTTATGCTACTCCACAAGTACTTCCTGATACTAATGTATTGAATACATGCCTTCAAGAAAATCAAAAGGAAAAAAAAGGTAGTAAAATAAGTAACTAAATAAAAGTAGAAGGTGCAGTAGCTGAGGAGATTCTTATGAAAGAGCTGTAATACGAAGTTTGCAGCTAAGGACTAATCAATACTTCAATTTTTTTCCTTGTGAACTTCAACATGGCACCAAACCATGTCTGAATTACAACCTGCTGCCATTTAGGTGGGCTTTCATCCTGGTAAGCTGTACGGCTGACACAAAGCCCTTGTGAGGATTTCGCTTCGCTATGAATTAGTGTCTAACATTGAGAATGCCTTTCATCATCGGCTTGTATTGCCTTCAGGTGCCTATAAATTCCTCTCAGTCTTTATGTAGCACTTGTCTATCAGACCATGTCATCAATTTTACTGCAGGCAAGACGCAGACACACCTCTTCCTGAGACACAGACAACACAACAATTACCACAGCCACTCTTGCATTATCATTTCATATCAGCTCATTGCCAACTGCTAATCACCCACGACTCACTATGGAAAACACACTGTGCTTTCCAAGCTCTCTCAACATTGCTGGCACCGCAAGCTGTAAGGCTATGATGGTCTCACCACCACCAAGTGTACCAGTCCCTCTGATGCCACCCACCACACACAATCATGCCACTTCCTCTCTCTCCTGCCACTAATGTACAATGATAAACAACTCTATTCCAAGATTTTTCACTTTTACTATGACTTCATTTTTCATGTATATCCTTTTTATTGAATATGCCAGACCTACATGGGGGAAAAAAAACAACCCAGGCATTACAATGCTATCTGAATAGAAATGAATAGCTAATAAATACTTTAAAAATAACAATAAGGACTTCCAACTTTTTCAGCCAAGTCTGTGCTGCACTCGCTTGTAAAAAGTTATTTTGTTAAGGAAGAGCAGACTGAAATTACATCTTCTCTCTTGAACATTACAAATATAATACATGAACACACCCATCCCTCCAGGGACAAGGCAACTCAAGAGATGGGATAGGGAGTGCTCAGTGTTGAGGGTCACCAACTTATTATTGCCTACAGTCAAGAGAAATCTAAAGCTGTAACCATCACCTCATAGCTGTTTGGTTAAAAGTCTGGTGCTCACCTCACCAGCTAGCATAAATAGTTGTTCATTCATATCACCCCTACCATTAACCAACCAAGAGATTCTTCACTTGGACACAACAATCAAAGAGGGACCAACCAAAGTGTTATCTGCCTGAAGATACCATCCTTCACCTGAATTCATATTTCAGGGCGTAATTCTGATCCCAGTTACAATCTGCACTTTCACTGATAAACCATCACTCAGGTCCTAGGCTTGAATGTTAAATTTAACACTGTGCACACAGATGTATTCCAGTTCAAGATGAGTATTTTTCAATTTAACTTCCACTATGGGTGAAGGCAATTGAGGTACATCAAAGCATAGATAAAAATTAAACTAGTAGCCCTATGCCAGAATGAGAGCCTAAATACAGAGGACTACAAAGACAAACCTTCCCCATATACTTGAAACCTAAAAATGTATCCTGTACAATGCAGGAAGCAGTCTCCTCAAATTGATTTTAAGACTCATTAGTAGAGCTGAACGAGTAAGGCAGAGACCTGAAAAAAAGGCTTAATTTTCTCAGGGTTGCTACTTTACATTTTTCAGAATTTAAATTGAGTATGTCTAAAGAATTTTTCCCCACAAAAGGGACAATAAGAAAAACAGCAGAGCCCAGAATCACTTCTCACAGGCTGCAAGACTCACACCTCAGGTGCCAGCAGCAGGTCCAGGTCTTAACTACTTGATACAAGTACAGACAAACAGTGAAAAGCCATGGAGTTCCTGAGTCTCAGCAAAGTTGCTCCCCTTCCTCTGAAGCACAGTGACTGACCTCATCAGTCCTAACCCACAGCAATTAACCCCAAGTAAAATCAGTTCAGCTAAACCACCTTCACGGCTCAAGCTCTGATGCTTACTTTGGCACAGGAGAACAACTCACACACAGTTCAACTACCTCATCTCAGCAGCAACTCCTAGCTCAGGAGTAGGAAAGTCACACGACCTGACCTCCACGGCTTCTGACTGCCAATCCATACTTTTAGTGCATATAGTATCATATTGCTGTAGTCATAGGATGCAGCTAACCAGTTCTGCCAAGCACCTTTTTTCTCTATCATGTAGAAGTATTTCGAGGAACCCAGTTCAATGCAGCCTACTTCACTCTCACATTTTAGATGAGAATATGTCCCCTGCATAGATGGAGCATCCCACTGCTTTTTCACCTCCTGAAGTGCACGCCCCAGCAGCTATTCCTCTCCAGGTCCTCATTGCATGAGGGAATAAACACACACCATCAAATTATTCTTACAAAACAATTTGGTCTTCAAACTGTTAAATCTCATCCAAATGTATATTTTGCTTGTCACTCCTTTTATTCTGTTTTCATAGGAAGGAAGTAATGATAAATAAATTACTGCACAAAAGCATGTGAGCTCTGGCAGGCAGTTTCAAAGCTATTGACAAAAACCAGTCTATTCACTGCAAGCGTCCTACTTGTACAATCTCTCTGATCAGGATGCAGAGAACTAACTCAATAGTTCCCGATGGAAAAATACCTAGTGGGTGTGCTTGATTTCCAGAGACAATGGCTTGCCATGTGGAGCTTTTCTTTACCTCCATCCCTCTATTCCTCCCAGGTTTTTTGTTTTCTTTTTTTTTTTTTTTTTTTTTAAAAATAATCTGAACAATTTGCTCTGAAATACCATAGTAATACTTCACTTGACAAAATCTACTTAAAAAAAAAAAAAAAAGAAGAGAAAAGAGAAAGAAAAAAAGTTGGGGAAGGGGGAGAAGCTTTTCAGTAAGGCTGGGACCTTACTAAGTACTACTTAATCAGGGGAGGCTGCTTCCCACAGACATTATGTGTACTACATATGGTAGCAAATGTCAAAAAATATCCTGTCTTCTTTTTTGTTAATCAAGTCAAAGATAATTAGGTCTAATGCAGAAGTCCAAATTGGAGCATTTCAAAACTCTGTCTACAGTAACAGGCTAAATACATCAGCCCATGCAATAAATGCTGCTGAGTTCACAGCAATTCATATGCTACCTAAAGACTGAGTTCCTGGCACTAGCAAGTTAACTTGCTCCCTGCTCTTCAAAGTATGACAAGGCTTTTCATACGTGAGCCACCAGGCACATAAAAAGAACATGGGAAAACTCATAGTAAAGATCCTATCTTCCAGTGTTTTCATCTCACAACAGCACTGACCACATTTACAGTTTCAGTACTATTCCAAAACCTTCAGCGAAGCTAAACTTCATGTTTTACACAAAGCTATTCTAGTCACGGGTTAGAATCTCATCGAAACAGCACCTTCATTGTCCTTTTTTAACAATATTGTTTGTTAGGAATGGAAGAACTATCTCATGTAGTTTGTTCGTTTATCGATATTTCCCTCTGGCTTCCAAAGGCGTGTGCCTAGTCTCTTTTGTAACTGAACTTAACTGAGGCAGTAGCCTGAGGTTTAAGACCTATTACAGGTCCGAGCCCAAATCAGAATGCCTCTCGTTTCTGAAAGCTACTTACTTCATTTGTTTTTCTTTTTTTCCCCCTTCTCTTCCTTCTCCCCCTCTCTTCTATGGCACCTTGATGTTCTTCCAAGGAAAGTATGTTTCTAGCCATAGCCTGTCCCTTTCTTGGTTCTCCAGGACTGAAAGGTGCTCCTGAGCCCTTTCAGAGTGACAAGCGTTCTGCACCAAGTGAGCCTCACCTCTCCAGAGAGATTGCTGCCACAGAGACTACAGGTTCGAGGATGGAGATGGACAGGCAGAAAAGGGTGAATAGGTGAGTGGATACAATTGAAAACAAAGAATTCTAGCCGTACAAAGGCCATTGCATTCCCACCAACCTGGCAGTCTTCCTAGCATGCCAGAGTTATAAACACCAAAGATGTAAGAAGAAATTTTCTAAACTGTCATGCTAAAAGGCAGAATTTTTGGAGGGGGAATAATTCAGAAGGTGTCTTCCTTCCCATAATCATCACAGATCACCTGTGAGATTCTAAGACTTGGAAAGCAGTGGGTGTATTCTTTCTTTGTTCCTTTTTGACCAGTAATGAAAACTTATTTGAATTTGGGGGTTCACATAACCTACCAACTCTTACAACAGAAGTGCTCCTTTAAAAAATCAAATCATTGCCTGCAGATTTTCTACCCAAAGCACAGTAGCTTAATGCTTCTTACTAAATCGATACAAATGATGTCAACATCCGAGTACCAACCATTAGGCTTTACAGCTCTAGTAAACACTAAACATGAACTAAGCAGTTAAAGCCTTTCATATTCTAAGCATAAAGACTGAAGACTTTATACTTTGAGATTCAGATCATGCTCCCAAATCTAAGATGATATGGCACATTCAGAGGAGTGGTGGCTATGCAGGCATTTCCACAGCACTACTTGTGGGATTTTAGATAATTTTATGTCAACAGAAGTCTGCTTTGGCTATATATAGTCTTTGTCAGTGCAGACATGGGAACAGACCAGCATATCACCCTGAAAAATGACCTTTATTCAACTATGTATGTATAGATTCTAAAGAGGGAAGAACATCCCCTTTCTTTTAATATCAACAGTTTTATACACGTGGTCGAATTGCAATACTATAATCTCACATTTCAAAGCATAGAACAACCTGCACAATTTAGGAATGATTTTCTTTCCACAGGTATCATCACATGAGAATTCAGGTTTGTATTGGAAGAGCATGGATGATTAGAACTCAGTAACCACAACAGAGAACATGAGCAACTCCACTGGAAAAAGATATGATTGGAAATACCATTGACAAGGAAATTACTGTCTTCTTGATTTCTTTTCCTTTTTTTTTTTTTTTTAAATAGACAACATACAATAACCTCTCAAAAATCCCTGAATCCTGAAAATCCTACATATAAAATAAAGATGCACATCCCCATGAGCAAATATTTTGCAGGTTTCCTTGAAATCTATCTCACACAATACTGGCTATTCCTTATTTTATCCAGTACATTTTAAACTGAAATCTTGTAAAGACATTTCACTGTACTGTCAGCATCTGCTGCCCCTGTGACCCATAAGCGAAGAACAGAGCTATTAAGTCGTAATTCAGACATAACATTATGTTTTAGACCAATTCTGCAAGACAGCTGAAGCTGACAACTTGGGGTTTATCACCTCTTATGCCACAGGAGCTTTAACTTGCAATTGCATCAATCAGATCCCTTTCCAGTTCAGCACACGGTTCACTTAGATTTCTCTCCTCCAAATCCCCCTGCACCACAAATCCAGACAATCAATCCGGATTTACTCTTCTATAAAACAGCACAAACCAGTGTTATGGTACAAATCCAAAATTGACCAGGATGAAGAGTTTTCTTTCCATTATCTCCAGACACTGCTGAGAACACAGCAGTTAATATTTTTCTTCACATCTAGGACTGCCACAAGTGGGAAGACTGGAAGCATAATGTAAGACCAGAAAGAATACTCAGGTTAGCCCCATCATTTTATGCTCTGATCAGAGAAGATGGCTGGCTATTATGAGTGCTGCAATTGGGATGAATGATGCCCTTCTGAAATTTAAAAGAGGGTATCAGTAATACCTCATAAAAAATGTGGAGGACACATGGACAGAATGGTTGAAACAGTACTAGGCACAACGCTAGGGACTTCTTGGGTTATATATAAGACTGTCTTTGTGCTCTAGATTATATGTATATATACTATTATTTTTTTAAGATTATAATAATTGCTTCTAGCAAAATATTAATTTATATTAATAATGAACTGTGACAGAGGAAAAAACATGGCACATGGCAAAATTATATTACTATCAGTGGAGATATCAGCATAAGGTGTGATACAGAATAAGCTACCTGCCATTTTGAACTTTTCTCTTTCCCTCAATTTTGAAACCTATGTGGACAGCAGAGGTGGAGATACTCTCCAAGGTATCACACAACTACCTATCACTGGATTCATGGGAGCACAAGGCCAGCAGGTCCTCAGGATTGCTGTTTCTTTGATCTTAAAGTCACACATTTTCTGAGAAATGGTCTCAGTTGATATTGGTCTCTCTCTTCACATTAGCTAAACCAGACCTGTGACTTCAATACCAGAAGAAAAAGTGTTTCCTCATGCCACACACTATTTTCAAATTAATTTTTACATTCACTTTGCCAAAAAACTCAAAAGTTCAGAGCTCTCACTTTGCCAAAACCTCAAAAGTTCAGAGCTCTCACAATCCCTGTTGTCTTTGCTCTCCAAACACACACATATATACACACCATTAGAGGACTTCTTGCACATTTGCAGCTTTTCTTTGTTTCAGCGACAGTCTGGATGGAGAAAAACCAAAGCCCTCTCCTTCCCCACTCCTCCCCCCACAAATGATCTGCTTTTAATCACAACTAACATTTAAAACAGACATTAGAAAGGATAGGCTACCCCTTTATAATTACTAAGCTTGATAATTACCTGGTGACTTGTAACAGACCCCATTCTCAATGCATCTTCCTTCCTCTCTCCTTGATAATGTAATCTAATCTCTTGGCTGTGCTTTCATCTGGCACCCAATGCTGCACATTGTTTATCAAACAACAATCCTTTCTTAGGTAATGACAGAACAAAGGCAAGGAAGAGTAACTGTGGTAATACTACAGCACTTACCACTTCAAAAGTAACTACATCAGTACAATTTACATTGCCTGTGTGCTTTTTTTCCCTTCTTTTAAATCCAGTATTATCTCCTCTATGCGAGACCCTGACCTACCTTCACCCTTTTACTGGACTCTGTATATTTACATATTACAGAAGCTATTGTGCAAAATGTCAACAGTGGAAGTCAAAACTAAAAACATGGATCACAAATACAGAAAGCTGAACTATTCAAGATATGTCTTCATATTTGAAAGCTCAGGCATTTTCTATGACAAGAAAATCATGTGCTTTATGTTACCGGACTATCACAAAGTCTTAGCAATAACGCATAATGACCGGTTGCTTGGGTTTTTTTTAAACACTCTCAATAGCACATTTAGAAATTCTGAGAAGACTCTAAACACAGGTTAAATTTCTCAAAGCTTCTTATACCTCAAAATGGAAGAGAGGTCAGGTTGCAGAAGTTTCTCCTTTGGATTTTCTGGGGCCAATGATACTGTTTCCTAAAGATGCTTCTACTTCATATTCCCTATGTGCCATAACTTTCAGTAGTTGCCCACCTCCACAAATCAGAGTAGGATGATCCTCTGCAACATCCTACCTGTGCCACGTTCAAAACTCAATTCTGATGTAGCAAAGAACCAGGGCCCCGATTCCCTAATATTTTGACAGTTTACAACTACAGGGACTATAAATGGTAGCACAGCAGTGAAAATAAACCTGCCATCAGCAATTAGCAGCTTGATATCAAATCAGACAGAAACCACTGCATTCATCTGTATAAACGATATCTGCAGATCCAGGATATTACTAATCACTGAATCCCAAGCTTGGTCACTCTTATCAGGTATCTGTCACCATGAAATATATAAAACAATTACAAAATGGATCGGGGTGAAGGAAAAGATAAATGAGGATGAGGTATATGGTACATACCTACACTATGAGGTATATAGTACCATGTCAATCTGAGCTTTAAGATCTTTGTACGAGAGGAAACTGAATGCATGCATTATTACAAAAGAAAGCCCTTGAGTACCACTCTCAGAGTCACATCAGCATAAGCCTTTCACAAAGGTGAAGTGTAATACGCCCTGGCTGTGCTTGTATATATGACTGATTACCAAAGCACAATAGCCCTATGGCGGGTAACACAGACCCAAACTAATACTATTACTAAGATTATGATAACAGACTGCCCCTGCTCACTTTTCATGTGATTTGAACAGGTTTGGGGAGGAATTCCATCTTCCCTAACCATAAGTTGAAGCACAGAGCTCTGATGATGATCTCCGAAGATACAGCATAACCACCTACTTAAATAGGAATGAACCAATGAAGGACTGAGATAAGTCAAAAACCACAGAAAAATGTGGTTGCTGTGAGTGCGAGGATGCTGCCAAGTTGTGATGTTTTCTCAGTCTCTGATTAAAAACACTGTCCTGGGACAGGCAAATCAGGTCAGCTCCAGAACTAAAGGTAGGGGAAAGGGGTACCAGCAGTGCAAGTGTGGGATTGGTATATTCTTCCATAATTCATGCAGTAAGACATCCATCCCTGAAGCACCGAGTTACCTAATGACACTAAGTGAACCAGCAGATTGGGGGAAGAGAGAGAGGCGGGGGGAGAGAGAGAGAGAGAGAGAGAGAGGAAGAAGGCTCACAATTTTTTCCTGAGAACTCTTTGCTTACATAGTGAAGTCAAAAGAAAATAAATCAAAAAGTTGTGTAAAAAGTAATTACTACTCTCCATCACAATACGATTTCAGAGGCCTTTATAATAATGGTCTTTGCAGACATGCACATAGTTACAAGGAAGCTCATGAGGACAAGCCAAAGAGTTATGTCAAAGCTTTGCTAGCAGAACAGAAAACTGTTCTGATTTTCCAGAAAGAAAAAAGGCCTCAGGACCGAGTTATCCAACCAATAAATAAATAATTCACAGAATATATTTTTCAGTGACAGTAGTTTTTGCAAAGCCCCAAAGCACTTCAGATAAGAATGCATAGTAAAACATTTTTTTAAAAAAGCCACTTCTGTGATTAAACAGCAGTTATGAAGCCGTATCTCGAGCTTGTAAGGAGTGAGCTTTATAAAAAAATAAACAACTACCAGCCGATTTCTTTAAGGCCGGTGCTTAACCCAAGAGCTTTTACTGACTCAAAGATATTACACCTCTGGCTATCTTGTGAGAAAAGTAGGGCACTTCGTTTCCCCTCCGCTGCTCCCCCCATGCGCAAAGGAAGTTGTTATGACACAGAACAGGTGTGGAGCTTTCACTCAACAGCCACGCATGACTTCCCATTATATACCTATCACTTATGGGACCACTTATACTGTCTTCTGCCATGAGGTTAGGCTGGAGGTGAAAGAAGCCATGCCACATCCTATCAATCTAGCAGCGTGCACACCAAACCTGTCTCTTTGCATTTGTTACATGAAGAGACCCTATACGTGCTGTCCCTCCCCATGCGTTCCTGCTCTGGCCTCTTCTGCTTTGGGCAGGGGGGAGGAAGAAAGAAAAAAGGGCACTCTGAGAAGCTTTTAAATAAACAGAATAGGTCTTAACCAAAGGAAAAGTTTCATCAGCATGCCAGCCATTTAATTTCCTCCCAGCCACTTGCAAAACAGCAGTAACTACATGGATTTAGGCTGTTTCTGATGGGATTTATTTTTAAGCAGCTACACTACCCGACCACAATGGTAACAACAGTGCTGTAATTGGGCCTTAGCATCTTCTGCACCTGAACCGTTCAGTAAAATCCTCTCACAGCAATTTCACTTATATCCCCCCCTGGCAAAATACTGGGTCATGAGAAAATACCCAGGATAATTCAAAACAAGTTAATTCGGCTACCAGTCATACAGTTCAATTAATGCAACCATCAGAATAAATACAGACCCATTTCTCCACACCACGTGAAGAGCAACACTACTGTTGTTGCCACCCTACTGTTCCCTGATAACTGGCCTGGCTCACTCAGCTCTAGTTTATCTCTGTGCAGCCCATTGCGAGGTCAGACAAACACATTGATTGTCCTGCTTTTTAAGTCATCTGGTTCTCCAGTTGAAAAGTGCTTCTCACACTAGCACAGATAACAGAACAGTTTATACAAGAAGCACTGCCAACACTCTGCCAACAACTGTCTCTCAAAAATGGCACAATTATTAAATAAGTATCTACCTGTTCAGTGCACGCTGGTTGCTACCCATAAAAAGCTACATTTTGGAGCAGTTGCAAGTGTTAAAATACTTTTGCACCCGGTTTTGCATCTAAAAGTCTGGCATTTTAGCAGTGCCGGATTCAGTTCAGTCTTGGACAGAGCTGATGAGGGTGGGGAAGGCAGTATGTGCTCTCCAAGGGCCCTGCAGCTGCAGAGTCAGAGGAGGGAGGAGAGGAACCCGGAGCACAGCTTCAGCTCCCTTTCGTACTTCTGTAACTAAAAAAAAACCAAACCCACCAACAAAAAACAAAACAAAACAAAACAAACAAAAAAAACCCAAAAAACATCTCTCCATGACTGTCACCTATCCAGCAAACTACCCCTATTTCTCACAACCCACACCACTGCCAATAATTCTCGGTAAGCACAAAGGTTAACAAACCTGCAATACTTATTGAATAGCTCTTGTAAAAATGACAAATGGTGAGTGATACATAGCTTTATTAGCCATTGATTACCCTGGTCTATAAGAAAACTGCCATAATTAACCTTCTCTTTGCTGTTTCCCACCTTTCTTACCTTTTGTAATAAAATCTTAGCACGGTTACTACCTCTATTTTACTATAAGAGAGTCATGCTATGATTTTACTACAAGAAAACATCTATCAGTTAAAGGATGTGTTCTAAAAAAATAAAATCAGGGTTATTTTCTCAGTTTTCTAAGAAAATACCATAACAGCTGAATAAGGAAAGGTTATTTTAACATCCAAAGGCTATTGTTCCTTTTTTTCTCCCAAAAATTGTCTGGAGCCAGACAACACAAGGCTGCTGTGCCCTGGGCTAGAATGGAAGGGGGGATGATAGGAGGGGGCTGCCTGTTTACAATTACTCCATTCCTGGTTTTAATGAATCTTTCTGAATGACCACTAAGTGCTGGTTTTGTTCTTCGGAACAAGGGAGCTATTACTGGAGGACTAAAAAAGGAAGGAAAAGGGAAAGCAAACGGAAAGCTGCCAAACTCAAAGGCGTTTCAAATATTTCAGCTGTATGTCCCGGAGGTAATCTGCTCCATAGGCACAAGACTGTCCCTACACATTTACAGTCTCTTTTCTTCCTCTTCCTTGACATGCTAAAATGAAACAGCTGAGATAAGGGGGAACAAGAGAATGTCAGAACCCAAGTAAAAATTCATAGATACCCACTATAATCTTAAGAACTACGTTATTTAAATGTAGGTAACTAGAACTTAAATTACTATCTACATTTGGCTACTACTGCCACTCACAAGCAAGTCTTCCAGAACCATATAAGCAGGCGATGTCAAGAGGAAGGGATGGGTCACATTTGCCTTGCACCATCATCTGCCTTCCCTGCACACCATCTGATAGTCATCCTCCTCAAGAACCTTGTCTGCAGACCCAAATAGCTACCACTAAGACACAAAAAAATTGCAAAACCTCCATTCTGCCTCCCTGCTACACATACACACTTCTCCTCCTTGCAGGGGTCAGACCTTCAGAAACTGTGCTGCTAAAACACTGGGCCAGGGATATAAATTAAAGGACCAACAACCTGCAAACCACCACAGGCAACCTCAAGAGCCTTCACTGGGGATCCCAAGTATTTCACTGAGCAACGTGGCTTTCTGGGTTTTTTCCTAGGCTGGTAAGGTTTCAACACATCAGACCTTCTTAGTCCAGCCACTAGATAAACAGAAAAGGTATGCGAGATTCAGTTCTTACCATATCTTAGTTAAATACTGTCCTTGCTTAGAAGCGCAGGAGAAGTATATTTCATTATATATTTCATAATCAAAAAGTCACGTAACGACAACTAATACATTTTTCTTCAACAAAGTTGTTTCAAAAAATTATATGGTACAGACATAGAAAAGTGGCACTACATAGTTTATTTTGTGTGGTGTGGTTTAAACACCCTATTGACACACAATTACAGAAACCTCCTTACAGCCACAGACTTTGAGTAACATAGCCATGTAAAATTTATGCCAGCAAAACCATCGTGTACCTCAGAAAATTACCAAGTTTTCCTATATGCATAACTGAACATGTCATCAACCTCTTTTATTGAAAATGAAAACTTAGAAGAAAATAGCCTTTCTCTAATTCTCAGAAAAAACGTGCCACGCTGTATGACTTGCTATATGGCATTCCATTTATAAAGCTGACTAGGGGTGGTCAGTTTCAATTAGTTACCTGTTCATGATTCAAGACATTTGTTTATTTACAAAAGATACCGGTCCTCTACTGTGTATGAAATATCAAAGTTGCACAGGGATGTGAAATCATCATGGCTGTGACCTCACATGTCTGCAGTACTGCTCCTTATTGCACTATTTCCAATACCTTCAAAAGCATCAAATAGATCTGGGCTCATATAAATCGAAGTTGTACATGCCTATACTGTATAGAGATATTTGCATCTAAAACAACCACGTTAATATTTACCTGCTGCACACAGGGCAAAGAGGGCAATAGCTTTGCATTGCTCTTCTTGCCTGTTCATACTGTACAGAAGTTCTTATTTTTGCCCCTGTTAACTGCCAGCATGGTATTGCAGAACAGGCAGCTCCAAAGCACGAAAAGCAGGAAAGGACAGAACAACATTCATTAAAACCACAATATTTCAAAGCATGGGGGGAAAGAAAAGAGGGAGAAGGAAACAAAGCAGGAGAGAGTAGTTTGCTTTTTGCAGTTTTTGACATTTACAGAAGCAACAAATCAACAAAATTGTTTCAGTTTACCTTCACAGTGTCGGACACAATAAAAAGAATTAAGGAAAAGATTTTTAAAAATGCAATTATAGTATTATTTCTACTTCTGTGAGAAGCAGCAGTGCTAACGAAAGTTTTCCTTGAACACAATTAACTGGCATGCACACATGGGACTCCTGCCCGATAAAAGTGAATTAATATATATTACTTAAAATATTGATTAATCCTGTGTGGTTTTGCTACAGCTCACCATGAAGGATTTGGCAATATTTCTGCATCCAACATGATAAAAGCAGTAATAAAAATAAAATAATTATATAAAAGCCTGCAACAACATACTCTCTCATAAAGTATTGTACAAAGCAAGAAACCGCTCTAAACAAACAAAAAAAAATTAACAGGATTATTATATAAAACTAGTACCTGTCTATTTTAACATCGCAATTCACACAGTATCTTTGACAGACGGTGTCATCAGCTAAGAAATATTACCTGCATACTTTCCATCCTTCAATCCTTCAAGCTGAGATTGTACTTACAGGCTTGGAACCACCATGACTCACTTGGTGACAAGAAGTTGCATTACCTTTACACTTCATATGTGGCAACCACGTTTTGCCTTTCAAATTCCCTCCAATGGTGGCCAGAACACACATTTTCCCCATAAGGCAGCTTATGACTTAAATCAAGACCGTTAAGTTACCACATATTTACCACAGCAAATAAAGAAGGATGTGCCATGCAAAGGAAGAGTTGCCACAACAGAGATGAGCACCTTTGCTGCTGTTTGTGTATCAAAACCTTCATTGTCCATTTGGTGAGGATCCGCCAAGCTCCAGGAAGCAGAGGGTGACTAATATCATAAATTATAAGGACTTGCATTCATTTAAAAG
Organism: Falco rusticolus; assembly: GCF_015220075.1. Lineage (NCBI taxonomy): Eukaryota > Metazoa > Chordata > Aves > Falconiformes > Falconidae > Falco > Falco rusticolus. The sequence continues at coordinate 121,670,616 of NC_051187.1, forward strand.
TATAGACATGACAAAACATATTAATATAATATTTCTTCCTAAAATGTGGGCAGTTTTAGTACTTGACTAAACAGAAAATCCATCGTGTAACCTGGCTAAGATGCTCACCTCAGTGACACCATATGGCAGCGATCACTACGAGCTATTGCTCTCTTCTCTGATACTTTTTAAAATTCAGTTCTTTCATTAGCCACCAGGTCTCCACTTTTACACTCAACATAGTCATCTCCTTCAAGTTACAAGGAATACAAATAGATATTCTCATTCCATCTTCTTTCCCATTCACTGTTGCGTTCACTTTTGCCTTCTTTGTACGTTCAGCCAAGATTAAAATTGTAACAATAAGAGACACGTTCCCTTATCTGGAAGTTGTTGTACTCCCTGAACAACTGAGACTGCTGATCTCTGAGCCTCCTCCACAGTACCGTATCAGCACTGGCCACATTGTTCCATTTGAGAGCATAGCACCACACTATTTTTATATCATCCCTATACTGCTCAGCATATATCTTAACGCTTTGTTTGTTTTTTGATTGTTGCCACGCTCAGAGCAGATATTTTCACTGGCATTGAGCCATCCATAAGTAATCCCTCAAACAAATACTTCGCGCTCGTGAAATCTCTGGCAGAACCCTATAACATACACACTAAGAGGGACAAAATAAAGTTGCAGCTGCCTGTGCAGGTCTGGTAAACTCCCAGCATCTGGATTTAGAACCTTAAAGTGCCTTTTATCAGATTCTCTCCATGGGGTTTTTGGAGGGTTTTTTTGTTTGGTTTTTTTGAAGCCTAAGAGAAAAGCTATCTGCAAGGAAAACCAGAGTGTCTACCACGCAGCACGCTGCTGACAAAATGGAAGTTTGGAGTCCTCACCTCTTGTGGTGGACAGGGACGGGTTTTTTTCTGTACAGGGCCAGACACAATACGGTCCTGGTCTCTCACCAGGGTTCCCAGTAGCCTTCCTGCATATACTCTCACGAATAGCCAATCCACAGACCGGGCACTTTCCATCTGGATGAAGACAACAATTTGTGGTAGCAGGAGGATGTTATTCTATACGTGGACCAGCCACTCGAAAGCCCTACCACAGATACGTAGCCTGTGGATTATACTACTATTTGCAAGGCAGCAGAGAAATTATTTCTTTTAAGACTTGGCTTCTTTTTCTGGCCCCTGAGGAAGAATGTGGTCCAGTGGTTACCAGCATCACGACCAAACACAGACTTCACTGAAAGTCTGGGTGACTAAATGGATGCTGTTTAAGAGCTCTGGTACAGTTACAATTAGACCTCTGCTTCTCCACAAGTATCTAATATGACCACAAGCAACATCTCAATCGTGTCATTTGCAAACGGGGCGAGTGCTCCTTGCTTGCCTTCTGTCTGCAATACCATGCTACACTGACCATAAAATGCAGAGAATTAACTTTCACTGAAGAGCTTACTATGCGTGATTTTTGGGGACAGTTTTGCCCTTTTCTTTACCACAAAGGACAGAGGAGGGGACTTGTGAATTCCCACCTTTTCCCTCTATCCAAACTCAAAGTCTAGCTTTATGATTTGCAGAAAAAAAGACATCATGGAAGATGAGATTTCAGTTAACACAAAGAAAGCGGTATGTTGTCCAGACTACCCAAAACACAAAAAGATGTTTGCAGAATTTTGTGATAAGCTGATTAAATTTGCTGAGCAAATGTATTTTCCATGGCCAAATTTAGGTGAACCCTCCCAGGGACAGCAATTCTCCTGTTTGGATCATCACCAATACTCCAAAGATGAAGAGCCTGGAGTTCTTCAGAGAATTGATTTAATCTTGACAAATTATTCCCTTTTTTTCTTTTTCTTTCTTTCTTCTGAATTCTCAGAATCAGCTACAACATTGTCATGAAAATGTAAAGAAACAGGTCGGCCCAAAACAAAAAGCAACCCCAGAATATTTCAGGTAGAGCGGTTAATGTCAGAGACTATTTCCTTACTGGTACCTGTAGGTTTTGATAACACAGCAATCAAATGAGAAAGAATTGAGGCTTTTTTTGGTTTGGGGTTTGTTTTTTTTCTGGCTTGGCTCACATCATTCAGGGAAAAGGTACAGCTACATCAGCAGAAAATGTCCTCCTGTCAAGAGTATGCTGCCACTCCACCAGAGCCTTCTGCCAGCTTAGCCAGAGAAATACAGCTCTTGGGGACTTTCAGCTGTAGCAAGCAGGGTCACAACTGTACAAACCTTGTGAGCAGACCAGATATGCCCAGGATTTGAGCTAGGCATATTGAAATTAGTGCACTGGGGAGATCCACTGCCAAGTCAATTAAAGTTCTGTTAATTCAAGTTTGTGTGTAATTTGCATTACCTTGCACAAAAGTGTAACAACTGAATTTCTTTTCAGCCCACGGCCCGCACACACAACATTGCCACTGCTAGCCTTCTGCCAGCTGACATTTCTCTAGGAAGCATATCTTTCACAGAGATTAAAGAGAAAGCAGGAAACAAGGGTATCTTAAAAGGAAATTCCCCACATTTTTTTTTCCTCTTAGACTATAAAACACGAGGAAAATTATTTCAAGATTAAACACACAGTATCTTTGGGGTGTCATTTACAGACCAGATGAAAACTGAAGTGAAACTGAGAACATAAAGACAGGAGACTTTTTCACAGTATTTTCATCACACATTCTAACTGACAAATACGTAAAGCTACAGCTAGTAGCTTAAAATTGAAGGAGACAAAACCCCTGCTCTCCTGGCTATTGGTTTACTTTTTCTGTGCATTTCAGAACACAAAAAAACCCCACTCCACACATCCTGGAGAGAAGTTGTGTGCCTACATCACACGGTAAAAACTAATTAAAAGGTAAAGAAAACAGAACCAGTGATACAGCCCAGTCTAAACAGCATCATGTCAGACAACAGCAATATTATTGTGCTAGTAACCCTTACACAACTCATTTTCTGGCTCTTCTACCCCATACTTCTCTTTCTTTGCTTTCTCCTGCCACCAACATTTGGATACACCCTACTGCCTCACTGCCTCATCCGCATAATGCAGTGTTTCTGTAGATGTAAGTGCAGTACTTCAAAACACAGATCTAACAGCAACACCATCTTCCCACTGAAAGAAAAGAAAACAATTTCTATTTTCTTCCAATTGCTCTTTCCCCTTGACTCGCCTTCTCAGTTCTCCTTGTATCTTTTCCCATTGCCACATGACAAGGACTTATTTTTAGAGCATCTCTTTAGACGGGATACCTGTTGAGATGGGATTCTCCCTGCTGCTGCATGATTGCATGGAGAACACCAGGCAGCCACTGCACGCTGGCAAAACCCCTACCTGTGCTCCCTTGGCAAGAAGCTGAAAGAGTTGGAAGGGAAGGGTATGGAGGGTATCACTTGCTATAAGGGCAAGTAGCATTTGCAATAGCTGTGGGCAATTTAAAGTGAGATGAGGTGTAACCTTTCCATGTTACACAGTACTGGTCAGAAGTTAGTGCTAGAGAGAGACAGACACGAGTCCTCTTCAAGCCTAGTGCAAGTGGCCATTACGAGCATGGTATTTTGCCTTTCTTCAAGGAAGAAAAACAGCTGGGATTATGCGAAGAGCACCCACAGTCTTGAGTCTTACTTTCAAAAAACATAACAGGCTCGTAACAATGCTTAAGAAGTTTGTTTTCCTCGTCATTCAGGACACAAAAGGTGCACTGCATTTCTCTGGCAATCCCGGGTGGCAGAATTCAACTAAAACACATTTGCCTAAGCCAGAAGTAACTTCCAGTCTTTACCACTGGCATAGACTGGGCCACCCTGGAAGAGGCAAAACGTTCTTTATCTACCACCACAGAAGACAGTCTTACCAGCCTTTACAGATCATCGCATATTTTTGCTGAAGAGATTTCAAAAAAGAAAAATCAGAAAGTCAGGCCTTTCAGCAGGCTCTTTCAAGTCAAAGAAGCGGGCATTTCTCACCTGTTTGTAGCACACTGCTACAGCTCAAAGGGTTGGAAGCTGAGAGAGCGGGGCTCAAAAGAGGAGGGGACGGAGGGACCAGAGCAGCTGACAGCACCAGAGCATTGTCTCTGCTCAAGAGCCCCAGTTTGCCATCGCCAGGCACATCATTTAGTCCTAGACCAAGAGTCACCCAGCACAGGGAAAGGTAAATGCCACCGTGTTAGGTCAGACACAGTTTGCACTCCTGTGCCTTCGCTTTGGACAAGGTGCAAAGCGGATTGCAAGCATGGCCCAAACTCACCAGCAGGCGTATAGGCTGGCTTTGACCCTCTGAGCTATTCTGAAGGCGTGGAGGCTGCCTCACTGCATTTTCCTCCGTATCACAGCAGCTGTACACCACTAACGCCCCTGTAAGTTCAGATGGTGCAAACGGTACCTTTAAGTAATACCTAGGGGGCATATAAGACTTAGAAGAGGCCATTTCCAAAATTGTTCTTTTAGAGACTTCACTAAAGATGTCAACTTTGTGCATTCTAAACAAATAAATATAAATGTAACCGTTATCAGACGACTTTCAACCCGTTAACAGAGGCTAAATATTTTCTATTAATTTCAGCGTTAATGTAAAAAAAGTTCCTGTTACCGTTATCTCTGATCTTTTTCTCCTTCTCTAGAGACTCAAAATAAATTTCAGAGATTACCAGATGGTCAGCAAGCATTAGAAAATGGCTTTTGATAATAAAACCTAATTAGTTCTGACCTGATCTCCATTGTATATTATCAGCTTTGGCCATCGTAAGAACTTTGCACTTCTACAACTGCTACAGACTAAACTTGGACACAAAGTCTGGTGAAAACCCTTACTCCCTGGGTTCCCTATGGCAACCTCATTTTTTGCAAGTGACTTTAAGCGGGAATAATAGATACACAAGGAAATTAGTACTTGCATTAATAGTTTTAAGTTTATCCTGAAGATTTCACTTCCTTTTAATACTAATACATTCTGCAGATTTGCTTTTCCAGGACGGTATTTCAGGTTTACTGGCAAAGCACTACAGTCACAGAGAAGATTCCTTGCTGAGAAACTACAGTTCTCTCTTTATGGCTTGTAAGAGCAAATTCAAGCCAGCATAACAAAAAGTAAAGAAACAAAACAAATGCATAGCTGTCATTTAAAAACATATATTCTTAAAAGGCTTTAGGGGTATCACTTATGAAACAAAGAGATTTCCTTCTTTAGCAGTGTTCCAACACATTACTCTTTCGTGCTTACTCCAAGACATGAATATACTTGCCTAAAATGTCAGTGAGGTATTTATACAAAGGCAACTCTTCAGAAACCTGTTATTGTGAATACAAAACAGGAAGTACAGTAATACCACCAGTATATGTTAAATAATGCTTACTATAAACTGTGCTCTTCAATTAATAAGCGGTGTTAACCCCTTTAGGGGAAAGGAAGAGGTGAAGTGTTAACTGAAAATACTGACTCATGATAAAACCTTTGAGTATTTTTCCCACAAGGTTTTTTGTTTCGTTGGCTTGTTTTGGTTTTCAGTTTTTTTCCCCTCCCCTCCCAACAGCAGACAGGACACAACAGAAGACAGAATTTGCAACATAAATTACAGGGAAAAACACAGAGAAAGCAAGGGTTGAAGTTTGATGATGTATTGTAAAGTGAAAAAAAGAAACATGAAAATAAAAGTACAATAATGCTTAATGATGCAACTCCTTCCAGTTCTCATGCTTTCACTAACTAAGCCTTGTAACAACTATGTCATACGGAAGGTGCATCTTTAGGAAACTACTCCATCAGCTATTGAAATACATCTGTACTGGTGCACAAGTGTCAAAACTATTTGGAACAGGATGTAAATAAAAATACATACAAGATTGAATTGTCTGCAGCCACTTAGCTGGTATTCTACAAAACAGGACGATTAAAGTAAAAGTTTAGAATTCACAAAAAAAAAAATATCTTTTATAAGCATTAACCACCATGAATTAAAGGAATGTATGGGGTTTTTTTACAAAAAAAACCAAACTGATTAATAAAAAACACATTACCCCATAGTGAGATAGACACTCCAGGCATAAAAGCAAAGCTCCTTCCTCACACATGTTAAATAAGAAAATATTTTTAAATAGACAGATTTCTAGAACACAAGTGAGACAACCTAATCACCAGTTTGTTCTTTTCAAAACATCTGCAGCTGCAGTCAAAAAAATTCAAGAGCTTCCCAAGTACAAAGACCTGAAACAAAACCCACATGCAAATCCCAGATGGGCAGAAATCAGAGCTACTCTTTCCTAAGGTCTGATAAACCTATATCTATTTACAAATGTGTAAGAACATCTCTTCCGACAGAACTCAGTCACACAGTCTCTGTCTGTCTCTCTCTCTCCACTTTCTCCTACAGGCAACAGTATTTTGAAATCTCCATGCAAGCTAACAGATTGAACTTTGGTTTGACTGCCATCTGCTGATCCCATGTTTTGGGAACCTGGCGAGTCATTTAAAAACATGTACACAAAGCTCTCAAAATGCTTAGTTACTTCTTCCGGTTCTTGGTAACAATAAAATTAAAGAATTTGAGGTAACAGGTATTTACACCTGAAGACATCAAACTAGAGCAAATGTCCTGATATTTAGCATCCTTTAGCTATTTTTCAGATAAACAAACAGAAAATGTAATAATTAGTGTGCGTGAATAAGATGAGTATTGAAACAAAAGCATGTAACACACAGGACCATTGTGACAGCAAAAACCAGAATCACGTACAAAAGCTACTCCTTAAAGAAAAGAGAACCATAGCTGAAGCAACTATTGAAAAACAAAGGAAAATATAAATAATATAAGGAAAGTAATCAACTTCCTCGGCATTCCTCTGCAAGAGAGAACATTACAATGATCCATTTTGCCACAAAATATTCACTATTATGTAAAGTCTTTGTTTCGTTTTATCCCAATGAAGAATACACACACACACACGAAACCAAATTCACTTTCAGGACACCCTCACATTTTGCCATTTTCTTTCCTTCAAGATAGCATATACTTTGTGAAGGGCTGAATGGGTTGCTGATGCTGAAATGATGGAATCAAGATGTGAATACAATTACACCTACCAGTCTGTTTGGAAAAGACCTGTGGATGAGGATAGGACTTAAAGCATTTATTTTTTTCCTAACCAAGAATGTTTTTATGAGTACAACCCACCACTTAGATGTGTACAACTAAAGCTCAAAGCTGAAATTGAAAATTTATTCTCTTGTTCCATGTAAGAATAGCTGTCCTAGTAAAAACAGCTTTAACTTGTGTGTCTACAATAGGCAACTAAGCAGCCTGTGCATGTGCAGCAAGTTATCATCTCAGGTCACCAGGACCATCTGGCTGAGAAAACACCCAACTTATTTTCACACCCTTCCTCATCTTTGATGAGGAGAGACAGCTCTTATATCCCACTTCTCAGTTTGTTCCTTCAGCAAATCTGTAGTTCTTTCATTCCTTTATTATACGAGAAAAGTAGAAAAATCAAGTTGTTACAGTCCTATAATTATTTTTTAAATATATTATAGAAATATATTACATTTATATAAGCAGACAACATTAAAACCTAAAGGGTTCAGAATTGCCAAAACAATGACTGTTTCAGCTGAGCTTGAATCCATGGTATATTTCTGCCTAATCAGATACTAACTTTAGTCAACCTTTTCTCGTCCTAAAATTCCAGTTCTGCAAACATTCAAATCTAAGCTTAGCTTTAAAGTAAAGCTTACGCATAAACGATTCCGGTGTTGGAAACAAATGCAATCTTTGCCTTATGGAAAAATTAAACAGTTATAAATGCTTGAGTGTGCACTGAAGGAGTTCCAGGTTAACATCTTTTGTATCAGTATTTTTATGAGAATAAGACCCACGTGAATATAAAGTACACCCATGGAAATCTTACCACAAAAAAAAAAAAAAAAAAAAAAAAACCAAAAAAAAACCCCAACAAAACAGGCTGCCATTTGAAAAGTGAGTTTGGATTTTTCTACGAGCCCAGAACTTCAGGTGGCATGCCAGGTACACAAATTCTGGCAATTCTGAACCAAACCGCAACTTTTATTCTCTTAGAACAGTACTAATTAAAATAATTTCTTTTAAAATATATTCACTGTCTCAGAAGCTTAATGGTTCCACAGTTAATGTTTTGCCTTTTCCAAAATCCTACATTATTTTTGTTCTGTCACAGCATTGCTGGCAGATCACATCAAAATATGCCTTTGTTGTGGAAATGTGTCTGCTTAAACAGTTTCTTTATTTGTGATGTGGCATCTTCTGTGAAACATACTCTGTTTTCACATGTAAAACAGGCAAAACAGATTCACATTCTCTACAAAACCTGTACATGATCTTGTAGAAATCCTGCAAATGATCTAGGGCCTTCAATGGTGGCTTCTTCCCTTTTCTTGCTCTGTCTGCCAGAAATAAAAGTAACTCAAAAATAAAAGTAATCGAAAAAGAGGAGACACAAGACTTCCCCTTCAGTCATAATTATGAAGTCTCTTCAGATGCAGTGGGGTTGCACAGTCATAGAACAGGGAAGAACTTTGTCCTTTGTGAATCAGTGATTTTCTTGAGAAGCGATGATGGAACAGCACCTAATGCCTCAATTACAGTGCCTCCAGCAATTACAGCTATTTTACTTTGTTTCCATCACTATTATAAGCACTTTTGTTCATGATGCACAAAGGATACAGAGGTCTTCAATAAGAAGGTGTCATTCTTCTATAGGCACTATACTAACCATAACTGCAGCAAGGGGCACAAGCTATTTCCACTTCACACAGATTTCTTTGCACTGTTCCATCCCTTGACAACACGTTTTCTGGACAGCAGAAGGACAGGTGAAGCAGGATCATATATCTCCCTGTTGGTGTGGCAAGTCTACATCCCGATAGCGAAATGCACACATGAGCAAAACACCGCCCCCCCCCCAAAAAAAAGAAAACACAAACACAAACCAACCCACCCAAACCAGTAGTCATTTCCCAAGCAACGAAAGCACATTATTTAGCACATGCCAGTACTGCTGAATCTAGCAAAGATGTACCTTTCATTCAAGAAATGAACCATCTAGCTTGATTTCTGTTGCATGGAACCAAACCATTATTTAAGGGTAATATCCTCTGTAGCCAATGCTTCTGGGTGAAGAATGAGGTTTGCACTCTAGCTCCCCCAGGCAATGCCTTGTTTCTAAGTAAAGGCAAGAAAGCTCAGAGGAGCACAAGCAATAGAAATAAATGGTGAAATCTAGGATGAAGCCAGCTAAATTTCTTCAAACCCACTCAAATGGCATCGCCAGTGTACGAAGACAACAGAGAAGCCCCGATATCAAACCAAAATGGTACTTAAGCACTAAAACAGGTATTTAAAGACTTTAACACACTTCAGTATTAAACGCATGAAGAATAGTGTTCCAATTTTATTTAAGAAAAAAAAAAAAGATAATTTTGTAAGCTAGCACAGAGTATTTACATTCCTTACTAAAACTAAAATAAATGACCATTTTATAGGTGCAGTAACGTGTTCCAAGGTGTGTGTTTGCCAATTACACACACCTCATCTGTTGACTGATGAACACACACACCTTGGCGTGTGTTCTTGCTTACATATCTCACGTGCCTCCCTGTTAAGTAATGGAATAAGGCTTGCCTTGCAAACTGGCTAATGCTGCCTCTTCTCACTCAGTGACTTCTGCAGAAAATATTCACTGCTAAGAAAAACAACTTCTGAAACACAGTTAAGCTATTTGCAATCTTAAATACTCTCTCTCTGTCTGCAAGACCCAGCTCTGTGATAACCTCCATTTTCTGTATCGCTGTCAGGCATGTGCTTTCCCCCAGACTGGGTAGGTGTTCAGCATTTTTCTGCGTGCATTGTTGCTTACTGTAAAGGCATGGTCCTTCTTACAGATTGTTTTTTCCATACCAGCTAGCTACTCTCAATGACTACCCATTTCACCATTTTCCTCTTTATAAAAACATAAGCACACTCGTGCTCTCCAGACAATGAAAAGGCATACTGTGGTATGGAGACAGCCTTCTTTTAGAATGATTTTTCTCTTCAAAAATTTTTTTGGTCAATTTTGTTTTGCTTCTACTTATTTTGCATAAATGCTGACTAGTGTACAATAGCTCTAACAGAAAGTCATGCTTTGTACAAAACAATAAATTTCTCAGCCTGCTGGAAGCCAATCTGTGATTTATTCCCTCTCCCCCACTCCCAGTCACAGGACTTAATTCCACAGAGATGTCAACACCAGGACCTGTAGCTCACCTATCACGGTCATTTCTGATAAGACAGAGCAAACACAGTGCCATGCTTATTGGTCTTCTCCCTTTCCTTTTCAAAACCAACGTACAACAGTGCAAAGGAATTAAACCACTCTTAAGCTCATTATATTGTGTGATGCTTTATCACTCATTCCTCCGTTTTCAATAAGAGTCCAACTGTGCTTGTCAGGATCCGTCTATAGATAACAGCATGTACTGGCAGAGTATAGGCCTTTCCTATGTTACCTCTCTGTTGCGACACAATACAGACCCCTTCATCTCATCTGTTTCTCCTGTATAGAATTTGCATCTCCTTTATGAGGTCTAATACCAAAGAAATGATGTAATACAGGAGCCATCATTTCTGATGAGATAGTTAGTGAAAGCAACAAGGATGAAGACTGAGGGCAAAGAACTGTCCAAGACTCTCGGGAGACTTAGCAACTGGATAATATTCAACATAAGTAAATGGAAAGCGATGAACATGGGAAATTCAATCTTTCCTTCATATATAAATGGATGGGCTGTGTGATGAATCATTACCACTTCTAGTTTTAATAGACAGTGACGAAAACTTTAGCTCAGTTCTTGGCAGCAGTCAAAAAAGTAAATCAAGTGTTAAAAATTCAGAACCACTAGTAAAAAAAGACCAAAACAGAAAGCATCATTATGCACCCATATAAACCCATGTAGCATCCACACCTTGGATGCTGTATGCAGTCCTGGTCCCTTTCTCTCAGAAAGGACATAATAGATCTGGAAAAGGTTCAGAGAAAGGCAGCAAGGATTATCAAAAACATTAAACAGTTCCTGTTTAAGGAAAAGCTCGCTCTTCTTTCATTCTGCATAGGACCACCTTGTTCACCCACTCCACTTAATCAGTGATTATGTTTTGGTGGTTTTCTGTTAAGAAAAGATTACAGATTCATAGCAAGGTAAAAGGGTGTGCATCAAGTAAAGGTAAAGCTTCAGGTTTGCACATCAGTTATTTTGAGAACCAGCTGCTTTTCCAGAAACAGAGCAGACAGACATGTGAATGGGGGCACAAAGGCACGATTTGGCATGAAAAGCATAATTCTTATTGATTTCCTGAGAGAATGTGAAAAATTACCATCAGCTGTGTCCAGAAACAGGTTCTAAAATGCCCACAATGTTGTTTTGGTTTGTCTTGTGCATGAAATATGAATGAGAAAGCCACAGTGATGCTTCACTTCATCCTCTTCCATCTGTGAAGCGATGGCTACTTTATTTGCCTTCCCTTCTCTTTAGCAGTGTTTTAGAAGGTACTACTGCAGGTGACACAGAATTGTATTCATACACAAGCCATAATGCACACGGCAGCAACAGCTGCAGCCCTCTGCATAAATAGCCCAGTGTTCCAACAAATCCAGAGGTTTATTTACCTCTGTTTATTTACCTTCATATTCCATTAGTTCTTTGTCTCTGTGTCTTCACCTGAGAAAGTCTAGTGGCAGTGACACAAGTTCTGACAACCTATTCTATCACCCTGACAACTCAGTTCCGAAACAGAGTTTTCAAAGCACAACTCCCTGTACAGGAAAAAACAAAGTGGATTGCAGGCAGGGGAGGGAATTATAGGGGGACAGGGATGGAAAAAATCTGTTATACACAGGTCCAGCTATTGATGTGAGGTTACAGGGAAAAGATACCAGCAGCAGCGTAACTTTAACATAAATAATTTCATAATAGATTTTTTCCATTTTCTAACATTTATTTTCATAACAATTTTTTAGGTTGGAATTTTAACTTTGAGTTAGGCTATTAATGGGAGAATGGAATACATATCCTATCTGAAGTAGTGGCTAGTAAAACCAAAGAAGCTAATTTTTAGGTTTAAAAGAGGTGAGTAAACAAAGCAAGAACTGTAACAGGCATTAAGCCCCCAAAAGGAACAGTCACTTCAGATTTCCAGAACAACTGCTGAGTCCTACCAGCTACTGCCTGGCACCACTCAATGAAAATACTCATTTGACTTTCAGACCCTTACCTCTCAATTAGCTTGAAATACCTTGTAGTCTACATGTTTTTCTAGGTTATCCCCGAAATCTAGCAAACCGTTGTGATTCTGAGCCAACCTTAACAGTTGTATATACATCAAATCATACAGAGCTTCAAACAAGCTTTTGTTATTAAATTACATTGGCATATGCAACCCTGAGGTAACTCCAGTGACCTAAATAGTCATCCACCAAGTTTCCACTGTTCGTAAGACATGTTAATGTCCCATTTAGGCATGAAGAGAACCCTAGCTTTCTGCTCCTGCATGTATGCATAACAATCCTTCCACGTACCTTAGGAAAATGATATATTATGAATCAATGACCCCCAGACTGTTCCCTTTTATCTTGTGCTACATTATTATAGTACTGCCTTCATTTAGATTGATGTTAAGAACTATTTTTTTTAATAACTAAGATCTTATAGAAAGAACTTGTTTTTCCTGAACAAACCTACTATCTTTCATTGTTATATGTACTGCACATTAATGGTATTTCTGCTTATCCCTAAGTGGTATATATGTCACGTGTGCAAGACATCCAGCTTTCATCACTGATGGAGCAAATAAAAACGTAAAACTGGATCTCCTTCAACACAAAGAAAAATATAAAAAATCATCAACTAGTAGAAATTCTGCCTATGATGTCCTATTTTTTCTCTTTCCCACAGAGATTTCACAAACAAGAAAATGTTCCTAATTAACTGAATGGACTAATGATAGCATCTAATATCCATAAAGAACTTCAAGCAAAAGTTTACTAATATGCTTACTGAGAAACAAGTGCATGTCAGCTAATCCCTAAATTCAACAGCTCTTTAGAGTCCTTTACTAATGTAGAGAGCTTGATCGTATTCCAACTTGCTCATTATAAAGCTCCAAGGTTCAGAGGTTTTCTAAACTTAAAACAAAAACTGAAAAGGTCACCACCTTAAAATGTACAACCACACAATGGGACTGTACACTGGCCACCTCATCCTCCCAAGCTGCACTCTTATGATCGATACTAAACCAGTGGTGTGCACAATGCTGGGCTTTCTGTTTCACCATGACTTCCATTTTTACTGAAACAGCTTCCACCCTATTAGGAGAGAGATAAGTATCAACACTTAATACAGAAGTCACTCAACATTTCACATTATAAGATCATGCATTTAGTAGTTTATGCTGTTCTGAGTTTTGACCTTCTTGTCCTTTCCAAGCTGGCTGGCTGCCTTCAACTGATTTGTTTTGTAATGTTCCAGTCAAAACACTTCAGCTGTTGCATGTGAAGGAGACCAGGAAAAATGTTGCTTCGTTTACAATTTTTAAAAATTAATAAAAATAAAATTATTTCACCCTAACCTTTGGAAAGAGGTCTTGGAGACCTGACCACATTAGAAGGACTTGAAATATCTCAGTTTGAAAAAGCTTTGTGAGGTTTTTTGGCATTTTGCAGATACATTTTCCAAGTTTTGACCACTCAAAGACTGATCCTACCAGAGCTCAAGGAGTCTGCAGGCCATGCTGGATCCAGGCTCTCAAAACGACAGCAGGAAAATGACCTTTCCTCTTGTTGGAGTCACGTGGATCTAGTCAAGCAGGAAGAGGAGAAAAAGGACACCAGAACTGACTCCACAAGGAAGATAAGCTTGACATGAGGAGTGAACACATTGAAATCCAAGAGTCTGAATACCAGGACAAAACTCATACTTGTTAAGAAAGGACTCTAGATGTGGAAGCCTGGCTGGAAAAAGAGGATTGGGGAATCCTGGCTTGGCAGGAACGCATCCAGTGAGAAGCACAAGCACTGGGAAAAAAGTTGACATCAATTAAGTAAAAAGACTAGAAGCAAGAAACATACTGAGATTAGATTAATAGTTTGCTGAAGATCATGAAGTCCGTAAACATAGGAAATACAGACCAAGAGGATACTGCATGAAGAAAGAGCAGGCAAACTGAATAGGGAGAAACACCAAGTAAAGAATATAAGGAAAGAGTTATGCTTATGGAAAGTTGGAAGAAACGTTACCACTGAAAAAGTAATTAATCTACCCATCCTCACGTTGTCAGAAAATACCTTGGATAACAGGTAAAAGTCCCATTCTTGCACAGAAGACCCCGCAAAGAACCGCAAAGGAGTTTAATATTACTGTCAATCTGCCACCTGTTTTAAGCAAACAACTTTTCTATGGAAGATCTAGAGGGTCCTGTACTGCCGATAACCACAGATCTCAAAACAACACTACACGATGGAACCTGAATACTCCCCCAAAAAAACAGAAGTTGTTCTTCTGATTTTAAACAGTGTAAAACAAAGCCCTCAAAAGGAAATGTATTAAAGTAATTAGAGGCAATCATAACGACTTGTAAAAATATTCTAAATTAACTCAACTTAATGAATCATGCACAGCACAATGAATACCACTTTAATTAGTGTAAATACAAATTGCATTATGATGCGCATGCACAAAGGAGAACGAATTAAGATTGTACATGCAATATTACCTATGGCACTTCTTAACACACGGATGCTCGACAAACACAACATTCCCTATAATGCTATTTTAATACAGTATACACAAAAAACTACATACATACTGTGCGTTTTGCATCCACAAAGAAGAAAGCTGGGCAGAAGACCAACTGCAAAGCAAGCCCTAAACGTGTGCGTGGCTACAGCCCAAGTACCATAGTTGCAGCCGTTCCTCTAGCTTCTGCAGCTCACAGGACTACACTAACATCCTTTTCAGTGTTACTTCCATAAATATTTAAAAACCAAGACTTTTTGGAATGTCTCTTCCTTAACTGTTATCACCACCCTAATGAAGCTTATTAAATATAGTAAGAGTCATGCCATCCAACACGCTGATTGTGAAATATGCCTTGATGCGCATTGCTTATCTGCCATAAAGCCCAGTATCCCCAATTACAAGCCACCAAGGCCCTGACAGCTTCTGAGGATGCTCCCATGGGAACTGAGCCAAGCCGCATGCCTCTGGAGAGCTACTCAGCTCTACCCCTCCCTGCACAACCCGAACACTGACACAAAGCAGGAAGAGTGAATTGAAAGAATTTACAAGGAAGAGGTTATTATCACACAGACTGTTTTCAAGTAATTCAAATAGGAAGTGAAAACCCATACCTTTATAAGCACACATACAAGTTTTAGCAGTTAAAAGTTGCTGTACAGGCACATAAAACTTAGTCGTACAATCAGTGTGACTTCTCTAGTTTCGCTTTGTCACTAAACCCACATGAAGAACGGAGTTGACCTAACCCAACACTTACAAATTTATACCCAGTCTACATGTACTGCTCAAATGCACCTCATTTTTAGAGACATGATTCAATTTAACCCCATATGTTCCCTGTTACCTTACAAATACATTATAATTTCCGTGGTCCTGTTAAAACAAACCCAAACCAAACAAAAGTCCCCACCTGGTATCACAGCTAGACTCATGGAACTGAGGGATGGTGTTTACACAACAAACTTGAATCGGACAGCCTTTCGAGTTTCCCACTTTGCTGATAATCTGGAGGCTTTCTAACAGGCTGTGTTCCCCATCCGGACTTTGTGAGTCTTGGAGGTATGAATAAGAACAAACTTTGGCCCTTGGCTTTTACCTCCCCATCTTTGTACTTTTTCAAATGCAATAAATACCCTTTGATACCTTCAGTAGACAAGTTTATGAAAGTATTAGTGATGCTAAAATACATGAGTGAGTCGATGTAAGGAACGCTTTCCATTATAAAGAATAAGAGCAAGCATATTTACTTTTCTGTTCTATTTGAAGTAAAACTATTATATTTTTACATACATTGTTTAGATGTATGTTTTCACAGGCAAAACAAAGCCAAGTTATCCCAGCCCTACAGTGTATCAGTTAAAGGAGAAAATATGCAGCCCAGCAAGTTTTCCCTCCAACCCTTCTTTTCAGGCAAGTAATAAATCTTGAGTGAAAAAGTCACTGTGCTCTTCAGCTGTCACCACTAAGATTTTGTTTTTTAAAACCATAGCAGCCTTAAGGCTGATTTACTACTCAGCCCTCCACACTCTGACAATCGAATAGTTGGAAACAAAAATCACTTTTGCGCACCTGGAAATATTTTATTTGCTGCACTCATGAGAAAAAGTTCTCATCAGTGAGGAAGGAGGTGGGGGAAGGGGGAGAGAGAAATTCAGGTGAATATTAAAACCTAGTTCTTGACTTAAAGAGAAACTTCATACATATGTAGATCAGCACAGAAATTACCTCTTCATTCAGAGTGGCCAGGCTTTTCAGGGACCATGGGTTCACTATGCTGTCCAGCCCTACATCATCAACTTGGAAGTCTTGGCCAGTAAACAGCAGTGCTTATCAACTGTGTCTATTTAGTCATTTCAGTTTGGGGGCTGAAAAGAATGTGACAACTCCTACATCATTTAATTCACTCTTTTGCTCTTCATTTTTTAAAATAAACTTAGTAAGCTCTCAATCACCCTGAAGTGTAAACATCTGATATTAATAAAGGCAAAATTAGACCTTTAAGAAACACCTACTTTCCAGAGTACCTCTTTGCCCTAGTCAGAGTTGCAAGTTTAATAAGATGAAGGGTAAAAATCCAAACACATACCAGAGAAAACCAATTGATGGAAAATGTGATGGTGCCAAGATTGCAAAACTATTTTAGAATATCAGATCCTGCATGTAGTTTGATATCATTTTTCCCTAAAGCTTCACTTTCTGAAAATGTATTATATGCTCCAGAACAATCCTGTCTTCAAAAGAAATCCCACATCTTCTGTTATTTCAAAGAACCATAGTTGCACCTGGGCAAAACGATCTAAGTACTCTAGGTGCTGGCTGACTGAAAAGGAGACCCACAAAATCTCACTCTCTATTTTTAATCTCAGGGTTTTACAGGAATATGAGGAGTGCCCTTTGACAAACACCAAGGCATTTCAGCATTTAAGGTAAAAAAATAATAATTAATAGTTCAGCAGTGTAAAGACATATGGCAATTGCATTTACATACTTTGATACGTACTCTGAAATACTTTCCCACCTGTTCTATTCTTGTGATGCCTACAAAGCCCATCTACAAACAAAGGCTGATTTCAGTAATGTGATACCAGGCAGGGAAAGCAGTGTAGCAACTTAGTTATCTCTACCAGTCCTAAGGCTGGACTTCAGTAACTTAGCAGTGCCAAATTAAGTATGTAAAAAGCGTCCACTCTAAGGAGTGTTTACTTAGTACTTACTTAATCAACTGTCATAAAAGCAGTTAAGTGTCCCAGCACCATCTCTTCTAGAAAGCACCCAGTCTTGTATCCCTTGTCTTCCCAAATGTGAATGGAATCTGCACAGAAGCAAGTTATTTAATTTTATTCCTCCAGGGTCATAAAGCAGTTTAGCATAGGTAAGGCCTTCTTCCATGCACAGCTTCATTAGGAGGTTTCCCACCCAATTACTAGGGACAGAAATAATAATAATAATTATAATAGTTCTCCTTCACCATTCTTTGTACAACTTTATCTCTGCACATGTACCTGAAGCAGTAGCAGGGAGTGGTGGGATGGTTTGCTGAGAAGACGGAGCCAGACACCTCAAAGGTACACACTTGCAGCAAGCACAAGTTATCAAGCTAGACTGTTAGATACAAGGAAAAAAGCCTTCCTGGTGGAGGCGGTCAAACAGCACAGCAGGAACCCAGAAGCTATAAAACCTCCATCCTTGGAAAAACTCAAAATTCTCCTGGACCAGCCTTGAGCAAGCTCACCTAACACTGAAGCTGGTCCTGCGCAGGCAGCAGGCTGGACCAAAGACCCCCAGAGGCCCCTTCCAACCTAGTGTATTTTATGATCCTTGATCAAACGGGAGGGTGGAGGGGTGTCACAGAGGGAAACACAGCACACGACTGCTGGGTTATGTGGCTCATAACTTTACAGTCCCACACTGTACCTGGGAAAACTGAAACCCTACCAGGTCAAAGCTGTAAGAGAGGAAGAACCTTTAGTAAGATATACCTGACCAAAATGGAAATGACAAATAGGCAAGTATGTAAATAGGAAAATATAATAAATGGTAGTAAGTTAAGTTTTCACTACTGCACATGACTACTAAAGATGCCTGTAGCATCACCTGCTTTATAACAGCACATAGATTCATAGAATCATTTCGGCTGGAAAGAGCTTTAACACCATCACATCCAGCCATTAACCCAGCACTACCAAGTCCACCACCCAGCCATGTCCCTAAGTGCCACATCTATGCACCTCTTAAATACCTCCAGGGACAGTGACCCAAACACTTCCCTGGGTAGCCCGCTCCAATGCTTGACAAACCTTTCAGTGAAGAATTTTTTCCTAATATCAGTAAGTTCCTATACATATTTCCAGACAATATTGAATAAATATGCAAGATTCTTTCATATTCCTTTTAACTTGTAAAACTGCAAACTTAAATTTTTGAATGTCTTCCATAAGCCTTCAGAAAGGCAAAACTTTGATGTTTTTAAAGAGGAAAGATTATTTACTTCTGCTGCAGGCAAGAAATTATAATTTCTTTACTGATTCTGCCAAATGGCTCTATCATGCATTTTTTATTTCCATCAAAACAAGCCACTTTAAATTATGGTTGTCCATAACAACACAGTAATCACCATTTTGAGGGTCAGATCAACTTGACGAACCTCTGTTTGACTTCTCCACCCAAAAGACTCCTCCAAATCCAAATTAACCAGGGGGAAGAGAGCTTTATTCCCTTTCTTCCTGCTTGGCAATTGCTAGAAAGTACATGGGCTACAGTTTTTACTTTGTTAACATAAGCAGAACAGACAACTCAGTAGTATCCATGTTGTTCTTAAACTAAATAGGCTGAATTCAAACCCAGTGGTTAACACGCTGAAGCCAACAGAGAGTATTCTAAGGAATAGCAAAACTTTCAGATGAAGGAAGAGAAGGTGGAAGAAGAAGAAAGTGAGGCTTTCTTATACATAAAAAGAATACATAAAGGCTAGAGAGCAGGAGTTTTTAAAACTCAAGATAAACATGTACAAGAGGCTGCAAAAATCCTCTGCACTGATACAATATGCAGAACACAAGTTTTTATACCAACACATAACATGCTTTGAAATAGAAAGCCAAGACCTCCTGTACTAATAAAGCATTCATAAAGATTCAGTTCTTCAGTATTCAATGTACCAGGATAGTTTCTGGTTTAAACTACATTGGAGTCCGTGAACACAGACAAAATCCAGACCACCATCAATCTAGAGACAATGGGCAACGCTGACAGCACAGCATCTCATTAATCTTCATTTGTCCTATCACATCCTGTCATTCTTATGCAAATAGCATATTTGAGGATATATCTTTTCTGCACTCCACGATAAGGAGAAGTGAAGCTGTCAGGAGCACCAGGATGTCATCCTGTACCACAGGCCATCACTTCACTCAGCGCCTCATGTTTTACATCACAGTTAATGTGTCTGACATTCAAATTTGACCCAGCAGGAGGTAGAACTATCTAATGCCACAGGAACATGCGTCTTGCTTCCTGTGCTAAAATATTCACCAAGGTCCCCAGGGATCTGACAGTCTCTCCTCTCCCTTCACTGTACCTTTGCTATTCAAGATTGAAACACTGCTTAAGAGCAAAAAAAAAAGATATCTGCAGGGGCAGGTAATGATAGCAATTCACCCTTCTCACCCAAGACATAAGCCCAGTACTAGGAAAAAACTTCCTATACTAGGAAAATAGGTTCCACTGAAAAAGAAAAAAAAAAGGACATGCAAACCCTGGTGAGTTAGTCTAGGTTTTCTTCCACAGAAATCTGTCAGACTACACCTGAAAACTTGTCCATACATATGTCTGAATACAACATTTAATTTCCAGCTAAGCAAATTATACAGTATTATAAAATATTTTATCTGAGGTTTGTGGGGATCTCTCTTGTTAGGCCAACTCATACATGGGAAAATACAGACAAGCTTTGAATCGTAAGCTACTCTATAAAATATTTTGGGTATGAAGAATCACTCCTGAGTGGGTAGAGTCACCAAAACCAAAAAGCATTTTTCCAATTATTGCTCATCAATTCTACTTACAGAACGAAAAATTAAAGGGAAGATTTTACTATTATTACTGACTCAGAGTGTTTTGTTTCTGTATCACTTTCAAAGAATGTTCAGAACATCTTGTTCCAGAGTATTTCCCTTCCAAGAGAAATCACTTTCTGTATCATACATGGCTGAAAACAGTACATGCTGGCTTTGTTTTCTTATGAAAAATAGAAGCTATCCCAAAGTATTTCCAGAATCGCATGAATAGGATGCAAAGTAGCTAAGTGCTAAAAACATGGGACACAAGGCTGGAATAATATTTCAATAGAATCATGACATCTTAAAGAAATTACCTCATTAATAGACATTTCTAACAAGTCAAAACAAGTTTACCATTAAGCATAATTTTTTATATCACTACCCGAAAGCAATATACTGTAGCGTTTGCAGGGATGATGAAGTCTATCTACGCTAGGCTCAGGGGAATACCCTTAACATTTGATATTGCCATGTGCTGTTTTCAAATTAGGAAAGATTAATCATCACTTACTTGTCAGTTAAGAAGCAGACACATAAATGAAGATGCTGAATTTTTTAAGTATACAACACAAAACTCGGAAAGCGTGCATTTCTTGGCTTGAAAACCTAAAAGATAGTCACAAAGGTATACCAGACATCTTCCCACTGCCTGGAAGTAGAGAACATGGACTGCCTTGTGCCTTTATACCATATGCAAAGTTCGTGCATTAAAAATTACTGTATGGCCATCATATACCAATGAAAACAGGACACTCATTTATGGTAAGATGTAACTGAACTGATATTTCCATATAAAATGTTAAGTTGATTTAAGAAAATTTTACCTTTTCATAGGTATCACTGATCACAAAGTAAACTACAAGCCTCTACTGAAAGGTTTCCCATTAAGTGAAGTTCTCGGTACAAATGCTTTCTGGTGTCAGTCTTCTTTCTTCCAGGGGAAGAGGGGTGGGGGGGAAGAAAAAAGTGCAACTTGTGCAATGGGAATATTGCATATACCCAGGAGTAGATGGTGGCCTGGTATAGACTGTCTGATCCGGATGAAGCACCATGTGAGCAACACCAACTCAAATGTGATTCTCCAGCCCTTTTAAACCACAGTTGAAAAACCCCCTTCCTCCAGATTGATGACATTTTGCTCTGCTATTCTGTGAGTGCTTTCTACAAAGTTATTGAGTTACTTCCCCCTCCCCCCCCCCGCTTTCTATCTTGGTAAACCCAATTTTTAATAAAAATCTAAAATATCCATTTGTGGTTTCTTCCTAATAAAATTGCTATAATCATATGGCTTGCTACTGCAGAGGGCACTGTCTTATGCAACTTTTCCCTTTTCTTTACATTTAGCGTCATCACAATTATCAGCTTTACTTGGAGAAAGAATATATAAGATATGTTGTCACCTGAACACAACTGTGCTGCTAGAAGTTCATCATACCCATAAAATTCAGATGCACAAAAGATATCAAATTTTTACCCACCATATTAAAATGAAAATTTTCAGTCCCAGGCTAAGAGGTCTGGATTTGCATCAGCAATGTAGGTACAGTTGGCATATACCTAGTAACTTCGGTTCTATCTAAAAGTTCTCAGTATTGCAAGGTGGCACCCTTAACACATGGTAGTACTGTCCCAATATTGCCAACATTTCAAATAAATACTGTCCCAGTATGCTAATATTTCAAATAAAAACTAAAATATAAGAAAACAGCACTCACTGTGGGTCCAAGAGAACTCCAGCAAAAGAGAGAATGGCAGAGAACTGCATTACCAGGTGGAAATGGAGATAACACAGTATAATGTTGAACCGACTCAGAAATTTCCCTTCTGTTCAACAAACAACTTTTTTCAAACTCAGCTAAGTCTGACCTCAAAGAACAGTCACCACAGAAAACTGAAATCAATGTGACAAAAGCAGAATCTTTAAAATTTTAACTTTGCACAAGTGTATTTTTCACTCATGAGTTTTATCACCTTTTACAGAAAACCCTTTGCTCGTTCTACTTTGCCATGATAGGCACACAAGCGGTGTGTATGTAAGCCTTTGTCAGGAGACCATCAGCTGTGTCTTCCTTCAGTTCAGAAAGGAAGAGGCTGTGTTCTGGAGCCAAAATACAAGGGTTTTTTTTCTCAAGACTTTAGGTGTATATGAACCTTACTTTAAAAGTGTGTGCTTCATATGTATTTTATGCCTGAATGCTCCAAGACAAACAAAAAACTATTCCAGAAACAGCTTAAAATGGAAGACTTTGTTAACATTAAAAATACTCGAGAAACTCAAAAGAAATCCTAGAAGAGATCAGGAAAAATAAATTTCATTAACTTGTCATCAAATTCATGAATGTTGTGAAGGTGGAAAGTTGTGGAATAAAGAACCTTACCAACACTACAAAACATATCTTAAAGGAAATCACTTCAGACTGGTCCATCTACTGAACTTAGCTGTGAGAAGACACAGAAGTGCAGTGGATGGTTTTAAAGTGCATTGTCTAGAGGGCTGCTGGGCTGGTTTTGTGTTCAGAGGTTTTCTGCAGTAAGCGTTGCAACCTGCCCAATTTTTACAAACTTGAAATAGTCTTGTTGCTCCAGCAGAGCTGCTGCAGGATCTAAGGAGAAATTGCACTGTTTACAGTTGGAAACCATATTGCTGGCAGAAGGCTAATGGCACCAAGCAGATATTTAATCTTTTGAAAGGAAGTAACTAATGAAACCAACAAACTCCAGCAAACTCCTGCATAAACAAACATAACAGAAGCAAAAACCACAGGACGAGTTTGACAGAAACATTGTTGCAATGAGCTTAATTTAAGGAAAATTTCTTCTAAGAAACAGATACTTAAGGTTATCACAAAACATTTTGTACTGTTAAAAAAAAAAAAAAATCTGTAGAAGGGGGAAAAAAAGCAAGGGACAATCCTTTGCCTTGTCTTCAAACTCCCACTTTTAATTGATTAGACAACAGTCCAGAAAGCAAAAGAGAATGGAATTATACCAAAATCTGGTCATCTCAACAGAATATACAGCAGTGCACCTATTTGTACCTTGTCTATCATGTCTGGTCTGTTTGTAGCTGCCAAGATTGTCACGTCCTTCAGCTGTTCTATCCCATCCATTTCCGTTAACAACTGAGCCAAGACACGGTCTGCAACATTTCCAGCACCTGAAGAGCTGATTTAATGGGGGAGGGGGGGGGAGGGGGGGGAGAAAAGAAAAGCAGCATTAGCCTTTCCTTCCTAGAAAATTGGAGAAAGGAAAGAGTATATTGTTCTTTTTAATTTACAGGGATCCATCTTTTTATCTTAATTCTTTCTGATTTTTATTTTCACCCTCAATCCCTGAAGCAGTATGTGTCATATGAAGTGAGTAAAAGCAAATTGGAGAATCAGTCCTTCAAAGGATTTCTTGGTATTCAATAAAGCAACTAAGGGGTTTTTAACTTACTACCCTGCTACTTCGGTTGAAAACAATTTAACACACTGTGGATGTCTGGAATAAACATTTTTAAGGTAACTGAATTCATGCAGCTTTTTTATTAGTCAGACAAACTTTCATTTCTAGCACCATCCAAGTGAGTGCCTTCACCACCCCATGCAGCATAAAAAATTAGGTAGGTAGTTATTTTGCAGTGTTGCTCTACATTTTTATGTTCTCCCCATCACATGAGAATAAATTGTGTTGACCAACTGCCTCACAGTAGCACTGTCAGTCCTTTAACTCAGCTGATTTTCCAGATACCAGGAAAAAACAAGATTGAAAAACTGAACACTCCAGTCTTGAAATCATAAACATGTGAAAAAAACTAAACAGACAAGGCATAAAATATAAATGCCTAGAATAGTTTTAGTCTGGAATTAACTCTGGTAACCTTGAGGTTTATGGAAAATTTGCTCAAATTGCTTAACTATATGTAACAAAAGCATTACAGAAATAAACTCTTATTTCCATTAAAGCTTCTAATATTTCAAAAAGATTAACCAAGTGATGTACACCCTTCTTCCTTGGCAATTTTTTAACACAAATATTTGTGCATGCACATATCCACACATATAACAAAGAACGCAGAAGAGGAAGATATAGCAGAAATTTTAAATCAAAAGACCAAGCACTGACATTGTAATACATAACACATTTCATGAATGGTTGTGTTCTTTTAACATCCTTTTAATTCTGCATAGAGTCCTTATTTCTGAAACACGATAAAAATAAATAGGTGATTGCACGCTGTATGATTTTTTTTTGAATTTTTGAAAGGATACTAGACCTAAGAGATACTAGGGCCATACACAGATGACTGTAGACATTCATACATTGGCAGATGTGCTACACAAATTATGTTTATCTGTTCTTTGTAGCACCCAGCTCTATATAAACATGGGGAGGCCAGGTACAGCATAGCCAGTAGCTCATCCCAAAAGTTCCCTTTGCTGAGCAGGGGCAGGGAAGCTGAAGCAGGCTAGGGAAAGCAGCTGAGGATTGCCAGATAGCACCAAAAATGTGGTGTTTATCCACCTTTGCCAGAAACCAGGAGCCCTGCTCTTGGCACACGCCAAAAGCCTCGCTGTTTTCAACACAATCTTTCCTTGCAGACAAGCATGCACACACCTACATCTTCCTTCACCAATGTGACTGCTCTTCCACGGCTATTGGAACTATACGAGACTGCTATTCCACGGCTCCTCTGCTGCGCAAGGGAGGGCTTCATTTCTCTACCCTTAAACAGGCCCTTAAAAAAACAAACAACTAATCTCTGAATTTCTTCTGGATCCCTTTAACTCCATACTAAGAAGCAAAAAATAGTTTGATACTAAAAATGAGGCCAGGTTTCTTCCTGCAATGTACATTTTTCTGCTGTCACCCCAAACCTACATAGGATGAAGATGACTTTTAATCTCAAATTTTTTTTTTAAGTCCTTTTCAAAAAGTACGCCTAAACATTTATACAGATACACAAGTACCCTCATACACCAACACACTACATTTATCCTGCTGCACACTTGTTTCCAAAAAGAAATATTAGATTTTAAAATACAAGCATTCCGAGTATTTCCAGCAGATAGAGAATACACACATCCAGTTGCAGAGTTCCTACACATGTATTTTGCTGCAGCACTGCCATCTACCACCAGCACGCCGGCAACCGAAGTGCTTCCTAAATGTCCCAAAGCCAAAGCAACAGTAACGACTCCATCACTGCTGTAACAATCTCCCCCAAATAAATTCTCTAACTTTCCCGTCCTACAACTGGTTCTGTAATTTTCCAGTGCAAAACGGTTAACTTATCAGACGTAGTCTGGAAAATATCTTTGAGGAGCTATAATAAATTTTGGCTAACAGAACATTTAGGTTGCTAAGAAATATTAGAGAAGGGACTTGGGTTAGCCAGTTGCCAGCTTTTCGAGTTGCTGCAGCCATGTTAGAAATTCCCAAGCGATATTAGAGCATTTCTTACATACCCACAGGTCACGGTCTCGTTGACTTACAGAGGGCTGAACATGATAAAACACCTCAGGTGTCGGACAAGGATAGTAAATGCTTTTCAAAGGACACAGAACTTAAAGGAAATTAAAATCAACTTTGTAACATAAGCTAGTCTCAGTAGGGATTCAGGCCTCCCATCTTGCATAAGTTTCACATTTACTCAACTTTATACCCAGGAGATTGCACACAAGAAAAACCTAAGCAAAAGGAAAAAAAAAAAAATTATAAGACTGGGACCAAAACATTAATATTATATGAGATGATCTGAAGCTAGAAGACTTTGGGGGAGATGCTAAACTTTTTTTTTTTTTTTTTTTTTTTTTTACACTATTAAGGAAACAAAGAAAAAATACTTGGTTTTAAGGAGAGGTGGCTAGAACGGATATTACACCTTTCCCCAATATAAACATTTCTCTTACAAGCATCAGACTGAAAGAAAACCTAAAAAATTAAAGATGCATATATTCTAAAGAAAACTCCCACTGTTACAAGGGAATGTACATTGCAAAGACTTCCATGCAATTGAAGCATAATCAGAAAATTGCAGTTAAGCAATCACTGATGGCATGATCTACTCAAACAATGAAGTGATATTTACCAGTACATTACTGAGGGCTTTACTACTATCTCTTAAAAGTGCAGTTAAAAACATTTTAAAACCACAGATGCGAAAAGTATAAATAATAAAAACAGTATCAAATGAAGAGGTGTCTGGGACCTATGACATCAGGAATTTCAATTTCAGTGCTTTTGTTTACATAGTTCACTAGGCTGTCATATGATGCACCATTTTTAGCACAGAGTCTCCAGCAAATTAGCTTTTGGCTTCAGAGGATACCCTATAAAAATCACAGGCAGGCACAGGTTTGCAGCGAGAGATCTCTTTACCAGCTGCTCAGAGCTGCATCAGAGCCACACCATGTACTCCGAGAGCTCTAGTGCTGCCCAAGCTGCTAATCTGAAGGGTGACACACAAGTATGCGTTTTTCCATTTTCCCATGATTTCCCAGCAAAGGTTTCAAATTAACACAGGCAGTGTTCATTAAGGCTGCCCTGGCTTTTGACGCAAACGGCAGCCAGAGAAACAAATGATGATTAACCCTCCAGTCCCACAGAGGCACTGCCAAAACCAACTTCCAGCCAAGGGGGTATCTTTGCCCCCCCCCACCATGACCTCCGTACGTTGATGTCATCATCACAACTGCATGGAAATAGTCCTCAAAAGGCACGTCCTGGTACAAACTAATTTCCTGTCAACACGCCGCCTGCAAATCCAGGCAGTCAGAATTAAGCTCCTCACATAATCCATGCAGAGCCATGTGTGCATGGGTGCGTGTATGCAAGAGCCGTGCCCTAACCAGAAATACCTTTAACTTCAAAATAAAAATGTGTGAGCAAAGAGGAGTCTGGCTGCTCCATAAAAGGGCCTGAGAATTTCAAGTAATCTCTTGTGTTGCCCTAAATTAAACACATCAGTCTGTAGGCTATGTGTTATTTTAATCTTTTTTGCCAACCCCTCTTTCTTTAAAATCCTCAGTGAAGGAGTTTTAAAGGCAAAAAATGTCTTTGCTTACTAGTTTATCAGTTAGAGCCAGATATGCAGCCCTACATGATATTTCAGCTAATCCCGAGTGTCCCACCTCCCACCAGCGTCAGACCAAGCCCACATGCACAAGCTCTTGATCAACACAGAAGTTTCCTGAATGGCAAAAGACTCTCAAGATAAGACTACCTGTGGATTATAGCAGACTACTGAAAGTGAATATGAAAAACAAAACCTGGTTTTGGTATTTTATTTTAGCTAAAGGCACTTCCAGTATATGTTTTGACAGAATAAAACATGTATTCTACAGTGTACCACTCACAATTAATCTGAATTAACTCTGGCCTTGCATGATGGAACTGAGACATTGTGAGCAACAGCTCCAAATTCAACACAGCAGGTGAGGGCTCTCCATAGCATCTTTTTTTTTTCTTATCTCCTTTGGCCTTACCCAACAACCCTTCTAACCAGCTGGACTCAGATCTCAGTGGGTATTTGACATTTCCCCTTGAACATCTTAAGCCACTCTCACGCTTCTTCCTGGGGATACAAATGCAACACAGCCTGATTCTATCACTGCATCAAGAGTACATACAGTTCACTAGCATACATAGTTCTTCAAGCCAAGAAGATTTTGTTTCTGGACATAACCAGACGTATGAAATCATCTGATTTAAATCTGTTACCCTTCTTGCTATAGGCATTTTTTTTTTTGACAACAGCTTACTTTTTGTTTTTTACATTTTTACTTATTTAACTTCCTTTTCTCTCAGCCCCCTCCCTTTATCTATCAGATTTTTTTTAATATTTAAAACTAAAAACAGTTTGAGAATGCAGTCGTTACAGTTTCACCTCATGATGAAGTTTGGTAAGCATCACCACTGCGAGCTAACGCAAACGTACACTTGCATCATTTGACAGTCTACAACATTTCCAAAACCAATGGGATGAATGTTTTTTCAGAACACCAGATGTCATTTTCATCGGAAAATGTATGTAAGTCTCAATTATAATTTAAATCCTGTAAAGGAGAACCAATGACTCTCCATCCCACCACTGACTTCAGCAGCATTGAAGCCTATCTGAACATCTTCAGAATCAGGACCTTAATTTAGTTATGCTGTTAAACTGTAGACGTGGAAATGCAGGAAATAGTCACACAGTAACATTTTGAGCACTCTTAAATTCACAGCAACTGTGAAGCTACAAAACCAGAAGGAAGTCTGGGAGGGCCCCTCTCCTGAAAAGCCCCATTTCTGCACAGATGACCCTACCTCTGGCAGATCCATGAGGTCAAAAAGGCAGACCTCAGGAGAAGTATCCAGGATAAATTACTGCAGAGGGATTAATCTCCATGCAGCTGAAATCTATAACACAGGTTTTGTGAGAAGGGAGTACAGCCTACCTTCTTTTCCAAAACATCTTATCAGGCAAGATTTACAAACAGATAAAAGCTGTCTTTATTATTCTTCACCTCCCCCCCACCCCCAACAAAAGAATTGCAATCATAATCAAAATTTAAAAGTTTTAAAAATACTTCTTCTGGATGTGATATCATCTCAAATAATTCTTTCACTGGAATGTCTGGAAATAATTTCATATCAAAACAAATGTAAAAGTCATTGACATGACAAAATGGTTGGTATCAAAAAATTAATATAGGATGAAATAGAACTCTCTGGCAGGACTCTCCACTTCTCCACAAACTACTGAGGTAAAAGGTTCTTGAAATACCAAAGCCCCCTGCCAGCACACTCCCATGCAAGAGTCGCCTCACTCACACAGTCTGAAGGATTTTTATTGAGTCTGACATTTCTGTCAGGGCTTTGCAGGAGTAACCTGTCAGCAAGGAGCACCTGCCAAGTCTGTCTTTTCAGTCCAACTGCCGTGATCATAATTAACTGTCACACTGTTTTATTTCCTTCCCTCACAAACTGGTGAAATATGGCTTTGGCAGTTCAAGGTTCTCCACAGCATTAGGGGGGAAAAAAACCCAAAACCCCAAAAAACTACTCCAATAGCATTTACCAGAAAAATAATAATTGCAGCATCTTCCCAGGTACCGAATTCCACTCAAAAATTCTGTCAGTGGGGCATTTTTTCCAGCAGAATGGACACTGCCATGCCAGTTAGAAAAAGCAGGCTCTTCCACACAGATGCACCCTGCTAAAATATTAATTCAGTCAGAATATTCTTAATCTAAAGATAGCAGAGCAAGCCCTTATGTTAACTTCGAACTTTGTTTCTCTTGAATGCTACTGGGGCTTCAAAACTCAAACTTTACTAAATATACTAGGTTTACAGAGACATGCATGTTTAGTGATGCTGTGCTGCTTATGTATTTTTTCCCTACAGCACTTTTCCCTCTCCCTCAAAAATCACAACACCTTTTACATCACCTACTCATTTCTGCTTACAAGCACAATTCCTGGTTTGAGCTAAAACTGTTATCCACAGTTACTGATGTCTCTATGTACGTGCACTCACAACAAAAGAGGTATTTCATAAAACAAAAGGCGCAGCAAGCATACCTAGGCCTAAGTGATCATTATTAAACCGCTGGGCTAAATTCACTTCTGGCACACGTATGGTACAGCTTCAGTGCATATTGATAATAAAGACCACTGCAGATATTACAGGCTTTGATGTTATTTTAAAAGTCTAGGAGAGATACACAGCATACAAATCTTCTATGTTATTAGTTAAATATTTCAGCTATTCATTAAAAAAAAAACAACACAACACCAAACACCTCTTCAGTCCTAAGATAAGAAATATTCCCCATACCAGGGAATTTTCCTGTCTGTGTCATCAGAAGAAACTCTGAAAGAAGACCATCCTCAAGCCTTCCCTCCATCAGCACCCTACAATTAGATGCTGTCATATTCTCTACGCACCTGTATCAGCTGTTACCCACTATATCGTTTCACATATTCCCTATTTCCTCAAGAGCAAAATTCAGGTACTTCAGAAGGGAAATCTCCAGAGGAAACCTGAGGAAGTCTGGGAAACTTAGAGACTGGGTAGAACATTTAGCTTTATGGTCAGCTCCAGGCCAAAAAGGTGTTTTGCCAACTGTCAGTTCGCCAAAAAAACTGCGGTTTTTAAGACATTACAAAAGCACAGAAAAATAAAAGAACTCCTAGTACTCCTTGAGCGGCCTCCTACTTGTAAGCAGGTTTCCTAAAAAGAGACGAGCTTTGTGGAAACAGGAAACTGCGCTCAGCTGTCAGCAGGTGACTTTGAAACAAATGGCCTACAGGCAGCTGCAGAAACATCCCAGATTTTCCTCCATGTTCATGCAACCAGCCTCTTCCATTTGCCCAAATTCATTATTACGGCAGCTTTCAGAAATGAGCGAAGTAGGCCCAGAAAAATGAAACACAATGAAAGGAGAGAAAAGGAGGCAAGGAGCCAGTCTGAGATGGGTTTGGAATCAACAGGCTTTCTTCCAGAGGGCTTTCCCCAAGCACATCTCCAAATCCTTAAGCACCAAGGTGGTGATCCATCAGTCATTTCCATCTGCCTGAAACTAATTGCAGATGCAGGTCCACAGAAGGCAGACATGAGAACTCACTTTCACCTGGCCCTGGCACCATCGAGCTGAAACAAGAAGGATGCTAACATAGAGTTCTCCTATTCTATTAACACTGCCTTTTAAAACAAAAACAAACAAAAACAAAAAAAAAAAAGCCCCAAACACACACCTGATGCACAGTAAATTTTCCATTTCCTTTCTTTCTGTTTTCCTCAGCACTTCTCCTCTGCGCATTCCTGGAAGTTAATCAAGTTGAACACTGTAATCAATCATGTCTACCAGCGAAGCAAGTACAGTTTAAGTTGGAAGTATAACAGACCTAGAAGTAACTAGCTAGACTGGATTTTGTTTTCATTATAACAATATTTAAGTATAAGAGGTTCCATTTCATCTGGAATAAGTTTAATTTATGAGTTTTAACTACAGTCATGTTCCCCTTGTATTTCATTTAAAATAAAGTTTAAAAAAGGCCGTCAATCATTCTAGTCCTCGCCCCACAGGCAACTGTAGCCTGCTTGGGCCCATTTAGTGTGGGTAAGCTGACCTTTCTCCATAGCCAACACCACATCGGGACCCGAAGTGATCACCACATATGCCCACTTCTGATCCCTCTAATCCTGGTATTCATTTCAACTGGGCCTCTGGCAGGAATCCAGAGAGAAGCTCAAATTCACGTCCTTGGCTGAAGCATCTTGCTGCAGGTTAACTTTGCCACAACACTGCAGAACAGGCTTACCAACATTAACAGCCTTGATTAGTCCCTCTAAACCCTCTACATTTATCCATGCATTTGAATGACTTCAAGAAAATGGTTTACAGATCCAGTCCTGCTTCCACTGATGCCAATAATCAAATCTCCGAGTTGTAATACAGGCTGGCAAAGTTACAAATTATTGGGTTTTTTAAACAAAAAGGAAGAACCACAGATTTTTAAACACATTGTGATAAAGGATTCTTGCTAGACAAGAAACATTGATGAGTTTGTTTTAAAGTTAAAGGTATTACAAACATCTAGCATAAACACACACAATCTATAGGTAATGCTATTTATTTAAATCGCTATTCCAAAGTGAATTACAAGCTTTATTGTACAATTAAATTGGTTCAAAACTTTTAACTTTTTCAGCACTCCTTGCTAGGCCTAAAATAGAAAACTGGCACTGGACATGCAGCTTTTTCCCCGGACAATACTGGATACCAAATTCAAACACTTTAAAGAATTCAGACAGTAGTCACAAAAGTTTTGAATGCCTCAACTCTCTATCATATCCAAACACAGCTCAGATACTGAAGGGAACCGGCTGACATCCCCCAATTCAGGGACAAGCAGTGCTAATGAAGCCAGAAACGCAAAGCTCTGCCTAAATGAGCCTGCTGCTAGAATTGGGTCCCTCACAACACAAGCATGGCACAGGGAAACTCCCATTTCTTTCATGTATTCTTCACTTTCTTTTGCCTTCACACAAGTAATATTAGGGTGACAGTACTTTCTCCAGCTCTGCTACCGGTAACCTACCCTGTGCAAGGTGGCTTTCTGGCTGAGAGCCTCTGTCCTACCTAATGTCCCTGCAGGGTCCAGGCTCTAGCTTTCGTTGCTAGGATGCAATACACCGACCTTCTTCATGACAGAGGCTGTCAATTACACCAGGGAATTTGCACAGATAAAAAAATGCGAAGGTATGTTCAAGCGTACAGTGTAATATGTACTGAATTGTACATAATATGTGCTAAGCTGTACAGTATAAATATGTACTAAAATATTCCAAAGAGACAGCTTGGTTTAAAAACAGGATTTATCACAGTTCCCATTTAAAGCAGAGGTGACTCAGTACAGAAGAGAAGCTGCTGTTCTTCCCAGCTTCATTATAGAAGCCTGAGGGCCTCAAAAGTTAAGACTGCAAATATTTCAATACCTAAAGTGAAAACAGTGTGTCTTTCAGAGGTTCTGAGCATTTTAAATTGTGGCTTAGGAATGTATCTATCCTGCTCCCCTTGCCACCCAGTATACAGGGTAACGTAACTCACTGGAAAAGCATCATCATATTGTAGTTTCAAGGGATTGGTATCAAAGTCCCTTCACTTTGTCACTTCTATCATCACTCCGAAAAGGTTATTCATCTACCAACTTGTTCTGGCCTATACAAGTCAATTGCAAGGTACTGATTTTGTCTCGTCTTTTTTTTGTCCTTTGAAAATGCGATTTATCAGTGTCTTTCACATCAGTCTACAATATTTCCCATCTTATGTTACAAAATGCTTTGCTTCTGAAAACCAAGAATAGGAACAAATATATCTCTTGCCCCAAAATCCTAAAAATCCTGCTTGTATAAACAATGTTCCATTTCCAAAGCAGAGACTTCTTAAGTACAGCAAACAGACTGTCTGTGCTGCATTTACACGGAGCCACGTTCATTCATCAATTTCAAGTCTAATGACCAAGACATTTCCCTCTTGGTAACCTCTAATGGCCAGAAGAATTAGGTTTTATATGGTCAGGATACCAAGGGATAACAAATACCCATAACTCTTTGCAGCTGTGCAATTTTTAAAGCCTCTCAAGCTTTGTCCAGGCAAGGGATTACTGCGAGGCAAACCCTTCTC
Source organism: Falco rusticolus (assembly GCF_015220075.1). NCBI lineage: Eukaryota > Metazoa > Chordata > Aves > Falconiformes > Falconidae > Falco > Falco rusticolus. Next base: position 121,704,119 of record NC_051187.1, read on the forward strand.
CTCATGCAGTGCTGCATCTGGACCAGTCCTGAGGGTCTCGCTTCAGTGCAGTCTCTCCTATGAAAAGTTGTAACATCTTTCAAAAGCAAGGAGAAAGAAAAAGTTGTAGTCTGCTCATGAAAGTAAATACTAATTAGAACCACAGAGTGATGGAAAAGGCTCCATGCACCACGTAGTGCATCTCTCCCAGTGCATGACTGCTCCTCGCTGCACGTTAATCTGTGAAACGTCAGTTTTGTTTTAAAGATATCAAGCAGTAGGTTGCTGAAGCTTCTCCCATATGACTAACTGACAGCAAAGGATAATTCTCTACCAAAAGCCTTTCTGATCTGCATAAGGTTTTCCTATCTCAACCATTTTTCCTACTCAAAACTCACTGTGACACCTCTAACTTTCTAGCATCTTTTCTTCCATGGGTTTATCGTCTATTCTTTAGAACCAGTTACAGTGAATGCCTCCCTCTTTCCTTATAGTCGGTCCATTCAGCCCCAAATTTTTTTATTTTCAATTCTCTCTAACAAGCATAGCGTAAGAGAACAAAATCCAGAAACGAATACAGCTCAAACTATCTTTACCTGTTTTCATAGATAAAGATACATTGGAAACTCAAATCCATTCAGAATCACTCTCTCATCTTCTTGCATCAAGGATCTCCAGATTTGTCCATCAAGCAACTGCCCCTTACACTGAACTATTCTCCTCAGAGGTGCAGGATTATATCGTAAATCCTCTTTGAGTCTCGTATGTATCCAGCCCACATTTTTAATTCTTTGATTAATATGTATTAGCTTGTTGCCAACATGCAAATTTGGGAGGTGGGTGTGGACAGACATGAAGGAAACCCCAGGAGCTTATTTCATACAGATAGAACATATGGAACTGCTAAGCAGGCTGGGCAAGAAACAATCTTTTCAGAAATAATACATTTTGACATGGAACAATGTCAATTAACATAATTTTTGCTGACTTCAAAGTATTATTTCTTGTAACTAATAAACACACACAAATACACTGTAAAACTACTACACAAGACAGTTACATTATGTAGAGTGTTAAGATGTATTACAATTCTGAGTAATGGCTTGGAAATGTATAATAAATAAAACACCGTGGCATATCTGAATGCAGCTACAGTGTCTGCCATGGCGTAATTGATTATGCAGTGACAGACTCCACTATATGATGCAAAAGAGACATTATATTGAATGGTACAAACAAGAAAACTCCTTAGCTCTCTTCGTCTACCTGCATTACAAGTAATTACAAAGCCTGTTAGTCTGTATGTGCCTGTTGATGAGAAGGGATTGTTTAGTGATCTCTGTTTAGGGAGTAAAACAGTTGTGCTTTTGACTAAAGCTTGTGGGTTTAATCTAAACAAGTATTAATGAGTTAATGAATATTTGGCAAAGTGCTTTGTAGAGCAAAAGCATTAAGCAATTACTCAATGTTATTTCACATCTGTTATTTCAGATCTGAACTATGCATAAAACTACTCTCACAACTTAACAGTTCAGGCTTCTCTGCATCTCTGGATGTCCCGTTAAGATTGAGGAGAGGTTACCTACCCAGGAGGATTTGTGATGTAGCATATTCTGCGCAAAGTCCACAGAATCCTAACAAAGATTTAAACGGAAAGGAAAAACGTTTACAAAGCTGTATCACAGAGTGTTTTCCACTGCCAAGGCAGAGAAAACTAATTCAACCAACAGAGGGAATAGGGAGACAATATAAACAGGTGTTTCCTTGAAAACTTCAGTATGGTTAGAAATAGTACAGGAAATGGATCTCCAGAGGCCACAAATCGTTAGCATCTCTAATGCATTTGCAAATTCCTACTGTGCAAAGTCAGCCTGTAAAAAAAGGCCATTTCTAATAAGTGCCTTGTCTGGTTTCCTACACCATTTAATTTCAGATGAATTTTACGAGAACTCTGCTACATATTTTACCTCCCATCTGGTTCAGATTTGACAATGAAATATTTGTGTGTCCCACCCTGTTCTTTTTAAAGCTCCAAAACCAGATGTCTCCAGCACAACACAACTGCAGCAGGTCATACCACATTCTTCAGCAAGCTGTGCCAGGCCTACTACCCCCCACAGACAGTTCCAGGTAAGGTAAAATTGGGTTGTTTACTCCCTAAAAGAATAAAGCAAACAAACAAACGCACTCAACACCTCTAGGGCACTGTGTGAAAAGGCTGATTAAAACGTACTATAGCTTATTCTTCCAAAAGGTTTTATCTTGATGAAGTGGTGTTTCTGAAAGCTAAACACATTAAGAATTGCAGCAGGGGGAAGTATTTCCCCCCCTTCTATTGGCTTGATTCCAGCACATTTCTGCAACTTCCCTGTTGTGATAAGCAGACAGGTGTTTCAGTGGGTACCACAGAGTGGCTAACTGTTTCTAGGAAGTTTACAAGTGTCACAATTGCAGACATTGCATATGAAAAGGATGATGTTGAAGACATCTTCTACCAGGTTTTGCATTTCAAGCAGAAAATGTATTCATTTCTCAAGTTTCACAGGGCAGCTCTATGCTGCAAGCAATGCCACCTCCTGTAACATAAACAATTTATTCATGTCGCCGAAATGTTAGTATGACACCTTTCATCCTATGCTGCAGATACAAATGGCTTTTTTGCAACACAAATGAATCTGAATGGATGCTGTTGTAGCTTCTCTTCCAGACAAATGATGAAGTTGTGAAGCACCTTCAAACTGGACAAATACTTTCTACATGCACATATTTGATAGTTTTTCAGGCAAAAAAATAAAACAGAAAAAAAAGTACTTGCTCACAACAAGCAGTAGTATTTTATAAGATGTCCTCCTAGAAAAACCACTTACAAAGCCTGTCTAATTTTAAATGCTATAGTAGCAACTAAAACCTGCTATAATCCTCCTTCAGACAAGAGCTAAACATCTCTTGAAATCATCACGAAGCAAGACACGGGAAAAAACAGTATGAGCTCCTTGCACAATAACCCCTTTTTAATGTCACACATGAAAGGGCGTGAGTGTTCTCAAATCTTTTCATGAAGTTTTTCCCAGTCTGGGGAAACATTTAAACATAAGCGTAAATTTAAGCATATGAGTAGACTTCCTGGAATATATGATCTCCTTGTTATATATGATCACATTGTGTTCTTGACGAAGACACTGTATTAGGCCAGTGCAACAACCCTGGGAAAAGAAAGGAGTTAGTTACTGGAAATAAATGCAAGCTAAAACCACAGAAAAGAGCCGAAGGGCATGAGAACCAGTAGAATCATTCCTGCTAATAAGATGAGAAAGAAGGAACTCCACCAGCTTACCTGTTTATGCCAAGTTAAATACACCTGAGGAGTCACAAATGCTATCCTTCTGCATGTGGAATGAATATATTTAATAAAATCATTCTAGAAAGGTAATATACTTGTGATTGCACAATGTAAGATTAATTTATCAGAAAATAACATCTGAGATTTTTAACAGGATTACTTACTTTCCCCTTTCAACTGCCAAGGCATCTATTTCATCAAAGAAAAGAATTGAAGGAGACACTGCTCTGGCTTTCCTAAAGATCTAGAAAAACAACAATTAAACACTTAGTTTTAAAGGATGGGAAATTTTTACAGAATGCTAACAACCCCTGCACACCTCAAAAGCTATTGAGATGCAAGATACATGTAGATATAAGCTTTGTTGCTTTCCCCCGCCCCCAAAAACAAACCTTTTAGAAGTTATTCACGACACTGTGTGATGCAGGCTTACAGTGAACGCTGCTATTGGATCCCAAATTTGACATGTATCACTAGGCCAATGCAGGAGGAAATTAAACATAAAATATCATTTCTGCTTGCCTTTTTCCCCCCCCCTCCTCTTTCTTTTTTAAACTTCAACCAGAAGAAGGTTTTTTGGAAAGTTTAAGGTAACCTTATAGGCAGAGAAGAATTTGAATGCCAAGAAAGCTTAACACATAACATTATACTGCATATAGCTTGCCCTTTCTCACCTCTCTCACTGCTCGTTCAGACTCACCAACATATTTATTCATCAGCTCAGGTCCCTGCAAAATTAATAAAAGTTTAAAATTTAATTACTTTTATATACAAAATGACTGAGTCAATCTGCCAGTGCTACATTACTGATGCTCTGTTACAAGGAATTTTGATAATTTGTCACTTGCAAATTTTATTTGTGCATTTTCAGACTTACCTTCTACCTGTACTAGGTTTTCCTCCATTTGTTATGGCACTGTGCATGCACGTAACTACACTTAGAGGTTAGCCCTCTCATCAACAGGGACTTAAAAACAACATTTAACAGTGCTTCTTTGAACTTGACAGTTTGCAGGTCCAGAAAGAAGCAGCTGACATAGCAGCACACCTGAAATCCATCCATGAGGAGCTGCATCTCCAGTGAGAAAGCTGTTCAGTGTCTTAGCTCATTGACATTCCTTTCTGCCGAGATTGCCAAGCCCAATTAATAGTGCCAGCTGCTGTGGTGCCTGTTTATACTCACAGCCCTGTTCACTAGGAACAGACTGGAGACCACAGGGTCAACATTCAGGTCTTGAATAAATACTTAAAATCATAAAAAGTAAAACAACGGAGAATTCTCAGAGTATTTTCTGTTCTGCTACGTCCCGTACCATAGGCTGCTTAAATAACGGTTCCTAATGGGACTAAGATTCTCATAGGAGTGGTAATGACTCATTGACTTCGGCCTGGTTTGCATCAACATTGACCTGCAGCCACAACCAACGATTATTATCATCTGCCCTAAATAAAAAGAGCCAGTAGCCTCAATCTATTTTCCAGGGAACAGGTGCCCTCATAATTTTACCTACAGAAACAAATCCTTCTTCACAGTGAGAAAACTGAAGAACCTTCCCATGCTTCACAGCTGCAAGTACCTTCAGGTAGCACTCAGCTGAGATCAGTAAGGCAGCTTTAAACAGGGGGTATGCTAGAATTAAGCATGCGTGGCAGATGCACATTTATACATTGGCAGTGACAGAGCAACCCCTTTTTGAATAGGACCATCTGGACTTTGTACTCAGATGGGTAGAACACAGATTCATTACTCTAAAAACAGCGCACTTTTTTGCAGTCTCCCCCTCCACACTCATTTGCACTCTTGCAATAGCAATTAATGCACTGTCTTTTATCTTGACACTGGCACCACTGGAAAGTATCTGTGCCTACATATGTATGGGGAAAAAACATATATTCTAAAAACAAAAGCACAAGCTATCTGATATCAGCAAAGCACCCAAGCTATACCACTGTTCTTACTTATTTCTTTTCAAAGAGCTGTCCATTATCCAAAGGACCAGGTGAGATACTGCAGTACCCAGACCCAGCATTCCACACAGGTAAAAGCAATTGTGTAAGGGTTGGAGGAAACTTCAATGATAGAATTAGCATTGCTTCCTTCCATCAACATATACTCTTAAAGAAACTGTTGCAGTAGCTAAAGTGTCACCTGCAGGCTTTCAACAACTTCAAAATTTGAGTCAGTTGGACACTCACATGGAAACAGAATTACTCAGATACATAAGTGAAGAATGCAGAAAAGAAAGAGAGAAGGAAAAAACAAGGTAAGACAGAAACAAAGCCTTTTCCTACTATTCACTGTGGACACTGAACATGAGGAGTGTGCAGCAGTTTGTGCAGAGCAGGCTTGCAGCTCAAAAAGACAGCACTCAGCTGCTCCGGGTCCTGGCCATTCATCACGTTCAGTGCAGATGAGGAATCTGATAGCATGGGCCTAACAAATCCCTAAGGAACCAGAGCGCAGTCTTCTCTTTCTAACTTTCTGTTAAAGTGAGCTGATACACTGAGAGCAATTTCTACCCACAATTATATTTTACTAACTTTTTCTTGGAAGCTGTGGACCTTCTCCTTCATGCCCTTATTCTCATAAGTAATCTTCATCCACATCAGTATTCTCATGGAAACCAACATCATTTACATCAGTGCCTATAGTGTACTCCTCTAGTATGACACATCAAATAGTCTGACATTTTCGTTTCTTTTGTCTGAGTAAAAAAATATGTAAACCCAAAACTACTCTCTTTGAGCTCTAAGGTACAATATAATTTCAGATGCTTGGAGTTTTATTTTTAATTAAGCATTAAAATATGATCAAGGCAACATCAAAGCAATAAACACTGTTTAAAATGTTTCCAAAGAGAATTATTTTGAATGCATGGTTTTGCTGTAAGCTTTGACATGAAGGTTTTTCTCTATTTTTCTTTTCATTAAGTAGCAACTCCAGGTGAAAGATCACTATGTATTAATGATCCGTGCCTCTCATGGAAAACTTTGATGAAAATTGATTTGAAGGTCTCCTAGTTCACCACTCATGAATAATACCAAAAATGCCATTGAGAACCATAGTTTCTATTGCTAGCAACTTGAAACTCTTATTATACCTGGCAATAAAGGAAAAGACTCCAAAGTAAGAGAAAGCACACACAGAAGAGGAAGAATTGGTATACATTTCATCTCATGCAACCACTTAAAACCACAGCACAAAACCTAGAAATGTTCAAAGCAGCTGGACGTAGAAACTGAACTGGGTTACCTCTGGTCCCACCTGAGCTCAGCCTCTGCCTTACCCTCTCTGCAAATGGGCTGTCCTTTAGCTAAGATTGAAGACAGTTCTTTCAAAGGATTGATCTGTTTGACAAGCAGTCTATAGGCCATCAGAGTCACCTGCTGACAGGTGACACCATTTCTAGTTTTCACAAAACTCACCTTCTCTTTTTAGGAAGGAGGCCACTCAAGAAATACCAGGAGTTTGGGTGTTGGTTGTTTTTTTTAATTTTTCAATGCTTTTCTAATGCTTTAAAAAATCAAATGACATAAGCCTGACTTAGTAAGCAAGTCAACATTTGTTGAAATATTTTTTGCCCAGAGGTGAGCATAATGATACCTTTAAAAGCTGTTTATAACTGTTGATCTACTGACCAAGAGATGCTAGTAACAAATGGTCCCGTTTAGTAATACATATAGCTCTGCTCTGTTCTGCAACAAGCCATCTTCCATACAAAGGGACACAAAGAAATAAAGCCTGTTCCTTCTGGTCATTTGCACTGCAACTCCAAAACAGCAAAAGATTTGCAGCAGGAAATTGGCAGAAGTATTTGTAGCTAGTCCGTGCGTATAAGCATACCAATTGCGAGCTACAATCCAGACTAATAGTATAAAATCTGCCAATTCAGGCCCACTGTATACTGCTGAGTTTTGTTTCTTCAGCCTCAAAAGGAGACATTTCCAGAAGCACTATCCCATCCTCATTTACAAGATACACTCCCCTTGTATCATGAAACTTTCCAGTTGTTTACAGTTTGGATTGGGTGTTGATTTTTATTTTTTTTTTAATAAAAAAGCAAGGAAAAAGTATAATTTTTTTTACTTTTAAAACACTATCAGAATAAGCTTCTGAAAGATTAACTCCACAAAAGATAAACCCCCTGTATACAGGCTGCAACATGAGATAAGTTTGTGTATACATGGTTATGATGTATAGAAGTTCTCAAAGTGTTTTTAAATTGCAAGAGGAATGTTTGGTATCCCTGAAGTTAAAAAGTATCAGTAATTTTTCTAAGCAATGTTTAAAACCACTTGTAGATTTTTTCACCTGAAAACACTGGGGTAGCAACTTTCAATTGATAGGAAATTTAATTAGTGACTTCCCTCTATAAATAATTTTTTTTTACTACATTGACAATCAGGTAAGTTGTGCACTTGTTGAGCCAGATGGACACAGCCCCAGATTTCGCCAGCATATGGCTCTTTATTCTCTTAAAAAATATTGCCATAACCTCACATGCAGGTTCCGGGCTCTAACATAGACACACTAAACTGTTAGCCATAGAGAACGATCTACATTTTTTTAAAAGTCCAATTAATTAAAGAATTTATATCATATCCTACAGATTATTACTCTACAATAGGTAACGCACAATTCCTTCTTTGCCATGTTCAAAGTAGAAAAGATCATAGAAGTATCAGTCATAATTCATTTAATTTCAGATGAAGTATCTAAAAAAACAGCTCTGTGCTGTGAATCTCAAACAAAAAGGAAAAAAAAAAAAAGACAAGCTGTGCCAAAATTAGTTTTCAACTGTTCACCATGTGTACCTAGAGCAATGTTCATTGCCCACACTCAGACATCTACACCTGAGTTAGAAATTCACACTGATTTGGAGAGACAGATGCCTACCTTGCAGATGCAAGGCAACTCACTCTAAATGTGCTAATTTCTCATCAGACTGCAGAAGGAGCATAGACAGCCAGCTCAGAGGAGCTAAGCAAAGCTTGATCCCACTCCTACCAGTACATCTCTCATGGAGTTAAACTCTGCATTTTGGCCTCCCCCCTCTTTTTTTTTTCCTCCTATTCTTTCCAGTTCCATGAAAATGCAGGTGAGATTATCCACTGCAACAACAGTAACTGATTTGGAAGAGACTCAGAAATTAGTTAAGTCTTTTCATACTGTAATCTTAGTGGCAAAATGCTATCCCATCCCTACCACAGTCAAACCAAAGCAATACATATGACTCAGGACGGCCGCAGGAAAGAGAGTTAACAAGATAAACAGTGAGACTTCCTTTGTTTTAACAGTAAGGCTATTTCTAATGCAAAGGTTATACACGTGTGATTTGGTAATTGGTTACACTACAAAGAAAAATATTTGCTCAGAAAACACATTATATTTGCTTGTTAAGAATAAAGCCTACTTCTTCTCTTTCAGTGCTGTTTAATGATTTAATCTGCATCACTCCCAGCTTCTCAGCAGAACTAAACTCCAGGCTGAGTGCTGTGCACCATTTTAATCACTTCCTCTCCCTCTGCCCTGCATTCCAGAGGACCTTAAAAACTTGTTGACACCTGTTTGGTGTTTTAAAAAACATCAAGTTCAACAGGTGCTTGTGGGATCCAAAGTATTTAAGGGAGCAGGCTGGCAAAAAACTGTCATCTTCAAACCTAAGTCAAGTGAAGTTGCTAAAAGCAGCGTAATCAAACTGCAAAGGCAAACGTAACATCCGTTTTTCTTTATTTGCATGCCTCAGAATTCACTTTTTTGCCATTTGCCTTGACTGGCAAACTTTAATGCCAATCTTTTGAGGCTTCTTTACACAATACAGAAGCCAGTAATTGTAGCATGGAGTGAACTGACTGGAAATATTGAATTAAATTCACTGCATGCACCAGTGCCTCCAGAGAAGGCCCTCTTCAGCGCTTGGGCATAGCTGCCCAGGATTTTGCAAGCTTACGATGTGCTGTACCATGCACAGCACTGTGAAGTTGGGAGTGAAAGTCATGACAGAGTTGAAGCAGATCCAAAAGTAACCCTTCCTGCTCACCTGCCCCATCTACAGAGAAATCCCTTTGCAAGTCATTCCTGTTCTTCACAGATTTTCAGCACCTGTTCCTATTTGCTACCACTTTTAGCTCCAGGCTAAACAGATGCCGTCCACTACTCTGCCTAGGACCAGGCTTGGGCATCATTCAGGGCAGTATCTACATGGGACCAAAGACAACACAAAATTAGCCACCCACGCTGCAAAACATATTCAGCTGCTGATGCTTCACCCATACAGCAACACCCCATTCTACAATTGCTATTTTGACCTGATTGCTGACAAATCCTGGGTGACCTGGGGGTGGGGGGCTGGCAGGGAGAGACTTAGTGCTAATAAAAAATAATCTTGCAAAGTAATTGAGAAGGGACAAGGAAACAGAGACAAGGGATTATCTTTGAAACATTTTCTGCCTGCACATTCACTTTGGGGAAGTTTATGGTAAGAATGGATGAATGAATTTCTTGTTTTAGTCTTAGTTAAGTAAAACATGCAGATATTTTCAGGATTAAGAAAGCTCATTAAAGTATCTCAAACTTTTATCCCTTAAAAAAAGGCTATTTTTTTCAAATACAGTTAGTTTCACTATCTGCTAATTAACAAGTTACTGCAAATGTGTTACTATGGATCTCTTTGGAAATTTTATTAAGTGTTTGCCACAGTTTCTCATAAAATCACAATGATTCTTCATTTTTCATCTTAAGTGTTCTGCTTAGCTAGTTACAGGCACGAAGCTTCCTTATTTCATGCTTCTGCACCCTGAAATACCCATCAAAAGGCTAAAGTATCTATCTCCCCAAAACTCAGTGACAGTTCTTCACAAAGCAAAGCAGTCTGCCTTTCCAAGCCTCATTAATCTGTTTGAGCTGCCACAGCCAAGAGCTAAAGGGAAAAGCAGAGGAAACTTCAATTGGAAAATATTTTGACATAATTGACCCAAATGACAAACTAAGCTTAAGCACATGTCAACCACAGGGAGCGGTACAAAAGCATCGGCAGGGTGATACAGGAAGTTAAATCAAGCCAAGGTGAAGTCAGAGGTCTGAGAACAGTGTATATTTTTGTAATTACTGTTAATTGAAAAAAAAAGTAAAGATTCCTTCAGCCCAAGCTCTTATGTAACATCAAATAAAACGTCAGGAATATTTTCCAACTCCCCCCCCCCCATACTTGGAGCTCCTAACCACTGTAAAAAGAGTATTTTAGAGCAGTATAGTACACATCATGTGTGCTGTTGGTTTACTTGGTGTTCACATTCTTCAACACTACTTACTGTCACGGGTGGGTTTGAGTTGTTCCATTTTGGTGGGGTTTTTTTTTAAGTATTGCTTCATCATGTTTACAACAATTAGTGTGTCTCAGCTGCATTCCAAGGGGTTTAACTTTTGGAGGTCTAAATTTTCTGAAAATTTAAGCTGGGTTTTGTCACTATCACTAAGTGAGTTTTTGCCTTAGTTGTTATTTTAAACAGACAAATATTAAAAAGCACAAAGCAGCAAAAGGAAAAATGATGCTTCCGAAACCACTACAAGCACATAGAAGTTACATAATTTTTCTTGTTACTTATTGTGTAAACTCAGGTAATCTCCTTGTTGGACAGAAAACAGAACTTAAAATCCCCTGTTGTTATAATCCTGAGCAAAACCCTCCAGAAATTAGCAGAAAGTCTCTGTCTGGTTTTAGCAGGCTGACTAAGTAGAAAGTAATGCAATGGAGGAATACCATCAACATACATCCCCTCTAGTACGCAGCATCCTAGGCTTATGGGCAATTCAAGGGCCAAAAGGATTTTCCAATCCTCATGACCCTTATGGGACCATCAGCTAAGGAACGCATTATAACTGGGTGATGGAGCTGATCTGGGTAGGTACTGTAATGGTGCCTCCCAGCCTAACAGCATAACAGCAAACTTCACTGTTTATTTTGAAAGAGGTTACAAATAAAAAAGCACAATGGTTTTCTTATTTAGTAGTAAAGCTAATTACCTACATACCACAATACTAAGAGAGAAAAAAACAACCCACAGAAATTCTCTGCAAGTTGCTTCCCAGAAAAGCAACAGAAAATCCGTGAAGTAATATTCATTAGATTCTTAGTGCAACACAATGATACAGGATTTCCTAAATATAAAATTTAAAAAGGAAAAAAGAAATATGCAAGAGGACAGTCATAACAAGCTACAAGACCAATGCAGATATAATTATCTACGCCATGCAGCAAGACACGGACGTTTCTTCCCAAAATATTCTTACATCATCACCACAAAATCTTAGTGGTCTAATCAACATACACCTCGAAAAAAGCAGCCAGTCAAAGCCGACCCTAAGTGCAGAAACTGTCAAAACAGTTCAGAGATACCACCACATAAACAATCAAAAGAAGGAAAAAAACCCCACGGAAATAACACAGTGACAAAGGATTTCGTTTTCTTCATGTTCAATTTCAGAAAGCTAGATGACATCTAAAGCAAAAATGCCACAGAGACAGTTGTATATAACAGAGGTGTCATCAGGCTGGCAGAGGCTGAAAATTATATTCCCTGTTCTATTAATATTGATAGGTCCAGTACGTGTATATAATTTTCTTTTCCTATTAGTAAAGGAAATGCATAAAACACATTTCAGAAGGAAATTACAAACTTTGGGGAGAGCATAAAAGGAGTGTGAAGAAGTACAAAAGTGCACAGAAGGCTGACTGAAATAAGAATTCAACCAGATGAAAAACTATTGACAAGTCAAGACTGACGTTCAATCCTGAAGAATGAAAAAAAATCCTAATTCATTCCTTCGCACAGTCTTATACTCGCTTGTGTCTGTGACTGCAAAACACTCAAAACCCTCCAAGAAGTTGAAAACAATTCAGTTGTCTTTTTGTAACTGAGGTTTGTGAAGAAGCAAATGATCAAGATAACCACTAAAACCCTGAAAAGCCTCAATGCTCAAGAGATTTAGAAAGAGGGGTGGCGGGAGGAAGCAGGAAGAGCCATCCCCTGGAAAGCACTTGACAATGTCCTCCCCAGTAAATTTAGCAGATATATTGTATTAGAGACAAAGAAAGTCAAATGAAAGAATAAAAATAACTAATTCCCCTTAGGAATCCTATGAATCCAAGATTGCTTTGTAAAATAAACGAACTGCTTTTCTCTGGAAAAGCAAAAGGTCACCAATCTCAGTGAAAATATAGCTATAAAAAGTTTTGGCCAAATATCAAAGAGCATGTGTACAAAAGGGCCACATTCACTGTTAACACTAACCATTCAAACTTCACAATAGATTTCAGGAGAGAACAGGATGCAACGTCAAACATCTGTTACCACGTTATTTTGTTCAGCTCCTCTGCCCAGAAATTACATCTAGACTTTGCCCATCTTCCAAATCTCAATTAGAGGTAAATCAGACACGGGGCTGGAGGCTGTGCCATTTTGACCATGCTTCATACAACACCGTAACAACCAGCCATGCCCAAGACACACGGAAATGTCACGTTTTAACAGGTTACATATAACCCAGCTGAAGTATCTCATTTAACAAAGTCAGCAGTCCAAACTACACAGACATTGCATAGACATGTCTGGAAAATAGTGCAAAGCCTTCCTGGAGCCAGGCTGGGGCAAGGGTGATACCTGTTACACCCACGCAGGACAGCCAACTTAAGACAAGTGGAGTACGTTCAGCACTTAAGAGAGCTGGAGCCCGTGAATCTTAAATGTAATGTGCAGACATAATAGGTCCATCTTCCAAAAATCACTGGACCAAGTAAGCACTGCATGTAATGTACTCAATTTCCTCTCCGTTTTCAGACACAGGGAGAGACAGCATCCAGCAGCAGGCTTCCCATAGCTACAGCTATGTCTCCTGTCTGCAGTCTGTTCTCAACAAGGACCCAGGAACCTGAGCCACCTGAACTATCCTGAAATAGTACACGTTGTGCAGGCTGTACAGCAGACACTTTTCATCAAAGTTACTTATTTGGTGCAGGAAATACTGGAATGAAAATGCAAGTCTGAAAAGTAAATTATCAAGAAACACACTTCTATTTCAAAAAGCCTGATATCAGTTCCAGGGACAGATATTTGAGACAATGTAGAGAACAGGAAAATTAATAGGACTATAAGCAAGAAAAGAAAAATCCCCTCTCTCAAAAAAAACCCAACCCAACAAACAACCACCACCAAAAAATCACATATTGATATACTTTGGACTTATTGCAGGAACACATGCAATGGAAATTAATTCGTGCCTGTTGTGCTTTAAGTGCTACAGACAATGATGTTTAACACATTTAGTACATGATGGATGTTGCCTTTTCTGTCCAGGAAGCAAATGTGAAGTCAGAGAAAGTGGGCTATGTTCCTTTCCTGGAGTCAACATATCCAAGGCTGGACATGCTCCAGAGATGTGCTTCTTGAAACATCTGTACATTGAATATTTGACCAGTTCCAGGCAAAGGGATTTAAACCGACAGGGAATAAAAGGCCGTTTTCCCAAGCCAGCCTCTTCTGCTACAGCTTGTCAATAACAAGGAGGTTTGCACTACCAGAACTCCACTCTGAAGAAACGCTGCATTACTGTACAAAAGCATTTCATATCAGCGCACCTTCAGCTAGATACCTCCTATTCAGCATGAGCCATCTTTTACTTCCGGACAATTAATTGCATTAGTAAAAATGTCTGATATAGCTAAGCAGCCAGCAACTTAGCTTAATTTTTAAAGTTTTAACTTTTTTTTCAGACTGTTACCTTTTTCCTCCACCCTCTCAGGCATCAGTGCTTTGGGCAAAACAAAGAAGAAATGTTTTCTTTGAAGCAGTGTAGGAGGAAAAGGTTAACTTGTTTACCAGTAATTCTGGAGTACAAAGAACTACTTTGTCTTTATGGAAGAGGCAGTAAAGGTGGTGTTTCTTAAGGGCTGAGCTTTCCAAGGCTGCTTTTGTTGATGTGACCATGACCCAGAGGCCTGTCTGCAATACCGGATAGCAAGGGCAATAAAGGGTTCTGGCTTCAAGGTCAGTGCAACTGCCTCTGCTCCCAGAGAGGCCAGGTTCCAGAGCTACAGTTACAGTGTGTCTGAAAGGACAGGCAGAGGAAGAAGCTGTGTAGAAACTAACACAGAAGGCTTTGTGAGTAAGGAGATGGTCAACAGACAAGAGTAGGTGATCTTACTGCTGAGAAGGAGATACTTCTAAAATACTTAAACAAATGTTTTTTCTTGCACTTCATTAACATTCTGACACAGCTGCAAGACTACCCCATGTGGAATCACTCTGCTATCTTTTTTTTCTTCCTATGCATTGAAGCTCAGCATTATTATTAAATAACTTCCATTCATGTATTTTCCATACAAGCCACAGTAATCAATTACATTGATTCATAGACAATGAAATCCAAAATTCTTCTACACTTGAAGTGTTTCTTAATGCTGATAGAATATTCCACTTATCCAAGAGTACTCCAGATATAACTGATTTTGCAAACTTTCTAAAAACTGATGAAGTAGAACTCTTTCCCCTGGAAAAAGGCAATTAAGGCAAGAAAAATCTGTAATGAAACGTGAACAGTAAGACAAAAGGAAGTGACTTTCCTGAGGAATGAAAAGGCATGTTAAGAGATGAGATAATACTTCCATGAAAGCAATTACTACAGTAAGACAAGCGACCCACTATGCAGAGTTGTATTTTATTTATACTGCTTTAAGAATTTCATTGTTTCCATTTTAAAATATTTTAAATAATGCCAATAATTAAGATGCCACTATACAGCTTACCTACCCATCCAACATATACTTTCAGTGCTGTGATGAAATAAATAGTATTTTTTTAAAAAACATATATAAGAAAGAACTAGTCCTTTTCACAAGAAAACACAAACCTGACTTGGTATTTACAAGGTGTTTGCTGTAGCATATATAACAGTCAGAAACACTAAGAGACACTGGATTCTAACATTGGAAATAAGTAAATCATCAATTGTTATGCAGGAGTTAACAAAAGGTAAGACTAAATGGCCTACCTTCACTGCCAAGAAGTTGAGACCACTTTCATGAGCCAAAGCTTTTGCTATCATTGTTTTTGAGCACCCAGGAGGTCCGTAAAGCAGCACACCTTTTGGAGGCTGAATCCCCATTCGGATAAAGGAGTCAGGATGTTTGCGAGGCCATTCTACTGCCTGCTTCAATTTCAGCTTGACATCTTCTAGTCCTCCTATGTCTGACCAGGATACCTGCAAAGCAGACCATTTTGCTGAATTCAGACAACGGACAAAAGTACTAAAACAGAAAAAAAAGAAAAAGAAAACAACAAAACTGCTCTGTAGGATGAATGTGTATGCATTGTAATGCATTAATGTATTTAAGTTGGTTTTGATGAGTCACTTCAATAAGCCTATTAATAATCGCTTCTTGTTTAGAAAAAAGTCACACAAAATAAAAAGGGATTAGACTTGCTTATATGCTGGAGAATGTAGGTAAAATACTTTGTATCTGCTTCAAAAGTAGATCACTAGCAAAGTCACAATTCAATTCCCTTGGTTTTATTAATGCGATACTGATGCAGAATTTGTAAATTACTTTGATTTCTTCCCTGAAGGAAAGCACTGTATGAGCTCAAGCTGTATCACTCCCATATAGGACTTGGGCACTGGAAATCTGACTAGAAGCTTGAGAACAAACAATCCTCCAAACAGGGAAATATCTACAGAAAAGAAAAAGCACACCAAAAAAAAGTGACACTCAAACCCAGCTGCAGTTAAAAAACAACTGCAGTTAAATTTGCTCTGGTGAAGAAGACCCAAGACAGCTTGTCAGGCATACGTCGGGACAGAACTAACATGTCCTATCCAAAAGGGCAGATGGGTCTAAAACCTGCTACACTCCTCCCCGCACCACTGTCAACAACCCTGAGACTTTTCCCCACATCCCCCAGCCTGTTCCTCATACTGTCACCATCCACTTCAAGTATTAAAAATGACAAGAGGCACCTAAATCAAATGGTCTGCTGCCTATAAAACACTCTTCCAAAAATTTACTAGTCATAAATCACCCTTTAGCTCTGGAAAGTCAGCTACACTTGAGAGTCAAGCAGAGTATTACTACGAGGCAACGTATCGCCTTTCTCCTGACTTGAAAACTGGCGTCACTCCTGACTTGTCCGTATTGCTGTTTTCCTGATACCCGTACACAGAGCGGAAACTAAAAGTAGATAGTCCCTGAAAGAGGCAATTTGGTCTACTATTGAAGTGGAAGAAAAGAGCATTTGGATGTGGTGCAAGCACTTTCGCATAAGACCAAGCTAACTGCAAACCAAATAAAACTTCCCCTTGATTGTCAGTCTTGGACATAGAAGAAAATTACAAAGACAGCAGAGAGCAAACAGCAAAGATCAATATGCATGGGGCAACACCTCAGAAATACTCTGAGTTTAAAGGCTAACTGGCAGGTAAGGAGCTGCCAGTCTGCTGTCTATAGAACATTATCTCTCTCACACCAGGAATATGTTACAGGAACTCCAGAAAAAAAACACCCCGACTCTTTCTTTTTCTTAGTGACCAACAGCTTCCAGTTCTTTAATAATAACTTTATAGGCCTGGAGAAGCATGAAATATGTAGAGCTGATCACTACTGCCTACTAAGAAGGATCTGAGAGAGCAGGGGGATCTACCAAAGGCAGGATTCCCTTATTGAAAAAAAGAAAACCAGAAAAAAGTTCAGTAAAGGTCAGAGCAAAGTGAAGACTGAATCAGACACAGCAGAGTATCCCAGTGGCACGGCGGGGAAAGGATTTTAGCAGGGGCATTACCGAAGCAGCATGCCACTTCTGGTAACGTGTAAGCCAACGTCTGCAGCCTGCCAATATTCCCTTCTGAAGCGCTGCTTCATGCCACAAGCAAGACGAACTGCACAAACTGGATCAGAAGAAAAAGAAAGTGTATGAGTTCAACAAAAACAGTAAAGGGAGAAACTCCACAACACTGTGGAAAGGAAGAGGGAAACAAGAGCATGAATTCCTAGCACCCGACTGAGCTGGGTATCTTGGGCTACCACCACAGTCAAAAGAGGGAGAAAGACTTCACAGAGAAATTCAGCTATAGTGCAAACTCTCCTTCAGAAGTCAGACAGGAGGTCTCACACCCAGTTTCTCTCTCTTCCCTTTAGAGGGAATAATTGGACATCTCCTTGCCGGATAAGCGCTTAAAGATCAGGAAGAATTCTCCCTTCCTGAATTTTCACAATAAAACACAGAAATCCACATGCAGATTTTTAATTACAATGAAGCAAACATACAAGTTCATAAAAAGTGAAGATGTGTCAGATACCTCACTTGCATCTTGCCACATGCATGCAAACCACCCCTTTTCATTCACATTTCATGCCTGAGTAACATAATTAAACTCAGGACCGTTAGTCCCAGTCTTCCCTTATTCTAAAGGCTGATGTTTCTGAGACAAATCCGAAACAGTGTCAGTGTTTTACATCTGCTTTAAAAATCATGCATTAGCTATCCCTACAACCTTTAATTCTACCTAGCAGCTCTGTAAACTGCACAGAACTGAAACTTGGCACATTTAACTTTTTCTTAGGGAAGAAGACATATAACATAAGCTTATTCTAATTTCTCAGTATCAGTTCTTACTCATATGTGGTAAAGCATGGACTAGTCACTCCTTTCATCACATCTTTCTATATAGACAATGATTTTGACAAATGTGAACAAGAACTTCTTAATTAAGCCATCAGGAATTCCCTATAACTTTCAGCAAGAGAAGACACAATCCATTAGTGGTACTTTGCACACATACAATAAGCCAAGGAAAAACCACCTCAGCGTTACTTTTACCTTCCTGCAAATATTCAGACTATTGCACAACTCTTCTGAGGCATTATTCAAATGATTTTTCAGACCCACTACATGTCATTTAACATCAACACAAGTGATGTAATTATACAGAGAAGCTGAAGGAGGGCCACCTTACATGAAGGGTTTTTTTAGTAATCTGTAGATTTATTCTGATTTTGCTTACATTTAAAATCAGGAAAGGGAAGAAAGGGAGACAACTAGGTCACGACATTCCAACAGGGCTACTAAATGTGAATCTGCCTGTTAGGAGTTTAAAAAGAAAACAATTAACCAGTCAAAAATTTAGTTAACTTTTTTAGGATTTCTATAATACAAGGTGTGGAATTCAAGCAACAATGTTATTAAAGGCAAAAATAGCTAATAAAACACTATCTTCACATTCTGGTCAAGTCTTAAACAAAACACGGCAGTGGGCTTCCTCATTTCAAATGGATATAGAGATAAAGAGGGGGTGGGGGTCGGTCACCAAAAATAAAACACTCAAAAAGTAAGAACTCTTCTAGATTCATATAAGCTTGGAAGAACTAGGTGGATTGTTTTTGCACACAAATCCTTGGTAACTTCCCCACTGCAAAGAACACAAATTTTACTGTGCACATTCGGACAGCTAGCTCCATCTTTCACCTGCACACGAACTCAAAGGAAAGGTCTTGCCACATAAGTGATGGAGTGTGATACCCTGTCACTGTGGAAATGGTTTTAAAGGCTAGCCTTGGGGCTAAGCCTACACATACAAAGACAGTGCTCTGCTACAGTGTGTAAGACACCAAGATTTTATTACTGCTGTAATCTTTAGCTCTCCCCAGGTCAACAGAGCTTAGAATGCGACGCAGAGCAGCAACTCCCCAGAGATTGTTAAGCAGCAGCAATAAAGAAATAAAGCAGACATGCAAAGGATGTCTCATCCAGAACCTTTTGGCTGCAAAGACGCAAATCTGAGTGTTGAATTACAGTAAAGGGAGTGAAACAAGCAAGCAAAACCCGTAACACTATACAAAAATTTCAGGAAGACCCATAGGAGAGGGAGGAACAGCAACTACAGTGCAACTCTCAAAAGAACTGAAATATTAACTTCCTGATTTATAACGTGCATCACCTCTTCCCTAAATCCCTGCTGCAGAAAAAGCAGCCTTCTAAAAAGGTTGTAACACATAGCAAAGTTCAAGAAAGGTTCTGTAAAAGCCGAAACCAAGATGCTACGTGGAACCAGGCAGCAAGTATTTTGTGTTTGCCTTGGTCACAAACAACACTCACTGCAATCTAGGCACAAGTGGAAGGACAAAAGAATGCAGAAAGCAGGAACACAAAAAAAGCATATGGTGGCACCTCTGCCTCCAGTGGCTCCTCCTGCACACCACCTCTCCTTCAGTCTACCACCCCAAATTCACTTCATTTTGGCTGTTTTCCCCACAAAATTTCCAAGTAATTTTGAATATCCTTGGAACAGAAAGAGCTCAAGTTATGTCAACAACAAAAAACCCTAATAGCTAGCTTGTCACACAGCACTTTTCACAAGCAGACTACAAAGCATTTATCAAGGTTACCAAATAACCTCAGACACCAACAAGTGACTTGCTCGAGGCCACCCGAACAGGTCACTTCTAATACCTGTTCTTTAGCTACTACCCCACATACACATGTAACGAGTTTTTCCCAGGTTTTAAATATGACAAAAGCCTGCAACAGAGCAGTTTAGCCTACTGCTTTTCTGAACAGCCAAGTAACTAGCATTCAATTCTGGGACCTAAAAAGCAAAGACTGATTTGAAAACTAAGCTTTCTTTATAGCCTACTCAAAGTTCCACAGATTTCAGAGAACAAGCTCTGTGTTGATGAAACAATTTGGACTTCATGGTAAAACAAGTATTTATTTTCATTAAGTATCAGAAGTGATACTATCTTCAAAAAAGCCACAGCGCATAAATGGCAAAGGTGTCATGACTATAAGGGAAGAAGCCCTTTAACAAAATTAATTTACTTGTGGCTTTATTTAGAATTCTTCTCATTCAGTTGACACATAGCTACTGCAAAGCAATGAAATATGAAAAAAATAATCTGAAAATCAGAAAGTTAAAAATCAGAAAAGTCTCCGTTTAATTCACTATGTACATCAGTGGTTTTACTTGTAACTAACTGCATAGCTCAAAAGCTCCGTCCATACTAAGGGGGCTGCCAAGTGAGTAATATACCTGCAATAAAGAGCAAAAAAGCTGATATTATTAAGGTAGCTCAGACTTCTGACTTCTCCATGGAAAAAATCTCATAGCTGACCATTTAGTGTTTGAAGTTATTTTTAGCAAGGATTTTTTAGATGACAAACAATGTTAAGGTCAGACTTCAAAACATAAAGGAATGTAACCCCTGATTCTCCAACAAAGTTATACACAATTAACTATCTAGCTGGATAGCTTCTGGGGTAAGGAGAGCAGGGGAAGGAAAGCCTATCCTTACAGACCGAAAGGATCTGGAGATTAATTAATACAGGATGATTGTAAAAAGATACATTAGCCAGGAAAAACTTGTTGTGTTGTGTTTTGTTTTAGGTATCTTCAAGAAGGCTGGACTCCCATCTGGTTCAGGCTTTCTGTTTCTTTTTTTGTTTCCTGCACAACCAGCTATAATTTTTACATTTTGATAAGAATACAAGAAAAGCTGTCAGGGTAAGGCAGTTTCTGTTGGTATAAATTACTGCAGAGCCCATAAGTAACAGTACACCATGACCAACAGCCAATTAAGTAAAATGCTGAATGGGTAAGCGGCCCAAGTCCATGGACTGAAAGCGCTGGAGTGAAATGAAGGATAAATTAGTAAAGAGGAAGAATTTATAGAAATTACTACTATTAGCATCAGTTCTACGACAAGCAAGTAACTTTATGGTTTCCCACAGCAGTAAGCATAACAATATTAAACAGCAAAGCATTCTAGGACACAGCATCGTCAACATAAGATGATGCAACTAATTAATGGTTCTGCAGTTGTAGTCATTTAGCTTCCTGGATACCTGTTTTCTACTGAAAACAAGTACTTCAGCATCCAAATAATTGCAAACGTTAGCACAAACACACAACTTCAAACACAGCAGTTAAAAACACAACTTCAATCAGAGAAGCAAAAATAAGTCTGTAAAATTAATTACCATATCAAGAAATCATTACCAGAAGCATGCAACACAAAACGTTGCATACTCCTCTTAAAAAAAAGCTATCCAAGGAATTAGAATCTGCATTACATTTTCTGCTACAATCTGTGTTCCAAACAACAAATCAACCATGTAAACTGTCTGGGTAACAGTAGATTAAGTGCTAAGTGACTGGCACTCAAGACACTAACAATCAGGTGAGAATAAGATATACTTATTTGACAATAAAGAGCAAATTACACTAACCTGAGTTTAATAACAACAGATATTTTTTTTTTATTTCTTTTTGCAGTGGTAATGCAGTGGTAATTACAGTGGTAAATGTTTTTAAAATAGCTACACCACACTGAAGTACAGGAATGAGTTTCAGATGTTTGTAAGTGTTCCTGCATCACATCCCAAGCCCCCAGCAAGCAACCTTAACCAGGGAGCTTCAGTATGGATTCCCGTGGATTGCTTCCCCTGCACTGCCATCCTGGCCACCTAGCCACAGCATAACCAAACTCCTTCAACTAACCCATGGACTTGAGCTGACTTACAGCACTTCCCCAACATAAATACAAATGGTAATGGAGTAATTAGCCTTGAGGGGTACGGTAGCGGTACAACAGTGCTGGATTTACACTACTGTGACTTTCATGGACAGCTGTTCAGTACCTCCAGCTATTCAGACTGCTTCTGAGTATGCACAGGTACCTTCATTTTGTAAGCTAGTAGCTCTGCACCCTAAAATAAGGGTTAAACTAAATGCCAGCACCTCCTTTGGTAGATGATGTGCACGGACACAAAATCTGTTGCATCCAGTACTTTAGATTCCACTCAGCCCAGGGAGATAAACTGAAATTCACCCTATAACTTCACAGAATATGCATTATTTTGTAAAAATGTAGGTCCAAAGGAATCTGCACTGTGTCATTATCTTCCCTTCAATAAAGGAATGAATTTCAGCAGTATGCCAGTGACCCAGCTACTGTTTAACTAATAAAAACAAGTAACAATCAAGGAAGAATTGTGTCCAGTTCTGGGTTCCCCAATTCAAGAGAGACAGGGAACTAATGGAAAGGGTCCAGCGGAGGGCTACAAAGACGATGAGGGGACTGCAGCATCTCCCTTATGAGGAAAGGCTGAGACAGCTGGGCCTGCTTCACCTGGAGAGGATCTTAACAATGTCTACAAATATCTTAAAGGGTGAGTGTCAGGAGGACAGGGCCAGGCTCTTTTCAGTGGTGCCCAGCAACAGGACAAGGAGAACGGGCACAAACTGCTGCTCAGGAAGTTCCAACTGCATACGAGGAAGATCTTCTTTACCTTGAGGGTGACAGAGCACTGGAAGAGGCTGCCCAGAGAGGTTGTGGAGTCTCCTTCTCTGGAGAAAACCTTCCTGGACACAATTCTGTGCCACCTCATTTAGGAGACCCTGCTTTAGCAGGGGTTGGACTAGATGATCTCCAGAGGTCCCTTCCAACCCTGACGATTCTGTGAAGCCACTGGCAGGATGGTTTAGCAGACAACAGATGCCCAAGTAGTAGGTTGACTTGGATTCAGAACAGATCTCCTGCACTACCTGAAACCTTGCTTCTATCAGTCTTTATTGTGCTGTTTAGCAGCATTCCACCTGGCTCCAGATGGGCTGGTGTGTCTGAAAGGCACAGCATAGTCACAGTGATGTGAGCCCAAGAGCCAGTAGCACAATAAACAACGAAAGAATTAGTAACTCTAGTTCTCAGTGGAACTACTTAGCCCTTGTGGATATTGATGCAACTACACCATTTCTAGGAAAAGCTGTCTGGGGCCAGCAAAGGCATTTCCACCCACCACTTCACTGCACAGCATGGACTCTTAACAAGCCAAGTGTGATATCCGAACTGGCTGTGTGCAGCGTCCTGTTCGCAGATTTTATTTCCCATTCCTATAGTTTGGGAATAAGGGTCTACAGTTGTGCAATCTAACTCCCAGATGACTCATCTTCATGCAATGAGACATAAATGTTTTCTTCTAGGGCTTGGGGAGCTGCTGAGAAACACCAGCACAACTGCTCGCAGAGTCAAGATTTAGTAAGATTAAATACATTTTCTTTTGCTGAATCTTCTTAAGCCAGATCAGCATTTTCTTAAACCAAACCAGTTCCCCAGTCCAATTTATGTTGTGTCTGCCACTGAATGACTATGAATACATAACTGAGAGGGCAGTGAGCAGTGTAAAGATGAACCTGGCACTGTCAGAACTGTTCATATAATGACAGTCTCTGGCAGGTAATGGCTTGGCAGTGATAACCTACCTACAGTATCTAATTCTACACTAAGATAAAACCACGTAATGCCACTGAAGACATTCAGGTCACAGCAGTATGAACTGCATGTAGAATTAGTCAACCGCTCTACATAAAACCACAGCAATCAATCTCTTCACAGCTTTGTTTCAACATACTTTGGTTACAAATGCTAACAGTTGGTTTCTACTTAGGTCTGTCTGCTTACAAAAGGCACCAGCTTTCACAGCTGTTCAGGGGCTGCTTTGAGCAGACACCTTAAGATTTTTATTCCACTAACCCACTCAAAAAGTAAAACTACAGATCAGGCGATATGCTCCTGCACTACCAACTCTTCCTAAAGCATTAGGAACTTAAGCTTCTGTAAATGGCTCTTCAAAATTATAATTAAACAAATATGCCAATAAAAAGATGATGCACAACATTTATTAGTAACTTAAGGCTTCCACTTCACAAAATTCCTCTCTTGGTAGGGCACTTCAATGCCTAACTGCAACTCTTAACATAGCTCTAACAATGTTGCTAGTTTATTGTAAAAAATAACTTACTTTTGGCACATCAACTGCCACCTCCCTCATGGCACTGGGCCTGACATCATTCATCCCTTGCAGGAAGTCATTGAAAGCAATCATCACTGACCCAGCCACCTCGTTGTCTATTAGGTTAGGTCTTTTCCCCACTGCTCTCCGCAATGCATACAAACCTATTAAAAACAAAAAAAAAACCCATGAAAATGTGTAGATTTCCTCATGGTTCTCACAAACATAAATTGTACAACACACACAGCAGCACCAGAAAGGAAACAATGTTCAGAAGACTGTCTCAGCGCTGGGCCTTCACTAGGTCAAAGAACACGCAAGACACTTCTGATGAGAGAGCGAGAGAAAGGGGATTTAATGACCACAGAAAGAATATAAACTAAATCTGTTCCACAAGACAGAATCAAACAGCCTTGCCCGTGTTCCTGGAGATGAAGCCAAGATGGCAAAACCTTCAAATGTCCATACATCGATCCACACACGTTTTGAAACCACAGAGGAAGAGGGATAACTCATATTAAATATTAAATCAGCTCACATAAGAAATCCACAACCTTCTCCATTCCCCTATTATTAGGGCTGTGTTTTCCAAGCTGCTCTTAAAAACAAACTGATGAGATTTCTTTTTCTTTCATTGGAACCCTATTTTGCTACCTAGTAAGATGCCAGATAAAGAAAAAACCATGTATTTGCAACAAACATTCCCTGGAACACTCAATAGCTCTTCACTCCCTTCAGCTATCACACTTTTCAAATGCAGGCATAGCTTTTACCTTCTCCTTTGTTTGGCCAAATCACTCACATACAATACCTATAAATCTTGACACTAATTCCTAGCTTCACCCTATAATTCAATCCCTCAAAAGCCACACAAGTCCCACCCACTCACACATCAATATATCAATACTCCTCAGGCAGGACCAAGTAACTCTGCGGCTCCCAGGCATTCCCCAGAGAGAACAACTATGGTCCCCGTTGTGTAAGATGCCCAGAAGTATCACTCTGTTTTCCCACTCCATAATTATGCTTTTTAATGTCTAATATTGAGTTCTACTGCTTCCATTTCCAATCCTGTTCTGTGAACTTAAACTGTTAAATATGTCATTTAATATATTATTACCTGACGATGAGTATAATCTTATATACAGGTATACACATATGCAGATATGTAGTATCTGCTGTTGTGTGTTACAAAGAAAATAAGGCAGTTAGTATGACACCAGTTCACCTTGCATGATCATGAAAAGACACGTATTTGTTAAATCTTTTCTATATTTAAACAAACAAAACATCAATTAGTGCTACATGAAAGGGCAATAAAAGAGATAAGCCATTTCTGAAAATAGACATAGTTTTAACTTTCAGTGGATTGTTGTCTTTTTTTCTACAGAGGTACTGGTAGATGCAGACATGCAAAGTTTCTGACAATGACAGGAATTCTGTATTTCCTACAATATATACAACGTGTGAAGAGATATTATATCTCCCCTGTGAAGCAGTACAGCTGGTGTCTCTCCATAAACTGCCAATTATGGCAGAGTCTGAGCACCTGCATTCAATACCCAGGCTCTTAATATAATAATGGAGGAAAAAAAAAAAAAAAAAAAAAAGGGAAGAAAAAAAAGTTTGTAATTCAGGTTTCCCCTTGCACAGAACATCCAGAACTAATAAGATATATAAATAAAAACATTCCATGAGGCCAAGGAGAAAATGAAAATCTGGTCACCAGAGGACAGGTATAAAATATAAGTGACTCATTTTAACAACGCAGACAATTTTCACGTTATTCCTCCCCCACTTCTTCCTTCCTCTGAAACAGTTCATTTTAAGCAAACAAAAAACTTAAGCAAGACAACATAGATTCACACACACACACACAGAGAGACAGAGATTAAAAATTTACATCCAAGCAAATAACAAACTCAACAACTTATTCTAGTGTCATTGCAGTTAACATTTTGGGGGGTGGGAGCAGGTATGGGGGTTGAGTCCTACATTTTCTTTTTTGTAATGTCAATTCACACGGCACACCCACTTTAAAAAATATATGAAAGAATAAATAACTTGGCATGAAATTAAGTCATAGAGACAGCAAGTAACTGATAAAGAACTGTTCATTTCTACACTTATCTACTACATCAGGTACCAGTTTAGCCCAGTGCTCATTTCATATATTTTAACCATGTCGTGGTTATCTTTTTTTCATGACATGAGGAATTTTTAAAAACAGACTTATTTTAACAATTGAGAGAGAACAGCACATAAAAATGCCCAAGGAGAATACCACTCTTAAGGATCATTACTGCCAGCACTACTAGGAGTACAAATGAAATTTCAGTCCTCAGCAGTGGGTTTGAAACGCAACAGCCTTGATCCAGAACAGGAATAAAGAGGTCACAGCTTTCCAAACAAAGCCTGAATTCATTTCAGTATGTGCACGCACACACCACTGCACAGGTCAGCATTTAATTGAAACAATGTTTTACATTAAAACAATAATAAAAAACAGATTGAAAAAGAAAGCATGATTCTTCCTGTTTCCTCCTGTTATCACAATCATTCTTTCCTGCACTTCAGATTGACCTCTAACCGGGGGTGGGGTGGGGGTGGGGGAGGTCTTATTAACAGGAGAAGGATACAGCCAGTGGCTTGCCAGAGACAGAAAAACACATCCTTGTCTCAAGACACTGAAAGATGTATTTAAGGTAAGGAAACACAAGGCAGGGTACAAAACACGCTGCTAGAAGCATAGGGAAAGGAGGTGAAACACTATGGCAAACCCAAGTTTATCACTACAGATAATGTTATAATGCAGATAAACTGAAGATTCAGACATAGTACCTCAGAAAACATTCAGCACCTCATCTTAGCTATTGCGTATCTTTCGCATGGGAATGTTTTGGTCTGAGTATATGTCACTGCTGTAAACTGACTGAGCACTGCATTTGTTTCAGCTTTGCTTGCTCTTTTTCAGGTGCCACTTCATTCTTAAGGATTAATGAGTATCAATAGCCTTTTGGCCATGAAAGACAAGGCGCAGAAGTGGGCAAGTAGGTTTTTACTGTTTTATTCCAGAACGACTCCCACGTGAGGGGAGGAAGAACACCAACATATGGTCAGTGGGACTGTTTGCACAGACATGTGCTACCTATTTCTGGTAAAGGGATACACAACTGGTCCCTGGGACTACCTTATGCAGAGCAGAAACTTAACTTGGAAGGCAGCCTTTGCAATAGTGAGCAACACTGATTCTCAGTGGAGTATAAATGGAAAATCCCAGTTAAAAAAAAAATATTAAAAGAAACAAGCATAGTAAGTCATCCATGATTACAAACAATGGAAAATAAACAATTTGTTCCAGTCCAGCAACTGTGTGCTCTACCTCACCAATTCATCCTGTCTGTCTAGAACATAGGAAACTAAGTGGACAGAGGGGAAGAAAACAGCAGAACGCCCTGTCCTGGTACAGATGATCCTTCTTTGGTACCAAGCTATGCATGAGGTCGGTAGCATTGTTTCCCTCTAAGATTTTCTTGCTCATAGCTTGGCTAAGTGTTGGCACATTAGATCATAATCACAAACAGCCTAAAAATAGACTCCTTGACACTTCTATATTTTTCAGAGTCTGTGTATAATTATACACTACTGTAAATAATAGAAAGCATCCACTCAAAACAAGGAATGTATGCACTGTAGGTTTCAAAAACAGAATACACACAACACTTGAGAAAATGAACTGAACAAAACAAAATTGTTATCATGCATCTTTCACTACCCATCAGCTGTTTATTCTGCAAATCCATCTTGCCTGGACTTTCTCTACCAGAATTGTAAAACAAGAATTTGTAAGTAGCTTCAAAGAAATTGTAATCGTCTTGTAAGACTGTTTGCAAAAGGAAATGTTTCTTCTTTCCCTACTAATCTGACATTCCCCCCCCCCCCCAAATTATTATGGCCAAACCTAGAAGAGACATACCATTTCTTCTTGCAACAGCTGTCAGATCCAACATGATACTCTCCTGCCTGCATGGCTTGCAGTGGAATTCTCAACAGCTTGTGGAAAGATGTCAGCTTCCTAATGGCACTGGATGGGGCACTCTACTTCTAGATCTTTACATACTTTAATTCAAAATTTAACAGTTTTAAGCATAAAAAGTATTTCATGTAACTTAAAAACAATTTTGAAATTTAGAAACCATAAGAGGAGCATACCTGACTTCACAGGCAATGGATAGAAGTTATTCCAGTGTAAAATATTTCTGAGATTAGGAGCTCTTCTGCTTTCTATCTAGCAATTTTTAATCAGCATGGCTTTCTGCACTCATGCATGACAACAATCTCACAATTAGTAGGAAATCTTTTACTGAACTTCAAGTATCATATACTACAAAACGCATGTATTCCTGAATATGAGTTTATAGCATTTCATTACAGCAAGATACTGGACAGTCAAATCCAAAAGAAAAATAATAGAGAACATTTATGTATGCATGCTGTTTGCAGTTATACGTAAATACACAATAATACAGACAAAGCCTGTTTGCCCAGTGGATGGAAGCCTGACCATTACCTGGTAAGGACCACTGCTGCACTGAGAATGTCCCACAAACTCTTCCTCACCTCTTCAGTCAACCTTTCACCCTATGCAGACCCTGCAAACCAGCTCTCCTACCCACCCATCACGGTCAGACAGCAATAGGTAATAACAAGAGCAGCTGCCACAGCCAGTGAGGGACAGTGGGGATGTGTTTAGGCAAAGGTTCTTTTTCCCTTTACTCCCCACGTAACGGAAGAGCAGCACCAGGCAAGCACCTGATGTTTGTGGGGCTCTAGGCAAGCTTTCCTCCGACCTGGGCAGGAACCACCACACACAACAGCTGAAAAACTCAGATGCGTTCTTCTATTTGCATCCCAATAAACTTCTACGGTTTGGAAGGGTGCGTGGTTTGTTTGGGATTTGTTTTGTTTTGGGGGGGGTTTTTTGGCTGGTTTATTTTGGTTTTTCTTTTTTTTTTTTCCTCCCCAATGTAAGTAAGTATGGAATCAAACATACCAATAAATTTACCAAGGAATAAAATAAAAAAAAAAATATCCATGGACCAGACTCCTATAAATATATTTTTAAACTTAATTAATTTTTATTTACTCTGTACATAAAATGCATGCCTATTTAGAAAAAAATTCACAAACCAGAAACTCTTACTTTTGCTCTGGAAATGGTATTCTGCAATATGTCTTTAGCAACCCAGCACTATACGGGAAAATCCCTGAAGAACTTTCATATGCTGTTTGCACAGGAAAGATAATGCCCTTAAATCCCTTGTAACCATAACGTTGCAAATTCACTCAGCTAACCTGAGCACTAATCTACTGTAGGGATTACGTGCACGATTTATAGTCCTTCGTGCAGAGCTCTGGCATTTGCTGGAACATGTCTATGGACCTGACTAAAGTTGCTGAGAGGTATGACAGGGGAGGGAAAGGAAGGAAGGAAGGAGGAACTGTATTTTCAAAACTTCTTTCATACAGGAAACAGTTTATTCACAGATCAGGTACACACACACCATTTATCCTAAGACAATGACAACAGCGGGAAATAAGGAATATAAGACTGCCTGTTTCTAGCCTGCCTTCATACATAAATGTTCTTAAGCTATGGTTAGTCATACGCGTGTTAGAAGAAAAATAAGGACTGCCAGGCTACCAGTTTAGCAAGGGCAGAAAGACAAGAAGCAACAGTTAGTCGCTAAACGCCAGTCTAATTGTAATTAGGAACATTGTCAAGTCAGAATACAGCTAAAGTCAGGAGACCTACAAAAACTTGGCCTGAAAATATTTAAGCTTTGTCCCCCAATAGTGTCTATTCATTTACATACAAAAGCCTACTGCTAACTGATTTCACTCCCGCAGAACTAACACAGACATACCAATTAAGGTAGATTTCACCAGAGGACCTTTTATGAGTTTTTATCAAATAAACAAAACAAACCTAAGACTACTTTCAGATTCTGTTTACTATTATATATTCCAGGAAAACATTTTACCTGAGGCCTGAGAGCAAGTCAGAAGACACTAACCTTTTCTCCTATAGTATCATTTCTACACAAATAGCTTGTCTGAAGTATAGCTGATGCTAGCTTATTCAGAAAAATAGCACAGCTATGGAAAACATCATTTTTTATTCAGATACTGGAAAAGCTTGCAACTTTGCAACCTAAAGATGAACATCTACTCTAATTGGGTTAGTTTAGATCTTTCTAAAGCCAACAGAGCAAGACAAAGTGACACGAATCACAACATGATCAGTCCTTCCCTATGCACTACGAGGGGAACAAAACTCCTACAGATTTTTAGTACAGGAAGAACTGCACTTCAAATGTATTTGAAACCGAGTCTGTTACCATTGCTGTTCAAGTTACATTTGAAACCAGACTCCACAGAAAAACTGGAAAAAAATAATGCATACCAATTGTTACACAGAGATGACACTGTACTTGAGCTCTAGATGTTCCCATATTACAGTCACTCAAATGTAAAAGCACACCAACTGATCAAACAAAATTTGAACAGAACTAAGGCAAGAAGTGTTAACTAATATTCAGAAGATATCCAAAACCAGAAACACAACTGTGTCAGATGAAATTCTGCCTAAAGCAAGACAAAGTGGCATAAATAAATATCAGATACATCATAAAAAAAACCCCAAAGAGAACAATGAAAAATTATTGCTTTCCAAAGCCAAAAAAAGTTACTAAAGGCTTCTTAAAATGTAATACACCTTTCAAATGAGTAACTTCCCAAAAATTATGCCTATATCTTGGAGAAAAAAAAAATAGGTTTAGTCCAAACATATAATTCCAATTCATAACTAGAGCCTGCTCCAGAACCAGGAAACAGAATAACTTTCTGAATCATCTGCAGTAATTTAATGCTAGGCTAGGAGGGCAGCAGTGAACACGAACTCTGTTAGTACAAGAAAAACACTGCAGTGCTTGCATGATGACCAGCATGTGAACATGTGTGTGGACAGCATGTCAACAGTGAGCGTGGTTAGCCTACTTCAGCTAGCAGGAGGTGGAAAATGAGAAAAGACGTGATGCGAGAAGAAGAAGGAAGTGTGTAAGTCTGCACAATGTCTTTCAGTTAGCAAAATGCCAGTTAAGATGAATGACTGTGTAAAGCATGTTGTATCACCAAGAAGTCCACAGATTAGCCAAACCTTTCTCAGAGATTAAAGGTCAGGAAGTTGTCTTCAGTTCTCTGATGTGCAAAACCTTTAAAGTTAACACAGGGAAGCAAGCAGCTCGGATCACTGTAGAAAAAACCCAAACCTATAGGATAATTTAAAGATAGTGGACTACAGTGTCTTCAAAAATCAGTTTAGTCTTGGTTAAACCCCTTTCACTCATTCAAAGGTACTATACAGAGAGGTGAGGATTTCTCCTGTTGCTAGAGGAATAACATTGCCTGGCACAAAACTCTCATCCAGCTTCACATCCAGGGAGCTGAAGCACCTGACTAGCAGCACACCACTCCTGTCAACGTGACTTAGAGCTGGGTTACCGACATTGTGTTGATTCCCAGGTCTAGAAAATAAACAGGGACGACACAGAACTGTCTGCTCGCACCGCAGCTCAGCCAACGACCCAGCCTAAGACATTATCTGTCCTATATTTGTTCTGTTCTTAAGTAAAATGACATAATGCTAAATTTTCAGGATCCGCAAGCTGAGGAATGACATTCTGACTGCCATTTCACTGGTGTGCACAGGTAGGGCTGCACCAACACAGGCTACTCTGGTGTCCCTCTCACTTCAAACCAAACAACTTGTTTTGGGGCTGACCCTCCAACCCATTCAAGTAGAAGCTTCTATGTGCATTGCCACACACGAACATTATTTCTTCTGTACCACTCAAGCTGCAGAAGCAAGACCACAGCGTCTATCTGCCATGAAAGTTAATTTAAAATATTAGCGACCGTTACTGATCAACCCTTCTGAAAATATTCTTTATTTCCTGTTTTTATAAACATCAGCAGACAGAATGGGATGTGCTTTAAACAGATTAAGTACTCAACCAACAAATGTGTATATGAAGTCAGCAACCCCATCATCCAATTAACTTCAAGCCAGTTTCAGATAAAAGCACACTTAAAATTAGTTACGATGAAAACCAAAAGTTCACACGCCCTGACTGCAGTAAGTACAACTCTCCATACAAAAACAAAACTCAAGCACCATTACAAAACAAACAAAAAAACCCCAAAAATTTTATGTAAGAAAAACAACTACAGAAATAACTATGGAAAAAAAATAACTACAACTACAACTAAGCACAACTGTAACATGCACCAGTGTCTCTTCAAAGAGGCAAACAGAGCAAGACATTTTCTCTCTGGATACAAAGACAACTTGCAGTAAAGAAACATCTGCGCACTCAGCATATGTAGAGACACAGGGTAAAAAAAAAACAGATTTAAAAATTTTGCAATCACATCAGAATGACACTGAACCCAAGTAGAAAGGTGAGAATCTAATGCTATGCAGCTAAAATAACACAATTTTTGTGGAATCTGAGGAAAGTAATTGAACTATTTTAAATGTTTAAGACAGAAGTTCTAAAACCAATTCTGACTTTGTCTTTGCCTTAGAAGATATTGGGGGGAGGAAATCCTAAGAAAGAGGGCAAGGATCCCACGGACAAGAATAAGGTCAACACACTCCACCCAGTCTCAAGCATGTTCAGTCAAGCCACTCAGCAGCATCCAGATGTAGCCACTTCTGCATGAAAGCCACCATTCTGAGTTAGTGCTCTAAGAAACAATCAAAAAACATGTTGCAGTCTAAGTCCAAAAAAAGCCACATCGCTTTGTTATGTATACATGCAAGCAAGGACTCATTTATTCATAACCTGTTAAGACGGCAAACTAGGTCAATTGCTTTGGTTTAAAAACAGCTTCTATGCTAAGGATCCAACTTTAAAATCACAGAACACAGCATTAACATAAATCTTGGTCTTCTTGCACCATAAATTAGTATGATGGAACACAGTGTCAGAAAACTCAATTGCTCCAATCCAAAAATTAACTTGTAGCTTTACTTCTGTATTACATCTGGACTTTTCAGTGCACTTCAAAATCCAGTGTTCTGCCATCTCTGCAAAAATCCCTCAACTTCATAAGAATACATTTTTTGGCATTGACCATCTGACCATACATATTCTTAATATTCCCCACAAAACCCATATTTTCTACACAACCTTTTCATAAAAAGGCACACAGCCTTTCCCACCTCATTTTGCATGTCCCATGGGAATCAGTATTCAGTTAGAGAATGCAATAGCAGATCGTTTGCAACAGCACAGTTTCAATCTTTTTCTATGCTACACAAAAAAACCAACCAAACAAAACATCAAAACCAAAAACAACATAGACATGGTATCTTCAGTCGCTTTCCATAAAGGAATAAATAACTATAGCACATCAAGCAGTGTTTTCTCTTTAAAACCTTTAACTGCAACCAGTTAATTTGAAAACAAATCAAAAAGCACCTTGCAGAACAAATTATCCCATTGCCTTGGTCACCAACAGCCTTTGTCAAAATCTACACTTTCAATAGTGTCTCGGCCCACGTTCCCAAACTTGGCATTATAACCCAAGTAAAATATTTCCATTTATTGTACACCCCAGCAGAACTCGGGTCCAAATCATGTTGGGAAAGGTTCAGACTGAACCTTTATGGCTTGACTTAAAGAAAGGACAGATATTTTTGATGCCCAGACACTAGACTGTTTCATCAAGACTGTGTCTGAGCTGAAACGAAGAGCTCAGATTTGAGATGCAAGGCTGAGAAGCCACGTATTGAACGCAGCATTTGTCTAAGTGAAATACCAGTCAGAGGCAGGTCCTCAGGGTGCACAGAGACCCACTGTTAATCACATTAGCCCAAACGGCTCACGTTTCCTGCAGGTGGCCAGGCTACCAAAACTGCAGAAGCTGGGGGGGGGGGGGGGGGGGGGGGGGGGGCGGGGGGGGGGGGGGGGCGGGGCAGAATTCACATAGGTCTAACAGAAACATTCCTGGGTTTTAGGAGAATTTCTTTCCCCATCAATTACAGGGGAAAACAAAAAACCTTCAACTGCCTATTTTTTATTATTATTTTTCTTTTTAATGCAAGTGAATTGATGAAATTCTTTTTTGAGTTGTAAAAGATACAGCAGGAAATTTCTCGGCTCCAACAAAAGCCAAGTACAGTATCCCCCTAAATAACTTATACTTTTACAGATCTAATATCTATATATAATCAATATAAAGAATCATCATATATAAAATCCAATAAAGAACATCCTAGCTGTATTATTCATCAGAACACAAGGGTAATAGAAGGGCTGAATGAATACCACAGACAGTAAGATCTTCAAACAAGACCCTTAAAATTATGAAAGAAAGACGACAGACCATATCATATGTCTATGCAAGTAGCTTCACAGATTCAGTAGAGTAATGCTGATTCACACTGGTCAAATATGTAGCTCAGTTTCTTATTTCTGCAACATTTTTTGGAACAGCCAGCTCAAGCCACTGAACAGTTACAACCCTGAAGACTAAGTAAGGTGATACCTTAAACTATTACAATCAGGTAATTTTTTTTTAAAAAAAAAAACACACCCCCAAAAAAATCCGAACTGATGCAAAACAAAGCAATTAGTGCTTCTTTCACAGAAGTCTCAAAGCTTCAGTGGTTGCAATGCAACATCATCACTGGAACCAAACAGATGTTATTACAAGACAGACCACTATTTAAACACAGACATTTGTTCTTCCTCTCCTCATGATGCTATCTTATCACAGTCCAAGTGTTTTATATCAGCACACTGAAATTATGTGTAATGAACACGGATGTTGAAGATAAATTCTAAGAGTTACAAAGCAAATACTTCCTTTCTCTGTAAACAATATGACTGAACCCACTTCTTGAAGAAATCAAGCTATATTTATATTCACCCTCTTGAAATGCTACAGGCAGCCATAGAAGGATAAGTTTATAATAAATTGCTATATTTGGAAACCTTTGTTGCTAAGCATCTTCTAACATTCAGTACAGTTTATACCATTCATGGCTCTGCTACATAATTAACATTTCGTGTGTTTTAAAAAAATAAAAAGTGCAGTGCTTATCTTTGTTGTTAAATTAAAACCATTATAATGTTTTAGGGAATTAATAAAACTCTGTGTGGCCAATTAATTAAAGCAGAAGCAATACGATTGCAGGGGCATACAAACACTGGCATTATATGCAAGGATATAGCAGTGCCTATCTTCTAGACATTGCCTCCGCTTGAGACAAAACAATTCAGAAGGCAGCTGTTCACACTAAAAGGTAGTCCACTAAATGATTTAGGACATAGTAGACCTCTCCCAGTCTTAAGAATATGACTATGACTTTCTCAGCTGCACACATAACTAAGCCCTTTTCTTGTCAAGAATTCTGTGCATGTGAAACCCTCCGAAGGCACTCAAGTCCTCAAGAATCTACCATGAGGAGCCCATTGCAAGCTGATGCCCACAGGATATGGTCCATTGCCCATCAAGGTATTTGCAGGTTTGCCATACTATGTTGTTAACCTGTATGGAAGTATGCAGTTAATTGTGGAAAACAGAAACATGTTGCTAGGCCATAGAGAAATCCCAACTTCTCCAATGTCATCACTACAGCTATATGTAACCTTGAACAGAGATGACGTACACTAATTCTGAAAGCATTGCATCTAAGCTACTGATACTTGCCATGTTAGAATATTTTACTTACTTTAAGTTTGCTGGAATGACCACATTTCTTTGTAAAACAGATGAATAATACTTGCTCAACATGTGAGGGGGGGATACAAGTACTCTGGTACAAGTCCAAAGCACACTGCACAGATTCTCTTGTCCACTTTTCCTCTCCTTGCCCATTCCAGCCACACAACACAACACCACAATTCTGTACACACCATATACACAGAAGCCTAGAAACATTCAGCACAAAACATGAAAGGTTCCTAAAACTTCGTCATGACTTCCATGAAAATGCACAGAGTTGCTGAACAGAACAGAAAACTTGCCTGTCTGACCCCAGAAGTACCACTGAGCAATTCTTGTACTGGAGAACAAACAACTTCTGCCAAGAAAACAGTTGGAATATATTTAACTAAAAAACAGCTATTTACTTTTCATTAACACATGCTCTTCAGAATTATATAGGAGACAAAACATCAAAGCTTTATAATGGAGTATCTTAGGAAGCATAACTATAGATGCAAAAGTGAAAGGTTTGCCTATCATAGCCCTACAATTACTACATTAACTGTGGTACATTAATTACCACACCCTTAGTTTATCTAAGCAGTATATACACAATATTATACATGTGTTAAAAAATCAGAGTTGCTGTATAAAGATAAGGGAGGATGAGTCCTTTGGAAATGATCTAAACTTTGTGTTAAGAATAAAACTATATTTAGCTTGTAAACTTTCAGGCTTTCCAGTCACAAATGAAGTACCTAAAGATAAAAATGGTGTAAGCAGGACTCAAGATTCTCCCAAAGACCACTACTGCAGTAATAATAGCAAATTACAATAATCTTGTACCAAAAACTGAACATGTATTTCTGAGTTCAGAATTCCTGCTTCTAAATAGTCTCCGCATTTCAGCTGTTCCTACACACACATTATGTGTGAAAGGGGCACAAGAAACCTTACAATTTATGAAGCAACTCTTTTACATATATATATATATATATATATATACACACTCACACACACACTCACATATATATAAAAAAAACACTCAGCCATTGCCTGAATGTTAAGCATTTTGGCTATTTAGAAATGCACACCAGCAGTCTTAGCTATAAGTTTATACCATGTTTTATGTTGTAATATATACGAAATATTATGTTCAATTCTGAGCCCTACATTACCAAAAGGTTATTGACAAACTGGAGGGAGTTCAGAGAAAATCAACATAAGTTCTCAGAAGGCAGGAAGGACTTATTTATGTGGAAAGATTAAAAGAGCTAAATATTTATAGTTTGGCTCAGTAATGAATGAGGAGGTAGGGGACATGAGAACAGCCTAGAGATATCTGAAGGGTGTAAACACTAAGGAGGGAGAGTGAATGTGTTATACAAGGATGTAAATAGAAATAATGGGATAAAACTAAACAAGGAAAACTTAGGCTGAATATCAGAGAGCATTCCTGGACAGCAAGCTATCTTGGCCCATGGCAAAATTTCTTAAATGAAGCAATAGAAGCCCATTACTCGGAACAACAAACAAGACTAGACAAAACACTGGAAAATTTGCCATATGGAATAACCTTGCTCTGCTGAGGAGAAATATAACTTCATAAAAGCTAGTCTTTTCTAAGTTTAACTCCAGTTAAAGCAATAATATTTTACAAAGTGTTGAAAATTTAATATTAAAAAATAGATATCGAGAGCTTGATCAGAAAAAAAAAAGAATCCAACTAAAAATGCTCCTTATTCAAAGTAACTTAAATCCAGCTTATGTAGTACTACAACGAAATGATGCTTCTGCAGTTCTTTGAAGGAGAAAAATACATGAGGGCTGCAAAGAGTTAACGGCGCTGGACTGTATTCTCCCCAGCAGAGGTCACTCCAAGTTAACAAATAGCAAAGTCTTAACAGCATGGATTCAAACTTCAGGGATGATCAATACAAAGGAGACGTCCTCCTTCCCTCATCCTCAGCACTGGCTTTGGAAGCAAAGCTCCCAGATAACAGCATGTCCTGCAATCAGTCACAGGTGGATGCCAGAAGTTTTGGAACTACGTAGCATGTAGTGCTCCATTTTCGTAACACTGGAAATTAATTTTCTAAAAGGCTTTCATGCAGTGGGTAAATATCATCTCATTGCAGTTGGATTATGAAGTGTCCAGAATTGATGCGTGCATGCACAATTAAGTCTAGGCTTGGTCATGTTTGGAAACGAAACCACAACACTTTTACTGAAAATTTTACATTACATTAGTGAAGTATTTACTATGTGAGGACTGTGCCACAGGCAGACTGACTGGCTTCCAAAAACACGGAAGGAAAATAAAAAGGGAGTTTATCTTTTTGTTGCTGTTGTTTGTATATATTTGTTCTTAAAAGAATGTTTGCTGACTTAAAACAGAGCTTAACACACAAGCAAAGCCAACAGATGAGCACTATAATGAGCAGTCTGTGTCTGTACATATTTTTTTTTCTTCTTGATCCATACAAAAGTCCACAAATTCATAATTGATAACTATCCCTTAGAAATTCTGGAAACTGGCAAGTAAAAACCTTGCTGTTCCACATGCCAACACCCCCAGGAAGACTTCTGTCATCTTCATAGTTAATTCTGATGCAAGTTAACCATGCACTGTGCCACCGCCAGAGGAAGCTGTCCCAGTGCCAAAGGAAATAAAAGTAACCAGCACATACAGCAAACGTTACTTGCAAACTACAAGGGAGCAAATAGGCATAAGCAGAGCTAAAGAGTCATATTTTGACTAGACTGTTTTAAACAGCTGCTCATGAGTAGACTTTAGGTCCAACACTTAAACCACATAGACACATTCTAGCAAAACGTAAGAATTGATAGAGCATACTTCTAATACTCCAGCCAATGAAAACAGAAGTGAAGTCGTGTTGAAGTATTCCCTGGAACATACTGAACCCTGGCTGCATGATGCATGGCTAATTCTGCAGGGTTATGCCTGTACCAGAGGCCAAGGGACACCTTCCAACCCCCAGCTCAGGATGTGCTCTCCAGCTCTACCGCACCAGGTGCGTACAGACCCCTAGCCTCTGCCACCCGCTCCTCATCTGCAGGCAAATGAAATATGGGCACAAAATATGGGAAGGAGCTACAGTAAACACCACCCAGGCCCACAGGCTCAATACCCTGGGTACAACGACATGCAGGACAAGCTGTCTACCTTGAGTGACTTGGGATTTTTGTGCAGAGAGGTAGGCTCTAGAGCAAAAAGACTCTTAGGGATATTTCAGTTAACTCACTAAACCATTGGTTTACTGAGAGACGACTAGCTAGCTAATTTGCTAGAAAAAACACTGGGGAATCCCCTGTGCCATTAACCTTATTAGATTTTAAGATCTAGTAATAGTCAACAAGTTTTTCTGTCTCCCCAGGAGCAGACTGATATTCATCATATTTCATGCCTGGTTAGGTTTTTTGACACAGAAATTAATTAAATGTCATTGTTTTAAAAGCTATTAGTACAGACTGTGGATTTTTATTTTTTTTAAACAAAATAAAGGGACTAACAACAAAGTAAGTTCCTAAACAAGATACACAGTCTTACCTGCTTCCTTGCACAAGGCTGCTAAGTCTGCACCCACATAACCATGTGCACTATCAGCCAGTTGCACCAACTCCACTGCTGTGAGCGAATGTGGAACTTTCTTGAGAAGCTTTTGGAGTATGTCCAGACGGTCTTGGGCATTAGGAATTCCAATTTCTATCTCTTTATCAAAACGCCCAGGTCTGCGCAGTGCTGCATCCAGTGCATGAGGACGATTAGTGGCCCCAAGTACCAAGAGCTGCCCTTCACTGCTTTCCTGAAGGCATCAAACAATGCAAAATATTAAAATACAGTTACATGTAACACGTCTTATAAACATACTTCTCACTTACTTTTCCCAAATATTACACACACTAAACTCCTGATGCTAGCCCTAAGAACACACCAATTTTTCAGAATATATACACCACAAGCGATCCCATCCAACCTATCCCTAATTGCAATTTAGCAATACTATAGGCTGCAGGCACATACAGATAAACTTTACTCCAGATGCCCTCATCCCAGTGTCTCCCTCTTTAATCCCCAAGAACCTGCTTTCATATATCAGGATAGCAAGCATCAAGCAAAGGAAAAGAAGAGTTTAAACTAAATGCCAGCACTGGCGCAAGAATAAAAAGGTATCAGCAGGCCTTGAAAAAACAAGGCTGGGAAACAAATAATTTAAGGTATCAAAACCAGCAGAGACAGGAGGTTATAAAGCTTCCTGTAGGTTCAGTAGGGAAAGCAAGGTCAAAAATCCGAACCAACTTCCTCAAGCTCCGCTTTTACACTTCTGAAGCGAGGCAAAAATCTGCTATGAAGTTTCTTGCAGTGCCATTCTCTTTTTGTGAATGAAGCACCTTCTCCAGAAAGAATACCCATCAGCTTTTGCCGTCAGAAAATATGTCCTGCCTGTAAACAACTCCAGACTGGGCAACTCAAACTACAGTGCAAAAAAAGTGAGAAACTTGTAGATTACATAAACAGCAGAAACTCATTTTCATACTGTGGACAGATTTCTTCCATCTTCCCTGCTAATAATCATAAAGAAAGTAGATGAGAGATTGGCAAACTTTATGGGCATAATCTATAATGTACTGTTTCTTCAGTATGCTTTTATTTATGTCTTCAATATTACTATGGCGATCTTGAAATAACTGTTGTTGCCTTTAATCATGTACCCTATACATCACCGGAAGTATTTTGATGACTGATTTCAGAGCAATTAAAAATACCTGGCTTAGGTCAGTGATGGGGGTAGGTCTATTCTCCCAGATAACAAGTGACGGGA
This sequence comes from Falco rusticolus, assembly GCF_015220075.1. Taxonomy (NCBI): domain Eukaryota; kingdom Metazoa; phylum Chordata; class Aves; order Falconiformes; family Falconidae; genus Falco; species Falco rusticolus. Next base: position 121,744,898 of record NC_051187.1, read on the forward strand.
TGAGGAAATGGCCTCAAGTTGCACCAGGGGAGGTTTAGGTTGGATATCAGGAAAAATTTCTTCACTGAAAGGTTGCTCAAGCATTGGACCAGGCTGCCCAGGGATGTGGTGGAATCACCATCCCTGAAGTGTTTAAAAACCACATAGATGTGATGCTTAGGGTCACGGTGTAGTGGTGGGCTTGGCAGTGCTGGGTTAACGGTTGGACTTGATGACCTTACAGATCCTTCCAACCTAAAGGAGTCTATGATGGTCTATCACTAAGATTTCAGTTTTATCTCCAAAACTACAAGAGTGAGAAAAGGCAAAAGAAAGACAATGAAAGGAGAAAAAACTTTTTTCATCGCGCATTATCAGGAGATATTCCCCTCCTAAGTCTTCTGCTTAGCATCCAAGAAGGCATGAAATAATTACATAAAGTCTCACCTAAGACTGTTTTCTTTCCCCCCAAACAACACATCTAAAATTGGCTGCATTATAGAAGAAAAATTATTATGTTCACCTGGTCCCCATACACATTGTCTCAATACAGTCTACTTACTGAGCCAATGCCATCCATTAATGTCAGCAACGAAGCAACAACTCTCTTTTCAACTTCATTCTGAGCCCCTTCTCTCTTTGGACAGAGTGCATCCAACTCATCTATAAATATAATGGAGGGCTGACTGGGGGGCCGGGGAAAGGTAAAAAAAAACATTTAGGTGCTCAGGAAGATTTAAAACACCTAGGCAGAAAAGTGCAAAGCTGTACACAGAAAATGTCCAGTTCCTACAAAAATTGACAAGCATCCTGCTCCTTTAGGCAACCAAAAGTTTCGACCTTGAATATGGTGTTACACAACAAGGTAACTAAAATGACTAATATACTAGATAGCTAATACCTTCAAGATGACCTACCAATCTACTTCTCTATGACTCTCTCCCAAAGACTCAACATTTAATATACCAAATTCACCAGTGAAAAGACAGCATTTATCACTTCTACAAATAAAGTATGCGCTAGTGTTTTGCTAATGTATTATGAACACCAATCACCTGGCAGTCTAAAGTCTGCCCTAAACCAGGTTCAATATATTTCAGCAGAATGTTACCCTAACCCAGAGGCATGCTATAGCCAGTACCGACACTAGCCCGTTTAGAGCTAGCTTCCATGTCTCAGCACAGTACCACACATTGGTCTCCAAAGATAAAACTAGACAGAAAAATTTGGATCCAGGTGAAACTCTGGCTCATCTTTTGAGATAAGCCTACAATACGCTGGCGATACAGACAGAGCGGTTTGGCACCATCTGTAACAGTCATCTAAAAAGGGTAGTGTCCAAAAGCATTTAATAGGCATACTAGATTTGTCTGCTTTCCTTCTAGCTAAGCTCTACATAGACAAATTTATTTCCTTTTAAAAACCACTGCAGGAAAAAATTTCAATTCAAAAATTCCTGCAAGTGTTTTTCTTTTAAGAACATTAACGCTGGAACCAACACCGCAAATAAGTTAGCATGAATAAAATTATCTGGAAGAACGTACCACAGAGAAGCTTCAGCAAATATCTGACGTAATCTTGATTCAGACTCCCCATAAAACCTATAATAATTAAAATACTTTAATAAAAAACATTTTTGGTCTTTTCCACGCAACTTGGAAAATTACTGCTCGTGTGTTCCAAAAAGCCATATATGGTGCCCTTTCAAAGTCCCAAAGAATTTGCAAATCTACAATAAGCTTTATTTCCACAAGGACAAGAAATTAAGGTAAAATGGGGCACAGACAAAGACATAATCATCTTGTAACTACAAAAAAGATCAAAGGGAAAAGTTTGTCTCTTCTGTGTTAGAAAATTTTATCTATATTTTTTAGAAAACAAAATATAGTTCCCCAGACACATTAATCTGTGCAGTGTTATCTTCATTTCAAATATGCTTTAACAAATCATTCACCTTGTTGCAGAACTAACAAACACGTAATTGCAGATGCAGTTTCAGTGCCCTCTTTAATTTAGTCCATGCCTTACACAAATTTCTTGGCCAAATCCAATAACCCTCTTTTACTGCAAGAAGAAATATAAGCCCTACTTGAGAGAACCCTTTCCCGTTTGTTTTTGACTCTCTTGGGCAGGTTGCCCATAGCCAATTCTCCATCTACACCTATCCACAATGGATAGATGCCAGGGCAGATTCGGGGCTAATATATTTATAGAATTCATGAAAATAAATTGGGTGGACTTACTTGCTTATTATTTCAGGACCATTAATAACAGTAACATGAGCGCCAACCTCATTTGCAATGGCTTTGGCAATCATAGTCTTCCCGGTACCCGGAGGGCCATATAATAGCACTCCTCTAGGAGGAGGGATTCCTTTAAACAAGCACATGCACACAAAGTTATTTGTAATAAATGCTCGAGTGAACAACCTGCACTTGCACATTTCACTGTCCCAGTTATTACCAACTATAACCTGACCTCAGCATTAATTTCTTTAACAGAAACATCATTTTGATGAAATTGTAGGCTTTCATTAGGAAGAGCACCCTTCTATGGGACATACAGCTACATTTTTTTTCTTCTAAAGTCCAAATGATACTGTTTAAAAAGCAACTACTCAAACAGTTCTATTTCTCAGTAGTTCAACATAATAATTCTCCCTATGTGTTGTTGTTTGTTTGGGGTTTTTTTTCCAAAAAATTACTGGACTGAGTACCTAACATCCATGAGCATACTTTATTAAGTTACTCATGATTCTTACAGTGTCATTACTGCAAATTCCCAACATCAGAAAACACCTTCTCCTCAACACTCAAAAAAATTTCAGAAATACTGTGAAGCTTGCTTCAAGAATACTTACAAAAAGATAAAAAATACACATCAAAAGGATAAATTTGCCTCTTTAATGGCAAATGTTAAGAGTTGCAACAGACAGAAAAGAAACATTCAAAGACAGAATGTAAGGGACACTAGAAGAACAAGGTACTACTGGATACAGTTAAAACGGTAACATTACGCTCCCAGGTAAAGAGCCCCAAAAAAATTTCAGACCAGCAAAACTAAATTAAATGGGCACAAAGCTGAAAACAGAAGGTGAAAATTAAAATGCAAGAAGAAGAGACAAATGTTTGACAAAGGATTGACCCTGGTACAAAAGACATTGCTGAAACACAGCCGAAGAAGAAACATCAATTGGGTACTGCAATCAGACAGGGAATGATGCTTGAACGGCAGGTCACATCATGGTGACAGAGAATAACACAACTGGCATGGCATGGGCAGAAGGCCCAAACCTTAGGAACTAATATACTCAAAAAGAAAAAACTTATCTGCTAACTGACAAGAGGATAGAAATGAAAGTGTCTTTACAGACAGGTTACTTCACAACAGTCCATTAAAGCACGTGCTGCTCCCTCATGTGGTGTTTCTGGTACTGGCAAGAAACAGAATTGCTAAAGCGAACGTCTCATTACAGCTGACAGCCTCTCTCCCTACAAGCAGACAAGGACTCTCAACATTTGGATGGTTACTAAAGGTTTGTAACTGGTGAGTAAACATCTCTCATGTAATTAGTAGACAGTCTGATCAAGCACTTTTGAGACTAAGTATGAAGAATGCTGATGCTGAAGCAAACTTTCTACTAACACAAAACCATGCAGTGATGCTGTGGTTGGAAGTCAGCAAATTGGGCCAGACCACACACAGATGAAGACGCCTCACAACACCCCACTGACACGTGCTGATCACGCCCAAGCAACACACTCCAAAAGAGCCACCACAGTGTCTTACAGCAATTGTCCCAGTGATCACTGAAATCACCTCATCTCTAAAGCATATATGTGGGAAGAGGTAAGGCAGAAAAATAAAAAGCCTCAAAGACATGATATTAAAGAAATATAGGTGAGAGCCCTGTTTCGCAATGATGCACATCCAGACAAGTACAGCGAACAGACATGCCTGCTTTATGTACATATCCATCTGCAATAAATACACAGTCCAGAGTTTTATCTTTGTCACAAAAACCCTCCAAGTTCATATATGTCAGATATAACTTTATATAAGGCAACAGTAATAGTGTTAGTTTTTCCACCCTGTAATTCCATACTAAACACACTGAGCAGTTTGAGTAAACAGCCTCAAAGACTTCCCTAAAATTCTGCCAGAACCCTACAACACATGGGGATAAAAACAGTGGAAGAATTAATCTGAGTTCTTCTCAACTTAAAAAAAAAAAATAAAAATTAGTTGGCTCTACTAAAGCAAATTAAAATCTGATGACACAAACATCTGCATCTTTCAAATGCTCAAGTATAGAAGTCTTTCCTATTTGCTCTAAATTCTGTTTATGCATACCTGAATTTTCTTAGAGACACATATTTCTTTCCTACTCAATTCTTTTTCACACAAGCTAATCAAAACATCTTCATAGTATCTGTACAGTGTAATTATAGAACAGTTTTACATTGTTTGGACACACAAGTATACCAGATCAGTGTTACATAAAATTTAGTGCATACTCCTGGAATAACTTGGGTTAAAAAAAAAGAAGAAAAAAAAAGTCACATTAAAGAAAAAAAAACTAATATCAAATTAAGAAAGCCAACTCTTAGGCATCATACCGTAACTCTTGAACAGTTCAGCTTGCTTCAAGGGCAGTTCAACCATTTCTCTAATAGTTTTGAGCTGGCTGCTTAAACCTCCTATCATATCGTAAGTGACTCGGGATTCACAATCACCATCTTCTGCTACATTGGTTCTTGTTTCAATAAAATTGATTCTAGTTCTTGAAGAAATGAAATAAAAAGCATCTGTATTGCATACTGCTCCAGTTTTGCCAGTTAGTGGGAGTCCCTCACTGCCTCCTTTCCCAGCCAACTCCAGATCATCAGCAAGGTCTGCAACATCTCCGTTGCTGTAGGTTTTATCTCCCTGACCAGAGTCTTGACCACGGACTGCCACAGCAGAGGTGGGTGTAACTGCTGAACCCGGATCCATCGGTTTCCTTGGTGTGCTCATAGCTGCAACCTCTGGGCTATCGTCAATGTCCATCTTGCCAAGCTGTAAGGACAAATCTAACGTACTTGTCTCCAAACCAGATCTTTCAAGGTCTGGCTCATGCATATCACTGGAAATGGCACTGCTTTGGGCAGTCAGCTCTGCGCCATCAGTTCCTTTCACTTTTGTCACCATGAAGTTACAAAGTTTGCCATAGAAAGTGAAAGCCAAGAGGTTTCCTGGTAAAACTATTTTCCCATCTATGAGAAGATTCAAAAAAGAAAAGAAAAAAAGACAAAGAAGACATTTCAATCTACTTTGGCAGCAATAACGTTCAGAAACTCTTGTAACAGAATAATTCTTTATCAGGAAGTCTAGAGTGTGCTATAAACTAGTTTGGTAATTTCAAGTACTTTAAATGATCCTTTTGTACACGAGCACACTGTACTGGATAAACATTCATAAGCATCGCATATTAAACTCATCATCAATTTGAGCATTTTAAACTTCATACAACGTACAAAGGAAAATTATGGAATTAGTATTGTAAATAATTTTTATTTCCTGTGTGCCTTACAGGTTCACAATATTTCATGTTTAGCCAACCTTTGAGTCTCGGCCTAAAAAAAAAATTAAGGTTTTAGCCTTTGCATTGACAGAGAAAGATTAGGAAATCTGATCTGAATGCATCCTACAGGCACAAAAAACAAAGGCAAAAATGTAAATAAGATTTATTATTTCCAGCCAAACTCATGAATTTGGAATGCAGTTGATGTTTCCTGCTTCTCAGAATAGCAATATTGTTATTAATTCCTAAACCAAAAGATTCCCTTTGAGTAGAACAATTTGTAATGAGTGCTTTGCGTAGCACTGCCTTGAATAACTTACTTTTATTTTCCTTACTTGTACATCTCTACCACCCAATGAAGAATGATTTTGCTTATTTACCACCACCGTTAACAAAAAAAAAAAATAAGAAAATAATCAGACTATGGGATTTCATGTCAATATTGATCCCTTACCTTGTTGTTAACGTGCAGTATTGCACTCTCAAATATATCACAGTATCAGCCAGAAGGCCAGCAATGATTGCTAAACAACAGTAACTTGAACCAGCAATATATATAATGGACAGAAGGAAAGGAATGGAATCATGATTAATGCAAATTAGATATTTACAGCACGGCAAAATTATTTATCCCAAAGAAGACAGATCCCTAAAAGAAGTGTGAGTAGAATAGCATTCTCTATTTTGCCTTAAGCCCTCGATTAAGAATGTAAAATGAAACTGTTTGCTTTGTTATCCAAAAGTTTACAATCTACTACAAAAATTAAACAGTCAAAAGAGAAGCAAAAAAACTTATACCTAGATTTCTCAGTAGGCAGACAGACATTTCCTCAGCATTAACAGTGGCATCTTTGTCCCTGTGGTAGGAAGAAAAAAAAAGTTATTTTTCCAAGCAGTAACTACTTCAAAACCAAAACAGAGTCCACACCACTAAAGGACCAGGATGATGAAAACCACCTGTTTTACAGTATATGATTCATCCCCACAAACAGAAAAGATGGATGAGCACTTTACAGTCTTCAGAGTACTATCTCTGAAGATATTAGACCCATAGTAACAAAAGCAGCACACATATTCAATTTTGTGTTAGTTTTTCCATACAATACGCTGTAATAAACAATATCGTGAGTTATATTTATCATTTCTTAAGATTACAAATGCGGAATGCATGCTTCACATCTCCTCAAGCAGAATGGTCATCACTACATTTACCGAACAGAAAAAATTACTGACAAGGTAGGTCTCTTTCAGCCCTGCAAGCACACATAAAGCGAACGCCTTAAGCACTTGCAAAAACTGTGCATGTCTTAAAACAATGCACATCCACTATTGAAACAGTACAAGTTTTCTCCATGATATGTTTTCTAGTCTCTTATTTAATTGAGTTTAAGCAACTCGAGAGATACCTCGAGAGCACCTTCCTCACCAGCCCTGGCCAGGCCTACAGCCTTTTCTCAAACACGCTCTCATCACTGGAATTTAACACATGACTGAACACGTGTGCTCTTGGCTCAAAGCAAATGAAAGGTAAAAGGTGTTTACATGAATGTCTTCCTCTAGTGTTCATATAAAAACATTTTATATCATATTTACAACTCACTGAGAGCACAGACATCATTAACTCTCCCTGTTCCCCAGATACACTGCAACGTGTAAGGTTGTGGTGATTCAATCATTTTTCAGCAGTGGCTTATCCATGCAATCTTTTTTCTGTTTTATTTGCTCCTTTGCCTGCTATTAAAGCCCATTAAACCATTTTTTTAAAACTCCTTAGGATTTACCCTCCTCACCCAATCCATATGAGCCTCAGACATTAGCCCTTCTGTTTTCACAGCAAAATAAATGTTTCACTACATCCGTTCTTCAGAAATGTCCACAACTTTTGTAAATACTTATACCTGTATGATTTAAAGCATTACACCAAGAGCTGAACAGCAGCAGCACCAAATGCATTTAAAAGATACAACTGCTGCAAATAAAAGTATAATCAATGGGGGGAGCTCTAAACCCAGAAATAAAAATTAATTTCTCAATTGTACTGATTAAGAAAGCAACTTGAGGGAAAGAGGGGCATTATGCTATTATAGAGGAGAACTCTCAAAATACCACAGCCGTATCTGACAAGTAAACACATACTCAATTATGCTGTTGGGGTCCAAGGTTGGGAATTGTTTTTTTTAACTGGAAGAAAAAGCTAAATTATGCATGCAAGCAACTCCCCAGAGGTATTAATTTGCAGAAAATTAACTCCACCTGTAAAGTGTCTAGAAGCTCGGGCAGCATTTGAATAATGGCGTTTCCACTTACTCTTTTAATAATTTACATTCTTACATGATAGAAAGCACTCTGGTTTGTAGGAAATTACCCGGCTTAAAACAGACCAATCACAGTTTTCACATTTTCTCTCCTAGAGTCATTCTAGAAAAACAGCCATTTACATGACTTTTTACCTGGTGGTACATATGCGTAACAATCCTGAGAGCCTGACTCAACTGGCTGAGAAGGAAAACTCTGGCTGTGGAACAGTTTCCAAAAAAATTACAGTAATCATGAATATTTCAAAAGTTACATGCAATTCCTCTGACTTCATCCTTAGCTTGTATTTCAGTAAAAGTCACAGCTTTAAAGAAAGAATGCGTTGAGTATTAACAAAGGAAAATATAAATAGATTGGGTTTAATTCTGAAATTAACGTGGGGTTGGTTTTTAATAAAATCAGTGTTTTCAACTACCTCTATAACCAAATACTAGGTAATAATAAAATTTCCTGTAGAATTAATTTAATTACAGAAAGATGTAAAGATATAATTTTTTTCATTTTCTGGTGAGAAGAAAGGCATGGAGGTCAAAGCAAGCTGACGCGCAACCAGGTAAACCTGTAAAACTGTAATTAAAGCCAAACTGGTTGTATTACTGACAAAAAGCAAGATTGTCTCACCAACATTTCTGACAATCAGCATGCTGGAAAACAGCATCTCCCCCATAAAACAGACCATGCCAATGCCATGTTTGAAAACAGAGGTTTGGCAGGGAAGTGAATTTAATTTATAGAAATTAAAGTGTTGGGACACTTTCAAAAGTAACTGTAAAATAAATTTATTTAGGAAATAACTATAATCGTATTCTGCATCAACCCAAATGCCGACTCTGTGGAACGTTACAAGAATGACAAATACAGGAAGTCATTTAGCAGATCACTAAACTGCTAATTTCTCAAAGCATTCACGATTTCAAGGCTACTGTGATTTGTACCTTTTGTCCCTTTTTTGGGTGAATTTCAATTAAAAAACAAAAACATACCTCTGAGAGTTTTAAATCCTAAAAAATACTCCAACAAATAAAAGCAGAGCACAAACCCACTCACATACAAAGGTGATGTTTTGAAGGGAAGTGGTTAAAAAAAAATAAATCACTTCACTCCCCGCAACTTGTCAGCCAGTAGTTCTCTTAACCGCAACAGGACTTTTTTCAACAAGAGCTTTTCAGATGGCAGTTTGCGTTATACTTCCTAATGACAGCAGCAGCAACATGGGCTCCTTCCAACTTGACATGAACTGTACACGCTGAGCCTGTCCTCATCCTTTACAAGACACTTAACATTTTAAACAATCTGCCTCGATCGTGCAGTTATATACCCTTGCTTAATGCAAATGCAATGCGGGTAGCTTGACCTCTGCTTCAGGAGGTACTGAGCTATCATTACTTTTCATCAATTTAGCATAAAACGAAGAATCTAAACTAATAAACTAATAAATAAATAAACTAATGAGCTTAGTCTAATTATATTCTCCACAACAGCACCACTCCTTAGTTGAGATTTTGTGCAACAGCTGAGCCAATCCACTGCCCACAGAGGAGGCACCAGTTAGCAGCAGTTAGCCAACAGTTACTAAACATTTGACTTCGTGTGGGTACTAATTCCATCAAAGCAAGAGAGAAAAATAGCATCTTCCAAGAGGTAAGAGTCTGCAGTGCAAAGCAGATACCTCACAGCACGGCACTACATTACAGCAAGTTCCATACCTCAACTTTACATCGACTTCCTCTGCCTGGATGACTGCACCAGTCACAGGCTGCGCAGTGACAGCATCACCTGGATTTACTTTCAAGTTCTTCTGCGTGGTTTCACTCAGCCCAACTTTCCCACCTGGAAAGCCTGCAGTGGGCCACGCAGTACAAACCTAGGAAGAGTTTCAAAGCAAACAACTGTCAGTTGAGATTCTCCCCCATCATTTCCAGTACTCCAGTTAAGGTAAGCAATGTTTTATTCTGAAAAACATGAGCTGAGGAGGAAGAAGGATTAGGTTAAAACCTAGTGCCACAGAGTAAGACGCAAGTAGCACTGAGTTTTTAAGATATTATAAGACACTTTTCAAGAAGGAAGAGGTTATATTTTGCCTACAAAGGAGATAAAAAAATTCCACCAGGACACAACACATTCTGCAGATGACACGATGCACACACTGTGCTGACTAGGAAATGCTACAAATCAATGAAGAGTAAAGGGCTACACTCTTTGCAAGTAGAAGATATGCGTGCATTTATAATATACCATATATAATATATATATTCACACAGGACTTATAAATTTCTTGGAGGCAAAAGAAAACATCAGCAGCATGGTTTTTTTCCACTACTGAGAATAAAGATGTACCTACAGTGCGTAAAACACGGAAAAAACATATTCGCTATCTTTCTCAATGCGTGCTCTATTTTGGTCCCCATTTAATGCAACAGGAACACACTGAAAGCAGAAGAAAAGCCCTTGTAGGAACAAGAAAGTCTCACCTCCTGTCGCCCATCAGCAGAGGTGAGCAAGACCGGGCGACCTATGCATATGTTTGCAGACTTCATGCTACTCAGCGACAGCTGGGCGAGGAGTCTTTGTAACATTTTTGGAACTTTGTCATCTCCTAACATTTTCAGGAGAGAAAATACATCGGGTTTTGCTACCTATCAGATGAATTCAGCATTCCCCAACCCGTACAAACAACAAAGCCCTTCCAAGCCCTCAGGGGAGGCAGCGCCCAGCCGTGAGGGAGGCGCAGGGACCCTCTGGCGGGAAACCGCGCTGTAGCGGGACAGCGGTTACAACACCCCTGGGCGCCGGCTGCTGCTTGCTGGATCTGTAACCCCGTCCCAGCTACCAGCAGGACCCTTCTGCGGCGGTCATCACTCCGCGGCACCGCAACAAAACGCGAATTTCACGGGGGCTCAGCCGACCTCGCCTGAGAGACACGCCACGCCACCCCCACCCCGGATCCCCGTCTCCGTGAGGGATGGGGCAGCCCCTCGGGCCCGCTCTGGCGGCCGCGGAGCGCGGAAGGACGGCGTGAAGCGGGAGCCCGGTGTTGCAGGGACCCATTTTTAAACGAGCCGCCCTCAGCCCGCCGGGCCGCGGCAGGCGCCAGCCCGTCCCCGCCGGCCCACACCCCCGTACCTGCCTCTACGGCGTCGGCGACGCCCAGCGCCAGCGGCCCGCCCTCGGCAGCGCCGGGAGGGGCAGCCCGTGGGGAGCCACCGGCGCCCGGGACCGGCCGCCCCTTGCTCTTCCTTCTGGAGGAGGCCGACATGCTGCCGCGCCGGCTGCCGCCGAGCGGTTCCGGGAGCAGAGGCCGGCACCGCCCCGGGGGCGGCCACTTCCCGCCCTGCGCAGCGCGATGGCGAGGCTGTGGCCGGCGCTACGGCGGGCGCGGGGCTGGGGCGCCCTGGCGGGGCTGCGGGCGCGGCCGGACAGGTTCGGGGGGGTGAGCGTGGACCTGGCCGAGCTGCGCCGTCCCCTCCGCCTGGAGCCGGCCGCCTTCGGGCGGTGGCTGCGGGGCAAGTGCCGGGCCGGGCCCCTAGGGCAGCGGGGCGGGGCGGGGGGGGGGGGCGGCGGGTCTCCCCTCAGCCGCCTGGCAGCGCCGGGCGGGCGAGCGATGGCCGCCTCCGCACACCACGAAGCCGTGCGGTGGAGGGCGCTGGCAGAGGTGTTGGAAGCGAGCAGAGGTCCATTTCCCTGTGCCTTATGGTAATGCTGCCATAAAAGCCAGCGTTTTATGCACTAACACAGGGACAGGGCTGAGCTGGCAGTGCCTGCACGCATCGTGTCACCACTGATGTGTTTCTCGTTGGGCTCTGTGGTAAATGAGGTGAAAATACAGATTTTCACATGTAAACCCCAGCTGTTGTGCAGGGATAAGGTTTAAAACGAGAAAGAGCAAGGGCAAGGGGGGTCTCTGAGCAGTGGCAGTGGCCTTGCTCTCTCTTACCCTCCTTACCTTGCTCTCTCACAGGCGCGGTGGCCCGGTGGCAGGAGGAAGGCCGTGTCGCCGTCTGGTTGCACGTCCCCATCTTCCAGAGCAGATTTGTGGCGGCCGCCGCTTCGCAAGGCTTTGCCTTCCACCATGCTGAGCAAGGCTCGTCCACCCTGACGCTGTGGCTGGGAGAAGGGCCCAGCAGGCTGCCAGGGTTTGCCACCCACCAGCTGGGAGTCGCAGGTTAGTTACAAAAGTGGTCGCACCCATGAAAAGCCTTTTGAACGAGCCCTTAGAACTAGGTTCAGTAGGAAATCAGCCTCTGCACAGCCAGCACGTGGATGCCAGCCACGTACCATTCCGGTAACTTTACAAAGCGAAGCATGTCATTCGTGACTGTGCCTGTAGCTAAAAACAGGCCCAGAAAGAGGTTTCTCAAAACAATTCCACTTTGAGAAAATTTTCAACAGCTCAGGGAGAAGAAAATGTCCTGAAGCTTTAAAATTTTAACTCACAGTTTTTAAATGCTATTTTGAGAAACTTGTTGGCTTTCAGCTTTCACCTTGCAGGTGAGAAGAGAGGTAGGATTTCAAGGTTCAACCAGTTTTTTTAAAAGTGAAGAAGTAACTACAGTCTTCTTAGGGGAAAAAAAAAATCACTTCTCTGCTTCCTCTCCTTACTGTAGGTGCTTATTATATGCATCTGCCTAAGCTATGCTCAAGTTAAGGTCTGTAAATAGGGCAAACTTGACCCAACAGGGATTGTTCAGGAGCTAGCGCAACTGTTGGCCTAAATTACAAGAGTCTAAAAGCTCCTCTAAGCTGTGCCTAGAAATCCATAACCCAAACAAGTACATTTTACAAACAGACGGGCATCTCTTTACAAACAGACACCATACTCTTACCCATCTAGACGTCACACAACCATGGTTGGAAAGGAGTTGCTATAAAAACTGAGGAAATTCCCAAGGAACTTGGTACGACAGTTCCCCTTTTTTTTTTTCATACAGTGCAGCACAAGGAACTGATGGGAGAAAAATACAGTCAACTTGAGCTCAGTGGCACTAAATTTGAATGGTTTTGTCCCCTCTCGCAGCAGTCTTCCACAGATTGGCAATTAGCTGTCTCATCACTCAGTCATCTCCTGTAATCTGGAGGCTGGTTTGGACCCCTAGCATCCTGGTAAAGACTGTGGAACACTCCGCAGTTACAGCAGAGGGACAGCAAATACCTGCCGTTAAAAGCTTGACTCGTTTGTCCTTGGTCTGCAGGGGCTGTATTGGACATTAATTCTTCACCAAGTGGTGTTAAGACCCGTAAATAGCCATTTGAAATATCTAGTTAGGAAGGACTCTGAAAAGCTGCATTATTCTCTGCAGCAGCAGGTCAGGTGAAAGTAAGTTTTGGAGAAACCGCCTCTGATTACCAAACAGGGCTACTACTGTCAGTACTGGGAGTTCTGCGTTACAAAGCCAGCAGAGGGCAGGGTATAAACTGAAGACAAACTTGGATTTTTTCAATCGACATGTCAGAGCATGTTTTCCTGAGGTATGAAAACCTCACCATTAAAATATGTGGTATTAAACTCGAGTAAGGCAATGCATTCTCCCAGCAAAAGCACCGTGTTGCTCCTTACATTTATAACTTGCATGTTTGGGGAAATATGACTAACTGAAAGGGGAATTTTCTGAAGTAGGTTTTGCATAGCTGAAAGTGCTATTTAAAAGAAAATCATGTGATAGATGTGTCGTGACCCCGATGGTCATCAGGAAGGACTTAATATAAGAAAAATTGGAACTCTGAGAAGCACTTTCAGTGCATAATTTGCTTTTGTACTTTGAAACAATTTGCACTCTGCTAGTAGGAAAAAACTGTGAGGAAAGAAAAAAGTATCATAAATGCAGGTATATGGATTTCATAATCTACTGCACAGATTTTAAAATTGCACAACATACAATGTATGTATTCTTTGCTATCGCTTTTCAAACCACGTTTCAAAAATATATTTTTATTCATTATTGGGGGTTTCTTTAAAAGAGGTAAAGACTTAAGGAAGACATTTGGGCAGGTGAACAAACAGATTTCTGTGTGTGAAATGATGACTGCAGCGTTTGGGGTTTTTCCCCTCCTCATTCCACTCATTCTCAGCGGATCTGCAACACATCCCAAGAATACACTAAGCATTGTGGATACTACCTGGCATATGTTATTCCATTGTCTTTCTACTTCAGCAGCAACAGCCTGGCTAGTGAAAGGGCTTCCGTCTATTTCAAATTAATTTTAGTGAAATATTAAATTATTTAAATATGTGCATTTCTATTGCGTGTATGTGCCAAACCCTAGGCATTTTCACTGCTGCCGAGCCTTCATGTCAAAGCTGTAGCCAGTCAGTTAAATACAGAACTTAGTCCCTTGAGCATCCCGAAAAAGAAAAGCAGAGATGTTGCAAGTGATCTGCTGGCCTGCGGGAAGCCAGCACAGCAAGTGGATAGTAGGTAGCAAGCCTGCATTGCCAAGTAGACCGGCAGCTGGTTTTCATCCTGTCTGGAGTTTCTCACACAGCAAAGGCTGCACAGCCAGTGCTAGTGCCGTAGCATCATCCAGCCAAGTGATGACAAAGGTGTGAATAAGCAAGGTCAGGTCATACTTTGCCAGACTAGATCAGAATCGCCAAGCAGAGAGTAGCAAATGTTACTCATTGGGCTTGGCCATTATTGTTTAGAAATAGTGGAACATGTGATGTGTCTTCCAACTCACTTAGCTGCATCCGTTTGTAGGCGGCAGGATGTTCCAAATATGTTAAGGTACAAAAAAGCTAATGGTGTATGTAATGATTAAGATGTTTTTGAAAAGCATTTCCAAAATTCTCTGCCTCCTCAGAGGAAGAGGTCTGTGATCCAGAAAGTGACGTGTTTGTAAATATGCCACATAACAATGGCAAGAGGAAGACAAGTTGAGGAAAGAAAGTAAAAGGAGAGGAAGAAAAGTAGAAGTAATTCTTTTCTGCCTCACCTACCTTAATCTAGTTGAAACAAAAGTCGAGTTGGAAAGAGAGAAGGGTCTCCACACACAATCATCGGCCTTGGCCAGTCCTGTTACTTAAGGAAAATGTGTAAAATGAGCAGCTGCATAAATGTCAGACTCACAGGAAGACGGTTACATGGTCCAAGCAATCAAAAGTGATTTAAAAGCAGTTTCCAAAGTGTTTGTTACAAAGTAATACCTGTTCCTGTCTGCGGATCTTTACAATGCAAGCAGTCGTGTGCACTCATTACATGAATGACAAGTGCTTTTCAATGCTGAACATCTTTTCACATGTTTACATCAGTCATAAATGAAACCGGTAGAAGATGTTTTTTCCTCTCCATAACTTGTTGTCTTGCGTTGTCAAAGGGAATTTTTTAAAAAATATTTTTCTTACCTATTTCCCAAAAGAGAACATTCAAAATAAAGCAGTGTTAAAATAGTGATTACTTTATTAGGTTACAAGTGTAAACCTTTCCAGCAAGTCATCCCGGCATGGGATGATTTAAAGCTCCAGGTACCACCACATTTGTAGCAAGAGGGAGAGTTTTTAAAACCACAGTTCAGCACCCGCAGCCAACCTTTGCAACCAAGTGAGGTTCAGCAGAGGGACTTCTGAGTTACACTTGAGAAAATGAGACCAGACAGCAAATCCCGTTAGTGTTTTTCCTTTCTTCTTGTTTTGGACTTGGGTATCATCTAGTAGAGATTCTGGACATCTCACAGAGAATTTCACTGCCAAAAATTACATTCACAGGCATCGATTTCTGTGGAACAGAGGAGAGACAAAAATGTTCTTGCTGTTTGATTCAAACTGCAGTTTCCTGTCTTAAGCAGTCGTCCTTGCTCTCAGCAAACCACTTGGCCGAAGAATGGCTTTTGTAGAAAATAAGCCCTGTAATCACAGCATGCATCAAAGTTGCCCCTGTTTTTATTTTGTTCCCTCTTTTAATCAGTACAGTACTTGAACATGGACACTACTAAATATTTACAGGAGGAATGAAATCATAAAGTCACAAGCCACAGGCAGGCAGATATGTGACTACCCTCTTAAAGCACGTCCTTTGACATATCTTGAAGGAAGATTGGTATTTCATCTTTTAAATATTCCTCCTACACATAAGTCTGCCATGTATTATTAAAATACAGAGGATATTTTGAGCTGGACACTCATTCCTTAATAATTCCCTTCTGTGGAAATACTTCCCTGTAGCATTTTAAATGCATTTATCATCACAATTCTGTCCATATACTCTTCCTCCTGCTGTAAAATGACATCACTTTTTTAATCATTAACTACTAATTTGAAACCCATGCATGACAGATGTGGAAAAGAGCCTGGTAAGCTACACCACAGTACTCATTCTGCTCACCACAGTGCACTTTAAAATCTGAGAAAAATCCTTGTTTTAAAGGGAAGACATTTTTTAAATATGACTAGTGAGCGTGACATGATGATGAAACATGAAAGCACTTGGATTTTATAAAGTAGGAAAACATGTAATCTATGGGAGAAAGTCATGGACACACGAAAAAGCTGAACTTTTCAGTCATATGTCCTGATTTATTTTTTTTTAATCAAGTAAAAGTGTCACTTTTTGGAAGCAATGCTGTTTGATTAACAATTTGACTCAGTCTACTGTGCAGTACCTGTCATGAGCACTTAGCTGGGTACTACAGTGTGACTTCATAGTCAGCCAGCCAGTTGAACATGATCAGTACAGTCAGCCCACTAGTACTATGCTTTGTGTGTTATTAACCAGAAAATGCTCACATCTTCACTACAGCAGGCAGTTTTGTCAGTTTCACTGAAGAAAAGTTCTTACCCATTGTGGCTATTCAGCCAGAGCCACTGGAAAAACTTCTGTTATTTGAGCAAGCTTACACGCACGTCTCTGCTGAAGCAAGCAGCCTTGCTAGATTATGTGGATGATGTCTTGATCTTGCATTCTTTAGTTCTGATAATATTAACACAAGTGAATTATTCTTTACATTTCTTGCCTAATCTGGAACTTTAAATGTGGAAAGTATTTATCTTGATACTGCTAGCTTTGAATTTTTATACAGGATACTTAACCACTTTTCATATTTTATTGTGTATCAGGTTTCCACCAACAAACCACTTTCTGCAATTCATCCATACAAATCTTACTAACTGTAAACTGAGTGTCATTAGGGGTTTGTTCTGCTTTATCAAAGCATGTTAAATTATGGTTGTTAAGACTGAACATAGTTCTCTTAACACTTCATCTTTTTCAATATTATCCGTCTACTAGGTGCTGTTCTAGATGAAAGCACTGGAAAGGTGTTGGTTGTACAAGACAGAAATAGGGTAAGTTTGTTACAGAATTATAAAATAGAGAAGTTCATTTAGGTAAGCTTACTCTAGTATAAAACAAAGGTATTTTCATAGTCTAAAACTGCGACAAGTTAAAAGTTACTTCCTTTTACAAGTGTCTTGGAATATGTCTATCAACAGATTGAAATAAGACTTTGAAAATCAACAGCTTTGTTGGTAATTATAACTGATGATTGAATCAGCAGAATTAAGTATTCTTTCTGCTTTGAGCTTTCTGTTTCCTCCTGTAACTGACGGAAGAGTCCCTGATCTTGTATTTGGATCCATGCAGACCTCTGTCTCAAAGCAGATTTTGGGAGAAGGATTCTGAATTTGTTTGGTTTGAAAATTCCAGGCATATCTGTGGCTTTAAATAAGCAGTAACATGGTTGGCCATGACCTGGAGACCACCTTAGTACAGCAGGTGTAAAGATCATTAATTTCTCACAAACGGAAGTGCTTGACCTCACTACTGAAAATGCCAAACCAGAGAGTATTAGTGCGGTGGTGGTGGGTGGTGTGATGTGGCTTGAGGTAACCAAGCATCCATCACTGGTAATGGCTTAGCCTCTGTGTTAGCCTCTATCAGGCTAACCTACGTTTTAATACAGCAAGCGCAGAAAGCTCAATAGCTCAGTAGTTGGCTGTGCTACTCCATTTAAAGTATACTTAGATTCCATTATGCTTTCATTTGTAAATTACAGGAAAGTGTCTCTGATACAGTGAGATTAAATTACAGGAAAGTGTCTCTGATACAGTGAGATTAACTGCAATTTTAACGTGGAAACAATCAAATCTTACATACATAGACTGAAATATACTTGGATGCATAATTTTCATTTTATATAGTAAAAACTAGATCAACATCTCCCTTGGTGCATTTTTCTGTCTTTCCTGAAACAGTTACTAAGACATTCCTTCTCAGGACCCAAAACGTCAGTTCACTGGCAACTACAACACAGCTAATGAACTGCAATGAAAGGATGTCTTCATTGGCAGGTTCAATCATATAACATGTTGAATTTAACACAAGAGTCCAGAGGAAGAGAAACACCCTTTTCTTGTTTCCTGTAAACTACTGATCTTATAATTTTACTTTCCATAAAGTAAAATTTCCACGACTTCTCTATAGCAGGACCCTCAGGCTTACATTCAGTTAATTACCAATTAAAGCATAAATCCAGCAGGTAGGCTGTAAGCTCCCCAAGTGGTTCCAGTTCTAGAGAGTCTCCAGGAACAGAACAGCAAATTGTAAACTGCAAAAATGCTACATTTATTTTTCCTTTCATGTGCACAAAAATTATAAAGCTGCATGCTTACCTTTTAGTATCTTAAACAGTTCTCAGACTAAAAATGGCAATTGCATGTTCTGCATATTCAGAAGGAA
This sequence comes from Falco rusticolus, assembly GCF_015220075.1. Classification (NCBI taxonomy): domain Eukaryota; kingdom Metazoa; phylum Chordata; class Aves; order Falconiformes; family Falconidae; genus Falco; species Falco rusticolus. The sequence goes on from NC_051187.1 coordinate 121,763,423, forward strand.
ATAGTAGTTTCCTAAGCCCAGGAGGCTTAAGGTTTAACTTCCTCACACTGTGGTTTTGTTAAAGCTCACCCACCACCATTTTAAGGGCAGACAGCTCTATCCAGTTTTACAATGACACATCAGATGCTCTAATTCAGGTTCTAGGTCCAACTGCATACTCACCGGGTGTTACCTCCTTAGCCTCTGGCCCCAAAAAGGAAGAGGACCAGCCTGGCACCACTCTTCCCTCCAGCTCGTTCTGAGAAGTGGGACGGGTATATTCCAGGTCAACTATTTCAACTTACTTTTCCAGAACAAAGCTGACAGCGCAGTGAGTGAGGAATGAGAAAGAAAAAAGCGATTGTTTCCAACTCACCTCTTTATACCTCTCTTTTATTGGCTAGATAAAATTAAATATACATTTCTTGTGCAGTAAGCACATAAAATATCTCTAGTGCAAGCAAATCAGCTCAGAGAGTTGTTTCCCACCGTCAGTTTCACCACTCCTCTTCCCTTCCCCTTCCCCACAAAATGAACAATTTCCCCAGAATGGTGACTTTTAATACAAAAGCGTAAACAAAAATATTTAAGCAGCTAGTGGAATTTTAAGAGCAGTTTGGGTTTAATCATGAAAGGACAATTCCACAGCACACAGAGATTTCCAGGAACTGAAAGCAAATCTGAAAGCCAATAAACAAATGTATGTATTTTCCATCTGTGCTATTTTTAATCTATTACTTTAAACTCTGATCCAAGCCCTTTAAGACTGCCCAGAAAAAAAAAACCCCAACACATTTCCAACTAGTCAGTGGGGTTTCCAATCACTGGAAAGCACACAACTTCCCTCTCTGCTGGATGTACAAGAAAAGCTACCTTTTTTTTCCTGACAATGTACCTTTTTACTGCATTAATTTCTAGTTGAAGGTTAGCTTCTCCGTACATAAACTTTCAATACTGGAAGAAATAAAAATAGTTACACATAGACGTAACAGTAAAGCCTACAATCCTTGTGCATTTGCAAGGTATGTAGGAACTCCTTTACCAATATCAGTAACAGCACCAAGTCTGCACCTCACATTCTCTTTTTAGTACTGAACTTTATTGCAATTCAATAAACACTTCTATATATAAATCACACACAAAGCCTCAGGTTTTGTATTCCATGAAAACAAATGACAAGTTACACTAAATGGTTATTACAGACACACAAGGTCATCGTAAAGCCAGTGCAGTATTGAACAGTACTACAATGATAATGCGGGTTTGTAAGATTAAATATATAGACATTTTTTAAAAGCCAAAACCATGGAAGTGAAATACATTAGTGATTAAATATAAGGTTATATTGTCAATAGCAGCTTTTTTAAATGTTCAACTACTCTAATTATCTAGCAGCAACATTGTCCAATGACTGATAGACAGTTTGTTTTCAATCAGTAGATGTTTGTTCTGATATTTCATACAGACTGTAGATACCTCTGATCATCACATTAGCAAGAACAAAGCAGTTCCTACTTAAAACCTTACTGATGTTTGTAAAAGTAATTGCAACACTACAACGCAAAAAAAAAAAAAAAAGTCACATGTTAATTGTCTCCTTCATATTAAAAAGTACAGCACAGGCTGCATACTTCATTAATATTTTTTTCCTCCAATACAGACTATCAATGCATGGAAATTTCCAGGAGGTCTATCTAATCCAGGCGAAGACATTGGTAAGTCCTAGGATAACGGGTCAGACGTCAACAGAATTATAAAGACATTAACAGCACTGAAATACATTGTGACCCACAGCACTCCTATGACTAATCGCTTCTTCGAATTAATGGTGAATAGATGAAGTGATGTGATCCTATGACCTTAATGGTAATGGGGTAACACTATGTTCAGGGCATAGAAGTTTTTTATTTGTAACATTTACCCTTTTCCACAATTTCTCTGAAGTGAGTGCTTGACGCCAGCTTATTTTTTGTACAATTGTTGGATATGCTGTAACATGAGCCAGAAGTGCAGGGGATTAAGGTAATTGGTATATAACCCAAATAAAACTGCAAGTGAGCTCTCAGCTCACAATGGAATCCAAGGCAGTGAGCTCAATGATGGACTGAGCAAAAGTTTCCAACTCTCCATTTTTATATCTAAAACAGAACTAAATGCTTCCTTCTACCCTTATTCATTTGATTTGTTTAGACTAAGAGCTCGTTGACACAGGACCAGCGTGAAGGGCAGTGCCTCAGTCTTATGGGCACCTACTTTGAACTAGAGACCCAAGGTACTTGTTTTAAAAAGCCATGCTGCTTTGAGGAAACCTATTGTTTCCACCCAGCATAGCACAGGTGATGATGAACACTTCTGCAGTTAGGTTCAGAGCTGGATGAACAAGGGTGTTTATGAAGAGACAGAAAATTAGGCTTTTTCCCCTTGTACCACAACCCTTAAAATTGTATGATCCATAAACTGGGTAATTATTAGGTATCATTAGGTATTATTTTTAAAATATAGGCCTTAATTTCAAAAGTTACATTTGCTCACATTAATTTAGCCCCACATCGGTATTCAAATCTGAGTATATTGTTCCAATAACTCAAAAACGCAGAACTCAAAACTGTCACTCGGAACAATACAACAGCTCTGGCAAATTGGGCATCAAGCCCAGGTTTACTGACCAATTCATACCTTAGAAATATCTACTGTTTTAGCAGACTTCCTACAACAATGTGTGGGGAGGTCTTGTACTCCAGTTCATTATTTCAATATGTGGAGAAAGTTTCTGCTTTGCAGGATGTGGCCAAGGTGTATTTTTCATAACTCATGACTCACGCTTTAAGTCTTTTTGTCAGACGGGGTGACAGAAGTCAAAATTACTTGCCTGACAGTGTGAATCTATTTAACATAGTGAAATGGATTCATGTTTTCAGAAGAATCCTAAATGCCATGTCTGTTGTCTAGCCAGGCTCCGTTTCACTTCTTGTGACAGAGAGCAGCTGTAGGCCAGGGGATACCAGAGGGATTTTTGTACTGAGGAAAAAGAATCAGCAGCACTGGCAACAGTTCCCCAGAGGAACACTCTTAGTAAGCCAGTGGCCATCCCTTAAGCAACAGGTGAGATTATGGCTGGAACTTGGATGTAGGTACTGAGGAACACCTGGGAGGAAACAAATCTCTTACAGCTCCCCTCCCGCTACTACTAAACTATATAATAATAAAAGTTACAATTCTCTGCATCACATCATAATATTACAAGAAGATATAAATTAGTGAAGCATAACATATAATAAAGCTTAATTTTCCTTTCCTAATCCTTACATCAAACCTTATAAACTCACAGTCATTCAAGAGACTAAATTTCAAATTAAAATTACAAGTCACAATTACAATGCTTGAAGATCCTGTGATTATATGACGTGACAGAATATACGGCTGCCTACTTTAATGAGTACAAACTGACTCACACAAGTAATTTGAAGTTTCATAATGCAGATTAAGCAAAGTGCACACTTTTTTGTATTTGAATATTTCTGAAACTCAAGCCCTAGTGTTTCTTCTAGTTTAACGGTCATTATATGTTTATATGTATTTATACATAAACACACATTTAAATAAAGGGGAAACAGAAAAAGGCACTTCATCTAAAAGCAAAGTTCAAAGCTTAAATTAAATCCTTAATTATTTCCCTTTCCTTAAACATAGCCTGCCTCAGCATTCCTCGTGATCTCAGTTTACCTTCTTTGACCACTTTTGTGTAACACGGCCCCTTGCCTATTACTACAACCACTTGCCACAGGGAGTTTGCTTCACAACCACTATTTTAAATCAGAGGACCACAGAGGCCTTCCTGGGAAATAAATGCAATCTCTCCGAGGGTCAGTAATGGTAAAGGAGTATCTCTCCCCATATGCAGTAGCCTTTTAACTAATTAATACTGTAATAAACTCACAAACATAAATGTTCTGCAGGCACCACGTATTAATGGGTCTCCAAACCCACTACACAGCTAATCCCATTGCAGGATGGAAGTTGAGCTGAGGCAGAATCAGGGCCATTAACACAGCTGTTTGGCCTCTGCTGGATAAATCATTTTGTTTATATGTTGCTAGCCATTGTGTGTCCAAATTATTTACAATACTTGGAACTACCCCTAAAACGTCTGGGTTTTTTCACCTCTGACGTGTCAAGATGCAAGCTTCCCTAAGAATGCAAATCTCTGCAAGTTTTTTTAAAACGTATTTTGCTTTTGGAAGTAAGCCAATACACTCATTTCTTACTGAAAATGAACTAACAGAAGCAGGTAACATTGCAAAACAGCTCTATGCGTTTACCACAAGACACAACTATGAGTTTACACAGATTTGGAAAAAGCTAGTATTTTACGTACCAGTAGCTACCCCAGGCAAACAGGATTTGACTTGACTACAATGAAACTGCAGACTTTGGGGAAATAAGTGGAGTATCAAAAATCTCATTTGGGCTCTTCAATTTAAGTTATTATTCAAGAGAAAAATCTTCTGTTTTGAAGAATAATGGATAGATGGGTAATTCTCTGGCTGTAAATGCAGTACACAGACCCTCTAGACCCTTGTAGTTAACGGCTGCTTTTTTGCTTTGAGGAATGTTAACCCCTACATCACTTCGGTTGACATACATAAAATGTACACGTGCGGCACAGATGCAGCATGTCTTCTGCAAGAAAGGGCTATGTGCTATACTGGTATTATGGCATATGTGAAATATCATTAGACATTTAAGATGCATCTTGAAAAGGACTTAGCGCCAGCTTTCACTTTCTTCAAACAACAGTTGTACCCATTTTGTTACACCTTGTGGCAAAGTGTGATAAAATGGATTTGATCAAGTGATCTGACACACGCACAGGTGTTTAGCTGCACAGGGTCTGAATCTGAAACTAGACAGAGGCCAGGAAAGAGACGATTTCAAAGGACTGAAAAGAGCGTGCAGTGCTACCTTGGATTAAGAGATCAGTGGAGCCAGCAACCGCCAGAACATCCATTTCAAAACCACACCCGGTACAGTATTATTGGAAGTTTCTTACTTTCATCATTTCGTAAGGGCATACACAAGAAAGGCATGTAGCAATTAGTTTTGTTTGGGGACCAGAAAATTAGCTTATGCTTATGTTCAAGCAAACAGGCTTACACTTTGAAAAGCTTACAAAGCAGAACAGAACGCTTTGAGTTTGAGATTTTCTATGATCAGAAGGTTTAAAGAGTGCTAAGCTGTTCTCAGATGTATTGTAAGGAGTGCTGTTTTCACCTAGGAGACACAGCAGTTCGAGAGGTTTTTGAAGAGACTGGCATCAAGTCAGAGTTCAAGTCCATCCTAAGCATAAGACAGCAACACAAACACCCCGGAGCCTTTGGGAAGTCGGATATGTACATCATCTGCCGCCTGCAGCCCTCCTCCTTCAGCATCAGCTTCTGCCAGCAGGAATGCCTGAGGTGTGAGTGGATGGACCTCGATGAGCTTGCGAGGACAAAACACACAACTCCCATCACCAGCAACGTAGCTAAACTCTTACTTTACGGATACCGAGAAGGGTTTGATAAGATTGACATAACCATGAAAGAGTTCCCAGCTATCTACACAGGCATGTTCTACAAACTATACCACAGGGAGCTGCCCGAGTCCTATAGAAACATTACATGATAGCAATATGTTTCACATTTCATTATGTTAATAATTTAGAATTACTACTGTAGTGTTACATAGACCATATTAAAGTTGTTCATGTTCTCTTTAGGTAATTATTATAAAGTAATTATTTATTCCCTAATAAGCTACAGAAATATAAATAATTTCTAAAGGTAAATATTGCTGTAAGTGTGCATCAGATTTGTTTTCCTTTACTCTGTAAATCAAACATAATGTAAATAAAATAGCTCTACATAGATACCTAGTAGAAAACAGAAGTGTTATTGATCCTGAAAAGGTCTCAACATTGCAAGTAATATTACCTACACACACACCGGCACAACAGGTTTAAAGAGCAATATAAAGACAGTATGAAACATTCATGTTTTAATCTGGTATCTGCAAAAGTAGTTAATATCAGCAAATAATTGCTTATATTTTTGCTACTTAGGAGAGGAGTAAGAAACTCGGCGTCTTTAGTGTAGTGTGGCGTATGTGCTCAGAACCTGCCATGGAAATCAGCTTTTAGCAGACATGGGAAGAAAAAGGATAGCTTTCTGTCCAGGTCCAGTTTTTGGTCCAGGTTTGTACTGTCCAGTTCTTTTCAGTGCTACATACCAATCGGAGTATTTCCGGGATCGGTAAGTGTTATAGTTATTAGATTCCAAACGCTCAAAAAAGAAACATTCTTCTGTTGCACATTTCTAAAAGAGAAAAATAAAAGGATTATTGATATTCCATAACAAATCAATTCTTCAGATTCATGGGCCTCACTTAATAAGAATGTAAGTTAGCAGTACATTTGGGTTTAAGAAATTCACATCAAATGTTTCATGTTTGAAGAAAAGATACAGTTCTTTTACATCTTTTTAACAGTATTTTCACAGTAAGAAGCGTTTTTATTATCTTGCTTGTCTGTAACACACCCCAAGCAGATTCTAATGTGTTTTCACCATGTAATTCTTTGTTCTGATGTGAAATTCAAACAATTAAATAAGGAACCCCATCCCTTGGCACTGACTGACTTCCAAACTCAGCGGTTTTGCCATCTCATCCTAGGTTGTGATTTAACCAAAAGCAAAGTAGGAGGTTAAAAGACAAGACAGTATTTCCCTTGCCTTCCTCAAACCAACCTTTTTATCAATTAGAAAAATCGTATGGCATAAAGTTTCAGCCTTTGTCTATTCTCTTCTAATTTTGAGGTTTAACTTTCCTAAAGCTAAGTCAAGTCTGTGTTTGTAGCACTCCGAAACAGTGCGAGCCTGAATCTGTTCAAGATTTTTTTTAATTCAAAAATTTTAAATTTATTTTAAGAAAAGATCAGACCTGGCAAAGAGGTATATTCCACCTAGAGATCAAGCATACTCTGCTAGTGTTCGAAAGTATATCTGTAGAATTATTCTACTTCTGGAAGTACGTTTTCAAAAACAGCTCCAACTACATGGAATTAACGTGCCTTCACAACTACAAATAAAATTAGGGTTTTGTTCACACAAAGGGTCAAAGGTGAGCCATGGAGCTCCTTACTGTAGGAAACTCTGGTTTCCCCCAGCTTAGGTGAATTGAAGGCACTTTTGGACAAGTTGATGGAAAAGAAATTAACTGAAATGTACTAATAAACAGGTAAGAGCCAATCTTGCTGAGAAGGCCACAAAAGGTGAGACTGCTTGGAGCCCAGGAGACAACACCAGGAATTACTACGTATGTCTTTTCTTACATGCAGCATTCAATCACCATCAGGTAGAAGATACTAAACTGCCTACAAAGCCCTCAAAAGATAAGCCTGCTGTCAATAAATACAGCGCGATGTACTTCTGCACACGGCAGAAAGCACTGCTCCCACTGCTCCCTCGAGGTGACCACACTGAAGAGAAAGCCTTCGTTTTCAGATGATCCCATTCCTACTGGTGAGATCACATCAGGTAGGTGTTACCTACTGCAAGACTTTGAACCTACAGATTTTCCTGGATGGTTGTTACTGGCTGGGGGCCTTAGAACCCAGCTAATTTAACTACAGCTAGTATTTATAGCTGTTCATAGAAAACTCCAAACAGTAAAGTTTATTTATTTTCTGAAATCTACCACATGGATCCTCTGTATCAAAAACTTCAGAGGACATACAAACAGCTTCAAGTAAGATGTCGTTCTATAGGAAGAGGATCACTACGGCATTAGCTGCATCCGTCCCAAGGCACATTCACACCAGCAGAACCCCTGTCAGTGGACAGCACTGGTCATGTAGCAGCCACAGGGGAACCTGCCTGCAAAACTGGCGCTTTCAGCAGGTGAAATTATTTTCTCAAATACAAAGATGGCAGAAGTTGAACATCACAGGAATTTGGGGGGGGGAGGGGAAGTGGGGGCGGCACTTTCTTTTCATACACACCCGCTGTCAGTCCATCAATTCAGATTTATCCAGAAAATTTTGGGGAACACCGGAGGAGAAGAATAGGTGATCATTAAAAAAAAGGCATGTAAAATCTTGGAGAGGAGACAGGGCCTGTGAAGCAATTCCCCAAATGAGCAGGCTACTCTGTTACAATCTTCTGTTAATATTCATGAATATATAAAGTAAGCTTGGAACAATTAGGCTTCATACGGTATGCACGAAAACATGCAAGAGAAGAACAACTCATGACTCGTACGTGCCAAGCTTCTGTAGCTACAAGCAATTAAGTCATTCAAAGGCAGTCTGGAATAAAGCGGTCTGTCCCCAAACATATGTCTTCAAGTAGAAGGTTTTTTTCTCTGTTTCAACCATTTTCAGACATGAATTTTGGTTTCTAAGGAAAAGAACTTGTAAGAGAAAATCCATATGCAATTTCTCATTTCTATAACTCACCAATATTTTTACAGTTCAACTAGCAGAAATCAAATCAACAATTTCCATATGGCTTCTATTTTAAATAATCTCTCTCAAGCTAAATCATGTTTCAATGCCTTTCGTTCTAGCAGTGTGAAAACAGATGTATTAATCATCTCAAGCCTGAAATGGATTACGGCAGCCGTTAAGAGGCCACAGAAACTGTATGAAGAAGCATTTAAGAACAAAGTTTAGGCAAGTTCAGTACAATTGCACAAGCTGGAAATTCTGGCAAAGAGACCATTGCTGGCAGCTCACAGCTCGCCTTTGCCTCCTACCCGAAGCAGCGGCTCTTCTGGGAGCACCGAGACAGCGGGTGCCACAGGCACCGGGGAGGTACTGGACAGAGCAGGGACCTCAAATGCTGCAGCACCTGCTTCCTCTACGCACGCTTCCCAGGAGATCCCCATCGGGGACGGCTGTGGAGCTGGGAAGGTAGATCAGATGCCTGACACCAGCGGGAACTGAGCCTTTACAACCTCCACTAGGAAGGAAATGGCTTCCAGTGCGCCTGTGGTGAATTGAAGTGGCCACCACAAGACCCCATGTACGGATGAAAGACAAATTCACACGACCTCCTCTCCTTTGCAGTAAATCCGAAGTAAACAGAATTGCAACTCAAAGAAATGCATCACTTTTGTTTAGCCTTCCTCCTATCTCTCAGGTTTAAAAAGTTACATAGATTAAGCGCCTCAAACAGATTTTGAGGCAATTTATATGATTAAAAAAAAAAAAAATCAAAAAAGGGGTGATGAAAGAAAAAGATAAAAAGATAAGAGCTTTTGGGTTTTGTTTGAGTGTTTGGTTTTTTCTAACACTCATAAACGTATTTTGAAAGGTGCCACGCAATTCACTCTGGACACTCGGGTCCTTATTTCTTCACAAAGCGTACATGATACCAGTGCTTTCCTACAGTACATTGCCAGCGTAAATATTCTGACATAAAAGCCAACATTTAGGTGACAAACGACAGTTCAGGCTTCATGAACTACGTATTCCTTAACAACTGCCAAAGGCAACATTTCGGAAGCTGGACTGCTGTCCAGCGGGACTGGGATGCCACCCACCGTGTCATGAACCTGAGCCCCTGGAAAAACCCTGGAAATCCATGGTTACATTTAAAAAAAAAATGTAAAATACGTTTCAGGCTAGGCTGCATTTGAAGTGGTGGCCTGGCAGTGAAAGCTTTCACAGCACATCATGAAATACCTGAACTCTCCAGCTGCTTCACAAAAATGACAAAGGAAGGGAAAACACTGGGGTGGTGGCAGGGAGCAAGTGCCACTCGGTGCCTGCCCTGCCACCAGTCAGTTATCTTGCCTGCTGCCAAGCAAGACATCCACCCAGAAATCTGAGCGATTAAATAAAATGCTGAGTGTGGGAGTTTGAACTCAACAATGTCGTCATAGCCACGCTTGTACTGTTGTTTGCTGTGTGCCACCGCTTACAGTAGCCAAACTGTAACGACCAACAAAACCCTCAAGGTAATTCACACCCAGGGCAGAGATTAATTGACCAAAAGAGGCAGCAGCTTCCCGCGACAAAGTTCTTCCTCCCTTATTTGCACAGCCAAACGCCACCCACCGACTGATTTTTCAGTGCAAACTCCATCTGTCTTAGTATCACATTATGCCAATCTGCTAGTTTTGACATTTTGGACTCAGATTAGGAATTAAAATTCCTCGAGTTCATTCATTCTCAAAACTGAAACCAGAAGGTTAACCCCCAGCAGGTGGAGTATGACCTGAGAAAGGTGGTGATCTAGTTTAGCCTTTTCTAACTACCAAGAATCGAACATACTCTCACAAATATTCTTGTACCACAATTCTATTCCATATCATCGAAAAAGAAGAATTTCCCTTCAAGTCAAGTCCTTCCAAGTCTGGCAAAACCTGTCTGGTCATAGCGAAACCACAGAACAACAACAGACGGAATGAACAGGTCGTATCCTTAAATGACAAATTATTTCTTGTGAAATAGAAAAGGTAGTCAAAAGTGCAATCATGGGAAATTTTGAGGAATTTCTTCATGAAATGAAATAATCAAACACATTTCATTCCATAAAGTGAAAAGATTTCATTATTATCATTCAATGAAACTGGAAAGTCAAAATAAGCCATATCAGAAGTGACACGTTTCAATGTCTCCGTTAAAAATCTGAGAGAATAGATAAATTTCTGCCCAAATATTTTTAGTTAAAACAGCATGTTCCAAGCGGAGGATTTGACTAGCTGCATTAATAACCAGCCATTTCCTCCAGCGACTGAACCAGTAAGTACCACCTCTCCCCCACAACAACTGAGTAAGCAGAGAGCATGAAACTGCTACATTAAAAACGTTATCATCCAGCTTTCCAGACCAGAATGCAATCCACTGCACCACCACACAAATCACTGATATTCTGTCTATTCAATAAATCATTTTGCAAAACCCACCTCAGAACAAAAACACAGACCTACATGTCAACAAAGTAACTAGAAAAACATCCAACTAGATGAAAACCAGGCCTGAGTAATAATTTGTGAAAGTATTTTTGAAGAGGTTGATGTAACTGTAGAACAAGGACACTACACAAATTGATCCTTGACACCGAGAAATAATAAAAAAGGAGAAATAAAACAGATGTTGAAAAGGACAGCATGGTACTTGACTGGCTAGTGGATTAGGGACCTAAATAGGTGTTTAGAAATTAATGTTTTAAAAGAAATAGCCAAAGGTTTCAGCAGATAGGAATTTGTGTGCACTAACGAGATCACTTCACCGCAAAGATTTCCAGCTTATGCTCTTTCAAAGCTCTCACTGAAACACAACACTGCTCAAACTGAAAGAGAAATGCTGGCAATTAGGAACAGTCTCACAAATGTGTTTATAGGCAGAAAAAGAGTAAAGGCACAACTGGCCATAAATTGTTGGAGTTACAGTACAGAAATCCTCACGGAAAAAAAACATTTGCCTGTGCTGCAGAAAATGATCATGAAATTGCAGAAGTATTCACTAGGCTAGTTGAAGAACAAAATTTTAAGAAGAGCAGAGAATCTTCACCTACGAAGAGCAAAAATTAAGAGCTGTAGGAAGTAGGTTCGCAGTAAACACGATTCAAGTAATACCCATGTCTAGAAACAAAGCAAAACAAAAGCAAATGTTTTACAAGCTCGAGTGAGAAGCATGAAGTGACCCAACGGTACCAGCTTTTGAGAGAGCAATTCCAAGCCAACGGCAGATACTTTCCAAGCACATCGCCTTACAAGAGCCAAGCAGATAAAACTGCTGCGTAGGGCTGCAAGGGAACAGAGCTCTACATCCAAAACCCAGCATGCAACAGTAGGTTGGAAACCCCGAATATAAATACACCCAGGTGTTTTTAATTTTACAAACGGTGCTAAACACCCTATTTTCACCACTCACTGTCGCTCAGGCTAAGGAGGGCAATTTGAACGGGAAGCCAAACGCCACCACACCAGCACCACAGGAAATTCCCAATTATCCTTAATTCAAGAATAGCACAGTGGACTACTCCTCACATTTTCTTCAACTGAGCTGTCACACAATACCCGAGTACATAATGCTGTAACTTGAAACAGGTTCTTTAACTGTATTTACAGGCATAAACAAAATGGGTTTCCTGGAGCCAGGGACGTGCGGTACTGAGGAGCACACAGAGGGTCCCTGCTCATGTAAAACTGCTGGAGTGTTTTGTTCATGTTCAGCCTAATTTCACTCAGGCAGAGGCTGAAGCGAGGGGAATCTGAAGTAGTTTCTGCAGCCCCTGGCACAGGTCTTTCGTTAGCTGCAGTTCGGCTGGGATTAGGGACGCGCTTTATTGCTAACACCTCTTCTGGGTAGGGACGTGCACAGAAGCTGAAGAGGGCTGTGTGCAAGATAGCAAAGCATCGGGGGTTATTTCAAACTGAAATTCTAGTAGGATGCCCTGCAATGGTGCTTCACACGTGCTGGACGTTTGTCTGCACTGAAGGTTACTAATATGGACAAGGGATTTACAGCATCTATGTCTCATAAGCAAAATTAATGTAACTGCAGCTCTTAAAGAAAAATTTAGCATCTAGCTCTAGGAGACCTTACTAACTTTCAGAGCCTGGCTTTAAAACACGGTTAAAAATTAAGCTGATATCAATAAAATGCACAGTTTAAAACTAGTCTCTTTAGAGACTAGCTTAATTTACATTTATAAGCCTCTTCTTTTTTTATCATCACATTTTCTAAAATGTTTTTCTTGCCAGTTTTCTAGGTTGGAAATACACATGACCAACAAAACATTGCTTCTCTACAAAGAGGAAAGTGAGAAAACAATATATACAGATTCCTATCAAAAAGTCAACATTTTAAAAAACTGGCTTTACTTTCTACTTCAAAATGGTCTTTACAATCCTTTACATAAACTTAAGTGAAAGCAGAAAAAATTACTTGGGGGGGGGGGGGGGGTAAGGGAAAAATTTCATTTTTCATTTGCTCTTGCAATTTCCTTCTACACATGATCACTGTGATTTTTCTCTCTCAGACAGGCCATTCCAGTTAAATTTTGTGGCTTCTAGGCAAGAGCAGACATGCCCATCTCTTCCTAGTTCATAGTTCAAAACTGACAACAGTTGTGCAGAGCTAATTTCTCCCTGACAGATCACAGACAGAGAAGTTGAGTAAGTCCTGCTGGAGGAGAGATTACTCAATACAGGATGAGGAGAGGACTGACCAATACAGATATACACATAGAGATAAATATTTTTTAAAACGCTGCTTACCAAGGCCAGCAATCTGCCATCCTCCTTCATAGCCAGAAAGCGATTTGCACTTACACCTTTGATTGACACCACTCCTCTTTCTTCTGCTTGAAGTTGCAGTTTGACTGCAAACAAAAAAGACAAAAGTAATTTTTCACAGCCATCAGCACTTGACAGTGAAGCCACCTAAACCTAAAACCAAAGAAAGCGTAAGCTTATGATTCTTATCAGAGAAAGATAGTGAACTTTCAACCTCTCACTTTCTGATCCCATTTTTCATCAAAGAAAATGCTTATTACAAAGTAAGTAGCTATTGTCAAATTAGTGACAACAAGCGCAATTTATTCTGTCTTCATTTCACAGAAAAGCAACTTAAAACCCCATAAAATTCCTCGAAGGGCTACTTACAGTACAGTCAACTGCTCATAGAAAATGGAAAATTTTCATGGCAATTTTCTTACAGAGATATTTCTTAATGTTTATAGAACCACACCGTACACTGAATGCAACAGTACCCGGCTAGCTTTCCAGTGAGGTATGAGTCTGGGCTATGATTAAAACCATTTATGACCATATCACTCAATGTTCTAGCAGTTCCCAACAGAAAAGTATCAATTAGTTTACATCATACACCCAACAAGTGCTTAGAATAAACAAACAGAACTGCGGCAGTCGATGAGGACAGCAATGACGCAAGAGATGTTACATGAATTAGGAATGTGAAAAGTGGGACTACTTGAATCAATTATTTTTTTTAAATTTTAAAAAATGAACAGCCATCATTTTTTGAAAACCTGTAAAGTCATACACAGCAGCTTTTAGCTGTTACCTGTGAATTAACACAACGCCAAAACGGATTTTTCTAGCCAAATCAAATGCCTTCCCCTTTGTCTGCGCCTTGTTTCAAGCTACAATTAGAAGCCAAAAGTGGCCTCCACCTAAATCCCGAGTAGCCGTTTGTTTTTTTCCTTCTTATTTCTTCCCTGATGGTTCACGCCACTGCGTTCAGACCCACCAGTGAGTCAAGCCTTTAAACGGATACAACAGCAGAGCCAGAAGCTGCCTGCAGGCTGCAGCTCAGCCTGAGCCTAACAGGAGCATCCCTGGCACTGCATCCCAGTGGGTTTTCAACCATTAGTGACACAGGATGGGGAACGCTACGATACGAGAAACTACACCACATACCATAGAAAAGTCCACCAGATACCTTCTACGTGATTTAGGTATTTGTGACTCAAAAGAAATCTCAACGCTGCGTTGGAACTGCCATTTTTCCAGAGAAGAGAAGGAAAAGTAAGCGAAGCACGCCTTGTCCTAAGCCTCACAGAAGATCCTTTTCTATTCCAACCATGTTTAGAACATTTCCCTCTGAAAACCTAACTTGGATTATTTGAAACATCACTAAAAAAAGGGGGAAAGGCCAATACAGCAACTCATACGAGCTCTCTGGACTGGCTGCAGCTTGACGTGTGGTCCTTCCTCCTCCCCTTCGCAGGAAACACATCGCATCGAGCCAGCTTGCAAACAGTTCAGTTCAACTCGATTCCTGCTAAACACACACACAACCACTTCAATAACAGTAGAACACAAGAAACCCAAAATTCCTAGGTTTTCCTCTGTTCTGGATGGTCATTATTTCCAGTGAAACCCACGTTTGCGAGCCCTCTCGCTGAAAGAAGAGCAATTAGAGGCAAGCCCAGATGAGTGTTACTTTTCTGTGCAATACTGTGCTTTCATCCTCAGTTCCACTGAACAAGTATTTTTCAGAGCAACTATACTTCCATTAACAGGAAGCAAGATCATTGCAACACAGGCATCAAAACTGACGAAGAGCTGAGAAACAGCTCCTCACCTTCTTGGGATGTATAAAGACATAGACAACTTTTGCCAAAGAATCGCAGCAGCTGAACAAGGAACTGGCAGGATGTTGCAAGCTGGTACCGGTTATGTATCCCACAGGTGTCCAAATGAAGGATGTGACTCATCTGGTACAAAACTATCGGCGTTTCCAAATACAAACCACACTGGAACTTCTCCTTCCTTCTGTTTGCATCCCAGAAATTAGTTTGGGAATTAGTTAGAAAGATTTTCTATTTGAACACCCTACACAGAGATGTGGCCATGACAGAAGCCCAGCTAGAAGAACCAAGAGCTGTGCTCCACGCACTCAGCCGAGGACTTGCATCAGTTTGCATTTACTGATTTCTTTCTTTGAAGGGTTCACAAGAAACACATACCTGGTTCTGTACATAAGACTGGTATTACAGCCGAGCGGCGAGTCCGGTGGGCCACGCTGGTAGGCATCAGCTCAGACATAAGCCTCGTCCACCCACCCACTTCTGTGGAGTAGACAGGTTTTTCTCTGTTTAATGACACAGTTTTAAAAAGCCTGACCTTTTAAGCCACCAGAATAAACACCTGAAGTTGTAAATTTTGGAGCGGGAGCATTTCTTGAGATTCAGTGGGAGGTTGCACCTTATTTGGCTTTTTGTTGGTGGGGGAGAAGAGATTTTTGCAAAACAAATGAAAATTTTCTTGGCTTATTTCTGCTGCAACTCAAGACAGGACTTAGGAAACGGCAATGACAAGAATACCAGGAACGTGAAACCCTTAAGATAATTGCTGCAAACCCTTTTTTAAGCATTCAAATTATTTCATTTGATTTGTCCCTAGATACAGACAGACATCAAGAGTTGATCATAAATCCACTAATTTGTATACACAACCGAAGCTGTATTAATACAACTGCTGCACTCTACAGAAGATAAAAGTGGTTTATTATGAATTACGTGTCTGTTTCCATTTTGCACAAAGGAAAAGAAAACAAAACGAACACACAAACTTCTTATAATTGACTAATAACTCCAGACTTCCAAGGAATACAGAAACCTCTGTAGTCCTAAAAAGTTAGACAAAATGCTTAATTTCATCCTGGAATCAAGTATGCAAAATAGAGCCCTCCCAGGTTACCGAGCCAAAATCAGACTTGTGAACCACTTCAAAAACCTTCAGTGCAACTCCCTGCCCTCTGGGGAAGCAAGAATGTGGAGAAGCGCGCTGGGCAGGGACCAAGGGAAATGGACTTTTGAGATGTGCCCAAGCATACAGCTCTCACCGCACGCTTAACAAGAAACAGATGCGTGAAATATCTGAAAATGAGTATTAATTACTGCAGGATGGACTTACTATGCTTTGTGACTTTCTCTTGACAAAAAAAGCACACCAACTCCTACATCATCATACTGGGCCAGAAGTTCAGATTCTGTAAAAACAAACTTTTAAGAAATGTTTTTACGGCCTGTGAAAATATTCATATAGTTTGGAGAAGCTTGTGAAAAGTGTTGCTCTTTTAAAAGAAAAAAAAATTAAAATTCCTGCAGTGTTTGGGAAGTGCTGCAATACTGAACGCTCAAAAAGCATGGTAGGCTTCACTGGATTTTTCCCCTCCAACTCAAAAAACACGTGAATAAACAGAGCCAGAATAGTACTTTAAGTTTTTCAGGTTTCAGCATTATTTTATGGCTTTATTAATGCAAGGTAAGTATTTGCCACAGTGTTCCGTGGATCTGGAGGTGCCAAGATACAACACAGCTCTACTAATGAAACATGTTTTGACCACACAATTATCATCAGGAGCACCAATTTTAGGTTTAGCTCAATGCAGCTTGATACAATCGGTCATAAACCTAACACGTGACACCACCAATCCGTACCTTTTGCAGTCTTTAGGTCACCAACAGCAATAGTTCAGACACGGGCCATCATCTCAGATCTATTCTTAACACTTGTTCTCAGCATACTTGATCCTCAAAACCAGACCCATGGAAGTAAACCAATTAACAAGTTTGTAATCCAAAAGAGCAGCACAGACTGTTGTAAAAGAGCTCATTAACAAACCGAGAGCTAAACTGGCACATTTTGCCGGTTCCTGCAGTGGTCCTTTGGGAGGGCCCCCCTCCAGCAAGCACGGCAGTAAGTTGTTTGCTGTTCACACTCACAGCATGTCCTTTAATTTATCATGAATGCCAAGTGCAAGGCTATGGTCGATCCTTGTTGGTTTTGTGATGGCAGAGAACTCGGCACGCTGAGCAAACATCTTGAGGACTGAGGCTAAGTTATCACAAATTTACGAAATAAAAAAACCCCACCCTATCCCAATTATAAGCTACATTTTATATTTATGCACAGACAACTAAAAAGGACTCAGTAAACTTAATATTACTACTAAGACTTTCTTTCGTAACTCTTCATAATAAGAGGCAGTACGATCATCTTCCTTTCTCCTGCCCTGTAAGAAGAAATGAAGTGCAAGACATAGAAAATTTAATTTCATGCCAGGGTAGAAACTCTGAGGAAGAAGGATAAAGTTGTATATTTGGGAAGACACAAAACGGCTTGGAAAACATGAATGCAATCAAGCTAAGGCACTGAACTCTTAATTCAGGAGATGGATTTAAAACCTTCCTCCAACACAAACTTCTAATACTGTAAGACAAAATTAGAGAAGCATCCTAAATAAATCTCTCCTTCGAGCCATTTCAGCACAATCCCTAGGCTGTTACCTGAACAAATGGATCAGTTAACAGAATGCAGTTTATGGATGTAACAACACGGTCCGTACTACCGCAGTGAAAATTTTCTCAGAAGAAAAGTACCAAGCTCAGGAGACGCCACTGCCCCCCCACCTGACAAGCTGTGCCATTAAAAGCACAAAACCAGATGTGCCGTCATAAGAAGGAAAGAGAGCAAGCCACATAAAGACAAAATTCTCAAACCAAAATTAAATTAATCAATAGGTGTTTATAGGCTGCAAGACAGAAGGCATTAAACAAATTTTTAATCAGGAGGTAACTGAAAGCTACCAGGCTCAAAAGCAAGAAATGCCTATAGATGTTCCAATTGTAGGGAAAAGATATGCAATATCCTAACAATACCCGATGAGCAAACCTCTCCTTGCTCACCCTGCCTGTCACATCAGGAGATCCCGTCACACTCTTCCCCTTGGAACCACATTTTCCAATTCCTCTGTGCCATAATAAACACGGGAGTAAAGTACCCTGAGCTGTGCCATGGCCCTTCCTCAGTTAACTCACCCACGCCGCAGCACCGCGGGGAGGATGATAACACTTAAAACGTTCAAACATTCAGCACAGGAAAAACATGCAAATGTACAAATTAGAGAGTTTTAATTATGGTTCCAGAAATACTTTTTTTTTTTTTTTTTTTTGTGTCATTCTGTTAGGAGTTTCTCCTTACGTTTTGCAAAAGGATTCCCATACCAAAAAAAAAAAATAATAAAAATCTCACAAGCTGTTTATCATCCTCTTGAACTACAAAACGCTTTCCACAGGCAGACTGCACCCAAATCCCGTCTCCAGCTGCTGAGGGTGGTGCATACCATTTCCAGAACATGGGAATTCTGCATCTTACAGCAGCCAAGCTGAGCGCTTGCTGAAGGCCAGCTCTTCCACCAGCATCCATGGCAACCTCTGCATCTCAACGCAACAGTCGAAACAGAACGTCAGTGGTCTGTCAACGGTTTTCAACAGCAAGGTCAGCAAAACCACAGCAGAGTCAAAATAAAGGAAGACTAAACGCTGCCAAATTTTTGACTATGTTCATTTTTGACATAACATCCCAAAGGAGTCCAAACTCAGCACCCAGCTGTCTAACATTGCTAGAGCCCTCATTAAAGACTGTTCGTATTATATATATACATATACACACACACACACATCCATGCATATAGAGCCTCCTAAAGCAGTAAGGGTAATCTAACACTCAGAATTTCCAGATTTTATTTTATTTTACAGTTATATGTCTTCTCACTTATAATACTACCTACATCTATATGGCAGATTATCCAAACAGCCACATTTACTAGGAGAAAAGTACATCACTTTGGATGTAGTTTGAGTGAACCTACTATGCCTTCCAGTAGTATAAAAAAAAGGAGAGGGGGGACATTTTTTTCTTTACAATATACAGCAGCTGTCAACAACACGTCTTCACAAATGTTTTGGCTGAAGAACAATACGAGCTACAGCCCAACATAAATTTCCACTGAAACCAGTAAAGTTTGTGGCATTAAAGGATGCTGAACCACACTGCAACGTGCACCAAAATGCCTAGCGGTGAGCTTTCCCCACCTCCCAGTACACACAACCTCTCCCAGTCAAATACAGCTCGTCTGTACATACACACAGATGATCACACAAGTTAAAACTGGGGTGGGGGTGTGTGCCAGCTTCCTTTCCATTAACGCTGGGAACGTGCAGGCACGCTCCTTCCAACAGTGATGCTCAAGTTAGACAGATTCCTACCAGCATCTGAAAGGCAAAATGACTTTTAAGTCATTCTCCTTTTTGTTGTAAGGCAATTTATAGAAGATCAAACCTCTTCAAATCCACTCCCTGATATCTACATTAAACAGGTTCAACAGTTTTGGGGGTTTAGTTTTGGGGGTTTTTTTGTTTGTTTTTTTTTTTTTAGATCAGATCCTGATCCTGTGACATGTTAAATGCTGGCAAAACACTGACTGCCCTGAGGTGGTCCTCCCCTGCAGCCAGCCTGGCTCTGCAGGCGCAGGTTTCTGCATGCACTGGTGTCAGCGGATTGCCGATGTAACACCAGTTACACACACACACGTGACTATCCCTCTTTCACAGGGTACAAGGTCAGGACAGATCTACAAGTTGCAGGTTAAACTAGCCAGCAAATCTCAGAGAGTTACAAATGGGCTTTTATTTCACAATCTGGAGAGACTTTTCTAAGAATATGGAAGCTGAAAAGTGGTGTTTAATAGCATTGTGGTTGGCAAAGTTTCAGACTTCTGTTACGAACTGGATCTTCCCCATCTTTTCTTAAAGAGCTCAAAAAAGTACTTCCAATGTAGTTTTGCATACACTAGTGGAGAAAAGAATTCTGTGGACGAGTAGCACAAGACAGACAGAAAAGATGCTAGGAAACACAGAGAGTACAGAAAACGTGTACATTTTCTGAAAGTTCTTTCATTGCCTTGAGCTCTAGATCTCAAAAATTAGATGTACAATTTACATGTACAGTTCTCCCCACCCAGCAAAGCTTTTTAATAGCCCAGACCAAATAATACTGCACTAACTTAAATGGTCCCAAATGGTTTCATTGCCCTGTACCGTAAAAGGTTCAGCCAAAAATCTCCCTCCAAATTGGTTTATTTAGAAGATCTTGGCAAAACCTAGCAATTGAATACTTCAGAAAAAGAGCGCTGCACATTTTGGAAGTCACTCCCTGCTGAGCTTGTACTACCTTTCTCACACACCCCCGGTCAGAGATGCGCTGGCAGCTGCCGAGGAGCCGTGTCACCAGCCTCGGGCATCCCAAACCTTTGCCTGGGCGACCAGCGTGGCCACGTGCTGTTGTTTTACTCATAGCAGCTGCGTTGGCTACGATGTTCTGGAGCAGGAGTACGCCATGGTATCACTCGGGAAGAGGGAAAGCAAAGGTCACAGTGGGGAAAGAAAGGGACAGAAACACATTAGGGGGGGAAAAAAAAAAAAAAGATGGAGATGCAAAGAGCAAGCAGCAGTGAAGTCGGGGCAGGACAAGTGTGCTGCACATGAGGGTGCTGTATTGGAGCATGAGGCACCTTAAATAGGTGGAATTCGAGACGCATTAGCCAAACGTATTCGTAAAATCCCCATTTTCCTACTCCTCCACAAGAAAATGGGAAACCATGGTACATCAGAGAAACCGTGAAGTAAAAACCAATCATGAGCTGCTGGCTTTGGCTACACTTACACAGCAAATAAAAATGCAATTAAAGCCTAAGCTATACTTCCACTATAATCTACTTAGTAAAGATCCCTACAGACAGACTTGAACACTGACTAAAACCGTGAGTACCCACCCAGCCTCAGACTCGGAGTCACCCAAAATTCAGGGCAGAAGGACCCCATCTAGTCCAGCCTCCTGCCCAAGGGTCTCCATCACTTCACAGTAAAAACCCCACGGCCACATTTTCGCTACCGCCAAATGCACATGCAAGCTAAATGAGAGCTCACAAGGGTTCAGCGACGTGTCCTGCGGTCACACCTCTGGCTGCCGTGAGACACAGCCGCGGTGCCCCACGCACAGGGACACATGCAGCAGCTGCCTTCATGCTCTGCAGCGCTTTCCCACCACACCAAAAGGCGGCTCCCAAGGCAGGACCACACAACCTGGATATCCATTACCTCCGCCTTTCCCTGCAGGACCTTGAATACCCCAAGACGAGATGCCAGCATCATTACCCCACCCCACCCCCCTTCTTAAAACAGCAGGGAAGAGAAGACCTTTTTCACTTCATCTTGTTGTTTAATGTCAATGATGTTAAACAGTTAACATCACTGTTTAACACTGCAAGAATGTCATGCCAAATACATTTTACCAAGAGGACTCTGTGCCCAAACGTGTTGATCGGCCAGTGCTGCAAGAGATCTTTTGGAGTTTGTGAACTTCTTTACAGCAAACACGTACCTTACCCAGTCACCGCAACTAACAGACCTGGGAAAGAGAGGAGGAATCTCATACTATTTCAACCTCCATTTTCACTAACATACAGCCGCTCTATTTGAACTAAAAAAAATAATCAGCAAAATACCTCTCACTCTGTTTACAAGAAGGGAGAGTTTATGTACCCCCTGAAAAATCCCGGGCTGCACGTCTCTGGATCAATGACTAGCTTTACTCCGGTCTCTGCTGTGGAAAAGCTAAATCCCAGCCAAAGGCTCAGGGCCCATCTCCAACATATTTGCAGGGGCCCTGTAAGGAAAATCCTTCCGTGAGGCCCCTGAATGACACTGTGGCGAAGCTCTTGCGCCAGCTCCCCATCACTTGTCCTCCTGCACCTCCGTGCCCACAGAAAAGCCCACGGTCGCAACTACTTTTGCAGTCTCACTGCCACAAAGGTGGATCGCCTCTGCAGGGAATAAGCTTCATAAATGCAAAAAAGGTCACCAAAAAAAAAAAGGGGGGGGGTGGGGGGGGGGGAGCATAAGATTCAACAATGCTTTGCTAAACTCAACACCCTGTGGCCTAATTCCCACTCCTGCATGCTCTGTGGCTGAAGTTGGCAGATTCCTTCATGCTCGGAGGCAACGTCTATTCCCAGCCAGGTGTCCAACCAAGACACAAGAGTTGGGCGTGTTTAATCCACACCTAACATAATAAACCCTCCCAAACCCAAGGGCTGGTTCATCAGATACACACGCATGTACACACACAAGCAGAGACTAAAACCCCCACTCTGGCATTTCCAGAGCCAAAGCTGCCCGCTGGGTCAGATCCAACCCCTGCCCGTGAGCTGGTGATGCCTACCGTAGCTTATCTCCAGGAATCAGAAATACCTTCTGCTCTCTCCTTCCCCCACATCTAGTGTCTGACACTTTTTGATGTCTCTTTCTCAAAGACTGATTAGGCATATTAACATCTTCCGCTGGTATGCTTTACGTTGATGTACAAGGCACCCCCAGCCCTGGGGATACAAACACAAACCCAACCCTTTGCCGTCGCCAGAGCTGCTGAAGTACACGCTGCCTGAAACCCGAACACATGAGCAGAGGAGAAAGGAGAAGCAGATACAACATAGAGCAAGTGAACCTTAGCAGAAGAGGTGGTCTTTTAATAAACAAAAACCACCGAACAGCAACAAAAACTATGAAGCAAATGAAGTGTCACGCTGAGAAACAGTGAGTCACACTCCTGTACAAAGGCACATTTCTTTGCTTTTGCATGACAACATTGGAAGTGTATCTTTTTCCTTTTTGCCAGCCAGAGGCATAAAACCACTCACAGACAGACCTAAGGTCTTTCAAATGTAAACATCCACCACAACAAAAATAATCACTTCTCAAATAGGAACACTTCAGAAAGTTCCGGTTACACTTCAGAGTAAATCCAAGGCTTTAAATGGAATAACAACTTGTGTAACCATTTAAATACCAACCCGCTAACCTGGTCTACCACATTAACATGGACAGTCACAGATTCTAAGATGTTTCATCTTTTCAAGTAGTACAAATACAATGAAAATTCCCTATTGAGGTTCTCCATCTATTTTCATTTATATCTTAACCTCAATTCCTACAAATATTCAACTCCATCTAACATATACCTATCACACTGGGAATCTTCCCCAGGAAACACCGATTACCAAACACATAGCATCCTCAAATGTTCCCTATAAATTTCATATAAAGGACAAGAAAGTCGTCCTGCTGAAGAACAGTTTCAGAATTATGTGACATACGTTTCTGGCAACAGTCTGGTGGCTTCGTGCTCCTTGCTTATGTGTTCACGTGTAAAACACACACAAGTACTTCTCTCCTTTTCACACTACTTGCATGAACTGGTTGATCAAACTTCATCACGGTCTTTAAAAGTTAAAAGCACTAGTGTTTCTGTATTCTGCTTACAAAACACGAGGTGGGTATTTTGTGCTGCCACATAAAGTAAACAGTGAGTGCTTGGCATTACACAAGGATTTCAAGTGCCAGAAGCATATAAATTTCTCCTATATACCCGGCTGCCACACTGTTTGCAGTCGCCTTGTCACTGCATATGAGCTGACTGTATCATTTAAAGTCAAGGGGGCAAAACCATACAGAAAATACTAAATTTACCAGGGCAGCACTTTGTTCATTACTGGGTACAGGTAAGAAAGCCTAGTCTCCAGGTTAACACCACCTTTATTCCACATTCCTGATTTAGAACAGTGTTCAGGGTTTCCTTATCAAAACAATCAATGCATGTTCACACAGGGGGTTTCGGACTTTTCCCTTTTCTAAACAAAGGTAAGGTAATCCATCACGTTTCTTTCAACCGCTTTCACTTCATATAGTATTCATTAAAGTAAATCACAGAATAACCACTTTCAGTTGTTCACCTTCAGAACAAAGCTGGTGCAACCGTTCAGCCAGCACAACGATGCCACTGGCTGGTATCAGAAGATGCAGACGGAACTTGCAGAATTTCAGCTCCCTACCTTTACCGTGCGTTTGCTAACCTCTTTGTAGCTACAAGCTGGTTTTCACTTGCAGCAAAATAAACATACATAAAACCAGGGAGAACCTGAGACAACCCCAAGAAGGTCACTTCAGAAGACAGAGAAGGTAAAATATATCATTTCTAAAAGGTATTTTTAGTGCTCCCTCTTCACATAAAACTCACACAACTATATAAATATATATATAAGCAGCACACAGTATTTTAGGGCTGTAACTGGTGGCAGATCAGTAACAGATTCACCGAGATGGATAGAAAAGGCTGCCAGAGCAATGGTGAGAAATTGCCAGTCCACAGGCTTAATAAGCTTCAGTGTCGCAGCTGGAAAGGAAAAGCTGGATTTTAGAAATGCCAAGAAGAATCAGCAAATTGGATTTCAAGAAAGTCTGAAGCACAGTGATGAAAGAGGAACTGTGTCAGGCACCCAGGGTGCCAGGGAGATGGCACAGCAGATGGGAGTAGGAAGAAATTACAACCTGACAAGGAAGAGTTCCTGTGAATTACATTGCCCTTTACAGAGCTATTGCTCTTAACCTGGCCAAAAGGCTAAGACAGTCACCATGGTGGTTTGCATTTCCCCCACCTCCAATACCAATGAAACTGAATTAATCACTGAGTCTTTAATGAGTATTTTTGCAAAAAGTCAACAGAAGAACCCCGATGAAAATCCCTACAGACGCGCACACAGTAGTTCTGTCACTGGTGCTTGCTCACCTCGTTTACTACAAAGACAATGCAAAGACAACATTAAGCCCGGAGACTGACTTCATCCTCCACCTATTTTATCCCCTTCCATCAAGCTGTGTAACCACCCCGCGCTGACAGTTCAATAATGCATCCACAGGGGAGCTGCAAGGAAGGACAACAGCTGTCCATCACTGCTGACCCAGAATAGCAGTGAATCAGCCTTCACCACAAAGCTCTGATTTGCTTTGGAAATGCAGCCTGGCTTGAGTATAACGAGTTCTTCTTTGTAAGAAACCAAACGCCCTAACACTGAAAAATAAAACACACAGCGCATTTTTAGCCTTTCCTTCAAGTATCTGGGTAACACTCTTCACTTTTACAGCCCACTGATCCCTCTGAGGCAGCAGACACAACACACCATGGGACCCAGCACGTACAGGGGAGCTAAGAGCTTGGGTCTGCGGGACCACAGAGGGAGGGATCAGGCTGTAGGCACTTCCCCAGCTTCCAGCCCTCCCAATAAAACCCCACTGCTTGTCCTGAATACTCTTGCCCCACACTAAGAAAGGGACTCGAGCACTTTCCCGACAACAAAGAACGGACCTCCGAATCTGCAGCTTGGAAGAACAGACTCGGCTCCCTGCTGCTTCAGCCATACCATTACCAGTACTCACTATATGCATTTAAATCTCTTTACTGGTTGCTCCAGACTTAGCCGCAAGAACACGCTCCCAAAGTACACCACGGCAACCAGCACCCATGGCACTGTCTCACCTGATGGAACAAGCACACAGGCCACACGTCTCTCACTCCTGCCAGCATCTTCCCCTGATGCAGTATCACATAGACAATACTGATCCACATTACTAGAGCTTGATCACTGAAATTCACCCTTATTTTGAGACACCTTGCTGCTCTGCTCTGCCATATCAACCAGTAACACCTTACAATCACGGGTACCAGCTCAAGCGCAGGCAGTTCGACACTGGGAGACACTGCTTCTTGAAGCAGGAAAAAGCCAGGGGGAAGCTGAGGCTGAAATAAATTAAAACCAGCAACATGGGACAGTTCTGAAGACCTCTTCGGCTCTGAGGAATTCCTGCATTTCTAAGGACACAAGCATTGCCGGTCTTTTTCCTCAGTTTTCCTGAATGAACTACATTACTGTCAGTAAAACATCCACAGTGACTCTGCAAACATCTGTAAAACCACAAAACAAATCCTTCATATTTACATATTCAGAGGCACGGCCAGAGGCACAGTTGGAGGAACCCAACGAACTGAATCCACGTACTACTTCCCAGAAACTGCTCAGCCTAACAAGTCCATGCAGCAAGATACCGTAGGTGTCTTCTAAACAGAGATGACAGCCTCCCCCTGCACATCCTCTACACGGTCCTCACCCGCTGCTTCTCCACAGTAAAAAATGCTCCCATTTGTGCACCCATCACAGGGGTGGCACAGGTGTCAACAGGAGCTAGGGGAGTACTGCACAAAACTACTCTACAGGTGTGGTTCTCCACATCCAGAAACCTCAGTCTCACCATTGGGTCTTCCCAGAGTTGTGGGACTGTATTAACAGTCACTGTAATATCACCCTAAAATTAGCCACCTACGTTACGTTTTGTGTTAGAACAAACCGCATGGACTCCATCTGTTTATCCTCTTCAAGTCATCCATCAAGGAGGACGCTGTATCCTGCCCTGTATCTTCACGGACGAGATGGTTCAACACGTGGTACCACAAGACTGGCAGTGACAACCAAAGCAGTCGCTGCCACTGGGAAGGGGCTGCTCCTGTCCCTCCATCCCACGCTCCCAGCTGCACACTCCTACTACCTCCCTCGCACCAGCTCCGGCACTTTTCTTGATATCTCGGTGAGCTGCTTCAATACATGAAATGGATCAGGAGCTAACACAGTGGAAGGGGAGAGAGAGAGCAAACGCTTTCCTGCCAGTCCAGCCAACCACCTGTCCCTTCGCTGAACTCGGTGCTAGAGCTGGGGCCAACTACAGCCGAGCTGAGAGGAGGAAGGCGGGCGAGAGGAGACGCCATCCCTTTTAGCAGCAAAGACCCGTCAGATCAGCCGAGTGCCTGACTAAAGGATCCCTTGGTCAGCCACCACTGAACAATGTAACAGGTGATGTTCAAACACGACACTGCAGGGGGGGCTGGAGGGGAAGGCAAAAAGGGGGCACGTGGACAGCAATGAAACACTTGAGTATTTCTTCCCCAGTACCCAGAAACACCTAGAAAAGACAGTCTGCCAAAAGAAACTGTGCCAGTCCCAAGAGATGCTATAGACACTTCCAAAAAAAAAGGTCCACCAAGCACAGACTGAGATGCTATGATGCTTACACACTCCTAGTATGTTAAGAACATCATTCATCAGCAAAAATAACCCCCAGAGCTACACCGCCACCGAATGGCAACAGAATGTCAAATAAAACACATCGGCACACTAAAAGTTTGCAGATGGACATCAGGCACCATGGGTCAGCCTTGGAGTAGAAAGAAAAGAGCCAAGAAACAGACTGCAAATACTTTCAAGCTGTAGCACAGCTGGTATCTATCCTCGCTTTAACAAAACACACCACCATGCAGTATTTCATAGCCATAAGCACCAGGATTTTGTGACTTGCACATTCCAGCTGGAACCCTAATGGTTGGTGCTTTATGCAATCTACTGAAGTCTCATTAGAAGGCAAGAGGCACGCTAACAAGCTCCACAATACAAGAGCATGATTTCACCACACTGCCACTGAAAACGGCTACGGAGCCCAGCTCCTGCTTTGCCCTTTCCTAGTACCTTTAGTATCTTTCTCCTTTGAATCACCCAAGCAGTGTGGTTTCAAGCTCTAAAAGTCAAACATGAGTGATACGTTCGTACAGGATCACTCAACCAGAAGTGTACCATGACAGTTTGTGCAAGACGACCTCCACCCAGCTCTGTAGACATCATCTCATTTATATTCTCTGACGATCATATCAGGCTCCAGTCAAAATCTGGCCCTACCCTGAACAAACAAAAAACTACATGGGAATGATCCTGAAATGCCACCAGCACTCCAGAGAGTCACCCTCTAAATATTTTTACTGAAAAGTCAGGAGGCAGCAGACGAGGCAGACGGGAACTAAGTTTACCCATACACTGCCACAAAACACACTACTGAAAATGACAAACGATGAGAGAGTTGCATCTTACACAGATACTAACAGAAGTAAAGGCTATTAATTCTCCATCAGAACCAAAACTCATCTCATTACCAACTTTTAGGCTTCAAAAGTCACGCCATAAACATTTCAAATACCATCTCATATAGATATGCAATTCACAAATTTCACACAAGTACGTACTTTTTTCAGTAACAGTGACTTGAACATTCTCAGGATAACCCTTACTTCAAAACTGGATTGCATTAAGGTTATGCAGTCCATTTTGGTTTTACCAGATAATTACACTAAACATGCTGCCACCAACAGTCAAGAAGCCTAATTGTTTCTAGGGTCATTAACCAGTTTAGTACAATCAATCACCTCTCAAGTAGTTTGAAGCAACAGACGGTCAGCGATGCCAGTGCAACGCTCTCAAGAGCACTAAAAAACATAATAATAAAAAAATAAATCAGTCTCCTCTTGTTCACATCAGAAGTTACGGATGGATTAATGGATTTAGTTCAAACTGCTTGAACAAATGAGGAAATATCAGAAAAATACTTTTCTGGGAAATAAAAAGGAAGAAAAGATAAAAAAATATTAAGTTTGGGGAAAAACTCTTGAAGAAACTCATTACATGTTTCACTTCTGTGTGCTGGCAACTGTAAGTATACAGAAACCACTGAATAATTATTTTTTAAAACTACTTACCATATATGTAATCAAAGGCAGCTGGGAAAAACTTACAGAAACAAAGCGTCACTGAAAAAATTATTTTAAATTCTGGTTGAGACGCTACTTAATTGAAGGGCAATTAAACAGAATTCTGCCCCAAAAACTGCAGTGGAACAGGTTCCCTTTCTTTCAGAAAATATGACAGGTGTATGTATTCTGTGGAAACTGAACACGAGAAGAGGACATTTTTCTGGGTTTATCTTCAAGCATCTTTTGAACCCCATGACTGTTAATTCAAATGCTGAAACCAGTGCTACATCTCTTTTTGCCTATTCAATGGTCTGTGCACTTGGCACTTCTCTTGCTTTTATTACACAATATAGAACCTGAACCTGCCTGTATGACAGCAGATTCATCTGAACTTTTAAAACTCTTCAGTAATATACATCAAACACTTTTTTCTAAAAAAAAAAAGAGGGGGGAGGTGGAGAAAAACCCAAACCCACAGGTTTTAATAACTGCAATTTAGGCTCTTCATCTAGTATGTCAGAAGATACCGTATCTTAAAAAAGTTACTAACACAGTACACCAGAAGTAAAATGCTTACAAATATACCTCCACCACTGGATAAACTTTTTCTTAGAACCAACTGCACACATTTCAAATATTTACTGGCCAAATAAAACCCACCAGCAGCCACTTGGTCTCATTTTCACGATGAGCGATTCAGGAATACGCGGCTTAATCTTATCAAGACGACAAACACCCCAGTCTTCATTTTGACTTCACTAACTGTCATACATGCAGCACTGCAGTTTTTACCAAAAGTTTTAATCTAACCACTAAGGGGGTCATAAAGACAGCTTTTGCAAGAATCTGCATTTATGTGACTATCCCCTAATTTCACCGTGTGGCGTCAAACTACTGTATGTTATCTGTATTTGCCTTACTCATTCAGCTATGGCTGTGCAATGGCTAAGCAGGAATTGGACTATTTTTTCTGTAAACAAGAATACGTAAGTACCTGTAACACTCCTGATTTCTAAAGCCTGTGAGGACATTTAAGAGCTAAACCCTGCCCTCGAGTGTACCTGTGGATGGCGGTGCCCTGGGAACCCTCCACATCCATCGACAGCCCCCTTACTCCATCTTCTGAGCGTACGTACCCCCTACTCGGTCATGCACCTTCAGGGTGGGTTAGAGGACAAGCAGACGTGACGACAGATGAGAGAGCATCCTCCCCTGAACAGCACCTGCCCTCAGCCTGCCCAGCCAACAGGTGGTCTGTCCCTCGTTTTGTTAATTTACCTTGCAGGGCCATGCAGAAAACAGTATGATGGTGTTTCTATGACAAAATAAGCAAAAGACACAAAAGGAAGCATATTCTCAACGGTTTTGCATGGGGGCTCTCTTGCTACCTCGTTCCCTAAAACCAGCTACATCTGAGAGCTGGGAGGCATTTCTGTGTTGCCAAGCATTAGTATTTGGCAAACCAATTAAGGTCTGTGCAACAGATCAAAAGTAATGCAAAAAGATTCTGTTTTCAGAAGGATGTGGGTAGAAGCGATATATTCAAATGTTTAGGGCCAGGTTTAAAAAAAAACCACAGCAACAAACAAAAACCCAAGTCAATTCTCACCTGGTGCTAAGATTTGAAACAGGATGGATGCCCTGTCAACAGCTCCAGCCACGTCCGTGGGACACTGACATGGGAGAGGATACCTTCTGAGTCCCGAATAACTTACACATGCGCAAAAAACTAAGCAGCAGGTCCTGAACCTTCATACCAAAACACTTTTGGACATGTGCTCAAATTTTTCTTTGAGAATCACAGCTAAGTTTTCGTCCATTCGCGTGAACAGCCACCAGATTTCTATCTTGACTAAGCTGGTATGCTTTAGAAGTCTGCATGTGCTTCAATACAGTCTTTTAAAAACATTGACAGCATAACCATTTGCATATTGTGTATGATACAAGGAAAAATCATAACATTAACAACCACTCCTGAAAGGAACTTTTCTAAGAAGAAATTTTCCTGGACAACCATTACCCTGTTTTACATTTTCTTCAGGTATTTTTTGGAAGAGCAGCCAGGCACTGAGCAGGAAAGTATTTCAGACATCCACAGGGCTGACCAAAGCTCACGCTGCTGAATCCTGAGTGACAGGCTGGAGCCTTGTCACCTCATTAACGAGGGGACGAGAATGGCTTGGGATTCCTTGGACACCTTGGTTTACGCTCACCAAGAAATAAAGCCGCTTGAGAAATTATGGAAATACATAAATGCCAACCATTCCTCGGGGAGGGAAACTGTGAAGGGAACCAGCTGTGCTATTCGACATTTTCTGAAGTGTACGGATCAGCGTTCCCTTTCCATTCCCCTTGCTCTTCCCCCTCGCCAGCACTGTAGCCTCTTGGAGGCAAACACCTCCGGAGAGTTTATAAAAGCTTTTCCAAAAAATCTGTGTTCTTTCTACGTTTTCCAAGACATAAATCGGAAGTTGTCGATCAACAACAACAACCACCACCTAGACGTGTTTTTTTGTTTTGCTTTAAACAACAACACTCTAAGAAAGCGCCTTCTGTTCCTTCTTTGTCTGAAATACACCTCTTCAAGGGAAAAAACTCCACAGAAATCCCCAGGGCTTGTCCAAAAGGGCACTTCACTGAAGTCCCTGTACAACACACATCAGATGTGGCAATGCTGACCACGTAAGACTTATCGTCCTGGTTTTCAGCTGCGTGAATCATACGATTCCAATCCTCCAGCACACGAGACCTCAACTTGTTCCCAGTTTCACTAACGACACAATTATGAATAAACCAAGGTGAACGGGGTGAGTGTAAAAAAGTCCAAACTCTCGGGGCCGTGACATAAAGCAGACCACACACTTCGAACGAGCCATCCCTCAGGACAAGAGGCAGGGGGGGACAACGGGGTGGATGACAAAAGGACATGAATCACGGAAACTTGTTTACAGTATTACTTTGATCTGAAACATAAGAAGATAGTAATTTGCCTGCTAAAATAAGAACTTCCTTTAAAAGTAAAAATGAGGATGTGCTAATCAAATGTTATTTAGTATAATTAATTCATAAGAATAGCAGCTACCACAAGAATCTC
This sequence comes from Falco rusticolus, assembly GCF_015220075.1. Taxonomy (NCBI): domain Eukaryota; kingdom Metazoa; phylum Chordata; class Aves; order Falconiformes; family Falconidae; genus Falco; species Falco rusticolus. The sequence goes on from NC_051187.1 coordinate 121,795,311, forward strand.
TCTGAATTGTTCTTTCCTTAGGTTTCTAAATCAAATTTTCTGCAGCCATTTTATTTCTTTTCTCAAAAGCATCTTACAAAACCTTTTACTGAAGTCAGAAAAACACCATGAGTTATCTGGAGGTGTGTATTTTCTTTGTTAATTTCTTTTTTAAAGTGTCCTCATGTTGTCCAAGATTTATTGCCATCTGCCATGCCAACGGGACCTGCCAGGCATACCACAAGATTTCACAGGGACTGCCACAGAGCAGCATTCACCCGGTCAGAGTTCAGCATCGTGCGGATTTGTATCAAATGACGCATTTACAACAAAGATGCTAAGGATGGGAACCACGTAATGCCATAGCAACTTGCCTCACCGATGCTTCCAATACTGATTTCTCTACTTCTCAGAACTAGAGTTCTTCCCGGAAAAATAAAAAAAATAAAAAAAAAAAAGGAGAAAAAAAAACCCCAACCAGCACAATAACAAAACCAAAGAGCTGTCGGATAACGAGAGCAGGAGAGCAGGGAACAAGGGAGCAGCGCAGGCGTGGTGGCTGTCCTGTGCCACCTCCAGCTGTCCCACACCTACAAACTGCTCTTTTTAAACATCGGGATTTTCTGCAGATGCCCGGAGAGCGCCAAGCTGACGGGCACCGGAGGAGCTCCCCAGCAGCTGACTTTTGGCAGCAGAGGGCAGAAGCCACGTCAGTCATTTATAACTCAGGTTTTCCTTTACCTGTGGCTACGATTCACTCCAGAGGAAAAAGGGCAGGAAAATAGTGGGGCTCCAGACAGGTAAGTGCCAAAGGAAAGGGGAAAGATAGTACTGAAGAGGCAGAGAAGAAAAAGTAGAGACAAAATGGAGAGCCAGAAAGAAATGACAGCAAAAATAAAGCTGTAGCGCAAAACAGAGAAACTTGAAAGGGAAAGAGTAAGACAGTACCACCAACACCAGAAAGATCTGCAAACAAAATTCACTACTAGGAAAGCAGCACAAGAAGTCAATTCAACAACTTCTAGCATCGATCAGGCTTAAGAGGAAGAGAAAACGCACGTTACATGGACTCAAGAACATAAAACTGGTACCAGTTTTCCCAGCAGAATAATAAAAAAAATGGGAGGGGTGGAGGGGCTGGGGGTGTGATTCTGGGGGAGCCTGCGATGAAAAAGACAACAGTGGTGAATACCATCGCCACTCAGGGCAGCGTGGCCCAGCCAGGTGAGCACGGAACAACACGCACCCCTACCGGCAATTTTCACCACCCACAGCAGAGTGCTGAATGAGGCAAGACCCCGACCGCCGTGGGAGTGCCTGGAGACCCAGCTTCAGCCTTGTAACGTCATCGACCGGACATCATCTCCCTTGGCAGCAAATTGCCAGCATATTTTCAAGGCTACTTCTAGGGGTGAGATGACGTGTCTGATAGACTAACGAAACTTATTTCTCGTCAGAATTCCCACATTTCCCAAATACAAAAGGCTAGATCAATCAGAATATGTTACTGCATGCTTTCCAGCACAGACTTGACCCTGCGCACCAAGCAACGGGTACGTGTGAAAAACGAACCGCTTACCTATATGGTAAATTAAAGCTTTGCTTTAGGCATCAACATTTGAAAAGCCCACATGCAATAATTTACTGCGTTGTATTGGCAATAAACACATTAATACGCGCACAGCGTCAACTACCCTTCCCTTTAAACCAGTACCTAAGAAAGAGAGAAATGCAAACGTGCAGGGCCAAGTCTGAGAGCTTCCTACAGCTTTTCCGCAGAATGCTAGCTGGCCTAATAAAGAATTATTATAATAATCCTTTATTATATTACTTGTTATATTTACATTAAATAACAAAGTATACTGTGCCACACGTATCTCCAGCCCATTGTACATACACTACTTCTACCACGGAGTCACAAAATAGAACAGGGTCAGACTGAAGCCCAACTTGGCAACACTGTTATTTGGGAACAGTCTGTCACAGTATTTCTTTGGAATTGTTGGAAACACTTTTTTGCAAATGGTGAATGTCCAAAGCAGAAAGTCATAAGTAATATTAAGAACATTTGGTCTGTCTCCTCGCTTCCTTCTCTTTGTCCTCTGCCTTCAGTCCCATCTGTGCACCTATCACTCCGAGGACAGGTGCAAAACTGACTAAGAATCACAGTAAGACATTTCACCTGCTCTTCATGCCAAGTGCCTGCAGGCAGACCACTGCCCGGACAAGGCACACACGCTGTACATAAACAAATTTTCTCAAACCAGGAATCTGTGTTGAGATGATCTATCTGACACACAGCAGCACAGCCACTCCTTGTACCTGTTTGGAAGGAAACAGCTCGCAGGCATTTCAAAAACCTGCCGCTACCTCGGCAAAACCTCCGTACTGAGGTTTTTATACTTACAAAATATTCTGAGGTTTGCAAAAAAGGCATTTTGTTCTTGGGACAAAGAACAGCCTGCGTTTGAACCAGCAGCTTGCCTTGGGCTCCCTGCGAGGCTGCCTGCCGGAGAGCGGGCACCGGGCACCGCGGCCGAGCTCGGCTCACGGATGCTCAGGCTGCACCAGCCACCCAACCCACCGGCTGTGCTCCCAGCTCAGGGGGCTCTTCCCCGCTCAGATCAGGCATCAGGGGGCAACCGCTTCTGCTGGAATCCACAGGTTTTGTCTCGTCTGTATTTTATCCGCCCTTAGTCAAGTTACAAAGAAAAGTATTACACCATGCGATGTTTCAAGCCAAACAGGTGTTTTGACAGTACTTTGTTACCAACTCTGCTTCTCAAACAGATTTACACCTCTGTTCCAAAGAGTACTTGTACACTAAGAGTACTCTCTTCATCAGTACTTATCCCCACTGGGTAAAACCCATTTTCTTTCTACCTTTCTGCAACACATTTACCACTGCCCTGTCAAGCAGTCAAGTGCCATTACACCCACGTGAGAGCTGTGCAAACAGCTTCAGGCACCTCGAAGCACCTAAGCAAACCCTGGCGCGTCTGACAAGCTCTTGTACCGCTGCAGGTTGAACGCGGAGACGCCAACCGCCGCTCGCCCCGGGCCACCGTGCCGGTACCGGTGCGGTCGGCTGCCCCCGGCCGCAACAGCCGCGGGCAGACGGACAAGGCGGTGTTCAAACATACACCCGCCTGTTTAGGTACCAGCGTCCGCATGTGTACGTGCGCGGAGCTCCCCGCCGCTGCTCCAGCAGGGCGGGACGGCGGCCGGGGGGAGCCCCGCGGCCCCGGGACACTCACTGTGCGGGTCGCTCTTCTCCCGGACGCCGTCCACCCTGCCGTCGGGGTTGATGCGCAGGAAGAAGCCGCCGTTCTTGCAGTAGAGCCGCTTGGGGTCCTTGAAGTGCCCGGGGGGGAAGGCGCCGCTGCCCCCGTCGTCGGGCAGCGCCGGCAGCGTGGTGATGCTCCCCGCCGCCGCCATGCGCCGGGCCCCGGCGGCGGCGCCCCGCCGCCCCGGGCCCCCGCCGCCCCCCGCCGCCAGCCCCGGGCGGCCTCGCCCCCTGCCGCGGCCGTCCAGCCTCGCCTCGCCGCCGCCCGCCCCGAGCCCTGCCCGGCCCCGCTGCCCTGCGCGGCCGAGGGTCCGGTCCCGTCCCGTCCGCGGGAGCTGCGCAACGGCGCTGCCGGCCGGCGGGCGGAGGGCGGGCAGCGAGAGCCGCGCACGCCGGGACGGGCTCCCCCCGGCACCGGGCTGCGGCCGCCCCGCCCCCGCCCGCCCCCGCTCCGCGCCGGGGGCCGCTCCCTGCCGCCGCGGCCGCCGGGGGGGCGGCTCTGGCTTCCCGCCGCGGCCCGGGCGGCGGAGCGGGGCCGGCGGGCAGCGGGGGCGGCCGAGCGCCGTGCAGCGCGGGGCGGCAGCGGGCCCCGGCCCCAGGGCCGGGCCGGGGCAGCCCGGACGGCGGGGTCCGTTCGCCGGAGCGCCTGAGCTCCCGCCGCCGGGCGTTCCGGCAGCGCTGGCGGCGCGGGGCGAGCTGCCGGCTTCAGGCTCGCACGTCTCCTCTGGCCTCACCAGTAAAGTAACTGCGGAGTTACTTTAAACCGGAGGAAGTTGGGGGCCTCGGTGTCCCATTGAATTGTTTAAATCGCAACGGAATGAAACGGGTGATGACCTGTTAAAATCCACGTGGCAGCCACTTAACTTCTGCCCGTTTACCGGCGAGAAGCCGGCTCTGCTCCCGGCGAACGGATCAGCTGGTATCTACAAAAGGCAATGCCTGAAAATTCTGGCACCGGCCTTCTAACAACACTACTAGTATTTCCAAAACAAATGCATACGTGGTTGATAAAGCGCACTGACCGATCAAATAGACCCTGTGCGTGAGGCCGACTACAGAACAGGATGGAGGGGATTGTGTCCAAATCCACGCTTTGTGCCCCAGATCGCCCCTCTAGCAGCAGGCTGTGCATGCCTGTACCTCCCATTCTCCGGCTCGAAAGGCAGCACAAGCAGCCCTGGACAATCCCAACTGGGACAGCGAACGCTGGTCTTTCCATTTCACAGAGACAAGGGTACAGCAACCTGCACGAAGAAGTAAATGCCGAAGCAAGACACACTGTCCAGCACGTGCAATTTGTAATACTGGTTTTGGTAGCACCCACGTAAAGGAATTTTGTTGCCGATCAACTTCCCTTCCCAACTCTGACCCCTCACAACCCATAAACCGTAATTCTGTACCAGAATTGGTGACAATTACGCTGCTTCCCACACCCTCGCTCCAGAGGTTTAAGCATGATGAATGGAGCAGGCAGAGCCCGGCACGGCCTGGCCCAGGGCAGGCGCAGGTTCACCCCCGTGCCAGCCAGCCACCCCCCCATAGCACCCTGGGCACGGCCAAGCCTCACGCACCTGCCACCATTCTCCATGCATGGGGACTTCAGCCCCACCGCTCATGAGCATCCCCTCCTTCACCTCACATTTTCCAGCTTCCTGCTGCTCGTCCACTTATAACGCTTTCTGCTCTTTCTCCTGGAAATCCCACTGTTCTCATTGTACCTGAGAGTTTTGGACAGTCACAGCCAATGGCAAAGACCTTCCCCATCTTCTCTTGCTCTTCTGCAACAGGAGCTGTGTTCAGGGCTTTTCCTGTCCTTGCACTAGAAAGTCTTCCAAAGTCCTTCCCTCTTTCTTGGAAGGTAGATGAAGGAATGACGAAGGTAGATTCAGGTAGATAAAGGCAAGGGATGAAATCATCGTTCTTAAACCTGTAAGAAGTTGTGGGGTTTTTAGAAAAACAAAACCCGAAAAATCCCCAAAACTCCCCAAAATTTTCTAAAGACTAAACATCCGTAGTTTCCCTCAACCATTTCTACCTCTGCCTTCCCCTGCACACACAGCAGGCCTTTCATGGCTCTTGCATATCAAACCCTGAGCACTGCCCTGGGAAATCATGTTTCAGCATCTCACAGGTCAGCCCTCCGTCTTCGGGGGTGTACCCCAGGAGCACCCCACACAAGCACAGCCTTGGCTGGCTGGAAGCCCTGTCACCAAGCTGCCTGCGGCTTAAACCCTTATTTCTTAGGACAGGACCTATCAAGGAGTCTTCTTAGGAGTCTCCTAGGCCCTGGCCCCTATGATGAGGCCCAACTCAGTGGTGGCAGGGTGAGTAAGGTTATCAGTTCAAATTCCTTAGCAAATGATACTCGTAAAAAAATTCAATTTAAATTAGCTACCAGTAAAACTGTGGGGCTTGAGAGCTCCTTAGACACTTGTCATGGGGGCTTGTGTCCCTGGGGCCTAGAAATAAAAGACAACAGAGCTAAAATGGAAGGTCACATTCCCTAACGTATCTGCCCTCATCTCAAGATCTGCCAACTTTATTTTTTTAAAACATATTTTCCTTCTCTTCTTCAAATGGAAAACATACCAATTTTATTTTCTCCATTCTACTTTCTTCTGCACGCCAACCTTTTAATAGGGTCATTAATATTCCCCTTGACATCGACTAAAGCAATTTTGGCAGTAGCGTTTTCCTTTCTTGTAGCCTTTACCATGTTACCTCTACCACCACCCTTCCTGAACTCAGACCTTGCACACAATTATACCCATACAGCTACTTCCCCTCCACCCAAACCAGTAACTATCCCTGCTTCCAACCCCCTTCATAGCCTTCTCTTGGCCTGCGTAAAACACGCTCCATGGTAAAATGCCTTAAACTCTGCATTCCTTCTACTTAAAAAATGAATCTCAGAGACCTATTCTCTAACCTGTTCCATTTATCTAAATTACCTACATTTTTGTGCTCGTCTTGCATTGTTTTGTAACCGGCTACATGTTTTTAATAGAATCACAGAATCATAGATTATATATTTTATATATATATATATATATATATATAGAGAGAGAGAGAGAGAGAGAGAGAGAGAGTAATCTCAAGTTGGAAAGGGACTCATGGGGATCACTGAGTCCAACTCCCTGCTCCTTGAAGGAACAGTTTACCTCTTAGGGAGAAAAATGTGCTTTATCCAGTGTTGCTCTCATATTAAGGGGTAATGCTGAACACAAGGCAATTCATAAACAAGGCGAAACACTCCATTACGATGGTAGATAACTGTGGACCATCTGTATATCCAAACATCGCCTTTATTCAATATATAATGCTTAAATTTCTAGAGACTCTCAGTAGCGTTGTTCTCAGAACACCTGGGCAGGGGGTGGACCACCAAAAACCACAACCAAACCTAAATTACATTGTTAGGCTGGTTACAGAAAAAATGTAAAAAACGCCAAGAGTACTTTTTGTGATATTTCAAATGAGGACAACAAACTCCATCAGCTCTATCAGTTTTTAATTTTTACTCCAAAGCACAAGAATCCAGCCTACAACTTTCCCAGACTTTCCAGCAGTTACTACTACAAATCCTGCCATGTGCCATGTGAAATTAAGAAAATTTCAATCACTTTCCATGAAAGCTGCTTTTAGAGGTGTTTCAGCCATATGACCTCAACAGTTTGCTAGAACTATGTCTCCACAGGGTGTTTGGTCACACAGGTATCATGAAGATGGTGTTTGAAAAGTGCGATACATTAATCTGCAGAACACCTGATTTACTATCAAATTAAAACTAAACAAAAAACCCCAAAAAACTCACTTCTGAGGGCTTTTTTTTTTGTTTAATATGTTTGTTTTTTGTTTAATAACTACAGGAAAAGCCAAGACACACAGGCACACCTCAGCTCGTCCATCTGCCCACCATTAAGACCTACCGGTAAGAGGTTTGTATCGATACAGCAGCATCTCCTGCTGCCGTTGGAAATGTAACAACAGCCCCAGGCTTCCAGTCCATCACAGCACTTCTTGATTCCCTGGGTTTCTTGGCTGCCAAATCCTTCTCTCTTTGGTGTATATTCAAGTAACGATTAGCCAAAAAGAGATGGATAAGCTGCGTCTCTTTTGACGTTTTTCCTGTGTTGTCTCGCGCTCAGCTAGCAGTGGAAAAAACATTCCTCTCGCTCCACCAGCACGTATTGATGCTGAATGCCTCCCACCAGAATTCTCAGACGTTCGCTTGTCACAAAGGCAACATCCTCCGCAGAGTTCAACACTCGGGGCCAAATCTTCCATAAGCATCTTTGGCTCCAGCCTTAGGCGAGCCCACAGGCTGGCCCCCGGTTTACAGGAACACAGGAGCTGCCAGACAGCCGGTAACACCCCACCGAGGGAGCGCCAGGTCTCTGCCGGAGCAGGGAACGGCTTCCATCTCAGCTGGCCTTGCACAGTGCCTCCGTTAGGGTAAGCCTCATGCTCTCCCCCAAGCACCAGTAGGTATCACTTCTACCACACGCTCTCTCCTGAATCTCAAGCATGCGGTGATAAGCCTTCTATACAGGCAAGATTTAGCCCCGCTCCTCTGACGGTGGGCTGCCGTTTTTCTAATGCAGTCTTCCCTGGTTAATCCTTAGCGTTAAGGCAGGCTATTTTGTCCTCCAAATAGCCCTGAGGGAAGAGGGGCTTGCAAAGTGAGAGGAAGGTAATTTTGTGAAGAACACAGTTGTACTAGGATCGGAAAGGGGAAAGCGCATTCTCTCTCTCTCTCCCTCTGTCTTCTCACTTTCTGGATATTGGAATTCTCTGCTCCAGGTGTCTCCTCCAGCTTAGAAAAATAAATCACAAAATTTGCACGATGTAGATGACTTGAAGAAATTCACCTCAGTGCTCCTTCCAAGTGCAAGAGAACCTTGATGTAAGAGAAGAGCTTTTGTGCAGGCAGGCATCTGGATAGATGAAGTACGGCAAGTGTCTTAATCTTTTAGTGAACTATTTCTGTTTGAGATAACACACTTCTGGGAAAAAATTACTGCATAACTTTAAATATATTTCTTTCCTTCAAACTCTGAGCATGAATTTAAAAATTCAGTAGTAATTTATTCCCTGGAATTCTTAGTTTTTTCACCATCAACAGCTGGTATTTATATTCTGGGTCAATATTCATATGCTCACTCAGGAGCTTAAATGTATGCTTCAGCTGCTTTGTACAATGGAGCATACGGACACAAATCCATCTAGAACAGGCAGACTTTTTCTTCTATATATTAGTTACTATAGAAAGCGGTCTCATTTTTTGCTTACCTTCTTTTGTAAATGCAGCTTATGAGGAAAAACTTACGTATTTTAAGTATATATGCATATTATTAAGTGCCTGAGAAAGTCTTCCTGTAGGGACACTTCTTTAAAAAAAAAATCTGTAACAGAAGTTAAGCTTTCCATTTACCTTTCTGATGACTTTTTGACACTTCATCAAGGCTTCTTTTTTTTTTTTTTTTTTTTACCAAAAGCTTATTTCTTCCCTCTTCATCTTTTTTTCCGGTACAAACAGTAGAAAGAAATCGCATCAACAATAGAAAAAAATCTTCTCCGTATTATAAACCTCTTATAGTCTCCATTCAGTTCAGGAGAGTATTTTATTCCTGTAAAGCACCAGTGGACACTTGTTTATGCCTTTCTAAAGTAAAATTTTCTGAATATATGCTTAATCTGAGTATGACCACAGACGGCCAAAACTTTTGTTTGGGGTTGTCTTTACAAATGGTTGATGTTGGAAACATAGCAGCCCAGGATGGCTGAAGATAAGAGAACTAACAATCCAGTGAGGTTTAAACTGGAAGCAAATCAAATTTGGTATGGTCCAAAATGATTGCATTTGGAAAAAGAACTGAAACGTCTAGAAGCAGGGACAGCTGTTGCAGATATAAGAGATACAGTAGTGACCTCAGCTTATGAGAAACAAGAAACAGTGTTCTAAGTACAAATAGTTACGGAGGTTAGAGTTCAGAATTAGCAAAATCACCACTCTTCCTTCTGTCTAATGTACATAAAAAAACATATATACACACTCCCTCACTGTATATACATTATATAGAATAATACATATAAATCAGCAAAATAACTTAAGGCTAAGAAAATAAACAATGTCAATACAAAGATTGGTAATATTTATGAGAGAAAAAGACAATTTATAAAAATACTCCGAAATCAAACATCATGAACTCAAAGAACTTGACTTAACACTGGATTTCAAAGAAATCCAAATTTATTGAGAGATTCCTTAGTGGGAACAATCATAAAACCACATCTCTTTCTCACAGCGTTGCATTATAACCATAAGATAATGATTTAGGTATTTATCCCTCCTGATCCCATGCCACTGAAAGCTGAAAAGGTCAGTGGTCCAGCTGTCCTTCCTACCTCCACGACAACATGGGCTACGCATCCAGGCAGTGTAAAGATCTTTACGTGAAGTCAGTCAGTAGTCCTGTCAGTTGTCCCAAAGTAACTCATCCCCTACTTATGACTCAAGACATCTTTCAGTTGCATTATATCACTACAGGGTAAAGCAGTTGCTCTTGCATTAGAAATGCTTGGACACAGGTTAAGAGATTATAGGGACATATCTTTTTCCCTGTAACGGGGGCGGGGGGCGGGGAGGGGGAATATATCAGTGCTTGTGAGGCAAAGAGAAAAATGCAGCCAGTGTCTGCCTGTGTTGCTGTTGTCATTTTAAGAAACCCATTAACCCATCTGAACATGTAAACATTTAAGATGTGGATCTTCACATAAACACAGAATAGTTGAGGTTGGAAGATGTCTCTGGACATCATCTGGTCCATCCACCCTCGCTGCTCAAGCAGGGCCACCTAGAGCCCGTTGCAACAATCCTAACAGTTTTAACTCTAAATATTTCCACATCAACTACAAACCACTGCGGGTCAAAATTGTTTCTCTCACTGTGTTACGCTGCCTAGCAAGTGATGAGGAAAGAGGGGATCTGTTGCAGATGCTTCTTTATCCTCTTTTAAATTAGGTTTTTGTCTTTTAAGGGTCTTAAGATTCATAACTTCCATATGGGGTAATTCTGGAGAAAGCTAAATTATTCACAGGACTGCAGTTGGAAATTGAAATATAGGTGGAGTTGAGGAAAATACTCTTTCCGTTTACTGGCATGTTACAGTACAAGGCCAAACTAACTTCATGGAGGAATGCAGCAAAGACAATTACCGAGGAATAGGAGTTACCACATCATACAGCTTTCATCATTTCACATTTAAGGGCAAGGAGAGATGAGATCAGCGAGACACTACAAACTAAAAAAAAAAAAAAAAAAAAAAAGGTTATTTTACTATACCATGAATTTAGTTTATACCAGTTCCTCAACCAAAATCTTGCTTTGCATTGCTTCTGTAGAATATATTAGCTGGTAGGTAGAAAATAGCAAGAATAAAAAAACAAAACCAAAACCCTCTCTCTTGGTAACAATCTGTACTGATAGTATTCCAGAAGGCATGTCACAACAGCTCTCCCATTTGTTTTCTCTTTGTTTCAGGACGGTTTCCATGGATGCCCAAACCTAGGCCCCACTGAAGGGCTCCCCAGAGCATAACACCATGTAGCAGCAGGTCACAGACCCAGCATCACATGCAGAACACAAACATAATTCCAGTAGCACAGTCAACACATTAAACCTCTTGCAAATGGAGTTTACTGTTCAGGGTATCAGCACACTAGTATTTGAAAAAGGAGAGACAGGCCCTGGAACGTTATTAGAAGTGCAAATAAATTATGCAGTCCCTGATGCTGTATTAGCTTTCAGTTCTAGGGGGGGAGAACTATCCCCAACGAATTTGAGGCTGGGGTGGATGTAGTTACTGTTGCTCCACCACACCCCAATGCATCCATCCATGCAAGGACTGGCTTAGGTGAAACACATCCTGCATTTCTCCCCTATCTCAGCTATCAGCTACGAAATCATTCCTGCACGTCTTTACATTTACCATTACTGCAGACGAACCTACACCTCCTAGAATATCTGCAGTTACAAGTACTGTAAGCAGAACTTAAGCCAACTGGTTCTTGTGAAATCTTGTTTGTTTCTTGGAGAGACGCTTAGCGCATTTCTTCACGGTAGTTTAAAAAACTGTAATCTGCATGCCAAAATAGAATTTGTTATCTGCCAAAAAATGCCTTTCCCAACACTGTCCAGGCTATTATCTCAAACCTGACCTGCAATAATTAACTTCCAAGCATCTGGGAGGTTAAATTGCTCAGTGATCTGTCTTGTGCTATGCGAAAGCAATACTCATTACACACAATTAGTCATTACACAATACTTAGTACATATAAATAGAACGACTATTTAGTTTACATTCATTTTTCCCCCTTCAGGAAAAATTAGAGAATGAAAGCCTGCATAAACCACTTTGTTACACTCTCATTTGCACGTGATGCAAATTTTGTGAGAACGCGCCCAGCTTTGAAAAAACCTGAAAAGCTAAAAGGCTTTGTATGCTCCTATGTAGTCCTTATCCCACTGATAATAAATTGATGTGCAAACAGCTTTTGCTTTTCTGCAACTAATCAAATATCTATAAAAAGGTATCACTGTTTAGAGGCACGACAGCAAGACAATCTGGGTAGTGGGAGAAGGACCTGGTCACACTTTATTGGTCGCATGTTCATTTCCTCTGTAGAAGCTGCATTACCTGGTCCAAGAACCGCCAGCAAATGCCAAGGAGGAAGTTTGCTCCGACAGTAACATGTAAGGCTAGTAACCTCTAGTTACTAGCTAGTAAGTAAGTAAGTAAGTAAGTAAGGCTAGTGACCTCTGCCTTGTTTAGCTGCAGCTATGAATTCCAGCCATGTCGTACTTCAGATGGCGTTTGGAAAAACTTCTCTACAGACCCCCGCTAACATTACAACAACATGCAAGAAAAGCTAGCTGTACCTTGAGGAGAACGCCAAAGGTGCAAACTCCAAGCGACAGAGGCTCAAAGGTGAAAAGCGAATTACAGGTGCCATCACCAGTCTGAATGTCTGCCCTGAAGCCTTAGTGGTCTTGGTCTGTCAATGTTAACCCGCCCAAATCTACAACTACCCAGATTCTCTACTGATACCCCCAGGGGGCTATCAGCTGATAATGGAGATAAAGCTGGACCCCCAAGCTTTGCCACAGGCCACTACTCTGTGACATTAACAGTAAAGGGTTGTCCTCCCGTGACACTGAGCAGCTTAGTAGGGGTTATCAGCAGATTTCACAGTCTTCTGACAGCAGGCAAAGGGAAGGCTGTGTCATCCTCCCCAGACCCAGGAATGAAAACCAGGAGGACACTGAAATAGGCACAGACTCATCTTCCTTTCTCTGGTCCACCCCACCCTCCACCCCCAGCCTGTCTCCTCATCCCTTGTCCCCACCCTGTTCCTTTCCCTTCCTCTGCTCTCAGGCACAGGTTTCTAGCTTGTTTCTAAATCTTTCCTCAGCATTTCATGCCAAGCTCTGTCCTCCGGACCACTCTTCCTTTGTACCTCACTATGGCTCCTAGCCATGTGCTCCATCGTTGGGCTTCCTTTGCCCATTTTGTCTTAATCCCTGCCTCCTTTCTCAAAGTTCAAAGCCCACGTTCTTGTTCCCCAGCCAATCCTCATAAACCTGTAGCTTAGTTTTTCCATAGACCTTTTCATTTGCCTTTCGCTCCTCACAGTAGCTCCCAGTTCCCCATTTCACGCTCCTGGCAGGGCAAGTAGTCTCCAGTCCCCTCAGGTTGCCCATCACTGTCGTGCCGGCCCACCTGCCTACGTACGACAGGTAAGGTTGGACAATGCCCAGCCAGCTCTGCTAGCAGTCCTGCTCCTCAGGGCCCCCATCTGCACTTACTCAAAGCACCCCAGGGGACCCCACCCCACCCCACACTGTCACATCGCTTCAGGCCTGCTGTCCCCAGGACGCGAAGAAGGGGGCAGAGGAGAAGGGAAGCGCTTTTGCCCTGCTTGGTACCTCCCTTTCAAATATTCTTCAGCCCTCCAGTGTACAAGTTCTAACTGAGGCTATTCTGAAGCATCTGGACAAGTTTAATGGTTGTAACAAACTCAGTCACAAGGCTTCCTCTAAAATTTTGTGAAACTAGATGGAATTTTAACTGTTCAGTTTCAAGCTCACAGGAATTGCTTTCTGACAAAAAGGCTGAAAATCCCAAACAGCTCCTAAACCTCATACAGCTCATCGCAAAACTGTTTATTACAAAACTCTTCATGCTTGTTTAAAGAAGATACTATTGCATAGATTACCTCAGCAACTGCAACCAATCACCAACTCGTACATCATCCAGGAGTGCTTCACAGATGGGGAAAAATAACAAAACCGTACGTAGCTAACTTCATTGCCATAAATACTAAGGGCTTTCACTCTGACTAATCACACACCTTGAGTCATTTCACTGAAGCCAACAAGTAACTTGTAAAAACAACAAAAAACTCAGTCAGCAAATGATGATAAAAATCCTTTCCCTCAAAGACCAGCAAGTCAAATTCATTGCAATACTAAGGAATCAAATCAAATCAAGGTGGCTGGCTAGCATATTTTAGTGCATATGTTTGCGTGCATCTATTATACACACAAGGATGCATATAACTGAGCGCTCAGAAGACTGTTTTGTAAAATAGTCTGGGCATCCTGGCCAAGATGAATGCTGTTATTTCCATTCATAATCGAATTGCAATTTTTCAGACAGAATAATCTCAGAGTTTTCATATTAAAATGACAGCAGTTTATGAATCAATTTATGGGCTTTGTCATCTAATGATTCATTTATTTTAAAAGGACCGTATTGATGGTTCCTTTCATTGGGTTACACATCACAGTTTATGTCAGTTGCTCCTAACACAAAGTTGGCCTTTTCTTTCATTAATTTCTTCCCCATTGTTGTATTTCCCACTGTTGTTGTTGGAATACAAACAAATACGGAGACTCACCTCAGAGATATTAGCCTTTTCTTATGACATCAGTGTGTAGGCTGTGCAAAATCGAGGCATCAGTTAGTCACTCGCACCATCTGTGTGGGCCCGGAGAAAGCACGATGTAATCTGTCATATGGTGAGCTTTGTACAAAACAGCAACAATCCATATTCAGCTGTGCAGATGAAATGGATCCCTTGAGGAACTTCAGTTTGCTGGAGTGTGCACTCGTGGGTGCCAGCGGCTGGGGGTCAGCTCTTCATAACACAATGAGGGAAAACTTTCTGTTTGTCCAGACATGAATTGGGAGGGTGGTGGCAGGCAGTTTCACAGACTAGAGTTTTCTAGCCAGACTGTGGTGGTATTAAGTAGCACTTTAAAATTTCAGAGCCAACATCCTTTCTCATTTTCAGTGATGTAAGAAAATTTGCTCTGGGATGACTTGAATACAAGAAAGGAGCAAGTGATGAAATCATTCCTCTTAGGTTTTTACTTCCCACAGGAGTAAACCCATTGTCTTCTCTGGCCTCTCTGAAGCTACCTCGATGTTGTTTGTTCAAAGCTGGGAAGGCAAGGGTCTGCCTTGCAAAGGAAAAGGCTAAATGCATAGTTAGCAGCTCTCCCAAAGCCTCCCTGTGTAGAGGTGTGTGGCAGGAGTGCACAGGATATATCCCCAGGCTACCTCACCTATTTGGTTGGAATTTCGGATAACATCACTTTTTACTCACCCCCTTCAAATAGCACCTCTCCACTGACTTACTTCTTTAGCAGTCATCTCTAGATTTTATTTTTAGTGCATACAGATAACAATTACATGAAGATACAGCTACCTTTTTACCTAGAG
Source organism: Falco rusticolus (assembly GCF_015220075.1). Classification (NCBI taxonomy): domain Eukaryota; kingdom Metazoa; phylum Chordata; class Aves; order Falconiformes; family Falconidae; genus Falco; species Falco rusticolus. The sequence goes on from NC_051187.1 coordinate 121,810,365, forward strand.
GCACTTGCATGTTCCCAAGAAAAGTCCACAAGAGCCTTTATGGCCCTACATCAAATTACTTCAGCTTGTGCTGAACAGAATTCCTGTAATAGGTGTTTTCACTAAATAGGTGTCTTGCCACAATCCCTACAGTCACAGATACTGTAAAATAATGACACCAATGCCACACCAACTACTTCATGTTTATAAAAGATATCTGTGGAGATGACTTTCAAGGACAATTATTTATTCCAGCCTCCTTTTCTCAATGATACCAAGTAACCCAAAAGGCATTATTAGTTGCTGAGCAATAGTTCTCCTTTCTTGCTTATATACTGCTCACTACTTTTTTTTTTGAGCGTGGGTTTTTTGTTTTTTTTTTTAATGTAAAGAACTGTGCTACTTATTTTCAGATTAAGAATATGATCTCATGCACAACTTTATTATTGGGCATAGTTATTTTTATGGAACACTGGTTATAGTCCTAGTGGCTAAATCACCAGAGAGATAGAGATGAGCATAAATATTTTTCCCAGCTGTGGCTGAGAAATGGAGAGCAGAACGGAGCAGCAGAGAGCTGTGATCTTTAGCAAACAAGACTGCAAAATTTTGAGGGAGGAGAATGCAGTCTGTCGTCTCATCCCAACAGCCACCAGAAGGGGAAGACCAAGCTTTCTACTTTATTAGCAAGTTAAATAAAAAGAACAGAACAAACAAGAATGGATAGAAAAGTGAACCTGCTGAGTACAGCCCAAAGACATTTAGTTAGGAAAGCCAGAAAAGAGCCTTTCCTTATGCTTTTTCTGTAACCACTAGAGCCAACCCTTTTCATGTTTTGCTGCATCTAACAGCGTGTGCTCTTGTCTGGTTTCTGGGAGAAATCTCCATGCTCCATAAAGGCAATCAGATGAGAGTGTAAAGTATCATAACAAAGCTCTCAGGAGCTAGGGGTGGGAGAGCAGGAAAAAGTATATATGGGAAGAAGTGAAAAATGCAATATAAGGAATGAGTTACTGTCAAAGAATGTTTTCTCCAGAGTCTGTAACAAAGTTAGGATAATCGTGTAACAAAAACCTGTGATTTTATTACACAACTAGCTCAACTATTATTTTGAACTGATTCCACGTTTAGTGCAGCCCAGCCAGTGTAACATAACTGCCAGACATACACAATTAGTGAGTGTTTTCATGAGTCAATTAGACCCATTTTGGGAGCTCTGTTTAACACTTTTTTTTCAAACTTAGGGGATGATTGCAATTGAATTTATTTCATTAGAGTTGTTAGCTTGATGACAAGCCTCTTTAAATCAAACCTTTTCTGTTGTTCCTCCTTACACTCTTACCTTCAATACCCTGAGCATAACTTTCTACAGAAATCAGTATTTTAGGGTATCTCCATTTTGCTTACTATTTTTAAACAGTTGATTCCCAGAAAACCTCTCCCATGCTCTCCCAGTTAAGCACCAATAAAGCATCTCAAACTGGATGTCATTTAGGTGACTGGATGTCACCCTACGACTGGAGCCAATTCAGGCCTTGATCCAAATCCCTTAAAAATCCATCCAAGACGTTCACCTGAGCATGGCAGACATTGGTTTGAAGACCTTTGATTTCCCAGCCAGTTCTCACAAGAAGTCCTGGCCCTGTGCATCACATATGTGAAACTGCTTTGGTGTAGGACATGCGGTAAGGACAAGTGAATAAAGATGTGACAAAAATAATGAAGAAGCGATTTGTGTTTAAAAAAAAAAAAAAGTCAGCATCATTTGTAGTTTTATCCAGTTATTTTTTAAGCAACTGTACTTAGCAGATGGAAGTACTTTTCTGAAAAGAAGAAGAAAAAGAAATTTTATGAAGAAGTGAACAAATGCTTTTTGGTTGCCACATGCCCAGGACACAACACCAAATTCATAGCACTCTAAGAAAGAAGCTGCCACATGTGTATTACTGTATCACGTCTTAGGAGATGACAGAGGTGAATAGTTTTGGTTGTTAAAATCACCGAAGTGGGCTACCTTTGTTCTTCCATTCACATATAAAACAGATCAGCGCTGAATAGACTATTTTTATTTCAGTTTCTTTATGTCAACTTTGGGTACTGTCTAAAAAAAAGATTATGCATATACTGCAGTGTTTGGATTACTACCATGTGGGATAATTGAAACCACAATAACATTACCTCTCAGATGCAAGTCTTTTTTCCAGGATGGTTACAGGCAAGAAAGGCAAGTCAGCTGTAAGCAATAAGATGAAATGACTGGAACAAACTGAATGCAATTAGCTTAGTAGACTGAATGGAACTGGCCAGAATTCAGATGTGGTACAAATGAGTATAAACAAAGAGTTGCATTTGCTTACCTCATGACTGAATTTGATCTATTGATCTTAGCATATGAAAAGCAGTGGTACTGGGAGTAATTTAACTGCAATTCCTGCTCTCTTGTAGTTAACTAAACTGTCATTGGCTTCAACCTGCAGAAGATGAAGCTCTGAATGGTTAGGAATTTCCCGACTTAAAAGCTATATCTTCAATAGGTTACAAAGCAGAGACAGGGCAGAGAGGTCTGATCCCAACTGCCTTTAAAAGAAAAAAACAAGTATCAGTAAGACATTTGCTATGAAACTTCAGTGGATTCAGGATTAAGGACGCAGGCAACAGGAGAAAAATAACGTGTAATGAAATAACACCGTACTGTTCCAGACTAGTATAAGAAAATTCTACTATAGTGTGCTTCTGGCGTTTTAAGACAGACCAACCAAAACTTGTTGGGGGAAAAAAAAATCCTTACAAATATGTAGGACTATAAAACAGCTTTCAAAATGAGCGCAATTCAGAGGAGGGTTACACATAGCAAACAAGTGATGTTCATATGTTGAAATGCACGAGACGTGCTTTCTTTCACTGGAACGCATTTTATGATTTTCACATCAATCTATTCTCACTAGAAATGACTCCATCTTCACTGGCCATAAAGCATAATCTCACAACATTACTTCTTTTTTAAGGCAAATAATTTGTCATAAAGAAGAAAAGAGTAACTGTTCTTAGACATAGCACCTGTTGCTAGCCTTTTCCCAGGATGCAGCTGCCATTTGCACAGCAGTTGTACTGCTCTATAGGTTAGGGTAAAGATACAGCCCTAATCTTTTTAGTGTCGTCCCCCCCCCCCCCCCCCCCTTTGGTGCACTATTGCCCTTGTTAATTTTCAATTCACAGTTGTTAGAGACAGATTATTTTTTTTTATTCCAGAGGCTACAGCCACAGCCCATGGAAAGCAGAAGCAAGCAAAAGTCTTTTGGTACACCCAATTCCTTCCCCAAGACAGACAGACATAATTTTTTCAGATGAGACATAACCCAGCACTCCACAAAACAAACCCCCAAAAAAATAATTTTTTTTTTAAGTGTATGACACAATGGAGGAAAGAGGGTAAATTCCAGATAGCTCAGCATGTTTTCCTGGATCGTCTCTTACGTAACCCCCCAAATTCAGTATCGCAACAGCCTGCTGGGACCAGAGGAGAGTGGGTCAGGAGCTCATTGACAATACCAGGCTCGTGCACATACACACACAGCCACCACGCACACAAGGCAACAAGAATTAGCTAGTCCACTGCAAATGTCAGCCAATTTATGTAATATCCTTTTACTCAGCATTTCTTATTCACTGGAAAGTGAAAAATCTCAATAAACAGTCTCTGAAGAATTGAAAGTGGGGGAAGTTAGTTGGATTCATAGTCTCTCTCCAGTCACTGCTGTTGCTGGCTGCTTGATATGTTACTTCAGTTAAATAACCAGTTAACAAGGCAACATTTATTTCCTAAGACTCACCAATGCAACCGGTGTTAACAAGTTCTAATTGTTATTAACAGCAGCTGTCATTTTAAGTTGACTAAGCGCAACGGGACTGGGCTGCCGCTGTTCATGTTGTCCTGTGAGGCTCACAGAAGACTTCCTCCAGAATCCAGTTTGTCCAGAGAACAGTTTTTCAGATGGTAGAGAGCCAGGAAGTACAGACCAGATGACAGCAGTGCTAAGACTTGCTGATTTAATACACCTAGGAAACAAAGAAAGAGCTGAGAAGTGGGAGGAGAGGATGGAGATGAACAGGCTGGATATAAAGAATACCAATGATTTCCCCAGCCATCCTTCCTAGTAAAGAAATACACCGGTGGTATATTTATACCACCTTGAAACAGGACTAAGAACCTCACCTGTTCATTGCTTCAGAATTACATATTTGGCAGATCACAAAATACAACCTTTGTCACCGCACTACATTACTTTTCTATTTTTATTTTTAAATTACTTCCTGTCAGAGCTCCAATTCCTGTTCTTTCTAGGAGAGTGAACAGTAATAAGCTATTATGAATGTTGCAGCTTTTTTAAAACTAGAAAGGAAAGAGAAAGAAAGTAGATTTTCTACTTACCACAAAACAGAAGACATTTCAAGTTAATGAGCTTACAATCAGAAACAAAAGCTGTTATGATCAAAGTAAAGCTTACAATGCACATCAGACAGAATTCTGAAATTAATCACATCCCTTGAAAGGTATTGAAAAATTAAGAAAAAAATAGGGTTAAAGTTCCAGAACCAATTACAGAAATTCTCAGTAAAATAGGTGGTCTCTACTTCTATGAGTGTCATAAAGGAAAAATGAAACATCTAATCAGCAAGCACAAAAGCTTGAATTTTAATATTTGCTACTGTACTTGTGTTTACCATGGACACCAACATCCACAGAAAACTCACCTGATGAGCCTTCCCTTAAAGGCCATTGGTTTATGCTCCTCTTCAAAGCACAAAATTTAGTTTTTCCTACTCAAAACGTCTTAGTAACCAATTTAGGATTATTTATATGAGCAAGAGGGTTTTGGTTTTGCTTTTTAATTATGAAGGTTCCAAAAACTGTGTAATGTTTGGTGCACCATTTTGTACTTGAATGGTCAAACTATTTTCTTGCAGCTATTTTGAACCTCCATGATAAAGTAATCTATTAGTCTTACGATTAATCTGATCTATATAAAGAACTTTTATTCTGGAGAGTTTTGTTTGCTTTATTATAGTCATCTTCAATTCCAATTGAATACTTCTGGATTTGATGGAGAAAGATCTATTTAACATAGATCTAACCTCTAAAACTGAAGGTAACATTACTCTGTGAAAGACAGAGGCATGCACAGAAAATTAAAAAATAAGTCTGGTTTACATGAAAAAAAAGTTCAGTAATAATCTTAAACATTATGTCAGCATCCATTTCATTTATTTACAAGACTTAAGTTCTTTTTCTGACTTTTCTTTTTTAGTAACTAAAGTTTCCCTTTGTTACTCTTGATCCTCCTGGAAATACAACAGTAAACTATAACATAAGTAGTTATTACAAATACTTAAGATGACTTTGCTGAAAGATTATTTACCTCAAGCATGTCCCAAGAGTCACCTGATCCAATTTGGGGTTGTGTCAAACATTAAATGCAAAATGTTCCTTCAGATAAAAAGTAAGATAGAGGGTATGTTACCAAAATACCTACAGGAAATGAGAAAGTATTAGAGACTGTTCTAGTTTAAGTGTGAAAAGATTACATCTCAACATATCATTGTCAATGACCCTTTATTTAAACAAGTCTTGTTGATATGACCTGAACATATGATTTTCCAGAACAGGAGGCACATTTATACATGTCGTAAACGTAGAGTATCATTACATGCCATTACGTAGTACCTCTAAAAAACCCAGTAAGCTGCAGACTTGCTCAAAATCCTCCTGAATTCAGTCTCTTTTGACTGAAATACGGACTTGAGCAGTGCCTGATTAGGTGCTCCCTCCGAACCCCCACTCATAGACAGCACGCAGACACCACACACCTTGCAGTATGCAGGAAGATAGGCAGTAATTTCTACAACTGAGATTATCATGATCCTCTACCACAAAGAAACAAGCAGAAGTCTGCTAGATTTTTATTTTATTTTCAAGTTGGAATTTGTTTTATTTAGAGATGTTTAATTTATAAATTATAAATCATGCTGGCTGAATGCTTAGCTGTGTTATGGCACGCTGCCCAGAGATCCTCATGGATGCAGCTTTTAACAATTTGTGTTTCACAGATGGTCTGTATTTGCCTTTTGCCTTTTTTTTTTTTTTTTTTTTAATGGCAAGATTTAAAAATGAAAAGAAAAAGCAATAACAACAGTGGAGCAGTTTTAGACTTTAAATGGTTACTTGTCTCCAGAATTTCTTGTGGAACTGAGTTGCCTCAGATTAATGTAAAATCTGCAACGTACGTATCATATCAATCTCTTAAGTATAGTTTGAAATATTAGGAATATGTAATGCCTTCAGAATTATGTCTGATGTAATGGTATGAGATTATCTGTTGTAATTGAGACTACAAAACCTCTCATAAAGGAATTGCCTTTTATTGTTAGTCTGCTGTAGTGCAGCAGGTCGTTGCTGCCTCAAACACACCTGCAAGGCAATGAGCAGACATTCATAGTTACAGTAAAGTAAAAAACCTTTAAAGACCTACCTCCAGGCAAGGCATAGGGTGTAAGCCTACTTGGTTAACAAAAGACAGGCAATGCTGGAAAACTGGAAAAATGTGAATGGGGATTTTCTCCCTGAAAGGGAAGAATGACAACACATCCTTCCCCAGAGCAGTTCTTTCTGAGACTGCAGCACAGCCTGTAGGCAGTTAGTTCCCTATAGCGCACACTGCAGACCTCGTAGACAATGCAGGAGTTTGAGAAGGTCATGTTTTCCATGGGTATCCCAAATATCAACTGTCGCCGACCCTGGGTAATCAACTTCCTAAAAAAAAACAACAAACCAAAACAGCAGCAACAAAAAACTGACTCATGATATTCTACGGCCTGGCTTACACGTTAAATCAAGGAGCTAGCCCCATCCACTGCTGGTACTGGCCTCCAGGCAAGGCTACACAGTGACTCTGTCTTACATTCAGTGACATTTCTTTTACAGGACTGGAAAGTCCTAAGTGATTGCAGCAAATCACAAGTAGCCCTAGTTCTTCTCAGAAGCAAACACTGGAACCTTGATCCCAAATACTTCATATTTGAGGATGTTGTGGGGTTTGGCTTCAAGTCCCTCACTTTCTTGCCAATTTCACATGTGATTCAAAACCAAGTTCATTTTCTGATCTGTTGCAGTCATTCTCACAAGACATTGTTAGAAGCAGAATACAGAGGGGATAAGAAGAAAGTAAGTTGGAAGAATTTCTGGAGCTGGCACATCCAAAAGGATTCAAGAGGCTAGATCAGATGATGAGGCCATCATCGTTATATTAATCCCTTCCTTCCATGCACAGTTTGGAGGCCTAGGAGGAATTCTCTCTTGCCTGCATTTTTAATACTAAAAGCTGCTTGTGTAGAGATGGCCTCTGCTGTAGAAGATAATGTGTGACTGTCTTGTCATTAATGAACATGAAATTATCAGCTAATAAAAATGGTGATACAGTACAGCAATACAGGAATAAATCCTAGACCACTGACAACTCCTTCCCAGAAGCTAAATTTCAGTGGGACTTTTGTTATTGTTCTCAACAGACTGCAAAGAGAAACTCAGGCTGTAATCAGCAGTGGTTTCAAGGCAAATAAAAAGGAATAAATGCCACAAAGAATCCTTCTTAGGCTGCTGGCAACAGCACAGCTAAAAAATTAGCCTCTGCTTGTGACGTTCAAACAGATGGGTGCCACCCAGGTGGAACAGATGACACATTAAACAACAGTCTCTCACTCCGTCATATTTGACCCCAAAAGAATGACAAAGCCTATATTTAAGGAAGAAATTACTGTGATCTGCTACGCATATTATGGAAATCATCCCATGTGCATTTAGAGGCATAGATACAGAACCTACTGTGTGATATAAGGGATTTATTTACATTAATTTAACCTACAGGCATTATGAAAAGGTAAGTCTGTAGCTGAGCTTCCAACACAAAATAAAACCTTTTTGATGTGTCTGTAAAGCAGATACTTTGCTGCACACAAGAGGAGGGAAGATTATAATTAGTTCAATTTAAAAACAAAAGAGAAGTAAAGTTAAAGTGCAGTGAAAGAAAAGCAACAGGCGAAGTCACCTCAGCAGATTTACTGTGCTTCTCTCTTTATGAGGAGGTATTGGCAGAGCAACCCACGTAGGATTAAAAAAAAAAAATAAAAAATAAATGTTTACAACTGCTGCATGCATGGGGGAGACTAGCCCCATGTTACTGTGGGTCCCACAGTTCAGAGATAAACATAGAGCCTGATAGCTGATCAGGCTATTTATCTGATTATTATTAATGGCACAGTACAGCGTATTTTGCTGAATGAGGACCCTTACTGGGCCAGATTCTGGCTTGCAAGACTGCTCTGGGGAACTGAGCCATCCCAGTGGGCTGACAATCAGCCTCCTGGGGGTGACCCAGAGGAGAACCTCAGCACGACGCTGACCTTGTGAGAAGATTTGCTGTGTAGCACAATACAGGTCTTAGAGGGTAAGTGATATTTAAAACAAAGCTGGATTGGTTCAGTTCGAAACAGATTTAAACCCAGTGAAATTCCGGAGATGTCAAGCCAGGTAACTTGTGAAGTATTTTCTCCTCAGGAAATTTGAGTTCTTTTCAGATAAATATTTGAACTAAAGCAGGTAGGTTTTCATCTATTTAGGATTCCTGCTGAAAGCAATGAAATTGTAAACAAACGAAGGCAAAATAAAGTATAAATCTATTCTAAAGGAAGCATAATTAAGAGCACTTTATTTTTACAGCCCACAGTAAAAACACTCAATAGCTAAAAACATTAGCTGTTTTTCAAAGCTCGAACATTTCAAAAAGACTGTTTTCCACTCAATATCACAAGAGGGAAACAACCGAGACCAAAATAATGTCTCACAGATTTTATTTTATGTATGAATCAACTAGTCTAAAGGAAATACTACCTTCTTTGACTAGAAGCGTGGAAGAGTTCAAGGATACAGTATGTATTTTTAAAGAAAAACCTAATACACATGTTTGGAAAGGAAAAGGACAAGACTTAAGCTCCTGGCAGTATTTGCAGACATCCACAGACATTTTGAATAGAGGTATTCTTCTGGGGGCTTTCACCTTGTCTGAAGGTTTTGTACTTGTTCCAGGTCTTGCACTGTTTATTACATTTTAGAAAGTCAAGTTATTCTTTCCTATTGCACTCCAAACTAGAACATTACTCTTGCTAATTTTGGGGACTCGAGCAAACAGAGAAGGGGAAGAGCCAGACACGGATGAAAGCATAATTCTAAAAAAGCAATTTAAGTTTCCACTTTAAAAAAAACCCAAAAACCAACAATCAAAAAAACCCCAACAAAACCAAAGAGAAGAGGCAAGGATTCTCCTCGAACTTGCAGCATTAAGGTTTGTTCATTTTCTGCTTGCAATATTAAAACTATTGCTGTCAAAAATGCCCGACCCAGCACTTTATCACATCAGCAATACAGGAAACACGACAAGGGGTGACTTCTTACAGTTTTGCCAGACCGAGACAAATAAACAGAGATCCAACAGTAGAGATTAATAATAAAGCCAAAAATAAAGAGATCATATGTAAAGTATACAATTGCAGATTATAAGGAATTCTTTAAAAGATATATTAAAAAGTAGTGAAACTCAACACACACACCCACACCCATTATACTGCAGTCTCATTTCATTTCCAGAGTATTAAAAAAGATGACATTCATTCCATCCTGCCGGTATGCACGTAGAGAAACCATTCTGCTCTACTGAGTTTGCACTATATGTTGTACGACTACTAGCAGCTCTGCTTGGCACACTGTAACTGCTGTGGTTTGATCTTCGCCCTGTATTCCAAAAAAGAGCTACTGTGCTCATTGTCAAGGTTTACTACCACCCTCCTAGGACAAGGCAATTCTTGATGTTATCCTTACAGCGTGCAGACTTGCGAGAATTTTGTACAGCCAAGGAATGCAGGAGGCTTTTAGACAAATTCCATCAGCTTTATCAGGTTTGCAGATCAAGGAAATTTCTTTCAAGATGAAGAAACCAAATCTTAAGTAACATCAAACATTCTTCCATTACTACAGTAATTGTGATTCCTATGCGTTATCCAAGGCCTCATTTTGTTACACACTCTATGAACAGAGTAAAGAGTTTCCTCTCTATACAGAATTTGCAGTTTTAGAGATAAGAAACAGAGCTGGGTATGACTGTCTCCAAAGCTGACTGTTCTCCCTAAGTGACATTGCCTGAAGGAGACATCCTTAACTACTAGGGATGCTGGGCTCTTAATCCTCATCAAATTCTGCCGTGGAAAGGATGGCTCAACCTACTGCATCTCTGAAACACATTTTTTCCAGGTCATCATTAAGTACTCAATTGCTATTAGAACTTATTAGAGGCTCATCCAAGAAAGAGTGGCTTTTAATGAAGATTGTACCCATCAGCATTAGCAAGCCCTGATTTTATGTTTCTTTCCACTAAGAAAAGATCAGAAAGACACCCTTTTCCAGTATTCAGAAGAGTGAGTAAGGACAATAGCACTTTTGCAGCAATCTGTTTATTAGGGACCAAGCCTTTTAACTCCCCAAAGCAATGGACACTTCACTGGCTTTTTAATGAAAAGGGGATTGGTTCCTGTATTAATTCATACCGAAGATGATTTCCTTCTTCAGTCTTCCGCTCCGGTCCCCTGAGAATAACAAATCAGCAAAATAATATCTTGTCACACATGCTCATCACTAAAAGAATCTGTAAATTCTCATTCAAGAACGGAATTTGTGGTAGTGGCTCAAAGCAACACATAGATATAAAACAGCTCAACTGGCCTTTTAAAAGAAAATTGAATAAATAACAAATCCTATTTTAACTTGTTAGCTGAGAGATGGATGTAAGCATTTGAGGGAGGGCAGGGAATGGAACATTTTATTTGTATAATGCCCCTTCACATCACGGCCACATGTTAAATGCAAAGTATCACACCGTAGGGCAGTCTAAAGTTCTATTTTACAGGTAAGCAAACACAGTTAATTAAAGCAGCACCTCTTGGCACAGACCGAAGTCACATACTTTTAAATCAGCCACTGTATTTTGGAAGACCTTTCTACAGCAGTTTAATAATAAGTCTGTTTCATGATCTGACTTGAACAATTAAGAGACACTGGAATCACCAATTTTAATACATTTCCCCCAGCTTCTCCTGGCTCTGAAACTCACCTCTTCTTCCACAGTTGCACTGGCCTTGTTAATGGTTGAGAGAGGAATCTCGAAAGCTGGAGGTCCTCCTCAAGCTCTGTTGGGGAACAGTCCCAAATATCCATCACTGGAGCTAAGATTTGAAAGCTGTTCCCACATTAGCCACAGCAACTCCATATATAGTAATTACTGATCCGACATTTGGCAATTCTGTTGAGATTATTTACAACGCTTCTCTATGATGTCAAATACTTCAAAAATACCAGCTAGAATAACTGCATAGCCAGGGTCACTCATAAAACCGTTTCTTGAGGTAGTTCAGATAAACAAAGAACGATTTGGTCATCATTTCCAGTAAAGCTCTCTTACTGCCAATTAAATCTACGTTTCCTGGCTTCTGGCAGCCATTAACATAGTGTCACAGATAAATGGCTCCAGAAAACAAGTATCCTTGAACTAGAGGAACTGGAATGATGTGCTTGGGATGGTTATTTAAACAGTGCTTACATAAACTAAGGGATGAAGGGCAGGGAGAAGTGAGGTACCGAGCACTGCCCCTTACCTTGAGCAAGGTATCACTGTAAGGAATCAGACATTATACCAATATGGAATTATACACATAGAATTGTGTTCACAACTGCTTCCCCTAAAACAGTATCTGCATAAATATGCGTATCTTTGAGCTGCAACCCACAGACAGAACTACAAATGCAGGGAGCACCAAATGAAATACAGGAATTAATATCCAAAACAAGACATAATTCCTTTCAATTTAGTGGAGGGGTTGTCCCATTACAAGACTGTTCTTGGGCAAAATTAGGATTTACCGATAATACTTATTCTGAAAAAGGAGGTATTTTGATGGTTTTCTTTGAAGCAAGCAGAAGGTGAACAGATTAACTGCCCTAGTTCAGGACCGTATGACTAGACTTCAGGTTCCTATTGCTAACTAAGAAACTGTGTCTGCTCTTCTCTAGAATGTGTATATATATGTAGATATACAAGTAAAATTTATTTTATGCAAGTCCTTTGAAGTTATTTTGGCTCCCCAGTACTAACAAATAGGGGAGTTCTGTCGTTCGTTTTTGTTTTGTTTTGAAGTTTAGTCAGTGAAAACAGCGACTCAGATTACACCTTGGAAATAAATCAGTTCACCAACTCTGTTATTTTTAGTCATCTCTCCAAATCTGCAACACTGGTTAACTATCTGGTCTCACAATACAGTGGACAAAAGTTGTGAATAGAACGAAACCTCAGTCTACTGATTTGAGCTGAAATAAAAGACAGTCAAGGTCCAATCTTCCTATTATTCTAAATAAAAATGGCATGCTATCTTTTATACTCTTGCAATAATTAAAACACAATCCTATTGTTTGGAGTAGCACTTAGTCCCCAGGGAAATATTTCCTTTCCGTCTAAAAACATTTTTACATTTGTTTTGAATCTCTGCCAGGCAGGGAACCCAAATACAGGCCTTGGTTTCCCCCTTCCCATAAGCTCTTTCACCATCTGCACATCATCATGGCCCAGCCGTTCCTTCCACCGTTCTGAAAAGCATGCAAGTATTCCTCCCGAGCATGTCTCACCATGGGAACACGGAGCTGCTCGGAACGGTGCTGGTGAACCTGGCGCTGGATTAAATGTGACATGAAACCACTTCCCAAGGGCCACTGGGGGCCCGATGCGGAGGGAGAAGCTGGGGAAGCACCTCTTCCCTGACCTCCCCTTGCCCCTCCCTGAATTGCGTGTGACAGTGAGGCCCTGTCACTCCCCCCTCTCCCGCTCCCAACCACTGCGGCCAGCACTGAAGCCTGTACAGGTTCTCTACACACTCCCCATTTCAGCAACTGCTCTGTAGACCACCAGAGCCGCTCGACAGTGTTTCTATCTGTAAATCCATGCATTAACAAATTCGCTGATCACTCTTCTGCACGGCCTTGCTGAACCATCCAGCTGTTATGTACTGTCCCTCCCCAGGGCTGCTCAGGCTGCTCCTTGTCACGTCCTCTGTAGGGATTCAGTGCTCTGAGCTCAAACGCACTAAGGCAAAGGAGAAGGTGAACACTGTGGCCAACACTTGGGCCACAGAGATCACACATTAGTCAGTCTCCAGGAAGCTTCACTGTGACTACTTTACACTAACAATTTCTTCAAGTAGCAAAAGCTTGAAACTGCCTTTTCAGAAGCCACCCAAGTACTCAACGCTGCAGACATGTGGCTATTAACTTCATTTTTGTTCCTCTGCTAAACCTTGACACGCATGCTACAGCCTGCAAAAGGGAGTGCACCCCAGACATTGCTCCCTCTGATTACACGCTTCTGTCTAGTCCCTGCTGTGCCTGCAAGTGTTGCAAACATTTGTAAGGACTTGCAGAAGGTTCCATCCCGCTCAGGTTATGTTCTCAAAGATTACTGTAATGCACATCACACACTTCCAGCTCTGCTAGCCACCATGGAATACAGAGTCCAGAATTTGCAAAATGTGCATAGATGGACAGCCACAAATGCTAACTGCATCTTTCAAAACAGAAAGAACAGCAAAAAATAACAAAGTTTTCAGGAACACAATGCAACAAACTGAATCCCAGTACTCACAGCGAACCATCACTGAAATGCAGCTAAAGACACCACTGTGGGTGTTTTCAGAAGTCTAAGGAAATGGATATTACTAACAGAATAAACATAGGAAGCCAAAATAGATGGGTTAGTGTGTTCTCTTTTTCCTTCCACTATTTAGGATCAAACCCAGTCTCTAGTTTGTGCACATACCTGAACTGTTTTCACTTTCCCCTCAACTGTGCTGAAATTATCCCTGCGGATATTAGCTCTTGGAGCAACGTTATCTACAAAGAAAAAGCCCTTTAAGACTGCAGATCTGTTCTACTGGGTTAACACATTGTCTTGAAAGAAAAGGGTCTTGGTCCTGCAGCTGTGACAGAATTTAGTCAGTTATTTATTTTTCCAGCTTCGTGTCAAGCTGTGCTCTAGGTATATGGGTATGGGATTGATCTCAAAAGGTTTACTGATCTATGGAGAGAGAAATAAAACTGGCATATACTCTCTCTGCTTCAAAGTGCTATCAGCAAGTTACACTTCTAGAAGTGACTTTGAGGAAAGAACTGTAGAAACAGCAGTACTGTGTTGGTCACATTCTGGAAATTACCAAAAGCTAAGAAGTTTAGCTGAACCCCTAAAGTAAAGAATTAACGTAAAGAAGCTGTGCAAGGGACAGAGCAAACATATCACTGTGCCAACGTTTGAACACCCTGCCATACTCTGGTCCCCTCAAAAAGCAAAAAATACCTCATGAAGCCCGTGGGTTTGATACAAAACCAACATTTATAATCAGTCAGTATCAGATACCTGTTTTATATTAGCTGTAGAAAAACAACTGAACAATTTAATACTTCCTGTCAATTTGCCTTATACAAATTGTAAGGGGCTTGTAGTAAGTCTCCATTAAAGGTTCTCCCAAAAGTGCCTGTTGCGCACAGCAATCCTGGCAACACTGCGGGCTCCAACAACAGCAAGCACGTCCCTGAAGCAGCTGCTCGGTCACATTTTGAGTATGGCACTATAACATAGCAGGGTGTGGTGGAGTATAAACATGCAAAAAAGATTTTAAAAAAATTTCAATAATGATACATTTCATTCATTACCCGTTACAGTCGGTGCAACTCCCGTAGATGTCCTGCCCAAGCTGGTTATGGGAAGAAGGTCGGCTCTTGAAGCTGGCTGCAAGAAACTGCTACTCTGATCCACTGCAGAGAGCAGGAAACTGTCAGTGGGCAAGCCACATGCTGAGAACATTTGTTCTAAAACAAACACGGGCAGGAACAAATCAAGAAGTTCAAAAGGAAATAGAGGTTAGGCAGCTTCCACACACAAGACACCAGAGCAAGCTTGTTTCTTATTAAATTAGATAATGCAACTACTAACTCCACCTGGAGACATTTTTGGGGAGCCTAGGAGTGCTTGGAGAGTATAGAAGATATATGAAAGACCTAATCTATAGCTGCTGGTGTTATTTCACATTGTTCAAAAATATTTTTGTGTGAGTTTGCATCAGTTTCCCAAAGTAACATAGCAAAAGGCAATTTCTACTCTCACTAACTACAGAGCCCAATGCATGGAAAGGGTACATGCTGGACAAGTGATGTTTCTAAGCTAAAGAGCAAACCATGCTGTTCCTCCTGAGTGAGGAGCACACGACAGCAGGCAGATTTTTGAAATGTTGAATCCTCTAAAAAAAATTCCACTCTGCTCCCCATACTTGAATCTTTCCCAGGATAACTGAAGTGGAGGTAGTGCAGCCCAGAAGAGCATCCCAAATAGTCTGCTTCCCTATCTTCCCACCAAGCCATTCCAAACCATCCTGGCTCCATAAAAAACAAAACCAGCTATCGGTGACCCCAGGCTGTCTGGCTCTGAGAGGTTCAGTTTTGCCTGTGCTGGAAAACACCCAGCTCCGCACTTGGGTGGGTAAAGGGCAGGGCAGCCAGCGTACAGCGGGCAAAGGAGCGGGCAGCCAGGGTGGCAGAGCTCACTGTTGGGATAGCTGGTGCAGCAAGCAGACACCTGCCAGGCTGCTGCGTGCCCCCGGAGCACGTCTGGCCTGCTGCGAGCACCAGTCACACACAATCCTTCTCTCTAAATACATGCACACATTTAATTTATTCTTACTTCAGTTTTTCCACATGAGAATTTAGAGAGAAGATCCAAAGGGAAGAGAGTGAGCCATACCAGAACCCATCTGAGACACAGCCCCATCCCTCCTTCCTTTATTCTTTCTTTACCCACTGTGCTGTAGCAAGGCAAATAAACTAATTAATCCTCTGATGATCCTAATAGGTCACTTTGCAGTAGACATAAGCCTTGAGGAAAACCCTACAACTGAGACTTCCTTCTGCCTTTGGGATTCAAGTTAACATCTTTGCACAGGGACAAAGAAGTTTTTCCTCAAATACTGAAAAGAAATGCAAGAAAAGCCGACAGACTTCCCAGTGTCTGGGGAACCAGACAGCATGTACCCTAAGTACAGAGAACTGGGCTTTGCAACAAACAACAAACCCCCTTCCAGTAACCCCGATGTAGTTCCTGCACTGTAAGCTCTAGAGGTATACAGCTAGGAAAGCAACTTCAACAGTGCAACTCAAACACACCTCACCGGTTTCTTGCTAGCTAGTGCTCTGTAGCACATTCCTAATTCTAATACTTGTGGGCCAGAATTTGCAAGAAGGCTGTGCCCTCTGGGCTAATCCAGTTTGGGATGAGAGTCTTGTTATAATTAAGATCTCTACTACATTTCAGTGATGGACCAGAGGCCTACAAATTTGGCCTTACAAATATTAAATAAAATAGCATCAGCCCTAAACAGGAGGAGGGAGCTGGGAATGATGATGTTGGGATACCAGGGAGAAACGAGGCACCTGGCTAGCACAGGGTTTCAGCAGGGAGTGAGATGCTACCTACCCCTTGGGACAATCCCTTCCCTAAATTCTCTGCCATTTTCCAATTTGCCAGGCACGTCAAATGTAAAAGCTTAGCTCTTCCATCACATCATACTCTGCACAAACAGCCTTTGTATACCCTAGGAGGAGTCGCTGCCTGGGAGAAGCTGGAATCGCCCATGGCTGTTGCAATCATTCCCTGCGCTGAGAGCCACGGCAGACATGCACAGGACCTCCACTCTATGTTGCAAAGAGATTTAAGAGATTTGAAGCTGAGGAAGCCACACAAATACATTGAATTTCACACGGCAGAAGTGTGCCTTGAAGGCAGCATGCATGTTAATCTTCTATGCATATCAATGCAAATAATTTTAAGTAATCCAGGATACAACATCTAGCTAGTTTAGAAAACTTTCCATTTTGTTGGCCTGTAGAAAAGCAAGTGTTAAATAATCAAGATACAAGGTCTGACAGCTTTTCAGAAAACCTCCGCATCACGATATTTAAATATATCATTATGTGCTTTTTAAAAGCCTGATTGGAAAAATTACATCATTTTGGATTTTCTCAACATTTGGTGTGTCAGCTCTCAGTGTCTAAAAGCCCTATAAATAGATGTTTGGACCACCTCAATGCAATTCATGTATGCAGTTTTTCCATAATCCACTTAACTCTATTATTCAAATAAAGTGCAACTGGATCTTTTCTTGGGAACAGGGGTTATGCAATTCTCAGTACTGGAGGTTCAAGAAAAACAGTATAAAGCCAAACATGAGCTGAAACCACTTGCAGAGCAGCAGACTTTGTTTATATTTATTTATATGCCGTGTTTCCATTTCTTTCTCACCTAACAGCCGCTAGCTCATTTTACCGCTTTTGATCTACCAACCTTTTTCACTCTCATGTCTTGGTCCACCAAGAGTGTGGCCAAGCAGTTAAACATCAATTACCAACTGATTAACAATGAAAATCTAATTGCAGGATGATCAAAACTTTAACATAACTAGATCCCTATGCTGCTAGGAACTACTGTTTCAAATTAAAATTATAAACACCTACAGTACTGATGAGACTGCCAAAATCCACTGAATTCTGGAGTCTGTTAGAGAACCAAAATATTACAGTTTCAGGTTAGAGATGCCTAAATACTATAAGCATAGCTGTCTACACACAAAAAAGTTTTTCTCTCCTATTTCTTAGAGGCAACTGCTATTAATATGTTCCTTTAACCTCCTTAAGAGTCCTCCAGTTACATGCAAGTAGAATACAAACATAAAAATATGCAATTCAGCAACGAGAACTTTGAATGAAACCTTTGAAAATATACTGTATAACACTACTTTAACACACACATACGTATATGTATCTAAATCATATTTGGGGATGAATTTCATCATCTGTGTCTTTCTTTTCCTTGTACGCTGAATATATTGATCACACCTAGTGTGAACCACTTGGGTAAACAGCTCTATGAAAGATCTGAGTTTATAATTTGATACTAGCACAGAAGAAAGCTCCGGGATAAAATGCATTTAGATAAGATTCTTGTCTTCATAAAAATGAAGTTAGGGCTTCTGGTCATTTCAACACTCAAAAGCTGCTTCTAACGATCCCAATTTCATCTTACGCTTAGGGTTAATTTAGAACTTAGGAGCCTGTCCTACCTGTCCGGGGAACTCCTAGCTATGGAGATCCATAAGCAAGTCTCAAAAGGGCTATATTTAGCAGAATGTGGTATAGGTTATGGAGTTGTGTGTTATGAGGATGAAAACATCAAAGGAAGCAAAAAAAACGTGGGGAATATGAAGGAGGTACAAAATATCAGATACTGTCAAACATCTACCAAAAATTATAATGGTATATAATGCTGAAGTGTTGGGAGAGACATTTTAGGAACTGTCTTTCCTTTTCATTAATTCAAGCCCTCTGGAATTAGACACCACGAAATGCACAGGCAGAGGGGAAGGGCCCTCCCAGGAGAAAAGGGTAACTCCAACAGGGCACAGAGGCAGAGAACTGCGTTAAGGCTCAGTACAACTCAACTGGGGGACTGCCAGTAGTCACGGGGGTTTGAGGCAGCTGATGGCTCTTGTCCGAGATGTCATCTGCAGTGGGGAACCACCCCAAGGAAAGTAAGTCCAGAAGAAAAAACATCCACTTAAAATAGATAAGTAGCAGCGAAGGCTCTAACAGTAAGATAACCACTCGCTTTCTGTCTGCCTTTCCACTGAATCACAATTCTTTAGCCCACCCCAATTCTTAGCTTTCACCACAGCCAAGCAGCCAGCAGCACCAGCCATCCCAACTAGTAAGTGCTTAACCAGAATACTGCCAGCCATTAGCATTTTAATGAGAAAGTTCTAAGAGCAAGAATCTGCTTTAGTATCACCATTTCCTTTCTTTTTCCATTCTGTTTTCATTCACTTTAAGCGTGATACACAGTGCCAAGCTCAGAAAAAATCTCTCCATAATTACACACGCCTTTCTTGCAACAAAGTGCTAATTCTCCATGGCTCTGCTTTCGAATTTTAAGTGCTGAAACACCGTAAGAATGCCTTGCATCAATCATCATGATAGGTTAGTTTTCAGTTTTTAGCCAACAGCTGAAGCATAGAACAACATTTTCCCTTCTGCAAAGAGAACTGAAAGAACCCAAAGGAAATAATCTAAAAATCCAACTCACAATGTAAAAGAAAACTTTGTGTAGGGATACATCCAGTTTATAACACCAAAAGAGAGGATTCAGCCTGCATTTATGTCAAAATGAGAGAAATTCCTACAGATATATATTTGAAAATAAATCTATGGCCCATATAAATATGCAAAAGTAGAATCTACTAATACAATCTCTTAGCATAAAATGTAACTCACAAATTACTGCAAGTTTAACTTTTACATTTGCAATGTACAGAAAGAGCAAGAAATTAAAAATTGTTATATATATTATTTCATTTAACACAAGTATGCCAATGTTATATAAGAAATCCCTACTCTTTAGAAGACATTAAAAGACATTAAACAAGAAAAATTTACAGAATAAACACCTTATATAGACAGCACATGTTCAGAACATAAGCATATCCAGGGTATCAAACTTCTCTCCAACTAGACTTGACATGTATGCACCTGCCCAGTGCTCCTCATTATAATGAAAAAAAAGAACTGCACATCTGCTCTGCTAGATAAGATGGGAGAAGTCAGTTTGACTGGATTAATCTGTCCACACAGACAGTAGTTAGAAATGCACAGCTGGGGTTAGAGGTAAACTCACAAGTCATTTTTGTTTGTTATTTAACTCCCATTTCTAGAAATGATAAGTCTTATCTACCTTGTGACTATCTCACATTCTGATTTTCACTGTTATATTCTAACGTCATAATCACATCTAGATGTTTGCTTTATAAATGATGAAGAAACGTAGGTTGCCCCTGGACTTCTTCCACTGACTCATGGACTTATAAAGCCTGCAAGTCCTATAAAAACATATATTCATTTGACATATGTGAGTTCAACAGCTGATTCTTTTTGGGACCTGTGATAATTTCAGCATCTGTTTGAAGCACTAGTAGCACCAAGTCTAGAGCTCTCCGCCATGCCTCAATCTTGGCTGTAACGTTATCGTAAACCTTTAAACCCTCTCCGTGGTCAGCAAAAGGACCAGAACCACCCCTAAGCAGATCACCTCTTCCAAATTCTTTCAGTATATATGCTAAGGGAGAGCCACAGTCAGCTGCTTTTTTGAGGTGATGATCAACTGAGGTACATGCTTCCAACTCCGACGCAGCTTTTGCAGTGTTACACATAACCACTGAAAGATACTGCTTCCAGCCGCTTGCTAATGCTTGGAGCACAACTGATTTATACTCTGACACAGATGCCGCCAGCCAAGAATTATGAAACTCGTTCACAGCATTTTTATTTGCTGTCTGTAAAGGCTGTTCTGCAAGCATCTGAATGTGACTAAGGCACAAGAGCTCCACTGCACCACCACCAAGAAAAACCTTCTTATCATTTAAAGCATGATGGAGCCGATACACTGAAGTCCAGAACGCATCTTCAATAAGCTGCATCTTTGAAGTGACAGTAGAGGTAAGCACGGCTGTGAGCATGGGAATTCCTCGCACTTTTATCCTGACTGGCACAAGCTCACCCAGATCCATTGCACGCCCATCGCAGGCCTTCCACAGCTCCACTTGGGCCCCACTGCCCACACAAGCAGCATTCAGCTGGGTGAGGTATGTCACTGGCTGGGCGCGGGTGACCTCCCCAAAGGCAGACAACACATTCCGAGACACAGAACCAATTACCAATATACTGTTCGCTATGCATCTTTCCATTAAGTTTTCGCACACATTTCCTTTGACCAAGACCAAGTTTACTTCAAAGCTTATCAGAATATCTAACATACTGCTTAGCCACAAGGCTCCTGCTCTGCCTTCCTGTAGGCTAGGATGCTCCAATATAGTCCTTACGTTACGCGGTCTGTTAAAGCCTAAGTGACGATATTGTTCAGTTAGGTCTCCATCCATTAGCAGAATCCGAAGAGGTTTGTCTTCAAAGTATTTGATAACAGCAGCTTGTTCTGGTGATACTAATGTGACAAAGCCTGGGGAGACACAAGAATAGTTTTCAGGGAGGCCCTGTAAACAGCATGTCACAATTTCTGCAGTATTAAACTGCAAAGAACCACTGCATTCTGCTCTTTCTCGCTGATAAGCAACAATGCTTTGTAGCAGTTTCAAGCTAGTTTGATTTCCATGGCTCAAAGCCATTGCCAGGTGTCCTAAACCGTAACATTCACATGGATCTGCTGAAGGTCCTGAAAGGCATCCCTGAGAATTACCCTGCTGACTTGAAAACCAGCTTTTTCCTTGAGTGCTGAAGTATCTGCTATGAGTTAACTTTTGTTTGTTACAGCTGGATGCGATACCACCACTTCCAGAAATCACAGACATACTTTTGCCACCCGCTGGTTTGACAAGAGGACCTACTGAACCAAAGCTGGCCAAAAGTGAAACCAGGCGCTTGTTAAGATTACAACAATCTTCTTGATGGGAACAAGGATTTACTTCTTCTGGTGCAGAAATATCTTTCTGAAAATACAGGAGAATCTGAGGATTCAGAAGGTTGTCGCATCCACTTTGGCAAGTTTTGGTTTTAAAAGCATTTGGCCTAACATTGCTAGAACACAGTTCTTCATTTACATCATGTATTGATATTTGAAGACACTGGACTCTCTCACAGCAAGAACTCAAGCCCTCAGACATCACAGATACTATTGCTGAAACAGGAACATGCTGCTGAAGGCACTCCACTACGGCATTGCTCCAGGCACCAGCAAGAAACAACAGGGTACTCATCCCAGTCTTAAACTCCTTGTTTTGTGCCTGAATGGTTTCATTAAGCAGCTGTCCAGCAGCACTGGTTAAATCCAAACTTTCAAGCAGTCTAACAGCAGAACAAATCAATGTGCTTTCATTGGTACTTTCATCCACGATGAATTTGCATGATTTCATTGGCCCCAATAATGTTCTTCCAGCTAATGCTAAGGATGAGAGTTGCTGAAGTCCGATATGTCTTCTTGCATTGACATCCCTGAAAGCCATGGGCAGCAGGCAGCATCTGTGAACAGAACACAAACTTATTCCCCCATCCTCAGAGTGCTCCACAGCACGTATCACCAAAGAATTAATTTAAATCTAACACTGAACACAGCAGTTCTTCATCCTGTGCACTTACTATGAGACACTGATGCACATAGTTGCTGAAATCACGCATTGCTAAAATACCATGGAATTTTTTTCTTGCTGGCACAGATGCTGTTAATTCCAGTGGCTTCTTAAACATGAAGCAGTACAGATTGTATAGAGCTACCATTTCTCTTCTGACGTGTTATCTGGAATCTCAGTTATTTGCCTTACTTAGAGCAAAAGTTCATTAGAGCAGAATGGACAATTGTGTGCAGAACAGAAGTGCTCTGTAGAAGTCCATCTTGTTACCAATAGTTATGCCAATGACTTTAACCTTCAAATCTGGAAAAGCATAATCAAACTTATTTCAGTCCAATTCTATTTATTCCATTTAGAATGCGTCAGTACTTAAGCATGAAAAGGAATGCCACTTCTTCATACCTGACAAACCAAACTGCCAAGACTTCAAATTTGGTTTTGATCTACTACTCAGTTTTAACGTGTCAAAAATAAATCTTTCCCTTGAAATCCCTTCCCCACCACAGTCCTGTGGGGCAGACCACATGAATTAAACTAAAGCTTCCTTTTCTTTTTTTCTTTTTTGAGTGAAAAAGTATACACCAAGAATTAAGAAGCCTTAGCCATACATCTTTTACGCTCAGATTCAAACCTTTTATTTCATCTTCCTAAAGGCCCCTTTGCATAGCTATTCCAAATCCAAAAAACCTCTTTTACCGTCCCACTTATTGGAAGTCCACAGAAGTATTATCTCAAATGAAGACAAAGTGTGAATTTAAAAAGCAGAGTAGGCAGTCAGAAATAACCTTTCTATGCTGACAGATCTGAAGTTCTAGTCTAGCCCAAACTGACAACAGAATCTCCCTTCAATTACTAGATACATCCTGAAGTATTGAAAGAATCATTCACCAAGGGTCTATTTTAGTCTATGGTTATCCGTAATCAACAATTCTTGAAAAGGACTTTTAGATAAGCAGGTACTTTTGACTTCAAAATTGCACCAGGAATGCACATCCAAAAAACCTCCATCCAGGTTTTTCTTAAGGATTTTTCTGAAAATTTTTCTTGGCAATATCTTGTAATAATGGTCTAGTTGTGCAATGTATCTGTATCAGTACTTCCATTAATAAAAATTTAAAAAATAAAATTAAAAAAAAGTGGGTTTTTTTCTTAACTGGAATCCTTAGTTTAATATCACAGGTTATTTTGAAACAAACACACACATTGAGGTGATTAAATAATAATCACTGGATCATGGAATCCAATATGAAACGTATTTCCCCCACTCCCCCAAAATTTATTATTCCAACCAATTTCTCTTAGGGATTTACTAAGACAGTAATTTGGTTGGTTTTGTGGTGTTTGGTTTTTTTTTTTTCTTTTTCTTTTTCTCCGAGATCACTGTTTCTGAATTCAAGCAGTTCTCAACTAGTAATGTTCACTATCAGCCTGCTTTTGTTTTAATAGAAAGACTAACCAATTTGCGGTTTTCCTCCACAAAATTTCGGAAAGAGCTAAAGCAGCTATGCTGAAAGGTGAAGTAATGCTCTCTCACTACCTAGGTCCTTGGCATGTAGCTCTGGGCAGAAGGCCATCCTGCTGTTTGGATCGGAGACAACTACTGAAGGACTAGTGGGAAAGGGGGTTCCGTTTCCCAACACAGTGGGCTTCTTACTCCCCAGTCAGTCCCAAATGAGGGTTCAGCTCAGTAATATGAGCCATTGCCTTATTAAGGTGGCATTTTTATTTCAATGAATGTGAAGCCAAGACTAGTTGAGACAGATCGATTAGTTAGCGCAGCGCTTTCTATCAAGTCAATGCACTTCCACCAGACCTCAGTGCAGCCAATTACAAGTTGTTTTATTAAAATTTTCTCTGAAGTTTAAGTTGAAAACCGTGTCCCTTGCTTTCAGCTTAAACTCATCCTTTAAAAATATAGGTTCATTTTGGTCACCAGCCTGATCTGGTGCAGATCCATAAACCTGAACCAAATGGACCCATGGCATGGCTGCAAAACGCACTTACAGGGAAGAACGTTCTTATTTCATTGCTTGCACAACCTCTGGCATAAGTGATTTAGGATTGTGTGATACTTGCTCCCCCCCCTTTTGTTTTATGCATGTTATTTTGCCCAGAACATCACACTACCCCAGTGCTGTAGAAACCAATACAGCAGACCCAGAATTCAGCATTTCATCCCCCCTGTTCTCTTTACCTCTTTTTCGTTCCAGTCAGAGGTGGAAATGGTAAAGGGGTTAAGTGAAATTAAATTTTGGAGCCAAACGAAAGTGAGGTCAGCAAAGAGAAGGAGGCATTCTGGAGAACAAAGGAACAAGCTGGTAGGACAGCCATGCCCGAGACACCAACCACCAGTGGCTTCTGCTGAGCTAACCTGCACGCTGAGCTACTGCTGCCTGCCTCACACCTGCCTCCGCAAGCAAAATAAAATCTGACCTGAGGTTCAGTGTACGTTTACACACGTGGGGTTTAGGGGTGTCAAGTGAGGAACTCTAGGATCCAAAAGGTATGCCAAACACTTACTACTTTGTCTTACAGTGCCTCAACCACGAAGGCTAAACTAATACAACAAAATTTTAGCTCAGTGTTCCAAATTAATCTGTTTCTGTGAAATGCTGTAAAAACAAACAAAAAAGTCCCTCATGCATGCAGGCACGCTGTGGCAGCACCGGTGCACAATGAGCGAGAAACACGTAGAAGATGCTCTGCTTGCAACTCAGCTGCCAAGTGTTCAGGCAACTGTCACAACTCACCTGCCCTAAGAGCCAGCGCTATTACTGGTGTTGGAAGAGGAAGAGCTTCCTAAATCGGTGCAGCCGAACCTAAACGTTCATAGTGCACCTGCCCCGGGTCACCCGCGGCCTGCAAGGGGAAAGCGGGGAGGCCGGGACACCCCGGCGTGGGCAGGGCCGCTCAGCCCCGGGGCCGCCCTGCGCAGGCCTAGTGGCGGCCCGGCCGCTTCCTCCCGGCTGGCGGCACCGGCCCAAAGCCCCTGCTCAGCCCCACAACAGGCGGGCGCTGGTTTCTCACCGACTCGGCCGGTGTTCCCTCCGCTCCCCGCAGCCGGCCTGAGGTGACGTGAGGCGGGACGGCAACGGCGGGCCCCGCCGCGCCCCGTTGCCAGGACAGCGCCGCCGCTTGTTTGTACACCGGCCGGACGGAGCGGCCGCGCGCTCCCGCTGACATCACGAGCCCGCCGGGTGCCATTGGTCCGGGCGGGAGGGGGGGGCGGGCTCTCCGGTACGTCCGGCTCGCTCATTGGGCGGGCAGCGTGTTCGTTGCGTGCGGCGGTGGGCGCGCTCGCCGCCGTGAGGAGGGCCGTCCCGTCCTGTCCCGAGCCGGAGCGGCGTCCCTGCGGCCAGATGGTGAGCCTCTTCCCCTCGCCGCGGGCTCCCCTTCCCCTCGCCGCCTCCCTCAACTTCCAGGCTACGTCTCCCTGCGCCTTCCCGCTTACGGCCGCGGCTCGGCTCGCCCCGGAGCCCCCCGCTGATCCGCGGCCCCGGGCGGGCTGGCAGCCGCGGGGCTCCGGAGGGCTGTGAGGAGCTGGCGCGGGGACCGTCCAACAGCGCGGAGGCCGCCAGCCCGGCCGGAAAGTGAGAGGAGATCCCCCTCCACACCCCCCTCCGCCCCCCCGACACACCCCTCCGCCCCAACCCCCCCCCCCACAACCACCCCCCCCCAAAAAAAAAAAAAAAAAAAAGAAAACCGCCTTGGCCCCCATAAAACTCCCAAGAATCGCAAAATATGTCACCTGATTTCAGGGCGTGGGGCTCTGCCGGCCGCAGTATTCCAGGTTCGTGTGAGCACAGCTTGCTGACCTCTGCCTCGCTGGGTCCCCTGCTGCGGGTGGAAAAATGTGATGCCTGTGTTTATAGCAGGGAAAAGTCTGAGGTGTGCCCGACAAGTTGGTTTGCAATCCAACCTGGGAGGGACAAATCGTGTTAAAAAATGACAATTTGTTTCCCAATGCAACAAAACAGAATCTCTGTTACGCATTGGGTGTTTAAAAGAGAGGTCCCAGCCAAAATATAGTAACAACGCAGCAGGAGGAAGAGATTGTTTGGCAGTACCTACAAAGCAGATTCCTTTCTTGGTACTAGTTTTATTTGCTTTTTAAAAGCCCAACCAGTTAAAGCTGGGGTGGGATGGACTGCCCTTCCTTCCATGAATGTGTGCAAGTTCAAGGCTGAAGGACTAAAATTGGTCTGCTGCGGGTTGAAAATCAGTCTGCTGCAGGTTTAGAAGAAAACCTGTACTAGAGGAAAGCATCTTTCCTGCTGAATAGGTGGGGCGGAGGGAGGAAACCCTCTGCACTGCACTAGCTTACACCAGAAGCAGGAAAGGTCGCAGAACTGTCCTGGATAATAATGCACCAGCTCAGCATGATTAGTTCATATGGGACAAATTTTGCGGTCACATCACTGTTACCACAGCATGTTGTTACCTAGCTCCACAGCTAGTTGGTGGCCAGGCAGGTGGCTACACAGCTCCCATTAAACTCTGTGCCAACAGGGCAGGTGCTCTCAGACGTCCCATTTCACTGCTGACTTCCAGGAGTAGCTGAATTTGAGTCCCGTTTACAGTCAAGACTCTATACAGTCATCCTTTTTAGCAGTGAGGATGATTTACTCGTGTTTTCCAGGTGAAGTCACTCCTGACACATCAAAGCAACCAGCAAGAGGTGTGGAGGGTCACAGTCACCTCAGTGGAGTGTTCATTTTGAGACTGCCCACCTGTGTTACTGGTCTCACTGCTTTAATTGATGATCTTTTTGTTAAAACAGAAAATATTAAGCCCAAATGTGTATTCTCCAGTAACAAAGTCTTCAGCTTGTTTTCTTTCCAGAATAACTTAAGAAAATGAGCACAGAGACCCAGTGTCTACCACTTGCAGCAAAAGAATGTCTCATACTTCTGCTACAACTTTACTGTTGTTACTTATAATTTAGTTGTGTGTTGAATTCTCCCCAGAGTGGGCTATTTCTTACGTTTTCTTTCCTTCACTTCCTGAAGGCATCCAACTATAGAAAACCTGGCTTAAGTACAGCCCAACGGAAGAAAAGTGGCTTGAAACCTGAACTTACAGAAGAGCAAAAGCAGGAGATCAGAGAAGCTTTTGATTTGTTTGATACTGATGGATCTGGAAGAATTGACATAAAAGAACTGAAGGTTTTCAAACTTTTTTTTTTTTTCTTGAATGGAAGTATCTTTGATCTCAAAACCGTAGCTGCTCTTTCTGTTTGTCCAGACGTAACTATTCTAAAATTGTTTTTGGAGTACAAACAAGAGTAATGGCTTGCTGTCATAACTGAATCTGAGGTGTCCTGCATGGTTAATCTGAGAAGGCCGTGTATGTAATACTTCAGAGCAGACAGGCTTCTCTAATACATGGACAGTAGGTCAGATAGCTTTGAATGGCTGAGCATTAGAGGAACTAAACAGTTCCTCTGTTTAGGTACACACAGTACACATTTCAGTTTACATGACTGGCCAAGGTAATTGTTTCTAGGAAGTGCACTTTTGTTCTGTGGTGAATGTCATTGTATCAAATTTTTTCTTCATCTCAGAAATAAACACACAGGTTTTGCATGCATTCAGGAAAGACAGAACCATATTTTCCTGTATGTGATCAAAAATTTACCTGGTTTTTAATTTAAAAAAAGAACACAGAGATCTGAGTTGCATTTCAGTAGCAGTTCAGGTTGTGCATGTGTGTGCATGCACATGTGTACACACAGTAGTACAAGGGGGAAGATTATTCTTGGTTCTCTGCCTATGTTTTTATGTGTCTGATCTTTATTTAAGCATTAGCCTTTTATCTTAATTATCTCCATGATCTTGATTTTTCACATACACACACTCTGCCTCAATTTCTGCATATGTAACCTAGAAGCATGAGTTACCTAAGCCTATGGCTTATCTCAGGATTTATTTGGAAGTACTTTGCTTGGTTAAGGAGAGCGTGTTCTCTGAGTACAGATGATACATGTTGAAATATAGTACTTAAAATGGACTGAAATGTTTTCACACCAACCATTTAATACTATGTTTTTCTTTTTCAAAATTAATCAAAATAATGGATATTTTACAACAGAAAGTGTTCCCCTCTGAAAGACAAAACAGAACGTTTTCAGTTGTCCCATTGCAAGAAACTGGTCAGAAAACACACTTCAGTTAAATGATAAGTTTCTGGTGAGTTGGCACTTTCCAGTAGAAAAGCATTTAGTGAGAAAATTTCTGCCTAGTATTAACTATTGATTCCACTCAAGCATACAGGAAGAAAGAATGTTCACAGTTAAAATCTTCCTCTAGTTACATGTTCTTGAAACTTCAGTCTCTGAATTAAATATGCTGTAATCATCTGGCACACCAGGACTGTGAAATTACTAATAAACACCCAAGTAGCAAAATCATTGTTCTAGGCTGGTGAAATGCCAGAGCCTGGTTTTAAACCATGTTAATATTAAGCATTTGTACCACAATCTACACGGCTGTTTTTACAGTAATAGTTTGCTTGCTCTGGGTAAGGCTCGGAAGGTTTGCTTTTCTCTTTTCTCTTCCTCAGCTAGCACAGCAGTCAGTCTTTGCTTGTCAGCTCCCACCCCCTCCTGCCCCCCCCTCCCACCACCTAGCCAGAAGTGCCAAGAGCTATCCATACGGATTTCTTTCTGTGTACTGGATTGTGTAAGTTGTAATCCAGTCACCTTAGGAACTATGTAAATTGGAACCTTTACCTAATTCAGACACAAAACGTTCCTCTTAGTTTTAGAAATATATCCATGTTCCACATGGATCTAATGAGAAAAAATATCTGGGTCAAGAATATGAAGGCTACACCGTTACTGTTCGGGAAAACAAAACAAGCTGGTAAGAGATTACCAAGATGTTTTCATTGCAGTAAGTTATTATTACGATTTTGGACAAGGAAATTAACCAAGCTTTAGTGCAGCTACTCAGACAACAGTTCTGGTGGCCTCCTAACAGAATTGTTTTTTGGAGCAGGTTGCGATGCGTGCTTTAGGCTTTGAGCCAAAGAAGGAAGAAATTAAGAAAATGATAGCAGATATTGACAAAGAAGGAAGTGGCACCATTGACTTTGAAGACTTTTTGGCAATGATGACGCAAAAAATGGTAAGAATCCTTAGCAGAAATTCTTGTGACACTATAAAAAAATACTGAAAAGGAGTATCTCTGTGGCAGGTGTTTTCTAATTAGCATACATTTTACTCTTGTTTTAGAGTGAAAAGGATTCAAAAGAAGAAATCTTGAAAGCTTTCAGATTATTTGATGATGATGGAACAGGAAAAATTTCATTCAAAAACTTGAAAAGGGTTGCCAAGGAGCTGGGAGAAAATTTAACAGATGAAGAACTTCAGGTAAATTCTGATTTGCCAGAGCTTTTCTAACAGGCACAGACCGATGCTAAGGATGCTAAGGATTGGGTAGAAGTTTATGCTTATGCAAAAAGGGCTGAGAGGTCAGAAATATGAAGGGCAATCAAATACATGGTTATGTTTTCACATGAAGAGCTTCTGATTTGTTGTTGTTTCATGAATGGAAGATCTTGTGTTGAGAGCCCCATGCCTGATCAAATGTAAAATGTGTTTTATAGGAAATGATTGATGAAGCTGATCGAGATGGAGATGGAGAAGTGAGTGAGCAAGAATTTTTGAGAATCATGAAGAAAACTAGCTTATATTAATATTTGTTGCTTTGCTGTACAGCTGCTCCAAAAGATAACCTAGAGAAGACTTAAAAACTGGGCTTGTGTCTCCTGCATATTTTCTGCTATATAAATTCTGAAAGGATAGATTTTTGGTTCATTCTTCTTTTTTCAGCAATGTTAATTGGCGAAGGGGGGCTTCACTACCCAGAACTGTTAAAATGAGATATTGCAGAAGTGAAAAGGAAGGATGAACTGCCCTTACAAGGCAGGGTCCCTTCTCCTCGACAATTTAATTGACTGCCATTTTGGATAAAGAACACTGTATTTCAGCTATTTAACTATTCAACTAGAAGACATTTCACCTGAGGTTTAAAGATTCCCACTGCTGCTGGGAAAGGCTGCTTTTGACTTTCCCAGGGCTACAGAATGAAGGTACAAGCGCAGTATTTTTATTCCTTTTAAGACTTTTAGGTTATCTTTTGGTATTTGTCTTTTGTTTATTTCCATGAAAGACTCTAAACCCAATTGCGTATGTGTCTTTATTTCTGTATGAAACGCTGTGTTCCCATGGCAACTTGTTTTTGGACCTAATGGGAAGCAAATATAGATAACCAGATTTGGTTCTTCATTTGGAGCTGTGTGCCATCAGTAGACGTTCTCTTTATCTGATGATCTGAAACCTAGTTTACTTGAAGGTTACCTGTCCTGTGTGGATTATCAGAGATTACTGTATGACCATTAAACATCTGGTGCCACTGTTCTTATTCCCAAGACATTACAGAGCTGCTGTTATGCAAGGATTTTGGCTACCTAAGTTCAGTCCTATGGTGCATGACAGTAAATTATGTCTTTGGGTGTTTACAGTTAAGTTGCAAGGAGGACTCACATCAGAAGTGAAAAAACAGCTCGCTTCGGACATCTGTGGAACACTGAATATATTGAGATCCATGCAATCCAAGGTAGTTTCAGACATCACAGGTTTGTGGTGGGTTTTTTTTTTAGGAGTACCTTAATTTTCTTAATTTCCTGCATACACTGTCAATCTAGGACTTACTGGAGAGCCGCACTTCCTTCTGTGTTATGGTGACCGAGCGGTGGCACAGAATGTGACATCTGATTACGTGGTTCTGCAGGAGAGTTTGTCCTTGGGTCCTAAGCAGACAATCAGCTTCAAAACTGCAGGCAAATGGTATAACCCTAAACCACTCTCTTTCTAATAAGGTGCCTGAAGGTGCATTTGTTACTGCTCACAGTGGTAGCAAAAGGCCAGAAGGGTTCAGAGGGAAGAGGAAGGAGAGAATGGTATTTCACCAGTATCCATTCAGGTCCCTCCTTTCTTCAGACAGCTTCTGCTACTTGACAGAACTAACGAGCTTTGTAGAAGAAAGGAATAGCCAGCTCCTTAATTAGCTCTTCTCCCAGCAGGGGGAGAATTAGTTTCAGGAGCAGAAAGGAGAAGTGCTCATTTACATTCTCTGCATGCAGGTGCAGACCTGGCACATTCTGCCCCAGTTTGCCCCAGTCCTCTGAGTTTTGTCCTTTGAACAACTCTAAGCAGACCCTGACATGTACAGAGGTAGGCTTAAACCTGTGAGAGAACAGGGATTGTGTAGGACCCTGGAAAACTTGAGAGACCTGTGAAGTCCTCTATTACCATACTCAGTGGCAGTAGATGTAGCCTATAGTGCTGTAAGCATTTTAAAATGTCTATTAAATTTGTATAAGTGTGAAATAAAACTGTTTTGCAAGTTAAGGATTTTGGGTGCTTTGTAACTTGGTGTGCTTACTGTGAAAACTAACTTTTCAAAGATAATTTTAAAGTGTTAAATGGTTCACCAAGTATATTTTCACTTTCATTTATCTTTTCTTTCTAAAGAGAGAAATTCTTAGGTGCAGGAGTCTATCGTATAATTCCTCTTCCACTATGCTGATTAAAAGTTTCTAGGACTAACCACTTATATTCAGAAAGGGAAATTTGAAGTTCTAGTTGATTATGGGGAATCCCAGAGCCTATTAGAGTGACAGTACTTTTTTAAATGCCGCCACAGACTGATGACTGCTGTTTACCTATGATGCACGTCACTTCTCTCTTCCTGTTCTAATACCGTTACCTGACTTCTGAAGGTAGGAAAAAACCACACCATCATACCTATCCTGTATACTCAATGATGAAATCTTACTTCTGGTTTGCCCATTAATCTCTTAAGTCTGGAATGTTGAGCATGGGCTGAATCA
The DNA here is from genome assembly GCF_015220075.1 of Falco rusticolus. Classification (NCBI taxonomy): domain Eukaryota; kingdom Metazoa; phylum Chordata; class Aves; order Falconiformes; family Falconidae; genus Falco; species Falco rusticolus. The sequence continues at coordinate 121,842,609 of NC_051187.1, forward strand.
GCACAAAATTTGCAGCTGTTAATGTAATAGAACAAGTGTCTCATGCTGCTTTAGTTCACATGATAGTGAGGGGTACCTTGCCCCCTCTTCAGCCACGTGCACTGAGTATGACAACTTAGCGCAGCAGTATCGCACAACTGTGACAACTTAAAGCACAGTATACTGTGGTTCTGTGAATTATTTTCAGTGCCCTTGTGAATCCTTCCTGTCCCTTCTAGATTTTTATCTTTTACATTTCTATACATGGTGGAGGAAAAGGAGCCTGACTGAAGCCAATGGCAGAACTCAGAGTTAGCTTTGTGTGAGGAACAGGTGCTGAACTGCCCATTCTGGAATTTCATCCTTTTGTTGCGCTGCAGAAAGTGACTCAGATCAATGAACTGGGAAGGTACCCAGCAGACTTTTTCACGGACTCTGTTCTAGTGCCTACTCAAGTAGCTTGCCCTGAATGGGGAGGGTTTCACTGGAGGAGACACTTGCACTCCTCTCCTCCTCCCATTCACCCTGTTCTCAAAAATAAGAGCTGGGAAGGGCTCAGTCTCTTCCAGGAGACTTGGTTTCCTAAAGCACCAAAAAGGAGGCCATGCGGTGATTCAGGTTGCCTTGCGTGAAAGGACCCATCCCTCAAGGCACCCGAGTCCAAGTGGTCATCAGTGTGAGTGCGCACTGACGGGCACTTGGTGCAGAGGGGGAGGCTTCTGCCACAACTGTGCTGAATGTTCCCTACAGACCGACCTGAGCAGCTCTGGGGGGAGGGGAAGGCAGGTGGCTGTGAGCCTCATCTTGGGCATCCCTTTTCCCCTTCATGCTGACAGAGAGGCTGGGTTCTTACCTGGCATTTGCAAATTCCCCTCAGGTGGCTGCAATTCGGATGCTGCAACATGTGCATCCAGCTGAGATCCTTCCTTCTGCGTCATCAGCGAAGCCTGGTTTTCAGTTTGAGTGTTTGTGCCAGCCAGATACTGTACAAAAAGGAAAGTGGAACTGCGGTGTGTATTTGGCAAGCACCTAAATGTCAAATCATTGTTAAGGGTGATAGCTTCTTGGGAGATAGTATTGCAAATGACTTCCAATGAAAACTGTTTGTAAATGAAGATGTACTGGGCTTTGAATAAAATACGAAATAGTTCAAGAGAAAAAAATTACAAGTTGTAATCCGAAATAAGCCAATTGCATGGCAATTTTTAACTAACCTTTTCTGTTATCTCCCCTGTGCAACTTTTAAGTTCTTTACCATTTCTTGGTACCACAGTACAGCCAGTCCCACAGTACAGCAAATCTTCTGTTGGCTTTAGAGAAGAAACCAAAACAAAATGTTACTCTCTAGTGTGCAAAGATGTTTCCAGTAATCTGAGCTGGTGACTTGAGGCACTGGACAGTTGTGCTTTCTTATCACACCACAGTGAAAAGTGGATAAAGGCAGCACTTCTGTGCAGTTAGACCCGTGCCAGACGCACGTAAAGCTGCAGGCTGCCCAGGCACGTGTGATTGCAAAAGACTAGCAGAAGCTTGCATTGCTTGAGGTGCTCATGCAGTTAACTGGCAACTAGTGCTATGCTCTCTCTTCACTAGGTGTGGGTTTGTTTCAGAGCAATAAGCACAGAGTCAACTTCTGACACTGCAGAAAAATAATGGCTTCTTCTCAGGTAAGCCTAATCTTGGTATTTAAAAGAGGATGTGGGGAAAGCAACAAAAGAAACCCTTTGTGTACTTTCGTGTGCCAAGAGTCTTACTAACAGAGCCCAAATATTTCAATAAATGCATGTGGCATTTAATATTAAAATATTCAATTTGGCCATTTACAGTCTTGAAGAATAACTGCCATGTCCTGCAAACTGCCTGGTGAAGTCACACCACATGTTTGAAATGTTAAGTATTAATTCCTTGGAAACCTCAGTGAGTTCATATAAATCAAATATTGTCACACTACATCTGCTTTTAAATATGCCAGGATAGCGTAAATGGATGTTGAGAAAAACTCAGGCAGTGGAACCTGCTCTGGGCTAGAAATCGCCGTTGCCACATTTGACACATGGAAATGCTGGCAGCACACATTTTTCTGACACGGGTTAAATCTTTCTATGACTCCAACAAAAACTCTACAGTACCATACTACTTAAATCGATTCCATGCGCTGGCTGGTACTTTTGGCAATCTTTGCAAGCACATCGGTACGATGTATTGCCTTTTAAGTAGCACATTTGCAGGCATCCATTTTCCCAAAACGTCAGTGTTAAAGCCAAATTGGAACCGTTGAGACTGAGCCAAGTACTGTTGCCAGTGGCCCTCCTGCTCGCTCAGAACCTGTTCTCCCTGCTATATTTGTTTCAAAATGACTTTTGTTTCCTCACACAGATAGTAACAAACGAAGATGAGAAAAACGCTGGTTCTGAGATGCTTGACAACAGAAGCTTTGTTTGAAAACCTAGTTACATATGCTAACAGAAACTAGCTGCAGCAGTCTGACACGTTTTACAAAAATCAGGCAGGGAGAGCAAACAATCAGATAGTTAGGTGTGTTCTTCAGACATCCTTCAACACGAGTGACCGGGCAGGAGCAACCCACGTGCCTCCTGGTGCAGGGGAGCAAACAAACTGCTTGGTCCGTGGGCTGGGATGATCCCTAATGCTTGAGGAAATAAACCTGCAATGCTTTAACGCTAGCTGGCAACTAAGTACCACACAGCGGCTCACTCACTCCCCCGATCCCCAGAGGGATGGGGAGGAGAACTGGGGAACACTAATGGGTTCAGATAAGAACAATTCAATAACTGAAATAAAATAATAACAACAACAATAACAATAATAAACAACAATTATAATGAAACGGAGGGAGAAGGGGAGAGGAATAAAATCCAAAGGGAAGGGAGAAAAGAAACCAAGCGATGCACAAGACAGTTGCTCATCACCCACTGACCGATGCCCAGCCAGCCCCCCAGCAGCAACCAGCTGTCCCCAGCCAACGCCCCCCTCGTTTATACACTCAGCATCACCTTCTGTGGTATGGAACATCCCTTTGGCCAGCTGTCAGGTCAGATGTACCAGCTGTGTCCCCTCCCAGTCTCTTGTGCCCCCCCCAGCCCTCTCGCTGGCAGGGCCTGAGAAACCAAAAAGTCCTTGACTTGGTATAAACATCACCCAGCAACAACTAAAAACATCAGTGTGTTATCAGCCTTGTTCTCCCACCAAATCCAAACCACAGCGCTGCGCCAGCTACTGAGAAGAAAATTAACTCCATCCCGGCTGAATCCAGGACAAAACTCTGTGAGGATAATTCTGCAGAGATGGCTTCCTTTTTGTCATATATACCAATATAAGCGTAGCTGTGAGCGGACAGTCACCCCAACCAACAGGACTGTGTGCCGATGCCCAGGGTGAGCACGCAGACGCCCCTCTGAACCATTCTGTGAACAGAAGGCCAGGACTGCCCCTTCGCTACAGCCCGAAGTTTCTGTGCAAGCCTCTGCTGAGCAGGCATAAAATTCTGCTTTCAGTGGGCATTGCACACTCCGCTTAACTACAGGATGCACTCATAAATTTTTACATTAAGGAAAGATGTAAAAGTCTTTCCCTCTTATAAGGGAATAGAGAGCTGGTCTGAGAGCATTGCAGTCTCGCTAGAGGGCATCCAGTTACTAATGTGTAAGATGAGTGATGCTTATTTCCCTCCTCTGTGGCTTTTAATGACGATTGAAAGTAGGCTAACAAACACCATCCAGCTGGGGCTTGAAATATGCGGTTGGACACAATAACCTTTTTCTGAAAAAGGAACACAAGGCTTCTTATACAACTCAAGTGCAAATGCTATAATTATTAGTTGGTTGTTCAAAGCTAAACCTCCAAACCACACTTTCTGAAACTCCCACTCTGTATCAATTATTACAGACAGGCTCTCGGGGGAGCAGAGAACTGAACTTGCTTTTCACACAGTCCCCCTGAGCGCTCTGACCACTGCTCTGTAGAGTTTATTTCTCTTTGGGAATATTGCTATCAAATGGAACCACTTCAAGCAGACACATAAAGCCAGACCCGCTGCAGGATGCTTGTGGCCCTCCTTCGGGATGTGGGAAAGCTGGAATTGTGGCTTTGCTTCTAGTCAAGAGGAACAAGGATATGAGAATTAGACTCTTGGCCACAAGGTGAGTGTGTTGACCTTTAGGATACTGTCTGCATCGGGATGTGTCTTATTCCAGTGGCCTTGCGCGGTGGAGTGTGATCAATAAATACGTTTTCAGGCAACTGCCAGGGCAGAGATCAAAAGTACGATAGGTGGGCACCTGCCTTTGCTTAAAGGCAACTGAGAATATCAAGAGCTTGACAGCTGTCATCTACTGCTGGAAAAATACCGTGGGCCGGTGAGGAAGAGACATGGAGTTAGGGTGGAGCAAGACAGAGGACCTACAAAGTTCAATATTTCAAAACCTCATTTATATGTGCCCAAATTCCTTAAGCAGTACAGACAAAGAGGCTTAAAGTGATGATCCAAATCTCTCTGCTGAGTTGGGAGCCCAGCAGAGCTGGCCCGTGACAAACCCACTCCCGTGCAGTGCAGCGTAGCGTGTGTGAGCAGTGCATCCCAGGTCCCTACCTTCGAGAGCCTCAGCCCTTGCTGATTTCAGGGGTCCACTGGAGTGGAGCTGGAGACCCAAAACTATAGTTCTTGCCCTCTTTGGTGTTCTGACTACTGCTCATTCCTGAACTTGAAATTGCTCGAGTCAATTTTTTTTGCTTGTCCGAATTAGATTTGACGTAGGGATTGAGAACTAAGCGAAGCTGTCAAACCTGGGCCGCAGACGTGCTATATTCTGGGCACAGCTGTAACAGTTTGAGATGCATTTATCATTCACCCCACGCTGGATGCATGCATGTGCGTGCACACACGTACTGTATACCCACACACAGATCTTGCAATCTTATTATTGGAGTTTCATGTACTTCTGACGTGCAAAAAAGTACAAATGTGAGCATACGTTTAGAAGCTTCACTCGGGAAGAGCAGGGGTTTTGTTGTAACGTTTTAGTCCCAAACAGGGAATGGATCCGTCTACTGTAGAGTTGTGGAGCCAAAGCCTAGCTGTTATTTCCCTGGAGTGAAAATCCCACTGGGCCAGCAAGGGCTGTGGGAATTGGCCTGGGAAGCCTCTGTACCAGGTTCGGGGTCTGCAACAGACAGGTTGTTTTTTCAAAGGTATTTCCTTTGAAAGCTTCTGACTGCATCTAGAAATGCCATGAGTTTCACTATCAAAAGCACCCTCCCAACATTAAACAAAGAGAAAAAAAAAAAAGTTGTCCATGGGAAACAAATGCAACAGCTAACCTAGCCCATTTTCAATGATATTTCAAAGCACGCTCTCCTCAAAAATAGTTTAGCACAAACAAAAGCAGCAAAATTTACACATGCATGCTATTTATTGTCTAAAGTTCCTTCCTAGTATGGTTCCTTCTTCACTTGCCTCTGCTCAATACTCTTAACATAGAGAAAAGACACATACTTTCCTGTAAATTATTTCAGACTTCCAAACGAGAAGTACCATGAAAGATCTAAATATCAAGGGAAAACTGACTGCAAACATTGCAGATCTGATTTATAAACACTAGAAAGTATTTCACTACAAAAAAAAGCGTCATTTATACCGACTTCTAAAAACATGGTACCAGATCATTTCAATTTCAGTTTTTAAAGGTCTGTGTTCCCCATGTTAAAACAAAAGCTAAGGTGACTGATTCAGATGTTTTCTCTTTAGATAGCTTATGCCACGATCAGTCAAAGAAGAAATCTACAGATGCACGGTTTCCACATCTCTCTTGAATGCTTTGTTTCAATCAGTCCATACAATGTATTCAATTACGTGATGTCAAAGATGACTGCTGCAGAATAGCTCCTTTTGGAAAGGGAGATAGATAAATTTAGCAAAGTTTGTTTTTTAGATAAATTTAGCAAAGTTTGGGCTTTTGTTGTTTTTTTCCTACCAAGTTAACTAAATTATTATGGGACTCACATACTGATGAGGTCCAAAAAATGGGTCACAGAGAACTTATCATTTACATCTTAAAAAAAAATCCACCAAACCCAACATCTGGATTTCTTTTATTAATTCAATTTCAGATTTCTGGTGAGCCCTCTCTGCAACTCTGAGTAGGCAGGACTGGTGGTCCTGTTTAAATAAAATGTTAAAGCCCATAATTTTCAAAGCGTTTCTCCCTGTCACCATTGGTAAAGCTCTTTTTCAATTACTCAGTTCCTGATGGCTAATCAGTTACACAAGGAAACAGAAACCAGCTTTGTTTAAAACCACCAAATGAGCACAGTAAGTGAACAAAGATTATTTTTCAAATATTTTTTCAGTTGTAGTAGTCTCATCTGTTACTTGTGGAACAACAGGTACACTTTGCAAAAACAGAAGATTTTTTTCTAGATGAAAAACTCCATGTCAGTGAAGGTACAGGCCACCTAGAGCAGACCTATGGTTTTGTAAATAACAGGTAAAACAGGTGGCAAAACGACAATTATTTTCTCTTAGCAGAAAACTACCCTAGTTGAGATTAGTGTTTGGTAACCATATTCCTTACGTGGCCATTTTTCAGCTTCTTCCTTCATATCAGGAACAAATAAAGTGCTCAACAAAATGGCCGAGAGGTTTGAATATCATATCTGTTCGTGCTGCAAAATAAATAAATATTCTTTGTCGAATCCTGATAAACTGCCTGGGTGAAGTAAATGCTTAGGATCCTTCTGCAGAAAACAATTTTATTATTGCTTACAGTATTAAAAATAGTAATATTACAAATCCAAAAGAAGATATATTTGAAAATGCTTATGTATCAAAATTAAAGAAGCTTTTTCCCAGAAATGAAAGTTTTTAGGAGGGTGGTGGGAAGAAACCAGTATTCTTATGCTTCCTAGTACCAAAGCAAGGTGCAATAGATGTATTCAGCAGGATACCATTTATTATGTGGGGATTTTTGCACAAAGAGTCAGAATTCTCCTGACTATCAAATGCCATGCAATACTATGACTCACCGAGTCAAGATATAGGATGGTTCAATCCTGACCACCTCCTGCTCAGCATCATCTATTCCCGTTGTCTTCAGCAGGACTAAGCGGTGCTTAGCACTTTTGCAGAATTGGGCCCTAGACAATGAAGGCTTTAGGTACGGGCTTCCTATTTCCTGCGGTGGATTTGCGTAGGTGGCCTTGTTACCAGAAATCCATACTCCTACACAGCAATTTCTGACTGTGTTTCTGCAGAAATGACTGTGATGAAAGGAATGAAATACTTTTAAAATAAAAATCATGTGCTCGTTTCTCCAAACCAGTTAGGGTATCTCCTGCTGGCGAAATTAGTTTGTTTGCCTCTGGTGTTTTTTTTGTAAATAACAGGTAAAACAGGTGGCAAAACGACAATTATTTTCTCTTAGCAGAAAACTACCCTAGTTGAGATTAGTGTTTGGTAACAATATTCCTTACGTGGCCATTTTTCAGCTTCCTCCTTCATATTAGGAACAAATACAGTGTTCAACAAAATGTAGAGAGACAACTCTACAGTGCACGGATCCATTCCCTGTTTGGGACTAAAATATTACAGCAAATCCCCTGCTCTTCCCAAGTGAAGCTTCTAAACGTATGCTCACATTTGTACTTTTTGCATGTCAGAAGTACATGAAACTCCAACAATGGTATGATTGCAAGATCTGTGTGTGGGTATACAGTATGTGTGTGCACGCACACGCATGCATCCAGCATGGGGTGAATGGTAAATGCATGTCCAACTGTTACAAAGAAACCCACATTTCTTTTTTTTCTTTTTTTTTTTTATAAAATACAAAGAGCAGGGTGGAAAAGCAAAAGGATGAAGGTTTGCAAAGGCACAGTGGCTCAGGCTGCTGCACAGCCGGAGAGGGGGAAGCCCGTCTGTACTGTCCCCTGCCCATTGCCAGCAGCTGAGTCACTGGCCCAGCCTGCAGAGCTTCTCGCTGCCTTTCGCAGCCGTCCCCTGCCCCGCAGCCAGGAAAATCCCACGTCCTCCCAGGAGGTGTAGGAAACGCAGCTACAGCCTCGGGATTCGTGGCCACCAAAAACAAAGGGGACACTGTGGTGTGGGTGGTGTCCGCAGGCTCAGGGCCAGCTCCCGGGCCCTGGCTGGTGGCCTGCTGGCTCCCAGGGCACAAGTTGTTGTGCATGGAGCCTGCGGCCAGCGTTGCCCCGCATGCCCGCCCACAGCCCCCCTGGTGTGCCAACCCCAGTGCCTTCAGGTACATGACCAGTGCTACCTCCCGTCATGGGGATCAGCCAGGGCCACCAGGAAACCGCCTCTCCTGTCCCACCTCACCTTGTCTCCCTGCTCTTTGGCGAGGGGAGGTCACACCAAGCCCTTAGTCTTCCCCGCGGGAGCCCAGGCTGTGCGCCTTCGAGCGCAGGGGCTTACTGAAGTCACTAGTCTTGCTGTGCTGTTGTGCCAGCCTAGACCTGCTGGGCTCCACTGAAGGTCACCAGAGGTTCTCCTCTCGCTTCCCACCCACCCTGGCTCACTCAGCTGTTCTCCACGAGCAGACAGTTGCAGAGGCGGGTGCAAGCAGCCAGGGCTGCTGCAATCTCTGCAGTCTGCCAATACAGGTTGAATACTGCCAGTGCTGCTTCAGATGACAACTCTGCAAGCACACTGCTGGGAAAGCAACTGACAACGCTGCTCACAGATCCATGTTGTTTCCTCCTACGAGTTCCCTGTGGCACTTGCCAAGCTCATGTTGATGGTGGTGTTATTCTGAGAACACCGTGAGCATCTCGGGTGAGGCAGCCAGAGCCTGGCTCTCCAGCCTAAGGTTGGGTATTGCTTTTGGGAAAGAAAACACGGGGCAGACTGACAGGGGTTTGCCCAGCTGTCTGGGCAGTTGCTCCAGACAAAAGCTCTTTTGAGAAGCTGCTCTTTCAGAGTCGACAAGAGACCTGTCATCCCCAAATGTGTGCTCACACACAGAGGTGTCAGCAGAGCTGGCACCAGGAGGGATTGCCTTAGGAAAGCAACCAAACAGCCTCTGTTGGTCCTGTGCAGCACAAGCCTTCCCACCCCAAGTCTGCAATGGCTTATAAGCCTCTGAGCTGGCATCAGTTCCCCAGCCAAAGCCCACAGCCCTAAGGCAATCCCTACTTTGCTAGTGCCGTGCTTCCTTGGAGGCTCGTCCTCCTCCTCCTCCTCCTCATGCCTCCTTAGCAAAGCTGCTGCCCCTGCGCCTCCAGCACTGTCCTCCCATTCTGTTTAGCCACCTGAACTTCTTCCAGGAAGGTTAAGAAGCCAGACCACGCAGGAAACAGAGGAGAGAAAAATTCTCCTGACATCCATTGCCTGTCACATTTGTTCCATGCTCATATTGACTAAAAGAGGAAAGCACAGACAGGGGAAAATAGCTGCATGTCAAAGGAAAAACAAACCAGCCTTTCCTCACTCTGTCTCAGCATGAATTCATTTCCTGGACCAAGTGCCTTTGACCCGGCCTGATGGGCAGACAAGAGAGCCTGCCTTTGTAATCTACACCAACAAGGGAGAAACAAGGCCCAGCAAATACTTTGCCATGACCGGGTCACCAGTGGGATGTTTTAACACTTGGTGCTCAACGGCAACATTTTCTTCTGGGAAGTTGTACAGGGGTTGACTCCACCACTGGCCTCGCTCAGGGAGGAGCTGGTTACACCACAGGTTCCCCCAGTGCTGGGTTCATCATACCCCCTACCAGGCAAACTATTCTTCGGGTGAATTTCCTTTTACGCATGGGAGTTAGAATGAATTTATATCAACAAACAGTGTGTGACCTGCTGGCTCATTGTCCTGGAGTTCAAAAGTTTAAGGTGGTTTTGGAATACCACCTGAAAATGTAAAGGTGGCAGATGAGTTCCTTTTAACCTACAAAATAATTTGTTTTTAAGAGTGAGCACTGATTCAAACTGAATCTAGGTATTTAATGGAAAACGGAGTCTAGGACAGTAATTTTTGTGGCATTGTTGCCATCCTGAAACTTTCGTAGTTCAAAAGGTGGTATAGGTCTTTGACAAAAATGAAATAGTTTGACACTTATTTCAGCAGTTTCCATTGAGAAATTGGCTTGTTCAAGGCACCATCTCTTTAAAAACATTACAACTTCAGTAGATTTTACCTGATAAAGCACACTGATTTCCTAGCAATAACCACTATTTATTATTTGCATATGAGTTTTTTAGGGACTATCCAAACAGAACAGTAATAGCCCCATGCCCTAGATAGCTTTCAACGTCAGTGGAAGGCGGGTGGTAACAGACAGATGATACACAAGGCAGTATTGGCTAGAAATCCAAGGAACGTCCAAGAACTATCCTTCTGTTAGTCATTTCTTAGAAAAGGAGCATTTCCCAAAGCCATCTGAGGACTGAAATTGGGATGCTTTGGAAATACCAAGCAACATGCACTCTTAAATACGTAACAGGTGGGTGGTAGAGCCTGGGAGCAGTAAGGTCAGTAAGAGGCAGGAGGGAACGTACCGACAGTGAGTGGGAGATGATCAAGAGGCTCAGAGTACACCACAGCTGGCCTTGAATGAGCAGGCATTTTACTTGCATCTAATACAGGAGAGAGGTATCACAGAAATTATTTAAACAGCAAGGTAGGCTTGGGAAATTGGCTTTGCAGTAGCTGGCAACGACTGTGTGAAAGCCAAGAAGAATCCTGCAGTAACAGAGATACAGGAAGAAAGTTGAGCTCTGTGAATAAAACCTTTACATTACTGAATACATACATCCAGATTTAAACATGATCTGGACACAGAGCAGTCCCCAACTTGAGCAAAGGTGCTGTCCAAGTTGCAAGTCTGAGTGAGAAGCAAGATGCTGGGGCTTTAATAATCAAACTGCAAGCGCAGCCAGCTCAGCCAGCTCTCAGTTGCCTGTGGGTGCCTAAGGCGTGTTGCAGGTTAGCCATGCTGCAGGTTTGGATGCACTGGGGGTGTCCCAGAGCAGAGCCAGCAGATTCAGGCATGGGCAAAGCAAGCTGTATGGCTCTCCAGGTCTGCAGAGGTCCAATTGTGGTTTCCACGCTTTTGGGCAGGGCTGCTCCTAGATTACCGACTTGCAGATTAGTTGCTATGATGTAAAAAACCCACATTTGGGTGCTTTTGCCTGGGCTGCTCAGAGTTTCGGGTTCCTGGAGGACTCAGGGAAAGTACATCTGGTACGACAAGGCTTGATGGACACCCAGGTGATCTGTATGGAGATACCCAGGTGGCTGCCCTGAAGCCAACACACCAGGCAGGAGGAAGCCGAACCAGGTGTGATCTGTTTTGCTTTACCTCTCTGCAGACTAGCAGAGATGGCCATACACTGCACTCTCTGACATACCCCCTGCTATTTGCTTTTGTCACCACAAAGACCTCCCCAGTCCCTTCTTTACCTGTGGACTGCCACACAAACATCAGACTAGGGATAAATGCTAAGACATGCAAGAATTTGGGGTGGCTGTCATGTCAGGGACTGGAGGTGCCCTCTTACTGCCTTGTGCTGGGTCACGTACTCCACCATGCTTCCTGTGCCTCCCTGGGTTCAGCGGTGGGGAGCCGTCAGTAACCACAGTGCTGTGTGATAACGCAACACACCATGCCACGCTCATGAGAACGGCAAGATCCTTTTCTAAGCGTGGCAGCCGAGCAGGTGGGACAGGAAGGGCATGAGTTGCCTCCTCTGCCTTGGGAAGCCCATGCAGCCTCCAGCAAGGAGCTGGAAAGAAGCGTGGACAGCTGCAACAGCAATTAATATAAAATATACTAGAGCACCTTGGGGAAAAAAATTACAGCAAACTGCAGAGAAGTAGCACATCAGCCAGTTGTGCCCTTTGCAAGGCAGAAAGGGTTGGGGGGGGACATGGCACACATGAAATGGGGTTGCTGATTCCTCCTCACTCCTCAGGCACGGTCACTTTGCTCACCCAACTGTTAAACTGTGACGGTGGACACATATCCCTGAACAGATGCACACTAACGTACCGCCAGCTTTGCTGTTGCTTTGGCAGAGCTCTTCCCCAGTACCAGCTTACTCCTACTGTCTCTCTGCTAGCCTGCTGCCATACACACACCTCAAACTTTCCTCATTGCCTTTGGCAAAATGCTCTTTAATAATCATTCCTGCTTCCCAAAGCCATGCAATTCATCGGCCTCACTGCCGGTGCTGCTCACCTCTCACTTGGTGCTTGCTGTCCCAGCCAAAGCCTACTCCCGAAGCCAGCAGCTCCTCTGCCTGTTCCCATCGCTGCACGTCGCTGACCCTCAGTGAGACTGGCTCTTTTTTGACCTCATTCTGCACCTCCTCCTGCACCGCCAGCTGCTTCTTATCACCTCTGCTGCACATGGATTTCCACCAATTTCAAGAACCATGTTATCCTTGTAAAGTAATATAAACTCTCAGAACAACACATATGTGTGTCATCTGGGTCCTTTACGATGGCAAGATGACCAGATATAACTACTACTGAACTGACGTTAGAGACCCCTGAGGTTGTTTCAATACTTCAACCAACTACTTGAGGCAACTTGGTTTCACTTTGATCAGCACAACCTGTGCACAAGGGGGCAAAACACACTGTTTGCAGCTGCCTGCAGGGCAAGCTGTACAGAAGGAAAAGCTGCAGCTGATTCACAGAATCAGAGCATCATTCAGGTTGAAAAAGACCTTTAAGATCATCAAGTCCAGCTGTCAACACAGCGCTGCCAAGCCCACCACTACACCATGTCCCTAAGTGCCACATCTATGCTTTTTTTAAACACTTCCAGGAATGGTGACTGAACTACCTCCCTGGACAGCCTGTTCAGGTGCCTGACCACCCTCTCAGTGAAAAAGTTTTTCCTCATATCCGACCTAAACCACCCCTGGTGCAACTTGAGGCTGTTTCCTCTTGTCCTGTCACTTGTTATCTGGGAGAAGAGACCGACCCCCACCTGCCCACAGCATCCTTTCAGGTAGTTGTAGAGAGCAGTAAGGCGTTCCCGGACTCTCTTCTTCTCCAGGCTGAACACTCCCAGTTCCCTCAGCTGCTCCTCATGAGACTTGTAAATTCTGAGCACGTCCCCCCTGGATTGCTGAAGAAAAGGATAAGCACTCGATGGGAAACTCCGCATAGGAGAGTGCAAGGCACCCTCACCTAACACCCAGCCATGGCCACATGGGCAGTCACACAAAGACAGGTCGCCTGGGGCAGTCCTGACCCGAGCAAGGCAGGATCCACAGCAGGACAACCATTTCACGCACCACAAGAGTGTCTGCGTGACCCTGGGGGACTATGATCTCGAGACAGGTAATGCAGTTAATCTGAATTTCTGCCAAAACCATCTGTGGTTTTCAGTTTCCCCTTTCCTTATACACTTACTCTGCAGGAAGAGGGGAATTATATACATGTCTAACCTTCATCTTTATGTTTAAGCAAACATATGTTTGCATAATTATATGCAAAAATGATAAAAGCAGGCATCAGTCACCAGAAGCAGACCTTTCAAAGTGCCAGGTTCTCTGTATACCTATATATAGATATATGTGTGTCAGTAGAACATCACTTTTACCACCACAAGCACACCAGGCTCCTGCTAACTGTTCGTACCTGTCCTTCCCCTTCTCTACCAGTTGTTTTTAATGAAAATGGATACCCTTGTTCCTTGGAGTCCATACTCTTACAACACAGTATTTATCTCAAGGTGTACTTCCACACGTTCCCCTCATCCAAAACTGCCTAAAGGGTGAAGTCACAAGGCATGGCTGTGGGGCAGCAGCAGTCACAAAACATCTACAGGATTTAGAAGCACAAGTTCTTGCCCTCAGTCTGACTTCCAATGGTAAATATCTCTGACTGTTTTTTCAGATTTCTTTTTTGAAGGTTGAAAATTGAATTCTAAAGGAGATCTGGATGAATTTTTACCTTTAGCTGAAGAATAACACAACAGAGGATCATTTCAAGTGACAAACGAGAGGCGCACACCACAGAGCGATGGGCAAAGTTCCTCCAAGGCTTCGAGCGAAAGGAGGGAAAACTGCCGTGGTCAATTGATTCAGATCTGAATCCAAACCCCTTCCAACACCCCAAACTGATTGGCACAAATGTACAAACCATCTTTAAACACAGGATGTGCTGCACAATTTGGTCACAGGTGGCTGCTTGTTTTATGTGGCTGTGGAAGTGCCTCCGAGGGAATATTTTTGGCAGATATTGACCTACTTTAACTAGATGACCGACGTCTTCCTCCCTCCTCCCTGCTTTGTGTAAGGCCCTCTCCTCCAGCAACGCTTCGCTGGCCAGCCCCGGGGGGAGCTCCCAGCCCTCTCTCGGGGCAAGGACCAGGACTGAAATCCTTGTTATAGCTTCTCCCAAGATGATTTTATGTAATTCCCCACTTCCCCAGCTGGCCCTAGCTCTGCTTCTCTTGGACAACTTACAGACCTGCGAAGGGCTCATCCTCTGTCTGGAAGCAAAGAGGTCCCCAACTGAGACCTCCCTCTGCCAGCCTGGTAGAGGAAAACTGCTTTCCCCTCTCCAGTGAGGGACATTGCCCTCTCCTACCTTACGAGCCAGGTGAAAACCAGGCTCAGCGGAGTTCACCTGGGTGTAACTCGTTTAGGATCTCTCCAGGCTCAGAGCAGAGGGTTGATCTATCCCAACTGCAAAATTACGAATGGCCAACATATTATTTGCCCACCTCAGCCCAGAGATTTGTGAATCAGTCACAAACCAGTACTGGTTTCTGTAAATAACTTGCAACACTCTTTTTTTTTCCCCACCAGAAGCCCTTTTCCTGGGAATAGGTTACAAACAGTTCACGTCAATTGCTCAGTCCTTGCACTTACAACGGGTAGTGCCGGTTGGTTACGCCACACTCTATCATTTCTTACTCTTCAGCTGAGTGACAAGCTTTCTGGTCAGAAGACCAAAACACCAAATGGGAGCTAACAAATACTCCAGCCTCCATGGCTTCAGAGGTGTGATAATTTAGGTTAAAATTCAGATATGCACAAGTCAAGGCACAGGGAAATAACGTTTTTCTGAAACTAGCAGCAGCCATACGACTTCAGGGATTGGCTTTTGATCTGGCAGCAAGCAGAGGTATGGTACTGTTCAACTCATTTCTTGAACATCTCCAACGACACGCACACTTTATACATTTATAATAAGCTGACAGCCTCAGTCACACAGTAAAGGGTTTATCTTCACATATTAAAAGAAAGCAACAGGGAGCAGGCTTTTAGTTAGAGTGGTGTTAAAGACTGAGGACAAGACTACACACAGTCCTCCGATCTGCTAGCTCAGACTAGCAACGGGCACATGTGTGGGAAGTTTTTCAGTTGTCAAGATTTCCATTTGATCTTTTAAACGCCACGAGGCACGCAGCCTCGGTCCTTTTGCAGCCCAAGGGCTGATGTTAGTGACTCAGCAGCTCATCGGATACCCAGTAAAGTCTGCAGGCATAAAGGACAATGTGGTTTTCAGTGATAATTTTCCATCAATGCTCTTCCTTTGTAATTTAAGTCAATCTCTTACTATTAATGATCAAAAGATGGAAGCCCTTGATAATTTCAACAGACCAGACAAGGTATGATAATTACAATATGAAAATCACTGTGCTAAACCAAAGCATATCACGCCATCTTATGCCCTTCCTCTATTAGCTTTTAAAAAGTTTTCTCAATGCTTTTTTAATGAACATGTGCTGATATTTAATGGCTGATAAACAATGATTTGTAGAACTGTTTATGAATAGCCGATTTATTTATACCACATCATAGCACTTGCTGTCAAATACAACTTTCACAGCATAACTGAGAAGGCAGTAGATGAGGAAAACCAGGATCCTGTTGGTACTACGCAGCTTGCACCACTTGCACAATTTGGTCACAGGTGGCTGTTTGTTTTATGTGGCTGTGGAAATGCATCTGAGGGATTATTTTTGGCAGATACTGATCTACTTCAACCGAAGTCTTGTAAGTGGTTCAGAAATGGTTTTGAACATAGAAAACCTGTGAAACTGTTTCAAGCACCTCCTCTTCATCCCTATCTCTTAAAAGCAAGATTTGCTTTGGTACAAAAATATGGGAAGATGGAGGAAAACAGAGATTAGTAATGAGAGACCAATGCGGAAAAAAATTTAAGACCACAGGCATATGCCACAACTCTGCCTGTGCTTGTGCTGTGAATGAGGTTAGTCCTTCCTCATCAGATGGCTTGTAAAGAAAAATCCAGACACAGAGCAGAACAGCTTCAATGTGAGCAGAATCTGTCTGGTTCCTTACAAAGGCATTTCAAGAGCAACTCTGGATGATGTATCTGGAGGTTTTGTTTTGCAATGGCTGAAAGCCATGAACGCACAATTCTTCCCACCTTCAAAGAGGACAACCCTTGTTTCAGAGCTCCCAGACCTAGGAGGACTCCGAGGTCAGCACAATGTCCCCAGTTTTACTTTAGCCAGTTCAAAGGACCCAAAAATGAAATCACTAAGACTCTTTGACAGGAACGGCAGAAGCTGAACAGTATAATTAAAAATGGGGGAGAGCTGAGAGAAGCTCTTGAGATGTTGGAACTGGCCCTGTAAAGAGCAGGGGTGAAAAAGCATCAGATTTCAATAATAGACTTCCCACTTCGACAGATCTCATTATGCTATGATTTAATATTACAGGTTTCACATGAGCAAACATCATTTCACTAGAACCTTAAGCAAATCTCTCTCTGAATCCAAGAGTGACATGACTAATTAATCTCCTGTCTTCAACAGACTCAATAGCTCTCTGAAAGCACAGAAAACGGCCAGGAAAGGGCAGTACACTTGCAAAGCCAAACTTGCATGGTTAAGAGCAACATCTAGGTTGACTTTTTCAACCTTAATTCAGTCTGTTGCTGAGTTCCATTCTTATTTTTTAATTACATGACCTTGCAGATTTTTCCATAGGATTCTTCCTACTGACAAAAAATTACTGAACGTATGATCTTTCTCATTCTTTGCATTATTTTGTGCACCACATAAATCCAGCATAAGTTCCTGTAGAAAACATCCACTCCTGCTGTACTCCTCCAAACCTTCTCACTCCTTATATACTTGAACATATTTACTTTCAAACAGCTGAAGAGCAACGGTGCACTGTTTCCCTATTTTAAAAGCCAGAGAAAAAATATATTTAGTATTTTGTTCCAACACTTAGCACAAGGCACAGCTTTCTGACAGCTGCTAGTACTCATCTTCTCATCAAGGCCCCGGGTGTTCTGAGCTGGGCACCTGGAGAATGCACAAATTCTGGCTCTGCATTGCAAAAATCTGTCTTTTCAGCTTGCTAAACATCTGATACAGTCTGTGAGAAGAAGAGTAGAAGCTTGTGCAGGCACAATGGCTTCTATAAATGCCTTGCTAGAGGAGGTCAGTGGAGGATGATCAAATCAGGGGCAGGATGATGAGGGGTGTAAGGGAACACAGCCTGGCTTCAGGTTTGGTGACGAAGGGAGCAGGTGAAAGCCCCACATCATCAAACTAACCTGACAGATATCCCCTACCCAGAGGCCAAAAAATTAACACCTTATTGTCTTATGCACACATGTAGATAAAAGTATTGAGTGTCATGTAGATTGAAAAAAACCCCAAACAAACACAAAACCCTCTTTTTGAGGGAGTCTGACTCATGATTTTTCAAGCTTCTGGGGACTTGTAAAGGCTTTTCTCAAAGTGCAAGATATAGGCACAGAATTAAAAAGCAAAGGTGGGTGGAAAGGACATAAACACTCCTGCATTATGCAGAAAGGAGCTGTAAGGTTGTCAGGGCATTTCTCAAGTAGGATTTTGAACCCTGAGCAAGCCTTTACCAGCACTTCTTTTGGGGCAAGGTAAAAGTTGTTTTGTTTATTTTATTTACTGCACACCCCCCCTCAGATATCAGGCAGACGCCTGCTCTCTGTGACCAGACTATGGGATATGGGCAGCCCCAGCACTGGTATCTCTGTCCCTTGAGCTTGTGCCTGACTTGAAAGCACAAAGGTTTTTCATCTTCTGCATGGACCTACCTTGGGAGGGACAGATGCACTGGCTCTGCCTTGACATGCCACCCATGCTCTGCAGCGCAGATGCCTCCTGTCCTCTTCTGGTCCCACCACCCCAGAGCCCTGCCAGCTCCCTTGCTTGTCCAGGTCCCCCTTGCCTAACGCAACCACGCCTGCCCTCCAGCCTTCTCCCTCTCAGGATCTCTATTCCTCTACCACCACCACTTTCTTTGTTAGGGAAATGAAATAAAAGGTTATTATGGGGATATTAGAAGAAAGTCTTAATCACAATTCTGAAGCCACAGCTGGCTTCCCTGGATCAGGCAGGGCTCGTTGGCCATCCTACCTTCAGCCACAGCATCCTCAGGGCAAGGCGCGTTGGGAAATTTCACTGTCAGGCTCTAGAAAGGCACACCCCACCCCCCCACCCCACCCCCCACCCCCCCCAAGATGCTCTGGATTTGTTACTTGGCTACATTTGAGGAAGATGGTTTTGTGACACTAGTATGGGTGACACTGTCCCTTTCTTGCAGACAAACATAAGAATCTTGTTCCAGAGGTTGGAACTGTTAGAGGCTCCCAGTGAAAGAGCTGTAATGATTAAAAAATATATATTTTTTATTTTTCTTCCTTAGTCTCAGCAATGGACCAATTACTGGAAGTGAAGTTAATAACAGTAATAAGCACTCTGCTGCCTGACATAAAAACTTCCACCAGTGTGAACTGCACTGTGCTGGGCAGAAGTAACTGTGAGCATTTCAACATGCACTCCACGTACAATCCACACTTCAGAGCAACACACCAAAAAAACCCACCCCACTCTTCTTCCCCACAAAAGCAAACCCCTTCCTTTTTTGTTTAGAATAGATCACTCCAAAACAGGCATAAGGCTTTGAGGAAAAATATTCCCTGAGGATAATGCCAAGTTTTCTCAGCAGGTCTTTGACTATTAACTCATTTTCATTTCGTACGATATTAACTCTTGGCTGCACATCTTCCATTTCATGCAAATTTTGGGAATTTTGAAGCCCAACATCACAAATTTGAATTTAGAGAAATCAAGCACAATCTATTGAAGCGCTAAAGTATCTGATTTGTAGCCGGAGACTTCAGAGTTTCTATCTTATTATACTGATATTGCTTATTTTCTTTCTAGATCATCTTTTTCAGTGTCATCTCATGCATTCCTTTTAGTAATCTTTGCCTTGAGAAAGCAAGTATCTTCTGGTTTCTGCAAAACTTCATTCCAGTAATATGTACGCTTATGACCTGTGGATGTTTTTAATCTTAAATAATCCTTAACAATTATGTTCCTATCCCAATGAATACATTGCTCCTTTCTAGACAGTTGCTTTGGCAAAGGTTGATTAAATACGTAGTAAACAAATGTTACTGTCAGTCTCAGTTCAATTCTGAGTAAGAGAAGCCCCCAGAAGCTAACATATGTACTAATACACAGGCGGAACCAGTGGTTAGGCTGATTTTTTTTTTTTTATTTTAAGAAGTCTCTTTGCAGACCTGCTTGCTTCCTATACCAAAAAAATGAAGAACTGCAGATATGGGCTTTTGTCTTCAAGCCATTTACAGAGGCAAAGGGTTTAATCATCATTTTTCCCTTGCACAGCTTTCAATACTGACATTTGCATTTTTATGGATGGATAATGTGAAGGGAGAATGCACACTGAAACGGTAAGACTAGAGAATAGTCTCTGTTTAGTTTTGGGAAGATGCTAGCTCTTGTTTAAGCTGCTGTTCCTGCTATGCGTTTCTAAGGGTAGAATCTGGATCTGCTGAGGAACAGATTTTCCTGAGTAATTCCATGTGCAGACAGGTGTATTCTGGATTAAGAGTGATGGGTCCCCATGTAGTTTATCCATTTTTATCTTTCTTGTGTAGGTTGGCAAAAGAGAGAAAGGTCTTGCACTGGTGATTACTTCTTCTAAATATTGAACTTCTAGGATGTATAGGGAGACTTTGCCTAGCATGGCAATTCTTTCTGCATGTTTCCAACAGGAAAAAATAGTTCATAGTCTCCTGTAAATCTTTCTTTTCCTACCTAATGTAACTTTGTCCATGTTAAATGTTAGACAGTGCTTTGCCTCTCACGTGCCCTTTCAGCAAACCATTTTCTCCTTCATTATTCAATCAGAAAAGGATTATGTCTGGGAAACTGCAAGGTGGTACCTAAAGATACAAATCCAGTTAAGGACCCCTTCCTAAGTCAACTTTGATCAACGCTTCAACGTATGGACCGAGTCCTATAACACCCCTCCACAACCAGGAATTTCAATGATACTACTTCTGGTAAGAGCTGTACCTTCTGCTCTTGCCTTCCCTTGGCTTACCTCTGAAAACATGAGTGTTCTTAATTGGAACTAACTAACTTAAAGTGAAATCCTAGTGGAGATTAAGCACGGTCTAGTTTTCCTGTTAGGCAGCACTCAGAACTTGGGTCTTTGGTGTGGCGTATTTATAAGAACAATTATAAAAAGCAAATGGTTGTATGGTATTCCTACGCTTCGTTGACTCCCAACTGATACAAATATGGGGCCAGATTTTGTGCAATGTGAAACAGTAGAAATATGCAGCCGAAATGTGTCTGACGTCCTTAGCTGCCCACACAGGTCCCCTGACTGTGCCAAGCACCTGGGACCTGCCGCTCCCAGACATTAAGCATTAATCCTGCCCCAAGCCTTTGCCCCCTGCTGCAACTAACACGAGGAAATCTGCTTGGGTTCTTCTCAAGTAAAGCTAAAATAAAGCCAAACAGATGATTCTGTGGCTGCAGATACGCTACAAGAAATCACTGAAAAACCCAAGGGCAACCCCAGTCGGCACTGTGGCTGTGGGCTGCAGCAGTCACTCACTACAAGAGCTGTGGTGTGCCATCAGTTCCCTCCGCTCTGCTGCCCTGCTGCAGCATATTCATCCTCCCCAGCTCTGCTCACCCTGGGAAACTTAACACTGCGAGCAAAACCATCCCGAGTCATCTCCAGCTGCTTTTGCGGCTCATCAATTGCCACCGGGCAACTCCACTACTGCTGAGAAAGAGCATCCTATGAAACGATAGTCGAAGCAAAGGCAAACGGCCATCCTTTATGTGCCTGACTGTTTCTGTGTGGTGGAGTACTCCCTAAAGGGCAAATTTTTCCATTTCGAAGAACAAGAATTCTGCTGTTCTTATTCTAGGTCACTTGTGGAACCACACAGATAACAGATCTCAACAAAATGTCACTAATGATAAAGTCCGGGGTTTTCAGAACTGTGTTTCTGAAGGCTGGCACTTTACTTCGGTGTCTAAATGGAGAGGGCAATTTTCACATGCACTTTCCAAGGCTTACTTTTGAAAGCACCGGCCTGAATGTTGCCATTGTATTTGGGATATTGAAAAGTTAAGCAGGCTGGTCTGGGTGCTGCACCAGGGAAAGGAAAAGTGCAGTGATCAATTTAAACACTGATTTGTTGAATAGGATGGGACCAGCCACACCACCCTGTATGCCACAAACATTGCTATTTTCTGCCTGACTTGGACCGTATAGGACTGAGTCACCTAATACTTAGCTGCCAGTGCAATGTAGCCAGCTCACAGGATGGGAACGTCAGCTTGGCTTTTATCCCAAAATACGTGTCTCTCCTCCCTGCTGCACTGAAATGTTTAGTTGCAGCTGAACAGCTTGCAAATAAGAAGGCCTAAACATGCACAACACACCACATGCAAAGGAAGATTTTGCAAAACGTAAGGCTGATCATTGGCTGCACTGTAGCTTCTGGAGCTTGGCACCTGGATGGTGTTATCCCACAATCTCCTCTGTGGTTCCAAAGCCATACCCAGGGGCAAAGAGCAGTTGCTATTTTCAGCAGCCAATCAGTAAAATAATTGCTTTTGGCTGAAAAAATTAGAAGTCATTGAGCCATAAGCAAAATATTGTTTTGTTTTTAAAGAACACTTTGTCTTCAAGGCCATTGAGTCCACCTCTGACCGTGCTGAGACGGTAGCCACGCACCTTGACATGCAGGGGGAAAAAATATAGACTTGTTTCCACTTTTCTCTGTTCTCACCTGAATGGCTGGATCAAGGTTAAACAACCGCAGACAGAAGGAAAAAAGATCACCGAACATAAGTGGAAATGTGAAATACGTCAAATGGTATTCTTTTTTTTTTTTTTTTTTTTTTTTTTTGGTAGTCAGAATGCTCAGGGGTTGTGGCCAATGAGGCAAGAGCAGACAGGCAGTCTGCAGAATGGGAGATTTCTGACGGTGAAGTCCTATTGGGGTTTTTTTGGGACAGTTACATCTAAGACACCAAAGGAATGGCTCAGAACTACTATCCCCACCTACAGTGTTTCTTTTCCTTTACATTTACGGTAACAATGTTTGGGCAAGAGTTTGTTTTTTTCAGTTCCCACTTACTATTCATTGTGAAACTTGGTAAGATTGGCCATGTTACTCCATGAGTATGTGGATAAAGACATTTTTCTTCAACAGCTTTTGCTGTATTTATGAGTCTATCCCATTGTTTGGGTCATTCCTTAGGGCATATAACATGGTTGGCATTGGTCTGGCAGAAACCTTCTGCTATCCCGCTCCTTTTTATTGCTGTGTGTATAAAACATAGGCAAATGTTTTGTGATACTTTGTCCAACCACCTAAACAACACTGAGTACCAAAACTAATTGCAGAAATTTTCATCATTGCTAGAGCAAGTGACTTAGGCATAATTTGGAGCAATGGACAGATCTATAAGAACAAATACTACAGTAAAACTCTGGGTAATATGAACAGCAGAAGGATGGCAAACGACAAAGGTGAAGTTACAAATTTAAGTACTCTACAATTTTTAGCAGAAGTAATTAGTCTGAAATCAAAGTTTCTGCCTTAAGCCTGATGATGTGTGCAAGGGAAAGGAATTCATTTGGTTGCACTGCAGCACAAGGTACCTCTCCAAACTGTACAGTGAGCGCTGCTATTCCTTTTATTAAGTAAAATTCTTTATTTTATGTTGTCTAGGCCTTAAATTCTCACAAATGTAAATTTGAATTAACTTCACATTCATTGACTTGAAGTAGATTTATTTGGTTCAGTTGAGAACTGCATAGGATATCTGAGTCTTAGTCTACTTAGTGAAACTTGACCTTCTACAACGGTTTCTACAAGGAAAAACCCCTCTTACGCCATTTCCAGTTGCAGAAATAATACTATTGACAAAGCCTTCAGGAAAAAAAACATTTGCAGTAGACAGACAATATCATTTTAAAGGCAATTTTGAATGAGAACCTTTGACATCTGTCAACTTTTTCAGTATCTGAGAATTACCTGCCTCTGGAAAACTCTCAGGTGGCTGAACACCGCTTTGGCAGACAAGTTTGTCTTTGCCCATGATTAAGGGCAAAGCTGCGAAACACCCGTCTATATACAGAGGAGCAAATTTTATCCTTGGAAATGCAAATCAGTGAGCAAACTGGTGTTAGAATAAACATGTACTGATATTTGTGTATGGGATTGCAAAATGTAAGGCAAAACAACAGAAGTGACAGAAGATCAGCCTACATTTTAATCTTTCACTTCATTAAAACAAGGTATCTTTAAGTCCCCTATTATGCTGCCTTGTTTGTAACAGTTCTTTTTAGTGCACTGCCCTGCCTTATCACCATTCGCGTGCTTAGTATCGTTGATGGTAGCTACAGCGTTCAGGTTTGGCCATATCATATTCATCAGTTGGTGTTAAAGGGGTACATTTCTAAGCAAAAGACACCTCCTGGGCACCCATACAAAGGAGGTCCTGTTTCGTGGCAAAGGGGAACATGTGGACAAGTTTGCACAGTGACATTTGTGCTTTGCAGACACCCTCAGTGAACAAATTGACTCTAGCATGTGCCCAGGTGCGAGTATCTGTGACCACAAACCCCAGCGGGGTTTCTGAAGGGGTGAGTCTTGACACTTGTATATAGAGAGTTGTGTGGTAATGCTTTCTGCATATTCCCAGGTTTCCTGTCACTGAGGAAAGGGGCACTAACGTGCATGTGAAAGGAACTGCTAGCAGCCTGGTAGAAACTGCAGTGCTTGTGTTGCTGTAGCTGTGCTGACCTACAGGTTTAAGTGAATCCAGGTTTGCAAAGGAAGCTGTATCTTGTCAGCCTGACCAAAACTGGGTGGAAGCCTCTGTTGGATGTACCTCTAGTTCTTTGCAGGCTGAATAATTATTGCTCCTCGTGTTGGTTTTGAACTCCCCGCACCTCCAATCTAACAGTGAATTCCCCAGAACAAAGCACACTCGTTTTCTCTGTATGGCAAAACTATACACCACTTTTGCTGCCCTACGGTGTAGTAAATACATCTAAAAATCTGATGTTTGAGCTTGTCTTAGCATCTTCTTTCTGGGCTCTGTTGTTCTCTGCTAAGTAGGCACACTATCATCTAACAGTGTTTTGAAAAAACCCACCCCATCCGTGGCACAAACAAAGTTGGCTTACATCACCACTAAATACTGGCACAGCAAACATGGACAAAATTGTTTGGGAAATTGAAGTTTGAAAATGTGGCTGTGATATTTGGCCAATGGTCATAGCTGATACTAAGATTCAATATTCAACTACCCCAACAGAAATAGTGCCTTTCCTGGGAAGCTGTGGGTGGTGATACTGGGACAGAAATCTTGGCTTTGACACAACGTTTCTCAGCAAGCCAGATCTCCCATCTGATACACCAGCCTCAGCCATCGCCACCAGAAAACTGACTGAAGTGGCACCCAACAAGCGCATGCAGCGTAACTCAAGATGTTTAACGCATTATTATGTCTCGCGAGTCTTTACTGACTCAGCGTAACACTGAGTATGAAAACGGCCACAGAGGATGCGACCAAAGATCCAGCCCACTATCTTTCACAGCAAGCGAAGAGCAGAGAGGAAGAAGGTGACAGCAGCAAGCACTTGCCAGCTGAGCAGCAGTACCTCGGTGCGCTGCTGGAGCTTCCCAGCTCGTTTAGCATGGAACTGAACTGGGAACAGCCACACGCCTGGCTACTGTGGCTCAGCTGAGCACGGTAACTGCAAAGGCTCACCTGACTGTGCTGGGCATCCTCATGGCAAAACTAAGACATCCATGAAGCACCAAACAACGTCCAACAGTTTGTCTTCCCCACAATCCTCACTTTCTCTGGAAGCAACTTACATCCTTTGCAAGCTGACCGTGCTCTAAGCAGTGCTCACAATTAAAATTTGCTTCCTTAAGCCTGGCTTTGGCCAAGCATTACATTCTGAGTTGGGGTCGAGACTGCCAGTTTTGCCCCCAAGAGATTGTTGTTTACTGGTGTGATATCTCGCAGACTTAGAACGCACCAACGGCATGAAAAATACAGATCTTATTTTCTTTTTGTGATATATTCAGCTTGACATTAATTTATGGATGAGGTGGTTTCATCTTTTTCCCGCGTGAATATGACTACTCTTGGTGCACTAGGAGGAACGTCTGAAAAGCAGATTCCCCAGAACAAAGCACTCTAGCTAACTTGTAAAATCATTTCTAAGTAAATTGTAAACAAATCATGTTTACTACTTTTGCAGGCTTACAGTAAATTTGGCTGATAGGTACGTCAAAAGTAGCCCTAATGAAGTGTGTAGATTGTGAAAACTGGGTTAAAAGGCAGTTTGATTAGCTGGCACTTCTTACAAAATCTGTCTGGGGAAACGGCCAATGCATACGGTTTATGTGCAGACGTGAATCTTTGTCCAGCCTTGCTGCTGTTCTGCCCGTGCCTACGGGGAACGTTTGCCCTATCAGCAGCAGTGCTTCTGGCCACATTCAGTGCTCATTCCTCTTCATATTTCTCCCTCCCAGCAGCTTCACAAGTATTAATCGAGAGTCATTCATAAAAAACTTTCACCATGCAGCAGCTTGACTTCTGCTCCAGACAACCCTCAGCGAGAGTCAGAGCTGGGACATTTGACCTTGTGCACCCTTTTTTCTTCAGTTCACAGCACGCATGTCAGCACCGCCATAAATGTCACACCTTGTCTGCGACAGGGCACCGTGGCAGTCTTCGCTAACTTTGCCCACCCTCTGGTCATCCCACTTCTTCCTGAAGTCACTCGGTGCCCCAGGGACCTGCAGGAGCCAGGGGCTGGCAGGCGATGCCGGCCGAGACTGCAGGAGCCGCGCTGCGAGGGCTCGGCAGGAGGCATGTGCTGCTCCTCATTCCTCTGCTCACACCAGGATAGCAATGCTTGGTTACTTCACAGTCTTTTTCTGTAATAATTTTGAAAAATTTACTGTTACAGAAATGCAAAATAAAGAGTATGTCAATGTTGCACCTGTATTTTTTATTTAAATCCAGGGCGATCTGTTGTGAGCTTGAGGAACACCCCTTCCCCTCCTTGACCGATCCCCAAAACGCATCAAATCCCCCCCAGCCCACAAAACAGCTGCTGGGTCTCCAGAGTGCTCCCGCACTCGACCTCCACCAAAGCTTTTTTCTGGTCTTCCTCTTTGGGGATGCTTGTGATAACGTAGACGTAGACCGAAAGCTCATGTGAACAACATACGTTTTTGCATAAATTAAAAAATACTCACCCCGCTCACCAGGGAAAGATGGAAACACAGACTTCACGTGGGGCCAGGCTTTTGGTCTGATTTGACTAGAAGGTCCAGGAATATTTGGTGTAGGTGGGAGGATCGCCGTTCCTCAGAGCCCTGACGTACTGCAAGGCAGCCGATGGCCCACCACATCGAGGCATCAATCCTGCTGCGGTGCAGAGGCTGCAGAGGCAGTCGCAGCCTTTGCAACGCCAAGGAAACTGCAAGGCTGGATCCAGCTTGAGGGGGCTGAAAACCAGCCCCAGTCCCTGGCCGAGGGAGCACTGGCAGCCCGTGGCACCGGGCACTACTTCTGCATCCTAAGGAACGTGCTGCAGGCATCACTGTCCTCCCATTTTGATGTTTTCTTTTTATCTGTTTTTGGCAATTTAACTATAGGTGATATCAGTGTGCCTAATTGTTCTGAATCTCATGAAGATCTTGCCCTTGGTGGCATTGAGATAAAAACTTCCACAGCTTGTGTGTTGCATAAAAAAGCACTGCCTTTCCTTGGCTTTATTTTTCTTTTATTTCTGCTTGAATTTTTTTTTCTCTGCTTGAAAAAAAAAAGTGTTTTATTTCTGCTTGAAAAAAAAAATTCTAATGTGCTGTATTTTTATTGTGTTTCTTGTTGGTTTATTATATATTTACTTAAATTTTCCAAAATACTCTATAGTCTGCAATGTAAGATATGCTTCAAATGCTTCATGAAACAAGGGAAAATTGCCTTCAGATTTACCAACAAAATAAAGTCATCTCCCAGAATGAATCAATAAAACCACCAGGCCATTTTCAAGTAAAATGATACCACATTGCCAGAATGACAAGCACAGAATTGCCTCACAGATAATAAACCAGAACTGGATTTGAGAAATCTCATATAGACTTTCTACAGTGAATCATCTTTTTTTTAAAAATTATTTTTAGCTGGGGTTTGAAGAAAGGGTGATTCATCCCATTCTGAAATTGTTTTCTGTGTCAATGAAATACAGCTTTGTTTTCTGCAACATCTTTTGAGCAACGTTGGAAGCACAGAGTAATAAGCAGTTAAATCAGTCCCAGCAGAAAAGAAAAACAAGTCTGGGGGCAGGAAGAGGCATTTTCCATCTGAGATTTAGGAAGGAGTGGAGAATCAATGAGGCAGAGTTGTATGAGAAAGCCTTTCTCAAGGCAAAGAAAATTCTTCTGCTTAGAACAGAGAGAAAGAATCTGAAGGCAGAGAGAGAAATGGCCAGTATTAGGTGAAAAGACAGAATTTGGAGACACGGGGCTTTAAAACTGGTGAGACATCTGGGAGTCAGTTCTTAGCCATCAGAGGAGCGCCGGGCTTGTGATGTGCACACGCCAGTTGTGTTGCAGCCAGCGGCCGGTGACGTTACAGACGCACCGTGGTGGTGGGAGCTGGGGCGAGCGGGGAGGAAGCGGTGGATGAGGATGCAGCGATACCATCGAGGCAGCATGTAACGCTGTGGGAGCACCAAGCACTGGCGTGCTCAGGGCGCCAAAGTGAAGGGGAGCGTAAAGTCAAAGCCAAGGAGGAAACAGGTGCTGAAATAGCAAGTAATAAAAGGGATAAGTCAGGTATGGGAGTGCACCTCTTGCCCAAAAGGGGGATGTCTGGCTTTGGGACTTCTAGCAAGGAAGCTGAAATGAAACCACAAGTTTTCTTGCTCAGACAGCCAGAGTGACTGTGGGTTGCTCTGTGACTAATGCCACAGAGACTCTTGCCAGCACTGAGAATGTGCAGGTCCTGAGTCTTGCAACAGGAGGTATATGCGAGGCACTGAAGTCACTTACTCAAGTACCTCTCGCCTATAGGTTTAGGAGAAAAGTACTGCCTGTACATTTAATTCTCAGCATCTCGGTAAACTAATTTACTTGGTGAAGTCATCCCGGGAAAACTGTTTGCCAGGAAGGATTTGAAGGAGAAGAGGATGGCTTGACACCTCCATTACAGCAGCTGTTTCCAAAGATGCTGGAGAAGTTGCCTCCTGGAGTAGGCAAGCCAGGTGGGCAGGGATTTGGGTAGGTGCAGATGCTCAGCATGCCCAGCCAGGAGCAAGCAGGTGACTTCCCGTGCTCTGTAGCCACCCAGGACCTGGGCCTGCCTTCACCTGCTGCCCTGCAAGTCTTACCGAGGAGCCCAAATTGTGAAGAACCTCGTTGGTCACCTAACACAGGACTCAGCTCCTATGGGCAGCTGTCCCCTACAGGTGCGCTCCTGAGTCATGATGGTGTTCCTCCAGGCACAAAGGATGTTGGACTTTGCTTCACATCTCTAGTGTCACCCTATCTCCTCCAAGACACCCACTGTAACCACATCTTCAGCCCTTTGAACTGTGGTTTGAGGTGACCTAAGCATTAGAAGTCCTTTATCAATCTCAGACCACTGCGTGTTGCTCTTCTTTCAACTGATGAGACCCATGCTTGTGATCATGAGAGACATGAGCTCAGCTACATGGCTCCCCAACAAACAGTTGCCACCTCACATAATCCAGAGGACATTGACTGCTTGGCACAAGGGTGAAAGATCCCAGAGTGCCCCAGGGCTGCCAGTATAACAGCAGGAGAGCAAAAAGCAAGAAGGAAAACAGTCCTCCTCACACAAGCCAGAGTAGAGAGAGATGGAAATTTTTTCTCAGGATGGGGCCAAGAAGAAAATCATGGGAAGAGATGAGCAGAGACCTGTTCCAAAAAGAGATCAAGATATCTCTTCCACCTATCAGAAAAGTCCCTTTAAATCTAACCTATAGCTCCTATCTTTCCACCTAACCATTTATAAGGTGATCACCTTCATACTTGTGTACCTGGCAGGCCTTGGGGAGCAGGAGCAGGAGAGAGGTGTGCGGCAGCTTTCATCTACTATGTTATCATTAGCATCTCCTGGGTGGCCGAGCACCCTGCTTCTCACTTTAGATTGTCTACTCTTGCCATTTATTACAAATAAGCACAAGAAAAATAGACCAGGTATGGACAGGAGGAAGAGGAAGTGACCTCAAGGTTTCTTCCAACCTTGCCCTAACTCATGTCCCAGATATTTCCAATGATATATCCTGTTTCTAAACAGGCACAGCAGCATCAAAAGTATTGAAGTGGGACTTAGCATTTCCTTTTTTGCCCCACGTGAGCAGCAAACTTAATCATAGGAAGAGTCTGAAGTGCGGCTTTGATGTCACTCAGCTATTTATGTTCTCAGTCTACAAACTCCTGCCTCGAGCAGACCTTTAATGTGTACTGCATTCAGGCAAAATTTGTACAGTGGTTGTTCGGTTTTCCAAACAGGTACTAGTGGATTATTTAACCAGTGATGGGTCTGAGCTGCTTTTCTTGCGCAGATGTGATGTCTACACTGTTGCAAGCCAGCTGCTGGGAACCTGGTCCAAGACTGATTTCATTCTGGCCATGCAAAGAGCCTGGAGACAAATTTCTGGACTACATAAACTCAGCGCAGCAAGGTGTACGGGCTACTTGAGAAGGGAATTCAGAGCAGGCTCAGTTCCACGCATTCTTTGCAGGACACTGCTGCCCAGAAGATTGCTGTAGCTCATATACTACAAGCCCTGCTTATTCTACTGTACAGCACACTGAAAGTTAGGGTAACTGTTTTGTCAACACTGGAGTCAAGGACTTCTGGAAAGCAAGCTCCTTTTCTTCGTCCAAAAATAAGTGCACTTCATTTAGGTCTCGTCCGCAGTTCTGTAAAAGACCGCCTGTATTAACAGTAACACTGAGGCTCTTCCATAGCTTTTTCCACTCAAAGCTTTTCACAGAGGAGGAGGATTCACTTCCCCCTCTGACAGCTCAGGAAAGGGGGGAGGGGGCACACAACTTTGCCCTATGGGACTGAGTAGCCCCACGAGGTGCTCAGGCATGAACCACCAATGACTGTCAGCAGCTTGCACAAGGTTTACCTGCTGCCACTTCTCCACCATTTTTAAACCTCTTGCTGCTCATTTATTCCCCTGTGTGCGACCTGCTAGGATTACTTAATGACCTGCTCAGCATTGTGCTGTATATGGAATATATGGAGAAAACAACTCAGGTGAAGGATGATATTTGGTGCTGCTGTCCTCCATACTGAGTCATGTCACATAAAAGGACACCTGAAGCCTTTAGTGTAAATGATGCTCCTTAGCTCCCGGCTGCCCTCACAGGCAGTCGTGCAGCATATAAGCAACAACATTGGTGAGGAACAAAACATTATTCAGATCACAGACACTTGAAAGGTCGAGGTTTCAGGTTATTTGCTTCCCTCCTAGATAACGGGCTATCAAAATACTAACCACCCCACCCTAGTTTCAAAACACCAACATGCAGTGCTGAGGTGGAGTAAACCAAGGGCATTCTCTCCCTGCTGTTTTTTAAGAAATATTATTATCGATCTTTATTCAAGCAACAGCAGTTAAGCAATGAAATTATGTGTATCAGACCCACCTATAAGAAAATCTTTGTTGTTTTCCCCATAGAGTACCAACTATTTTTGTGTAAGACAAAAAGGACATGTTCTTACTATCCATACATGTTTCAGAACCATCAAGTTGCACAGTGGTGAACGTGACGACTGAAATAGTCCTACTGCTGGTACACCTGTCTGGCTTGCCTGTGGACAGATACTGAAGATGCTCACCTGGAGGGGAGCAGGCTGGATTGTGTGAGTGTTTTGGATGATGCCTGGCCTGGTGTGGGTCCCCACGAGGGAAGCTCTGCCATACCCTTGGGTGCCACTAGTATGCATGTTGAAGCTCTTGGGAGTGGGGGGTTGAAGGCAGCTTCCCTGTGCACCAACTCTTTTTATTTCTGAAAGGCAACTGAGCTTACCTTGCATTGCTGTACCTGCTCTAAAGAAACAAAGAAACAAAAGAGATTTTTTTTTTTAAGTCTGATTTAAAATATCCTCAATTTACTTAGATTTCTAAAGCAAAGAAAGTGTTTTTTTTCCAGGCAAAAAGCTGCTTGTCACAGAAAGCAGTCTCCAGAAGGAAACTCACTCATTATCTTGTGCAAGCTAAGTTAGAGACTTGCAACCTCCTGCTGACTTATCTTTGTTCCTAAGTAACCCTCAGCAGCAGCAACATCAAACGCTTCCCCTTAGCCTCACATCTCCCTAAATCTCAGCCTTTGCAGAAAGGACTGGGCATGTATTTAATCTTTTGTGAGAAGACTGCATGGATTTTGAATTGCAAGACTTCAAGGCATTTCATTATTTAGAAATAAGAAATAATATGAAAGTTTGTGTTTTAAGTTACTTCCTACTGTATCCTCTTGATAAAACGAAGGCTATACGCCTTCACAATTTTCCATTTACACAGAATTCCACCAGTTTAATCAAAGTGAAACATAAAGTACTGTTATGGTCCTTGTACCTTCAGATTTCCTTACTGATAACCCACATACTATCCGTTAACCCATTGCATCATTCAGAAGAATAAACAACTTGGGCTCAGCATACAGGAAGCTGAACGAAAAGGAAATAGAAAATATTAGTTTTCATAGATCTTTTTTGACCTCTGCATAGTTCAGACTGACATATTTTCACAGATCAAGGTTATCCTTCACATGAGCCCCTTAAGTTCACTACGGAGACAAACATTTCCTATTTTTATTTTTCAAGTTGGAGCCTTATTCATTTCAACCACCATTACCTCAGTCCCACTGAACTAAAGGATGGATCTGTTGGTTAGTAAGAGTAGCAAAAGTCAGACTGACTTCCCATCCTCTCGTAACAAGCCATCCAGAAGCCCCCAGGCTATAACTAATGTGAGCGTGCATTTTCCCCAAGCATCTTTCTTCTGGTTTATCAGGACCCATATCCTTCCCCATTCAGCATACCTGCTTTTCACAGGCCACATGGAGCTGGGATGTTACTTGCTATAACATTGCCGAGATTAATGGGAACACAATCAGCTTACAAGGCTGAAATCAATCCAGTAGAAATTGCCTTTGTATTAATTGGGAATCGCAAGGTGCTCAAAGATGCTTCTGATGGCAGTGAGATGAACGGGAAGGCAGATGTCTTCACATGTAACTTCTTTCTTTTATGCCTTTAAGGTGTGGGATGTTGTCACCTCTTACCTCTAAGATTTTGTTTGGCATTTCCTAATTAGCATGCTGTTGGTGTGCCACAGCCGACACGGTTTCTGGACCTGGGGAAGAGGGACAGCCACAGCCTGAAGGTTGGCAGGAGAACCCTTGGTGCCTCCCTGACACCAGCTGTCATGGAAGGTTGGGGGCTCGGGTATCACCGACCATTGTGTGTATTGCCGTGGCTGCCCAGGGAGCTGCAATACTGCCCGTGTGGAGGGTATGACAACCTGCCTGCTGGAGAGGGGAGACCGTGCAACTGCTGAGAATGGCGTACATACTGCAATATTAAGGTTTAGGTGTTTGTGTAATGCCATAGATCTGCACCTCAGACGCACGCCTTCAAACACGCACATAATGGAAGGGGCAAGGGCAAATATATATGAGTTTAAAAACAAATCTAAACCTCAAAGGACTGTTGTGATAGACTTGTAATCTGGCAGAGAAGGAATGCATCAAAAATTCTGGTGACCGGGCACAAAAGAGAGGAGTGCTGCAACTAAATAAAATAAACATCATTTACTCGGCGATACAGACTACAAATTCCAGATTTTTTACCTCTAATAACGTAAGGAATTCTGTCCCCGGTTTGAATAAAAGGAAAGGTGTTTAATACCTCTGCTCAGATGCATAAGTGGAAATCTTTCCAGATTTTTAGCTAAGATACTCAGTTCAGGTACAGAACCAAAATCCACCCACTTTCTAGGTATGTGATGGGACAAGGACTCATTGATCTCCTTCCCAGTGGAAAATGCAAATCATGATTGATGAGCAACTTTTACTTAGCAATCAGATTAGCAATCAGAAATCCTAGAATTTGTCCCTGCCAGAAAAGAATGAGGGTGGTTTAGTGTAATCAGATCCATAATCAAACCAGTTTGATCGTTTTGGGTATACTGGCTCCAGGTAGGATGGAGGCAACTTTCTTCACAGCAGTGGTGTGTAAAAGGTGCAGATAACACCCCAGTGGTTTGCCTTTGGCAGAACAATGTTTGCACAGCATCAAGGCTCCCCTATTGTCTCACCCAGCCCCCACCCCAGCAACTAGGCTGTGTGGGCAAGAAGCTGGGAGGCGATGCAGCCAGGACAGCTTAACGAGCTGTCTAAAGAGACACTCCATACCTAATAAAGATATGCTCAGCAATAAAAGCAGGAGCAGGGGCTGTCTTCTGAGGTAGTCATTGCTCAGAGGCTGGCTGGACATCAGTCTCCTTGTGGCAAGGGGTGAGCAATTGCTTTTCCATCACTTTTCCCCCTGCTCTTCACTTCAATAGTAAACATTGTCTTGAACCATGAGTCTTTTTGGTTTTGCTCTTCTTCTTCTCTCCTCCATTCCACAGGGGGAGGGGGTGGGGGCGTTTAGCTACTGGATGGGGTCAACCCACCACAGTGGGAAAGAGCTTGGTGCTTTGAAAAAGCCAAGGTAGTCATGTGTGTGTTCTGGATGTTTGCTGACCCCACATCACCACGGCTTATGTACTCTACAGTGCTGGTGTGAGAAGGGAATGTAGTGGCATTTTCCCCTCGTGTTTCCCTTTAAGGCCAATAAAAAAAACACCCAAACAAACACCTAAATACTAGGTGGAGATTTTATCTGCACCAACCCAGGTGACATGCCACCTAGACTCCCCAGCCATCATTCAGGCACTTTGTTCTTGGGCCACAGACCAATGAGAAAGTTACGGTACGCTTTTATGCTTAATAGGACTTCCTGGTATAAATACAGATGGCCTATAGCTGGATTCTTCCACCAGCACGTAGGGGGAATGAGCTATACTGATGAAGGACATTTTTGGTTTATGTAATTGCATCAACGTGGGGTGCTGTGTCTACTGAAACCGACTTCGATCCTTCCCTCTATCTTCCACACGTGCGTTCCCATAGTTGTACAAGTGATTGCAATGTAGTGTATACATTCACTGTAATGTCTGTTTTCCATCATAGCAGGTACATCACTACTACTACTGTAACATACTCATGTTACGCAGCAATACACAGCAAGTACTGTCTTGCTGAGGGACTTGATCCAGGCAGCATGCAGTACGCTTCCTTGGAGGGAACCAAAGGACCACCAAAAGAAACCATTTACCAACTCTGTTCTTTATCATTCTTCTTTCCCCCACTAACTGAGATTTTTTTTATCTTTTTTTCTTTATAGCTTTCTGTGGATTAAGGTGGGTACCGTTAATTTAAAATTTAATTAGGTAATACAACTCTAAATACATTTTCTTTACCATTGCACCACAATTAACTTGTTAATAAAGTTGGCACACACACAAAAGACAAGGGTTGTGTAAGAATCCATAATATGAGATACTTTTTTGACATCTTCAGTATTTTGACAGACTTCTTTATGGTGGGAACACCGTTCTCAGTAATTTAATGAAAATCTAAGAAATGGGATGTCCAGGTTATGCCTAAAGTTCCTTTTGAAATAGATGTTACATCTTAAGCAAACCTTCTCACATATATAAAAAAACGATGTTGGGTTAAGTACAGGCTGTTTTGTTGCACACATTATTTTGTTCATAGTATTAAAGATTAACTTTTTCAGTCTCTCTCATAAACTTTTAGGGGGTTCGAATCATGTTATTTGGTCCTCTGTGTGCACACACTTATGCCCGGGCAGGCTGACTCGATTTGATGTTGATCCCACTGAAATCAGTAGTTTTTTTCTCCTGAGAAAGCCCGAGAGGATCTCACTTTCCCAAATGCGAAGGTCCTATGTGCAGCAGGTATTTTTCTGTACAGCATAAGGAAAAAAGTACTTTGTACACCTCCTCTTTTCTGGTAAAATGGTTTTCCTTAGCTCTAAGATACTTGCCACTCTCGCACGATGCTAAATGGAAACACTGCCGTCTGCAAACAGAACTACAACATATAGATAATTAAATATTGCTTGCCACAGCAATGGGGATATTTTTTAAAGTTGCTATTGCATTCTGCTATTTGCTGTAACCCTGATGTAAGTCAGCTCCGTAAGGAGGGGAAGAGACAGCAAGGAAACGAAGCAGCAGCTGAACTCACATGCGGAGGCACCGTTCATCTTCTGTCTCTCAGCAGACTATCCACACGATTATTTTCTGGGGATGTGAAGCGTACCTACACTGCTAACACTATTCACAAGTCCACTAGAGAGCAGCTATGCCTCACATTTACCGAGAGGTTTTTTGAATTAGTTTCTCTGATATTTATTACACTTCACTCAAATGACTAATCAGGCCTGAAAAGCTTTCTCAGTGCTAGACCGAGAAGCAATGCAAGTGTGGATTCAGGCTGCTCTGATTTATACCGGTGTAATAACTCTCTCGTGGTACTGGACTGGTCTTGTTCATGCACAACATCATTCTTACAGAAATCTTGGCTCATATTCTAGTTTGGGGTATTTCGTTTAGACTGAAGAAATGCAGGGCTGAGTTACGTGTTTTTCCTTAAGCAAGCCTTGAGAGCCCCCTGTTGTGAGTTCCCTCGAATCCCTTCAGGAAGGGAAGGAGCACAGATTTTTTGGAAGACATTCAGAGCCAAAAAAGTGTCTGGTCTTTCCAGTCAGTGGGTAAAATGGGAACTGAAAAACAGCTAAATAAGGCCCTTTTACCCATTTCCACTAGGTACAAAAAAAGCACTGTGTAGGTCTATAGAACTAATAAAGCATAGTAGTCCACATCAACCCACATTAGGCAGTCTTCCACTAACTTATGGAAGATGTTAAATAACCCTAAAGAATGTTTTGCACTAATGAAAAGACAATTTTTTGTCTAAAACACTGGCTTCTCCTGACCATTTTCTTAACCTTATAAAAAGGTTACATTTGTCTTTCTTTAAACATCAAGGAACAGGTTAGAAATACAGACATCATTTAAATCCCAAAGCCTCGCTATTTCTTTTTCTGCGAGAGAAAAAATTAAAGGACGCTACTGCCTGTCAAAACAGCTGCTAAATCCAAATCCCCTAGCTAGGTCGGGTAAGTTAAAGAAAATTAGAAAATTTCTCTGGCCCTGTTAGAAGCAGACAGACACTATTAAGGCAGAAAGACAGCACCTTGTCTCCAGTCCCCAGCCCCAGGCGTTGCCTAGCTATTCCCCGAGCCGCACAAGCCGTTCACAGATTTTCCGTACCTGCTCCTGGTCACCCAAGCGTGCCACCCGGCGCGTCAGAGGCAGGGCTAACAGCAGGCGCGTGAGGACAGTGCCAGGGAGGCAGAGGCAGTGGCCATGGTGCCAGGCCTACCGCTGCAGTAACGGGGGGTGAAGGGTCCGCACCTCTCCCCACTGCAGTCTCCTCACCCCCTCTTCCCAGGAGTCAGTCAAGTCCCAGCATTTTCTTCAACCTGTGTTATCCTGAACTCTTAGAAGCTTCCTTACATTGCCTGGGTAGTTCTACTTTGGCACGTTGGCTTGCGGACCTCCCCTTTTCGTATCAGACCGCTTAACCCTCATGCATAAAGTGGGAAGGACAAGGACTAATTGCAGAGTTTATATACGCCAAAGGTCAGGCTCTTCTCTGTGTACTCCACCAGTTAATTCTTGGTCCTTCATTCTCTGGAATACTGATTACCCACTGCACATAACCCTGACATTGTTCCCCACCTGTGAAAAAATAAAAAGCGAGCATAGAAATATTTCAGAGCATGTGTACTGAATCACAAAGACCTAAGAAAGCACAGAGAATGACTATTAAATGTTAGAGTGGTTGCCAAAACAGGGTGAGCATCTGATTTTTCCATTTGCCAGAACACACATGAAGAGGCACAAAAAACACGGCAATGATTGGGATGATCAAGGAAAAAAAAAAGTTCACTTCAGGCTGGACATTCTGCATCAAATTATGAAGAAAAAGTTTCTTTTCTAGCTTTTAGAACTATGTCAAATAAACCAAATCTTCATAGTGAAATATCATGTGGAATATCATTATGAAGTATCATAAATGGAAAACTGAAATGCTCGTATTAAGGTGTCAACATGAAACATTTTGGTATCCCTAATTATTTATTCGTTTTGACAGAAATTGGAAAAAAGCAATAAAATCAGAGTATGGTGAAGAATAATGCTAAAAGGGAAAATCTGTGCAGTTCAATCCTTAAATGCATTGACTGGATCTAGCAATAGCAGAGAAAACAAGGTATCTCAAAGAATGAGTAAGGAGAATTTCCATGGCATATGGTTATAGCAGAGGGTAGAACAGCTTAATCTCTGCTCAATTTAAAGCCAATTTAAAGTGAAGCACACTGTGGCATTTTTCTCAGAAAACCTCAGCATGGCTAGCACAGAAATGCAGAGGGTGATGGCAAGAAGAGAGCCAAGAAAAAAGCTACAGGGTCTGTCTATTGCTTCTCTGCAATACTCTGTTTTTTCACCGCACCTTTCAAAATAATGCTCCTCTTTAACCTTCTCCTGCAGATTTGTCACAAACATCGATTTGAAAGAACATCAGCCTCCTTTGATCTCTGGTTATTGTTTTGGAAATTACATCTTTGTCTCCTTTTTTTTTCTTCAGGTTTCTGACATTCTTGTGAGTTTTCCTGTTCTCAGCTTTAATGTTTCCATTTCCCTTCACGTGTCCACCCTTGGTTCAGCAATACCAAGTGTGATTATTTTGCAGCCTCTGGAATCCACTCAGCACCTCCTTACGTGTGGTGCATGATATGGGCACACAACTCCCGGAGATCAAGGTGGTGTGGCTAAAAGCACTGGTGCACGTGCACTCTTTGACCAGTTCAAAGAGCAACTAAAATGCAATCTTCTTAGCTGCTTAAGCAATTAGCATTTTATTTGCCCTGTGAACCGGCTACAAGCATATAGGCAGTTGCTAGCAGTGGCTCAGCTGACGGCAGTACCAGGTGAAGGTCTGGTTTGAAGGTGAAGGCTGGGTAGGACAGAGTCATACCCACCCTCTCCTCGTGCCTGCTGGGTGTCATAGCCCTCCTCGCCCAGCGATGCAGCAACAGTTGCCTATGGTTTACTCGTACATCAGACATCTGAAATGATCAGGGTTAAAAGAAATACTCCACAACAGGGGAGGAGGGTGACCGAAGGGGGGTAACCTTCTAGTCTGCGGGACAATGAAAGATGCACTTAAAAAAAATTTAAGAAAATACCATTCTGAGGCAAGCTTCCATTACCTCAGTCATTTGCCCATGATGTGGAGCAGCATTCCTCAGCTGGTAAGAGATATGCCCCTGGGAAGGCATGGCAAAGTACCTGCAGCATCTCTGTGCTCTGATGGCCAAGTGTCTCTCAGGACATGCACCATGAGGATGACTGGTCCAGCCCAACATCTCCCTGCCACAGCAAGGTATGTTTTTGGCTGGCTTAGTGACCTAACTTGTTCCCTGAGAGGCAAACACCAAAGCTGGTGAATGGCTGGTGCTAGAAGGAGGGGAAGAAAGGACCTCCTGTGACTTTTCAGCTGGACTTTCAACACCAGGGGGTCAAACCTGTAGCAGGGGAGGCTTAAGCAGCTCCTTTTGCTCCTCAGCACCTGAGATGCAACCATCCTGGGAGAGAGAGGGGGTGCCTGGGGCAGAGGTGCAGCACTGGTGCTTCACTGCCTATCCCTGGCCAGCAACAGGCAGGCAGGTTAGGAAGAGAACATGCTCAGAGCTAAAAGTGGAAATGCAGTGGCTATGAAACCACCTAAAAATGCTGCCCACCAGGGATTTGAAGAACTGTAGGCTTAGTTACACAGAAGAAGAGAAAACAGAAGCATCGATAGAGTCTTTCCTTGGGTTCAATATAAAAGCAATTGTGTAATGCTTACGCTAGTCAGAGGAAGAGGATTGGGACTGGAAATTCAGCTATATGGAAAGGAATGCTGAATCTTATGATAATTGCTTCTGGGTGAAGTCTGGATGCTCCAAAAGAGAGTTCTTCCTTTGTTACTTGTATATCCCACGTTTGCAGTGATTATGGAAAAAATGTGGTTTTCCAAAGCCTCCATTGATCTGGAGTAGCATCTTCAGTGCCTTCTTGTTTTTTCTCTTGGTTTCCTACAAGACAGTTCAGAGAAACAGCACTGAAGGAATGGGGGTATCAAGCGTTAAGTCTGCAAGAAACACACAAATAACAGGCAAGAAGCATGTCATTGTCCAGAAGAGTACGTTAAGACAGTAGTTTTTGTATTTTCTTGTATACTCACCTACAGATGCAGTCATCATGTTTACTGGCTCAGATTTCTGGAAAGAAAACACAAGCAGGACAAGACATCTACATTTTCCAATCAAAAGTACAACGTTAGAGTAACACTTTTTTGGTTTTTTTTCTTGAAAAGGAACAACTCTCCCTCAGGACCAATGAGACAGTAGCAAGGATTAAAATCTATGGTCTTCTATTGATGTTTTGGTATGGAAATCACTGAAAATTATTAAGATGAAACTTGCAGTCATCCTCTGAAATTAATTGACAGTGAGTGATCACACTTTCAGTCTTTGCTCACACAGAAGCCTTTGACTAATGTTTTCAGGCAGATTTTTGTACTCCCACAAAGGCACTGATATTTATTTTCACACAGGTAGTAATTTCATTTATATTTCAGCAAGAAACTTTGTTTTGTACCTTAAATATTCTTTTTCTTCTCTGTTATTTTCTATTCAGAGGCCTTTGCTTGTTTTTAACATGTTTCCATAGGTTCATTTACAGGGAATGGCATACATGCTTCTTGAAACTTGCCTGCCAGAGGCAAAGTTGTTGTTCGTGAAAACTCAGGATTTGGGCAGTCAGTGCCATTGTTGCTGATGACAACTGAAGGCAACAGGATTTGCCAGTATTAGAGGCTCAGGTATCCTGTATTGCCACAGCTCAGCTTCCTGAGGAGTTACAGGATGATAGGCACTCACCAGAGCAGGAAGGAGAAGAGCAAGGGAAAGAATGAAGGCTAGTGCCCGTGGGTCCGTGACTGTCCCGGTTCCAGTTCCGCAATGCGGACACGGATGTGTTTCTGCTACACCTACACAGCATAGTGAAGCCAAGAAACTTACCTTCCAGTTCCCAGCTGTGCACGCCTGCCATATCTGTTGCACCAACATGAGCACATTTCACCCTTCAACAAACTGACTCAATTCACTGAATGTAGCATAAAACTCAACTGGAAGAGAAAAAAAGCACACAACTGATCTAATGTTTCATTACGTTCTTCTTCGCTTGCAACTGCTTCTGCTGCAGATCCCTCTTTGTCCTAACTTTATATTCATTAGTCTTAGATTTACCTTAAACATAAGCTTATTCGTGTATTTAAACCACCTGAAAGACTACAGATACTGCTGGTTACCCTAAATGGTACCAGTACCATGGTTTACTCTAAATTACCTTACTTGTGTGGCTTCTTTTTAAAATCAAATTATCACTGGGAATATTTTTCTTTTATAATATCTACGTCACTTCTCACAGTTAATTTCTCTATTTGTCTCCAGACTTGAGAAATGCTTTCCTCTTACCTCTAACTCCCTGTATTTAATTTTTATTTCCTTCTTAAAGCTTAATCATAATCAAGAATATCTTGATTCTTTTCCCTTCGTGAAGTCAAAACAGGCTCACAGTACATCTTAAAACATTTCCATTATTGTTTCCACTGAATGCAAGGAAAATATGTTGACTTCATTAAAAAAATAAAATTAAACCAGACATAATTTTCATAAATTTGATGTACAGATTTCACAGCTTAGAAACAAGGATGTCAAACGTGTCCAGCTTGTACAGCCTCCTACGCAGAAACCACAGGGTTTCAACGATAAGTCACTGAAACCACAGTGTTCAGCTTTTTATCCAAGGCTACCTGTACCAAATGGGTGCTGCTGCTTCAGTGCGATGACTGATCACACAATAGTTTTTCCAAGGTTCGCTTAAGATGCTGGCCTGTGAAAACAAATGAAACTCATTATGCAAAGCAACTGTGCTATATAGCTTTTCACATCTGTATGTGTGCACATAGAAAAGATACATCTGTAGGCACAGGCATACACGGTCATTTCTGTTGTAAACGTCTAGTTGTAGATGAAGACAGAAACAGAGACATCTGGGAAAAAAAAATACCAAGAAATGCTGTTTTTCAAAGATACTACGTTAAAGTTTTATCTGTTAAGGATGGTATGAGCTAGTCACCTCAGAGCATTCCCTAACCTGCTATAAACAAATCGCAGATTTATTTAAGCGGGAAGTCATAACAAAGTGTGTTGTATTCATAGAGTAATTAGTATATGAGAAACAGAATAGTTAGTATTCCTATTTAAGATAATTCTATATTGGCATAATTAAATTCACATCAGAGATTTTATTGATACAGCTACCTGAAAAATAACAAATCCTGCCCAAGTGATACTATTATACCTGCAAGAGGGTTAAATGTGGACCAGGCTGCAGAGCTCAGAATTCCCTAAATCCTCTTCCTTGAAATGATTCTGCCAGAAATCGAATTTCAGGTACAGTTAAAGGGCCGAATGCTGCTTGCAGCGGCACCAGATTGCTGTTCCTGCAATGGTGTTGCTGAGCAATACCCCCTGCCCCCCTCAGCCTTGCGTGCTGAAGGAGGTACTG
Organism: Falco rusticolus; assembly: GCF_015220075.1. Lineage (NCBI taxonomy): Eukaryota > Metazoa > Chordata > Aves > Falconiformes > Falconidae > Falco > Falco rusticolus. The sequence goes on from NC_051187.1 coordinate 121,884,792, forward strand.
ATTGCGTAGGCGATCCACATTTTTGATCAGTAGTAAAGCCAGTAGAAGAGGAGTTTCTGACTTCTAGCAACTCATCACTATTTGCAAATCTGTCAGTTGTGCTAAGGAGAAAGCAGAGCTGATAGCAAAAAAAAGATTCCAGTCAAAACAAAGCAGAAGAACAACAAGAAAAACCCCAACAACCTCTTAAGGCTTTTGCAAGGGGGGGTTTTAAGCTGGATCATTTTCATGACCCCAGCTACTGTCACAGAGGCTCCTCAGACTGCAGTAGTGTGACACAGAGATACAGCAGAGCAGCAGTAACCTCAAGTAGAAAGTTCTTTAAATGGCCTTGCTGCTGAAGAAAGCGCTTGCATTGCTACATCCTGAGATCTGCAGAGGTGGCTTCTTCCTCAGCCTTCCCCTTTGGTCATGCAGCGTGACACCAAAGCCTCTTCTTTGCTGCAGGAGCTGAAGTACAAGCAGAATCTGATGACTGCTCAGTGGTTTGCAGCACACATGCTGGTGGGGCACAGGAGAAGTTGAGGTCTGCAAGCAGGTACTTAGGAGTCACCCCAAGGGGAGGCAGACCACGTCCTGCAGTGCCACCTCACACTGCTCTTCTGTCCTTGCTATTGCTTGCTGTGCCACAGAGGCACCCCAGCACGGTATGACATGATGCTGTCCGTAGGCCTGGGAAGTCCGGAAAAAAAAAAAAAAAGGCAGTAGAACGATGTGAATGAGTTTATAGAACTTGAAACCAACACAATCGTAAAAAAAAAATTCTAATAGAAACTGTGTATACACAGTAAATATATATACACATACAAAGGAGGATACAATATGTAATATTTTGTTAATACCCCAGAACCAGAAAGTGAAACTCGTTAGAAATAAAAGTAGTGTCCAGTCATCTGCTTCTGCCAATACATGCTAAATGGCAAAGGATAATAAAAAGTGAAAAAAAATGCATTTTGTTTTGAAGATAGCTTTATGTAGAATGTGTTTTTAAGGAAAGTAAAATCAGAGCAGATTTGCTGGAGTGGAGGGAAAAGGGGCTGTAGCCCCTCACTGGCTGTGCCCTGTGTTTTGCTCTGGACTGTGTAAGGGGGGGACAATTCCGTGAAACTGTATGGCTGCGGGGAGTGCATCCCAGCACAGCAGCCTCGCCAGACCCCGAGAGTGGCTTCCAAACAAAGTTGTAATGTCAAACCTTTCATTCTGATACTGAAAGATGAGCTATAGTATCACACAGATCACCATGCAAGGCACGTCAGGATATAGGAAGGCCCAGCTGCCCGCGGAATAGTTCTATATGTAGTGCCTGTAGTACCACAGGCTGCTTTAGCTTCCACACCAGGCTCGTTCATCTTGAGCCTGCAGTGGTTTGGGGGAGTTATTTGTTCCATGCTAGTGATATTGTAACATAGAAGTAACTCTCTTCTGACCCTGTTCCTTCTGTTCGTTACCAGCAGTAAATGAACAAAAGCAGCATTTTTTACTGTGCCGTCCTGCTTCCTCCATTCAGTGTCCAATGTCTGCGTCTCTCCCTTTTGATTTTTCCTTCTGAACATTTTGAATGAACACGGCACGTTCCGCCGGGTTTCGGTGCTACCACATCGCTGCTTTTCACACCGTGGGCCATACTGTCTCTCAGTGGAGCCCTCGGCAGACATGCATTGCATACAGGGAACGCTCCTGCAGTAGAAAGGCCACGCACCGCTGGGCCAGGTTTCACCAGGAGACCTGAAGACCCACAGCACAATGCCATCCAGCACTGGAGCTGCAGGAGAGGCCACTGCTGCAACACGGCAGAGGAGCGCTGACTTTTCTTGCTTCTCGCCCCCCCCTCTCCCTGCCTGTGGCTTTCAGCTGAACGACTGCTTCGGGCCCTCAGATGGTTCTAGAGAGCTGTGGCAGCTGGGCTTCCTGCCGGCAGCCGCGCATCTTCTCAGCGTAGCTGTCCTCGGCTAGTGGGGAAAGATTATTAACAGTGCTGCAGATAAAAATGAAGTTGCCCTATAAAAGCTGGAGTGTACCTCAGGCACAGAAAAAGCTCTAAGCTCTTATCGTTACAGAGATCGGGACTGATAAGGCCTTATGCAGGAGTTTTCAGCTGAGATGCGAAAGGAACTATATGACGTGGATGCCTGCAGCGACAGGAGACCAGACTTGGTGACCCAGTGAGGCTGCTTCCATCCCCCATGTGGAGAAGGGTGAGAGCCAGGAGGTGGGAGGCTGCTCCAGCATTAAAGACAAGACTTGAAAGGAGACGGCCAGAAGAGGACAGTTCTTCTGAGTATCTGGCTCTGCGCATGGTGGGTCTAGGCTTGTGTCAGGCTCTGGATGTTGAGACAATTTCTCAGTAAGGTTTGTTATGACAAGGCTAGGAATACATCCATCAAACTACGTGCATAGCAAGCATCATTGGGTTGACCTAGGAGCAGGATACACCTGGTATTTAATGTACATATTATTGCTGTTGATAGTAAATTGTCCTACTTTATTGTCATACTCACTCACTTCTGCTGAACCAGAGAGAACAAAGACAGTAATGGCTCCTCTGAAACAAATGAGGCAATGCAGGAACATCTGCACATGGCTTTTGCATTTCTCACACATCTTCATTAGCTGAAGCTGTTCCTAAAGCCTAGATAAAACCATGACCAGGGTTGCACTAGATTCAGAAACATTTTGTCTCTTCTTGAAAGCGGGTTCTACTTTCCATCCACTAAGTATCTTCCATTCTTACGCTGCTATTGCGTCTCAGCCTTAATTGCAATTGAGAACCACAGCTGTTAATGTTAATGTCAGTAATGTTCACTGCTAGAAGTGTAAGACAAATGATTTTTAAATCTGGTAACAGCTAGAGGCCAAACACCAGCATGCCCACAGGACCCAGGTACCACTCCAGCCCCGTTACGAGCTGCAGACAGGGGGTTTCTTTGGTACTCACACAAGTACGGTCTGACAGAGCAGTTCACCTTACAACCCAGCCAGCTGAGCACTTTTCATATTCTTCTTGTTTTCCAGCAACTGAGAATTGCCTTAAATATTTTGTTCCAGGTAATTACCCTGCCTTCCATGATATAAGAAGAACCTTCTGTAATAAAAGCTTTTGCTTGGCATCCCTTCGATCCTCAGTATATTCCTTCAAGACAGTAATGCAGAATTTCCTGTAACAGCCGCTCCATTTATTCCTCCAATTTCTTCATTTACTGAATGGGATCTTTTAATTAGCCAATGTGTGATCCACTTCAGTATGGACTGGAAACTGGCTATAAGTTAAACCTGGAGGAACATCATGGAGCGTGTCAACAGGTTTTTATTGTGTATCAGCCTAGTAATTTTTTAGTGTTTATGTCACCACATTCAGTCATCTTTACTCTGATTTTTACAGCAAGTATAATTACAATTTGGGAATAATTTTTTCCCAGGTTTGATTTTCTCTTTTCAAAGCAAGGTTAAAAGACAGAATTGTACCAAAGCTTATAATAAGAAAATTAAATTGAGAGAGGCCGAAACTAACTTGCAAACTTGTCAGAAATATTTTAAAGACTAGTTTTCCTAAACCTGTTATACAGGGGTCTTCTTCCTAGTCTCCCACTGTCAAGCATAACGCTCTCCCCTTGCTTTACTGCAATCCCCCCTGCCCCAGTCACAGATAGTATACAAATGGAATGTCATGTGCGTGAGTTATAGAAGTTCTTTGAAAGCAGCCCTGTACCTTACAGGCTTTTTTTGGCTGAGCCATTGCCATGACTAAGCTATGGGAAAAGCCTCCATTCAGCTATACTGTAAAGGAAAATGTGGGTGGGGGAACTGGGCTTTCAGGGTCGAAGTCATTCAGCACTTGGGCGGCACCGTCGCAAAGAGGAAAGAGGAAGGCTCAGCCTCGCATGCCTGGGATGGGAGGTTTTTCAGATTTCCACTCTGCACCTGTCCCTCTGGGGCCAGGCAGGCGACGGTGCGAGAGAGAGTGTCATTATTTGACTCAGCATGTTCCTAAGCCACAAAAGAGAAGTGACGTATATAAAAAGCAACTTGCTCGCTCTTATCTGATCAGAGGGATATCAAGGAGTTTTCTCCACTGCCTAGACATAAAGGAAGTTCTTCTTCGTCCTTACATTTCACTTTCTCTGTCAGCATGCCTCTCTTCAAGCAATTATTGTGACCTTATAGCCTCTAGCACTAAACAGGACACTATACAGAGACGTGATATGCAACCAACCACTACCACCTTGCCAAATACCTATTGTTTAGCTTCCCATTATAATTACTCCACCAACACTAAAACTCATTTCCTCTATAATAGATCTAATTTAGGGATAACTCATAGAGCCACCTCACTTCCCACAAATTTGGTGGAGGTTTGCCTTCACCAAATCCATGAATTATCCTGCTGAACCAGCAAATGAATAAAGTCTGCCATATTTCTGAGATGCTTCTGGTAGAAAATGACAATGTTTCGCTTTCTACTTACCACCCAAACGGTCTCTGGTGTTATTGTACAGTGATTCTTTCAAGTAGCAGGTTTTACTGTAAAATATGCAGTGGTCTTCACCGTTTTGTCTCCTCTAATGTTATAAACTGCCTTTTGCAGTGCAGTGCTGTACAAGAAAGTTTGTTTTGTTAGCACCACAAACAGCACACACAACTTGCCAGCCATCGGCAGGGCTCTCCCACTTGGACTCAGTTTGCAAGACCTTTAAGTAAACCTAGAGGTGAAGGGGTAACCAGAGCCTAACATAACAGCTTTGCTTAAATACGATGCTTGTGATGACCTGAACTCCTCAAAACAGGCTTGAACTTCATAGAATCATAGAATGGTTTGGGTTGGAAGGGACCTTTAGGTCATCTAGTTCTGACCCCCCTGCCACGGGCAGGGACATCTTCCCCACTGGACCAGGCTGATCCAAGCTCCATCCAGCCTGGCCTTGGGCACTGCCAGGGATGGGGCATCCGCAGCTGCTCTGGGCAGCCTGGGCCAGTGCCTCACCACCTTCACAGCAAAGAATTTCTTCCTAATATCTGATCTAAATCTACCCTCTTTTAGTTTAAAACCATTCCCCCTTGTCCTGTTGCTACATGTCCTTGGTACACGTACATGTCCTCTCCAATCAGTTTGGCTCAGTGGATTTAAAGCTGCCTTTGTCTGCCATTATGTTCCTTTCTTTCCTAAAGCAACAGAATCTCAACGCTGTCCAGGCTAGTAACATGCGAGCTTTACAATTATTCCACTCTTTAGTTACTCATATTTTTATCCCGAGAAGCCGCACTGTTTGAAGGTTTGGTCAATGCATGAGATCCATATTTAATACAGGTTTATGGACAAAAAAAAAGAAAATTAAAATGGTTATTAGCTACACAGGTACGATTCTACCAGAGAGTTGTAGAGTCTTGTTATATGTGGCTGTATAGACCAGAACAAGTATCTGGAAGCGACTCCCAGAGACATAGCTATATCCAGAATGCTGTTATGCATACTGTTGTCTAGCAAATTGCCAAGGACAAACGCAATGTTAGTCTATAATAGGTGAGGCATTTCTAGCTGATACAATTAAAATATTAAAGCCACTGTACAATGTAGCTGTACGATGACAGGAGCCAATGCCCTCTGTGTTGTCCCTTCAAGCCCTGAGTTCTTGAAAATCTATGGGCAGTCATATTGCGCATTAACTGAAGTTCTTGGGTGCTCCTGAAGTTGTCTGGTCAATGCAAACAATCTGCAGCGATATCTATGCATGAGTAACTGCCAACCACCTAATGAGGGCTGAGCTAATAGAGCCCTACTCCACATCCAAGTGGAAAGCTTCCAACCTATCAACCAAATAAAGACGCATAAAATAAAGGCTGACACAATCTCTTTACCCTCTCAGCATCCTCACAGAGGTGCTGAACAAGAGGTAACCCCCCCCCCCCCCCCATTTTGCAAAGCTTCACATGAATAGGATGGAGAGAGTGGGGCATAAAAATATGTATTGGTCACCACATAGTTTCTCAAACAAAAGATCCTGATTTCCGTTAATGAACCTTAGTTATAAATTAACACAAAGTCTAAATAAAAGCTATTGAGATATTCCCTGCTTCTCAATCCAGTTGTGCTGCTTATCTAAAATTATTTCAAGACATGTCCATCAAAAGAAATGAAAACATAAATAAATCACACTACCTTTTCTTCAATAAATTATTTTTTAGACTATGTGGTAGAAGAAAGTATTCTTTTTCTTACTTCAGTTCCGATTTTTCATGATTCATCCCTTTCACCAGGAGAGCTTTTGTGTGCGCGTACATGAGAGCACGAGTGCATTACATGTATCTACACATACACCTGTAAAATCTGTTCCTTTGAGCTACCCATTTTCCGAAAAATTAAAAATGGCTTAAGCACGTAAAGACCGTACAGTAAATACTCATGTGCATTCAGAAAACAATCTCACTTGAGTATGCCAGATAGAGCTCTCATCAGCTTAAACACTCGTTTTGAGATCAAGAAGAAATAAGTGATCCGGCTTGGCTGCCCAGACTCACCCACCAGACAAACGTACAGTTGCATTTTGTATATTGTCAGCACATTACACAAACTAGCATTCTACACACCACACTGAAGCCCAAACACCGTATAGATTTTGTAAAGCATCTCCAAAGCCCTCTGAAATCTTGGGACTTCCAGAGGCAAAGATTTAATCTGAAAAACACTTGAGCATCTTCTTATTCACCACAGTGAAGGTGTCCAAGTGACTCTAACTGCCCTCTACTAATTCCTCACAGGAACCTCTTACTGGCAACACCACAGTGTTGATAACCATTTATTAATGATAATACCTAAGAGCCAAATGATTTATTAACGATAATACCAGGACCATTTAAAGCCCTTTTTTCCCTCCTTGTGATGAACTAGGAGGAACAGCGATTTTAAAACCAACTGGTTCCTAGAGCTGGCAGTCCAGTAAGTCCCTAGTGCCTGCAGAGAGCCTTCCTGAGAACAGTGCAGCTCAGTGAGAGTGACAGAAACTGGGCTTGGGCTGAAGGCAACTAATTTAGAAAAAGGAGTATGCTCAAGAAGAATACCTTTAAGTACCTTTAACTTCAGTTGTTTAGAAAGAAACCAACTGTGGAAGTCCCCATAAGAGAACATGCCTTACCAGCATTTGCTGAGGAAATGCACACCATTTAAATATTAAATAAATTTCCTCAAAAGCAGCATATATACTTAATTACAGTAGGAATCAGTTCTGAAGGAAATAATGAGAATCTGCCTTGTTTCTTAAATCAGATAATTCTGCTGGTTTTATTCTGGCTTTACGTTGGTTTTTTTTAAAGTGTGCACTTTTGTTTGGGTTTCACCCAAAACAAAAGCACTTCTACATTCTCAAGAGAATTCTCAGGTGTCAGGATCACGTATCCTTTGAAGGTTTGCATTAAATTGCAAACCTAACCTCGAGCCTAGCTGCTGCAGAATGTAACGGAATGTGTTTAGCTGTCACAAGCATTGGACCAGTGCCACGAAGTGACACATCCCTTGGGACTCACCGGGGTTTAGTCCCTCATCTTCCAGTGTTGCTCCCACGCCTTGGGAGCAGGCATAGTTGCTGGGATCCACCTCTTCCAGGGCAATGCAGCTCCCTGCAACTTTCACCCCCAGTGGACATACTCTCCCCAGTGCTGTTAAATTTCTGGTATTGGTTCCGAGTGAATATAACGCAAACTTCAGCTGGCTTAAATGCTAAGATGAGCTTTTACTCATAGCTGTTGCAGAAACTAAACTAAGAACGTAATTGTCAGTTCACAGACATCCCTTGGAGCCATAAAATAAGTAAGATAAATACATTTAAATTCTGAAAAGAAGTCCTGTCATATTTCTCCAGCAGGGTACTGAAGAACTTCAGATGGATTGGAGAAATTCATTGCTGTAAGAAACAGGAAAAAAATGCAGAATCTTTGTTTACCTAGGTCTGTGGTTTCTACGTACCTACTTTTTACTATGTTCATTTCTTGACTCAAAGCGAAAATGGGAATTCACCCTTTTCTCTTTTTTCCTGTCCAATGTGCAGATGGGGCATATTTTCGTTCACTCCATCAATCCCTGCCCCCTACGCACAAACTTGCATACAGGCACCTAGCCAGTGGAAAAGAAAAAAGGGTTACTCATTAATCCATTCTACAAAGCTTTCCAAACTGAAATGGGTGGGTTTTACATCTCCAGCAAGGAGCAGTATATAGGTAGGTGCATAGCATACCTGAGCACAGCTCAAACTAAAGTGTTCATCTTGAATAGTGTTCAGCTTTGCTTCTGGCACATTTTAAACCAGAACTCATCAATATGGAGAGGATGATTATTTTGTGTATGCTTTTCTTCTGTTCCAGTACGGTGCTGACTGCAGCTCCACACAAAATAGTAAAATATAAACAGCTTTTGAAGACAATTAATGTGTTACAAACCACAGTGAAAGATACGGTAAGCAAAGTATTTCTTGTGGTATTGAAATTATTTTCAAGCATTATTTATTGCTTAGAATATATCTTGTGAGAGACATCACTTTCAAACCTTAAACTTTTCTAACTTACATTTGTTTTATTGTAGGACGTTGAATTGCTGCATACACCAGAAAACCCTGTGGTGAGACTGCTTTAACATTTCTTTCTAATGATATCAATTTGATTTTGTACTGGTTTATTCCATTGACAAATGGCAGATGCCTTCTTCACATCTCTGACCTAGTACTCTTAATGCAAGCTAGACTGAATAAGAAAATACTTTGGTAAAAGATCCTTATTTCTGAATTTTTAATGGTAGGGGTGTTTCTATTATGAAATCTGAATTACTACGTTGCTATCGCGTGTGTATTCTAACACACCCACAGGTCCAAATTGGTCCGTATTCCATTTCTGCAATAAACGGTGCTCAGAGTGAGGGTTCATACAAGATCCAGGCGAGCAGCAGTGCTCTTGGGGATGCAGGATTTGGGAGCGGAAGTGCATCCAGCTGCCACACGCTCCAGCCGCACTGGGAGCCTTGCTGAACCAAACCCGAAGGCCCCCTCCTTTCCCTCCCCCCGAAGCAAAGTGCCACGAGTAGCACTGTAAGGCAGTGTTACACAGCACTTCCTCTCATACGTAGCCACACTAATTTCTCCAAGACTATTCATGTGTAAGGATCGTGCTACCAATGAGAAGATAAGACTGCATTCTGCAAGTATTCTTTTTGGATTATAGCTAGTTACAATTACCAGAACAGGTCCCCATTAATCCTTTTAATACAAATATTTATTAACACATTACTTAAAGCTGATATTTTGCAAGTGGCAAGGTCAGGAACTTTCTTATACGTAGTAAATTACACCAGAGTCACAGAAAGTGCGTGCATACTCAGAAATGGCAGGATGCTGTGAAATTAAATGCTAATAATAGTACCAACACGTCTTAAAAGCTTAGAAGGTAAATGCATCCTGCTTGCTTTTGGTAATCCTCAACATGCAACAAAGGTCTGGAGCTAGCTGCGGCTAACCTAGTGTTACACTTCTGTTATGAGCTGCCTTAAATTTACCCGTAATTTTGATTTTTGAGCTCCAACAACTCTTTCAGAAAGCAAACAATTTTGATCGACACATGAAAACAATTATGCATAGTCTTTTGAAAAATACCTAAAGCATAAAGCTATTTACTCAAGACTGTAAACTCTCCTGAAAAGCAACAACAAGAAGAAAGGAAAAAAAAAAAACTCACCTTGTTTCACACTGGTTTTGTTAGCTTCCTCCTAGGCTTTACAGTTGGGTGAGTTTTTTACTTGCTAAAATATACAGCAGCATGACCAAAACAGATACATTCCTTCTCATTGCTAGAAAAAACTGCAGCGCAAAAACCTGATGCACCTTTAACTAATTGCTGGGGATTTTTCATTAACACTCTTTCTAACTTGTGGTGTCAAAGTGAAAAGAAGGAGATGATTAGCTGTCATTTTACTGCAGTGTTTGCCACTAGCTCAGAAACAAAGCAAATACAACTAGTGACTAATTGCTTAATTTTTTTTCCTCTCTCTCTCTCAAAAAACATGGTTACCTCAGGAAGGAAGATAACAGTTAATTTGCAGCTTAGGGCTTTACACCCTCATTCTGGGAGGTCCCAAGTACCTCTGCTGAAAACTAGAGGAGACAGAGAATTCACATATTTAGAAGGTACTAAGTTGATACAGGTTCAACCTCCGATGAAAAACTTTTTTTAAAAATATTAGCGTGCTAATAGTAATTATCACCAAAACCCACATTAATAACCTTTTCATTCTACAGGGTGAAATTTGCATTTACTGAATTGTCCACATACTTAGATATGAATTACAGTGTGCCAAATTTGCACTCAGGGTGATTAGGTGCAATCTAATTTAGAACTGCTTGATTATGCATATTAGAAAGGCTTTAAAGCATCATCCCTGTTTTGCGTACCAACTGCTACTGAATCTGAATCTCACCTGGTTTCTTAGATGCCCCTGCAGTTTGCTGCTTTGGCAAGGACACAAGCCAATCTTCATGTATGTTGTTTATAGCAAATTTTAATAGCAGCATTTTATATTGGGTTCTTAAACCCTCAGGAAACCTGGTTTAAGAAGTCATCTTTCATATTAATGTGTTTCAAAAACCAAAATATTGCTTATGTGTTAACCTGGTTATACCAGCTTTACATTTGGCTTTGAATATTCAGGAAGGTGACCACCTTTTATAACATTCAAAATTCACTCTTCGTTTTGACTTCCTTGAGGTTCCTGTGAGTGGACTGTTAGCCCCAGTTCAACCCCACACTATTTCCTTGTACACTCAACAATGAAATACTTTTTTTTTAAAAAAAAAAAAACAAACAACATAGTGGAGGTGAGAAGTTTAAAAGCTCAGAGGAATCAACTCGAGGGAAAACATGCTGAGGCTGAAAAAGTAGGCTTAAGGCTGAAGTGATCCAAGACCAGAGTGAAAATAAGATCTATTGACATCGCAAGCTGAAGCCAGTGACACAATGTCAGTTTACATCGGATCAGCATCTAACCCAACTAGATGCTGATCACTAATTCAGGAAATGAAGGCTTTTCAGGCTAATCTGTAAAGTTAGTGTGAGTCAGATGCAGAGTATTGCTGCAAATTGCCTCCTATACAAATATTTTACGTATTTGCCTAGCCCCCCTCAGGTGTTACCAGTGGTCTATGCTTTTTAATGTCTCTTCACCGAAGTGCTTAACCCATCACAACATACTAGAACCCACAATCCTTGTGGTACTCTGACTGTTGGCCTGCCTACAGCTAACTGTTAACTCAGCAAAAGAAAAAAGAAAAAAAAAAAGGCAGCATATATGAGAAATGCTGGTTTCTCGGCTCATCACGGATGAGGCAGAAAATGTTTTCAGTTTCAGCTGGAAAATTGATCTCTTTAAAAACGAGTGTTTTTTTTCCAGTAAGCAAGACTGGTTACGGTAAGAAGCTTGAAACAAACATAAATGTGTGGTTTTTAAGGAAGAGAAAATGTTAAATCTAACCAATATAAAATGCTGCTATTAAAATTTGCTATAAACAACATACATGAAGATTGGCTTGTGTCCTTGCCAAAGCAGCCAACTGCAGGGGCATCTAAGAAACCAGGTGAGATTCAGATTCAGTAGCAGTTGGTACGCAAAACAGGGATGATGCTTTAAAGCCTTTCTAATATGCATAATCAGCAGTTCTAAACGTTTCCTCCTTTGGAAAACAGAAAACAAGTTAGAAATCGGCTTCAGTAAACATTGCTTTTCTTTATCTGTTGACTATGGGTTAGTTTCGGTGGTATTTTCCACAGCTATGTGCCTAGCAAAGGAAAACAGCTACTGTGAAGGAAAAGAGATTAGGGAGAGCTTGCAGTCTTTCTGTTAGCATCAGTAAAATTAATATGCAGCTGCACCATGAAAGGAAAAAGGCAGGTTGCTTTAATTCCAGATAAGCAGCAACAACAGAAAGTTTATATCACAAGTATAAATTGCTTCTTTTTCAAGTTAGATACAGAGGGTGTTTAATTTTCTTGACTTAGGTTTAACGTGCGCCTGAATTTAAACTGATACAGTAAGACAATTCAAGCTAGGAGCCTGGCTCCTTATCCTGCCTCTCATCCTCAATCCCTTTTTTCTCTTTAGTAAGGCAACTAACCTACTTCATCACCTTCGTTCCCCATGCTGTCAAGTGAGACCATTTCAATAGTATTTGAAAATATGCAGTTCTACATCAATTCTAAGTATAATTAAGTAGTTAATATTAGAAATGGCAAAAAAAAAAATAGGAAGAAAAGAATATATTCTCACGTGTAGCACTGAGGAACAGTCCAGAATGATATTCATAATTTTTTTAAACAAAAATATTCACACTCGTGCTTGTGAAAACTTACTGCATGTAACATGATCAACTTCAGTAGCATTTTCTTTCAATTGCTGTCATGATTAATATCCAAGTGGACATTTATTTTATGAGGAAATATTTAATTATCAAAGAACAGGCAGAGTAAAGGTCAAAGATCTCTTGTGTATCTAAAACTAACTTAAAAATGAGTATCATTGAGTCTTCACATTTAATATCATGCATACATACTTTTGCACATGGGCCACAACCTAACACATGCAGGAAAAAAAAAAATGCTGCAACATTTTTTTAAAGCTATTGCTTCTTTTCTTGCCCTAGGATGAATGCATCTTCATGGCTCTGACCTGCTTCCAGCATGGTGCACTGAAATTACAACCAGAAAATAGCCAAGTAAATTCTACATTCATCCAAACCCTTAAAACCTTGAAAAAATTCACCTTCAGGAACCCTGGAACGGTAGGATTTCCTCACAATGCTCATAATCATGATCATTGTTCCTTATTTTCTATAGCAGACAGCATCTGCAATGGTGGAACTGTAGAAAACAAACTTGTTAGAAAAACTGATCTGCCTTTCGTTACTTTGGAAATAAAATTGCCCAATTTTGTGCACTTCATGGAAAGGCATTCACTCTGACTCTATTCATCAATTGCCCATATGTACTTGGCAACCATATGATGTGCTGGACAAAAGGACAGGCATTACTGCAAAAACCTGTGAAGGAAAGGTGTCATTACTATATTCTTTCCCTTTCCAAAATAGCCTGTCTCTCAGCTTTTCCGTGTGTAAAAGGCTTTGATTGTCGGTCTCTTGATTTTTCAGTAAGAAAGCTTGAAGTATTATTTATGATCCTAATGTGCAGTTTAGAAGTGGCACAATTTTCTTTATCTTCCAACAGTGTGAGTCTTCGTGTGAATCTCACGAGAAAAAAAAACCCCAAGTGTTTTTGATGAGCTTTGCAAACCTAGTCAGAAAGGTAATCTGAGCAGATTCCTGCTGGGTGCTTTTTAACATTTTGCAAACTATTATCACAGCTATCTTTATTTTACACCGTTTCTAACAATGTCTTGTTTTTACAGTTAATCAAGGACTAATACAGGACACACCAGAGCTGAAGGCTACTGAAAATCTACTATTTAAAGCAGACACTATGTTATTTAAGACAACATGAAAAATGTAAATATTTTCCATTGCTACTGTGCTGTGCTATGTGTGTGGTAAGTGAAAGCTTCTTCCAAAATATTAAGCAGTCTTATTTGGATGGCTATTCATAAGATGGGTGTTTTCTGGAAAGTGATCCTAGCCTCATCTTATAGAGAAAATTAAATTGGCATTTCACAAAAACAGGTTTTCTTAAAGGACTTAACTGTCACCTTCAGCTGAACTAGAAATACATGCGATGGTATTTTTGCTTTGATCTTAAATGAATCTCATACAGAGATCTGAAACTTTTTAAAGAAAATGAACAAAAAATATTATCAGAGGCTTTGAAGCCTCAAAACGTATTGGACTGATTTCCTTACTTACGATAATACCACACACACAATTTTATTTATAAGTCCTTTGACTGTATCTTAGCTAGCTATGGGAAAATATCCTGCATTTAACTGTCTTAGAAATACTGGAAAAACATTTACAAATCATACTGTATGGCACGGGTCTGACCTGGATCCATCTCGAAGTTAATGGCACATTTGCCATGGGTTTTGACAGGGAGAGGAGTAAGCCAGCTGCTCTAACTGGAGATACAAGAATCTGTGGGGAAAAACACATTTCAGGAGATGGAATTCCACCTAAACTCCCTCAACTTAATGTAACAAATACAGCAGAGGCCTGACTAGCTGGTACAATGAGCCACTGCAACAGGTCCAACAAATCCAGTAATTGATGCTTCTTCAGAGTGCGGCAGCTCAAACGCGTATTGCTCTTTCTCAAAAGACAATATTTTACACTCACGTTCACGTACCATTAACACTATTCCTTCTCTCTACTCTCAATTCATTCTGTTTAAGTTTTAATTTCAATTTTTTCTTTAAAACCCATCAAGTTTTTTGCTATGTGGAAACTTGCGTGTACAGCTTCTTAATCCCGGGCATTTCTGTACAACTAAGGCCAGAGATATCATTGCAACTTTTTGAAATAAAAGTGAGTATCATAGCACTTAAAACTAGTTTTTAGCTTAATTACAAACTACCATATTCTGCTTGCAATGATTCTGACCTCTAGACTCTTCCATCTGTTAATTTACCCCCAGATATTAGCCCCACATGTGGAAACCGATCTTGGAAGAGAGCATAGAGCCTTCCAGTAAAAGTTAACCTTTCGTCTAATTTTCTCTCTACTCAGTAGAGATGCGGTAGAGAGAGGAAACTGGAAAACTACATCTAGTGTTATGGTGGAAAATGGCAAGCTTAAGTTACCTCCAAAAATGACGAGGTAGTAATAAAAATATTTCCATTCCTACCAATGTCAGCCTAAAGGAAAACTAATACAAAAGGCTTTTTTACCTCCACGTTTTCACTACCCTGAAAAGTGAACCTCCTAAAAAACATATGTCAGAGGAGGAAGGAAGATCCTCAGGGCAACAAAGAACCAAGTTTCCACAGTGAACTCCTTGTTTCTAGCAATGACCATTTTGATTTACATAATATTTTTTCTTTCTTTTTTTTTTTTCCTGCTTCAAAACCTGCTTTTCCTCTGAGTAACGTTCTATCTCATACCTCAGTGTCTCCACATTACTGCATGAGAATTAACATTCTAAACATGAACTACCCCCTCATACGTATTTAATCAAGCTGGTAAGTTTACATGGCACCTTTTATCCCTGTTTCTCTGACTTTGCTACCCATAAAATCCCATAATCACCAACTGGTAAGCAATATGCAAAGCTGCAGCTGCGACTGCAATGGATTTTAAAGTTACAGAACTTGATTATTTCAGGTCTAGGTAAAAACAACTGGGAAAATATTAAAGCAGCTCCTGCAATTGCAGAGTACCTGCTGATGTTTCCACAACATTACATCCAAATTTTTGTGGACATGTTTCATTGAATGCCTTTATCATGAACCAAGTGCTTTTTTCAGTGAGTCCTAGAAGGCCAACCAATAAAACAGCACTTTTCATTCACGTCCATGGAATACTTGCACGTGCAGAGTGTTGGGGAAAGAGCTTTAGTTTTGTACAAAGAATACAGTATGCATTTTTCTTTATATTTGTAAATGTCTTTTCCAGTAATTTGCTAAGCGCATTCAAATCAATATTCTAAAAGAACCTGTTAAAATTCTTATTGAACAGATGATAAGTGATCAGCATGCCCTAACAAAGAGAACATTGTACATTACATATTTATTAGTAATCATTATAAGCATTGAGAAGCAAATTTTGTACCCGGGATGGCTATTTTATAGCAGAAAAGCAATTTCCTACCAGCATGTCATAAGCTAACTAGTTACCCGTGCATACACTGGAAGGGTTCTGGGTTTTGTACATGCTGTCATGTAGCTATTCCTGTTTAGTGACTTGCTCCACTGTTTTTAACCTATGGATCTATATCACACCAAGCATAGTGCAAAAGGTTGTTGTTTTAAATGCAATATACTCATTTGTTAATTGAGGCTATTTCTTGGACCTGCAGAACAACTTAATTGAAAGTGCTTGTTCATAGGATTCAAAAAACTAGTGAGAAACTGTAACAAATGTAACGTAGAGGGTTAACCGTTCCGGTATCTGGCAGAAAATGGTATTTACTGGACAATCCAGTCCAGATATGTATGGAGAATATTAATCACAAAATATTCACAGCTCGTTGTATTTAACATCAAACTTCTGGGCAGCAATCAGCACACCCACCGTGGGCAGCTTCGTGCACTTCCAGCACATTTGGACTCACATGATGCTGAGGCCTCGTGCTAACTCTGATTTGTCAGAGTTATGAAAGGTTCGGTGTATTATTCAGGGTGTGTTATTCGAATCCCAAATGAAGAATGGGAAATCAATGAAGGGCAGATCAGTCTTCGAAAAGACATCATCTTGTTCTTCAACACTGTTCTCAGGAGAAAAAAAATGAAGATGCCCAGGAAGAGCTTGTGATCCTAGGAAGGACTAGTTATCACAATTCCAGATGTGTACACAATTGTGACTTATTTTTATTTGTAAGATGAACTCTTTGTACTAACTGTACTCTCTGCAGAAACAATGTATGTTTCATTAACTGAGTACTTAGAGTAAGCCATAAAAACTCATTACCTCCCAGGGAGGCTTTTCGATATATTTATGATTTTGGTCATAAGTGCCCTTTGCAGGCACCTCAAGATGTGTTTTAGCATGGTATATACAATTCTGTATAATACTTACTTTTCCTGAGAAGATTCTTTATTTTTATACCAATTGACTCATTTAATTTAATTATTTATTGCATTTCTGTGAATGAAATATTTGTACTAAGGACTATGTGGTCTGATTTATTTATATGCCAGTGATATTAAATAATTTTAGCTACTACAATTTTCTCGTGCTCTTTTCTTTGAAAACATCTGACCATTTCCATAATGGTCATTTATGGACCAGCGGCCCATAAAACCCCTCTGAACTTCATTAGCCTTCACCATCACAGATTTTGCCAGATGAGGGACATGGTATACAAAGTTTATCTTCCCCCAGTTCTTATATAACTGTTAAGAAAGGGTTGTTAATTTTTTATTGTTCCCATCTCATTTGGAATTTTTTTAAAAATTGGTTTTTCAAGCTTAACAAATTCCTTTCAGTAAACTCACAGCAGGTTCAAGCACGCCACCTAGATATCCTTAGCCTGACATGAACAAAAATGAGGTAACTTCATGGGGCCTCAGTCCCCACAGAGTAAAAGCCAAACACCTGAAAATGTAACTCTAGGAGTAACAATTATCCAGTATGGTTTTCACTGTTCTCTCTCCTCATCTTACTTTTATCTCACTTCGAAATGTCAATCCTTTTCCCCATCCCAATTTGATAGGATGTATTGAAGTTCTCAAAAAATGAGTATTTTTAGCTAGTATACTGTACGATAGTAGGTATGCTTTATCTTTTATAAAAAAGCCTTTGCCCTAAAATGTAACAAAAACGGACTTTGTTCCAACAAACAAGCACAAAGCTTTAACAGAAATAAAGACTAAACAGTTGAACAGCTATTCCTTCCCTTTTCAACTGTTCAGAAAACACCGACTCAAATAGCATCGCCTTCCATTGTGTTTCCTGTCACACACCTGCATTTATTTGGCCTCATTTTCTTAAAAAGAAAAAAAAAAAGAAAAAAGGAAGAAAAAAAGGAAAAAAAATCCTTCAAAAATACATGAAAACAAATAGTAAGTGTCATAATACCCTGGAGACTTCAGGCATAAACTGCTCCCCTGTCCAGGATGGAGGGCGATGTGCAGGACAATGCTGCTGCGATCTCTCTCCTAGAAGACAAGCAGTTCTGCTCCGTCCAGCAGGTATTTTCCTCTCAAAAATAAGAGCCAGCAGACTGACTCCCAAGGAGCTGGATGTGCCAGTTGCCTCCTGTTAGCTCCCAAATAATTCAGTGGTGACAGACACCTGAGTTTGCAGCCTAGATCACCCTGTAGAAGTGTTTGGAGGGAAGAGCCAAAGGACCGGGTCTAATCCAAGCAATCCCTCCCATCTTTGCACGCAAGAAACCAGTGCGAGTCAAGTAATCTGGGATTCACCCGGAGTTAACCATTAGTCAAACCTGAGCCATCTGTCCACTTAATGAAGAGACACAGACTACTCTGGACCCAGGCATCCCACTCCCAACTAGCTATGTGATATAGGTGACTGGAGAAAAGCATAGGGAATAGTTCGCACTCAGATAACTACATATTTGATGCCTATTGCTAGGTATGATGAATCTCACACAACTACCTAGGATTTACATGCAAGCCAAAATATTCAGAATACTTCCTGTGGCTGATGCAGTGCTTCCAGGTGCATATTTGCTAAATACACTGTAGCCTCTCTTTCCTGGTATAAAAAATTTAATTTTGCACATATACACTTCTTTCATTTCTTACTTGCATCTTTCAGTATTTCCACCTACAGCTACAATCAAGTTAGAAAATACAGGAAAGAAAATGTTTGGAGCAGACCTTTGATTTTAAAATCTAAGGAAACTGAAAAATAAATACAGATTAAATACGTGAGCATGATTTCAGGAATATTACTAGTGGCTGCTCTAACAGTGTCTCTGCTGTGGGCAACTGATAGCGTCGACGTATCTTGACCTGCGTTGTGGGAAGCAAATAGACCCTGAATCCCCATGGCCAAGCTACTTAGTCTTCCTACGTACATGGTTCTTTATGTAGATGTAGTCTCACCACTCCAGTCAGAATATTATAGACCTCACAGAAGCTGAAACAGATCACACAGAAGCTTTAACAGAAGGCTTTAGGCTTGTGGTACATTCAGAAGGATTTGCTGGAGCAGAGCATCCCATGCATGCTGTGCGCTGCATGGATCGTGCTGGCACAGTATGCAACAACAGAGCCTCCCAAACCAGAGACAACGGCCCTAATGCTGGAATAGCTCAACTATTTAACTCAGCTGAGAAGCCTAGAAACAACGTGGCCCAAACTGAACGAGACATCCTTATAGATATAAAAGAATTCCTTTTCAGAGTTGGAATGTCTCGAGTATGTTGGTTTGTGCCGCATATGAACACCATGCTCTTTCTCTCCACGAAGTTTTTTTTTTAACATCCCTGAATATTGTCCCAACAGCTGTGGGGCCGGGGAACAAAACAAAAGCGCCCAACAGTGTTCACTGCTTTGCACTCGTGCTGCTGATCCACGCTGTACAAGGAGCACAGGTGAAAGAGAACGTTTCCTACTCGAACGCCTTTGCCCAAGCCAACGATCCGAATTGCTGCAGTGCCACCTGTTGATATGTACGGAAACTCAAGAGTTCCGGGTACAGAATCGGTAAACTGGAAGAATCATTCTCATGGCTGTGTGCTTTGAGTTACGCTACAGAGATAATAACCGACTTCCCATTCAGTTTTCCCTTTTCCTGCTTACACAGCTTCCCAATATTCTTCTTCTTTGTCCAATCGCGTTACTGCTGTAACAACATGAAATGCGTGTTTACAAAACCCAGCGTAAAGGCACCTGAAAAGTTACTCAAAAAAAGTTTCTATTTTCTAGGCTTCGGGGATGTTAAGAACCCAAAATACAGGGCATTACTCATACAGAATAATCTGCTCATTTCTGATGGAAGCTTTGCTTCTCTGCTCTATCTCACTTTTCTACCTATTCATGTATCACAGGACTCCGTCACTTCAGCACCTTTCTTGCATACCTTTTCCACCGCTCTTGAACAGACTGAAGTAACAGCAAGAACTTAGAGGATGAAGGGTTTAACATGGTAGCTAAAACTTCTGGAGTTAGAGAGGATTAAGATTGAAAGTATGGCAATATACAGTCACTCAGAAAATTAGAAGTTAGTTTAAGATCAAGATAAGACCAATCATCTCAAATCATGACCCATATGCACACGTCAAAGCATGCTACCTATATACATATATTCGGAGGCTAAATTAAAGTCTCCGTTTTCTTTTGGACAAGAGTATCTTTGCTGGGTTCAAGACACTTTAGCATGCATACACTGATGTCACATCATTACATTAGCTGGTTTATTTTTCCAGAGAATCACCTTCAAAATACAATTGGATCAAACCTGGTGCCCAGGTGATACCACTTACTGTTTATACTGACATTGGCTGGCAGCCCCAAGCAGCAAAGAAGTTTGCAGAGAAGCTAACAAGGACAGCAGCTACTTGCAGCATCCTCCTTGCAGCTACTTGCAGCATCCTCCTTGGGCAGTAACACCGCCACGTGTAACAAAATGCCTGAGCGAATAACCTTTAATGAATACCTCCAAAACTTCTTTTGGAGCAACACTGATTATGATGAGGATTTATATGCTGTGGCAAGAGAGAATACAGTTGGAGTCCTCAAAACTCATTGCTGGCACCAACTCGCCAACAGATAACAATTTATCTGTACATAGTCAACTGAGATCATGCAGAACATCTCTCCATGTTGTCTGTACATGGACCTTAAGACAATCCTCCTGAATCAGGAACTTGATAATGAAGTGAATACGCTCCCTGTTCTTATTGCCGTCCTTAGAAGGGAATAGATTCCTGCTTCTGAATTTACATAAACACCATATATTCTCCACAACTTGCCTTTAGGCACTTGCCATCTTTATGTCCAGCAACCTTTCCTGCAATTGCTGGCTTGTATACAGTAGCACAGCAATGTTTTCTCTCCTCTATTCTTATTTCCTAACATTTAACTTGCTTTCCTGACTGGCCCTGCACAACCAGTTGACTATTTTGTGCAAGTATCAGGTTACCCAAAAGTGTCATTCACGTGTGGTTAAGTAGAACTTGGAGCCCACTGTTCTACACAAAGTTCAGATTTCCCACACACAGACACGCAGATGTGACTTTACCTCTATCAACACTGAATTTCGCCATTCTTTTGCCCAGTCAGTCCTGCAAAGTTTTTCCAGAACTTCTTATGCTGTGCCCTTGCCCTCACTGCCCCACCATCAGCAAACTTCCCCAAGGCAAACTTCATTACAAGAACCGCATTTCCATCTTCTGTTCCATCTTCTGTTTGTTATCTTTCAACCAACTTGCTTCTCTTGCAATGACCCTCCTTTTGAGTCTACTGATGCTTAGAGTTATTATCCTTCAGGAAGGGATGCTGCCAGTTTTGGAAATCCACATGATTATGGAAGTCAAATCACCTTTTTCCATATGACTATCAATCATTTCAAACATTTCCAGCATACTTTGTAAGGCAGGATTTTTCTTTCCAAAAGCCACAGTGACTCTTCTTAATTACATTTACTCAGGTACCCACTAATTCATTTTTTTCCTCATAACATCTACTAGCTCTCAGTTTCCTAAATGCCCTGTGGAACCTCTTTAAACATTGGCTTCCCATGCACTGCAGCCCATCTCATTCTCAGTTATCATGGTAATTTAGAGTAAGAGGTTACATATCTCACTTAGCAATTCACCTATTTCAGAACCCCTGGGCAAATACCATCAGTGGCCTGCTACCATTTGTTGTAAAATGTTGTTCCACAGACTTGTTTTTTAGCCACTTCAGTTCCTGAGAGATCTTTTGGTTTCCTCATGGAGACAGTTGCAAACATTCTCGCTTTATTCCGAGTGGAACTTCTTAGTTTATTCTACACAGATAACTAATTAGCTTGCCTTTGATAGCCTTATCCTTTTTCAGCAGTCCTTTCATGGTTGATCATTGTGTTACAAACACTTCTGGAGCATTTCTTGCTCCTACATCTAAGAGAAGATCTAGTATTAATTTTTGCTAGATGTTACCTCAAACTCTTCTTTAGCCCATCTTTTATCAATTTTTTTTTTTACACTATATCTGCCAGTTTATCATCCTATTTTCTTCATTTGAATACATTGCCGCTTTCCTGAAGGATGTCAATAGCCCACTCACCATGCCAGTTAGCCTCTTCAGCTTCTCCTTTCCTTTTGTAATGGACTGCACAAAAGGATGCTGTGTTCATGTTCCCCTTCATTAGTTTTCCAACAACCTAGCAGAATTTCTCCTGCCCCTTTTAGTTTCTTTGTAAAGAGCTTTCTCATTTTTATCTCTTTTCACCTTTTAAAGATAGCCTTGTTCTTAAACCTTGCTGTCTCTCCTATTTGCTGTCCTCTCTCCATGCCCACCCTTGGGAAGGAGAAAGATGGAGAATCATTCTTTGAATTCCTAAACATTTGTTCTCCAACTCCAATTCGCTTTCTTCCTTCTGTTATGCTTCCTCCAATTTCCTTTCTGTTTTCATGGATTTTCTGACACATGGTGCATAAACATTAGCTGTATAATTCCATTAAAAAGGAAAAACTGTTGAACATAACTTTATAAGGGCCACTAGACATGAGCATTAAACTCCTTAGTCATCACAACTGCTGTTTATCAACTGGCGAGAAAAAATATGGTTTACGGCAACCTCTCTAGGCTGAATATCAAAGGATCATCCATGGGAGACTATCCTTAGAAGAAGGAAGTCAGCAAGATTTTAATTTTTAAGCCACAGAAGTGGAGGAACCACTCACGAACCATGTCATGGAATACAAAGTCCACTTCATAGAAAGCTTATCACAACAGATCAGACAAATGCCTTAACACTGTGACAGAACAGCTCTCTCCACCTGCCTTAAAACTTTCAACCAGATGTAGAAACAATAAATGAAAAAGGGATCAAGGCTGGAGTCGGTTTATATTACGACAGAAGTTGAATGGAAGACGCTATCTGCAGGGAGTAAAATACAGAAAAAGGTGTGAAGCCAGCACACCAAATCCAGCACTTCATCAAATCGAGAAGCAACTCCAGGCTCATGGCTGCCTTTACGGATGGCGAGTGAACGAACATACCTGTGAACGAACCACATCGTAGCACAAGAGGGCAGCAGGCAACTGAGAAAGGAAAACAGACCTCCTCCTCCTCCTCCCTCCCCCCCAGGACCCCCGGTCCCCCAGCTTTAAAAAAAAATCATCTCATCAGCCCTCAAATGTAGGGAAATCACGTACAAAGAGGCAGCTTTACTAAGAGCAGCTACGGTCCTCCCATTTCTGATAAAAGATTAATGATTAGAAGTTATGAAGCTGACTTCTTCAATACAAACTAAGATACTTTAGAGTTTGGTGAACTCCTTAGAAGGAAAATCCAACATTTACCCAACAACGACCCAAACTCCGTGAAACAGATCCGATCAGTCCTAAAAATAATTTTTTTTGATTAAGACATTGTCTGCAAAGACTATTAATTCTGACAGGTTAAAAACAGGGACAAGGAAAAAAATTAGAAAAAAGATAAAACATTATGTATCAGGTGTTTATAAAGCCTACTATCACTGCGTTACAGGACCCCACAAATAATTCATGTCATCAGTATTATCATTACTTCCTATTTTACCAGCGGAGAAATGAATCAGACACAAAGTAATCAGATGGCTTTCTCAAGCCCTTAGATAAACTCTGTAACAGAGGCATAGAGTGAAGTAAAACAAATCCAATCCAGCACCTTTACCAGACACCTATGAAGACACAAGCGTGCCACCCAGCAGGCGTGCACCCACCCTCCTAACAGCTCACCTGGTATCTTATGAGCACTTTTCACAAGGGCATGAGCCTCCATGTTCAGACAATGTGCACGTGCTAATGGTGAGGCCGATTTTAAATTCGGGATCTGTAAGGAAGTAAGCTGGAAGTTTCTATACTGTTTTTCTCCCTCCCACCCATATGATCTCTCTTTTCAAGGCTGCTTAAGAAGTGGAGTATATAAAGACACCAGTGAACTAAGCCAACACAGCAAGAAACATCTGGCTTACCTTGTGGTATACCAAAAACAGCATCAAAAAACTAAAAAAGGCTCTTTGCCCAGGTTCTGTGAGCAAGGAACACACAGAAAACCCAGAACACCTATCACATTTTAGTTTGCCACTCAAACACACCCTGTGATAAGACTGAACAGTTTTGCAATGTGGTGGGGTTGGTTTTTTTGAGTAAGAGCTCATTTTGTGGAAAACTGGTATTTTTAATCAAAAATATCTTGACATCAAATTTACTTAAACCGAAAATAGGCACAACCTTACCTATGAAGTTTTGAAAGAGTTCCTTGTTAGTTCTGCTTTGTGTTCTCTTCCACAGGCACAGTTCAAATGCCGCCTACTTATTAATTTCTATTCCCTCTTTCTATATTAATATCTTTCCCAATTTTACTTTACTCCCTCCTCATTCATTCTATCACTCTTTTTCTTCTGCTTTCCTTCCCTTCCTTAGATAAAGCCAGTTTAATGGTGCCTATTTACAACTGCTATACATCAACACCACACAGGAGAAAGCGTTGGCTAGTCCTTCCCCACCTTATGTCACAGGTCCTTTAATATTCAGAAAAAGCACTAAAATTATCCCCAGCTGCCAGTGCACCCTGCTTTTATAAAATGCTGAGACCAGCATGCTACCAGTACATAAAACCTTGGCTGTTTGGATACTGAGCAGCTAGGAAATATCCATATCATCGCCAGCTTCTCAGCTAAATACAGCCTGTTAATCACAAAATGCAGCATACGAAGGCACAGACCCCGAGTGAGATCCTTTATCGCATACATAAGTGCTGACTACATACAATCGCTCATCCACCCAGGTTCTGTCCTGGAATATGCCTACGTGCAGCAAAGCACCTTTGCGGCCACTTCACACTCCATGGAGCTGTTTACTTCCTCCGTGCTCATCTGAGGAGGGCTCTTCTGCCCCCATACTTACAACGTGGGAGCCTTTGGGCACCCCTCATTGGGAGGCCTTGGGCATGCCCCTCACTGCAGACAGGTGTGGTGGCATAATCACTCTGTAACCTGGCACCCAGACGGTGACCAAAGCCTTTTCTCAGAAAGGGCCCTTACAGCAAAAGCTGTTCCTATTTCGGAACCTACCGGTGAAAGCTCAGAAGCATTGATGCCACGCTGTACCGTTAGGAGAAGTATCACTTGAAACCAAATATACATATAAATCACAAATAACAAGCAGAAAAACGTACAGGTTCTTTGCTATCCCTGGAAGAATTTACACTTCCCTTCTAACAGTTTCTAACACAATTTCTCTCTGATAGCAATTATGAGCTGCAGCACAAATCAAAAGCTGATTTTTTGCAAGGGAACAGCTGGCTCAGAGTCAGGCCAGAGCTGGAAGGTAAGGCAGGGAGCCAGTGGGGTAGGAAGACATGTGGGAGGGCTCAGTGGTGAGCGGGTCCCTTGGAGCCATCCCTACACCAGCCCCCCGAGGGGCTCGGTGCCACAGTGGCCACCCTTCCCGTGGCATGGACCACTGCTGCTCTTCTGGCTTGGAGCGCTCAGCCTGCTTCTGAAATGCTGATACAGTATCTGCAGCCGAGCGATAGTTCTGAGCATTCTCCACCAGCTTACTGCCTTCTTTCTTGGCGGACACATCATTTTTGCTTAAATGTCTCAGTCTCTTCAGGTGTCCCACATTCTGTTTGACAGCTGCTACACTCTACTCCCCCTCTAGTTTTTTCAGTCCCTGCCTTTACAGGAATATTTTTAGAGAAACATAAAGGAAGTTTTGTTTGGTGAGACTAGCTTCAGAAATTTTTGTTCCTTTCCCCGTCCTCGTTTACCCTTTCAACTCAAGTCAATCCCAACCCTCCACAGTTGTCTTTGCTGGGCAAGTCTAACTGCAACTGCTCTTCAAACCTGAAATGATTCAGGTTAAAACCAGCCTTAGAGGGTTCTCTTTTCTTCCATTCTTTCCATTATCTGGTTTACACCATGGCCCTACAAAAAGCTGAACAAATACCAGGTAACAACCTCACCTGGCAGTAAGCATTTTTTATGGCACTGAAGAATAAAATACTGGCTACCGATTGCCTCAAGCTGTTTTTCCACCCGTGTTTCACCTGGCAGGGCTGGATTAAACCATTCCTACTTCTCCCTCCTACCAGCCCCCAACAGCTGCATCTTTGTGGGAAGGGGTGAGGAGGCAAGCTGTATTTCATCTGGGTCAGTTCTCTGACCCAGGCATGACAACTTGCACAAGGACACGAACTGGCGCAACAGCAGAAGCAGCCAAAGGATGGGAACAAGAACCAAGCACCAGGAGAAAGATGAGCCCAGCCAGCTCAAGGAGCTCCAACCATGGTGAGATCCCTGCCCCGGCCCCACACCCAGGACACCTACACCAGGTGAGGCTGCTCACCCCAGCACTCAGCACAAACACAGACCAGAACCTCACCCGGACTTGTTAATGCTTAACAAATAACTGCCTTTAAAACATGACCTCCTTAAGCATGAATGTTCCACACCATAAGATTTTCCTTAAAAAGATGTTGTACCAGGCAAACTCAGAAGTAGACTGGGCTGGGAATTTTTCAGTAAAATGTTTTTCCACTGGAGAATAACAATTTGTTGAAACTGAAACTTTTCTTTGCAACTTTCACTGAAACAGTCTGATAAAACTTTAAACAAAAAACATTTCTCAGGTCCAGGATGGAATTTCTGTTAAAAACAAGAGCATATGCACAAAAGCAGAGCAGACAGCAGGTTTCTGGGATGGGCATTCACCAGGGAAGTGACTGCTGGAGTCAGGGTCCAACCCCTGCTCTGCTTTATTTGGTTTCTCCATCTGGACATGCCCCACCACAATGCCAGAGGAGGTGCCTACGCAATGGGCTGTGGATCAGTATCTCTCTTTCTTGAGTGTTTTTTGTTAAAACAGTTGAAAATTTTCAACATCACTGCAGCATGACACAGTGGGGAAAAGGTCAAAATCGGGGAGAAAAAAAAAAGATGGGAAAATATTTTCTAGCTAGTTCTATCTGGTTCTCATAAGATTTATTTCAGCATTTCAGACAATTCTCTGGCAAGTTTCCCAGTCTGATGCATATGTTTAAATAAACATATTTAAATAAAATTCAGTGGGCAAGCACAGTGATAAAGATCAGATGAAGAGCAGCAGAGGTATACAGCAAACAGTAAATCCCTTTATGGAATAAAAAAACCCCACCTATAGGTTGAAAAGTCAATGGGAGAACAAAAATGGATAATCATCTCATTTAAAACTTCTCCCTCTGTGAAACTTTCTGTATGAGTATCGATCCATTAATAACCCATTTCACAATCAAAAGCACCCAAGGTGTTTTCCCAGCCCCCACAGATCTCCTCATTTTCCACCAAGACAAAGCACCAACACAACTAGTTCACTTCAGAGAAGTTGCTCTGCATCACCAGATCTCAGCAGTCACATGACTTTGGATAATTCATGCTCAGTTTTTAAATTAAAGGAATGATGATACATGCTTTAAAATATATGATAAACATATTTTAAACTCTGTAAGTGTAAGATAAATATGTAGCTCCATACATTGGTGACATAATATTTTATAATTCTCATCATAAGCTATTATTAGAATTGTGGTTCTTTCTGTTCTCTATTTTAATGTTAACTATATATAATAAATCATCCAGGCATACGTGACTAGCTACCATCACACAGTTCACATACATGCAGCATACACAGACCTTGATCCTTTTAACCCTAGAGATGGACAATTAAAAAATTCATGTGAATGTCCCATATTTCACTTATTGTAGGCACACTCTTTCACTGCCTGCCCAACAGGTAGCACTGAACTAGTTAGCGTGTCCCAACGTGATCGCACTACGCTGAAAATAAACAGGAAAAAAAACAGTCAACACCATACAGTGAAAAATAAACTTGATGTTTAACATTAGATTGCTGAAGTTGGCTGAGTTTTACTCATTGTGTAGCCAATGTAATTTCAAAACGAGCATTTTGGCCTTAAGCACTGTCAAAAGGCCCACACAACCTACATACAGACGGTGTTATATAGTAACCTCCTCTTTCAGCTGAATGCTTCGTGCAAAAAGGTTATGTTCCTATTTTTATAATTACTTCTAATAGATGTTTTTGAGATCGTTCTCTAAGCTTGCTGTCTGGGGATGTGAATTTTTTAGAGAGAGAAACTGAAGTATTGTTACAGGGGAATTTTTAAAACAGCACAGTGTTGACCAAGCTTGAATTCTACACTCTGAATCCTATTGCAACAGCAGCTGCAGAAACAGCAATTTGATGCTAATTACCAACCTGATTTTTTTTGCATCTTTTTGACATTATGGAGTTTTTGCAGTTCCAGATCCCCCCTTTCACCACCAACCAAGTTAATGAACACAAAGAATCAGCTAAAAATTGGTCATGTTGATGAATTTAAGCACATGATCTTAAAGAGAGTCAGACAGCAATTAGATCCCAGACTTTTGACATCCAAAATCATAGTAGATGTGGCCCAATACTTCATTATTATTTACACAGGTTTAATAAATTTTAGCAGCTTTGCAACCTAACAAACATGGAACCTGCTTTCCTGTTACTCCATATTTATACCTTGTTTTGCACTGTACAGCTTTTAATTCTTACCTTATCATGCAAGATTTACACGGAGAGGACACGTCCTCACCGGCAAAACAGAAGCACCACTTCCGACATCCCTCAAAAAAGCAAGTCTTAGTCACGGGTGTTAGAAGTAGAGCAAATTGGCTAATTTCACCTGGCAAGAGAATGCTGCTTAGGCTTACCTATTGCAGCAACGTTCAATTCCATCCCAGGAACTAACACACACAGGAGGTGGCCCCGAGCAAGCCAAAGGAGACAACAGGTGGAGATGATGCTCGTGTCACTTCTCACTACAAGTATGTCCAGAGCATAGTGAGGCAGGCTTGGAAAATAATCTGGTGGCGCTGCCTTTGCAGCTTCCATTAGTTGCATTCTCCACAGAGGCAGCATCAACAAATACGTGCCACCAGACATCGCTTTTGTTTGCGGTAGACTACCAGGGGAGGCTGAGGAGCATGAGGGAGCTATGCTGATGGCACATCTCCTGCCTTGGCAGTTAAGGGAACATCTCCTCACCAGCATGATGTGGCCTTCTGTTCCTTCGGCAGTAGCAAGGGGAGCAGGGCTGCTGTCTTATCATAAATCTCAATTTTTCACAGAAGTTATTGACCATTGTTACAGTGAGCTCAAATCGCAGATTTGCAAAAATTAGCAATATGATGTAGTCATTTCTATAAATAGATGGTCTTACCAGCAGACAACTATTTCACCTAACACTGAATGATCAACGTCACCATCTCTGGCAGTAACCAAGACACGGGTCTTGGATGCTTTTACCAGGAAAAGGTCCTATCCCAAGGCCCTGCGCTCAGTAGAGGCAACAGAACATATTCTTGTCTATCAACTGCCCCTTTGTACCCTACAGCTCAGTAAAAGGAGGCTCAGCTGTCGGCAGATGCCCCTGTGCACGGCTCTAGCCCGAAGGCTGCAGCAGCTTAACTCCCAGCGAAAACAAGGTGCCGTGCCCTGCTGCCGGGGCAGTCTGTTATGTCAGCAGCCACGGCTGCAGTGGCCAGAGCGTACAAATTCTTGGGTTCAGAGTTTTCTTAGATTTTAGTAAATACAGAGAGGCTTGACAGACCGGTATCCTGGCATAAACGCAGCACATCTTGCTTGACTCTTGTCAGCTGAGATGAAGCAAGGAAGCAAAAGTTTTATGACTTGGGATTTCAAGTTCTGCGATTTCAAACATCCCTGCCTGATACTACGATCTCATTGGAATTCTGGCCTCAGACACCAACGACTTTTCATTCTGCCTGTATCACTATGGTTAGAAGCCTAACCAGGCAATAAGCTGTTAAGAGAACATGACACTTTGCAGGACAATGCTTAGCAAGTGGTGCCTCGGCAGGGGCTCACAGCAAGGATAATGGTAGTTGAGAAGTGTCCGATGATTAGTAAAACACTGTGTATCCTACAGACTCAGGCTGAAGTGCGCTGCACGCTTGGCTTTGCAGGCCCTTTGCTGGCTTTCCGACTCAACTGAAGCAGCCTCGTGACACCTCAACTGTGGTCACCCCCACGCTACTCCCTGACCGCCCTCCTCACACTGCCCGATGGTGGTTCTTCCACGTCCATTTATTTTTCCCCACTCTCAGCACCAGGCAACTTCTTCACATAACTCAGTCTAGCGCTCTCAAATTGATTTCTAAGCTACTGTCTCCAGCCTTCCAACCTCCTACAATATCCAGCCCTTTTGCACAAAAGGCGGAAGAGCAGCAGACCCATGAGTTGGCAGGTGCATCGCAGTGTAAGCTCTGTAACTGTCTTGCAGCAGCCTGTAGTCTCATGCAACCTTCTCCTGCCTTTTGGAGATTCCAGTACATCAAAACCAGTTACACATTGCATGGGGAAGTCTGGCTCTGATATTTTAATTCATCTGGGAATACTGGCATCAACTCTCCTGCTCCTCTCTCCCGTAAATTCACTTAGAAAATATTAAAAAAAATTATTGGCACACTATATTAGTAGACCGAAATAAAAACACAGTAGCCAACACTTTGCTGTGCAGCAGTTACAGGACGTGATTGCACAAGACCAGGGTCAGCATCAAGCACCCTCACTGAAAGCAGAGGGACCCGAGCCCAAGGAGGACTGCAGCTGCTCCATGCCGTAAGGGAACGTACAGACTACAGTATGACCCACACCCCTAGGAAGCAGCCAGAGGAGGTGGCACCAGCAGATGGTGCCCCACAGCAGGTGCTGTATCATCTTCTGGAGCTTGCTGAGAATGCTCAGCCCCAGCAGAGACAGCTCCCTCCGCACCCTGCTCTGCTTGTGGCCCCGACAGCCGGGAGGAGGTAATTTCACTTTCCATAATTATCAGTTTCCCAAGTACCCATCCACTTCATTTAATATATACTTTTATTTCCTGTGATTACTTTTTTCAGTACTTACAAACAGCAAAGCTCCTTTACAAGAAGTCTTCCAGAGACTATGACTAATGTACCTGTACTTTTTAAATCTAATAAAGCCTTGAGTCAAGGCCTACTCATTTTCTTACTCTGATTTTTTTTTTCTTTTGTTGTTTTCTCCTTACAATCACACTCTGGACGGAAAAAAAACATTAGCTTAGTTTCTGAACACAAGTAGAAGTCCTTTCACTTCTACTTAGAATTCAGGATTCTCGCAAGCGCGGCAGCACAAGGGGTCCCATGCGCCCCTTTGGCTGTAGCAGCAAGAGAAATGCTGTCCATTTTCAGTACACTGCATGGTACACCTGGAGTTCTCCCAAATCCAATGAGCTTTTTCTTGCTTTTTTTCCCCCCCTTCTTTTCTCTGCTTCTATTGATTTGCGGAGAACATCCAGACACAGCTTTAAAACAAGTATTTGGACCTTTGTGTGTCTATAGGGACAAGGGGCAAACTACTTTGAATTCCAGTCGCCACTTGTGTGGACACAAAGGAATTGGCCTGAACTCCTAATCACAGGTGCAATGACAGTTACCTGGAGTGCATTTTAGTATGTTTTGAAATGCTTATATTAGTACTCTCCACTTCAACATTTTAGACATTCCATGTTATTGTGCTGCCTGGGTTTTGGCTGGGATAATTTTCTTCTCAGTAGCTGGTGCAACACTGTGGTTTGGGTTTAGTATAACGCTGATAACACACCGAGTATATCACCCAGCAACAACTAGAAACTTAAATCAAGGACTTTTTGGTTCCTCAGGCCCTGCCAGTGAGAGGGCACAAGAGACTGGGAGGGGACACAGCCAGGACAGCCAACCCAAATTGGCCAAAGGGATGTTCCATACCATAGAACATCATGCTCGGTACATAGACTGGGGTGGAGGGTGGCCAGGGGCTGCCGATCATTGCTGGGGGCTGGCTGGTCAGCAGTTGGTGGGTGGTGAGCAGTTGTTGTGCATGACTTGTTTGGTTTATTTGTTCTTTTGGATTTTATTCCTTTCTCCCTCTCTCCTTTTCATTACAATTATCATTATTATATTTAATTTTATTTCAGTTATTAAATTCTTCCTATCTCAACCCACAAGTTTTACCTTTTCCCTTCCCCCACCATCACATCCCACCATGGTGCAGGGTAGCAAGTGAGCAGCTGCATTGTTCTTAGTTGCCGGCTGGGGTTAAACCATGACGCGCAAACAATGAACTGCACAGAAAAAGGAATATTAAGCTATTATTAACATTGAAAAAAGAAACCCAAAAATTACTGATTGCCAGCTTTTCTTGTGCAAACATGCCCTAAGGGCCTAAATCCTGTATTTTCTGGGAACAGCCACATTCATTGAATAGTAACAATCCTCTCCCCATCACCTCCTAGGAGTTGTCACAGTCAATCAGTATTTCAGCCTCCACACCCACCCTCACACAAGAGCCAGAGCCCTTCCCAGTAACACCCTTCTGCCCAGCTACATCCATCTCCCAACCCACATCCTCAGGTAGCCCCAACCACAGCCTCTCACCTGTCTCAGACCCAGCTGCCTCCTCCCTCATTCTGTCTCCCAGCACCCTACAAGCATCCCTCCAGGCTTGTTTTTCCCCCCCCCGCTGCTCTTGCACCATTTCCTCTTCCAGACTCATTTGTTCTCTTTCAACCGTTCACTGCTACACCCCTGCTACCCATCTTGAGTCTGCTCTGCAGCCAGGGCTGCCTCACATTCTCACCTGCATCTCAGTCAAGCTCAAGGAACACCACAAGCAGCATATGTATAGACTGGCCTCCAAAAAAATTTGGATACAACTTTTATAGCAGTGCTAAACAGTTCCTGAGAGGGGAACTGGAAAAAAAAAATCTTAAAAAGTAAAAATCTTTAGGAGCTGAAAAGGTTTAGTTTTATATTACAGGCTACTTAAATATTACTCAATAATGCAAGTTTAAACATGAAATCAACAGGTTTTTTAAACATTGTTAAAAAAAATCACAGCCACGTGTGTTTTCTGTCTTTTTCCAGAAGTCACTGAGATAAAGGTAAAAATGAATCTATTAAAATAATCAGGAAATACGATACTTTGTACTGGCCTTATTTTTGGAAGTGGCCTGTTGCTTGCCCTTTCAAATGCAGATCAGCACAGACATCCCCAAGGCATCCATCAGGACCAAGAAACTGTGTGTACACTTCATGCAGCCACTATGTTTTTGTAACAGATGAACTCCATTCAGCTTTTCAAGCCAAACAATTTATAGGTAGCAATAACTACCTATAAACAGCTGAACTATCAAGACCAAGGTCATATAATATAAATATTGCGTAAATTCAGCTATAGTGAGGAGAAGTGTTGTTTACTTGAACAACTTTACATTTTCCTCCCAGAACCTGCATGCTGAAAAGACTTACCATCCCCACTCCATGTACAGTTAAGTTAAGACACAGTTTCCATTAGCTGTATTGTGTTACACAGCAACTCTAATGGCAGAATTGGCCAAAAAAAATTCCAGGTGTCCTGACCTTTCTGTTTTAACTCCATTACCAAATCTTTCCATTCCAAATTCCCATGTGCCTACGGCCATGTTGTTCCAATTTCATTCACTCAATATTAAACCTAACTGACATTTCCCTCCATGAAATTAATCATTTAAAAAGTGAATACTCTAAATACAGGAATTTCCCCACAGCTTGCTATTTGTAGCAACTCCATATAAATGACAAAATAGCACATCACAAATACAGCAACATACTCAGCCTCAGAGACTTCTGCCATGTTACTGATTTTTGCTGCTGGAATTTAAGAAACTCATATCACCTTTGTCTCTCCATTTCTACACGTGGAAAACAGGAAAAACTACTCATGTTCTTTATAAAGAACACATTAAGATGTACCAGATCACGCTGCTATTTAAGAGCTTGGTCTTATTACATCAAGAATAAGAAGCTACAAGAAACTACCTGCACAACACTAACATCAGATAATGTTAGTGTGGAACTCAAAGGGTAAACAGCTCCTTTTTCAGCAGTGGCTAAACCACATGGCTACAGTACTGGTTGATTTTCCTCCCACCGTTGTGTTTCGTAAACACACAGAAAGATTATTTCTTTTCACTGTTGTAATTTCCAGTTTTAATATTAAATCAGACAGCTTAGGTTATTTTAAGTTGCCCATAAATAAAATAATAGTCCAGGGGGGGAAATGAGTGAGAAAACCAACATGCGTACATCTATAGAATCGTTAATTATCTTTTTGCTAACATTTCCAACTCATATTTATGCTTCCTGTTTAACATCAGAAATTCATCTCCCCCAGATCTTGGTTTCACTCTTGGTCTTTTTCTTAGGCATTTAGACAGAACATTTTGACATTTTTATTTAGCCATGTATAGCTAAGATTTTTGGAGGCACGGTAATAATACTGGTCTATGAGATATATGCAATGCCTCAAAAATATTCCTTCCAGTTTCTCTGAATGTAGAATGTAAATGTGTAGATTTTCATAGATACGAGATGTCATTATACTTCAGGCAGTAACTGGAGAATTAAGTCTCGCAGAGGCATTGAACAAAGGGATTTCCCCCTTCCCTCCCTAGGCACGAACCATACAACAGATAGAAGCAATCCATTACACAGTCCCTGTGTATAACTTCAGCTCCCACTGCAGCAACAGGATTTGACAAACAGGACCTTGCCAGGAAAGTGCATAATTCTGCTTGCTAGGGCTATGATCTGAACTTAACTGTTGTGGGGGTTTTTTCCCTCTTTTTAAACTATGACTACATGGACTCTCCCATGTAACAGCTCATGAAAGAGCTGAAGAGCCATGAGCGTGCTACTTATTGCCACACTAGCAACCCAGCAACCATTTGTAAAATTTTACATGGGTGATGAAACGAGTGTCATGGAAAAATCATTTAGCCATATAATAGAAAATGCTCTGAAAGATTTAGTAACACAAGGCCTAAGTTGGGAAGGTAGCAGCGGTGCACCTTTAGCCAACAGTCCCTGGATGAAGTACCAAGTTCTGAATTTGAAAAAGCCCTTCTGATGGTCTGCAGGTGGATATGTACACTCAGCTGGATAGGTACAGTATGAGTGGCTTCAGCGCATGCAAGAAACTTGCAGCACCACAGCACAGAGTTATTCTGCATAGATGTGAAACTACGCAAGTACTCCTGGTAGTCAGAAATTGTCTCACTCTTGAGATCATGCTGCTCAGAGCAAGGTTTGGCAGCCAAGCTACAAAACTCACCTTCTCTCCACCTTCACTGCAAGTCTCAGGGCATTTCCTTGGAAAAAGATCTTGTAGCATGAAGCCTGCACTTTTTCAGGCAGAGCCATAATGAGTGCAAGAGAAAGCCATGGGGAGAGAGACCAACAACAGAC
The DNA here is from genome assembly GCF_015220075.1 of Falco rusticolus. Classification (NCBI taxonomy): domain Eukaryota; kingdom Metazoa; phylum Chordata; class Aves; order Falconiformes; family Falconidae; genus Falco; species Falco rusticolus. Next base: position 121,919,916 of record NC_051187.1, read on the forward strand.
CTTCAAATCTCCAACCCTTACGGTAAAAGCAGTGAGGGAATTTTAGATATGAGGTGTCACTGTAAAAACTGTCCTGAGACAGTGCTCATTTTTTTCACCCCTTATACAACAGTCTTCATTAAAAAGAAGTCACATAGCCTGCCTTCCTTTTGGGCTATGAACTAGAATTTAACCTTGGACCTTAACAGATACATCCCCGCTTCCTACTTTAAGGAATAATTTCCTAGGACTATGCAAACTTCTACTCATTACCATCGAAGATCACTGCCTAGTTGCTAAAGCAGTAAGGTGATGCAACCAGGATAATCAACATCTTAGATGCTGGTGTTTAAAAATCCATTTTTACAATGGCAATCCAGGAGTTAAATGTAATAAATAAGATTATTTTGGGAATAATGGAAGATATCATCCAGAGATATGGAGTGTGTTTTTTCAGAAGTACATGTCACCCTTACTACTGTCATTAAGCCAAAGTACATCACTACTTTCACCGGGAAAAAAAATCCAGAGCCAAAAATCAGGAGGTATTTGTAAGTACTCCAAAGCTGTACATCAAAACGAAGCAACTCATCAATGCAAAGCACTTCTTGGTTTCTGCGAGTTCAGGATTAGGACTGGATTATTCAGAAGTAGGCACAAAGTTCCTGCAAAATGTAAGTAGTGAAATTTCACTCTCACTTACTCACGAGTAAGATTAAAGCAGGAGTCAGCAACTTTCCCAGGTGACGGGGGAGGCAGTGTCATAGCTAGAATGACAACATGGGAGCCTCTAAACCACATCCCTGCTGAAGATCACTCTTCACCACACCAGGTAATCCATCCTACAGAAACCTATCAGGATTTGACAGAAAGGAAGAAATTAATATACAGCCATCCAGGAGAACAGGAAGAATTAGACTATACACCCAACTAAACAGGCAGGAGAGGAAACCCCCTTAATCACCACAAGCAAGGATATACCATACACCAGAGGGGGAAACCCCTGTGTTCTACACATGAATCACATTTGTTAATAATGAAATTATAACCCAAACCACAAAAGGTATTCTGCATTCAGCCTGACTAACTTTTTTATTAAAAAGATAGGAAATGGGGTCAAGATTGCTATTGCTTCTCACACTGTAAGAGATATCTTTCTCAGTCACGTAGAGTTTGTACGTTTAGTTTGAGAGACACTGGGAGATCAGTTTTAGCATGGAAAGACAACCTAGCATTTGGAATAGCAAGTATCCAAAATGAAACAACATTTTAGGCAGTTTTCTTGGTGTTTAAGTCAAGGATATCTGTTTGGCATAAAATAAATGACCCAACTCAAACTTTCATTGTACTAGAGCTACCCACATTACCTGAACTAAAAGCCCTTGGTCCTTCTCATTCTCTTGGTTCTGGTCTCACATTGGGCTGTGAAGCTGCGGGAGCTGCCACTGCCTGTGGTGTGGCACAGGACACCAACACAGCTGCAGCAAAAACCTGCTGTCCTGTACACCAGGAACAGCCAGGCTAGCTTTCACCTGTCGTGGTCCTGGCTAGGATTCAAAGTAATGCTTCCCATCTATTGAAAATATAGCCTATGAGATGAGAGAACCTGTCTCAATCCTCTTGTTAAACCATCTTACCTCTATGTTGCACTCCATACTCACACTACCCATATGCATATCCACTTCCTAGACGAGCCTCCTGAAATTACTGTCACTGGATAGCCTGAGATTCTACAGTGTTTTACTTCAGGCAAGGGCACTAAATTTTAAGTGCTGAAAGATTCAAGCTGAGATTCTCCACCTGAGATTTGATGCCAATTTCCACTGCTGACCATTTCTGCGTTACCCCTGCCCCGTGCATTACCAGCTGCTATTTCTCAACAGAGTTCCTCCATGAATCTGACAACACAGTCAAAGTCTAGGTTTAAAAAGCAGAAAGGCGGTGAACTCTTCTTAAATTCAAAGCTTCAAGCAGTCTTTTCAAAGTGACATTTTTATTTGGGGATAAATGCAAAAAACCCATTAACAAAAAAATATCATGACCTTAGGTAGCTTTTGTATAGATGTCACATACTGCTTCAGAAAAATCACACTGAAGATTATACAACTCTTACTACTCTATTTTCTACAGCAGCTGAGTCCCGTTTCACATAAAGCAGTCACAATTGTTCCGAATGACAGTCACTTCTGATGTTTTTGGCAGCAATTGCAAAAAGGGTTTTGCTATTACACTTACAAAAATGGAAGCAAAGAGGTGCTGTGTTAGGGCAAATCATGAACCTCAACGGCTCATTTTCACATGTCCTACAGAAGCAGGGAATGGATTATTGGATTTGAAGAGTCTGAGAACTCTCTTGCCAGCCTCTAGATGTTGGCATCCCAAAAAGTGACAACTTCCCAAGAACTTCCTTCTTTCCCTACATATGCTTCTTGCCTTTACTTCTTAGTTTTAGGAAACAGCTGGTCAGTTTGATTCACCAGTAAATTTTCTCATTTTCTTGAATGCTTAGTATTTTTAAGAGATTTTAGTTTATAATATTATCAGGTGATATCAGCTCCCTTTTTCAAGGCATGTAATGACTTGCATCTGCCATCAGGGAAAGTAATTTTCAGTCATGAAGTGTTTCACCGACTCAGAACTCCAAAACTAAAAGAAATCCCTCAGAAGGAATTATATGTATTTGTGGGATTTTTTTTTCTTTTCCCCATCAGCTTCAATTTTCAGATGCTCGTACTAACAAGTAAGTCTTACATCCATAGCCAATTATAGTATCTTGACAGGATCAGGAAGAACCATCAGCGTTAAATCTCTTTTCAAAACGGCAGGAATCAAGATCCGATTGTCATTTCATGTGAAAATATATAAAAAAATATGTATCGCACTACACCAAAACATAAGAACAAAATCTTTTGAACAGGAAATGTTTCACAGCGGTAACGTTTCATTTCCTTCTGGGAATGTCAAGAGCTTTCCCTGGGGCACTCAAAGGCTGATCAAAGCCTCCCATTTTGCACCAGAAAAGGCTTCTGCAAAGTAGGGATCATGAGCCAGCAGTAAAAAAACCTGCTACTTCATTTTAGCATCTGGCTCAAACCTTTATACCTCAGTTTAGGAATAAACGGCTTCCATTAGGTCACTCTGTTCATTAAACAATGAAAAATAAAGAGAATTATGTACAACAAAAGGAAAACATAATATAAATTCAGCATAAAAACAATGGCAAAGAGTTTCAAAAAGGGTCGAAATAATGACAATACTGCATGTTCACTTTTTTCTAGCCTCAGTCTGAAACAAATACACTGAAAGGTCCTTTTATCATTACTGTTATAATGCACAGTAGCAGTTCCACACAGGGAGCATCTATGGTGAAACTGTCCCTATACAAAATCCTGAAGCCTCCAAAATCTTTACATCCTATTTGTATCTGCAGTGTTAATGACCTATACGCTACATCAGACTAAAGTCCTTTGCTTTTCCATCTTCCCCAAGTGGAAGGTGCATTTATGTTTCCTGTTTTCATGGATTGGGGTTCCCCCCCTCCCCACTCCATCCTGTTCTCTCCCACCCTGGTTTCTCTTCTGTTCAGCCTTGCCTTTCAGAAAGCTGCACCTTAACATTTGGATGCAAATGTCAGGTCCATTCCATTGACAGCTCATCCCATAGACAAAAGGCATGATTACAGCCTAGTAAGCCACAGTCATTTTTGTACTTGTTTCAGTGACTGGTAGCCTCTGCGGTTAAAAAGAGAACTTTTCACTGATCACACATTCACTGTTCCCCAGCATCTCATGGAAGCCAGCCTTTCACAGGTGCTGTACTGATATGCTAACATTAAAGGGCAAATCCAAAAGATGTTTTTCTCAAAAGCTTTAAAATGGAACAGGCACAAAATGGACACATTCAAGGGCCTCTCTGCTCCTATTCATTTATATCAAAACCTTTACATTACTAAAACTTTTAAACTGGGATCTGAACAGGGCAGGGGGACAAAACGCTTACTCTCTCACGCATCTGGTTATGGAATATATGACTGAAATTGCTATGATGCATTCGCCACCAATAAATCACTGTCAATCTTTCCTTCAGCGAGATACGGAAAGTAAAAAGTACAGTAATTTGAATAATGGTGGGACGACCAATACCCAAGCAACTTTCTCCATCACTTTTGCTTCCACTGCCAAATTTGTCACTAAGAAAATCCAGAGACCAAGCGAGAACTCAGCACTAAAAGTTCAACCTTGCATTCCACAGTACAGTCTTCTAGCTTTCCTATATACCCATCACCCCAGATCAGCCTGCACTTTGTGCAGAGCTTGTATGCAATTTCAAGTCATACTTTGTGGTTTAATAGGCTTCTCTTTATAGAAAGATTGCAAGAACAGAGCAAGAAGAGAATAAACTCTAATCAGATATCTGTGGTCCTTTTGGAAACCTCTAACTACAATTGAAGTTTCAATTTCCTGCACTTTATTGCTGTACTTTACCATTTACTTTTGCTTATCAGATAGAATAAGGTCACAGACCAAATGATTTTATGGTGTTTGGATGCAGTAGCCCACTTTCCTCAGACTAGAATCCATTGCTTCAGGAGAGTGCAGTTTCTCTTGTGAAAAGCACTTTCTTTCTGCTACTATGCTGTTCAGTCTTACCTCTCTGGAAACTGCTTCCATGGCTGCAGAAATGCACAACCATCTTCCCTAAACTCCAGAAAACTTAGATGTGCAAGACTTAACACCTGAACTCTACGGAACACTAGTTCTCTAGGCTTTATTATTGCCCATCATTATTTAGCAGCATGTTCAGCGTAATACAACAGTAGCTTCTCTCCTGTGTTTATAAAGCGAACACAATGAATTTGGATTTCACTTGTCATGCCTAGGCATTATTATAACATGATTAACAAAATAATAGCGCATAAACAGAAAACACGTTCTAGGTCTGAAGTGTTTCACTTCCCTCTTGCAATTTTGCCAGGCAAGTAGTATCCACTGGTTTGGAAATTTAGTATTCCCAGTCTCCTAACTGGCTTCGTACCATAGGAACTTACTCCCCCCGCCACAACACAAATCTTAGAAAAACTTGCTTCTACCAAGGTCCACTGATTTTTCAGGGCATTTTATGATTCTCTTTAGACACTGAAGGGAAGAATCACACTCTAGTTTGATTTCTCCTGTTAGACTGAGAGATGGGCGCGAGCTGATATGGGTGCTGTAGTAATCATCCAGATCGCAACCTAGCTAGAATGCACAGCACCTCCTCCCCAGCCCACGCAACTGCATTTCCTTTCTGAGAAAACCAAGGTACAGGAGGGAAGGTGACGCACATATGGGTCTTGCTTGAATTACGGGGTCATGACGTGGCTGGGGCAAACATGCAGATCTAGGGACATGCACTCTTTTACAATTACCACAGATTTCAATTATGAAATATCATGTTACCATGCTATAATGCATAGTTTGTATTTTCTGTTGAGGCAACTATATCATTGCAGTTTTTTCATATACTTTCTACTTCCTCCAGAATTAGGTACAGAGCATATCCTGGATACTGCTGTCCTAGGTAGATGAATCATTTGGTAAAAGCCTTCTTTTAGGCATTTATACCTATGAGCGTACCTTCCACCCTTTTCCTTCAGCTCAGCCCCAAAGCTCTCCCCTTCGTTTGCACAAAGCTCGCCAACACTATGCACAGCTAAGCTATTTCTCACTAGTCTCCGCTCTAGACACGAGTCACGACAAGCTTATTTTTCCATCTCACAAGTACACATGCCACTGCTCTTCCATACTCTGTTACTACTCAGTTAACAGTGACTAACTCCTTTTACATTCCCTGCAGCTAGTAAAAGGCTTCCTCAACCAAGGGAACGAGGTAAACCTGGTCATGGAGTAGTTGCAAAAGAGCAAAACTGGCAACACACACAAACATCAAATGTAAACACACTTGTTATTTCATTGCAGAAAAGAGCACAGCATGACCCCGGTACAACTGTGGAAATCACCTGTGTGAATCAACCAACCTCTCTGAAGACCCAGTAGCAAATGCCCTTCTCCCAACAACTGCCCAAATATGTAACAAATCAAGCCCATCACCTGAGCTGTGCCAAGCCATACATGTGAGCCCAAGCTCCTGTTATCCCAAGGGCTTTACAAACAAAACAAAATGAGTACTCCTAACCTAAAGAGCAAGTCAGAAATTATATTAAGAGAGCTAGAGAAGTAGTAATGGTGAAGGACCTTTGCAGACCTTTCAATAGCCTTGTGATAAAGACTTTTAAGTCAAAAAACATCAAGAAAAGCAGGCATAGGTGTAGAACCACATCTACAGCTAGCAGTAACCACAGACCGAGACCACATTGTTAAAGTAAGGTTATAAGACAGAGGTCTATCTGCCCAGAAAGAATGGAACAGGCTAGGCATATTCTCATCACATTCACAAAAATATAGCTGTATGCTTAGAGCTAGGTAAGAGAGGGTCCTTCACTGAAGGAGGGTTCCTGCAGCCTGAACTTCGTGATGAGTATGGCCATTTCCCCCTGCAGGTAAAAATACCTTTATTTCCTCATAACATCATCTGAAACTTTCTTCCTGATAGGTTACCCATCTAATAAAGTTTTTAGCATTCCAAAAGCCCATAAAGATTTCCCTATTACCATTCTATTTTTCCTACTAAATTCACAAGCACCACATCGGTATTTCATGTACTGTCTTCCATGACTGATTATAAATTTTACTGAAAATACCCATTCCTTGGAGTACTTTCTTTTTCCTGAAACTAGTTCCTTGAGTTCTTTTCATTCCTACCTCCTGTCTAGAGGCCAACAATCAACAATCATCTGGGCAGCAGCAACGAAGTGTTGTGCCAGTTCTTAGCACAGAGAAACATCTTCTCCTTGTCTGGATTGCTAAGCCTCAAGTAATATGCTGCAAAGTGGAGCTGCACAGCAGGACCTGAAGGAGGTGTCTCCTCAGTTTCAGCCTTTTTTTCCTCATGCCAATATTGCCTTGACTGTCAACTTATTAAGCAAATGGAGAGATGTGTATAGAAGCTGTTGTATTTATTCTTCACCCCAATAATCAGAAACCATTTATTTTCTTTTTAAGGCTGTGTTTTCTAGCAATATTTCCTTTGAAAATGACACTAACAGGCAAAAGCAAGATAGAAGATGGAGTAAAAAAGAGGAACTCCAGGCATTTTTTGGTTCGGTCTTAGACGCCAGAAATCCGTGGCTATCCAAAAGTATTTTTCATACTATGCAGTGCAGGATCACAGAACACACATCTGGAAAGGAAACCACTTCTGTGTCATTACAAACATACAAAGAAGCTTTGATTGTGATATGATAACATGCACATTATCTGATTCACATCAGGTCTTCTGTACTTAAGGATATGCAAGATTTATATCACATTAAATCCAATACACCTTCAGTATCTGTCCAGAACTTCGCACAGGCAGGTACAGGTAAACAAATATCTGATGAGAGGACCGGCTGAACAGTTTATCCCCTTACATCAGTTTTTCTAACAGAACACAGTGCCCACCACCCCTTCCATCCCAAGATTCTCACAGCTTGCAAGAAACTACAACATTTTATCTATCTGATAATCTATCTGATCTAGCAAGATTTACCTTCTTCAATTCCCAGTACCGAGTCAAACAGTGCCATGTCATAAGGAACAAGTGAACAATGATGATTCAAGATTCATTAATTCAGGGGAATCTGAATGGGGAAGATATAACTTGTATCCTCTCAGAAATCCACAGTACAGTGGTCCCAATCAGTCAGCCTGCAGGTGAGAAGTACTGCAGAGCTTGTTTGGAGGGCTCCAGTCATACTATCAGCAGAAAAGCTCTTTCTGCTAGCTAGCTTCTGCCAGCATTTCAGCAACAACTCAGTGAAATTTCAGCTTCTGTATCATCACATCTCAAAAATCTCAAAAAAGTCCATTCAAGAAAAAAAAAAATCAACTGTTATGGCAAAAGTAGAATGTCTCAGAAAGAACCTTCTGACTTACTGCACATACTCCTTGCAAGCGTGTCAAGTGTTTAGTGTTATCCAAAAAAGGCACAGTGCTCACACCGATACTGTTGACACCTTGAACAGTATAAAAATTGAGCTCTGGTCACTGTACTACTGACCTTATGACACATTAACCGATTTTGTTATTTTTTCTACATAAAAAACCAAAACACTTGTGTAGAGCTTATGGTTTTTAAGTGAACTAGTTACTGATCTGCTGCACTTAATAGGAACATATGTAGAGCAAACTAATGAAAACTGCAATCTAGGTAGGGAAACATTTTTAAAATAACAAAGCATCGCAGACATATGATATTCAGCTTGTCTGTTACAGCGCTTGTGTTAGGACCAGAGATAGCTTTGCTCCATCTATCAGTAATGAAATGATTTTCAACATGAGTGGAAGGGAAAGAACCAGGAACAATGCTTAGCTCTGAATCAGCCACTGACACCCACAGAGGATTTTCCTAGCAAAAGATATTTTTTCTTCAGCTTTATGCTCAAATTCATGTTGGGCCAGGTCACTAGTACCAAAACATGCCTTTGTAACGAGTATCAAATTAGAGTTTTTATTCATTATTTCTGTGGTGTATCCATTAGAACTCCCACTCTTTAGACAAAAAAAATTTGCAATTTTTAGTTGTTCTGGGGACTCTTTTAAAGTTGATACATTAATCAATCTACTATGAGAAGACTAAGGCACTACCACAAATTTCACATGTTTTCTTTGGGACAAAATAGATATACTCACAAGGCAGAATTTTTCACACCATCTATACCCATTGAAAAAGAAACCACAGCCTCCTCATTTAATACAGCATCCTTCTTTCCCTTACCTGCATCATTACTGGTTAGTGAAGGTACAGTCATCTTAAGAAAGGGAACTGCTACAAACAACAGCTGCAAATCACCCATTCCAACTCTCTTTCAAAAAGGTCTCCCAAGTCTAACATTTTGTTTGACAGGACCAACAAAGGATGCCTGTTGCAGCACAAACAAACTAGTAGGCTACAACAGGGCCACCACCAGTCAGATTCTATTGTCCATGCTGTTTCTCCTTCCTCCAGAGGCCAAACAACACTGCTCCTCTTCCATCTGACCACCTCTCCCACCCTCCTTAGGGCTATTTAACTACTTAGCGGAACGAGCTACAGCTGCACATCATCCAGGTCAATCAACCCACCGCCTTCTAGGCAAGGCCACAGCTGCATGTTATCAATGCTAATCAACCCACTGCCTTCATTCCTCTACAGATGCCTGCGGAAGATAGTTCTCCAGTATAGTCTCTGAGTCACTTACAATTGGTGGTTTAAGAGCCTATTGAATAAAAGGCAGCACTTTTGTTTTTAAAGGAATGAAAATACTACTGGAACTTTTGGTATCCACAACATCCTATAGCAAGGAGGTCCTTCTGCTTAGCTACATGGAGATGGCAGAATGAAACCTTAACTTCACTTGGAACCCAACACCTCAACTTGTTTGACTGTTTATCTTCAACTACAGAAACATTCCCTCTTTACCCTCTGTCAGCTCAATGAGTTTATAGGCCTGTAATACCTTTCCTCATACACACCTCTTCCAGCTTGAAGAGTTTGATTCCGCTTAGCCATCTCTTGCATTTTCATTCCACCTGTAATCCACTTGGCCGTTATCTCTGTCCAGATATGGGGCCAGAACACACACACGCGATATTGAAGATGTGGCTGAACCTCAGGTTTACACAGCAGAGTTGTGTTCTCCTTTCCTAGTAGTACCTAGCATTCTGCTTTTTGATTAATGCCGGGTATTTAGGTGAAATTTGAACTGAAGCACTGTAATGCCAAGCTAGCCTTCCCGACCTGCAGCAGCTACGTTTCACCCACGTAAGGTCAGGACAATTTTTCAAATCCTCCTTAGTTTTAGGCCACTAAAGACCTAATTCAGACAAAGTTCTTTTAATAGATGACTTTCTGTTGAGTGTGAGCTGAAGTCTTACTTGACGTCCCCAACTGGCACCTGAACCTACCCTCTACATTCACATGAGCAGCTTAGCTGTGCCGCACTGGGCAGATGACAGCCTGCTTCTATCTGCAGAGAGTCGGTGGAGGGCCCAAATAAGTACCTTTGTCAGCGATGGCCCCGTTAATCCTCAAATGGGTCAATACAGGGCCGATTTATTTAAAATCTTCACTAATGACCTGCACAACAGGGCAGAGTGTCCTCTCAGCACATTTGCAGAGGATACAAAACGAGGAGGCATGGTTGACAGATGAGATGGTTGTGCTGCTGTTCAGAGGGACCTTGACAGGCTGGGGAAATTTGCCAACAAGAACCTTATGAAGTTCAGCAAAGGGAAATGCAGAGTCCTGCACATGGGGAGGACTTACAAAGGTGTATGAATATCTGATTTGTGGACGAGGGAGGTGTAAAGAAGAGGGACCCAGACTCTTCATGGTTGTCCCCAGGGACAGGCCAAGAGGCAATGGGCACAAACTGAAATACAGGAAATTCCACTTAAGCATAAGATGTAAAAAATTTTATTCACTCTCTTTTTTATTCAAAATGTCAACAGTGGTCAAGCACTGGAACAGGCTGTTCAAAAGGGTTGTGGAGTCTCTATCCTTGGAGATGCCCAAAATCTGACTAGGCATGACCCTGAGCAACCTGCTGTAGTTGACGTTACTGTGAGCAGTGGACTAGACAAACTCCAGAGGTGCCTTCCAATCTCAACCATTACATGAAAATAAGCCCTACTCCGATACTCTTAGTCAGCTGCCCCTTCCTCCCATGTCAAGCAGCACCTGAGGCGTGAAGACAATATTCAACAGTAGAGCACCTCCTTCCATTCCAGAAGCTGTAAGAGAAGTAATGTATTGAACATATAACAGGCAAGAAAAATGAGCAAAGCATGAAGAAATGTTATTTCTAGCCTGGGTAGAGCTACTACGTAGACTCATCTTCCTTGTGGCAACTGCAATAAGGATATGCACAATCCTTTCCTAAGAAGCCTTAAACTCTGTTAGCAGCTCAAGATGCATTTGATATTTATTACTAATTCATCACTCTGTTCCTCTAAGAATTAATTTCAAATGCACAAATAGAAAATGACAATACTGTCCAGCATTTTGAGACACTGGGTGACAAAGACTTAGGGACCAGTTTCTTCCCCAGCAAACACTGTATTTAGTCACTACTGTGTTACATTGAAAAAAATCCTTAAGAAGAAACGTGTCATGTGGTAGAGCACTCTACACTTGTACAGCCTTCCACATTTTAGATTTTGAAAGCACAGCAGGGACAAGTAACCACCAGCTGTAGTTGGTATTTTGAATAAAATACATATTTTTTATTCCTTTAAAAACACTTTTGAGTTTCTGAACACCTCCTTGCATGCAGGTGCACATACCGAATTCTTAGAATTCAGAAGAAGGGGCTGAGGCACCACTTGTCCCTTACTAGATAAACATCTTCACTTTAAGGATGAAGACCTCTTTCCTGCCATCACCCATCCACTGAAAGTAAATTTAATGAGGGTGTGCTCCTGTCTTTGAAACTAAGAAAAGAGTAAGACCAACCTATTCACCACCACAGCCAAAGGCAATATTGCCCCTCCACATTCAGACAGACAACTTGTTAGCTATGTCATAGTTATCAGAAGCCACCATGAAAAGCCACTTTAATGACAAATCTGCTGTCTTGACAACAATCTCATTTGTCCACAGTTCAAGCTGTGAGTAGTGGCATTTACAGTGTCACAAACACTACTTAGTTGTCTTCAACAGACCAGAAAAATGAGCAAGAACATACCTTTCAGACACCAAGGAAACACTAAGTCCTTGGACACCACATACAACAGGTTCACATGTAAAAAAGATATCTCTTTATGACTGTTACATACATCATCTAACAGGAACAGTGAAAATGCAACTCCTTTTACCTCTGAACCTGGAAAAATACTGCAATGACGTCACCTTTTCAGTTGCTATTTCATTACAAAAATTCCTAAGATTAGATATTAAGAAAGTAGATTCACTGTCATCCTTCCTTACATGGAATGACAGATTACATAAATGGTAAATGAAGGCTGCGTTGCTCTCTCTAAATAGCAGTTGTCACATTTTTTTTGCTGAAGGAGACACCCAACTAACCCTAAAGAGGCCACCAAACCGTGGCGGCAGTTAGTATCACTCCAAACAAAATCTTTCAGTAGCTGTGAGAAATACAGGGTAAGAGTTAAGGAGGGCTCTCTGCCTCGACTTGTTGTAAATCGCTTGCACGGTGGCTATAGCGAGCGTCGCTTCCCACCGACCAGAAGCGAGTCTTGCCGCACAAAATGGAAAAAGAGCTTTGTAAAATGCTTTTGGCGAGTAAAGAGAATCACGTATTTTTCACGCTCATCTAGATGAAGTCTTCATTTTAAAAGGATACGGCTTTGGGGTTTTGACTTGTATTCAAAGACAGCTGAAAGAAGAAAGCACGCCACCTCACACAATTTTGCCAGGAGTATATGGATTAGAGCGGAAGGAAGAGCAACACCCAAGCTGATGTTAGCACGGCAATGAAAGCAAACCCAAACACTGCAGAGATCACAGAGGCATAGAACGGTTTGGGTTGGAAGGGACCTTGAAGGTCATCTAGTTCCAACCCCCCTGCCATGGGCAGGGGCACCTCCTGCTAGACCAGGCTGCTGCAAGCCCTGTCCAGCCTGGCCTGGGACACTGCCAGGGAGGGGGCATTTAATTACCTGGTAATTATTAATTATTTAATTAATAATTTTAAAAAATAATTAATTACTGGGCTGGTAATGAACTACAACACAGCTGCTCGCTCACTCCCCCCTCACCCAGAGAGATGGGGAGAAGAGTTGGAAAGGAATGTAATACTCAAGGGTTACGATAAGAACAGTCTAATAATTGAAATTAAATAAAAATGAAAGAACAATAATAACAATGATGACAATAACAATTATAATGAAAAGGGGAAGGGAAAGAATAAAATCCAGAGGTGAAAGAAGAAAGGAATACATGGTGCACAATGCAACTGCTCACCACCTGCTGACCGATGTCCAGCCACACCCCAGAAATGATCGTCCCGCCCCGGCCAACCCCCCAGGTATATATACCAGGCATGATGTCCCAGGGTCTGGAATAAATTTTTGGTTAGTTCAGGTCAGCAGACATGGCTGTGTCCCCTCCCAGTTCCTTGTGCCCCTCCAGCCTTTTTGCTTTCAAGGCCTGAGGAACTGAAAAGTCTCACATCAAAGCCAAAACACAGCACCGTACCAGCTCCTAAGAAGATAATTAACTCCATCCCAGCTGAAACCAGGACTCTATTCACCCCTTATTCCATACAACTTGTGTCATGCCACATTTTCCAATACACCATCACCTCTCCTGTCCTTTAAGATAAATATGCAGATATCATTCCCTCAGTCTACGGACCATCCCTCTGAAGTCCATTGAGTTCATTTAGTCCATGATGTTGGGCTCTATCTGCTGTACCAGTCTTTCCGGGCGGGGAAAATGGTACAAGGTTTGGATTGCTGCATGTCGAAGCCAGTTCTGATTCTACTACAACGGCACTGATCTGGTTTCACCAAAGTCATTCTTCAGTTAAGGAGGAGTCAGGTTCAAATCTTCAAACCTAAAATAGTAGAGATGGGGGCCAGAAGGTATGCAGTACCAATCGCCATCCAGTCTCTACGGGGCTGTGGATCCAAATCCTACTGCTGCCACCAGGGACAATATACAACACAATGACACAATGAACATCACTCGGTTTATTGGCTGTTTTCACCCAAAATCAAATCCCCTCAAGGCACACATCTAATTTGCCCGTCCTCTTGCATTACCCACAAAATGCTCCCAGATCCTGGAGCAAAAACAATCCCATGAATGGGTTTGCCATTGCCTGGAGCAGGAATGACCCAGACCATTTTCCCAAGCATATTTTTAAGGTGCAGTACTGGAACTTTACCCTCCTCTACCATATGCAAAAGCTTTGATTGGGCAGGACCAACTCGGCTAGCAGATCCTCTGGTATTCACCAGCCACGTAACCTTTGCTAAATGTGTGTTCCAACGTTTGGAAGTCCCACCACCCGTTGATTTCAGTGCAGTCTTCAACAGCCCAGTACATCGTTCCGTTTTCCCAGAGGCTGGTGCACAATAGGGAATGCGATACACCCGCTCAATGCCATGCTCTTTGGCCCAAGTGTCTATAAGATTGTTTCAGAAATGAGTTCCGTTGTCTGATTTAATTCCTCCTGGGGTGCCATGTCACCACAAGACCTGTCTTTCAAGGCCCAGGATGGTGTTCTGGGCAGCGGCGTGGGGCACAGGGAGTGTTTCCAGCCACACGGTGGTCGCTTCCACCATTGTAAGCACATGGCGCTTGCCTTGGTGGGTCTGGGGGAGTGTGACATAGTCAATCCACCAAACCTCTCCTTATCTATATTTCAGCCGTTGCTCTCCACACCACAGAGGCTTTAACCGCTTGGCTTGTTTAATTGCAGCGCATGTTTCACATTCGTGAATTACCTGTGTGATAGTGTCCGTGGTTAAATCCACCCCTTGATCTCAGGCCCATCCATATGTCGCATCTCTTCCTTGATGACCTGAAGTGTCATGGGCCCACTGAGCTATAAATAATTCACCTTTATGTTGCCAATCTAAATCTGCTTGAGCCACTTCAATCTTGGCTGCTTTATCTACCCGCTGATTGTTTAAATGTTCCTGTTCATGTATAAATGTTATGGGTGATGCTGTTACTTTGGGGTGCAGCTTTCTGCTGTAGATTAGACACTTTAGATGCAATTGATTCAAAAGGTTATAAAGTCAAGTAAACCAGTGAAAAAACTCAACGAAATAAAGGATAATCTAAAACCACACCACTGAGTTACATTTACATTATGTAGCAAGTTTTTACAGGGGTAAATCTATTAATTATTAGTCCTACATCAACTGTCTATATTTTACTATCAAACTATAATTCTGTTTCCATTCTCTCCCTAATACTCAGCACTAGGGTGCAGGTCAGACCCACCTTGGAACAGCTTCCCAGACTAAGTTTCTCAGACACAGACTTGATGGGGAGCCCAGCCCGTGTCCAGGGGGGTCTCTGGGTTTGGCTTTGCAGGTTAGTGTCACTGCTAGGTTAGTGTCTCAGCGTTGCTCAGTTTTATTGTTGTGGTCACTTGGGTATGGGTGGTCTTGCAAGATTCTGCAACTGAAATTCACCTACAGTTGTCAGTACCAGTCAGAAGTCAGTAGTATTCATGTCATTCTGACATTCTTACGAGCGTTTTTAAGGCTAGGCTCTATCTCGTAGCCTCAGTGTTTCCTGTGTCTTGCTGCGTCATCTTGAAGGGAATTTTTTTTTCCATTCTTTTTGCATGCTGCTGTTAAGAATTTATCAAGAAGGAATCTATGTTAAAAGCATTATTCGACAAAGAACAACAAGGTAGAAAATGTTTATGAATGAATGCATTGCTCGTTTTCTCATCTTCTCTGTCGCACTGTGTTTAGGTATTACTGTTATTACAGGCTGTCGTTGGGAAGGCATCTGATTTGAGAAGAGGGTGGAGCTGATCTGTTTGTGGCTGGGATGACTGACAGTATTTCACTTTTCTGAGTCCTTGTGGGTGGGGACAGAGCACTCCTTCACTGTGGGAAGAGGAGGTAAGTAGAGCAACAGATACCAGATACCAGCACTGTAAGTATTTTTGCACTTTTGGGAGAAAGCTATCATTAACGCCTGTTTTCTCTTTGCAGCTTTCAAGAAAACTGCTGGGCTTTCCATGGCTGGCCTGTTTTTAAGTATAAGGTGAAATACTCCATACCACACCCACCAGCAAAACACATCAAAGACTAAACGATAGGCTGATAACTGTTGTTGTAGGCTTACTTTCATCAATTACAGCTGGCATTGTTTGCACTGAGTAGTGGGGCTGCGATTGCAAAAGATGCTCCTCTCAGTTGTTTCTTGCTGCATAAAGCTTAGCTGCACAAAGCTTACAACGGCACATGACCGACTCCATCTTCGTTTGAAGTAAGCACGTTGCTGAAGTTCCACAAAAAGATTTTTGTGAATACATAAGGCGGTATGTGTTCACATGGATTTATATGTTAATTGTCAATTTTATGTCAGTTGTTGCTGGGAGGAACTGGCTAAGTGTTCTGGGACATTGGTACCTCAGTTACCTGCACAGTTACTTTTTCAGGTGTGTTACTGTGTTCATGTTTCCCTGTCTCTGAAGATTTTCGAGAAGTACATCTTTTGCTTACACCAATGAGAAAAAGGCGTCCTGGAAAAAATATAGCAGAAACCCTGTGCAGCTAAGTAGGACAGCTCACAAAAAAAAGTTTGGGGTTTTTGGAGGAAGCAGTTTGGTGCTATTACTTCTATAACTTCTGCTCTATGCCGGCATAAACTGGTATTTTATATTGCTTTAACAAGGTTATCTGCAGGTGTCTTGTTTTGAGCTGGTACCTGTACACTTGTACGCTGGTAATGCTTTCGGGGGGTGGGGGTCGGTGGGATGTTTTTAGAAAAAAAGAGTTTAAGTCACCAGTGAAAAAGACAGCATCATTTAACAAAGAAGACTCCAGATGTGATTTTTATATGATACTGAAATTTATTAAATATAACATACAGGTAACTTTTAATAGTTTTTTTAATAAATAGTTGTCTCTATATGTTTATTGACAAAGCAAGAACCAATTAGTTTTCCAAACTACATTTTGAGCCCGTAGGGCTTACAGAAAGGATCAAATGTGATCTTAGAACAGACTGTCTTATCACCCAGACTAAGAACATACCGTGGTCCCAAAATGGACAGCAAGCTAGTAAGCCACAGGGCAAAATACATAAATTAGTCATAATTAAATATTTAAATAAATAATGTAGCAGTAAAAATAAGAATGGTTATCTGATTATTTTAGCATAGATATCAGAAAGTTTTTCAGTTCTTGGTGAAACGCAGGAAACTTTTTCTTGCCATTAGCTTCACATTTCTTGCATCCAGTTCCTCTGCGAATGAGGTCCTGCAAAACAGATATTTTTGTTGATTGGTGATAGCTCTCTTGCCAGACAGCTTTAGCAATAGCACATCAGTTTCTGTAGGTTAAGCTTTTCTTTTAAGAAAAAAACCCACCTTACTATTTCAGTACATTGGGTTTTTTTTCAGTTGGTAAGTGCTGAAGGATGGTATGATGAAGCTGCTGCTTATAAAGGAGATTTTTGTAAATGTAAAAATACTACAAGGTAAATACATTCACTCTCTATGATATATACTGCAGCAGAGGCAAATCTTAATTTCTAGCCTGAAGAAGATTTCTAAAATGATATAAGGACCTCTTAGCCATGGTATTTGTTTATACAGTGTATCCAGGTGTACTGTATTCATTGTTGTCCTTTACAGTCATAAATTTATGGCTCAGTTTTTGAAGTCATTGCTTGTGTAAATAATTGTTATGCCCCTAAAAGCAAGTTTTTGTCAGTATAAGATGCTTTGCATAGTTCAGTAAAGAAAATAAGTGTCATATTTTTCTAAATGTTGCCTTGTATAACTAGTAAAGGCTCAAATCTGTTTTCCTGTATTGGGGTATCATGCAAATAGATGTTGTCATATTGTTTAATGTTATATTTTTGTATAAAACCCTGTATTCTCAGGAGATGATAACATGTAGACCTTGAGACATAAAAATACTGATTCTGGCATTGTTTTTCACTAACACTCAAACACTTTTTCCCTTCTTTTTGTGGTTTTTTTTTTTTTTTTTTTTTTTTGTTGTTTGGTTTGTTTGTTTTTTTTTTTTTACCTGAGTAAAAAGATTGCCTACCGTAAGACTCTGGAGATTCTTCTTGATATTTCGAAGATTATCAATATCCTTATTTTCAATTTCATCCTCCAAGAGGTGCATTTCTGTCAGGTAACACTGTAGAGTTTGCCAGCTGCACTCCTAAAACAGTCAGCAAAATAATTATATATATATATATACAACTGGTTTACTGCAGACAGTTGATCCAATTAAAAAAAATTCTCAGTTGCCCATTGTTTTTGTCCTCATATCAGGAATTCAACTGTTGGTTTTCTGCAACATATAGTTCATTTGTTCCCCTTAAAAGCTGTACTGCAAGATGATACACATGGCCTTAGTCCTGTGGTAGATTATTGTAGCTTTTGAGAAGTGAGTAATCTTTCCAGGACACTCAAAGTGTTAGAATATTTCTTGGGAACACAAAATTGTAATACGTGCTCCTAAACCTACTCCTGGTTGTCATGTGGAAATCACAGCTTAAGCAAAAGGGTTAATAGTCAAAGCTGCTGTCAGTTTTGTAGTGGGCTTTTTAGGGCCATCTTTAGTTAATGGGCTTTAGTTGCATCTAATGTCTCCATCTGATCTGGCTTTGGAATATGATAATTAACTTTACACAACACTCCACAAGCTATTTTGAAGTCTCAGTGACAAGACGTTATTAATCAGCCTCGTACATTTGTATTTAAGCACTGGGGCTCTGAGATAGATACGTCTTGATGTTGCCACCATAGGAGAAAAATGACTCAGATAAGGAAGTGGTTGCAGGATCTGGCTTTAAATCTTTACTGAAACAAAGTTACTGTTAAGTGAGAATTCTTCTGGATTAAAAAATTTATTGGAGATTCAAAGTCGTTAACAGATAACTTGTGTACAGACTTTAACTGCTTCCCAATATTAAATAACTTGATGCTCTTGTTCCTTGGTCTACTTGCACATCGGATTAAACAGAAGACTAGCACAGACCCACAGCCTGTCAATGAGTAATAGCCTGTGGTAAATCTATACTTAGAACACTACCTGCACTCTGATGTGCAATTTTTTTAGAAAGAAGTGACCACGATATTAGTATTCTTGTGGAACTAAGTCTTAGGTATTCACTAAACATTCATAAAACGTGAATAGATAGCTAATATATCTAGAATGGCTTGGTAAAGTTTTGTTCCTGAAAAGAATAAGGTAGAGCATAATTGAGTTTCGTCATTGGTGGGACACAGAAGACTTACAGCATCTTAAACGGAACCTACCAGTGGCTCTGTGTCTAGTTTAGATAAAAAATGGGCAATTTCATGTAGATACTGCTTTATCTAATCTAAGTCTAGTTTCAATCTCAAAACTGTTCTTGCGTTAGTGTTAATACAACAGTATTGCCTCCTGCAAATCTAAACAATGCTTAAATAATTCATAAAGCATGTTTTCCTGTGGATTCAACCATGTATTAACAGGGAGGATTAATTTTGTCCTACATATTGCACAGAACAATGAAGTAATATTGTACATTAGCCTGTTAATGTTGGAGAATAGAAATCAAAAGCAGAAGTATCTTTCAGAAACTGCACTCCCTACGCTGAATTCAAACTGTTCAGATTTGCCTTTTATATCTGCCTTTCTGATAAGCAAATTGTTTTGGTGTAGCTCAATAATATATAATTTTAAAGTAGCCATACCTTAGAAATCTTTCTGAAAACAGAAAATTTAAACTCACCTTTTTGTCATTTGGTGTGTAAAGGTCAAGATCAATCTTCTGTAGAGAAGGGGGAGAAAAAGTTAATTTTTTCTGGAAAAAATAAATAGGAAAGATAAGTAGAAAAGGATCTTATAATAAAAGAAAATCAGCCACTTACGTCCTTGCTTTTTTCCAGGAGTTGTAAATCGCTTATCAAAGCTCTAAGAAGGCCATCTTTTTCTGGTGGCAGAGATGCTCCATAAGCTGCAGTCATAAGCATTACTGCTGAAATACAGCTGAAGATCAGTACCTTGCACATCATGTCAGTGTTCTGGTTATCTGTATGCTAGTATTTCAGTTGTGATGTATGATGAGAGCTGATAAGTTGTCACTAAGCTGTTTAGTGTATTTATACTTTTCTTTCTGGGGGGGGAAAAAGATGGGGGCGTCATGTAAAAGAGGTTTTATTACACATTTTTTCATATGTTCTACCTGTATGGCAAGAATCATTACTTTTGTTTTTCCTCCCCTGATGACACTTTGGAATTTTTATAAAGCAAGAGGGATTTTACCTACATTCACTGGTGTAAGAGAAGCCCACACTCACGTTTGGCAGTCTCTGTGCTTTCTGCATGAAACACTTTTTCCTTCATGCACTGTCCCACTCCTCCATAGAAGATGCTATAGAATATATCACTGCCACACAAAATGTTGTTCTAAAGGTGTCGAATCTAACTGTGTTGTTTATCTGTATGTATTTGTCCTTTCACAAGTCCTGAGGTATTGTTTAAATGAAGAAGAAAGAAGCATTCTCGTTTTAGAAATTGTTGATTAGACAACAGGAAGAAAGTTGGCTTCCTGCCTGAAGGTGGTTTTACCTGTCATCTTTTGCAAAGACAGTGTAAACTTACTTAGTTAGTCTTTATACTGTCAAATTTAAAATGTTTATGAAGGAAAACAACAGCAGGAGTCTTTGTTTTAGGATGTTAAACCATGTTTTCCGTTAATGTAGCTCTTAATGCTGTTCTTTTTTCCTTCTGTGCACCTTTCACTTTTCTCCAGCTTACAATGAAAATGCACTGCTTTTAAAAATATTTACAGATTTTCTTACTGATACCTAACCCGCTGCATTTTGTGGTATGTATCACAGTACTGACATTGAAAGTAAGCAGTCATTTGACTCTGAACTCTTGCATAATGTTGCTGAATTGTTATTCTTTTCTGGTTCAGGGGTCTGTTGGCCGGTATCTTTGGAATGCTACATGCCTTGTTTAAAACTAAGTTTTCTTCATTCTGAGTGTGGTTCTGAGATAAATACTCCCCCTGGTGCCCAGAAGTCTCTCACGTTATGTGACTTTTGCCCAGTGAACTTAGCGGCTGAAGCTGTGTGGAATAAATTCTGGGTTTGCACGCTATTGTGGTTTGAAGTTTTGCAGCGTTCAGGATGAGCAAGACTGGGTGGGTAATTACTTTACCTGCCATTGCATATAAAACTACATGTGGAAACCTACTCTATATTTTCTGATTATGTAATCTGAGCGGGGGTGGATCTGGTCAAAGTTGGTTAGAATATGCTTTCGCTTGGATTAAATACAGTCCGTTACTATAATTCTTTTTATTAGTGTCAGTTTGTCTGTTAACCATTAAACCGGTGTTAATTAGCAGTGCAATCTCAGCTCCTGGAGAAGTTAGTCTTCATTTTCCTGGTTTTGAAATAAGTACAAACATTTAATACGTATGGTCATACAGAAGTCCTAGTAGCTATTGTAGCTTGCAATATGTAGTATTTGTGTAGTTTGAAACCTTTTCTGGCACTATTACCTGCTGCCTTTTGTCTTTATCCTTAATAGTAACCAATTTCAGACAGGAGTTATGACTGCAGAGGTGAACTGCTGAGCACTGGATTGTCAGCCTTTCTCCAGGGTGTTAATAAAGTTAGGTCATTTTATTCAACATTTGTAGTCATTTGTTTAAGTTAATGTGTTTTGACTGTGTAAAGTATTAAGAAATACTGCAACAGTCAGCACAAGATACAATTTTGTTTGGAATTATTGCTTGCTGTTTCCAACACTATTCAGTCTTTCCTATGTCAGCTCTACAAAATTAGAGAGGTTTGTCTCTTCTTTATGTAATAGTCCATGGAAATACATTTGGAAGCGCTGGATTTCAGAATCTGAATCTGATGCCTTTCTGGAGTAGTTTTTAGCAGTTTAGAACAGAAGTTGCTCCGAGCACTTCCTTTGTGCTAGAGTATTGGGGATTTTTTGCGTCAGTGCTTAAAATAACACAGCCAGCACTGGATTATTACTTTATTTTCACAGCGTTCTACTGTTTTCTTTTACAAGTCTTGGAGAACTTAAAAAAACCCAAAACAACAACAAAAAAAAAAAAACCAAAAAAAAAAGAAAGCCTAAGCATTCTGTCAAATTTTTCAGCTAGTTTGAAGATTTGCAGATAGGTCCGCTAAAGAACTAACGCTGTTGATGTAACTCGCTCCCATGCATCTCTGACCATAGGGCTTTTAAGAACTTTTTCCTCTTAGGTCCTTTATAAGCCTTAGTGTACAAAACCACGATTTCAATTGTAGCCAAGGTGTAACTGGAATCAGATCTTTATCTGTTAATTGTTTTCAAAGATTAAAAGAGGCTTGCATTTCAAGGCAGGGAGGGGGGAATCTGAATATGCAGCATTTAATAAATTATTAATTAAAATTATTTATTAATAAATTATTTATTAGAAATTTAATAAGTTTAATAATAAACGCACAGCAGTTTTGAGTAATTAATTTTCCTATAACATTTCACTGCAGGTTTTGTGGTCCAATGGGAAAAAGCAACAGATCTTGTTTTGATGATTTGTATTGGATGTGCCAGGTGAGGGGGAGATGGCTTGGAGTTTATTGATAAACCCAGAAACAGCACAAACTTAGTTAATGTTAACACACTAACAAAAACTTCATGTTTGCATTATACCTTAAGTTTGGGGAGTCTGTTCTGCTTAAAAGCTTTAACCTTCACTCTGCTAGCTAAGCAGTTTCCAAAGGAGTTAGCTTGCTCTTACAGGCTATTCTGTTTTCATTGTGTACATGCAAGACAAACCAAGTCTGACCACAAGTAGTAGAGAGAAGTGGAATGTACAGGGACAAAGGCAGAAACGTTCATGGTCATGGTACTGGTAAGGCTGTATATCGGCTGTACGGTGCTCTTTGTGTCGTTGGTATGCTGACATGATGGCATAAGCCCCCCAACAATTCCCAACGGTACTGTTGTGTCTTAATAGGTTTGTGTCCCAAACATCTTTTTCTTTTTTTTTTTTTTTTTTATTATTATTTAGTGTTTTTCTTACTTGCATATTTTTCATTTAAGTGCTGTTTGTCAAATTATAACAAACCAGTAGTTCAGTGTATGCACAGGGGCTCATATTCTGTCAGAGGTGGATAGCTTGTTCAGATGAGAATATGCTGATGTGCTATAACTTTTAAATCCAGTAACATTTACCTCTGTGTGGTGCTGGACTTCTGTGCTGGTCAGATTTCAGTAATCACACTCAAACTGAGCTCTGGTTTTTTTTACTGGGCAAGGAATTACTTAGGGTTTTATTCAGAGGTAGAGTGGTTTAGATAGCCCTCCCAGCTTCACCATGGAGTTGATTGTATTTTAACAGGAAAGCAAATCACTCCTTTAAATTGCCTTGGAATCATAGAGGATAAAGTAGTGCTGCCAATGCTGATCCCCAAAATCCTGTCTTTAGAAAGTATTGGGGCAGATACCAGTGACCGTGTCATACCGTGGGGTTTTTTTGTTTTGTTTTGTTTTGTTTTTAATGCACAACTATGAAGGGTTAGTTTATTTCTATCTCATTTCCTTTCTAAATAAAATATCATTACACTACAACAACATTGTTAAGAAAAACACAGTAAAATGCACCATAACTGAAAAGCTTTAAGGAACACTTTAATCTTCCTTGACAATTTAGGTGAGGCTTTTAATTAGCAGCAAAGAAAATACATTAAAGGGAAACAATATTTGTAGATCAGGGAGCTGGCAAGGGAAAAGCATGTTTGTGTCTTTCTGTCATTTTAGTGAATTGTTTATACTTTTTGTAGTACTTGTGCCTAATATAAAGAATAAGGGCCCTTTTTCTTTATTTATAAAATGAATGGAAGTAAACGACACACAGAGACTGAATGCCTGATCTGTACAACTTCAGGTCTGGTTAAGTTTCTATGTAGGATATGACTCTTCTCAGTTCAGGCTCATTTTTTGTATCTTTCTGAACGGAAAGCTTGCATCTCCCTCTTCTTTTTTTTTTTTTTTTTTTTTTTTTTTCTCCTCCTTGCAGAGCTGATGACTCGTGAATTGTGGAGAGAAGTTTTGGGTTCATTGAGGTATCTGGCTTCTTGTTGATCAAGGTGCTTGCCTCCTTTCTCCATCACCAGAACAAAGTCTTCTTCAGCTGGAGCCCGTCACTGTGAATGTCTTGTTTGGTGTACTTAGTTCAAGTGCAGATGTTTTTCAGACTCCTACTATAGTAGCATGCTTTTACAAGATCACTGTCAGTAGAGTCACAGGAACCGCAGGAGTCTGGTGAAGGTGATAACCATCAATTTGTGATCACGGTCTGTTAACTCCTTCTAGCTGTGTTCTAGGCCTGTTTTCGAGTATTTTGTATAGTAAAAGTTGTCTTCTGTTTGCAGATCTCCTAGTTCTAAGCAATAACCAGTGAAAGTAAGCCTTTAGTATTCTTACTCCGCTCAGAAGGGAGAATCACATAAACACGCTGAAGTGAAGATCTGAATGAAGGGCTGAGTGGTGGTTGCTCTTCATGTGATTTCAAGCCATCAAAAGCAGATAGCCACCTCTTTGCTTCCTCAGCCTTTTCTTGGTCTTTCTCCTCAGCCAGGTGGTAGCAGAGATGCATGATCCTGCCTGCATTTAAGAACCAGAAAATTGATTTTATTGAAGGTGTTAGGTTAGTAACAAAAGACTAATAGGTTAAAAAAAAAATTAGCCCTACGCTGCATGAGCTTAATGCACCCTGTAAAATGGAGTGCTTGCTTCCCAAGTCCCTGTGATCCTAAAAATCCAGAATCTCTGACCTGTTGAAGAGGTGACTGCTCTATTTTCTGTTGAGCAAGAACAACCGTGGCAGTATCAAAGTTACAGCCAGTCATCCGTGTGTCCATGTTGCAGTACATTTTTAATAGATACTTGTACTGGGTTTGCGTGGCAAGGTTTTGGTAGCGGGGGGGTACAGGGGTGGCTGCTGTGAGGAGCTGCCAGAAGCTTCCCCCATGTTCCGCAGAGCCGATGCCAGGCGGCTGCGAGAGGGACCCGCCGCTGGCCGAGGCCGAGCCCCGGGGCGATGGTGGCAGCGCCTCTGGGGCAGCGCGTTTAAGAAGGGGGGAAATGGCGCAATGGCAACTTCAGCTGGGGGGAAGAGTGAGACTGTGAGAGCAGCAGCCCCCGGGCGGGTGCAGGAGGCCGAGGGGCTCCAGGCCCTGAGCAGATCCCCCCTGGCAGCCCCTGGTGAGGCAGGCTGGAGCCCCACAGGGTGCTGGGGCTGGCCAGGCCTGGGGCGATGGGCAGTGTTGGAGCTGAGGGAGCGCGGGGACCGTGTCCTGGGCCCAGAAAGCAGGCAGCCCAGGTTTTGTTGCAGCAGTTCCATATGGCTGCACAGGGAAGGTGAGGCCCAGCAACAGAATTCCTGGCGGGCAACTGGCAGCCAGACAAGTTTAACCCACCACCATCACGTAAAAATAAATGTGGTTTGGTTTTGGTGGGTTTTTTGGGTGGACAGCATGAGGTCTAGGAACAGGAGACTGCAATGACAGCCAGTGCTCCCAGCCTTGCGGAAAAGCATTGCGTGACAGCCATGCCATTGCTACCGCAAGGCGTCCTCTGCCTAGGTAAGAATGTGTGTACAAATAGTTACCACTTCTCTTGTAGCCGGTTCTTCTCAGTTTTACTTTCACAAATGTAAATATAAGTGAACTTGCATTTTGTAGTCGGTACCTTCCAAATTATTTTCAAATTGTGTGAATAAAACGTGAATGTCTGTGTATTTGTAAGCTAAGTAGTGTTTTTCACATTTAGTGTTGCTTAATGCTTTCTTTTAGATGTTTTTATAGGAATCTGCTGTTCTATAATGCAAATCCAGTGAGGATAGAAACACCTGTACTTGGCACTGCACCAGGCTCAAAGCTGCTTACATAAAGCAAAATACAGCTCGCTCGCTCTCTACATGAACCAGCTTCCAAAAGGAGCGGCTCAGGTAAAATCACAGGTGTGCGTGCCTTGGCATTTTCAGAGATGTTGTAGTGGAATATTTATTTGCAGTGACAAACACATTTGTGAGTGTGGAAAATACGCATTGTTACATGTTTCTACCATGGGGGGCTATCCTGCATTTTTTCTCGTGTTTTGCAAGCATTAATGTGCAGGGCGATAGTGATCAGGGCATGAGATACAGCTCAACGTGACAGCACAGGAACCTTTTACATGGGTTATAGCTTCAGGACGATGCTTTGTTTATTACAGATACCCACTTAACAGTTAACCCCCCTCCCAAGATAATCTTAACATACTAATAAATCATTAATTTAACCACTGAGCAAGTGGATGTGGTGACTGAATGCCATCCTTTGCACCACGGGCCTAGGCTATAAAAAACCTTGCACTGAAGCAGTTCCTGCTCTGCTTTGTGGAAAAAAAGTAATGAGAGAAACTTGATGGGACAAATATCCTCCTATGCTTATGTTTACACTTAAAACTTTCCAAAATTTAACAAAAGTTAGAATAGCTTTGACATTTAACAGCAGCAGTCACTGCTTTACTGGGTTACTATGAACATTATTTTGTGTCCCGTACAGTGGAATGATGTCCCTGAAAATCAGACTCATAAATTTTTCATGTAAGCGAGACAGCTGGCAGCTTTCATACTGCATATGTTTGGGTGCTGGGAAGGCAGAGCGGTTTATTGCAAGCTGTGCTGACAGGGGGAGCCCCTCCTGTTAGACCTGCAGAAGGCTTCAGATGATGTTCAGTGCCACAGGCCGCTCTTACAAGGAAACAGTTAATGAGACTTTTTCTGAACTGCTCTGTAACAGTTGATGGATTGCAGTGTCAGCACTTTGTCTCTTGGTTTTTGGCCATTCTGGCATGTGCTTCTTGAAACAAACTCTGGGAAGTATTTTTGTCTAACACAGCAGATTTGCTTATATATAGAGTTATTTAAAGACAGGTTTTAGAAGGGAGCTACTTGCTCTGAGTAGCAAAGTGGGGCCACTTAAAAGAGGCAGTAGTATGTTACTTAAGCAAAAACTAATTTTTTGCTTTATAATAATGTAGCAAAGCAAAGAAACCTTTGATCATAACTTTGTATGGGATCTTCCGCAAGGAATGGAAAGAGTTGATGAAGAATAATTTTCCAAAAAGGAGGCATCCAATGAAAATAATGCCACCTCTGGAGAAGAAACTGTGAAACAGTATTTTTTCTATGAACTGAATATTGGAATTGATTTTTCCAAACACTAATTTTGTGTAGAAAAATTAATATTATGTAGACCAATGGAAACATCTGCATTATTAGCCTTTTTCTTTTTTTCCCCTCTTAATTTGATCTTGTTTTGTTTAATAGGAAATGGAAATTGCAAACATAAAAGAGGGCTAGAAATAGCTATAAAACAGCATGTTGATGACACACATATCAAAGCTTCGCACGACTTATCTGGTCGACAAATGTCATACTTGCTTGGTAAATGCTGCATACCCAATTCAAATAGACTTCAAACAGATATCTCTTAGTTTGAATTGGTCATTGCCAGATATGTTACTGAAGGTTGCAGATGGATTAAATGGGAAAACCATAGAAAGGTCAGAATTTTTCTGTTATGTTAGAAATAATGGTTAGCCTTATTGTTTTGTGCTGGCTCAGTGGAGTAATATTTTTTTACTCTGTGTATGGAGGCCACAGTATTACCCAAATGAGAGACTCTCTCCTGTGTTTGGTGAACACATCCTATGACTAGATGTAGTTTTGGAGATCTTGTAACCTTACAGTGAGATACCAAGGCATGAGATTAAATAACTCTTTGATTTGAGATACCTTTATTCCATTGTCTATGATACAGAGCGTTTCAGTTTTCACAATACATAAAAACAATTAGCATCCTAGTTCAGATGTATTCCACTTTTGAAAACAGTTGTTGGTTGGCTTGTTTAAATTCTCATAACTGCTGATTTGCATTAGCTTTGTGTGTCGAAAGTAGAATCATGTGATCATATTCACAAAGCATTAGAGGGGTAGAAAAAAAAAATCCTGCCATGATCGGAGCAATATACCTATAATGCATTACTGAGTGTTATTATTCTCTCTTCATTTTGACTGTAGTTCACCATTCAGAAATGGCTCTTACATGGCAAGTTGCCTTTGCAAGGTGGCAATGTTTAGTTGCTTCAGATGTCTTGCCAAGGAAGGAGGATGGAATGATTTGCTTCAAGTTGCAATGTACCAAGAAGCAAAGGTAAGCTGGGGGTGGGGTGGGGCGGGGGCGGGAAGTTCTAGCAAAAGAATCTCTTAGTGCTACTCTCATACATATACATGTACTGCATAAAAAGAGCTACCTGCGAGAAGGAGGCTATGCACGTTAGGTGGAGCTATCCCCCACACATCCAGCACTGTCAATAAAGAATACCTGCTTAACAGTAATAGATTTGCTGTTGAGTGATTTTTCTTTGTTTTGTCATCATAAGATGAGGCAGCTACAAATTGCATACTTGAAACTATGTTGTATCAACTGTACAAAACATTGAATTAAACATGGGAGGAACAATAACAATGCAACACCACATAACATATAAGGATGCATTTGACCCATGGGGATACCTGAAAGCCAAAAGGGATCAAATTCCCAGCTCTCCCAGGTCTTGACAGGGACATGGGCCAGGTTTTGCATTCCTGAAGTAATATGTTGAACAACTTGACCATTATAATAAATTTTTAAACAACAAATAGAATAATTTATTTTACCACAGACACCCTGTTCTTTGGCTAGCAGGTAATTGAGAATCATTCAGTGTTGGAATATCATTGTTCACATCTGTGTGGCCTGATCTGCCGATAGATCAAGGGCACGTGCAGTCTCATTGGTGATAATTTCTAGGACAGCTTGTAACCTCATGATGCGATTTAAATTATAGATAGGTTCTCGAGCATCACTAACCAGTTTGTTAGGGTTCCATGGGACCGGCTGTATAATTTGTTCTGGTGGCCACTCCTCCTTTCCCCAATTCAGAGTGCTCCCACCAGTGACGGAGGTATCAATCAATCGTTTTTCTCCTTATTAGGTCATCATATATTCAGATTCCTAATCTCTTTCCTTGACAAAACAAGGGCCAAATACAATGTACTCCAGACCAATGAGGGGGAAAATTTTGTAGTCATACTGCCCACAAACCAAATAAGGGCTCTTTAGGACCCAGGTTCCTTTAGGGAAAGGACCAGTCCCTTTTTTGTCATTACTTAGGGCACTGTTAATATAAAATGTCCTTGTTTCCCAAGGGCCCACCTATAACACCTTTGGCAGAGTTGTAACTACATCTCCACGCTCCCCCATTTAGATTCCAGGAACAACTGGATACTAAGGGAGTTCCTGTTTGGTTGGTAGTAGCCTAGAATGCTTGCAAATAGGCTGTTTCCATTTCAGTATCGCTAAGCGCAACAGAACACTCATGCTGCGTACTTCTCTGCAGTGGTGTTACCTCACTGACAAGTTGAGAATACCCACATTAAATCCTTTATCCTTAACCACAAAACTGATACATTTGTGATTATTATAAGAACATAAGTGCCACTGGATAATGGAACATGGGCCTGATTCCACTTGTCCTTATACTTTGAACAATTATGAGGTTCACATTCTGCAGTTATACAATTGTAACCAGATGATAATGTCCATTCACAGATACTTTGTCTCAACCATACCACTACCAATTCTCCCACTTCAGTGCTACTTTCCCCTTCACTGATTATTTTCTGTTTGTTTTTTACTTGCAAGGCAGCAGCTTGATATTTCCATCTATCTTATCCTCTTGTTTAGCAGAAGCATCTGTAAACCAAACATTTTGCAAGTGTTCTGAAAATGGGGGCGGGGGGGAATGAAAGGGGATACAACTTGCACCACATGGGAAATTGTACCCTTTCCAGTTTTCAAGGCAGCATCTTCCTGAATAGCCAAGGTCTCAGCAGCACCCTCTGCAACCTGGAAAATATTACAGTAATGTTCGACCTGAGCATACCATTTCCACACCGGGGCTCATTGTGCCACCCTGTCAGGGGCTGGTGACACCATCAACAGAGGTTTTATCACCCTAAAAGGACCTCTGAGCACTATCAGTTGTTTATGTATGGCCCATTTGGCCTCTCACAGGGCTAAGCCGACCACAAAAAAACCCCAAACATTTTTCCAGGTGGGGTACCAGGTTCAGGGAGAAGACAGGTTCAGCCCGTCAACTGATCCCAGAAGTTATAATGGAGTCTTCCCGCCATAAGGATGCCTATGGCAGAAGAACTGTATCCTATGACTGACTCTTACTAGCTGATACTGTTATTTCAAGCTTATTTTGCTATCAGTGTACTACCATCTGCAATCTTCGAACCATATTCTGTCACAAACTTGTATGTTGTGTAATAACAACCTCTATCTGAAGTTCATTTTGTGGGAGTCCCCGGGGATTTGCGTAGTGGTTATAAGGGATGTGACTCGGTGATGCCATCAGCAGAGGTCCCTGGGCAGGTTACTCGAATCGCCCTCCGAAATGCGAAATGGTGGGCTGTCAAAAGGCAGGCAGTGGACAAGCCGGTCGGACACGCAGGGTCTCGTCGTTTTGGCGAAAGTGACAGGCTGATCAAATGCAACGGGTTCGAGGAAACCCTAGCGGTATCCATGGGCGGGGCTTGCTGCCAAGGGCGGGGCTACGCAGCTCCCGGGCGGTATCCATGGGCGGGGCTTGTTCCTACGGTCGGAGAACCGCTCTGTCGGGCGGTATCCATGGGCGGGGCTTGTCGCCAGGGGCGGGACCACGTGGCATCCCGCCAGGGTTAAACCACTACACTATGGAAGCTGTATTACTGATATGTAAAGAATCTCAAAATGTACATTACCCAACTCAGAAAGGAGGTCTTTTAATCTTATTTGGTATTAATAAAACCAAAACAGAGAAAGACTAAACAGATAAACAGAGCCTGCTTTCATGCAAAGGAAATGGTAGCAGAAGAAAACCAGGGAAGTGTAACCAGGTAAACAGGTAAAACAGCTTTCAAAGATGGCACAGACTTCTAAATTGCCTCATGTAAGTTTAAAAGGGGCTCTGCACCTTATGCTTCATCCTACATTTTGTGCCAGGCCAAGGAGAAGGAGCATTTGTTGTGAGTCATTGATTGCTACTTTGGAACGGATCAAGATGGCATTTAGGCATCTCCAGCAGTACACATTTACCTCACTTCTGAGGTGTTCACTGAGACAGGACTGCTGATGGCAGTAACATCTCCTTTTCATAAGCTCCTTCCTTCTGTGGTTCCAACCGAGTCACTCATGGACTGCCATCTTCCTGATGTGCAAGGGTAGACCCTGAACAGCTGCCTCACAGCTTCCTACCTGACTTTGTGAAACCCTTAAGAAGGCAACATATTGTTCACTCTGCTCCTTTTCAGTTCTAAAACTCTGGATTAGGAGAGCAATCTGTTCCCATAAAACAATTTCTCAGTTCAATAAAACCATTGCATATCTTCCTACTGATTGCTGCACCATGAACTGTATCTGCAGCCACTGAGGTTGCCTGAGTAGATGTGAGTGTAGGTGTACTCACAAGCCTACTGTATGAGCAAAATTACCATAGCAATTACAGCTCCCAGAAGTACTAGCCTATTCAGGCATTTAAAGATAAACCTAGCTTTGGTGGAACAGAAATTCAGCTGTGCATGCTAACATCACAGTGGTTCAGAGTGCACAGCACCAGGCAGAACCAAGTTTAGCATCTCACAGGACAGTTCTCTCCTTTAATAAACTGGGCCAGTATCTGCAATCCTGAATCTAGATCTATGAACCCAGATGAGCTGAGTAACAGCATAGCTTCAAGAAGTCTTCAAGACAGTACTGTTAACACAAGAACACTGAAACTCATTTCTTAAAAAAATCAGTGACTGTAACAGATCACATCATTCACTACCTGTTGCTGCAGCATACTTCTGTAGTGAGGGCTAAGAGAACTCTAAACAGCCATGAAAAATAACAATGTAAAACAATATTATCTTTTAAAGTAACTGTTGTAATAGCATAGGTAGTATCTTTCAAAACCAAGAAATCCTTACAATTATGAGTTGCAGCTTTCACCATAAAGATGCTTTGTAACAATTCCTCCAGTAGTTTACTTTTAGCAGGTTTTCAGAAGGATGAACCTATAACCTATATCTCAAGTAAAGAGGATTTAGGTGTTTAAGTACCACACTTACTTGTCAGATTTTCCCTCTGCATTTCAACTTTTGCCCATCACCTCTTCCCTCTACAGCAAACAAAAATTTGGACAGTAATCAGTCACCTTTGCCCTGGCAGTGAACATCCCAAGTATAACAGTGTGCTTGGCACAGTGGACAGTATTTGGAATGAAAATAGTTTCCTACCAATCAAGTTAAATTATAACCCAGACTAACCTCAGTACAAATTCTAAGATGACCATGAGCATTAGACAGGACAAAGTCAGGAATTCCTAAACTGGGAATTACAGCCAGGCACAGTGCACCAGTAGAGCCTTCTAGGCACCACAAGGACTTGCAGCTTCAGAGAATCAGCTTGCAAAAGCCTAACTGCTCGAGTTCATCCCTCTGGTTCCATCTTGATGTGACATAAAGGCAATAGCAAACAGAAATCCCTGCTGAGTTGAAGAGACTGGAAACAGGTAGGTGCTGAGAGGGGATGCACGATGGCTAGGCAATGCAGAGCTTGTGTCTCTGCTAGGCAATAATAGAGAAGGATGGGAAACCAATAACAAATCGAATTGTAATATTCTTAAAAGCTTGTGTTTTAAAGCAGGGAGTCAGAAGAGAATAGTTAGAGTAGAAGATAAAGCCTGAGGCGGGCTATGGTAGTTTGCTGCAAACTTGTTTCAAAGTGCTTAAAGTGAGGCTCAAGTGAGTGGAAGAAGTCAAAGAAAGCTGCCTCAGTCTAAGAGGTAGCTAAGAAAAATGGCACTGAAAAAGCCCACGGAAGGTAAGATGACATGGGATGTTACCTGTTGCTAAGGTTGTTGCTTAGTTTACTTCTCCCTGTAAATAAACCTAAAATGTGGGAAAGACAGGTGGAAGGTTAAACACAGAAGTTCAAGTCATCCTTCCTGCAGCTTATGCCATCATTGTAGGCACCTGCCACTCACAGGCAAGGGTCCATCTACCATTATCCCCACTTGCCTGAATGGTCTTTTCTCAAGATTAACCCCCTCAACATAAATCACTGCTCCCATTGTACTCTTGCTGCCTATAAGGTCCACACAGCAAATGGAAGTTGGACCCAAAGGCAGTGGTCACTCCAGGACAAGGTCTCCTCCTTACCCCACAGAACATACCTTTTTACATAGCTACAAGCCTGCCCAAACAGGCTTCACTTTGCTCATGGTACCATCACCACAGCAAGCTCTTGCCCCCCATATCTCACCTCACAGTCCCTGTCACCCATAGAATAGGCTCCCCCAACACATCCGCAGCCCTTCCTTGAGGCTACCTGCACCTGAGGGCCCCTTTTCATAGGGCTACATGCCTGCTCAAACAGAATAAGCTTGAATGCTTTAACACTGCTGCCACCACACCGTGGCCACAGCAAGTAGCAGCTGTGCACTGGCATTCACACCTGGACAAGGCTCTCTCCCAGTGGTCCCCTTCTCACAAAAAAACAGAACTGGACATGAAGCACTTTGCTTGTGAACACCATTACTAGTGCACGCTCGGCATTCCCTCCTCAGGGGAAAGATTTGGCCCTTGACAGAAAGTTCTCTATTGAGAGTATAGGTTCCCATAATCACTGATCTCTTCACTCCTCTGTGCCAGTGCTGCCACACATTCCTGCCACCTATGTCATCTTCACAGAATTTAAAAGCTACATACAGGCTCCTGCCCCACCTAGGGATGCCTATGCCCCTCCAAAGGATCACTTTTCACAAGATTACAAGCCCACTCAAACATGAGGCACTTGGCTCCTGGGTAAGGACCCCCCCACATAACAGGTCCTCTCTTGGAAGACAAGCCCACCTAAACATGAGGCACTCAAGCTCATGAATATCATCACTGCACTCTCCTTCCACCCCCACCACCCTCACACCGTATGGAAGCTGCACACACGCATGTGTGAGTCTTACAGAAGGCTGCCCTACCCCCAACAACTCTCTTCTCAAAAGACCGACTGCCAGCCTGCCTGAACACCTCTGCCCATGAACCTGTGCTACTGCAGCACACTTCACCTTGCCAGCCTCAAGGCAACTGCTCCTTCTGGACAAATCCCAGTCCCCCTCCCACCCCCCACCCAAATCTCTTTGCCACAAACTGCAAGCCCACTCAAATGCATCACATACTTTTCTAGTAAACATCGTCACCACTGCACATACCTGCCAGTTCTGCTGCCCTCCCAGACCATGTAAACCTCACACATGCATCTGGCCCTCCCTGGGGAGGCGAATCTTTTCTGCAGTGAACACTTTCACAATACAAGCCCTTAGAAACACTTTCTAGTTCACAAACATCATTGCAGCCAAATGGCAGCAGCACACAGGCTTCTGCCCCCGACCCCAGCTAAAGCTCCAACCCTGCAACAGGTCCCTTCTGCTGACCCAAGGCCACCCAAACATGAGACATTCAGTCTGCAAATGCAATTGCATGCTTATGCTGACCACATCACCGTCACAGCATATGGAAGCCACAAGCATCTGCCATTCCTGGGCAAGGCTTTCCCCAACCCCCAAGCAGCTCCTACCTTGGGAGACTAAGCCTTTCAAACTTGAGGAACTTCACTCAGAAACACCATCATACCCTGCTCCACAGCACCACCCTCACCCCTAACAGGAGGCATATACTAGGGTGCATTTTTGCCATGCAAAGCTTTCCCACCATCCTCCAGTGGGTACTTTCTCCACAAAAGCGACAATTCTTCAAACAGGAGGTACACAGCCTCTGAACACTAGTGCAGCCACACTCCTACTGGTTTCATAGCCACTGGAAACTGCTCACCAGCATGTGCCACTCTAGGGTACAGCTGCACTCCGCCCTAGCCGTTCACTTCTCACAGGAGTGCAAGCCTGACCAAAAACTAGTCCCTTATGTTATGAATACCACCATACACTCCTTCTGCCTGTGACACCCACACAAGCATGTGCCAATCCTTAAGGAGATTTCTCCTCCAGCCCCACTGCACATCACTTTTCCCTAGATTGTAAGTTCCCCTCAAAGACAAGGCTTTTAAGCTCATAGAGGTCATTGCCATAAGACACTCCTCCTTTTCATGTCATCTTCACAGCACATAAAAGCTGCACACAGGCATTGTCCCCCCCCAGGAAGGCTATACCCCACTCAGAAGGGTTCCCTTTAAAAAGGCCATGAACCCTTTTGGACAAAAGGGATTTAGACACCCCTGCCACCTCCACCACAAACTGCATATCAGGCATCTGCTTCTGTCCAGCAAGACACTGCTCCCTGACAAATTCCTTGTCACCAGACTGTATGGCCCACCAGACTTGAAGCGCTTAATTTAGAATACCACTGCTTAACCCTGCGCCTTCCTCAGGACACAGAAGCTGTGCACCACTGCTCACAGGTATCTCCCCCACCTTCCCCTCTACAACCCCAACACTTTACAGGCCGCTGTCACCATTGCACACTCCTGCCTCCTACATCACTCTCACACACCCACCACCCCTGGGAGAAGACTCCCTTTTCTCCATTCCCTTTTCTTATTTCTGTAACGTCACAGTTTAGTTCACTTGTGAAAGCCATCACACCCTTCTGCCACCCCCACACAGGTCTCCACCCTAGGTAACACTTTCCACCCTTAGTGCTCCCTTCTCCCTTAACACATGCCCACACCAATGCCTTCTAACAAGAGGACCTTTGCTCAAGAACACAGGCCCTGCATCACACAGCACCACACTCAAAGCGTATTGGCAGTCCTGGGAAAGGCTGCCCCTAGCACAGGAGCCATTTTATAAGTATCCTAGCTGCCAAGACACCTCCCAAACACAAGGCATGCTGTTTGTGAACACCACTCCCACTGCACGGTCCCTCTACCCCACCACCTTCGCAGCATACCAGAGATGCCCACATGCATCTACTCCTTCATAAGGAGACCTCCCCTCGTACCAGCCCCAACTCAGTCCCTTCCAGAAGCCCAACTGCAGTATTCACAGGTAACCTTGCACCTTTCTGTCATGACTACGAGCTCACCAGAGCACAATTCTGCCGCCTCCCCGGCAGAGACAGAGCTCTAAGGCACTCACCAAGCCTGGCCATAGCTCTCCTCCACAAGAAATTACCGTTTCGCATTATTACAAGACCTTCTGAAGGTACTTTGTTTAGCCAGGCAAGACCCTCACACTCTCCTGCCACCACCCAACAAACAGGATCAAGCACAGATGCCCACCACCCATCACCGCTACCAAGGATAGCTTTTCACAGAGCCACAAGGCCCACACCAACAGCCCCCAACACGAGGGCCTCTCTGCTCACGTACACCATCCCTGCTGCACACCTTAAAATCACCTACCACTCTTATGAAGTCTCCTCACATCTTAAGGTACTTTCCAGAAGGCCCCAAGCCACCCAGACAGTTGCCATACACCAGGTACAAAAGTCACAAACAGCAACACAGGCTTCCAGCTCCATGCCACCCCCCACAAGCCTCCTTCTTAAACAACTTCAGCCCCCAGCACAGTCACTCACAAGGGTACTGCGCTCAGCCCCAAGCACCAGTCCCACCACCTGCTCCCAGCAAATTCCCTGCGCCAAGGCACCTGCGTAGGGCTTGACCCTCCCTCAGAGTTTCTCAGAAGACCACCGGCCACTGCACACAGCTTCACAGCCCCCACAGCCACCCCCCCACAAGAGAAGGCGCGCAAACCGCCACCGGCCCTTTAACACCCACCGCCGCCGCGCCCCGCCCCCGCCGCCGCCACAGCTCTCTTCTCGCGAGATTATACGGCCGTCCGGAAGCGCGTGCAGGCTGTTGCTCCTCCATGTTGTGGCTCATCGTCATTTTCCCGCCTTCTGGCGTGTCTTCTCATGGCCACCCGCGCCACGGGAAGCTTTCGCAGGTACGTGGTGTGGTTTTAACTGTATAGGGTCTTTTGTGTTTAGTATAGTATGGTAGTAAAAGCTATGGGTGTGTGCGGTGTTTCTACTTGAAAATAGTTTGGGTTGTTTGTTTTGGGTTTTTTTTTTTTGTTTGTTTGTGTTGTTTTGCTTTTTTTTTTTTTTTCCTCTCCTCTGTTCTTTTTATAAAAGCCGACCGGTTATTTCTGGTAAAAGAAAAATGGTTATGGTCCTTGAGAAATGTTTCTTACGTTTCCTTTAATTTTGTAGCTCTGTGATTGCGGATCTGATCTAATTTAAAATCATAACTAAAATACCCAAACTGTTGGCCTAAATGGACAGCTATTTTGCATGTTTTTCTTCATGTTTGGTTCTCTATCTTAATGCCCAAATTGTTGAAGATATTGAGAAACTGTTTGAATACAGAATAGTTATGTAGGGCTTTGTGTTGTTTCTTTCTGTGTACTCAGCTGTAAAATAATTCTGCTTACAAAAAGCACGAGAAGTTCTGTGACTGTTTATTCTTGGCTTTTCTTGAGGGGCTAATGATTAATTTTTAAGGTTTCACACCTCCCCCTTAAAAACTTAATACAGGTCTGAGTACTTCAGAGTGGAATGAGTAGCTCCTTGATGACTGTTACTAAGCTGTTGTTTTACTAGCTATCATAATAGCTGTAAGGAAGCAGTCAGGTTAGGCAGTAAAGGCTTGTTTGGGAGAGTATTTTATCTTGTTTCATAGAAAGGTGCCAGTACTCTCTTGCTTTATAGTTGGTTTTCTCTTGTCAACTTTTTTGACCGTTTTTTTTTTTTAGCAGTTGTGTGCCAAGACTAAAACATTGGCTTCTGTTAGAAAGCATTAATTTTCTAACCTTTTACCTTCATATTAAAAGTTTGAATCTAGTAGCCATATGAGGGGCTAAAATTATGAGAAACTTAAATATGGAGAAAGCATATAGCTATTGTTTGGGGTAATGAGCTGCGCCAGTTCCTATAATCAGTTTGCTTTACTTTCTGCCAAATGAGGGAAGTGAGCTTTTTGGTATATTTAAGGAAAAGTTAAACATCTTAACCCATGGAGAAATTGAGTTTCTCAGTGAGAACTTAGTGGGTGTTGCTGCAGTGTTAAAATGGAGTGCCTGTTCTAGTCTACCATAAAGCAGAGCATTTAACTTGGCGATATTTGTTCCTTGTGGAAATGAGTTCAACTGTTCACTGTAATAACTGCTCAGTAGTATGCAAGTTCTAGAGTGCTAATAGCTATGAAAGCTTGTTTTCAAACCATAAAATCTCTGGACCTTGTGAGTAGGTGTGATTAAAAATGTAACTTGCTAAAAGTGAATACTGTGGTGTGAATGAAGAAAGCTTGTTTCTGCCCAGTTTCCTCCTACTTCCTGATTTTTCAAGTTATGCAGCTGTGTGATTTTTACCTTGTTTTTTTACCATGCCTTCCTGATTATGTTGATGATGAACTTGAATAGAGTCTTATTCCTCCTTAGAAGGAGAAAAGCCTTATGAATGAAAAGTTATATGTATTACCACATTAAGTTTTTCGTTTGCTTGCCCTGATAATTTGTCATCTACTTTCAAATGTTTTTATTGAAATTAATAACTGAGAAATTATTTCTGTGAGTTTCACTTCAGTGCTAAATTGAATTAGTAATAAAGACTTTGAGCTGGATTGAGAACATAGTCAAGATGTCTTTTTTTTTTTTTTAAACAAGTGTGGCTTGTATGCTCACTACTGAGGACAAGAACTGCTTCAGTATGTCTTCTAGACTTCTTAAAAACTTTTTATTGCTGTCATAATATTGGATTAAAGACAGCAGAGTCAAATAAAATACCACTAATTGGATGCTTACCAAAATAAAGTAATCCAAATACTGAAGAAAAAAAATCTTGCAAAGAACAAGGCTAGACTTCACACTAATAAGAACTTAGTACAGATAAAGTCACTGTAATTTGTCAAAGTTGTAGCAAGAACTACAGTTGACTTGACCCTGGGTAAAGCATCTGTAGACAGAATGTAGTTACGCCACTGTGAACTAGCTGTATATTCTGTGGCAAACGTGTTTTAAAAACTAGTTGATTATTGCTGGTAAACTGCTCTCAGTGCCTGTGGCTGCTGAGTAGTTGAGAGAACGTTTTATGCTTTTGTGGCGCTTGTAACAAAAGTGATGGAAGACTAGCAGAACACTAACTGTTCTACTGTGGCGAGTTAGTGAAAATGCAAGCTATGCTTGGCTCGTAAATAAGGTACAAGTTAGCCATCCAGACTGATCTTGGCATAACTCCTCTGCCTAGTGCTGCTGCGCAAGGCATGTGAGTTAAGAGTGCAGCCTATTATGTAGTAGTTAATTCCTAGTGGAATGGAAAATGAGCTGGGGTTATTTGTACAGTTTTACTGGTGCAAGGCTAGAGGGGAGTTTGTTTCTCATGGAAGGTGTATCAACTTTGGCAAAGGTAGAGAACTTTAATTTCTCAAGAAAGCCTTATATCTTTAATAGTTTATTTTTGAGGAAATAGTGAACTGTTTCAGTGCAGATTTTGAAGTGTGGTGTATGTGTAAAAATACCAAGCCAATCAAGTATCAACTAGATGCCAAGCTAAACTACAGTTACAAGCACATCTACTGGAAGAAAGGTAAAAGTGACCTTTCAAGAAACAACTGATAAGTGAAAAGTCTATGTAGTAGCACTTAAGAGTAGGTGGTTTTAGATAGTTCTGGATGCCTGTGGCTTAACTGAAAATTTTCTTGATTCTTCTGGAATACTGTTTCAGTCATACATCTGCAACAAAGTTAGTTAGCTGCCTGCTTTGCACTTCTTGGGGGTATGGTCTTGGCGTTACAATTGTGTTGGTACAGTCCACAGTGAGGACTGGAGACAGCAAAGATTGAAACTACAGTTGTACAATAATTGCAAGTTAGATGTGATAGGATAAGAAGTGAAGTCTTAGAATTTGCCTTAGTATCTACTGACAGAGAAGGAGACAAAAGCAGACGTTGCAGTCCTCGTAGCCTCAGGTAGTCCACTTCTGTTTAGCAATGTAACTAAATACTACAAGTAACTCTTCCTAATACACTGCTTTCATTAATCCCTTCTTTTGAACATCGCCTGTCTCCTAGGAACTACCTATTTAATACATTGTTGGGGAGGGAAGAGATGGAACAAAGATCCAGCTCTTAAGGAATGCAGTTCTGGGCAGGAGAAATGTAAAGTGTCTTTTGTAGTATAAATGGGATTTCAACACAAGGGGCTGCAAGCTTCAGCTGGTTTACTGACAAGGTGTTCTTAACTAGGATGAAGTGCTACAAGTAGTCTGTCTGCTCTTCCTG
This sequence comes from Falco rusticolus, assembly GCF_015220075.1. Lineage (NCBI taxonomy): Eukaryota > Metazoa > Chordata > Aves > Falconiformes > Falconidae > Falco > Falco rusticolus. Next base: position 121,960,051 of record NC_051187.1, read on the forward strand.
TAGTTACCCATTCTGCAGTTACATTCCTTGTTAACTCCGAGGCATTTTTATCTAGAGTGACCTCAGAGCATCTTAGTTAAAGGGAAAACTGATGCAGCAGAAACAAAGCTGGGAGGAGAGCAAGCGTTAGGTCCGGTGCTTCTGTTGTGTGAATTGGGAGGTAAAGATGCTTCTGAGGCAGGACAGTTTTACGCTTGTGTAACGTTCTGTTCCAGACTTTTTTTGTTATCCTTTTCCTCTCAGAGACGGCAACAGCTTGCAAGTCCTTCCAAGGACCTGTCAAATTTGAAATAGGCAGTGAAGATATTGGTGCTTTTTCTGCCCTAGACAGCTGCTTGCCTTGTGCCTTACGGTATTCACCTGGGACTAATAGTAAGTAGTGGGGTATCATGAACAACTGGAAGCTTGCACAATAATGTTATTCAAACCAATGTGCTATTGCCAATATAAACTCAAATATATTTAATGCTATCGTAATTCCCTAGCAGCCTTCCAAATTGGCTGGTAGACTCTGAAAGCCCTCTTTATTGTGACTTTGTGAAATCCTGGCATATTAGACTAAATAAATGGATGTTGTGTTCTTAAGCTTTTTAAAGGAGATTAAAATCTGTCAACTTTGCTGTCTACAGTGTAGCCTTGCATGGGCCCGCATGTTATACTTGAATGTGCTAGTGAGAATCACTCAGATTGGAAAAAATTACAGTCCCCTGGGGATGTGAGCACCTCTTAGGTTTTCATTCTTTAATCTCAAACTTGTACTTTTTATTTATTCATTGAAGTAGCGGCTGTTTTTTTGACACTTTTCATTTTGACACATAGGATACCAGCACAGACCTCTACTCAAGGCATTGCATTCCAGTAGTGTTGAAATCTGGCTGCCATGTATATTGTGTACTTTGAGGCTGGGTCCTATGAATAATTTCCAGAAACGCTATATTTAGGAGTAGGATTCTAGTTCCAACAGCTATTTAACTTTTTGAATGATGAGTGCTATGAAAATAACTGAGAATTATTTAGAAGAGCTTGCCATTTAAGAGCTACACAACTCAGTATTTAGTAGCCTAAGGGTATGGGGGAAAAAGCTTGTTTGTGGAACTGACATTGCAAGACAAGGCTACAGCAGAGAGAGGAAGCAGCTAATTCTTCACTATAAATGCAATGCAAATAAATCTGTCTATGCTTTTTCTTGAAGCCCAACTACTGCTTTCCAACCTAGCTCTGGTAATGTTCCAAGTCTGCAAGCAGGGCTAGTTCCTATGCAGAATTGAATCTGCTGTAGGACTGATGCTTCAGATAGCAGCAGTATGTTGGTGCCACTAGCTTTTAGCCTGTTAACACACTAGTTGGTATTTTTCAAGTGCCCTTCAAGTAGTGTGTAACATTTTTAATGGAAAACAGTGTTGAGCCCACAAAAATAATGGAATGGGGAAAAAAATACCTCATTTTTACTCTGTTAAATATTCATAACATTTACTTGATCAATGCTTCTTTCAACTCAGCAACTTGCAAACTTACAATAAATCTTGCTTTAACTGGAAGCAATTATTTTTTTAACAGCCAAAGCTGCTAGAATCATATGACACTTGACACTCTTGGTTTATACCTTAAAAATGAGTGTCTAGTTTTATGGCCACACTGAAAATATGAACCAAAGTGCACTGTAAAGGTGATACAAAGACTTCACCCCAGTTATTAACTTGACCTATTTGGTGAAGGGAGATAGCTGATCTTAGTTTTTAATGTTGAGATTTTGATTTAATAATGCAAGAATATTTAATTGTGGTACATGGTCTTCCTTGTTTCTGCTATGTGTTTGTTGTGACTTGAGAGATATTTCCTGTGGGCTTTTAGGATTTGTTACGATTATAGGCTTCTCTTCTTTATGCTGTCCTCCAAGCTATTGTTCAGGAGAAAAACCTACCTTTCAGTGGAACCTTGTAGATTCCCTTTTACAAGGTGAATTTAAGAAAAGATACTGTTCTTGTTTAAGGGGACTTCATGAGGATGACTGGCATAGCTTGTCAGAAGTAACTTAGCAGTCACATTAGTTTCCCCTGCAGACAGCTATGTATCTCTCATGCCTAGAGAATACCTGTGCAAAAACTTAAATCGTATGTGAAACTGCTTGAAAAACACCTTAAACTAGAATAATGACAAAGTAGCAGTGTTCTGAGATTAATATACTAGCTCTTTCTATGTTGAAGCTTAAGGTACGGATTTTATAGTTTTCTTCTTTTATCTTTATGTTTGATCTCTCTAACGAACCTGAGTTTAACTTTTTTTTTCTGGTTTGATATATCTTGATATTATCAGAGCTATGCATTTTAATTTCACTTAATGTACTTTGGCGTTATCTGTTTTATCACTGGAGAAGATTATGCACTGCAGTTTTCTCTACTGAATAGAAAAGAAAGTGTGTATGTAATCTACCAAACACAGATTTAGAATGCCAATTCAAATCCCCTTCCCTCTGAGTGCTGATTGAATTTAGCCTTAGTGAATTGTATTGCTCATGGATTTGAGTTCAATTGCCTTTACTCCTGTGGGATGACTGGAATGTGCCCAGCTATTGTCAGTGCCCCACAATTGGGCAAATGTAGCCAAAATTTTAAATAGATGATGGTTGACCTAACACATCTTTGTTATACATAAATGTATAAGGAAAACTTCAATTATGTAGATTTCTTTAAAAGGTTGAATGTAACTTGTAGTTGAATAAAATGCTTTATTTAAACTTAAAAAGGGAAGAAAGTATACAAATTGATCTCTGGCCACTTTGCATTTTCCAGTACAGCATGTGTAGTAAAAATGTTGAAGTTATTTGTAAATTGTACATTAAAAATAGAAGAATAGGTGTTGGGCCATTTACTTTCAAAAATGGAGATGTTGAAGAATTTCAGAGAGCCTCAGTTTCACATTCAAATCTGATATTTACAAGCACAGAACTTTAGATATTAGGTGCTCCCACTGGATTAAATTGTCCATGTACCTTTCACCTTGATCTTGGGAATCCTTGAAAGTCATTTCAGAGCTGGCTGCCAAACAGGATTTTTTGGAGTATAGTTGTCTAAATTCAGAAAAGTGATTCTGGGAGCCAGAGCTCAGCTGTTACTTGATCTTCAGTTAACCTTGGAAACTGGGATTTGTTAGTCTGGGGATTATAAAGTGGAGGGGGAAAAGGTTAAAGCAGGATATTATATGGCTTCTGTACATACTGAGAAAGCATTGTAGCTTTGGCAAGGCTCAGAATGTTAACACCAATGCACACAAAATCTCAAACTGGGTTCGTTGAACACTACTACCTGGTTGAATTTCTAAACATCCAGTTGTCTTACATAAGGAATAATGCGTAGAGATGACTGAAAGGTAGCCTGGTACTGAGAATTTACATAGTGTGTATGGTTGGAGCTTTTTCTCCCTCTTATGTGAGGAGGGTCTTAACCATGTTTCCCACTTAATTTGTGATCCCATGCTCCAGCAGGCTATAAACTGTTTTGTCTGCTTCTTGAGAACTCTTTACTGAAAAATGTTTCACAGGCAGGAAGCAGGGTATCAGTACAGGAGTGGAGGCCTGAGTCCTGCCTGGTTCCTGCTCCACTTCATGTGTACCTCATCCAAAGGCTACCCTAGATGTTTTTATGATAGCTACTGTGGTAGGAAGGAACCCTTAAAAGATGTGCTAATAACTTGTTGCATGTGTATGAAGAAGATAATATTAACTGAAGTGTCAGTGACACTTAGGTGCCCAAAAGCAGTGCGTTTGCAAGCACTGAAGGGCTTGGGGGCTTTTTGGGTGTGGTTTAGAGGAACTTCTGAGAAGTTTATACCAGAATACTTAAGGTTTTTAGTGGCAGAATTATCATTCTCTCTAAATGGATACAATATGACGATTTATAATATGCTGATATATAGTGCTCCTTAGTGAGCATTTACTATGTACTGCAACACCAGGAGAATGATCATCTTTATTGTTAAAAGATCAGTATGAATGTTGACATCAGGAAACACATTCTGGTTGTTCCTCTCAAAAACAACTGAGACTTGTAGATACATGTGATGTGCATGCCATTAGTTACATTGCATTGGTAATTTTATTTAGTCTAATAAAATCTAAAATAGATGCAAGAATGCTATTCTTGTTGAAGTGATGCCATACATAATACCCTTCTAAGATGGATTAGGTAACCTTATTTAACTCTATCCTCTAGAGGTCTTTAACAACCTTAACATATCTGTGATTCCTGTCTGTTTTAATTTAAGGCTGGTTATGCTAACATGCCTTAAAACTGGAAACCACCTGACCATTCAGTATTCTTTTAAGCAGATACAGCTTATAGTATTTTCAGAATATAAACACAAAGCTTGCTATTGTGAAGCAATTCATTTTATTAGGCTTGTTCTTGTTTAGTCTGCATGTAAACTTGGAAAGCTCTTAACCTTTTTTGAGAAGCTTTTCTTGTTTTGGAATTTACCCTCCCCCAAACCAGCTCTTGCTAACCTGCTCCTGTTTTTGTAACTGCTAGTTTTCCGAATGTGTCCCCCCTGGGAAATAACTGAGCTCAGCTGAAGGGTGAGCTGGGAGCAGTGAGCTCAGCAGCCATCCTGTCAGCCTTGCAAGGAGGTAGTTTGATGCTTCCCAACAGGTAACAGATTTGGTTATGTTTCTTCATCGTGCATGAATGCAACACACATGTTGTAAATGCCTTATGTGGTAGTAAAGGCTATGATGCAGATCACAGAAGAAAGGGCAACACTGGAGGATTACAGGCATATGCTGTATTATAACGCTATACAGTGTCTGCCAAGCAGACTGCAACGTTTCTGTGCTGGAGTGCTCTCATTTCAAGGTATTGATATTTTTATTATAGTTGAATGCTTCATTCAAAGGAGAAGAATTACAGGGATTGCCATAGTGTTGATGCATTAGTTAAATGATGTATTTCAAGGACGCACTTCTGTTATGTGAACTATCAGTTTGTTAAATAGCTGAATTATGTATTGCTAGCTGTTCTCCATCATTTGTTTTACCTCTTGAGTTTTAAAATAAGGCTGGAAGAGCTGGCTAATCACAGAAGGCTCTTGTTTCTGTTGCTTCTATAACTTGGTTTTGTGCGTTGCTGTAAGACAAGTGGCACTTATTTAAATGTGTAAGCAGAATCAGAGAGAAACTGCTGCTGGTGGGAAAATGCGTATCTTATTGCTGCTCTACATGAGTGTATTTAAGGAATGGTGAAAGGGGGACTGCAAACTGGAGACTAATGGCTGAGTTGAATCATCATGATTATGCAGTGGATTAGAGTAATGCAAATGGAAGTTCTGTGGAAGTGAACTGCATTAAATGTGCACAATGGTAACACTGAGTAAGGGCATGAGGACTGTCATAGTATTGTTGTTAAGAGTTATAATGAGCAAGCAGGTATTAGCACATTGAATACTTTTGTTCATTCCAGGACAATTTAAAAGACAGTTCAATGAGCTGAACCTAAAGGTCCACTGAAAAATTTACTTGACCAGGAGCTCTGCAGGGTGGTTTTTTTCTCAGTGAATATCATCTTTTGTCTTCTGTCTGTAGCATCTATTTATCAGCAGACATAAGTGTAGTTTGCTTGAGTAAATACAGTTCCTTTAAACTGAGGCTCACGTTTCTTGTTCTGATAGTTTTGGTTTTGTTGTACTGGAAAGCAATAACAATTGTATTTAATGTACATGTTCATAAATAAAACATGATACGTGGTCAGTTATGTTGAGCCAGTCCACATGTGCCACAGCATGGGGTTGTGAGTAGTGAACATTAAGTGTAATACAGAAACTGATGGCATGTTCTGAAATGATAGGGACAAATCAGTGTTCTGATCTTTGCTAACTTGCTATAATTTCAGCTTCTAAGCTCATCTAACTTTGTATCCTGATATGCAGGAATAAATCGGTCAACCGCTTGCATCCATAATACTCTATAAACTTTTAACTATTCCATATTCTTGCCACAGCACTGGCATCTCTGAAGTTAAGTGGATGCAGGTTATACCTTGTGTTATTTGTCAAAACACCTTTTATATCAGAAGCTCAGCAATCGCTATGATGGATTTCCAGTTGCAGATGCCATACCCTCTTTTAAAGGCTTCCAAACAAACTATTCTCTCTAAAATAGCCATGCAGTCCACAAATAATGTGTTCTCAGCTGAACTGTTAAACACAGGCAATTCCATTTATTTCTCAGCCAGTGGTCTGATCACACCTTTTTTTTATGTTGCTTTACTTTTGCTACCTGTCCATTTTTTTGTGTTTTGTACATATCTTTATTTGTGGATTCTCTACAGGAAAAAAAATGTTAACTTCTCATGATGATAATAAAGGTAGGAAGAGTTAGTTATTTTATAACCTGTCTATCTCTAGTATCTAAGAATTAGGTTATCAAATTGAGTTAGTGAAACCTAAATGTTCAAGTCTTTCGCTTCAGATATCTGTAATTGTAAAAAAAAAAAAAAAGTCTCAATGTTCTTCGAGCTGTCCTATAACAATTTTGAGTATTTCAATTTCCCCAATATATGAAAACAAAATATTAGAGGCACTCAGATAGCAAAAGGATTGGACAACTACCTTTAGCTTTTTTTCTTTTTTGTACCAAGTTAAGATAAGTTATCAGTGATTTACAGTTCAGAAAAGCAGTGCTTGCAGGGAATTTCTTGAGGTTTAGTAACTTTGAACTGCATATTTATGTGAAAGAAAAGCATTTTCTTTAAATAAATCCTTGATACTTTTCTTCTTAGGCAAATGTTCAACTTATTTCTAAGAACCAACTGCCTTTGGCACTGTGCGTAATGGAGAACCTGATCTTAAATAAACAGTAAGCAAAGCTATGCATGAGCCTGAAAACTGATTCCCCAGGGTGGATGTGGTAAAGACGAAGATGAGTTCTTTAGAAGAACAAAGGGGAGAAAATATATGGAAGTACCAATACTATTTAGAAAAGTCAATGCGCTTAATTTTGTAATTATATTTCTCTTCAAATGTTTTCCCTGGCAAAGGTACAAGATTCATGGGAGGTTCCTTCCAGGAAAGTTCAGAAGACTGATAGATTGTAGGTAAGCTTAGGCACAGAGCTTGGCATCTCTTTCTCTCCTTGTTAACGAAGGAGACTTTATAAAAATAGCGATTGTTTTGTAGCCCTCTTATGGATATGCCTTTCTAGATAGAACTTCTTCAGTTCATAAGGTGTTCCTATATGGTTGGAAGTCCACAAAGTACTTTTGTGGGTGATCATCTTGGCTAATTTTTTTTGAACCTGCCCAACCTGCCCCTCAGAGTAAGAATGAAAAATCTTCATTAGTCAACCACCTCTTTTCGTTCTAGTGAGCTTCGTTAAGCTACTTGGGTTTTTTTGCCTGTGTTCCTTCAGGCACTTCTTTCTGGAACAAGGCCAGTAGCATCCTGGCTTGCATCTAAAACTGCGTGACCAGTAGTGTGAAGGAAGTAATTGCCCCCCTGTACTTGGCACTGGTGACGTAGCACCTTGAATGCTGTGTTCAGATTTGGGCCCCTCACTACAAGAAGGATGTAGAGGTGCTGGACTGAGTCCAGAGGAGGGCAACAAAGCTGGTGAAGGGTCTGGAGCACAAGTCTTATGAGGAGTGGCTGAGGGAACCTGGGTTGTTTAGCTTGGAGAGGAGACTCAAGGGGGCATCCTATTGCACGCTACAGCTACCTGACAGGAGGCTGTAGGCAGGTGGGGGTCAGTCTCTCCTCTCGGATAACAAGCAACAGGACAAGTGGAAATGGCCTCAAGTTATGCCATGGAGGTTTAGGTTGATTATTAGGAAAAATTTCTTCACTGGAAGTGTGGTCAAGCATTGGACCAGTCTGCCCAGTGAAATGGTAGAACTACCATCCCTGGAAGTGTTTAAAAAAAATATGTGTAGGAGTGGTGTTTAGGGACTCGGTTTAGTGATGGACTTGGCAGTCCTCGGTTAACGGTTGGACTTGATGAGGTCTTTTCTGACCTAAATGATTCTATGATTCTAGGTCTGTAAAGAAATAATGGGCCGGATTTTTTGTTTATTTTTACTTTCTTCTTCCCATCTCTGGCAGTTCACAAGGATCACTTCCTTGGGATAACTTTATGTATTTAGCTTTCATCTATCTCCTATGGCATATGCTGTAAAGTGACTATTGCCTTACAAAGTACCTGTTTTCTGAAACGAGTCTCCCACATAAACACAAGCTGCTAATTGGGGATTTTATTTTTTTTTTAGACGTCTGGCATAGCAAGACTTTATCTTTCTCTGGATTTAAAATGCCATTTTACCTTTAAACGTAATGCTATGGACATTCTTGTTATGCTCTGTGCTTATGCTGACTATGCATATACATTATAAAAGATTCTGCAGAAATAACTTAAACTGAGGCATACCTACTCATTTCAGAGAGGGGAGTAAATTTCCTAAAATTCTGGTTCTGTTCAAAGATGGCTAAAATTAATCCTTTTCTGGGCATAAAATGCAACTCTTCTCACAGTTGGCTGCTTCTGGGCAGCTTTCTTCTCAGTGTGCTGGTTGCTTTAGATTGATTTGATAGGTTGGGTTTTTTTCTAGTTTGTGTCTTTTATTGGATTATAAATGCCTTAAATGGGTTCCCAGACTTCATTGCTGAAGCTGAATCCCCAGACATAATGGACATGCAAGTTCTATGTTGAGGTGCTGCATCCTATGAGAGAATTCATCCAAAGCTTGTATCTACAGAAGTGTAAGTTAAGCTACAAATAAATTTCAAATGTTCACTTCCTTGGTGTGCCTAAATCTGGATATAGAAGGGGCTGTCAGGTTAGAATAGCTTGCTTTTTCAATAAAGATTATTTCTTTTGTGCTTGAGAAATTGGGTGAGGTACTTCAGGTGGTCCAACTCGGCACCTTGATAATGAGATTGATGATTCAGTAGCTTAGTTCCGTTACTAAACTTGTAAATACAGGTCATTACTATATGTGCCCACATTAATGTTTACACTTAGATTTTAGACTCATCTAAAGTCCCAGTCCTGGAAATGGCATTACTCCAAGGTATATTTCAGGCCAGCAACCTTTGGCTTATTCAGGAAACTGGTAGGTGGGATACCATGGGAGGAGGTAACTCTGAAGTCCAAAAGCAGTGGAAAAAGCTGACAACTTAAGGCATGTGTAAGTGCAGGAACAGGCTGTCCTGATGATCAGGAAAGCACACGTACTGGGAGACTGGTTTGGCTAAACAGGAACTTATAAAAAATGCCAGTGCAAAAAGTATACTGGAGGAAGTAGGAGGGACATACTGCTGGGGAGGAATTTGGAAATACTGACCATGTAAGCATGTTGTTGAGAAAGCCATAGCTCAACTGGAATTGAGACTTGAAAGGGGAAACAAGAAAGGCTGCAGCTGCGTTAGTAGGCTGAACATGGGAAATGCAACTGCTGCCGAGGGGTGTGCATCATTGAGTGACAGTACACATGGATAAGGCTGAAGTACTTGCTACTTAGGTTTTACTAACAAGGACTCCCAGGCCTCTCAGTGAAAGGTTTGAAGGAGAAGAGCTACCAGCAGTAATTGGATGAGAGTTGTCAGGGATTTCTTCTGGAATTCAAAACAGAGGTTTTGGTGGGCTGTATGTAAGCTCGCTGAGAAAACTCTGTGCTGTCCTTTCAAGGCTGCTGTCTTTGGTCTTTGAAAACTTAGGGAGATCAGAAGTTCCTGATAACTAGAGAAGGGAAAATCTTGTATTCCCTCTCTAAAAAAGGCACGAGGGTTTAATCCTGTGAAGTACAGACTGATCAACTTGACTTTGATCCCTGAGAATATCATGGAATAAGTCCTCTTTGAGCACATGAGCACATGAAGGCAGTGATTTGGAAGAGGCAGCATGAATTTATCACGGGTAAGTCTTGCCTGACTAAACTTGATTGTCTTCTGGGATGATGTGACCATGTTATGGATAGTGCGGGTGAAAGTAATTTACCTTCACTGCAAGGGCTTTGTATACGGTCTCACATAGTATGTAAGCTCACATCCAAGTTAGGATAGTGTTATCTAGATGGGTAAACATCTAGAATGCGTTAAAAAAAAATAAATGAAACAAAATTGCATGACTGGGCTCAAAGGGTGGTGATTTATGTGTCATGTTCTTACCGGAGCCTGACAACAAGTGGTGTCTCATTTCGGAAATGTGCAGGTGGGAAAGAGTTTGTGTTTTGGTTTGTGTCAGTATTTCAGTGCAAGGTGACTTTCTTTGGGTTTTCACATTAAAATAAATTGAATACTACAATTAAAAAAACCACCAAAAATAGTTGAAGTTCCTGCAAAACAGAATATCTAACTATTTTCCAGTTTCGGTGCAGTCTTAAACTGAACTTTGTCATTTTTAAAGATTTGTGTGTAAGCTACTAATTTTCTTGCTAATAACAACATCTTTTGAATGGAACTAAGCAAATGCATCTGTATCTGTCTTTGATAATTTGTGTTAATTTCTCATTTGTCTAGTCCCTACCCTTCCTCTTTAGTATGGTCATGCCTTTTTGTCTTTAATGGAGGGCATGATGAATTAATTGTGTCAGTAGTAGCATAGGAATGCATTTAAAAGGCACAAATATTCTGTCATGAATGTATATTTAGTTAAATGGGATAAGGGAGCACAAAAGGGGCCTGCTTTTCCTATAGATCTACAAGAAGATAAAGAACCATAGTACTCCAGTTGTGGAGTGAGGGACAGGAGGTGTGGGAACATCTTTATTAAAACCTTATTAAGAAACTCCATTAGAAGAAGGTTAAGGCATCCGTTTCTGTTTCATCTGTAAAGTAAATAAAACCAACAATGTTTTCTTTATAGCTCTAGTGAGTAACAGTACAAATTTTAAGATCTCGCTGTTAATGGTACATAAAAAAAAATAATTTATAGAGAGGCTTTGGCTATGTTTCCATTAACAAGTAATGCAGCTAGACAAAATGGATATGTAGCATAAAATACATGACACCATAGACCTGTTATCCACACCGTGCTTCACAGGATTGTGCTAGAACTGGACCGAACTCTGTCGTGAAAGGTGTGCAGCACTCTAGTGACCCTGCACCTAGTCCAATGTAGTGTGTCATAGGATTAATGGCATCAGTGCCCCATGAATATGTTTAAAAATCAGTTTCCTTAGCAATTGTTACATTCTTTATTTCCCTACTTAAAAATTTGTGAAAATTGGATTACTTTTAGAGCTGAAACTTGTATTCGGTAGTACACTTGCATCTTTCTCTTCAAAAGTATTCCTTGTCTTGTGGTAAATTAGCAATTTATATCTTTGCATAATAAACTGAAGAAACTGTCTTTTCAGTAAAAAAATAAACCAAGATGGTCTATCTACCCAGCAAATGGTGTCATTGATGTTCTTGAGGGATACTTACAAATATTAGCTTATAAACAGATAAAATTCATACTTCAGAGCATATCACACACTAGGTAATCATAGCTTCAGTAAGAAGTTAAGCTTTTTGGATTTCTATATGTTTTCTTTCTTGTGTAGACCCTCAAATTGGTTATTACTTGTATCTCTATTTACACATATAACCTGATGTATCAGAGATTAAAGATAGTTTGTAATGTCAATTGCTTAAAATTAATAAATAGGATATTAGCTAAAAAGAAATACTGGCAAATCTTTCTGTAACCAAATTAAAACTATCTAATTGGTGATCTCAGTTATTTGTGTTAGCTATATTATTTGAGAGGAGATAATAGATGGTGTATTGAAATAAGTAAACAAAATAACTACTTTATCTGGTATTGCTTCATATTTACTGGAATTTAGCTGTTTGAGTAGCCAGCTATCAGATATAGTGTTTCTATTAAATGCCTTGCTTGAAAAACACAGTCTTTAAGTAATTAGTACTATTACTAGTAAGGAGAAAGGATAGTGTCAGGAGGGGAAGATTAACCTTTAGAGAAGTGAAGGATCAATTGACATAATCACAAATGCCTCAAGGTTATCATATAAATACATTATCTCAGTTCAGACAAAGCCAAATTGTTCTAAAATTTTTGTTTTAATTTCTTGTGCTTGTTAGACTTAAAATCGTGTTTTTTGTAGACATGTACACACTTTGTGTATACTTAATTGGATATTGAGCACATGTTCTTTCTGTAGAAATGTGCCTGCTTGTAAGTCTGACTGGTATGGCGTACAGAATGTGCCAAGCTGTTTTTGTATGAAGGTAGTGCTTACAACTGTGTGATAAAAGCTTAAAAAATGGGCTCTGTGTTTCATGGCAACAGACATGGGGAAGCAGGGGTTTGTAGCTCTTGCCAGAAAGTCTGTGAAACACACCAAATACTGCACAAAAGTGTGTGAACGGTATTTATATAGACCTAGAGTTCTAGTGCTTCAGGGAGTCCTTTCATAAAATCCTGCTTGCATTTGACACTTTGTAGCAACTTTGTAGTGCTCTAAGTGCCAAAACAGCATTTAGATATCAAGGAATTAATCCTCAAGATTAGTTTATGGAATAACTATTAGGAATAATGTATAAATATTAATATCACTATCCACTGTACAGGTGAAAACTTAGATGCATCATGAAGATTTAGACATAATAATCTGGAATCTAGAAGAACAAATCTGCTTTAGTAGTCTATGCAAGTGCTGTGTCCTCCTTGAGATAAAACTATGAGGAAGCTTGCCAGTACTGGTCAGAAAATGATCTGTGTGTCTAGGGATTCTCAAAATATCTCTCAGTTGTTGGATCGCTGTGCTCTGTTGGAGTGGTTAGGTGAAAGTGTATTTGGGAGGAGCAGTGAATGAATGGTGTTCTTGATGAATGGTGTAGCAGATCTTTCAGTTTTCCTGCATGAAAGTTGATAAGCTTATCCTGAGCTATAAGTGTTGTGGAGAGTGATTCAAATGCGACATAAGGTGTTGCCGTAACTTGGTGAAAAAGAAAAGCTGCTGCTTCTACTAGATTTCAAGATTTTTGAGGGAGGGAGGTAAGTGTATATTCATTCCTTCAATATACACCTTGGTTCTCTGCAACATGAAAATTCTAACCAGTCTCCACTAAAATGAGTAATATCATTTGAGTTAGCTTAGACTCTTGAAATAACTGAAATGAGTGTTTTACAAAACAGTCGCAATCCTTGCAGTATTACTGAGAAAAGCTAAACCAGACTGAACCTGTACCATATAATTATAATACATTTTATAGTTCATTTGTTGTATGCTGCATATAATCACATCTGTCAAATTAATGGTAAATGCTTTTCTGCAGTATCCTAATAATCGGGTTGTTCACTTTGTATTTCCCCAGAAGATAATTTTTTCCTTATGCTGCGTTCAATAATATACAAATCCTGCTCTGGCAGGGGACTATTACCAGTTGCTGTGAAATACAGGCAGACAAACTTAATAATGTCTTGTCTTCTCAGCCACATTGTTAGATATGCCAACATCATATTGATTCAGTATGGTGTTCATACAGATGCTGAGTTCTATTATATATGTACATATGCATTTTATGTAGTGTGCATTGGCCACGTGCAGGCTGTATACAGGCACTGAAGTTTCAAGTTCTTGCTTTTCCCTAATGTCACCATGCCTTCTAATATAGTGGCTTTTTCCACTATAGAGTGTTTTTTACATTTTTCAGGATAATGCTTGTATGTCTTCAGTGAAGAATTTGGCCAAGACACTAAATCAGAACATAAGGGAAATAGAATGTTATGTACATGTGCACTGATTTATCTAGACTTTGACAACTTTGTTTATAAAACCTCTATAGATAACAATGAACAAATGTATATGAAAGTAATGCTCAGCTTTTCTGATGGAGTAAGGAATGCATGTTAACCAGCTAGCCTAAACTGTCGAAAATCCTGTAGAATCAAGTTGGATGACAGTTTTGGTTAGAATAATGCTGTAGAAGAATAAAGCGCTCAGTTCCACCTCCACCACAGAGTTTTGGACCTAAATGTATTTAGGATTAATACCCCACGAAGGACTTTGTTACTTAGAATAAATACTAGGGTGTTTTGTTTTAATGCCATTACATTTAGTGCTCCGTGGTTAGTCTTACATCACAGTGTATAAGGGAGACTTTGGGACCTTAGAAGTAGGGTCTAAAATCAGAAATACATTGAGCTGTTGCCTGGAACCATTAGTTAATATTTCCTAGGATGATAAGAGGGTATCTTGACCCATGAACTAAGGCATGCCCTGAAAGAGCTGCTCTATGATTGTGAGAACTAAGGGGTGGGGGGGACACCTTTTCTGAAGGCCTGATAGAAAAACTTTTACCTAAAATAAATAACCTTGGCATCCTGCTAATGTGTTAGTGATGTAAACACATCGTAAAAGTCATGTAAAACTGATCAGGGTTTTTTGACCAGTAATGTAAAAATACACAAATGGCTGAAGCTTAAGGGTATCACTGACTAGGAGCACCTATGATGTCCATACTGGATTGTAATGCTTAATATTTTAAAGAGTCCTCAGTAGCTCATTTTTGTGTTGTTTTTTTATTTTTAAGTATTATTTTTAAAACTTGGGTTTTAACATAGCTGTTACTCTTATGTTTTTTATGTCCCCTAAAATTTCACACTTACTGTTTTAAATTAGGGTAGTTGTAACTGCTGTAATTCCCTATGGTTATTTCACTTTAAAAGACCAGGCAGAAATAATATTTTGCAGGCTCCTGTTAAATGAGAGAGGGTGTATTGAAAAGCTGAGGCTGAAGAGAATTTGCTGCTTTCAATGCATTGTGAATTGTTGGATTCAGATTACTTCAAGTAGCTATGTAATATCTTGCAAAAGTGGACTGCTAATGAATACGCAGATTCCAGGACAGAAGTTACTGTGTGCTGAAGTAAACTGATATTCTCCAGCTTCTATGAAACTATTCCCCTAAAAAGACCTGAACTAACATCAGAAATGGTGGGAACTGGCTTGCATTCAGGGTTTTGTTGTGGTCTATTCATATTTTGTGAAAGGGGATGGATTGAGAGAAACTCTTTTATATGCACTGTAATGGTTTACCCAAAAGGTATGAAAACATGAATAAAGATTTATTGAACTGAGATGTTTGAATGAAAATACACATGCTTTTGAGATGGAAGTTAATAAGCATCTTCTAGCCTTATGTTAGCATTCAGGTACACTCTGAGAACTGACCTAGCTTCATACTAGTTAACACAGGACTAGAAGCACTTAAACAGAAGTTATGCTGTACTTTTGCTGGACCAATTAGTTATATTGACACCATCAGACTGATCCAGTCCCTGAATACATGACCTCTGAGAACCAGTTTAATCTGCTTTGGGTATTTCTAATGACATTTTTCTGCACAGGTCTTTTCAATGCAACATTCTTAAGGCATGAAATTATTTTAATAGTGAGAATTCACTTACAGTAATAGAACTACTGTTATGATTCTTTCAAAAAATTAACAGCTGACATTTTGGAGACAAAAGCTGGATGAACAGATAGTCAAATGAGTTTCCATTTGGTGCTGAGGCTTTTATGATAAACTAGTTTGGGTGCTACTGAAACCTGTGGCAAACTAGACTTCTGTCCCTTAACCGTGACGTGTGTCTGAATTAATCTCAAATAAGTGCCTAGCTAGCTTTTACCTGAAAGACAAACTATAACCATTTAAATGCTCTTACACCAGTTTCTTATGTTAACTGTCTGTTGACTTGTCAAAGCCAAAACTTTGTGGGATGGAACAGTTTTTGAGTTGCCCCAATGCTGGAGGTGAAGAGGAAAAAGGAAGCATTAGAAACTTGACACTTCCGAAAGGGAAAAATTACCTTAAATTGAATACTAAGCTTACCAGATTTTTAAAACTAACAGTTTTGAGCAATCATGTTGAACATGAAATTAAAAGCTGTATGAAACACATATTTGGTCTGCATAAACCAATTTTTTCCAAGTTATCTTTATAAATGTTGTCACCCTAGGACATGAAATACGGCCCCAAAGGGGAAGAATGTGTTACAACACTCAACTGAAATGAGCTTGAAAGCAGTTTTCTCACTTGAACCAGCTTTCTTTAGAACGGAGTCAAGAAGGCTTCTGTCTAGGGTTTGATATATCTTTGGTAGAACATAGCTGTGACCGTGTTCAGTGTGCAAGCATAATTCTTCTGTAGAGTTGACATCCATGCAGGTGTGTATCCCTTCATGGCCATCCAGACACATTAATGGATGTGTCCCCAGTAAAACAGGAGCAGGAAAACCCTAGCTCTACTGTCAGATCTTTGAGATTATTTTTTAAAGGCCTGACTCTGTGCTTTGCTATAGTGTGTTAACCTTATCTGGCTGCCTGATGCCCACCAAGCTGTTCTCTCCTTCTCAGTGGGATGGAGGAGAAAATAAAATGGAAACCTCATGGATTGGGATGAAGACAGGAAGGTCACTCACCAATTAGCATCATGGGCAAAACAGACTTGACTTGGGGAAAACTATTTTTTTTCCCCCAATTGAATACAAAACTAAAAACTTCTTCCCCCTGATGCCCTCTCTGCCCAGGCTCAGCGTCACTCTTCACTCTTTTGCCTCCTGATATAGAACATGGTCTCTCTATGGGCTGTAGTTTGCTTCAGGGCATGTCCACCCGCTGCGGTATGGGGTCCTCCGTGGGCTGCAGTGTGTATTTATGTTCTGACATGGTCTTCCATGAGCTGCAGGGGCATCTCCGCTCACAGTGCCTGGAGCATCTTCTCATTCTTTTTCACAGACCTTGGTGTTTGCAGGATTGTTTCTCTCACACTTATTTCTCTCTCACAGCAATTTTTTCTTTTTCTTAAATATGTTATCACAGAGGTGCTGCCAGTATTGCTGATGGGCTCCACTTTGGCCAGTGGTGTGTCATTTTGGAGCTGGCTGGAATGGGCTGTGTCTGGCATAGAGGCAGCCTTTAGGTCTGGTCACAGAAACCACCCGTGCAGCCCCCTAGCTACCAAAACCTTGCTACATAAACCAAATACATCTGCATTTTTACCCATCTTACATGTAATAAGCTGCTCCACAAAGAAAGTAAGTTAAATGTTGGAAAATAGTTTTCTCACAATACATTTTCTGAAAGGAGTCTAATGATGCCAGACCTTGATTGTACTGACTTTTTTCACAGGTAGCTGTGTAGAAATACAGTTGTATTTGAGCCCACAGAATTTTTCAAAAAGGTGTCCCATAAGTGAAAATACCTCTTTAAGCACAGTCTCTGTGGGGAGTGTTTGGTAGGAACAGCCTATCAGTTACATGTGTAGGTTTCGGAAGCCAATGCAAATGTTTAATAGCTTGACCTAGCTGCTAAGCTATTAATGGAGCTGGATAAGCAAGATATTTTTAGTCTATGGAAATAGCTTCTTTTCAGTCTTTAGATTATAATATTAGATGGTACATAATATTTCTGTGGTTTGGAAAGATGTATAAATACCTAGTGTTTAATCCTGGTCTGTTGAAGTTGTACAGGAAAGCTTAGTTATAGGCAGTAACTTAAGTATTTAGTACAGGCATCCATCCAGACAGGTGAGCCTGGAGTTCTGTCTGTCACTCCACAATTAATATTTATATAATAAGTATTACTTCAGTTTGAGTATCATATTCCTAAGATGTAGAAAATAGGGGTGTGTGTCTACTTTTTAATGAGCCTTTTAAATGTGAAATTCTGCATCTGGTGTTGGGAACACAGATGAGGAGTTGCTTTAGTTAGAGGTTTGCCTGAAAGGCAGGAAGGATTTAAAGGTTTCGTTCAGACTGAAGAGTATGCTGAAATGTAGTTTACGCAGAGCACAGCACGTGGCATCTGAGCAACTGAACTCACTCTGTAATGTGTGGACTGACAACTGGTGATGCCACTATTATTATACAAGAGTAGTGTGAATTAGAGTGGATGAGAAGGTACTTCATACATGACTATGAGCCTATGAAGGTGTTTCTGCGTGTGTTGCTCTTGCCACTGTTCCAAGTCTGCTGAACTTAGCTGTCTTCCTGGAACTTAAATGTCTATGCTCTTCAGGAAGTACTGTCTACATGATACACTTCTTAAAAGGTGAGAACTTCCAGAGACCTGTAGATAGCCTGCCTAGTTTGGCACTTGTCTTTGCTATTGTTTGAAAGAACATGGTAGTCTTCAAAGTGAATCTGCTTAAGTTTGGCATTTATTTCTTCAGTAGAATACAAGGAAACTGCAGAAGATGGTAGATACGGCAATCTGTTCCAGAAGCACAGCAGGTTTCAAGACAGTTTTAGCTTAATATGCTACTTAGGATGGGTATCAGGGGGTTAAGGATATCAAATATCCCTTTCTTACATGGGAGTTATGAGATAAGTGAATATTTGAAAGGAATGATGTGGAGATACTAATTTTCAATTATTTACTTCTTGTCTTTAAGATCAAACATTAATCACATCAAACCCAACTATTTTCTTCCTACTTAAAGTGGGAAATAATTTCAGGTTTTACTTGCTGACAATTACTAAAAGTAGTCACTGGAGCTGACTAATAGTCTTTGAGTTTGGAGCATAAGCAGCTTCCAGATACTTGAGGAAGTGAGTAATTTTGTAATGCAAAGAAAGCAATATAAATGATGTTTCACAATACACTTATAAATTAAAATTATTTAGGCAGACAGGTAACTTCACATGTATGTTAAAGGTGTAAGTATAATGCTAAGCGAAGTCTGCTGTCTTAAGCAGACTTCTGTATTTACATGTGATGGATTTGTTTTAATGAATCAGATTTCTCTGCAAGGAAGAAATCTTAAGAATTTTCTTTAGAGACATTAAGGCGTTTTGCTCTTGATGTATCAAGACAATTATTTAGAACTTTGACTCAAGCAATACTTACGTTAAGAAATGTTTATTAGAATTAGGATATTATTGTAGGAAATTTATATTTACTGTGAGACAGGTGTGAGTCATATGCTAGGAGTGTTGATAATTTTGTAATCTGATATGCAACACACCTGGTATGGCTGCTCTGTACCTTTTCTTAGCTTAATTCCAGCAATACTAATTAGCTGCACATTGTAGCAGCCATGCACTTCCTAGTTTCTGAGTAACACCACTTTACTAAGTGCAGTACCACACCTTGGTGTCAAGATACAGCAGACCTCAAACTCTTCTATAGTAAAGTCTTTCAAAGGCTTTTATGTTCAAAAAGGAAGCAGTATCTCTAAAGCTGTTTATCTTCAGAGCACAAGGGAACAGAGCATATGTTGATCTGTTACTGTAAACCTCTACATGATTGCAACTTCATGGGTGTGACCAAGAAAGCTGTGATTATCAGTTAGATCTGTTTTTCAAAATAGTTTGTGCTGAAGTCTAACATGATTAAGATTTTCTTTAAGTATGTTAGGATTTATGAAGGAGTTGATTTAAAAAAACCCAAACAAACCAACCAACCTTCCCCCCCCCAACACCCTGAATGTATTATTTACACTGAGGGTTTTTTCCCATGGGGGGGCATAAAATCTACATAAAACTATACTTTCTACTTTTCTACTTTTCATTTCTACTTCAGGGGTGTGTGTACCTTCATAATTACAGGCAAAAGATGAATTCAGCAGAATCAAAATAAGAATTCTGCAGCACTCCTCTGGGGGAGTGGGCTTGAAAGGAACCTGGGATTTCATGCGACAGTGTCATTGGTGTCATGAGACTTATTTCCCTTGACTGTTCTTGTCTGGAAGGGTTCCTTGATTATGATGATGACCCTTAAAATACACTAATGGGAAAATGTATCTGTTAAAGATAGTGTCTTTTAGTGTCATTAGTAACTTACTCCAGGATCAGGGTTGTGTTGGCTTCTACTATCCATAGTGATGAAAATACAACAGAATCTGTGAAAACAAACAGTGGAAGCCACCTGTATGGCCTTTCATCCTTAGTTAATTTTCATGCAGTGATTTCAATACAAGGTGAATTCCTAGTGGAAATGGAGCAACTTGTTATTTTAACACAAGTTGGCAAGCAGATGGTTGAAAGTTAGTTCCCAAGTTCAGATGTTTCCTAGTTGGAGCCTGCCCCTTTTTCCTAGTGTGAACAAGTCCTACAAGATAGAAGGCTCGGAGAATTGTAGTATTCTAACATGGAAATGTTGTGAAAGCTAGGGAAGGGGGTTTCTTTTCTTCTATAACTTGCACTTTTCAACAAATTAACAGTTTCCTGTCTATCTGACATAGCGAGCAAAGTGGGATCCACAGTCATGAAAGAAACCATATTGTCGATAGTACGTTGCTTCAAGTATTAACTAGCTGATAGGTAGTGCTAAGCAGTTATCCTGTCTTGAATTTTCAAATTTATTATCAACCTCAATCAGTGTTTTCTGTTGGTTGTAATGCTTTCATTACTCTGTTCCATCTTTGCTGTGTCCTCTGTGGCCTTGATTATCCTTGGATGAGCTTAATGCTTATGACCCAGTCTTCCATAGCAATGAGTATGCTTTTTATGTCTGTCAGTTTCCTTTGACCTCATCTTAGTATTGTCTGAAAGAGTTTCCTGCTGTATTTTCACACAACTTTTATAAAGCAACCTCAATTGGCTTTGTTAATGCTAACTCATCTGTAGCTTTCCTGCCAGCATCAGTGTATGTTTAGGAGAAAAGTTTGTCCTGCTTTAATGTGACTGACTTTTCCTGAAATGTGGCTTCTCTGCTGATGACTGGATTGTCTTAAGCTTGATTGAGACTCAGTTTCCACTTGACTAAAGTGTTTTAAGTATTTCCAGTTCAAAACAAAAGGCTAAATTAATGTTTTTGTTGAAAAGGATGTTCTAATACTTTATATGAAGGTAAAGACAGGAGAGCAAGAGGAATCAAATCTCTTCTTTCCTTCTCTCATGGACAGAGCAGTGGACTGTATCAGGATTTGCAAAACACAATGATAACAAGAAGCCCTGAGAAGCCAGCTCCCAGGTTACCAGGTCCTCACCTATGTATGGTTAGGAGTCTAGATGTTCATCTGGAGCTTCTTAACCAGCACATGGGAGGAACGCAAGATTCCATGCTGGCTGGGGTGCGGCTGGAAACCTGTGTTGCTGGCAAAGAGCTAGGCAGGTTTCTACTGGGATCTCCCTCAGAGTTGGAGAAGCTCATCAGAATCAAAATATTATTGTAAAATATTGAGGCATCTACCCTTTTGTGTAAGAAACTAATTTTGATGGAAAACTTTCAGCAACTCTGGCTTCATACAGCCTGTTTATAAACAGGTATTTGAGGAGATTCTTGGGTGCCAGTGTGTGGTATTTACTGACAGATATTTGTATTTCTGTGAGTTTGCATGTTGCTTTGTGTAGTGCTTTTCATTCTGAAGAGCTGTCCCACGTAATTCCAAGTTGGATAACTGGTAGTTGCTCACCTTCATGAATTAGTTCATCTTTAGCATAACAGTGCATTCAGAACAACAATTTTCCTCATGTTCTATTTACTGTACAGCACTTACAGTACAGACTCTTAACTTTTTATAAATTGCCCAGAATTTATTTTCATGTTGATAATTACGTCAACTTCTTATTGTAATTCAATTTGCTTCCTTGAAAAAGATCAGATCCTGACTTGGTGCTATAGTTTTGACTACTTATTCAAATGAGCTTGATTTCAGTGCAGCAGGGTGCATCTGAAATAGTTGAACTTTGACAAAAGCCTTAGTATTTTCCCTGTGTTGCACTAAGAAGTGAGGTATGTTAATCATAAGGGCTTGATGACTTCATATGTGAAATGTCTCACAGTAAGAAGGTATAATGCCTGCACTATTCCATAAATTCATATAATCAAATATTATCCATGAATGGAAATGTAATACATGGTTTCATTCTAAATTATGAACGCGATCTTAAAGTTCAGAGTTCGTAGCATGTAAATGTCAGGTTTGGCAGTCAAAACAGTCTAAAACATAGCAATAGCTAGAACAGATAGTCCACTCTATTTTTGGGTGGGTTTTTTTTGGTGGCTGTTTTTATTAGTCTCCACACACCCTATGTGGTTGTTGCATTTATAGGTGTAGGTAAACTTTTATGACACAACTAAAACTCTTGCATTGATGGAAAAGTTCAGGGCTTTCTGTAGAACCTTGGAAAATTCTTTTATTAGACCATGGATTTCGTAAATCCGCACACCTCCCCCCCCCTTATTGAGAACTTAATATTTGCAGTTAGAAAAATTTTGACACAGATTTGTAGATCTGTTACTGCAGAATTGTAATCCAGCATAGACCTAGTAGGAGCTTTCAGTAGTTTGGGTTTTAGGGCACAATTACTTTAACCTAAAGTACGAAGCTGAAAAAACAATTTCCCCGGTTCAGTGAAATTGTTTATTGTTATGCATATGCACTGAACTTAGCAGCTGTTCTTATAATCAGTGGGTCAAAGTATGGTCTTGGCTATGTTGACCTATCTGTGTACTGTTACACCTTGTGTGCAAATTTGAAGGAAGAAAATAATCACATTACACACAGCTTAGAAACAGTTCACTTGAAGCAAGATGACTAAATTGCCACCACACGCTTCTGTACAGGGTATATCACAGCCATCGGTATGGGTAGAAGGAACAGGCCTTATAAAAGGAAAACTGCTGTTGAGGGTCACAGATGTCCACTCTGATTACCATTGCTAATTGCTTGAATTTTTGTTCTGAGCAGTTAGCTGTTTGCGAAGCATATGGTAAGCGTGTTTTTGTTTTCAATGCACTTGAGGAATAGGTTTGCTTAATGAATTAAAAAAGCAGTTTTGCTCACTTAAGAGCAGTGATTTGATTTATGGAAAGTGACTCCTAAATAAATAAAAAAAAAAGTCAATAAGAAGTAACTCCAGTCTAGGCCTGTTGACCAAGTGTTGCTGCAGGGATCTGGTACAGAGAGCCTTTTGGAGTCTGGGAGGAAGAGAGGATTACCAAGGTTAATAAAAAGAACTGCAGGGCAAGCCAGGACTTCATTGTGAAAGAGTGGCTAATTAACCAGATTGACAGTTCGATGCATTTGCTCTTCCTGCATTTGAACACTGAATCAAGCAAGGACAGATACATAAAACAGCTCTATGACAGGCTGGTAGAGTTACTTCATAGTCTTATTCAATAGTGGTAAAACCTTTCTGTGGTTTCTAACTTTACAGTGGTTTCACATGTTAATTTTTATTCTTATGCAGTGATGTCTGAAATTCATAGATCAGAATTACAAATCTGTAAAACTGAGTCATGAAAAGAATCTTAAATCATAACAACTCTGTTGTAAGGGTAGACCTAATTATCATTGCTTCAATAGCTGGTATTTTTTACAGTTATACAAAAACAATGGATTGCATTAGTAACTGGTCCCCAAAGATATTTTACAGCAAAACAGAACTACACAATGTCACATGGTGTGACAGGCAATACTGTCTTTACCCAGTAGCATCATGAGTCCACAAATACTGTCATTCTTCCTTACCCCTCGTTGGATTGGATGCAATAAATACCCAAGTCACTATTGTGTAAGATAGTTTGTTGCAGAATGAGATACACAGTTTTAATGGGAAGAGCACTCTGGAATCTTTAGTGGATGGCATTTTTGTTTCCAAAGTGGTGGGTTGGGGCTGGAATCTTTAGTGGATGGCATTTTTGTTTCCAAAGTGGTGGGTTGGGGCTTTCTGTTTGGGTTTTGGTTGGTTGGGTTTTTTTTTGGTGGTAGGGTGTTTTTTTTGGTGGGTTTGTTTTGTTTTGTGTGTGGTTTGGGTGGGTTTTTTGGGGTGGTGTTTTTTTTTTTTTTTTTTTTTTTTTTTTTTTTTTTTTTTTTTGTGGTTACCTTACTCCAGAAGGAGAATGTAGGATAGAATTGCAGAATGGCTGATATTGGAAGGGACATCTTCTGGTCCAACTTGCCTGCCTTGAAAGGACATGCAACTAGTGCAAGCTGCCCAAGACTGTTCTGATGGGTTTCAGACATCTCTAAGACTAGAGACTCCACAATCTTTCTGAGCAGCCTGTGTCAGTTTCTGATTATTCTTAGAATGAAGTGGGGAGTTCCTCTTATATTTAAATTTATTTTTCGGTGCTTCAGTTTGTGCCCTTGGCTTCTTGTCCTATCACTGGATACCACTGAGAAGGGTCTTGCCCAGTCTTTATAATTTTATGTGTGTGTATGTATGTATAGTGTGTGTACAAATACCATTAGATATTTATACACATAAGATCCCACAACATGAACCTTGTCTCCAAGCTGAAGAGTCCCAGCTCACTCTCATATGAAAGATGCTTCAGTTCCTTAATTGCTTTCATGGCCCTTTGCTGGACTTGCTCTAGTAAGTGCCTAACTTTTATGTAACTGGGGCGCCCAGAACTGGAGCCAGTATACAAGATGTGGCCTGGCCAGTGCTGAGGGGAATAGTCATTTACCTTATCCTGTTCACAGTGCTCTTCCTAATGTAGTCCAGGATGCAACTGGCCTTATTTGCAAGGATGGCTTGCTAGTTTGTGTTCAGAGTATTTTCCACTAGGATCCCAAGGCCATTCTCGGCAGGGTTGCTTTCCAGCTGATCGGTCCCCAGTGTGTATTAGTGCAAGAAGCTAGTTCTCTCCAGGTGCAGGACCTTATGCTTCCCTTGGAACTCCGTTAGCTGCTGCTTGGCTCCTTTCTCAATCCTGTTGAGGTCCCTCTGAATGGCAATACAACCAATTAGTAATATCAACCACTTTCCCAGATTTGTGTTGCCTGCAAAGCAGCTGAAGGTGCGCTCTGTTGTGTTGCCCAGACCATTAGTGAAGATTCACCGTAGGGTACAGCACTGGTGACCTGCTGTGATCATGCCTCTGTGGGCCTGGCAGTTCAACTGTTTTTTTTTAGACTATCTCACAAACCACTTACCTAGCCTGCATTTCATCAGTGTGAGGATTTTATAGGAGACTGAAAGACTTTATCAGGAGTGCAACTACTGTTCTCCCCTCATCCACTGAGCCAGTCATTTCCTTGTAGATGGTTGTCAGTTTGCTAAGCATGATTTCCCCTTCGTAAATCAAGGTTGACTATTAGCAATCACGTTATCCTGAACATGTTTAGAAAAAAAGAAAGCTAAAATACTTCAAATGAAATTCTTTATTTGAATAGCTGAAGGAATCTGATCCCTATGATTTTTAAAAATGTACTGTCAAACTTACTGCTGTCTGAACTGTACTACTCTGGGTTGTGTACATGTGAAATGTGTGAAATTGACCCTGTATGAATATATTTAGGCTGCAGAAAATGCAGGCAGAAAAAAGTGTTGATGCTATTGTTCATATTGGATTGATTGCTGGATTTTACAGGTAAATGGGGAGGAATCCACCTTTTCTGTAGAAAGGTGAGCAAAACTTAAATTCCTGTCAAGGGTAGCAGAGTTCTGTTTCTGGTGGACAAATTTGTAATTTGAGTAACATTAATCTTATGATGAAGCTGTATAGTGGTGTCTAGCGGTCATAATTCAGGCCTCCTATGTTTTCCCTTTCTGTAAACCGGAGATTTCTTTAGGTTGGCTTTAATCCAGTAATGAAAACAGCCGGTTACTTTCACTACATACTTTGAAATATAATTTCCCTGTAACTGGCTCAGATTTGTCACAGACATAGTAATCCTGTGAAGGAATTATTTGCTATAGAGGCTTTTCACTTCTGCTGTAGAAAAATAAAGGCTGGCAGAAACTACTTACCTTTCTCCGTTCAGCTTGGTATCTTATCTTACAGTGTGATTTGTAATGACATAGGTGGCTTTGTAATGACATACGTTGTACTGTTAACTGTGTTATTCTTCAAGAGAAGGTAGGAAGCAATGTTAAGTAAGCTTTTGTTTAAACAGATATGTTTACACTTATTTGTATGGGTAGGAAAGAACTTGAGAAATAGCTGGCAAATGACATGAGAGATAAAAAGCAAAACAACAACCCAGGATTTTTCAAAGGATGTTTACATTAAAATATTAAGTTACATTTTGTGAAAAATCCGAGACACTTTCATGGACATGTTTCAGTAATCTCTTGCATCTTCTGCTTTCCCAGTTTTCATTGTGGTTCAACTGTTTCATTCTACAGAGCTCTTAAATCTGCATGTTTCCTGACTGTCCTGAAAAATCAGTTTTTCCTAATGTCTGTCTAAAGTATCAAGAAACCTGAATGTTTACATGTGTTCCATAGGTGTGTATTCCTCCTTCTGTAGGAAAATTTAAATATAATTCTGCCCACAGTTAGGCTTCATGTAGGTGAAGCTAATATGGTTACAGTGATCCACAAACAGTGGGAATTTATGTAATCTACCTGTTTTACCGTCTGCATACCTACTAGTTTACCTTGAGACTCCTTGAAGACCCAGTTGAAGTTGTGTTGTGAAGAATCTTTGTCAAATATTCTTACTACTGGTATTTTACAGCCCTTTGGTCATCCATATATATCTTTGCTTTCCAGAATTTGGAAATCTCCCTACCCTTATCTGTAGGTGTGACTAGATGAACTCCAGAGTTGCCTTCTGACCAGAATTTTACTGATTATTTTCTATTTTTTTTTTTTTTAGCTTTTTCATTGCTGCTTTGAGGGATAAAAAAAAAAAAATGCTGATGAAAAAGTCCACTAATACTCTGTTGCATGGGAAACGTACATGGCATGCAAATAACCGGGCAGCCCGTACAGTATTTTCAGTTGGTTATTGCAAGCGAGTAATTTGCAAATGCTGTAAGAGCCACCGGGGGGGTTAAAACAGATAATGAAGTCAGTGGTGAATTAAGCTGATAAGGGCCTGTGTCCAGTGTGCAACATGTTCAGGAATGTATCCTGTGGCATAGTTCTATTGGGATTCTCTTAGATTACATAGCTTAAATGCTGTAACGCTTCAAGCAAAACCAATGTACTGAGCTTGCAGTGCTCCTGCAGACAGAAATTCATGATACTTGAGCCTTGTTTTTTTGGATACTAAAGACTTCTGCTGTACTTGAGTTATTTGATTGTCCTGAAGCTTTTATTCAGGTGAGGCAGAAGGCTATGCAATATTTTGGGCACAAAAACCTCAGCCTTTTCTAAAGACTTAAGGAGTTCCGCTCTCTGTCCATGTTGAGTTTTGTGCAGTTGCATATGTTTCAGACCCTGGTACTTGAAAGCTGGAAGGCGTGTAACATTTTTAGCAAAGATGCCTTTTGCAGACTGGTAAATCTACCTATGCTTAATCAAGTTAGAAAACTTTGGGAAAACTCCGAAGAGTAATTTAATTTAAGTTTCTAGATTTGAAGTGCTCTTAATTTTAGTCCTTCCCACTTTTGCCTGTGAGCATTGACTTTTTCAGTGCTACTAAATGCATTTTCCAGCTGTTACATATAAGGAAAAGTCTGATGGTGTATATCTAGGCACCATGGGTGTTTTGTCAGCCAGCCTCGGTAGAATGCCTACTGAGCATACTTTACATATAGGACATTACTAAAGGGAAGTAACTATTCATGCAAGTGAAACAACTAAGGAAATACAAATTGTTCTTGTCTCAAAGTAAAGCTTTCATAGAGATCTTACTCAAGCAGGTACTCAATTTTTTAGATGTAAATATTTAGTCAAGCGTGTGATTATACAGATGTGGGCTGGAGAGTTCAACACAGTTACTATTGTACCGCATGCGTACTGTTTGGTTCTAGTTTTAAGGTTGCTGTTCTGTTTGGTTTTTTTAATTGGAAAAGACAATTTTACCAAGCCTGAGTATCTGTGAGAGATAGGGGTGCACAAGATGCAGTAAGATGACTCTCATCCCCTGAAGATTTTGTTTGATGATAGAACAAGATGAGTTCATCAGGAAGCTGCCACCATTGTATGTGTAGGACAGCATTGTAGAAGCTCTCAGTTTAAGTGTTTGGTCCATTCTTGCATCCCCAGATGGGGATACCTAGGTGTAGTCTTTTTGAGAACAGTGTCATAATGATAAAGGGTATATGTTTGGGGAGTATTCCAGAAGCTACTCTGTAAACAGTATCTGGGTTTGGAAGTTTGCAATGAGTGCAATGAGAAGGAAATTAAAATCACTCCTATAAAACTTTTGGCAGCTGAGTTTCCCTGAAATGTGCGCTCAGAGCTTATTGTACCAAAAAAGAGTGATGTTAGGTAATTAACTTTGTACTTTATCCAAAATACACTCATATTTCTAAGCAGACTTTGTATTGGTGATAAACTGAAAACCTAGTAATACTAGCAAATTCTAGCAATGGATATTTCACATTATAAACGTGTTTTCTTTTAGACCAGAAAGCTATGGTCATTTAAATTGCAGTATAAAATGCTAGGAGTCTGCCAATTCAGCTCTCTGAACATGCAGTAAGTAGTTTAAAGCACAATGTGAGCAGCATTATAAAGAAATGTGGTTTTGGAGACAGAATGGCATCACAAAATTGTTTAAAATTGCTATTCCACAGCTACAAAATCTGATGTAGGACTTTTCTGTTTTCCTGTAATATTAGTCAGCTGCTGCAGGAAATATTTTATCTACTTTGGACTCAGAAGATTTCAGCTGACTTTGTGTTGTAATGTCATAATTATCCAGGTCAGACTAATGTGCTCCCTTTACCAGACTAGGAGTTAGTACTGAAGACTTAGATAACCTTCTTTGGCTGATGGAAAGTACGATAGGAAATGTGAAGCTGTAGAACCTGTCGGGGGGGGGGGGGGGGCAGGCTGGCTGCTGCTTTTATGGAGCAGGAAGCAGTTGAGAAGATTGTCTACGTAGCGTGCACAATCATCTATACCATTTTACCTGCTTTGCCAAGTGGTAGAAAGGGATTTTGGGGGATGGGCAAAACAGTTCCTTGAGTACAAACCAAAAAAAAAAATATCCACTGCAATACAAAGTTTCTGGTGTTTTCTTACTGCTCTTCACATGGGCTTTTCAGCTATTTGGGGTTAGCTAAAGAAAGGAAATTAAAGGTAGACAGTTGCTTTAGGCAAACATTCATTGTTCTGGAAGGTGCACCTGCAAACAGTTGGTGATAATACGCTTGTATTATTATTGTGTGCTTTTTGTTTTTATATTCCTGTACTTTGATGTGTGGATGAGTTAAAGGGTTTTATGTAGCATACTTGGTAAAAAATGTACCTAGTCTAGTATTCAGCTTCTTACTGTGGCAGACCATCCTGGCTGTACTTTCTTACTGCCTTTCCACCCGAGATCTGTCTGCAGTCACAAGATGTCCCCACCAACCTGCATTCACACCATGAACAGGAATAAGCTCAGTGTTTTGTACAGGACCTATTTCCATCTCTCATTGTCATGTCTCTAGGTGCAGCAATACTGGGCAGTTTGGATGCTTTCTGGAGGTATGGGGCTCCACTTCTACCTTCTAACCCTCAATACTTTACTGCTATGTGCATTCCCTTTCCTTCTAACTTGGATGCCCCTTTTATCTTCCTACCCCCTTAATCCTGACAGATACAAGCTTGAGCATTAGTACAGAAATCAGTCTTGGTGTGCAGTTGCAAATGCTTGAAAAAATAAATGGAGCAAGTACAAGTGCTCTTTGCTCTGTGTGTTCAAACTGTACTGTATTGCAGTATTGCACTGCTTGCTTAATGATTAACTATTTCAGTTTTGTCCCTGGTTTATTGACGATGTAGTAGGCTCTACTGGCTGAAAATTTAACTAAAAATGAAGTGGGTTGAAGTGGCTGGAAGATGAAATAAAGTAATTTTGTATTTTATTTCACTCTTGAAGCTTTGGATCTCTAGATGATTAATAAACACTGAGCTGATTCTAAAATGACAAAAATTCTTTTAAAAGGGTGTTTCACAAAGAGCAATTTTGGATATTGTTGCTATTTTGATCCAAAGTAGCTCATACATCTTGACATTGAGAACTCACTACAAAATAGCTTCACTGGCTTTTTTGATTAATGGGGGATTAATCAAGGGTTGGGGCAGTACTGGTTGGGTTACTATTTAGGATGCAGTATAATTGGTTAATATAACAAAGGCAGGAAGAGAATAAGTGCATCACTAACTGGAAAATGTACTGGAATGTAGAACGATTTATTAAAGTATTCATATATGAATTCTTCAGAAATTACTACATTAAGCATGTCTCTTGTTCTTTTTATCATATCATATGCTTGACTACCCTGAATTTCAATTAATTGCATTAAAAGCTTTGACTTCATAGTTCATACCAATTTTCATTCTAAAGAGCTAATTCTTTGTATTTACTGGACTTTGCAAAATTACACTTTGTTCTTTATCATAAATCAGTTATCTGTTTCTGGCACTCTTATTCCAGCCTGAACACTCTGTGTATTCCACTCTGTGCTTCTCTCCTCCATTTGCTTAAATAAATGGGACAAGTTTCTTTTCATCAGTAGTTTCTATGCTACTATAATATTCCCTTTGGCTTTTTCAATTAACTTTAAAAGGCTAAATTTTTACCCACCAGTTCTTTGGCTATTGCTTTGATTTGTTCTTAGTTGTCCTAAAATCTCTGGGAAAGCAATATGAGAGCTGTGCCGTTGGTATTTCAGTAAAATATATGCTCACTTCTTTTTTTCCTGGTGCTCATTTGAGTTTCATAAACTGTACAGTTCACATCAACAGCTTTTTAAAGATAGCATCAGTGGTCAGCATGGAAGCTTGGATTGCTGATGACTTCTATGGTGGTGAAGGCTTTCTGAACTTCATTTCATGTGAAATTTTGTCTGTAGCTTCTGAAAAAAAATGTTTAAATACCTGAGTTTCTATCCAAGAAAAGCCGGTAACACTTCTGGTGTGTATACAATTGGAATAGCCTCAAACTATAGCATGACTATGCCTTGCGTCATGTGGCTCTGTAGTTGAACCAAATGATGAGAGTTCACACAGCAGAATAGTAGAATTATTAATAATAGCAAAAATACAGACTGGTTCCTGCAAAACTGAGGAGGTGAACTTTGATCTGTAACTATTTTAAGTATATGAACACATGGGCTGAGATATTCTTATCTAATCATACTTCAGGTAATTTTTTACAAGGGCAGTCACAAACTATTTCATATGGCTCTTAAACTAGAATGGACAGATTCTAGGAAAAAAAATACAGTAAAGTGTAGTGGAAAAAGTATTTTGCCTCAGGTATGTGGCAAAGCCTTCTGTGTGGCTGTTACCCATGGCCAGAGGTCACACGCTGAACTGAGATTTAGTGTTTCTTGATGAGGACTGGTATTTGTTAGCAGTACAGCTTTTAAACACTCCCGAAAAGCAGTGGGGAACAGAGGACTCTTACAAAATTGGTTTGGATGTGCAAATTGTAGCAAATGTACTAGGAAAAGTAACCAAAAGTCACAGCAGAAGGCTCATGCTCATAAACCTAGTTCTCATTGTTAGAGACTTTTTTTTTAAAAGGGCAAAAAATAAAGTCAAGGGCAAAAATATAGAAAATGCTAATCTCTTTATCCCACTTATAACTGTAAAATAGCAGCTTTTGTAGCTTCTCTGTGAGCATCAAGAAGGGCACAGGTTTTGTGACATAGTGTTGAACTAGTTCCTTTTGGCGGAGACTGAGTTTAGGCAAACTGGTATATTAGACTGATTTTCAGTGCTCTTGTCCTCTAATTTCAAGTAGATTTTGGTTTTGTGATGGGAAGACAGGCAAAGACCCTGGCCTTGAGAGAGAAGTCTGCATGCATGCAGTATTTGACCAGTTCAGGTTCCTGTACTGTGGTACTGATGGGGAAGTACAGAGTAGTGAGAAGTCAATGGGATCTCTGGATGAAACGTAGATCAGGGTCTCTAGCGTAACCCAACATCCCTCTTTTCAGAATATCCTTTGTAGGGATACAGTTGGACACTGGAGAGAGTCTGTTTTTATTTAGGAAAGTGTGAAATTTAGTGTTAGAACTGAACTATGTAGTTGGGTGAACTGGAGATGGCTGTGGTAGGAGAGTTTAGAAACTGTTTAGTGAGACCAGCTTCAAACTTTAGAACAAAACTTTACTAAATTCAAGTGTTAGAATGGCATAGGGTTAGTTCTTGCCTGTAATCACATTGAGGTGCTGGAGTGAGTCCAAAGAAGGGCAACAAAAAGCTGGTGAAGGGCCTGGAGAACAAATCTTATGAGGAGCAGCTGAAGGAACTGAGGTGGTTTAGGCTGGAGAGGAGGAGACTCAGTGTCGGGACCTTGTTGTTCCCTGCAGCTGCCTGACAGGGGCTGTGGGCAGGTGGGGGTCGGTCTCTTCCCCCAGATAACAAGTGATAGGACAAGAGGAAGTAGTTTTAAGTTGCTTCAGGAGAGGTTGAGATTTGGAAGCTGGAAAAATTTCTTCACTGAAAGTGTGGTTAAGCATTGGAACAGGCTGCCCAGGGAGGTGGTGGAATTGACATTCCCTGGAGGTGTTTAAAATAAGTGTAGATGTGGTACTTAGAGGCATAATTTTCTGGTGGGCTTGGCAGTCCTGGGTTAATGATTGGACTGGATGATCTTAATGATGATCATCAACCTAAATGGTTCTATGGTTCTACACACCAGACTGGTCTTAATCATACCTTATGCTAGCTGTGAGTGTACAGTACATGGGAATTGATGAGTTATGTAATTAGAACTGGTGGCTGTGGTCCTTGATGCTCTTAATTGGAAAGGTTGAGATGATCAGGCTTTAACTCTGAGAGAATTCAGAACTAAAGTGAATTCCTTTTTCTCATCTTCATTCTTAGTTTTATACTTTTTGCCACTATTCTAAAAAGGAGTATGACTCCTACTTCAGTGCTGTTTGTCTTGTTTATAGTTTTGTCAGTCATCTTTCTTAGGTATTTGGCAGGATGTCCTGTTCTCTACAGTCCTTCGTGCTTATCTTCTTCTGATTTTCACTTTTCACTCCAGTGCTTCCAAAATGCAACTAGATAATCTTCTTTACGCCTTTGATGTCATGTTGCCCGTAATTGAAGTGGTTTTGTTTGGCTGCGTCATCAGTTACAAGATACTTGTGCTGTTTGCTATGCTTTCTGTACATGTAACACTAACTTGCCTAAAACCTAAATATTAAATATATCATATTTACTGCACATGTATATTTACAGACATCATAGCTGTCTGCTTTTAGCTTTGCAGGGGAAGAACAGAAAACCTTCTGTATATTGAATCTAAACATTCAGTTAAATTGAATCTTGATAGTACTCAAGTTGAGATTACTTCTATAAGATAATCCACATCCCTTTGTAAAATGAAGGTGAATTCAATTATGTTTTCATGTCGACAAATCACAGGCTCAGATGAAGAGGAAAAATAAATTGTGCAAACCATAGAAAATGTGAAAAATACTCAGTTGACAGGTTGATTAGAAAATGTACCTGGGCTTTTGATGAATTATGACCTGAACTTGAACTCCCTGGGTAATGTTGTGGTTAAAAGCTTCATGTCCTTTTGGGTTCTGGTAGCAGTAGATAGGATTACTTCCGTGTATTGCAAAGACCATGGAATGCTGTGCTCAGTTGTGCCTGTGTTTTCAGAAGGAATTGAAATGTGATGATGAAACTAAATATGGTTTAAAACCCAAGTTTTCTGTCCAAGAGGTTTTTTTTAAGTACACTGCGATACTGGGAAAAAGATAAAGCTGAGTCTTGTTCAGAGCCTATATATATAGGCCTAGAGTGTATGTATGTATATGGGATCTGAACCTATATACATAACAAAATAATAAGATACCTGATAGTGGTCTCCTCAAAAATGTGAATAGCTAATTCTTTATCATGATGAAAGTGTTAAGTCATATTTAAATGTCTTTATTATCAGTTGCAGACCAGTTGCTTACGCAGAGGCTACTGGTGTGTGAAAACTCAGAGTAAAATAAAGAACAGACTAAATGAAGATGGCTTTATTTAAATATGCACAAATTCCTTTCATAGCACAATTCTTGTTTTATATCGCATGTATAATAGGATAGTGCCAAAATACAGTGAATTGAAGATTAAATTCCCCTTTATTATAATTCAGCAGCAAGCTCCACTACTTTCTTTCTTCTGACATAGAATTTTAAATGTAACAGTCAGCAAAGCTGTGGGGTGCCTTAATCCTGCCTTTGCAGTTACTAGAAATATAACTTTGCATCAAACATAATGAAGCTTGAAGGCTATAGTTTGCAAAATATGCTTTATTTATTTTTGAGTAAAATTCTTAACTGGAAGAAACAATATTTGTATAAGCAGCTATGAGTTTAGTTATCTAATTTTTATCAGATAAATAATTAACAGATAAATTTATCAGATAAATTATAACAACCATGCATATATTTCACTGCTTTTCTCTGTCCTCTTCTGTATGTACAATCCATTGGGTGTAGTTGGGAAAGTTTATATAGAGGTACAACAGTCTTTAAGTTGTCTTCTGTGTGGGAAGAGCAGAAGATAAAATTATTTTATTACTGTGCTTTAGATTTTACATGTTCAATTAAAAACTATATGTATTGAGAATTGTTTAATGGGATTTTCGTAAATACATTGATAACTTCATGCTGCTTCTCCTGGCATGTAGTAGTTCAGAACTGTGGTCCTGTGGTATTAAAATCCATGATCTAGAACTATCTTGACTGCTTGTCATTGTTCAAGTCAGCTAAATTTTGTCTACTGTGATTTTTTTTTTTTTAATTTTTTTTAGGATACTGAGGAAGGAGCCCCCCCTTTTTTAATTGAAATTTTCTGCTAGGTTTTTTTTTATATCTGGCTTGAAATTGAGGGGTTTATTTGTGCTTTTGAATGCACTAATTTCTGTGCACTCAGATTTCTTTGACGACTTAATACTGTCACTTCAGAACTGCTACCATTGTTATAGCCATTTTTTGAATTCTGTAACAACTTTTCTGTTAGTCCAAGAACAGTGAATACATAAGACTATATCCTGAAGAAAGATATGTCAGGTGTTTTCTTGAAACTATGATTTGTCTAATCAAGCACTGCTTTCTCTACAGTGCTACAAAGAATCACTTGCCAAACCGCTTGGTCATAGACTTTTTCCAGCATTTAAACACAGCAGTTCTTAATCTCTGGAATAAACTGGACTTTTATTAATGCAAGTTCTGTCTGCTTTATACAGATCAATATGATTATCTACAGAAGCAGAAATAGCCTTTCTAGTTTGGTTGTTTGCTCAACAGAGCCAGTAATAGAAGCGTTTGCTGTGTCTGTGTTCTACCTAGGCCTTTGGAAAGGCATCCTTTCTTTAGCTTGTAATGCGAGTGAGAGGGATCAGCAGGGTGAGTGAAATAAGACAGATCTTTAAGGCCAAAGCAACAGTAGGACTTGAAACGATTCAATTTCTAAGCATGTACAGAAGTCAACTCTACAGTATGTGCTGGAAAAGATACTTGCCAACCAAAGAATTGGGTATGGTTTTCTTCAGTGAAGGAGAGCTACCCAGTGAAGAATGCTGATGGCAGGACCAGGCTTGCTTTCCTGAAGTTCTCAGTAGGGGCATATTCAGGGCTTGTAACTCTGAGGATTTTTCTGGTAGTAAACATTTAACTAAGTGCAGTTAAACAATAGAACTTTTCCTCCTTGTATAGCAGCATGATAAAATGTCAGGAAATGAAAGAACTGGATTCAGTCTCCCCTTGCCATGCGTTCTAGCCCAGTGTTTTGTCTTGCAGAATACTCGAGATTTGACTGCTCAAAGTGTGACAGTTAAGTGTGCCTGTTTTGTTAAGATGGCCTTTCACATTTCCATGGATCAGCAAAGGATCCAGAGCAAGGGCACTTACCTGGGAGGGCCAGTCCCAGGTTACAGTCTGCTTGAAAGGCTGGGTAAATACTCCAGCCTTTAATGCTTCAGTAAGTGAACATACAAGAGTCTCCCACACCCTCTATCTAACCACTGAGCTGTTCTATAAAAGGCTGACACCTCAGAAGGTAGTGCTGTTGTGCTGCACTTTGGGCCTTGGCTACCTCTGTAAGGAATGTTCCGGAGCATGCTAACTGCCTCTAGCCCACAGGTAATAAATAGAAATTCTTAGTTACTGAATCCTGACTGAACTGTTGTGAATGCTGTGGTGTTCAGCTGCCAAGATTGCTGATCAGTTCCAGAAGTGTGTTAGGTGCCTATGATTTTTTTAATTGACAAAATCTAGGTTTATTAGAAGGTTCCTCCAGGCTTAGATGACAGGTAAGAGTGATTGGTTTGGTCACAATTACACTTGCCCTCACTTCAAGTCAACCTTTTAACTTGCATGTGCATACTGTACCCTTAGCTTGGTATTACTAACAACAAGCAAATTTACTTCAGTATTACATGTCATGTCAGACCTACACTATTAACAGCCATTTAAGAAACTCAGTCTAGAACAAGAGTTAGCCATGGGATAAGGGACCTGGAGAATTGGGCAGAAGAGGAACCTCATGAAGTTCACAAAGGGAAATGCCAAGTCCTGCACCTGTGGAGGAATAACCTCCTGCACCAGTACACACTGGGGGCCAGACAGCTGGAAGACAGCTCTGCAGGGAAGGACCTTGGGAACCTGGTGGTCAGCAAGCTGACCATGAGCCAGCAAGCATTCACTCACAGCAAAGCAAGCCCATGGCATCCTTGGCTACATTAAGGAGAGTTTTGTCAGCAGTTTGAGGGAGGTGATCCTTCTGCTTCACACTGGTGAGGCCACACTTGGAGTATTTGGGGCTAGTTCTGGGCTCCTCAGTTACATGAAAGGCATGGACTTGCTAGAGCTCCTCCATGAAGATTAAGGAACTAGAGCATTTTTCATGTAAGGAGAGACTGAGAAAGCTGGGATTGTTTAGCTAAGAGAAGATAATGCTCATGTTGTGAGATCTTACCAATGTCTGTAAGT
This sequence comes from Falco rusticolus, assembly GCF_015220075.1. Taxonomy (NCBI): domain Eukaryota; kingdom Metazoa; phylum Chordata; class Aves; order Falconiformes; family Falconidae; genus Falco; species Falco rusticolus. Next base: position 121,996,780 of record NC_051187.1, read on the forward strand.
AACTAATGGAGTAAGTAAACACCCTTCCTGGTAATGCTCACTGACAGGACAAGAGACAGTGGGCGCAAGCTGATATATGTGAAATTCTGTCTGAACACAAGAAAATTTGAGTGATTAAACACTGGAAAAGGCTGCCCAGAAAGATCTGTAAAATCTCCATCCTTTTAGCTGTTAGACCAAAGTGGACATAGTCTTGGGCAACCTTCTGTAACTGACCCTGCTTGAGCAAGGTGTTGCTCTAGATGAGCTCCAGAAGACCTTTCCAACCTCACTGTTGCTGTAATTCCATGAATACATGATAGGGATCTTCAGACTTGAAGAATGCACAGAAAAGAACTGAAAAAGAATATAGTGCATCAGAACAATGCATTTATTTAATCTAATTGCTCCTGTAGTTGCTTTTGGTCAAAACTTTAGTAGTGCTAGAAATAAAATGAATACAGCTGATGTGGGAATAAAGTAGATACTGCACTATCTTCATCTGAGGATGAATTGCATGGTAATGTTTGACACAAAAATAGAGCATATTATCTTCCAAATACTAGTACATTTAAAAAAAAAAATTCTGAGCAGACAACATAACTAAACATTAGGAATAACAGCTTTAAAACTTGTAACCACATAATGTCACTGTATGTACATCACTCAAGCATTGCAGTAAAATTTCTACACCAACTTTGCATATTATGTTGGAATTGTACAACTTAAAGATATCAAAGATAACCCTTGAAACCGTAGGGGATGCAATGTACTTTTTGAGTTGTAAAAGGGAAGTATGCTCCAGGGTAATTTTTGCTACCTCAAACAAGCTGTGGGCTTACTGGAGGGAATAGTCAATAGTACAACTGCTGCATGGGAAATGAAATTAATTAAACCACTCTTCAGTTTTCTACTCATTTGAGCTCATTTTCAAATCGTGTTGTCTTGCTTTTTCTGGCTATTTTGTTGTGTGTGAATTTCATGCAGGTACTGTCTGTGTTATCTCCAGTTACTAAAGGCAGTTGGGAAATTTACTTCTTTAAGCACAAATCTTTAAAATGTGAGAAAAATACTATGTATTCTGGATTATGTGTTTGATATATTATGTTAGTACTTCATCTAAAATTAATTACATGCCTCTTGGGGAAGGCACAGATGATTTATACACAATAGCAAACATGTTCACAATACTTGGTTTAATCTTTAAGGACTTGAACATACTCCTACCCAGCTTGTTTATACTACAAACAATTTTTTTAGAGCATTTGAGGAAGACACTAAGTTGAAGCACTTGTATGCAGTGATGATCAGCCATTTTTAAATTATTCATTTTAGTCTATCTTGAGACAAATTTGAGATCCAGTTACATTGGTTCCTACTGGAATCACTCTAGAGTTCTGTGAAGAGAAATAAGTAATTTGAACTTACCTTCTGTATAGCAAATGTGCTCGGCACAACTATGTTCTTAAGTAGGTTGTAATTTTACAAAGTGCAGTGTTAAAGGTATTTACATGTTTACAAACATGGTTAGTATAGATTTGTTAGGTGACGCTGCTAGTCAATTTGAGAAATTCTTTTCTTTAGACTATCAGCAAAAACCAGTTGTCTTAATGAAATATTCCCACCCTGTCCACAAAAGGGTTTGGACTAGTGAAATACTATGACCATAATTATTTCTTTGGAGTGAGTTGGAAGCATATTTATGGGAGGGTATTAACCTACTGAATCAAGTTATATTTGAATTTCTAATTGTCATAAAGTCAGTCTTTTACGTATGCTAAATTAAATAGTTCATTAGAAAACTTGTCTTAATTTTAATCAAGACTGATTAAAACAGCACCAAAATTATTTTTATTTAGATACTAAAAATTAAGTTGTTTAAATGACTGGACCAAATTTTAGACTGCTTGAGTAGGGCTTCTTGAGAAATCTATTTTTCCACAGCTTTCAGAAGTGCATACACTGATTAAGGTTCTGACTTATTCTAATGTCTGTCTTTTTAAGCATTAAACTCCTTTCAGTCCTAGAGCTATAACTGTATTTGCAGGTAAAAAGAATACTTAAGACTTCATTCTTAAAATGAAAGAAGTCTTTACTTAAAAGCAATAGCCTCAATGGTTGCATCCCATGTTCAAGTAGTCTCTATAAATGCCATTTATCAGTCCAAAAGAATCCTGAACACAAACATTCAAGTCAGTAAAATACTTCAGGAACATGAACAACTCAAAACAGCGGTACTCAGCAGCCATTATACACTACCAGCTATCTGGCATTTCTATATAGCTTCCATTTACTACATTTCTGGGATTTACTTGGGCATCCACTTGGATAGATCAAATGTCATTACATTTTCATAGAACTCAACATAAAAGATTCAACCTTGCCATGTCTCTGTTTCTGTTGCATCACTCTCCGAACTATCAAGCTCCAACAAGATCTTTTTACCATCTCATACCAACATACTCTTCATGACAGTCCCTCTGCTGCCTTCTCCTGGTCTCTTCTCATCCAGGGCGCTTGTTCTCTTTTCTCTCCTCTCTGCTTCTTCCTCCTCTCTCTTCATCGGCTGCCCAACCCCTTAACAGAACCAGCCACACCTGCACCTTATCTACATTGGCCAACCCACTGCCCCTGAAGCCAGCCACAGTTGTAGATTATCAATGCTAATTAACCCAGCTTCATTCCTCTACATGTTTCCACTTTATAGTTTTGATTTGGTATATATTTGATCTGGGTTCATAAACCTAAAATCTTGTCTAACAGTTGACTGTCCTTCAGTTGTACTAGTCAAGTTCTGATGTGACATTTGTAAACTTACCATTTACTAATATATTTGAAAGCTATTCTATTTCTCAAGTACACTAAATCATCAGAATCTCAACTTAAAGCAGCCATTTAATGAAAGGAAAATACTAGTAGGGACAAGAAAGCGAATTCCATTTGCCAAAAGTGGGGTGGATTTCTGCCTAGAGTTTTACAACATCTTTGCATTGCATATATGTCTTGCCTCACCACTTATTTTTTTTATTTCCCTTTTTGTTTGGAGATTTTTCCATATGCATTTTTAAATACAAATGAGATGCATTTACATTGCACAGGAGAAAATGACACAAAAGGTATTAGCTGTTTTGGAACACCTTACATCCATGTAGAGATGGCACACTGTTACATTGTTTGGGACATTTAGCAAAGCTTTGTGCAAAGCTGAAACTTAAGTCTTTCAGGATTTAAAAAAAAAAATAAAAAATTTCTTCCTTCCGATAGTAATGTGAATTAGACTAACTACCAAAGACATGTCGCTGCACTCCATCCTGCTCTGGTCAGGCATAATTATTTTTTTTTTAATGAACTCTGCTTCAAATCTAAAATATTCTTTGCCACAGGATGCTGACTTACTGCTCACTTCTCTAGCTGGTAAGTTGTAATCACCATTTACACTATCATTCAGAAAAACCAAATGCTGCTGTGGTTTTTTTTCACTTAGAAAATGCTGGTACTCATTTCTTCATGGCCTACTTATGTAGGCAAGATTCTGGAGGTGTGTTGTTTCTGATGTGGCCAGTCTATAGTTTGACTTAACTTATTATTGTTTTGTTTGTTAATTACAGTGTCTTTGCCCAATTAAACTCAGCTCTTAAAGGACCCGAGTTCTCACTCATTTTCCAGGAAAGAGAGTCTAGATTTCTCATTTTTGCCACTAAGTAATTATACAAAGTTATCTAACTCCAGACTGTTGTTTTCGCCTAGGCTGTGCTTAAAAGAATAAGCATTTCTCAGTTCCCAAAAGGTGAAGTGTAACAGCCTACACATAAGCAGTAATTCCTGTGTGGATTCTGAGGCTTCTTTAACAGCTAGCAAGGAGATACTGGTGCATGAAATAGGGAGGGACATAAGTGCTTTCATGCCTTGCAGGTTTTTTCTGCCATTACTTTCTTCTCCTGAGCTGGCATCTCCTAATATATGAGGTCTGATTATATTGCTTGGTTGTGACAACTTTAAAAATATAAAAACTAAATCTGGTGTAACTGTGATAATTCTTGCAAGATTTCTTTATAAAAGGGAATATACCATGTCAGTTATATTCCTGCTCCTAATGAAATAAAATCAGTTTTTCAGGAATTACTAGAAATGGGATTTTCTGCACTGATCATCTGAAGGAATATAGTTATAGACTGAAGAATTCACTAGTACAATGTGCGTTCATGCCGGGGAAGCTCTGCCTCTAGTGTGTAAAGCCTGAGTCCTTTCGTGAGTGTGTACCATGCTTTAAAAATGTCATTATTAAATGTTGTTTCTGTTTCAATGTAGTTGAAATGGTTTCCAAGTGAGGCAGCTAGTGCCGTTGTGTTTACTCATATTCCAATACAGATTGTGGATAGGCTATTGCTTACACTTAGACAGGGATGCAGAAGAATACTGACTGTACATACCCTACTCTTGATAGTCTGTGAGTAGGCAGGTGCTTGCTCAGACTTGGATGGTACTTCCCCTGTGGCGCAACTTTATGTTCATTTGTCTGAAGTAATAGCTTTGTTTCCACAGTCCAGAGAATCTTTCATTTCTACTGTTCATGCTGATTAGTGTAGCTAATTGGAATTCCTGTAGTGACTTGAGCTTATTTTTCACAAAAAAATCAAACCGGTTTTCCATTCCTCCGTTCATTAATCAGTTATGTCAACTTAATGTTTTCAGTGTTAAACTCGAAAGCCCTAAAGCTTCTGTGGTAAGCAGTACATGGTGAAAATGCATCTACCTCATCAGTATGCTCAAGAACACATTTTCATATAAAAAATTAAGGAGTTATAAGAATTGGTGAGCTTTTATGGGTAACAGAGGCTTTAATCATTAAATATGGAAATAGATACTTGTCAGCTCTTTGGACCTAATGTGTAGTTCATAATAATCACAACTAGAAGTTGAGTAAGCATTGTAAGATTGAGCGGTTGAATAGAGGGATAGTTTAGTCTATGTTCTACATAGAAAGTAGAGGCAGGTGGAAATGTGCCAGATTGTGTATATGCACTGATGATAGCATTCTGTTGGTTTTCTACAGCTTGAAATGCTGTTTCTGGGTATATTCCAAAATAAATGCAAAGGGCGCAGAAAGTCCATCTCCATACACTTGATCAAGATCTAAATTGGAACGTTGCTGTCTTGAGTTAATGGTCCTTTAGTATTCAGCACAGGGCTCAGCTGCATCCAGACATAAAAGCTAAGGAGTAACAGCAGAAAAATGAGAGGGGGAGAAATGTTTTCAACAGAGTAATCTTGATGTTTTCCTTGTAATACAGCAACTATTTATTTTTAACTGTAAAGATAAATAGCTTATTTTAAAACCAATTGATCTGGAAGCCAATATACACAAATTCATATTAAAAACCTAGATCTTCTCCAAAACATGATTTGTAATGATAACATTCAGAATTTAGATGGAAAAGCAAGTTGCCTGTTTATGACAAACTATATTAGCAAATGTTGCTGCTTTTGTGGGGGTAATTTCAAGTACTAGAGACTTTTACAGCTGTTTCAATAAACACAATAGAGTTGTGATTTATGTGTTATGTAAATAACTATAAAGACTGCTAAGGCTTTGATATTTCTAAGTATAATGTGCCTGAGTTTTCCAGATGTGGATCATTTGTAGACATTTGCATTGTATGATACAATTTTAACCATTTTGTTCATTATCTTCTATGAAAAGCTCTTTGATAATTTTTTTAAGACCTCTCCTAAGTTTTCTAGTTTGGTGCTATCTCTGATTTTCTTCTGGAACTTGGTGCTTGGTGTTTAGATTTTTCTTTTTTTGTTTTGTTTTGTTTTGTTTGTTTGTTTCTCTTTACTTACATGAGGTGATTTGTAAGAATACCTGTGCTCATTTGGAAAAGAAATTCAGTATTTTCCTTTCTTCCGTTTGTGGTGAAGCTTTAAAATGAGACCTAGAAAAGCCTACAAAAGCCTGAAAAACAAAGTGGCTTTGTAAAACTGAGTTTTGAACACTGCAGCTAGAATTATTGGTAGTATAACTAGTTTCAGAGTTAGACTTCCTTTTTGTTGCATTTTGTTTTAATTGAAAGGAATTGGATAGCACGAGATACCAGATACATACTGAAGCCTTTGAACTGCTTTAAGGCTTGTTAATTCTATGGGGAGAGCTAACAACAGATGTTGGGTCTTAAGCGAATCCACTGGATCCCTCTGATACATAGATCACAGGTTGGAGTGATCTTTGTGCTACTTCTGGTAGGGATTAGAGAACACTTATTTCCAGGCTGGCTGTTGCTCTGCAGCATACATACCCTAGGAAGGGAGTTGGTGTAGTTTTAGATTATTAAGCTTTTGAGTGAAAGTGTCTAGTTATCCACTATGGTGTATATTTCACAATGTTCAATGTACATTTGTAACAAACTTGCGTTGAATCCCAACTTGTGCTATTAAGGAATGACAGACATGTAGTATGAGCTGAGGAATGTCTTAACAGCGTCAGTGAGATAAGCAGGTTGGTTTTTACTTGCTTAGGTTGGTGATAACTCCCTGAGACTGAATCTGATTTGCTTAGGTTCAGACTATGTTAGTACAGTCACCGAGCTCCTTTTCACAGCTTCAGTTACGAGATGAGTAAATTCGTGCAGATCTGCAGTACTGTAAGCATATTTTCTTTCCTGACTAAGTCAGTGGCGATTGGTAGCAACAGAAAGTATCAGGTAAGGGATATCTCTGGTATCTGACTACCCTGAGTTTGTGAACCTTGTTTTAAGATGCCTTGTCTGGAATACATATTTTATAAGCTGCATGAACAGCCAACTGATCTAGAACATTAGGACCTGTTTGAAATTTCCTAATACTTGCTGGGGTCTAGGAGTTGAGGGCAAAAAGCAAGGAAAAATTCACGAGGTTAAAAAAAAAATAATCTTTTGCCTTTTACATTCTCAAGACAGTGAAAACAAACTAGTCAGGGTCCCTTAGGAAAAGGAACTCTTGTCTCTGGTTTCTAAATTTGGACATTCTCTTGTTTTTTCTCTCTGCTTTTTCTTCCTTAAACTGGGTTAAGGTAACCTGACCAAATCATCTGTTGAGCTGAGCAGTTTATTGCTATTGTGACGATACAGGAAGGGTATAAATGATGAAGATGCTCAAAGTGCCTTATTCCCACACTCAGGAGTCACTTATCATGGACACTTTAATATTAATGTGGATTCCTGGGGAGCAGCAATTGATGTTTTACCAGTTTCCAGTAGCATACTGTATGAGCATGAAGAAAATAACCCTTTCAGGAAAGGCTGCAGTTTTTAAAGGTTACGCTCTTCATTTTTGAGTCACGGGAGTTTTAAGACCTAATGAACTGTTTATCTCTGAACTGAACTATGTTCCTGCAATGAAGAATCCCTCTACTGAGGAAATACCTGTGTTTCTGTATTTATACTGGGTATCCATTAGCCTGAAGGGTGATTTTTAACTGTGGTTGCTCAAATGCACTGAACATCTCTTCCCATGCCTGCACCTAAAGCTCGGTCAGTACAACTTCATGTGTCTTCCCCTGGTGACATTAGCAATAACTTTCTTGTATAGTTGCCTAACTCATGTTCTGTCCATTATCACAATTCAGAAACTACTTACTTCACATCCAAGTGAAGATTCCAGTAAAGGTTGAGCTAGAAATTGCTCTCTGAATATATGGCACTAATTCTGCTCTCTTATTCTAAACTACTTGAAGTGCTTTCCTCCTGTGCAAGGAGGTGGGATGGCGTCCTATTGTTTTTATTGTGTCCTGAAGTATCCTACTATCATATGGAATTAGTTAATTTATCTTTTTAAAACTACGAAGGGCAAAACTTCTTGTTTGACTATGAAACTTCACCCTATGTATGTGATCAGAAGGTTTTAACTGTTTGTTGCCGGTTTTTTTAGTACTTCCGGTTCAGAATGAAAAAAAAAAAAAAGTAGTAAAAAAAAGTAAAGGCAGTGCTTTTAACATCAGATAACCACTTAAGTGTTCTTTTTTTCCCCCCTTAGGCACATCCTACTTGCTGTGCTAGGAACTGCTTTTTTTCTTCTTTTTAAAAGGCTTTTAACATACTTCTTCAGATTAATCAAGAAGTGTTTAGATAAACGACATTGTGATACAAAAATGTTAGCAGCACAACTGGTTAATACTGGGGTTTCTGGTTTAGTAGAAAGTGGAGAGAATCATTGTCTGAAACTTCCCCTGAATTTGACCTTGTCAAACTTGGCAAACACTTCATTCTCTGAAGGAAGCCTATCCTTTTGTCTGATGTAAATAAAACTAAAGTGTAAAAAGTCTTAGCTTCACAAAAGCAGTTTTTACTACTTTATACTGTGTTAAGTGGTTACACAAAAGGAAAATCTGGCGGGGATTGCTGTGGAATATTCAAGTCAGTGTTTTTCTAGATTACTTCAGTGGAATACATACTTTTCTTTGGCAACTAAGATAACCAACTTCATATCACAAACATTTGCAGTGGATGTAATAAATTTAGGTTTTATCTTTGTTTAATATCAGTTTGGTCAAACTACTATCTGCTTCTTTAAATATAAGGGCATTCTTCTCCCCCCACATCTCAAAACAGTCGTCTTAGAATGCTTAACGCAAATAATGTGACCATGGTATTCATGTTTTGGAAAATCAGGAGTGCTTCTTGAGTGTTTAGTAGGTCCTATTTGTTTGATTTAGGATTTTTTTTTTCTTTTTTATAGAACTTAAGTTATTAACTTTATTATTGACTAGCTGGACTTGTTTGGCTGGTTGCTTCTGAAAGGAAAAGAGGAAGTTTTTTACTGTCAACAACTTATAGCCACTCTTGCTAGCCCTTAACAAAATGGCATTAGGCTAGTTTAAGGCTGTTGCTGTTGTTGGGATACTAGCCATTCAGGGCTTTCCAGGGCACTGGATATTCCATACAACTTGATTAGTACAACAAATGCCAAAGTAACTTCTGTTTGGGTTGCTGGAGCATTGACAGAAAACAAATTGAAGAAATCACAGGATTGCCACATAACTGCTCAGAACCATGTCCAGACAGATTTTGAGCATCTCCAAGGCTAGAGATTCCACAGTCTCTCTGAGCAACCTCCTCCGGTGTTCAAGCATTGTAAAGTTATGTTACGTTTAAATGGAATTTCCTGTGTTTCAATTTGTGCCTAGTGCTTTACTGTTCTTTTACTGGATACCACTGGGAAGACAAGGGGAAGGGAAACAGAGATGTCTTCCAACCTCCGTGCTGTGACTAGCCATATTCTCTGCAGCCATATACTTAGCCAGGTTAGCCTTGTCATTTTTCAAAACAATGCTTGTTGCATTCATGTGTTTTAATGGTCATTTACAAAAGCTCTCTTTAATGTCTTAAATACTTCCAGTGCAATGCTTTCTGTCTTAGAGAATCAACTACCCATTTTATCCCAGTGATGCAGGTTTCATCTTTATGACAAAACACCTGCTTAAATCTGGTAACTGTTGTTGGTTTTTATGAAGAGCAATGCCTGTACTGTAATACAGATGAGTTTTCATCCACTGCCATTGTGGAGACAGTTACAACCTGTTCTAGTGTGGAGTCTAGGATGTAGATACTCTTGGATGTCATGAACCTGTGTTCTCATGGTAGAGTTCTGAATGGAGTTCTTCACAATTAGCATGATTGCAATGCTCATGTCTATGGGCACAATAAGTAAAGTAGGCTTTTATGCAAGTTTTGGCTGAATCCTATAACCTGCAACTTTTGATCTAGAAGAGAACATTTTCACCCAAATAAACAAATTGTAAAAATGAACGTGTGTTTCTAATCTTAATTTTTTCTACAGTAGTGAGTGCACTGAAGCTAACACATGCTACAGGTGGCTAATTTACAGCTGTGTGCAGTATGTGTTCCTTTTAGCATGTGACTAACATTAAGTGGCTTCAGTGTATTAAATTTTCAAGTGGAATACAAAAATGCAATTAAAAATCCCTTTTAAAATTGAAAAACTGCATTTAGTAAACAGCTCAAACTGTTAGGAGGAATACTAGGTATATTTGGTAATGGTGGAGGTGGTTGGCAGTTACAATGCGTTCTTTTCTATTGACTTTCAAGATAGAGACTGTAAACTTAATGTACTTTTTGAAGTTATACACTGTATAAAAAGTAACAGCCAAAACTTAAAAGCAAACAGAAACCTTGTATCACTGCAGGAAAATGTTTAGAGGGGGACCTAGCAGACAGTAAAATGAGTATGCTGGTGTATTGATGTAATTTGTCCCTGAAATCTAACTTGTTTTTGGTGCAAGTGAAGATTGTATGTCATATCCAACAACTAAGTAAAGAGAGTTAAGATTTAATATGCATGAAAGCTGAAACAGCTATGCAATTTGGCCTTCTGAAAAATGCAGTCCACTTCATCTTCTGTTATTCAAATTAACTTTGTTGGATTTCTCACATTATCACTGAGGCAGTCACATAGAAATACACCCAGATTTTCAGACGTGGGTGGTGTTTTCAGGATCAGGAATAAAAAAGTGGAGTTGCTGCCATGCCAGTGACTACCTGCTGTGAAACCTGGCATACATTTGCCTTCATTCTTGGAACTGTTTCTGTAAAAGCTGTGCTTCTGAGAATGACAGGAATGAACTGTTCAGACAGGAATGCTGATTTGCCCAGCACAGTGATACACTGCCTAGAAAAGCTGCCTTTGTGTTTAAGGGGTGCAGATTAACACACACAAGAATTTCTAGTAAGCCATCTAATACCAGTTACTCATTTAAATATTTATCCCATGAAAATACAACATACTTTATATAGTCAAAATAAAACAGTAAAAAGTAAAAAGAAGCTGGTGTGTCAGAAGGTCTAATATGATTATAGACCTTTTGGACTTACACAGTTAAATTTCAGTCCTACAAAGTTGCTGGATGTTTCTCTACATGCTGATTTCCCTCTGCTCATGTTAACTTCACTGGGTATAAAGGATGTTTGTCTTCACCATCCAAATGGCCTGATGCTATGCAGGGCAAAATAGGCACTGTGTTCATATGAGTCCTCACTTGAGCCTAAACAAACACAGCTTTTAGTGCACATAATTTATTTCGGTGTTCTGAAATGTGCATATTCTTTTGAATATATGTTTTGAAATGTACCATGTCATTGTGTGGTAGTGATTATTGGAAGTCTTCAGGATTGCTTAATCTCCATGTACTTCTCTCAGCACTGGAAGCTTGCTGAGGGCTAAAGCTTATTTGTAAATGCACCTCAGAGATAAGATTAACTTGGAAATAGCAGCAAAGTTTCACAAGAAAATGCTTCATAGTGAATTTCCTAAAATATTAGTGTGATGGGAGGGGAGCTACGATTCATCTTGACTGAGGAAACAACTAAACACCTGCTATGTCAGTATTCTGGTTTATGATGCTAAGCAATAGACAAAGGAGTCTTGGCTATCATTTATGATGATCACTGATAAGAGCTACCTGTCATAAACTATGGCAGTGGAACATAAATTATGTCAGTGGAACTAAGAATTCCTGGGCAGGGCAGTTTCCAGCTGAGGAAAGGCTTTTCCAATTGTTATGGCTTTTGCCGATAAAACTTATTAAGGCAAAATCATAAGTAGACATCTTTGTGATGGATTGCACCAGAGTGACAGTATCAGTAATCGTAATACTGGGAATCCTGTTGCCTTGAGTCTGTAGAAGAAGGAGCGTTCTTCTCATGGGAGGGGATGCGTTGTTGCATTACTTTACAGTGGCAATACAGAAATCCTGAGGGGAGTTCCTGTTAAGCAGGACTAAATTTTAGCTGTGTACTTTAGGGTTTTTCTAGTGATGTTTTACATGTATCTTTCAACTTCCAGATTAAGATATTTTAACCTAGATTCAATGCTGGCTAGGTTGAAATAATCAGTGGAGGGCTGACTTAACTTTATGCTGAAATTTTTTCAAAGATCAAAGAATTTTTTGCTCGTCTTCCCAAACATAATCCATTCCCTGAAGCACAGAAAGTACATGTAAGAGAAATGCTGTATACTAATGATGCTCAGCAAAACCATTTGGTGTGCTAGAAATCGTAGTAGTAAAAGCTTTGTGTCATCTTAGTTCTGGGACTCATAACAGCTGCTGTACTACCTGAAAAAGATGTAATTTCTTACAGTTAAACATATTAGTCTTCTGTTAAGGTTTGGAGTCCTACTTCTTGAGAGGAGCAGGGAAGCAAGAAAAAGATAATTGCCTTAAAGAGAAGAATTAAATTCAAGGATTAAGTTTAATGTTAATTTTCAGCTCACTCTGAGTGTACAAGCTCTCCTAAAAATGAGGTGGTGATTCCTTATGCAGCAGGTAACTGAAAAATACAAATTCAAATTCACTTGTGATTTAAAGTGATTACATTAATCTGGTTTTGTGATCTTTCAGTCCATGTCATCATTGCTTTATTAATACACTTTAGATCGAGTTCTTTCAGGTAATGTATTCTTATGCTACAGAGTGCAATGTAATCTTTTTTTACAAAAAAGACTTAATATGCAATCTTACAGATTAATGCTGTCCCCATTTACAGTTGTTCTTCAGCTTTAAGTGTTGTGAGGGAGTTATTTTTTTTCTGTATCTTAAACCAATTGGTATATTTAACTGCAGTAATACCTAGGCCAACCCCACTACTCTAAATTGTACCTCTTGTTTGTTATATACTATTGAGAGAAAGGGTAAATGCTTGCACTGGCTAGGGACAGTGATTTTGCATAGGTAGCAGCTGGGATGATACGTGGCCTGTAGGATGTGTTCTGCAATCAGGCAAATCTGTATGGCCATAACTGTAGATTTCAACCTCTTTACAGCATAAGATCTAGCATTTTAGAAAACAAATGTACTGCTAAAATGTGGTGGAAGTGATCCAGAATAGAAATGGAACCTTACAATGTTACCTTTACAGGTATTTTTTGTAACGCCCACCTGTAGAACATAACCATTATGAATGCTGGGTACCCAGTGAATGCTTTTCATTGTATTAATAATCCACGTTTTTTAATGGAACTGTAACTGTTTCAACTGTGTAGATAACGCTGTCTAAGAGAATTAAATTATCTGTTTGGAAGAAGGCAAACTTATTTCTAAGTATGTTTTAGGACTGTGTCAGCTTTCAGTTATGCCACAGCTTTTTATAGCTTGAGTGGTGCTAATGATCTCATTCTCTTAACCTGATGATAATAATGGAGTACCTTGATTAACTGGAATGGCAGCTCCTAATTGATACGGTGGTTAAAATTAACAGCAGTGCAAGAAGTTGCCACCCTGTGCTTTATCTTACCTTATACAACCAAATAACTAAATAGGATGATAATTTGACTTAAGGAAAAAAAAAATCATTGGAGAATGTCATAATAAGTCTGTGAACAACTTCTTTAGGAAAAAAATCTGCACTATTTTTCAGAACACTTAAAAATAAGTGAGACAGATCCAATACAGATGTGACCAAAAATACTGCTAGTATTTTGACTTCACTCCACAGACCATATATAGTGCAGGCAAGAGGAGCACTACTGCTTCAAGGATAGCAGAGCTGCCCTGAGAGGGGAAAAGACTAGACAAATTTATTTGTAAAGGGAAATTTTAGAATTGGTACACTGAGATCTGGATAACTCCTTTAAAGCAGGTAAAGGACTTCATAGATCTTAGGAATACTCTCTTTGGGTGACTACTGTTAGTTTAGTTTAAGCTGACCTAGATGGGGAGAGGTTAGTGTGCTGTTAGCAGTTCTTTAGGTTGACTGCTACTCTGAAGTCCATCTGGTCTGTTTCATCCCTGCCCCAACTGAAAAAAAAAAAAAAAGACCAATGGGCAAGACTTGTCAAATTGGTAAGATACCTGGTTATATTTCTGTATTTCTGCAAGCTTTGAGATGCTAAAAATATAAGTGAGGTAATATAACTTTATAGACAGTTTGTTAGAATGGAACCAAATTCTTGTTTAAATAGACAAGGCTCTATAAGAAGACTTTGATATGGCTAAGCTTCTTTTTAAAGTGCTTTTCTGCGTTTGAGTTTACTTTTGACCATCAACTCACTATAGGCAGATGCCATTAAAGAGAGCAGAGGCTTTTCAATAGCTTCTAAAAACTGGCAGAAGGGATCTTAGCTGCATCATCAGCTTTTCAGCTGAAGTTTGAGCATCCTTATAGTGATATGTAAATCAGCATGAAATTATGAAAGGCAAATATGATGGTACCCTTTAACAGTAACTGGAAGACTTAGTTGAGTGTTAAAGCAGACACTGATTTCTCTTGCTGAAATGGTACTGAGAGGAATTTTGTGAGAAGTTAATGATAAACATCAATTAACACAATTCTGAAGCATGTTAAACTTGAAGGTACTAAAACTAGTGCAGGGCTTTTGAAGAAATTCAGACTAGGTCCTTCTCAGTTTAGCACATCAAACACTGACTTCTCATCATAGTTTTCTATACACTGATCCAGCTACTTACTCAGTTAAGGCTCCTACCTACCACTTAACCAAATGTTAGTGCTAATTCTGGCATCTCCTGTAGGTGGGAGCCCTAGCAGTGGAAGAGGCTGAGTTGTTTTTCTGTTCTCTTCTGAAGTATGCTCTTAGCAAGCCAGTCTTTCAACAGACTATATATAAACTAAGCTGATGAATCTCAGAAATGCACATACCACTTTGTTTATAGACCTTCAATGAATGCTAAATCATTGACAAAGTGTGAAACTGTAACTTTTAATCTAAAAAACCTGTGAGTCTGCTCATTTGTTTGGAATGTACAGTATGTGATTATGTAACTTGATGAATAGGTGACATCACTGATGACCTATCACAAAAGCTGCACTTTTGACTACGATTTCTATTTGTAGTATTCCAAATATCAAAGGTAAGAATATACGTTTGGCGTAGTTTTTATGGCAGTATTATCAACATAAATTGCTGCCAGAATCAGAAGTATTCAAAACCAGAAGAAGTGCTATAAAGTTTTGAAACGAAGTTCTGACTGCAGAGGAATTTTAAGAGGAAAAGGTAGAAAACATTTAAAGAAATAGCTATTCGTGAGGGCATGAGAGCAGTGTCATCTTTTAGCTCAACTGATATAATGGAAACATGTTCCTCAGGATGTAGGTAGTAATGAATGGATGCTTTTCTTAAACAGTGTTCTAAAAGAACATCAGCGTGGGGCAAGCTGCAGTAAGTGATAATAAATGATTCAATAAAGCTAACTCTTCAAAAGCTAGGAATTTTATTTGACAGACTTTGGCTTCCTTGAAAATTCCTTAAGTTTATCATTACCTTTCATGCTGGTGTCGTGTAATGTCCTGGACACTAGAGCTTTCCATTTGTTGAAGGGACTACAGCAACAGATTCAGAGTTATGATGAGGACATACATTATCACTCATACTTTATTCCCTCATTGTAGAATGCCTGTTGGAGTCCTTAAGAAACTAGCTCTGCATATTTCCCAGCCCTCACTGGAAGTGTTAGAAGGGCAGCTAGGTGCTGTGTTTCTGCAAGTTTTTGATTCTCAGCAGTGTTCTCAAAGTGTACACATTCCTGCAGTGTAAGTCTTCAAGTTCTCAAAGCAGATGCTTATAGGCAGGCTTGGTCACTGGGGTGCTGCTGGTGGAGCCTAGGGCACAGTCATGTTATTGGTAGAATGTGAAATGGAAGAGGTGGAATGGCTATATTCATGCTTATGTGTCTCGTGCAGGGTCTGATGCCAGCTGCTGCTGTTCAGGAAATAAGGGACAAAGACCTCGTGTTAGGAAATACAGTGATTTCATTGGCTTTTCTGTGAATGCATCTGAGACAAAAATCTTTACCTCTTCCCAACAGAATTTATCTTCAACTTAATCTAGTTGTTTGGTACATGATCTTTCTCCTATCATCTACCTGTCCTATGTGATAGGATATGGCTAATCCATAGACAACAAACCATTTTCATGTGGCTTTATCCATAACCATTTACATGCTTCAGGGTAGTTGTGAAAGAGTCCTGGTAACTGTAGTGCTATTGTCTAGAGGATCATCTGGCAGAATGCTTGCAACTGCCTCAAAGATCGCCAAATCGCTTGTTGACTTAGGTTTTCAGTTACTGCACAAGAGAGAAGTGCAATTTCTCAGCATTTTGAAAATTATCTTGCATCAGTATGGAACACTAGACAAAGTTTTATTTGGAGCCTGGGAATGCACATATACCCACCTAGTATTCCCTTGAAAGGTGTTAACTGTCCAGAATCAAAAGTAACTCCTCTGTTCAGAGTTGTTATCAGTAATTCAATTGTAGCTGCTGATTATGATTAAAAGTTCTTACCTTGAGCTATGAAGGTTCACACAGCTTCTCTGGTTGAACAGAGGTCATGCTTGCAGTAGTCTTGAAACACAAATCCTGATGCCATATGAAAGCATCTATAATGCATGAGGTCTTGACCTTTATTTTAATACATACATCAGACAGGGCTATCAGTGTAACTTCTGTCTCTCGTTTCACCTATTACTGGTACCAGCTCCCATTAATAAAGGTATATAAAGTGTAAAGGAAAATATAAAAAAATGTGAGAATCCTGAAAATCATGGCCTCTCCTACATCACTTAAATCTTTTCACATATCACTTCATGGTGAGACACGTCTGTTCACCTGTTCATTTACTGACTGTAGTTACCTCTTTGGGAAATAAATGTCTGTGAAGTAGCAAAAGGGTTTACTGTTTAAAATTTAGATAGGTGATCGCTGAATGTTGTCCTGAGGTTTCTTGGCACTTTGAAAATTGATTTTATTATTATTCAGGAGATCAAATGACTAGAACTTAAGGGATTTATTGAAAAGTTTTGGAAAACAAATCAAAAAAAGGCAAAATTGAGCATGTCTGATTCTTTTAACAAGGTACCTTTTAAAGCTTTGCTGCTTTGAATTTTTATTTCAGTAGGAAGACTTAGTTCAATTAAGGACCTGATGGCTTTGCACAGCTTTGGAATGATTTATTTTTTCCACTCAAGTTTCTAACTTCTGCCTAAATTCTAAAAGAGGGAAATTTTCAGCTTTACACAGTGAACATCTACCTCTTACAGGCTCTTGGAAAATGCTTTTCTCATAGGGAAAGAAAAATCATGACTATATTATCACTTTTTGATTCTTCTCTGCGCTGTGAATCATGCTTTTCATGTTCTTTTCCTTTTAACAAATTTAAAAAAAATAAACACTTTTCCTTTCAATAAAAAATATGATTTGCCAACATTTACTTTGGGGATTCCATGATTACAGTCAGAACAAAAGCCTCAAGTGTACCTCAAAGTATACCTCAAATACTTGTTAAAAATGAACTCCATTAGTAATTATCTGTAAGGGAACTTCTAGTACAGAAGCACTGAAAATAATTGGGTATGGAATGTGTTTTTCATTGCAATCTACAGAAATACTGAACAATGAAACTGAAATTTTTGTGGTGTGTTTTCTTAAGACTTACTGCCACTTATTTTCTTGATACCACAGTTCTTAATAGTAAAGTGTCTGACAAGAAACAATGTGTAAACACGTGACTGAGATTTGTCTTTATGCAAAGCCCATGAGCTATTCCATGGGCAATAAAATACTTTCTCTATTAATTTTATTTTCATATATGTTCATATCCCTTGCTATTCATAGCACAAATTATAAAGTCTCACTTTTTCAGTCGTGTATTAGGTTGTTCTAATTGGGAATACTAGATGTTGGGGGAAAATTAACCATCCACCACTATCTTTTTATTCTGACAAAGCCATGGCCATCTGTACCAACAAGGTTACAAAATATTTTTTAAAAGCAGAGCAGTGTTTTAGTTCCTGGGAAACAAGCTGTAGCGGTGCAGATGGTTATAACTAGATCTTTTTATTTGAAATTAAGTTCTGAATGACCTGGGAGAAATAAGGTAAATTTACAGGCCTTGTGTGTCAGCATTACTGTTCTGTAAATGCATGTAAATCAGATGGTCTAGCCTGGTTTGAACCAATTTGATAAAGCAGTGTTTAATAAGTCGGAAGAAATAAATAAATCTGGGTAGAACGTCTGCATCCTGAATGCTGAAGACTCTTTCTTCAAGAGTGACTCTGGCTGTGGTCCCCAACCTTTAGGGTTTTCCTAGCACGAGAGTAAATGATTTGGAACCGTGCAGCTGTTGTTCAAGTCCTAAAGCTATAGCATGGCTGACCTGCTCTTAACTTGGTGATTATTTGTACTTCTGCAGTGAAGAAGTGGCAGTGTGACAAAGTACTGTCTTGTGCTTTGTTGCTGCCATTAACAGAAGAGTCAATACTGGGGTTTGCACTGCGCTGCCAAATTCAAGGGGAGCAGTGACTGTACAATGCATTTCTCCTTCCCCGTTTTGGAATGCTGACAAGGGGTGGGGAAAATAAGTGGTTCCCATTTTCTCTGCTTTTGTAAAGGACTGGTATGGGTAAGAGATGGAGAGTTCACATGCCCTATTTTTTCCTTCTGTATCCTTGAATTTAGAGTTAAGATCTGGTACCTTGAGGATTTGCACATTGGAATGGGAACTGGGAGTGCAGTTTACAGTTGCCTTGTAAATGCAAACTTGTTATGTGCTCTGAACTGGAAAACTGAGTTGTATTTCAGATTGGAGCACTATACAGAAAATACTATAGTTCAGTCTCCTCACACATTTTCAAAACTTCAAGCTCTTGTTTCATTTAGAAGCTTGAACATTTAAAAAATTACCTTGGCCAATGGAAAAAAAACTTGGTACTCGTAAAAGGTGATAGTGTATTCAGAGTTTCTCTAGTTAAAAAAATACAACATTGGGAGGAGGAGAAGGGAGGGACAGGTCATCAAGTTTTCTGATAACTCAACAGAATTAAAAGGGAGGAAAATATTTGGAATTCTCCTCCAGACTAAAAGGTAATAAAATTTCTCCTGTCTGTTGCATACTTACTTCAGTCTTGTTGATTATAAAGTCAGGTTTATTGACTGTATGTCAGCATTTTCAGATGTAAAGCTAAAATACAAGGAGCTGGAAGCAGTGATAGTGTGAGGCAGGCAGCTGGGACTATTAATTAAGGCCTTGGCCACAGTAGAGAGGCCTGCTGACTGAAAGAGGTAGTAGTGCAAATCACGTATCTGCCTGTGAAGACTGATGGAGGGACCTGAGGTTGGCACTGGTATAATGTCAGATCACAGGGACTATCTGGGGAGGTGGACAGAAAAATGATGAAAGATGCAGGAACCTGAGGTTTCTCAATGTGGCAGTCATTGACCTGTAAGATGATTTTGGGCAAATTGCTTGTCTATGCTTGCTTACTTGCCTCAAAAGTGGCAGTATTTGTTGTCTTCGAAGTGCTTCTCTATTATACTAACATTGTTCAATTATTATTTTTTTTTAGCTTTGAGTATTTTGAAGTTACTGAAAATCTCTAGCTCAAGAAATCTTGATCTGTATTAATACTAGTTAGCTACAAAAACAAATGGAATGCATGTTAAAATTCGGTCCCAGGCACTGATAACTGTCTGAAAAAGATAAGGTATAAGTATATTGTAGATAACATTCATACAGCATGTATTATTACATCTAATGAAATGCTTACATAGGATTGATAAATTGAGTACTGCTGAATTTAGCCTGGCTCTGGTGAATAGCAATACTTAACAGCTAGCTTTGCAACTTAAGAAATGTTATAGAAACCTTGTACCTTCATCCTGATTGCCATCTCTTGCCATAAAATTAAGTCAAGCTTTTCTGTTCATTTTTGGCATTGAGACATCTTTCTCTCTGTTTCTGAATGAAAGATAAGCTATTCAGAAAGGATACCAAGAATTTGATCTTCCTTGTCCTGTTTAGTGACTCTCTGTGAGGAGGAAGTGTAATAAGTTCCTCTTTGTTCACATACATTCAATAGAAACCAGGTAACTTATTACCAGTTTCATATTTTCGTGGGTAAAGTTACAGGCCTGTCATGGAACAGTAGTGTATGCTGTGCCACTGTCCTGTAGTCAGAGCCAGAAAGATTTGTTAACCTTTCTGCCTTTTAACCTGTACCATCGTTCCTCTGCTTAATAAGCATGAGTGTGCTGTAGCTTCTAATAAGCAGCAAAAATACTGTAGCCAAAGATGATCAGTTATAAATTAAAAGTAGCATAGTGGGTTTTGTTTGCTTGTTGCAGTTACTGAGATTTGCACTTAAAAATGCTTGTGGACTGATTCACAAATATCTCTGAGTCTCTACTGAGGAGCCCTAAGAAAAAATGCAGTGTTTCCTGTCAGGAATATAATTTTGCCAACTGCTATTTACTAACTTCTGCAAAAACAGGAGCCAGAGTTCAGTGTGCTCTGTGAAGCCTGAACAGTGCAATTACACAGTGCACTTGGGCAAGAAAGGAAGGAAAGCTGACAAGTTATGTATCAGGACTACTAGTCTGCATAATTATTTTTCTCCCTGTTTTACTAGCCTAAAGTCTTACTAATCAAAACTGTCCTTCGTTACCTGGCAGGGCCCAAGCCTTCGATTTTTCCCTAGCAAAACCCATTTTCAGAAATGCGACCCTGAAACATTTGAGGAAAACAGAAATTTTCCCTAGAACTGCTGCTCAGGCATCGAACTTTTGTGGTATTACTCGTTTCAGCAAACGGAAATGTCCAGGTGCTGTTATAATCCCCTGGCGTGCACTCAGCATCAAGAATATGGTACTGTCAGGATGCTCCACTGCAGTCTCTGTGTTGTTTGAGTACTGAATGTGTGTGTAGGCAAAAGCTGGAGCTGATAGCATTTAAACTGACTGCTGCAGAACTACCTAGCATAAGCTGCAAATTAACCATTCACAGCTTCAAAACAAAATAAAATCTATACATAATCTTTCTGCAGTACCTTAATATCTGACTAGAAAACTGCAAAAAACTTGTTTTACATTGATTACAATGCGTGTGTCCAAAATTACATAAAGAAAAATCCCACTTAATTTCTTAGACTGTTTCATTTAAGGATTTTTTTTTTTTTTAAACTAACTTGATAAGTAGGGGTACATGGTCATATAGACTTCTTCCATTCTCAATAGTTCTGAGATTAAAATCAAAGCCAATGCCTTTTGGAATTGAGTAGCCTCATGCCTGTACTCTCTGGAAAGCCAGTAACTGGATTTTGGGGGTGGAATTTTCATTTCACTTACTGCACATCATACTTCTTGAGGGACCTACTACATAACAAATAATATTTTTTACTTGGCACTCTGAGTATCCTGGTAACAAATCAGTTATCAAACAAGATGTATCAGATCTCAGTTTGTTTTTCAGCAATAATAAAATAATTACATTATGCTATGACAGTTTTCATCTTTTAAAGGGGTGTTTCCTAAGACTCTGGCAAGCAAATTCCCAAATCTTTGAGGTACTATAGTTTTTAAAACTGCACAATCTGTTCTCATGTTTTCCATAGATTTAGACTTGTACTTTCTATGTGCAGTTTTTGTACAAAATGAGGTTTATTGTATCCAAAAATGTGCGCTGTAAAAACTGAAGACTTTCTGAGGGAGTTCAAAACTGAGTTGGAATTTTGTGATGTAGGTGTTTTTGTTTAGCTCTTCAAATGCAGAGAAGATCATGCTACCAAGTCATCTATTAGGTACTTAAACAGTAGTCTTTATTGAAGTTTTTTTCAGCACTACAGATATCTAGTGTTAATGCTACCTAATGTCTTACAATTTAGCTCTTTTAAAAAGACATCTGCTGTGCTGTGCTGTTGAACATTGCCAAGTGTGATTGCTAGCCAAGGCCTGTTTGTCCTTTAGTTACTGATAGTTTCATGACTGTGCTCCAGAGATGTGACAGATAATCAGCTGCCTCATGCAGCTGGTAAAAGGTAACCCTGACCTTTCCTACAAACAATTAGTGTCAATTATACTCACCACCTACATCCTTTCCTCCACTGTGGGGGGGGGGAAATGATCGTGCTTTTCCTTGTTTTGTTCTATAGTAAGTAAATTTAATAAGGAATAAGTAAAATTAGCAGCCCAGTACCAGAATTTTCTGCATAATTTGAGTACTGAATTGTATCACCTGGGAAACTGCTGTAGATTTTGTTTTTCAGGTATTCTATCCCTTGCATGAATTCCTGATTTCAAAAAGGAAAAGGTACTTGAAAGAAATTCCAGATGAGGAACAAGTCAGCTGATGAGGTCCTGGGTAGATACTGACTTTCCCTGTCCATTAGTAGCACAACACTTGAAAATTACTATTACACCAAACCAAGTGTTTGAAAATAGTATACTGAATTTATTTTACGTTGTAGACATTAATCGGGTAGCTGTAAAGATCCCAAGAAGGTTGTTAATACCCTTCTGAAACTTGGCTTTGGACTGATCTTTCCATGACATTTCCTTTTCATGATAAGCAAGAAAGTCTTTCTTGATCCTATTCTTGAAAAAGTCAGTTGCAAAGGGTAGAGGTCTGGCACTTGTGATTCTGAATTCCTTTGGCCATGTCCCTTGCCGTAACGAGGATGAAACTGGATGCATGTAGCAGTACTAGGTGGCTACATAACTTGCAATTGGATTTTGTCTCCCAACTTTTATGCAGATGAAAACTCTGAAGTTGTGCTACGCATCAGGTATAGACTGATGTTGTATAGAACTCTACACTTCGTAACGTTTTTGTGCGTTTGGCGCCAAAGTGGTTCCTGGAGTCTGGAAAGCACTTAAATTACAAGCTTATATTGTTTCATTTCTCAGAAATGGTGATATGGGAGCATTGTATACAGGGGGTTAGTTTTCAGAGGGAGGGGTTCAACTGGGTATAAAATGGTTGGGGTTGTATGCCTGTCACTTAACTATTTACTGTGAAAGAGACAGATGAAGGCCTTGATCTAGCAGAATTACAGTTCCATCTTCTCTGTACCAAGCATTGTTCCAATGCTAAATGTTATTTCTTGAACTGATACTGTTTTCCTTTGTCTACCCTAAGCTCAAAAAGTATAAATTCTCTCCTTTGCTTGTGTGTGTTATTTTTGGGTTTTTTTGTTGTTTTTTTTTAAATGGCAAAGCCGGTTGCATCAACTCTCTGAGCTGCCTGGAGGAGGAAGTTACAAAAAAGTAAGCATTTCAAACCTTTGGATCATCCAATTCACCTTGGTGCAATATATGCTGCTGCTTGTCTACTGTATCCTGTCTTTCCTTGGGGTCACTTAGGTCATTTATCCTGGCTGAGGAGGGAGATAATATTGGAATCTGCCTTTGCCAGTGAGTGGTGAGTGCACAAGGCACAACTGCATCAGCTGGTAGTATGTAGTACCTCTTGGGCTTAGCTTGCTAAGGAGTTGGGAGACAGGCTGTCAAGTACCAGTGGTGTTTTACTGTGCTGTTTTTACTCCTTCACTCTTATTTTTGTAGTAGGGTAGTTTCATAGGGTTTTGACTCCTTAACAAATGATACTTTTTGTGATAAATTGTATCAGTCCAAACCTCAGATCATCAGTTGATAGGCAATATCTGGTTTTAATTGGTGCATGGGGCTGTCCTTTAAAATCCTCACTGTGTTTTTGCTTGCTTTGAAGTATATTACTATGGAAACAGTATCAGTGTTATGAGCTTCTAAATCTTTAATACATTTGAGTTGTCTTGTTTTCTTTCGTCTTGTGTGAATGTAGTTGTTCTTTTCCTCCTGCACTATATCTGCAGCTTGTTTTGGAAAGTGATGCTGAGCAAACTCTTCACTGTTCCCTCCTTAAAGTTAAATGCTAGGAGACTGTAGTATCCAAACATTCTCCTACTGAAGATTCTGATGTTGCCTTTCCTGTTTCTGCTGATCTGAGTTTGATTCTGTTTGGAGAAATGAAAGATCTAAGTTTTTGTTCCAGAGAGGAATAAATATGACTATTAATTGCAAAGGAAAAACTTGGGCAGTTGTTTTTTGTTGTATCACAGAATGGTTGAGGTTGGAAGGGATCTCTGGAGATTGCTGGTGCAACCGCCTGTTCAAGGAGGGCCACCTAGAGCCAGTTGTCCCGGATGATGTCCAGAAGGCTTTTGAGTATCTTCTACGACACAGACTCCACAGCTTCTCTGGGCAACCTGTGGCAGTGCTCAGTCATTCTCACATTATAAACATGTTTGCTGATGTTCAGACAGACTCTCCCATGTTTCAGTTTGTGCCCGTTGTCTCTGGTTCTGTCACTGGGCACCACTGGAAGTAACCTGGCTTGGTCATCTTTATGCCCTCACTTCAGGTATGTGTACACATTGTTGAGCCTCCCTCTGCTGAAGTTTCTCTGGCCTAAACAGTCCCAGCTCTCCCAGCTGTTCCTCATGAGAGACCCTCCAGTCCCTTAGTCATCTTTGTGCCCCTTTGCTGAGCTCTCTAGTATGTCAGTGCCTTTCTGGTACAGGGAAGCCCAGAGCTGCACACAGTATTGCAGCACTGCAGGTGTGACCTCAGCAGCACTGCACAGGGGGGGAGGCTCACATTCCTGTTTGCATGTTGCAGCTTTCTCCTCTTTAGTGCTAAGTCTAGTTTGAGCTTCTATGACAAATAAACTCCTTGAGTATAAGTGGGGTACTTGATGGAAAACTGGCAGCAGACTTTAAAAATAATCGTGTTTCATAATTTTATACCTACTGCTTTAACACTGTTCAAGACCAAAAAGTAACACAGAGTTGAAAATCACTTCAGGCAAAAGGGAAGTGAATGGTGAATTAGATTTAAGAAGCCCAATCGTGGCTCAACCCAGAAGGTAATTAGAATCTGGAAGTCTTGTCACAAAAATTTGATTCATTTCCTTCAGGATAAAGGATTTATTTAGTAGGTGATCTGTGCTAAAGTTCCTAATGTGTTATGTTACATTCTGAAGAAAAAAGCTACCAAAAAAGTACAAACTCTTAACCTCTAAGTAGAGGTGGATGCTGCTATTATTTGTTTAAGCAGTTCTGGAATGCTTTGGCATTGTTTCACTTCCTAGTATAAAAGAAGAAATGACCTCTTCATGAAAAGAATGCTGTGGATAAGCTGGTTGGTACCTTATCAACTTTGCTATTGTGGTTATGCCAGCCAGACGTGTTAGTGTGACTTAGACATACTCTGCTATGGTATTTGTACTTCATCAGAGGTGTTTTGAGATTGATTGGTGACCTCATCTGGCATAGAGAGCTGCTGCCAAGTTCTCAGAATTGATAAAATGTAAGCCCACTGTACAAGGAGTTTTATTTAAAACTTCCTGGTTTCAAAGAACTTTGGAAAATATGATGATTTCCTAGCTTTAGCATACCTGTTTGCTACAGATGTGCTTACTCATCTACTCTTCCCAAATCTTGCTGTTTTTAACAAATGATGGTCTGAAGTATCATAACTGTTTGTATATCTTTCAGATGCTTTTGAGCTTAGGTTTTGAATATTCATTTTTTTAGAACTGTGCAGTGCAAAATCCTGCATGCAACGTGTGTGAGTTGTAATCTGTAAGGAAGGGCAAATTTTTACATGTCCTCTGATTCGCTCTGAGGAGTATCAGAGGCAGATAGGACTAGACCAACAAGCTTTCTATCACCTAATAAGCCAATCTAATCAGGCAAGAACACCCTTTTTGAGTTGAGAGCCACAAGTATGGTTGTGTGTCTAGGGGAGTCTTCTCTATTTTTAGTAAGCTGGTTATCTTCTGGCTCTCAGCATCATGAAATGTTGGAAGTACAGGGTGGAGGAGCTGAAAAGAGAACAGTTGGAGCTGATTTTGTAACTTAATTTCTTCTTTGCTTTTCCTATGCCAGATTGAACAAAACTAAATTGGTCAGAGGCATATTAAGAAACAGATGTAGTTTGTTGGGTGGTAGTGCATGGGGTAGAAAAATACAGAAACGTGTAGGTGGCTGACAGAGATTGATGCTGAGGGGAAAAAGGAATATAGATATGGACAAATGGATCGTTAAAAAAACCCAAACAACCAAAACCACCACCCCAAACCCCACATTCTAATTATTAGCAATGACTCTGCTATCGCTATATTTTAAGTTGCATAAAATAGAACAATTTTAATTACTTCTTCTTGGTTTGGGCCTTTGTTCCAAGCAGGCCTGAGGCAGAATTAATGAGAAGCTACAGGTGTGGTGTAAAAGCCTTTTGCAAAGCATTTGTTCCAAGAATTGTGGGCAACATTTGAAAAATCCATGCTCCTGCTCCACTTTCCCACCAGTGACCTTTTCTTCCTACCAATTTTTTTTCCATTTCTCACAATTGATATTCTATACAATTAGTGATTGGAAGTTAAGAATTGTTTCTCAAATAGGAAAAAAAAGAATGCATGTCCCAATTAGTAGAGCATGAACAAGTAGTCTAGAAATGTAGTGGTAATAAGGTGCATGCGAAGAAATTATATGAAGCCAGCTTTTGAAACGAAGGGTCAGGGGTAGATTGCCAGATCGGGATACATGGGCCTGAGCCTGTCTGGCAGCTGCTCTCAAGGAGTTGCAGATCTGAAGCAGTGGTTCGAGGAAGAGGAAGTGCTGCCGGTGAGAAGCTGCAGTTTGGTGGAACACTGGCAAATAGCTCAGGGCTGTGGCTTTGGGTTCAAGGCAAGGAGAAGGTGATGGCAGGATAAAAACAGAGAAGGTGAAAGCTTTGGATTTACATACTGCAAATGAAGGAAAGAGGAGGCTTGGAGACTGAGTGACAGCTCATCTTCAAAGTAGCTAACAGTGATATTTGATAAATACTCATACACTTCAGGCCGAGAGGAGACGACTGGTGCCAAAGCAGGAGGGAGAAGAACTTCTTGTCATGGATATTTGTCTATTTGCTTCTTCTATAAATTGCAATACATGAGGAACCTGTTATTAAGCAGTTAATAACATTTTCACTTTAGAATTCTAATTGCCCTACTCTTGTAGCAAAGATGGGAAAACATTTGCATTATGTAGCTATCAGTCTTATATTTGTACTTTTAGGCACGAGTGTCAAATATACAATAAGCCTTCATAATGCATGCTGTCAGGGTTGTTTTTCCCCTAAATTATGGAAATTTTGTGAATTTTGTAAATTTTGAAATTTGTGAAATTCCAAATTCCTTGTGATAAGTTCTTAAAATTCCAGCACTGTTAGCATTTCAGGCCTCTGTGAAATCTGATAGAGCCTTACTGCTGAGACTGATGTTTGGTGTCCACAGGAACTGAGGCTTGTAAGGATCTCCAGTTCAGAATGGAGACAAAACTTGATTTTTGGTGGGTACTGGGAATTGGGTGTTCTTCAGAATTTAAATCGATCTGAATTTCTGCTTAGGTTGTGAGTTAATGTAGCTTAATAGAACTGTCAGCACATGATAAAATCAGGACTGGAAAGCTTCCAAGTACAGATGGACCAGATAAACTATTAATTGTCTTGGCATTTGTGCATTTCAAGTAGGAGTTTTTCCTCGTTTGTTGTTGTTGTTGTTGTTTGGTTGTTTGGTTGGTTGGTTTGGGTTTTTTTATGTTTGTTCTGGTTTTTTTTTGTTGTTGTTATGTTTTGCTTTAGGTTGCAGTTGATGTTTTGCTTATTTTTCAAGAATTAGGAAGATAACTTTTATAGACACTTACTGACCTATGTGTTAGTTTTGTTTTGAAGGTTTGCTGTTTTCTGTTAAAACCAAATATTTTAGCACTGATTTTGGGGAGAACCCTGTATATTAATGAG
This sequence comes from Falco rusticolus, assembly GCF_015220075.1. Lineage (NCBI taxonomy): Eukaryota > Metazoa > Chordata > Aves > Falconiformes > Falconidae > Falco > Falco rusticolus. The sequence goes on from NC_051187.1 coordinate 122,024,358, forward strand.
CTCAAGTTCACCTTTTTATCCGAAATAGTGTCCTAGAGTTCTGAAAACAACATTCATCCATACTATAGCTCACATGATGTAAAGTCTGCTCAGTATTTCATAAAATTTGCGATGTCTTCTTGGGCTAAGTGACAGCAAAGTATGTAGGTGTTTCTAAAACATGGTATGTGAATGGATCCAACTGGTAACCGAGCACATAGAAACGGAAAATAATGGGTCTCTGTTTCAGGCTCTTCTTCACTTCACTTAAAATGAAGCTTAAATTAATACAAAACTGTATGTACAAAAGCTGTTTAATATAATTTTAGCAAAATTTCATATTTGAGAAACTAAATTTTTAATTTTTCATTTTTTTAAACTAAATTTCATCAAGAAGTAGAATACTGAATATGGGATGGGAAATAGAGTGGAAATTGCTCCAGGAATTCAGTAGCATCTTTAAGACTGCAGTAAAACATGAGGGATCTAGTCTTCCTAGGTTAAGACACTTTCATCTCTAATTACAGAAGAGCTTCAGGGTTTCTTTTAAAAACTTTTAAATATTTGCTTTAAAGAAAATCAAGGTTACTTTTCTCGTCTTTTTCTATCTCATTTTATGGCTGTACTACTTGTGATGACTAACATGTCTCAAAGGGCAACTGTGGAAAAAGTATATACATCCTGGGATAAAAATTTCCCAAATACAGCTTAGAAAATGTTTCTGAAGTGCTTTTGTGATTGTTTTATTTAAATGAATGCCGCATCTTAAATACTTACTCATTACTCTGTACAATCTAGATAGAATTCTCTGTCAGCATGTTTGCCAAGTATCTGATTGTATCCATGGTACAGAAAATTGATCAGAGTTGTTATTACTGAGAATCTGAAAATACTAAGCCAGTAGCTGGAGTTCTGCTCAGTGTTCAGTATCTGGAGGAGCTACAAACAAGTTTGACCCTGGATAAAATTAACTATTTTATGTTTGAATTCCAGTTCACTCTTCTGCAGGTTGTGTCTCGGGTAGCTAGTGATAGTGATGTCTTGGGAACTGGATGTCGGGGGTTTCTTCCAGTCACCTGGTGCCTTGGCAAAATTATGTTAACTAGTCTATACTTCAGCATACTCATCTAAAAATATCCATTCTGTTCACGTACTGCTTTGCATTTAAGCAGGTTGACCAACCAATATAAAAAAACCAAACAATACCCCCCCACCCCCGAAAAAAAACCCCACAAAAACAACAACAAAGACAAACCCACCGTGCTTTGGTCTTTTTAAGTTGTAGACCTTATAGTGACTTTTATTGATACATGATGCTTTCATTATGATGAGAGCAGTCCAATTTACTTTCATAATAGAGCATTTTTCATTTAAATATACCATCAAGTGATTACAGAGATGGAACAAGGATCAGAGAGATTTGTAATTGTTAATGATATTCAGGGTGGCTGAACCATAGGTCTTCTATTTGAATAGTCAAATCTAGGAACAATTACAATGCAATGCAGGAAATAAAATGCTGATTTTTATATAGTCATTGCTTCTTAACTAGAATCTGGTCTCTTGACATTCCTGTCTGTGGATGCCAATATCTTTTAGTATCTGTTCATGTTTTTTAAACTGTTTTAGAATGCACATTTACTTTTCATAAAAATGGATTTTAGTGAAACGTATGCAAATAACAGTTCTTCAGTTGATTGAAGAAGTTATAAGAATAAAATGTTGCTTTAATGGGGGTAATAAGTTCTACATTCTGCAGAGCTGGTTTGAGACAGCTGGATCCTAGTTTGTGAAGGAATATAGCAGGAAGGGCTAAATTACAATGGTGAAGGATACGTTGATACAGTATCTATCTATAGATGAGGCTGAGAATAATGCTTGTTATTTCTGTCTCTAAACTGAAGATTGCTAGCCATGTTCTGGTGAAGGATTGGTAAGTACTAGTTTTCTTTCAGCTCTGACCGTTTTTGATGTGAACAACTGTCCTCCGGGTGCTACAGTGGGATCAGGAAGCTTACTTGAATTCATGTGCAAGTAGGATTTGAGCAAAGATGCCAAATGACGTGTTCTGTTTTCAGATCTGTTCTAACACAGCAGGCAAGTGGTTATCTTTAAGCACTTAAATACTCATTGTAGGGTCAGTATGACTCTGTGCCTTGCACTTGAATTTTTTTATATGAGGGAAGTAGGCTAGCAGCCACAGTCTCAGATGCGTGATTCTGGGCCATTCCCAGACAGGCAGACACACCAGTGTAACTGAGCCTTGGGGGCCTATCAGAGGTTATTTGGTCTTTGGCAGCTGCACTGTGGGTCCAGTTCCCATCCTTGATGTCATGATTTCAGTGGGTTTTGCCAGGAGGAATTTTATGGCTGTGCAGAGCATGCAGCAGAAACTGTTTCTAGGACTTATGTAGAGCTTTTAGGTAATCTCAGACAGGTTAGGTGCTCACAATTTGTGCTTTGTTTGCTGAATTGGAATTATAATCTGCACTTGGATTAAGCGTCTTCTAACTTCTACCTAATCACTTACATCACTGCAGAAAAGTAAGGTGTGCATATGCATGTGTATCATGAAGTTCTATGTGCGTACTGCGAGCAAGAGCTCCATTACTCTTAACTGGATGGAAGTGTGCCTGCATTACAGAGTTCTAGACTGAATTACAAATATTGTAGCCTTCAAACAGGTTTTTTTATTAAAAAAAAAAAACACCAGCAAACAACTGAGCTTCAGGAACGTTTTTGTGAAAATACTGTGCTTCCGCTGTGTGTTGAGATACCTGTAGATGTATAGATATGGACAAACATCTTAACTTGAAACTTTCTGAGCTCAAGCCCGTTGATTAAAAACTCATGATTTCTGCTCTTTCAAAAGCTAAGGTTTTAGCCTCCCTGTAGAGAGTATTATGATAGTAACCATAGCAGGTTAGTGTGATAAAGTGACTGAAAACCTGCTTGCGTCTTTGCTCACTGAAGGTTTGGGGTTTTTTTTGTAGTCGGTGACTGTATCAATGCATTAAGAAGCAAGGGACTGGGATGTGCAATCTGTTTCACGTTGCTTATTAACAAAAAAGTTAGTGAATTAATCATGGTGAAATGGTATTCTTGTAATGCAGACCTGTTTTGTTTTAATGCTTACTTTGTGTGTAAATAATTTCTTCAGTAGTTTAATGTTTTCCAGCCAAGAGCTTCAGGATCAGGTTGCCAAATCAGCAGACATCCTTTTTTGATCAAAAACTACAGTGGGACAGTAATCATGGCACAGGAGGTGTGAGTTTCAGTAACGGGAGTTGGGAGTACTTTCACCTGGGGCTAACACAGATTCTTAGCCCCAGCTGCAGTTTGAGAGATGTGGACATCCACCTACCTCTTTTAAGGAAGGCTAAGAGGTCATGACACAAGGCTAAATCAGCATTATTGTTGAAGCACCTATTTAAATGTACCAGATGTTTCATCTCTGACACATTAGAAATCTAAACAGAATTTACCTGCTTGTTTCCTGGTGAGCTCCCCTACCCCCCAGACAACTTCCCTCTTGTAATACAGACTTTCAGAGAAACCAGCGCTTACACAAGGGAAGCAGGGTAAAGATGCTGAGGGGAGAAATGTGTAAAATCCACTGCGGTGGACCTTAGCACTCTGCCTGGGACTGCACTGAGAAACCACTGCCCTTGAACCCTGAGAGCAGAAACTCCACTTGGAGTGGCAGAGCAGCAGAGCGCTGTCTGCAAACTGTACTCGGAGGTGGAAGATCTGCTGTAGTCCTAGAATAGTACAACACCGAACAAGGAAACGCCATGATTTGTTACACATACGGAGCCAATCCTTGTTAATGCTAGGAAGGGACGGAAAAATCCTCACCAAACCAATACTCGGACATTTTATGTATCAAATGCAGCATGCTCCGGTCTATTTAACGTTTCTATATGATTTTCAAAGAACCTTAGGTTGAAGAGTGCTGTGTTTGCTTTCTAGCTCTAATTGCTGACTCCTTAGGCAGCTGAGACATGAGGGACAGTTCTTGAAGAGTGGGAGTATTTATAGGCAGTTTTCAGTTGTTTGCGAATGTCTCCTTTTCTTCCTACTGTGAACTGAACTGAAAAATAGTGTTATTCTAAGAAGGATAAAATTAGCTTGCATGCTGATTGCGATGGATGAAGTCGCATGATAAACAGTCACCTTTAACTCCTTAAGGTCAAGAAATGTGTTTACAGACCCGGGGAGTGACCGTGATAACGTCGGGGTTAGCTTTTTGGCAAAAGCCGGGGCCTTGCGGCTGGCGAAGGAGCTGACCATCGCGCGGTGGCTATCCCCGTTTCCCAAATAACGACGGCGGTTTACCCCCAGCGCTTACGCCGTGCCCCGCGGGCGGGAACGTTTCCAGGCCGCAGCGCAGCCGCCGGGCGCTGTGCCGCTCCGCGCTTGGCGTGCCCGCCGTGCCGCGCGCATCCCGGCGCCGCTCGGGCCCCGCGGTGCCGCAGGAGCCGGCGGCGGGGACGGGCGAGGGGGCGGTGCCCCCCCGCGGCCCGGCGGCGGTTGGCTGTTGCCATGGCTCCGGCAAGCCGGGGCGGCCCAATGAGCGGCCTGCGGCGGCGCTGGCAGCGCCAGCCATTTTGCTTATGGGAAACAATGTGATATATTATGCGCCGTGCTTTACCGGGGAATAAACAAAAATCTCGTCGGAGGCGACGGAAGAAACGGGCGTGTTAGTGAGTAATTGCAGCGGCTTAGCGTGCTCGCAAGCTGCCATTTTGGCAAGCCGGTGGCCGCCGTGCCTGCTTAGCCGATCGGAGGAGGTGGAATGCGGGGTGATAATGCTGCGGATCTGCTGTCAGGCAGCGGCGCGGGGTGTTGTCTGGTAAAGGCAAGGCTCCTCCGCAGTGTTGCCTCGGCCGCTCGCTAGCTGCTCCGGGGGAAAGCCTCTGATCCAGGAGAAGGGTGTTGCCCTTCCTTCTGCTGCCCTTGCGTGCCGCTGGCTCTGGGACTCGGGCGCCACTGACAAAGCAGGTGTGCGGCTCGGCTGGGCTCCCTGCTGCAGGCTGGCCACAAGCCCCTGCTCCGGCGGCCGGGCTGCTTGCGGGCGGGCTGGCTTGGGAGCTTTCGCCTCTGGACTCTCCTACAAAAGGCAGCTGCTGCGCATCTCCGCTTGTGCAAAGAGAGGTACGCCTTTGCCTAGACTATTTCCATTTTGTAAAATAAAACTGAGCAAAACTTCATGCAAGTCATAAGCTTCCTTAGATGCCTTGGCGCTTAAAGGTTGACTTCGGTCAGTGGCTTGTTTAGGGTGGTTGCTGAATTAATTTATCTCATTGCATTTTTGTCAGATATTTCAGTGTGATGTTCTGTACGGTTGCTGATTCAGAAGGACATTTCTGATAGGTGATAAGATTTCACACTTGCATTTTCTACTAAAAGGGAAGGATTTTTTGTTTTTCACTGCTTTTTACTGTCAGGATAACGCGGGTGAAATAAAACATTATAGAACTTGCGAGCATTTCTTAAAAGCCTTACGTCATTGAGTTCATCATTAGTGGAATTCATGCATTGTGCTCAGCCTCAATGTAACTCGATTTAAATTGTCCAACTGCTGCTGTGCAATATGTAGGTCATAATAAAAAGCAGCTTTTTCACCAGCTTTCAATGGACTGCATGCCTCAGTGCTGTGGCTGATTAGTTTGTGGCACATGTACTGTTAAAAGTAGTGGCATTACATCCAGCTCACACCTCCTTTTTAAAGATATTGCACATACCGTGCTAGACAGAGCACAACGCGCCCATTGTGTCCCTCCGTTTGGCGTTCAATAAAAGGAAGGAAACGAGCACTCCACATGGAGCACGAGCACATTAATAGTACAAGACGGTTAAACTTTTATTGAACAATCTCAGTGATTCTGAGACAGGCTAGAGAAGGTAGAGAAATATAAACATGAAGACAAATGTAAGGAAATAATTGAAATGGGAGAGGTCTTCTGGCTGGGTCTGTATGTTGCTGCTGTAGATTTTTGGTGTGAAATGAATTGTGCTGAATAGTTATTAATCACAGTGCATCTGCTTTGAGATGAAAACTGTAGTTAGACCCTGATCAATAAAACCACGCTCACCCACTACAGATGTTTGTGTTAAAAGTAGCATTTGATGAACTACTTTTATTCTCCCTGCGTAATACAGTTTCCTAATTAGCTAATACTGAAATGTATTAAATTATTCTGACAACTGACCAAATATTCTGATTCACCTTACATCTATAGAAAATGAAATGACATTTTGGTCTTAACTCTTATTTCATATTTATGTGGATTTAAGTCCCACTGAGATGAGCCATTTGTTTGAACAGTTGAGTAGGCGTGAAATCAAGTATTTGAGGCCTGTTATCTTTATAGTTAAATTAGTAACCAGTGCTCTGTAATTAGGAGCCAAATTCCAGTGTGTTATTTCTGTACTTATATCCTGCAGAGGTATTTGGACAAACATGTTCAGCAACTATCCCCTAGAAGAGACATTGCGTTTGGAAACAGCAATAGATAAATGGATTGCTAGCATGCATTTTTTCCATTAGAAAAGCTGCATCTTACTTGAATGGTTCCATGATTTTGTTGTTCAGTGAATGCACACCCCAACTTTTTTTCTATACCTCTGGATAGAGGTCACATAGTAAGTTCTTTAGAGAACTGCTTTGATCTCTGTTCTATAAAGTGGAATGTGCATTTACAGTTTGCTACTACATTAATATTTATGATTGAGTCTGTAATTATGAGAAAATGATAAATGAGCAGAGCTGGTATTTCCTTTAAGGTGTTTGTAAGTCATTAAGAAAGAGCGAGGGACCTTGTGTTATAACAATGAGAAATATGGATATAGCCATATACAATAAGGATCTTGCAGTACGAGGTGAACATAATCTCACTATGAAGAATTTATGGTATAAGAAAACAAGTGAAGACTAGCTATGACTAATCACTAAACGGTGTGCACCTATTAGGTGCTGATAGATGCATCTTATTAGTCTGTGTTTTCTAAAGCAAAATTCTGTGCTCTTTCCATTCTGCTTTTCTCCCTTTGTGGTTTGTTGGGGTTTTGTTGGGGTTTTTTGTTGTTTTGTTTTTTTTTTCCTCCCCCCTCATATCAATTCCCAGCTTCCCTGTGTTTCCTTACTGGCTCTTTGGCAACATCTGATCCCCTCAGAGCTATTTGTAAATCAAATCGGTGACTGTCAGTAATGGCCATGAAGGTGCTGCAATAGTCTGGTATGAAGGAAGAATTTAAATGAGTTAGAGGTAAGAAACAGCGACTAAGAGTGTATGAACTAATTCCAAATGCTATAAAGTGTAAAGGCACAGAATTGGGTCACTGATGTAGAAATGAAATGGGCATAAAGGGAGAGGGACAATTGTCAGCTCATGATGAACTTAAGTGTACTTATAAGCAGAAGGTTTACAAGAAGACCTTGGCAGTAATATGACACAGGAGACATTGGGTATTTTTGTATTGAAATGGATGACATCAAGTTCCAGTTGAAGTCCAGAAGTTTTTTCAGGTTTTAGTGGACCTACAGTTTTCTGACTAAGAGACGATTACACATGATTTTAAAGTCTGTAGGTTATGCAAAGTCAGGCTTTCTCTTGGTCAGCAGGGATGTAATTAACATCAGCTGTCATGCTTTAACATTACGGTCACTTCAAACACATTTTTTTTTTTTTTTTAGACATATGACCTTCAAAGGTGACTCTGGGCTGATGTGTTGTGCTCATAAACAGGATACCAACAAAGCAAAAGCAGACAGATGGATCCTAAAATGCTGTATCATAGTACCAGGTGCAAATAGTAATAGAAATGAGAGAACAGGATGACCAAAGAAGGTGGAATCGAGCATTGTAACAGGGTTTTTCTGTGTTGTTCATTTAAGGTAATCAGCTTTGAGCAAATAGTGATAAGCATCAAACAACCATGCCGTCTGTGGAGCACAATAACCTTTTGAGAGAGCTAGTGTGTGAATATGTTACCGACCCTCAGCCTATGGACTGTTGTCTGTAAACTTGCATACATGACCAGTCTGGGAGTAACAATACAGATGGCATGTGCCCAGAAAACACACTCAGATATCAAATTAAGGTACATTGTTACGCTGTGGAACAACCAAATGTCGCTTCTGTATGGGAAGGATCAGATATTGAATATAATACACCTGTTATGAGGTTGCACCTGGGAGCAGGCATCAGCTTGTGACCCTGGAACAGTTATTTCTGCTCCAGTGAGGCTGTCTGCACAAACATGGAAATAAAAGTTGATATTCCTGCTTGTTTGCAAACTAGAATTTTACAGATGTATACTTTGGTGTTGTGTCCTGCTACTCTGATACTGATCCTTTCCTGTGTCATTATTTCAGTATTGCATTAAGCATGGTACTCATTGCTAGTTTTTATTTTCTTTTTTTACTATTGGATGTAGTGTATAGACTGTACCACAAATACACAGTCTGTGTTCATTCTTCTTCAAATAGGGTGGTATTTTTTCATGTAAGTGTTTCAATAAGCTGATTGTTCTGAAATTATGAAGCTTTTAAACATTCTAGGGCTAAAACAAAAGCTAAGAAGACTTGCAAAGGCATTGATGTTAATGGAAAGCATCATGTATGGGAGGGAGAAAGGAGAGAAGTAAGTACTTAAAAGGGTAGCATGTATCTTCGAGTAAAGGCATGCTGGATGATCACATTCTAGATCCACTCCTGCTTTCAGGTTTTTTGAAGCATGAAATATATTTTCCTGTTCAGTTGTATTGTTCCATTACAGTGATACATCATAGCTAATGCTGCTGTAAACCAGACAATTCCAAAGATGGAGCCTTTTCTTCTGTTATTTCTAACTTCTTTCCCTATTTCTGTACTGAATAAAGATAGTGTTCTGATTCATCCACCCTTAAAAACCTCACCAACCACCATCAGGGGGTTGAATAGCACAGGTGCAGTTCTGTGTTCTTAAGTAACCTGAGTAACAGAGTACACTTTGGGTTGATGCTGAAGATCCCAAGCCTCAAAGGATTGTGGAAAACATTACGATGGCAGGAAAAGCAACCCTTCTTCCTCTCAACCTTCACGATTAAACTATGCAGTAAACCTTTTTGTTAGCCTTTTCCGAAAATAGCTGTTAAATAATGCTGAGGCATAAAATAATGAAAGCTTTACGTATTTTTGGGGCACTTGCCTTGGGTTTTATGTACCAGTATTAAAGCAGTGTACAGCTGAACAGTTTGGTGGGTAACTAAAACTATCCCTAGTTTAGCAGCAGTTGCTGATTAGCTAAGTTTGTCCACAAGTGTAGCTTGGGACCCAAAAGAAAAGGCAGGAATGCATGAGGAAACCCAAGGGGAATGGAATCAGTAGCTGTAATTCTCATAGCTGAAAATCAGATGCGTTGAGGCTTACATAAACAGTAAAATGCATTGATTTTTAAAGGTTGAATTTGTTTATAGGATCAACAGTTATGCAAATAGGAAGTGGGTGGTTGTGGCTGAAGGTCAAAATAGGTACGAGTCTTTGTGGTTTTTCAAACTAATCAAAAACAATGGGTCCTGTTTCTTACTGTGTTTTGGGGTTTGTTGGGGGCTTTTTGTGGTTGGTTTTTTTTTTTTGAGTGGCATCAAAAGGTGAGGTCCCAGTTCAACTGCAGTAAGACTGAAGGGTGATTGTAGGGTTGGATGGTGTAGCCCATGATGAGAAGGGTTAGGATCTGTGTCACGAGCAGGACAGCCATAGAGTGTTCTTTTCAGCACATTGCCACGTTGTCTGAGGACTCATTAGCTGTAGCCTGAATGTAAAGCTTCATCACCACAGTGTACCTTGAGTGTTATCATGTTTAATAAAGCCACATATCTCTGTGGGATAGGCACAAATGTGTGAAGCCACAGAAAAGCACAGCATGCCACCTTGCAAAAAGGCATAGGTACTACTTAAACATCATGTCCGTAGTAATTGATGATGCAGAAGGTGCAAATAGTTTTCCTATGTCAAGTAGTTATAAATATTCGTATCTTACCCGAGGTAAGAATTTGAGAGAGAAATTAGCCAATTATGGAGTTCTGATGGGTGTTCTTGATGAAATAGTGACCTGTCTCTCAATTTAGCAATAAGGAATACCAATACAAGAATAGAAATAGGGATTTCTGAAATTTAAATTGTAGAAGAGAGGTTAGTACTTGTGTTTATATATATAAAAGTCAGAATGAATTATGAGAACAGTGTGGTCAGATTTATATTTTGACTATGATTAGTCTCCTCTGCTTTTGCACTTCATCTCATTATATCACTAAACCTGCAAAAATACAAATTTCAATTCTTAACAGTTAAGATTAAGACTGCCTTTGATTGGAATAAAATACAAATATAAACAAAATGTCTCATGGCTGTTTACAGCTAATCTAATAAAGTGTTTTGAATCTGACTAGAACAAGGATATCCAGTAGAAGCCAAGGCTTTGCCAAAGTTTGGTTTTAGCAAATGACAGGAGGAGGCTGTCTGTGACTCAGTTTTGTCTAGATCAGTTCTGATATCTGAAAAATGCATAAACTAGGAATTACATGTTAATACAGAGTTCTCTGCATATGAACAATATTTTCAGTGTTTGAAGTGACCATGAGGGAAAAGTAGTGATTCAAGACAACAGAAAAAGAAAAAAAAAAAAAAAAGTGTGGGGTGGACAGTTAAATTGGATGCTTGAATGGAGCCTGGCTTCAATGTTCAGTTTGTCTTAATACTAAAAAATTAGGCATGGTTATAAACCAAAAATATTATTTTTTTTAAAAACATATACACAATCAGAAATCAAAGTATTGTTGGCACCAAGTTTGCAAGAAGGTGAAAATTATTTTTGTAAGGTACTAAATGCCTGTTTCTCACTGAATTTCATGTTCATTTGACAACCTCACATTCTCTATTATGCAGGTATAAGAGCTTTTGTAGTTTCTTGATCTATGGTAAATAATTGGCATGAGGTGATTATTTATTGGTGACAATTACAAAGAATTGTATTTTAGGAAGGTTTTTTTAGTAAATCTCAAGCACAGACTATTTTGCTCTTTGTGAACCAGCCAGTATGAGCCATCATAAGGGGTGGGTTAATGGATTAGATGGCCCCAGCTTTGGCTTGGTATTTTAGCTGCTGTTTCTAAAAATCATGAGAAGTCTATGGAAGTTTTGAATTTCAGAAGGACTTTAGCTTTGGAGGCAATCCTAAACTGTAGTGATTGGTATGAGAGAAGTATATAATAAATAATTCCCTTTTGAACATAGAGGTCACGCTACTGACTTCTGCATGGTTTGTGCTTTTCACTTAAAATCTTAAACAGCTGTTGTCTGATTTAGGCATTGACCCTGTATCTTTTCCTACTAATGGTAAGTATTTTCGAGACAAACAAGGAGTAGCAACCCAAAGGGATGCCAGTGGAAAACACTCCGTATGTATCATCTGAGTGATATATTGATCATATACATCACACTGCTCCTTCTAGCCAGTTATGCTTTTTATGCATTTTTAATAAGAAAATCCTAACAAGCTAACAGTTCCCAGCATGATTTTTACTTGGTTTAATTACTAGTGAATTTCTAATGAACAGGGAACTCTAAGCAATGACATTCTCTCAAATAATCAAATTCATGGTAATTGCGCTGTTTTTCTTTTGGAGAAATCTGTATTTGTTAGGAATCTTGAGGAAATAATAATTTCAGTGTGACTGATGCAATCAAATAGTTTACTCTGAATAAGTAAAATATAAAAGAGGCTAATTAATAAAGCGTTACTGTCTGAAAGCTAAGTGAGGTGCTGACTGCTTTGACAGTAGAATGAAGACCAAACCAAAGACTTTGTTTTGACATACGTACAGATCGTCAGGCAAATTCAAGTCTTTTTAACAGACCTCTTCTATAAGGGTCACTTTACAGATACAGATCGTGTAATCTGAGCCCTGCAGATTATCATTCTACTTTTAAACCACTACAAGAGAGAGGTTTTTAATTCCTTGTTTGCATAGCTGTAGGTTTACATGTTCACATGCTTTTGCCAGTGGCATTTGATTCACAGATGACTGATTTATGGTCTTGAGAAAAGGCCAGATTCAGGACATACTTTATTGTCAGGACTGCAAACTCTACAAAAATTGTTTGGAAGTCTGCACCTGTTCGAGTTAACACATAACTATAGCAAAGCATTAGGAGGATGCCTTCCAGCTTGAGGCAATAGTTTTCTTATGAGCAAGGCAGAAATAATTGCAGAGATGTTTTGCTAAATTAATCCAGGTGTGAATTTGTTTACTTTTTGTAATATTTAGTGGTGTAATTATATTAAACATAGTTCTCTAAAATCAATCACTGCTTAGCTAAAAACCACAAATGAAAACAAACATGTCAATGTGACTAAGAGCGAGCTACAAAAAAATAAAACAGCACATAGTTGTTACACTATTTTTGTGTAGATACTTGCTACTTTCAGTTCTGACATTCACTCTTCGTATCAATATCTTCGTATCAGTAGCCATCAGAAGAGAAAGGGCAGATGAATTATTTCCTAATGAATGGATAAAGAGACTGTCACCCGAGTTGCTGTTTGAAGGGAGACTCTTGTGTTTAAGTAATGGTGTACTTAATATTGCAATAGGTGGTGAACATAAAATATAAAACAACACTTGAATGCAAAGGTACACTGAAGCGCAGATTCATTAACAGGTGGCTTTGACCACTGCTTGGCCACAATACCAGTGATTTCCTGATTTCCTATAGCAGAAATAAAAATCTGTAAGAACTCTGAGGGAAAAGTGAATAGAAGCTTTGTAGATAAACCTGGGAAGTGTTCTTACAATAAAAGCCTATTGCCTCTTAGGGATGGATGAAACTTATGTGGGAAAATCTGAGCCGTTATTGTCCGAAGTTGAGATGAGAGTTTTGAGAGTTGCAAGAGGAGATGGGAAGAGAATTATGCAAGTGTTTGAACGGCAAAAGGAGAAAGATAATTGCTGCAGTGAGAAAACAAGGAGCCAGCTGTATGTGCCCACTGTTGTGAGGCAGAGACAGGTACGATGGCTTCAAAGCAGAAAACTAGACTGATCTCACAGGGTGCGTTTTACATAGATCAGAAAGCATTACCTAATACTGCGGGCCCAGATACTGTTTAAATTGTGTGATGACAGAGGCCTAAACAATAGCATTCCTGATGGAGGACCAAAAAAAGAAAAGAGAGATCAGACTTCAAAAACACCGTGGAGAAATCACTCCACTCAAGAAAAGCTATGATGTGCTACTTAGGAGAGTGAAGGGGAAGCAGGTGTGAGGAGAAATGAGCCAGGTCCTTGGGGAATTCACATGCTTGAGTATCCAAGATCTTTTGTGTTTAAAAAAAGAAAATGTAATGATATTTGTTTTCTTGTCAAATTTCTAACATACGCACAGTGTGCCAGAGATTCCAACAAATACTTTTAAGTTGTTTTTTAGTCTTCATATTTGCACTTAAAAATTCCAATCCCCATTTACATATTTGAAAACAAATTGATCCCCTCCTGTGGTTTTATTCTTTGTTGTAATTTATTTTTTGGAGACCCAAATGATCAAGTCTTGGGTTGCTCATAAGCACTTTAAATGAAGCATTAGAATTTGTCCATGTTTTCAAATATATAGTTATGTGAATATCCATTATGGAAATGGGATTCTCTGTAGCTGTCCTCCACCAGCAATGGAATAATGCTATTCTGAGGATGGGCGTCAGGCAGTAAGTAGTTTGGGGGCAAGGGTAACACTCTGTAAAAGAAGTTGCTGTGGTGCTTGGTTTAGCTGGCTGTTGTGGAAGAGGGAGCTTGATTCTCTGATTCTGAAGTCAGCACCCCAAACCATCTATGAAACAGCTATTTACACTCTGAGCTATCTGCTACTTTTGCTTTGCCTGTATATTTGCTGGCAATTCTCCATTTTAATTTCTGTTCATTGGTTTTGTACTAAATTACTGTAACTGGGGAAAACTTGTGTTAGAATGTTAGTGAGATACCTTGTGTGTTTGCTTTCTATACACCTGTGTATTAGGACTGCAGATTCTTACGGAAGGTGTCCATTTCTCAGTACACGTACTTGGTTTTCAAATGATCAGCTGAGCTGGAAGTCTGAAGGCAGCATGAGTTCAAACATGGCATAAAAGAATAATTATATTGCAAGCTTTCTTGTGTGTAGTCCTCTCAGAAATCTGTTACTGTACTGTCATCTTCAGTATTGTATGAATTTTAGTTAGATTTCTATGGACTTTATCTTCCAATATGTTTAGGAACAGCTTCTCTTTATGTTCATTAGAAGTATGTTTTCCTGAACTTATTGTAGATAATGCTGTGAAATTTCCATATTCGATAACTAAAATTCTAAAAACATTCTAATCATGTATGTAAATTAAATCTTCTTAAAAGGAGCCACTCCTTTTGTTATTGGACTTTCTCTAGTGTTGAGATGTAGATAATTTTTACTGAGGACCTTTTTAAAACACTGAAAGGGCTTTTAGCTTTTCAGTGCCCAAAATCTAGTACTTTTGTTAATTAACGTTTTTACAGGTAAATTTTGGAACTATATTCTGAGGCCCTTAGCACCTTTTGGTGGGTACAGTATATGACTGCAAAATTTGTAAGCTTAGATTGCAAAACTCTGAAATCCAGTTTCCTGTATCTCATAATCCCAAATCAGTATTTTGTGCTGCAAGTCCTGAAATTAAGATTCAAGTTTAGGCTTGTAAGAATCTAGTCTGGGTAAGACTCTCAAAAGCAAGGTTATGGCTTCAGGGTGGTAGTTCTTCTGTGACTTACCTCAAACCTGGGTGTATGTGGTTGGTTTGTTTGTTTTGTTTTTCCCCAAAGATACATGCTAAACAAAGAATGTAAAGTTTGTTTGTTTGTTTGAAAAGGGCAGAGATGAGTTTAGCAAAATGGAGCTTACAAACGAAATTAGTATAGACTATGGTATTTTCAGAAGCTCTTGTTGGTTTGGATTCTCCCTTTGAAGGCAATGATAAAGTCCTCCCTGAATTCATTAAAAATAGTTACAGGAAATTTAAGTGCTTTCAAAATGCCACTGAAAAGGCCTTAGTAACCAGCTCTTTACTATTCTAGTTTTAGGTTCAGCCCAAAATGCCTCGTAAATGCCTCTTGAAGAATACTGGAAAAAACATAAATAAAAGGTGAAAAAATGTGTTGCACTTATTTCAAGTGACAAAAATATACATAATGATGATTTTTTTAAAAATTCATGTAGGCATTTATGTTTTATTATCATTAGTAAGATCTGTGCTGAAAAGGTTGGCACCATCTTGAATGAATCTGCTAGCCTTATTTACAGTATGTTTATTTCTGGAAAAGGCTTTACATGCGTATACACACATTCTATCGTAATTTTTGGATGTCCTGGTAGATGCGTAAGTAGTTCTGCCTCTTAAAACTTGATGAAGCTCAGAAGGTACTTTGAAATTATGCTATGCATTTCAACCTGGGATCCCTCAAATGCTAATCAGACTTGGAAGTCACTGTGGTTTTAGTGTTTTATCATACTTCATTTTCTGTGCTGTGTCAGACACACCTGGAAGTTTGAAATGTCACTATGTCACTTGAGGTAAGGGGTCACCATAGTTTCATGAAAACAAATCAGGAAATAGAGATATTGTGTTGTCATTGCAAAGGCAGCATTGTTTCAATATTCTGTCATAAAAAAAATTGATTGACTTCTTTAGGTATGGATCACATAACAGTTGTTAGCGTAGAGTATTGTTTATATTCCAATGCTATTTTTGTTTTTAAAACTACTATAAAAATGATTTGAAGTACACAGCTTAGTAACACTTCAGAATTTGATCTCAGATCACATGTTTCTAGTTCATGCCACCAGTCTATCATAAGCTGATTTTGTTATAAATAACCAAAGGCTTCTACAGGCACTGTGTAAAACTATTAGTGACTTCCCCCACTCTGTTGTTGTACTCTGATTTCAAACTCTAGTCTTCAGATAACTGTCAATAGTATGTCGTTTCATCCTGCTGATCAGAATGCAAAACGTAGAAAATTAATATGAAATGCTTTTCTAATGTTTTCCTTATGAAAACTTTATTTAAATGCTGTAGGAATCAAATGTGTGTGATGTACAGCTCTGTAATTTGCAAACGTTATCTTTACATTCTCTTTCAGGAGGTAAGATAGAAAACTGGGATGATTAACTACCCTGTATAAATTTAGTACAGAAAATTTACCTTTCACCTTTCTCAGTTTTGGCTTTCCATATATGTAAAAGTTTCAAGCTGTTTTAGGAGAGGGTACCAGAAGTCACTGACTTCATCCTTTAGTTTTCTGTGATGCAAACGTTCATTAGTGTGTTGTTGCTTGTAGCGATCTTTCTCTAAGGGCTGGAACAGAGAATTTTTCGGTTTTCAACAGGACCAAGCTGATGGACAAATTGAAAAGCCTTGAGGCAAAAAAGGGTCTTTTGAGCTTTTATTAATAAGGGGTTGATAAATTTGAAAAATAGAGGATGTTAAAGTTCTGAGGAAGTAAACAGTTTCTAGGAAGGGAAATCCGCCTTTCCATATGTTTATTTTTCAAAGAGAGGAAATTACCTAATAAGTGTAAAACTTCAGGGATACAAAACAGAATATCTACTCCCAAAAGATATTAACTTTGACTTCCAGTTCTCACATACCTTAGGATCTACCTATGTGTTGTTTTCATTTTTGCTCCTCAAGCTGCCTTCTGTATAACTTAAACTGCCATGGTTTTAGGTTTATGGGATGGATACAGGTGCGTCTTCCTTTACCTAATGTGCAAAATAGGTATAGTAGTATGGTTGCAATTGTCAGTTTATTGCTGTTTGAGAATATTTTTGAAGACTCTTCTGTCCACCTCCCTAGTTGGCACTGGCCTTTGTTACATGAATTGGGATCTCTTAAAGGCCTGATTTTCGTAAATATACCCTGCATCCCTTGAAAAGTGTGTATACTCCTTCGTCCTGTGTCATACTGGCTACCAAAAACGGAGGTAGCAAGGAAGCATTATTTTAGATTTTTGTCTGTAGGCTGTCTTATGGAAGAATTTTTCTAGGTAGGGAAAAAAGTCTTTGGTAGAAAACTTGTTTCATCTTCTCACTGTACTTGCCACTTAAATGAGGGTCTGGGTTCTGTTAGCCAAAAAATTAGTTCTGGCCTGCAAGTAAGTCAACATAGAGCAATTAACTGGTGGTACAGCTGTAACACCTTGTGTTGCCTTAAACACATCAAACGTCAGCTTGTCTTTCCCTGGCTAGGAAAAGCATGAATATAGCTTGAACAAGTGTTTCAAACTAATAGCCTGTTCTGCAATTAACAGAGAACACAAATAGCAAACAAAAACTGTGAAAGAGCTCCAATGTTCACTTAGCTGAAGCAATACTGACTGAAAAAATGACTACATACCAATGTGCGTCTGTTAAAAAGAAGGCAAAAGAAATGAAAGCTCAGCACTGATTTCCTGAGCCATTCCCCTGGTGGGCTAGGGCTAATTAGGGTATAGAATATCTACCGAGCAACGTTGGCATTGCACTGTAACTTCACCTTTGGAAGCTGAAGAGCTTCCTAGAAGCCAAATCCTCCTTTCTGTCCAAGCTACTAGTGAAAGAACTGTGAAATCCCCAAAAATGGCGATCTTTGGGAATAAAGAGATTTAAACAGGAAAGGGTCAATTTTCTGCTTTAGGGACTTCTTGTTAATCATGTTACATAATACTACAGAAGACGACATTGCCCAGGTAATTTGCCATCACCAAAAACCAAAAGAGTTCAGCAGCTTCCTGCTGCTGCATCATGCCCTTTCTCTAACATCCGTTCTCAAAGTTACAATGGTCTGTATTTGGATTGTCTGGAAAGCATCAGTTTCAATAATGCTGCAGATGGACTGTAAAGACTTTTTGAAATCCAAAAAATTAGTTGCAGTCTCTCCAGGACATGAAACATTCTTGTATAATTCTGAACCAAATGTATGCAGTTATCAAGATACTATAGCTTTGGCCTGTCAAGACCATATGAGCATGCTGCTATCTAATAACATCCAATTGTATACATCCAGTGGTGACAGTCCTCTGACCATTGCAGGTGCACTTACATGTTGAGTCCTTACATATATCTACTGATGTGTGAGTGGGAAAGACAGCATGAGGCAGCTACTGTCTGTGTCTGTCAGGGAATCGCCAACAATTTGCTGCATGTTAAACCTTATTTTTGGGGACATGATCTATTTCATAAAGCCTGGAGAGCCTTGATGTTCCAGTGAAGATGTACATTGATATTGATGCTCTGAGTTTTCCATTCTGACTTTTGAATCCCTAAAGCTTTTGAACTTCTCTGCAGAAATTGTAGTTTGTCCTGTGCAAAATTAATCTGTTGTCTTTATTGTGTAGGCCTAACTTCATAAATTGTCGGTGTCTGCCAGTAGCACGAAGCCACAAGCTTGACAGCCCAGTTCTAGCTGATCAGAAGTGGAAAGGTGAGAAACACCTTTACTGTGCCCACTGAGCTGTAAATCTACTAGATGCACAGCAGCAGTGATTCGCCTCTACTCTTGAATGAGGTGATTTCTAAATCTGTAAGAGATTTTGAGCTGAAGTCCCAATCTAACGTAGCATTTCCTTAGTGTTATCTATTGGCTAAGCTTCACTGCTATCTGTGGCTACCCTGCATGCCCTCAAACTCGTTGTGCTGGCTGTGTGCAATGCAATATAAAGGTGTAGGCTGGCAGTTGGGCAGCTCTGGTCCTACTTTGACTTGTGTTTTGATGTTTGGAATTTGAGCTTGATTATGTATGTCTAAATCACTTGAACTACCATGTTTCAGACTTAAATTGCAGGAAAGGACACTGTGGTTAGAGCTAGGAAAAAAAATAATGCTGATGACTAGGTACTGGATTGTCTGAAGAAGCTGGGATATCTTTCTTGCTGGATGCCTTCTGAAACAGCTCGATCAAATGTCTGTCAGGAATGATATATTTACTGTAAATTTTTGCTGTTATGAAGCAGATGAACAAGATGACCTGGAGATCCTTTCTCTTTGATATGAGGGATCATAGGAAAACTGACTCAAATTCAGTCTGCTGCTGCTTCTGTTATTGCCTGAAGTCAGAATGGTTTGTGACTTCCAACAAGCTGATACGACTTGGTTTGTAGCCATATCTCTTTTTACACCCTTCATGAATAACCAGCCTGTCACTGCTATCCCATCAGAAATCCCTTCAGAATCACTCTATACAAACAGTTCATGTGAAGACATAAGAATGTGTGTGGTTTGGGAGAAAAAAGTGGTCATAAGGAGACTTGAAGTTGACTTCAAGTTCTGCCAAAATGTAATGCAGATAGAATCATAGAATAACAGAATGCGTTGAGTTGGAAGAGCCCTTTAAAGGTCACCTAGTCCATCCTCCCTGCAGTGAGCAGCGACATCTTTAACTAGATCAGGTTACTCAGAGCCCGGTCCAACCTGACCTTGATTGTATCCAGGGATGGGGGTGTGGGCATCTACAGCTTCTCTGGGCAACCTGTTCCAGTGTTTTACTACCCTCACCACAAAAAACTTTCTTCTATCTAGTCTGAATCTGCCCTCTTTCAGTTTAAAACCATTATCCCTTGTCCTATCACTACAGGCTCTGTGGAAAAAATTGTCCCCATCTTTCTTGTAAGAGCCCTTTAAGTACTGAAAGGCTGCAATAAGGTCTCCCCAGAGCCTTCTCTTGTCCAGACTGAACAACCCCCCAGCTGTCTCAGCCTGTCCTCATAGGAGGGGTGTTCCAGCCCTCTGATCATTTCTGTGGCCCTGCTCTGCATGTACTCCCAAGAGGTCCTGTGCTGGGGACTCCAGAGCTGGATGCAGTACCTCCAGGTGAAGTCTCACCAGAGTGGAGTAAAAGGGTAGAATTACCTGCCTTGACCTGCTGGCCACGCTTCTTTTGGTGCAGCCCAGGATACAGTTGGCTTTCTGTATTTTCTGTATATTCTGGAACTGCTGTTTGCCCAGTACCTGTGGTGCCCTCAGGTGTGGTGTGCTTGGCCAGCTTTCTGACAGCTCCCTAGTATGTGACAGACTGTGCCTCTTGGGTCAAGCATTCCTTGTGATGTGCCAGATGCCATGCTTTTCCAGTATACAGTAACGTCATTGACAAAGGCGTTCATGATGCCTGTGGCCCTGGTTAAGGTACCATCCTCTCGATGGATCTGCCTCAGTACCTTGTACTGATGGATGCAGTAACTCTCCTTTATTATTCTTAAGCTGCTTGTAGCATTCCCTCAGGTTTTGGTAACAGCATTCTTGGATTTCTTGGTGGCAGCAGGAGCTGACTTGGTAGACTCAGGCATTTTGGCAGTACCTTTTCTTACCAATAAGCAATGTGAAGGTGGGCTAAGGTGGGAGTATCGTGGCTGCAAGTGGCTTCAGTCCATTGGTGGCATGTACCTGAGCTCTTGAAATAACTACCTTTGCAACCTGAAGGACTGTCATGATTGTGTGAAACTGTGAGCTGCAAACTGGGAGTTTGCTGAGGCAATTGTATCTCAGTGAGCTTTGGCTGACTTTAGGTGTGTTTTTGATGTTACCATTTTATGTTGCAATTCGAGGTTGGAAACCCAAACACAAATGTTGGGTCTTGCTGAAAACCAGATACTGCCTTTGAGATCAGTCTCTTGAAGAAAAAAAAAAATCTGAAAAATAACAGACTCTACCAGTATTAGCTTGTGTTATAAAATGCTGAAGTGTTACATATCTGTAGCTGGAAGTCTTCAAAGCTTTGCACAGTTGCTTATGTCTTCAGGTTGTGTTTTCAGTTAAGTGGATTATAGTAGCAAAATGTATAAATTGACTAGAGGAACATGTAAGGAAAGAAGGTTCTCTATGCTGCTTTATCCTGTTGTTCGACTGCTAGTGGGAGGTCTTGCACTCAGTTGGGGTGACAAATATCATTCCCGTCACCCTGGGGTTCACTGCCTGAAAGCTTCAGTTGCAGTAGGTTTGCTGGCCCCTACCCTCAACGTTACAAGTAGCAGAAAATGTTAAAATTACTTGATTGCTAAAGTTAAGGACTGTTTTTCATATAGGTCCTTTTTTTTCCCCTTTACTAAATTGGCAGCTTAGCAAATTGGCTGAACACCATTGTTTTAATTATTGAGAATCCTAAATTCCTTTGTGGATTTAATCATGGTAATTGGAATAGAAACTCGGTGTGGAGGCGGTAAAGCTGGCCTAGCTGTAATCTGGTGGTTTAAAACCAGAATGGCATTAGGCTTTCTGTGCTCTGTAACGTCTTTGTGAAGCCGAAGGAGGGAACTGGGACTTGTGTTTTTTCTGTGAATTTCTTTTGCTTTGCATGGACTGACTAGCTTGAGAGTGGCAGCTGTGCACGGGAGCGTGCATGGTCTTAGAGCCTAGAGATGGCAGTTCTCCCTTGAGAAGGGGGCACAGTCTGGTCCCTGGCCCACTGTTGGAAATTGGAAATATTTTAGAGTATATGGTTTGGCTGTTAATACTTCAGAGTAACTGGAGGAAAGGCAGCCCCTCAAATTTTCCTTTCTTCTAAGAAAATTCTCTTTATTAAGCTGAGGAGTGCTAGTCTCTTGCTCTGTGAGCCACATGAAGTCTGTAATTACTCTATGAAAGGTGGGCCAGTGTCCTCAAAAGACCAGACAGTCGACTGATGCTTAGTATTCCGTGTCAGCAAAGTGGGAGATGTGACTGTAAATCTGTCAGGAAATGTAAGCCAGGTTTTCAGTAGTTGTTTTTTCTGTTTTTTTAATTTTTTGTTTGGGTTTTTCTTGGTGGCAGATGTTTTGATGACCATCAATACAGTGTTTTTCTAAAAAATATAATGTGGTGGGGTAACACCATCATCCATGTTTTTTATGAAGAGTGAAAAAAAACCTGAGAACATCTTATAGACATTTGTGCCTCAGACGCAAAGTTGATAAAACACAAGTTTGTACGTGATGGCTGTCATCAAAGTGTTTTTTCATCAAGGCAAGATGTCACTTGCTTGGTCCAGTAGGAGAGTTTTAGGTAACTGGGAACTTTACTGTTAAAAGACATATAGAGGGTTAGGAATTTGGGTATATGTGAAATGGGCATTTTAAAGATTGTCACTTTGGATTTGGACTCAAAAATCCTTTTAAGCAGCTAGTTCAACAAACCTAGTAATTTGAGTTGGTAAGTCACAATGAGCATTGCAGGTTTAGAGTCCTGGCTTGTTCACATGTCCGAGGTTTAGGCCTTCAGGGAAAACCTGCTCCCTAATGTGCCCCAACACCCTCCCAAAAAACCCTCACAATCTCACACAGTAGCTGAACACATTCTAGCAGAAAATGAGTCTGAAAGACAAATAACCTTGTACAAAGTTCTTCAAACAATGGACTAGTGATGTGTATCAAGACTGAGATAAACAATAAGGTTCTGTTCTCCATTTCCTGACAAGGCCTTTTCATATTTATTTCCTCATACATTTTTAACTGTTTACTCTTGGAACAGAGGAAGTTAGTTTTACTAGCAAAATAGTGCTTTTAGCAGGTATATCATTCTTTTGGTCCAATTTCATAGTGATAGGTGCAGTGACTGTAGTCAATTTTTGCATCATTAGGAGAGCAGTTAGGTGGTTTTCTGTCGGTTCTATGAAATAGGTGTAAGTATTGGAATTTGTTACAGTAGGTGACCAGGAGGCTGTAAATATTTAGATAATATGCTTTCATAGTTGGGGTTTTTTTAAATGCATGTGATTTCACTTCAGGCTTGAGCGTCTCCTTACGTTTTAATGTATTTATTTGGTACTCAGTTAAAGGTATTGTAATTTTTAAAGTATTCCATGTTATAAAATGCTGTTATGAAACATTAACAATTATAAATATTTAAATGACTGACAAAACATTGGTTTTGAATCCTTAGCTATCAAACCTAAGTCTGCAGCAATGAAATCCAATCCAGTTTTGCCAAAGGTAATTGGCAGAAATTCTGGTACTGGCTGTTTTTGCAGCTTCTATTTAGAAAACAGGTTAATTTTCCAATATCGATTTGGGTTTAGTATATTAGATCTCAGAGAAGTATAAAGAAGATCACAAATTCATAGGTGCTGATGCTATATTAAAGACTTCTACATCTTCAGAAACATCTAACCATAAAGACAGCCAGTGGTGCTTTGTACCTTTCCTAAAATTTATCAGATATATCAAGATTCCTGAAAAGCAAATTTTAAGTTGTATGTTAAACTCAGCTTACTGTGATGGCAGAGCTGGAGCTGCTTATTTACAAGATGTCTTTCACAAAAATCTGTCTAGGGGTTTCTGTCTCACATAATTATTTTTTGCTGTCACCAGACAAAATTTTATTATAACGGGGGAGGGGGGAGCAGACTTAACAAATCCCAGTGTAAAATACGAGAACTGAATATAGCTAAAGACACATGGTGTCTTTTAAAGCGAATGCAGATCTGCTGTTCTACAGAACAGCAGCAGAGGCAACTCTTTATCAAACATCTACCAGCTGGTGTTAATGAAGTGAGAGTGTGATTCTTCATACTTGATGTCTTGATCCATGTCTTTCAGATGTGTGAGTTTTCAGTGAAAGACTTCTGTAACAAATTCAGAAGGCTTCTTGGATATCCTGCTGGATCAGAGATTGCTTGCTAACTCTTGGCTGGCTCTGGAGTGCTTTCAGAGGAACACAAGCCAAACCCCCCTACGCCCCCAATTCCAAGCTTCTTTTTAGTCTTCCTCCCAGTTGCCAAGTTTTCTAATGAGTTATATAGGGATGAACCACTTCTATACCAAGCCTGGAGAGAAGAGTTTAATAACTTTATTATTACCTAATAGTATTAGTGAGGTGGGCCATCCTCCATTAATTGTTTGAAGGAAATGATGGAAAAAAAATTTCTTAGCCAGGACAGAGCACTCTGCTTTTTAATATGGAGACTTATTTTGGGATATACTGGAGAACAGAATTGCTTATGCGGAAACAAATGTGCTAACAGCAATTAAAAAATAGATTCCATTGTATGAATGTTGACAAATTTTACTCTCTTTTGTTGATGAAAGTACTCTAACCAAAGCTTCATTATGGGAATTATGAAGCCACAAATCACTGACAAATCCTGTGTGTGGCACTTCTGTACTATTCATGCAGGTTACAGTTTATTGTCGCTGAGGGATGTAGATAGTTTCCAACTTCTTGAAATGTCTTGACCGAAGATTCTATTGCCATGTCTGCTGGGACAGACAGAGATGTAAGAGCAAGACTGCTTTGTAGCCACTCTGGGAGACTTCTGAAGTATTCTAACATAATAACCATGGGTAGTTTATTGAGATAACCTATATTCTTTAGGGTTAGAAAAAATTCCGAGATGTAGCTGCCACAGTAACTTGGCTGCCTATGTACTCTTTCTTGCAATATTAAATCAAATGTTCTGAAAGCTTGAGTCAGTTTATTTTTCAATAGATGATCCACCTTTTTTCATGTATAGCTTTAATGAAACTGTAGTAGAAACTGAAATTCAGGATTTGTTGTTTATGAGGATTTTTTAATGCTGAGTTTTTTCAGGAGTTCTTTTTTGTATGATGGTCTAGAAAATTTCCAAAGTACTTTTTGATGCATATCGAGCTAAAGACGACTGCATGTGTCTTTGTAGTCATTGTTGTATATGCTGCTGTTCTACTACGACAGTTGTTAAGCTGCTGACACTACATGAGGCTGAAGCGTGCATGATGGCATAGGGCATCAAGATGTGTTTAGGAGTAACCTGGCTAGAGTGTCAAGTGCGTTTGATGGTAGGGGTGAGAGGGCAAGATCTCTTAATACAGAAGAAAGTTGTCTGCAGTGCTTTCCTGCATAAATTACCTACCTGTTAATCCTCAGTCAAGTCTTGATTATTGTACTTCATAGAAATTTCTTGTGACTTTTGATCAGTATATAGATCTGCTCTAGTGAGACTTTAAGAAGCTTTTATGGTTAACGAGGCCTAGAAATCCTAAGTAGCAGAAAGGAGCTGACATAATTATTTTATTCTTTTCTAAAGAAGTTTATATAAATGAAACTCTGGTGGGAAAATTATACCAGGTTTCCTATGCTAACACATAATGATTGATCCTAATATATTAAGTGGGAGAAAAAGTATAAACTGACCATCAGTAAATAACTTCCTAGTAGCTTTGTGGTAACTGTAAATATCTTGTGTCAGATATGCATGAAATAGAGCAGCAATGTTCTAAGTGAGGTGTTGAATATTTCTATCGAAGAAATTAACCTCAAACCAGTTCTCAAGAAACAGAGATACAGGTTTACATACATGTTCTGATTTACTTGTGAGCAATGTCACCCTTTCATTCCTGAGCATGTTCATGCTGAGCCTAGGTGAAGGCCAGTTACAACTCATCTGATGATGCCAAACCTAAAATACTAACTTGTAGCTGAACTCTAGAAATTAAACTGATGTCACCGGAGATTAATCTTTTCTCATCTATTTTCATCCTTTGGCTTTATAGGCATATGATGTGTTTGTCTGAAGATGAGCATCCCTGGCAGTATGTTCATTTAACATGTGTTCATGCATTTTTCATTTATTTTACATTAGTTAGGATCAACCACAACTAATGGTTTATATGATTGATGTGTAACTATGTATTCCATCCTGTCCGGGAGGAAAATGGCCACACTTCCTCATAGCTTCATTGCTTTTCAGCAGTGGAAGCTACTGAAAGCAGACCTGAGACATTGAAAAAAGATTCATTCTTATATGTAAGATCCTTCAGGATCATATTTGTCTAAGACTTGCAAGACTAGCTGAAGTTCAGGACAAAGCATGTGGTTGACAGGAATCTACAGAAGGACAGGAGGGAAGCTTTTTTTCCCTGTAATCTGGGACAGAATCATTTCAGAGATGAACATGATCAGTTGTATGGATGAACTCTCTTAAGGGACTTAAGCAATTGCACAGCACGTGCATTTTGCTTGCATTCTTTAATGTTAAATGTGTTTAATGCTGTCTGTCATAGTACAGTTAAACATGGTTATTTGGAAAAAATAAAAAAAAAAAAAAAAAAGAAAAAATCTTATGTGTACCCCTTATTTCTTCCTGGGGTAGGTAATATGCAATTCATGTAGATACCCTATCATATTACTAGAAGATATTACACTACTGTTAAAAGATCTGAATAGAAACATGTACAGAATAATACGAAGGAAAAATCATCTGGTTTGTACAGTGTTATGTACACACCTTGAAATTTACACAGGGAGACTTCTCAAAAAGAGAACTTTTCTTCAGCCATTCCATGTGAAGCTTCAGCGACTGAACTGTGTTTGAAAGGTTAGGTCTAGAAAAGTTGAGATTTCCTTTGGATGAATCGGTGCTGTGGAGCAGGTGTGCGGCTCTTCTGTCTGTCAGTGTCTTGAACAATTTTCTGTATCTCTCATCTATCAAGATTCTTTCCTCTGGTTTATCACAACTCTGTCCTGTCGTGTCAGGTCATGAAGCTTTTGTAGGAACTTGGTGCAAGTCTCCATTAGCAATGTGAACTGTACACTTCTTGGTCAGGTTTGAATTGCTTAATACCTACCATAGATTAAGTTGCACTGCAGCGTGCCACTAAGGAAATTACATGCTTTATTCAGTGTCGCTGATAGCCACAAAATGGGAAATATGATTATCATCAGCCTCTGAAAAGCATAAGGTGATAATCTTGGTGGTAGTGACATATTTGTCTGGTTTACTAATAAACATACAGATGTATTTTCTTCAAGACCTGCATCGTATATATGATATTTATGGCATTTAATGTTTCCTTTAGATAAAGATAATCCAATTTATATCCAGTAGTTAACACACATCTTGGTGTATACCGAAACAGTGCTATTTTCATGTTTAGCAAATACTATAATTACTAATAGGTAGAGCGTTATTTACACAAAAACAGTGCAGTATGAAGAAACAAGGTACCAAAATGGGTTAAGTGCTGACGGTAAATCAGCTAATGGTAAATCTGCCTTCTGAGAAAATGCTTCAGAAAAATGCTGCATTGCAAAGCATTGTGTGTTGTATTACTACAGCAGTAAAGTGATACTACTAATAATTATTTTAACACATTCTTCTGTTTTCATATTTGCATAGTATTAGTATTTGGTATACAGATATATATTGATTTAGCTTGTAACGGTTGGATGACAGCGTTACGGATAAGAAAGTAATGCAGCATATGACACTAGTGGTCTGGTGCATACTGGTCTTGTATTTATTGATGAACTATACTGTGTGATCTACCTGACTGTTACAGCTCTCAAGTTGGCTATAATTTACACATTGTCTGAAATTCAAGCTACTGGAGTTCTTACATTTCTTTGTTCATGGATCTCAAGTTAAATATAAACTGAGCCTTTTAACTTCTGTGAACTAGTTTTGTGGTAAGGCAGTAGTCCTAAACTAGCCATTTGGAATGAAGCAGCAATAATGATTAATATAATTGGTTGGTTTAATTGGGTTGGTGTTTTAGATTTTGTGGGGTTGTGTTTTTTGCTATAGCTGCTTTTAACTACAGCAACAGTAAAAACAGTTGGGATCAAATGGAAAAGGATGCTTTTGAGCTAATCCAGAAAGAATCTGTGGTATGTTTTTGCACATGGCAGCTTTTTCATTATTGTTATAAGTGTATTATAGCTAATGGGTTTTATGAGTCTTCAGGAACAGATAGGCTTTTTGTTTGTTTTTAAACAATGAGCATTGCTTTACTTTAATAAATAGCCTGTGTGCCTGGCATCCTGTTTCATATGTCAGTGTCACTTCCAAATAGTAACTCTTCACAAATAAATCAGCAATTAAGGTGACCCATGGCATTCTAAAATGCTTTCAAACGAGTGTGCTTAAGTAGTCTTGATTGGAAGTTTAACATGTAACGAAACATTTTGTAATTTTACCACACCAGTCTATTTTAGTTTTTGAGTAGAGAGTAACTTCAATCTCATAACTTTACCTTGAACAAAAGTAACAAGCTTTTCAGTGCAAGTGCCTAATAGTGTGGGCATGTATGAAAAGTTGTTCTGGTGAAGCGAAGTAAGTTGTGTCTGTCAGAATTGCTGAGACGTATATAGAGGGGTATCTTGGAAGTTTCTTCCTGTACCAGAAGGAGCTGCAACAAGTTAAATAACAATGGTGGTTTTCCACTGACTTAAGTTTTGTTGTATTGTCTAAAACTTGAAAGTAATTAGCTTTTATGTATTCATCAAGATGCTACTGGGTCTTTTCCTATAGCCATTAATTTGTATTGATACTTTGTTTTCCAGTAGTTTTTACACCATGGGAGGGTAAGCTGGCTGGTTAGGGATGTGGCACAGGAGGGCAGGCAGGTCTTTATGGTGACACTGAATGGCCCTGGCAGAAAAAACAGAGTGCTAGCAGCTTTAGATCACTAAACTTCCAAAATAGCACTAGTGCTGGAACTGGAAACTTAAGATGCAAACTAGAAACAAACTATTGGCTTCAGTCTTGTTAAACTGATTTGTCCTGTGCTCAGATGTGAATACCAGCCAGATATGATGAACTTAAATACAAATAGAAACACTTCTATCTCATATGAATGTTCTTGTAAAGAAGGTAAAGCATCTTCAGAAATGACCAAACTCAAAACGTGTTTTTCACAATAAAAAATATCCATGATGGCTCGTTTCCTGAACTGCAAGTAATACTCTTCAACATCCCAGATCTCCTTTTTACAGTATTTTCATTCATTATTCACAGTGGTTGTTCCCTGCTCTTTCTGTTTCTTTAAATAAAAATTTGGACAATGAACAGGGTTTTTTGCTATGGATTTCCTGAATATTTATATATATATATATATTTATTTATTTTTTTAAGCTTGGGTTAGGAGGCTGGTTATTCTGTCTTGCATTTTCATTTTGACTGTAGGCAATCCCATTGCTGCCGAAAATAGCTCAAACGTTCTTAGAACAAAAACTTCAGCCAGCAGCTCAGATTCTTTTTCTTTTTCTTTTGCAGAGTCTTGCATGCGAGTTAAATTCATTTCTTTAGAGAAACCTTCATAAAGGGCTAAATAAACAAGATCTACGTATACAGAGATTTCTTACTTCTCTGCATTTGAGACACAGCTAACCTCGTCTGGTAAGTCATGTTTTTCTCAAGATTTTGTCTTTCTCCCTGCCCTCATGACTTGCATTCTTGAGTGTCTAATTAGTGGTCAGGGAAAACCAGCTTCTGTTTGCTAGTAGTTCTGCTGCATGCTCTGTATAAAATACGGAGACTAATCTGTGAAGGAGTCACTACGCTGCTTTTACAAATCTCAGAATAGTAACTGTGATTCTGCATGGTACTTTGATGTAAGTAGGGTTTTAATAGTTTATAGAGTAGTTTCTTCTCAGTTTGCTGTAATGAAGTCATTAAATGTTTTAAAACAAAACTGCTGATTGTTCTGTCTTTAAATTATTTACTTGTTTGAATGTTCAGTGTTTAATGAATTAACTTTAGAATTTGTATTATAAAGTACATTCTGTGTCAAGTCAGAGTTCAAAAACAAACTTTCCCAGCAATTCATTCATGTCTCATTTTTTGCAGGTTTCATTTTGTGTAGTTAAAATAGGTTGATGCTATTGATGCAATGGTATATTTTTCTTGGTGATGTGCCTGTTTCATGGGACAGTAAGCGTGCTTGTCAGTAGTCTTTAATTTGATAATATCAATCTGTAACGGTTCTATTAAAGATACTTGTGGCTTACAGAGTTTATTCAGGGTTTGGTTGTACTGCTTGAAACAAATATGTTTTTCTTTGATTATGAAATGTTAACTGAGTACAAGGCAAACAAGAGAAAGTTTTGTCCTCTGCTTTCTATTTTTATTCTTTACTGTGATTAAAACGAAGAAAATCTCAGAAGAGCAAAAGATTTTTTTGCTCAGTGCTGTGGCTTTTCTAAGCAATTGGCTAGCATTAAATGGCAGCCTGTATACCTAGTCTGTCTCATTACATGCACTGTGGTGCTTTGGCTTACCGCAGTTACTGTGTACTTACGTACTGCATGCCCTTACTTTGTGCAGTTCATTTTGCTGCCTTTGATGTAGCCTAATGTTAGGGTTTTTTTCAAAAATATATTGAAAACCATGTCATATTTAAAAGTAGTTGTATATTTAATGTAAAACAGTAGTTATGCGTTATGTTTTTATAGGAAAAAAAATAGATCAGTGCTTTTCCATACAAGCTGTTTGGGGGCTTTCCAGAGAGGCTTTCCAGCTTAGTTTTGGATACAAAGAGAAAAACTGAAGCTTCTGTATACATTTTATATAGCATTTCTTCTTATTAAAAATACAAAATTTTTTGTAAAAAAAAAAATAAATTCTGGAATTTTCTTTGATAGTTTTTCAGAAAAACCTAAGTCTGGTTCAGTTGTAATGCAGTAATGTTTTATCCAGATATTTGAGAATCATGGATCTAGTTCTGCATGTTTTTCCTTACAGTAGCAGGTATTGATAGTGTAATGTAGGTACCCATTTGAACCCATAGGAATTTCAGCACCAAGCATACTTCGTTTCAAATGAGGCAGTTGGTATTCTTTTTCTCCTCTCTTATTTTTAATAAAGTACATTCCTCTTCATTTGAGATCTTCCCTGTTCCCGTCTTACTTGTCACATGTAAAGCTGCTTTCCTGATCCTGCAGATCAGTCACCCTATCGATGGGCTTCCTATGTTCTTTTGACCACCCTTGTCTTACATTGATGGTTTTCATATAAAAAGAATTTGTCACCTGAGACTCACTTCAGAAGAAGCTGAAGCTTCTGAAGGAACTTGAGACACTTGAGAAGCCATACTGTAAGTACTGTTTGACCAATGTAGAAATCTGTGATCCCTTAACATGTCCAGAAGAGATAGCTGGAGGAGAAATGACAGAAAATTAGGTTGCATAATAGACAAAATATTTACCAAGTATTTTCATTTGAAAGTGGAGCTTGAATTGTGTAAAGTAAGGGCCAATGATGGTTATTAACAGTCTTTTTTTTTTTTTTTTTTTTATTCATGTAACCTTGAAGTTACTGTAGTAAGACCAAGTTTTTGCTTGGCACTTAATTTTTGACTTAGTAATGGACCTGACTTACAGGAACTTGTATCTGGTGTGCTAACACAACCTGAACTTTAGTTGAGTAAACTTGGCACTAAATTCAACTAAAGGGAGGAAATCTCAAGAGAGCAGTGGAATTTCTTTCGTTGAATAAGTATACCTCTGCATTCATGGGGAACAAACGGTAACATTTTGTGCAGGTTTCTGCTTTTGACAGTGTGTCTTTGTTTGCTTCCCAAAGGTGGTCAAGTCAAATACATTGAAAAAATCAACAACTTTATTTGGATTTTTCATTTTACTTAATGATATGGTCCCAAGGAACCCATTAAGTCTGGAATGACCTAACACTGTTGTTTGTCATTCTTTGTGTGTGAAGAATAAAGGCTCACTTGGAACAATTTAGGTTACATAAACATGCTCTTGCCTTACTGTCTTTGTGAGCTTAGAGGGGTGGGAAGCAAGTGTATCTGTCAGCATTTGTTGACGGAATTATTTGATTAGAGCATCATAGAAAATGTTTCCTTCTTGCCAGTATAAGTGTTTTCCAAGCAGTGTATGATATTACTGAACTGTTACTTTGAGAAACAATATAGTGAATTACTTGGATTTCTTGTCAAAACCTTCATGCTGATAAAGATCTTCAATTAATATGCTGTTTAGTCACAGTGTGTCAATGTTGCTTCCACTGTGTGGTCTAAGTTCAATTTACTTATTGATGGCAACAGGGTTTTATGGTATCTGTTCTGTATGGAATTCTGATCCGCAAGCACAATTCCAAGGTGACAGGATTCTAGCAGCACATTATACTAATTTGTTGAAACTGCATAGGTTTAATATGCGACAATGGTAGAGAAGAAAAGGTGTTTTGAGAACTGGGGAGCAAGACGTGGTGATAGAGGAAATTAAACTGAAAGGCCATCACACAGGCACCTCTCCCTTGTGTTAGCCTCAGATTGAAGCTATACCAAATTGGAGGTGTTGAGAGCTTGTGTATTCTTATGAGTTGTCTGCACTGGGCTTACCTGGCCACATGCTATTCTCAGATAGCTCTGGAAAAAGTTTGTGATGTGATTCTGTATGTAACTACCTGCTTTAGAGGGGTGCAGATTTTACAGCATCCTGGTTAGCTCCTCTCTGCAGTAACAAAAGGTAGCAATGTGTCTTTATTGATTTTGGGGTGTAGGCTGTACTTGCCCTTTTGATCGATCCAAATGAACTAGGGAACTGGCAGGGCTCCCAGTTTCTCGCAGTAGCCTCTACTCATCATCATTAACCTGGGTTTTGGGGGAGGATGGTAAAAATTAATCACTTGGTCAAGCATAGCAATAAACATCTTCAGTCAGGATTAATAATTGTAACTGTAATGTCCAAGCTTTTAGTTGCTTAACCTTTCAAAAAAAAAAAACCAACCCTGTCCTGAGATAAACATTTTTCAGATTCTGCAACCTCAAAAGTAATAATTTTTCATCTTTAAAAAAAATATAAAAGTTGACAGTCAAAAGCAGATTTTTTTGCATATGAAACATACAGTAGTAGTTTAGTTTTCACTTCTGCCTCAGGCTTTGAGTTTCATTTGACTCTTGTGTTTGAATTTGAAAAATACTGATTTTGTAATAAACTTGCATGTTATGTAGTGGATAATTTTCTTGTTTAGCCACTTGTGTGCTTGTACTTTGAAGAGAAAACTGTGCTTACGTGCTGTCTCTTCTGAAGTAAGCGCTTAACCGTATTTTTAATAGTATGATTTAATCTGTTTTCAAGATGGCTCGCATAACCTGCTTATGTTTGTATGTAAGACTGCATTTGTCTCTGTATGTTAGGATCTTAAGAATTAGTGTTTCGTTAGTGGCTTGTGTCCCTAAATTTTTAATGCTGTTTAGAAGGCTGTGTTGTGCTTTACTACTGGAGGCATCTTGGGCACTTAGGCTGCTTCCACACTTGAGACTGCTAATGGCTTGTTCCACAGAAAGGGGTTTTTTTATTCCCTATAAATAAATCATTTAGTTTAAATGCATTTAAAAAGAAGCCAACCTGGTGCAATGGAGACCCTTAACACACATGTATCCCTGGTCTATGCAAAACCAACAGGTGACAAATGTGATAGCAGCTCTATCTTTTTGAAGCTAAAAGTGTAAGCAGCAAGTTCCTGTGTGCGAGAAGCCTCTTAACTTTGGAAGTGCTCCATGAGGCACCTGTGTAGGATTCTCTCACTTAGGTGATTCCTCTGAATAGATCTCAGTGAACTAAAAGGTGAGGTGTAGCTGGATGCAGCAGAACTGTATGTGTGACCCTGAATTTCTTTCAGGTGTCTGGATCTTCTGGAAAGCGGTGGATTTCTTCTCCAAAGTCAAAGGAAGTAAAGTGAGAACACCAGAGACAAAGAGTAGATATCTAATAAGATAATAGTATCTTCTTTACTTCCTGGGAGGGAAAGGAGCAGAGGAGGTGAGAACTGGAAGATAAGCTGTGTGGCTCGTGAGAAGGGACAGTTAATTTGGAACACCATTTGCTCAGTCTTGATAACTCTTAGTCTTGCAGTTAGAGTTGAGGTCTTTTCAGTAGAAGGAATTTTTCCAATAGTTTTCATAGCCTTCAATATACAGAATTAGTTGAATCTTCCACATGATGGTTAGCCAAATAAAGGCAGTTGGAACTTGCTATCGGAGGTCTCTTGGATCTCCAAATGGTGTAAAATAACTTTTTTTTTTTTCCCCTACTTCTGCTCTGGGTCCTGCACAAAGCTTTCTAGTGCTGAACAGGGAAGCTCATAGCTGATTTTTTTTTTTTTTTTTAATTTTACAGCTCAGGTCCAAAATAACAGTCTAAAAGTGAGAAGAAAAGAGAATAAAACTTGCATAAGACTTTGTTAAAAATGAGGATATGAGATGTGTGTTAAACAAAAAAACCTAGATGCTATGGCTTGAAGTACGTTCTGAAATACTGAAAGACTCTGCTTTTGTCTGTGACAGAAACAGTGATTAAAATTTACCTTAGAGTTCTGGTAGCAGAATTAAGCTAATATTGAAAGCTTTTGAAAAATATTCTGTGAAGTATTTCCCAACTGTATCTGCAGGCAGGTTCCTAGAAACCTACCTGCAATGTAAGAACGGAATGTTTAAAGCTAGATCACCACTTCATACAGGAGATGTCCTGGAGTAGCTTAAAGTAATTCCCATGAAGCATTTTACAGTAATGGCTTTGCATGAAATGAAAGATGCCTTATTAAAATTGAGCAGATGTACATTTTAATCTACTGTTTGAACTGGAATTCAGTTTTGTCTTAAGGGTGATGCTTCTGAAAAGCACCATCATAAACTAACAGTTTTTAAAAAAAGAAAGCTTGCAGTTTGCAGGCTTGAAAAATATAACTAGGCAAACATGTCTGAATTCCTAAAGAGCGTATGGGTGTACTGCAGATGGGCCATACTGAATTACTTCAAACTCCCGAACTTGACATTCTGTGAGTTGTGTATATGCTAGTGTCAAATGTTACTGTATGTTGGCCTCCCTACTCCGATCTGTTTTGACCTCCTGTATTTAAATAGAATAAATATAAATCCACTGACTTGGAAATAATTGTGTGGTTTCTTGCTTTGTAGCAACTGACTGCGTGGTGGTTTTGTAGCAAAACACTAAAGTGACGGGTGGCAGGTCAGCATGGTGTTGATCTGTCTTCCTGTGATCTTGGAGGTCTCATCCAAACGACTTACAGTGCCTAAATTTCTGTAGTGAGGTGTGCCAAATACTTGCTTGTAAAACCAAATGATTGATTGGTCAAGAAACATTTGTGGCTGTCTGGCTATATATTAAAAATAATAAGGAATTGGTGGATCAGCTGAAATGAACCAAGAGCTGACTTCTAAACAGAATTTGAACAAAACCTGTCAACTTACTTCCGATTGAAAATACTGTTGTTAGATGATATTGGTAGAGAGCATGCTTTTGTTTAGTTTTCAGGTCTTTGTATTCTTTGGGCCCAGGTAGAATGAAAAGCAGTAGTGTCAAGATAAAACTCTAAATTTTGAACTCTGTTCCCCTCTTAGCATTCTTAGGATCTGCTTGACCAAAACATTTATTTAGAGTTGGAGAACGTTTCCAGTGGAAATCTGGGCTCCTTTGAGTTAAGCCCTTTACAGCAGGGCAGTGAACACAATACTGCAAGTTTGAAAGACCTTTGAGTCAGCTGATTGAAAGTACTTACTACAAAATGCTTATTCATTGAGTTTGGAGTGACCTGGGCAAAAGGTTGTTCTTACTCTTAAGGCTTTAAAAGATTCATGTATGTGTCTGGGCCTATTGAACTGTCACTAACAGCTGCTACTTTGCAATTGTGCTACCAACACTTGAGTATTCAGTGTTACAAACTCTGGCTACCTACTTGGTCACAAATTACATTGTTTAGGCTGAACTTTGAGGATGACTAAACACTGATGAAATCAATAGGACACTGGCAAAACCTTTGTTATAAGAGAATGACATTAGGTGATAGTGTAGTTCAAGTTATTTTAAATGTTATTCCCTTGTTTTGTGTGAACTTGAAATAGTATCTTCAGGCTTTTGCATAAATTGCTGCATTCAGATTGAGAAAAAAGTTTAGACTGAGAAATTCTAGATTTGTTTTTCTTTTGAGGTTTCAGGATTATTTTTGTTTCTGCAAAGATGCGCTTCCCTTGATCACATGTTCCTTGCCAAATAGAAATGAGGCAGGTCTTAAAATACTTCTTTCTGCAAAGAGAACATCTTTCCCATCTGTTATACAACTGGAATGAACCACTTCATTTCTAAAAACCTTGGTAAGAAACACTGGCACAGTAGGCACTGAATGATACTTTGTGTTTTGTTGGACTGATGGAGTTCTTAGACTCAGTTTTTGTTAATTTCCATCCCCCTTTCAGTTTCGTGCTTGGTGCTCTGATGCATCCGTTTGAATTACATGAGAGTTGTTATATCCAAGCGCTTTATCATGCACAGTAGTGGTAGGCGGTGTTCTACAGCTAACAAAAGAGGAAATCTCAACAGAATTAAAAATGTAACATCCTGCATAAAGTCTGTGTGCTTCATCTATTAATTGTTTTTTCTGACAAGAAAGTTTCTGTGTGTAAACTTTCCAGTTTATTTTTCCTTTAACAATAGTATCTTAAGCAGACCTATTTGATGTCTAGTTCTTTCTCTGTTGTTATCACTGTGTAATTTTGCAATTGTTGTGAATAACTTTCATGTTCTGTTGCATGAGTTACTGTAACATTAATACTTGTAAATTCTTTTCTGAAAACTAGCAGTTTCTTTCTCAAGTGAGGAAAATAAAATGATTGCATGGATTAACTTTTCAATAAATTGTATAATGTGCAATCATAATATTTTCTAAATGCTATTCTAAGTCAATGGAAATGCATTGATTCTGGCATAGTTATTCAAATTACACAGAAATTTTTGTATCACTTATATGAAACCGGTAGAAAATATTCCTGGACATTTGTAGTAATACACAATTAAGGAAAAGTTCATCCTATCTGTCACTGCTGTAGAGGTGATGAACAAAGAATACGGATGTACTCTTTATTTGGACAGTACTAAGTGCAATGAAGCAGTGGTGGTAGCCCTGGCAATGAGAGCTACTAGTGCTGATAATCAACACCAAGACTGCTAGTGTTACCATGCAAATCACTGTTTTGCTATTGGCAAGTGGACAAATAAAGAAAACAAGGTCAGGTTTTAGTGTGAGACCGTTCAGTTTAGACCATGGTAGCTGGCTTGGCCCTTCAGATATGTCCCAGTTCCTGTTAAGCGCAGTTATGTCAAACCTTAGTTTTTCAGTTAGTTCTTTGACAGCTTTTTCAGTTTGTGCTGTTACCAGTTATGTGCCAATGCCTTTCACACTGACAGTGATAAAAGTCACTGATTATTTTCTATGTAATGTTTGCATGTACTGCATAGTAAATAGAATTGTTCTCTTTCATACAGAAGCAAGGAATGACAAATCCTGTTACTCTGAATGACATACCAAGGGAATTACTAACCATTGATTGTTGCCTTTTAATTAATAAATGTTTTGACTGTAAACAATGTCTGGAGATGCAATCAGGCCAAAAAATAGATAATAGCATATATAGGTCTAGGTTGCTAGTTTCAGTCTAATACAGGCAAGTAATGATCACACACGATTTACAATAGTGTAGCAGTTAGACCTTACGTGAAGTCAGTTAAATGCTTTAGTCCATTTGACACAGGGACTTCTCTGCTGGCAAAGCAGTGTTTCCTAAGGTGGGACCTCATGGTGGTCTGTGGCCTCTTCTGGGTCTGGAATAAGCAAGGAATAAAATCTGTTACTGTCCTTATAGGGTCAGCTCAAGGTATGTTTATCAAGTGAAGCTAGGATGTTTTTGGTTTTACTATTCATTATTCATCCCAAATATATTATGGGAAATAAATAGAGCAAAATAGAGCAATTAATTTTTTCTAGGCAATGGATGAGGCATAATTACATTTCAAAATCCAAGTGCGTGTTTACAAGACACATGTTGGACTAACTGGGAATTGCGTAAAGTTTCGTGCTGGATTTGCACATGATTGGAAGAGGTATAGGTACAGTCAGAGTATGGAGAATTGATCTGGTGTGTTGCATTCCAAAATCTGCAATATAAAGACCTCCTTTTGAACCCTATGTCTTTGGATATTTTGTAAATAGGCTTATTTTTGACCATAATGACCGGCATGAGAATTACCCAATTTCTAAATTAGGATGTAGATTTAGCTATGAATATGGATTTACAGGAAGGGAAAGAGACAACAAGCTGTAACAACAACAACAAAATCTGTTTCTCCATAAAAATGGGCTTATCTTGAGACTTCAATTCAGGCTGCTCATTAATTATCTTATTAGAATAATTGTGCCTTGACAGCTGCAGTAGATACAAAACTGACAGATACTGGGATTTTTTTTTTTCTTGCTTTCTAATAGACTTCAGAACTTGATGACCTTTGCTGAAAATAACTTGACTAGCTGCAGCCATAACAAGACAGAACTATTTGAGAACATGTGGTGAAGGCTCAGCTGTTTGGATGGTGTTTATCATTCCATGGATGTCATAGCTAGACAAATAGAGGAAGCAGAAAAATCAGTCATGACAGTGAAATATAAAACTAAAAAAATCTTCCCTACATCATTTTTTTTTCTAGCTACTGGTGTGTTTGAGGAGTATTTCCACTATTAAAATATTGTTACTTAAAATGCTTGCTGCATTTTCTCACCTATAATGCAGGTGCATATTGCAATAGTGATACTTGGTGTTCATGCTGAGGGCCATGAGAGGTCAAACTAGGTCTTCAGCACTGCCTTCATCGTTTTCTCTCAGCATTGCCATTATCAGTCAATGTTCAGTGACAGTTTCAGTTTTTGGGTTACAAGTACAATACTTGCCAAGAAAACAAGCAAAGATCTATGGTGGACAAATAATTGGCTTTTAGCAGTTCAGCTGCCAGTGAGAACATGTTAAGCATTCTTTTGATCATTTGAAGGGTTTCCTTCACTTTCATGTTCGCTGTGTTTGCCTACTAAGATTCTAGTGGAAAACAGTTTTCTTGTAACCAAGCAAAAAATACTGTTCTAATAAAGAATTTTACCAGAGATGTTACTGCTAGCTGTTTTATTTAAATGTGGTAGAATGCTGCAGAACTAGGTGGGTAGGTGAGAAGGGGCTGGGTCACAAATTTTTCATTTGGCGGTGGTATACCTAGGTAGGAATTCATTTCTACCAGTGTTGGATTATCACAGAAGGGTGGTAGGAAGGGCGATATACTTAAGCTGTTGTAGGTCAAGTTGTCTAAATATTATCTCTCTTCATTAGCCAATTCAAGCGTTAGAGCTGACAATGATACTGTTTATTAGCAGATAATTATTTAGAAGCTGCGTCTGCTGGTTTTGTTTATCTGATATATGAATTTCCTTGTGTTTGTGAAGGAAAATGCACAAGTGTAACATATGCTTTTTGCTTAAACATGCTAAAAATTACATGTACTGGTTATCAGAATAAAGGTGTGTGCTAGTTTTGTCTGGGACAGAGTTAATTTTCTTCATAGTAGCTACTATGAAGCTACATTTTGGATTTGTGCTGAAAACAGTGTTGAAAATTCCTATGAACTAATGGGACGTGGTTTAGTGGTGGGCTTGACAGGGCTAGGTTAATGACTGGACTTAATGATCTTGATGGTTTTTATCAACCTAAACAATTCCATGATTCTGTGATAATACAGGGATGTTTTTATTGTTGCTGATCAGCACTTACCCAGAGCTGAGGCCTTTTCTGCCTCTCACCCCCCCACCAGGGAGGAGGGCCAGGGGTGCACAGGAAGCTGGGGGAGGACTCAGCTGGGACAGCTGGCCCCAACTGACCAGAGGGATAGCCCACACCATATGGCACCATGCTCAGCAGATAAACCTCGGGGGAAGGAGAAGGAATGGAGGGATGTTCACAGTGACGGTGTTTGTTTCCCAAGTCACCACTATGTGTGACGGAGCCTTGCTTCCCTAGAGATGGCTGAGCACCCGCCTGCCCATGGGACGTGATGAGTGAATTCCTTGCTTTGTTTTGCTTGTGTGCGTGGCTTTTGCTTTACCTATTAAACTGTCTGTGTCTCAACCTATGAGTTTTCTCACTTCCACTCTTCTGATTTTCTCCTCCACTGCACCAAGGGGGAGTGAGTGAGTGGCTGCGTGGGGCTGTTCCCAGCTGGGGTTAAGCCATGACAAGGTAGATTCAGACTCTTTTGAAATACACATATTTGTAACAAGAGGGCCTTATAAGAACTGTTAAGTCTATTAAAAATTTAGTTAGTCTTGAGAAAAACTGCCCTGTGCTTGAGTTTGACAGACTTGATTGATACTGATGAGCTTATGAAGTAGGATGAATGTTGATCAAGACTGTAAGAAGCTTTAGCTGCTGTTGTGGCAAAGGATGTTTCTGTATCTTAGACCATTTGAGGTTTTGGGCTAAATCATCTTTAATTTGTCACAATGCTTTATTTCTGTAATGGAAGCCTGCCCTAGAAGATACTAGATTACGCTGTCATGGTACCGTCAACTATTCTGCTTGTTAATTGCCAGGATGTACTCTCATTGCCTGAAAGGGTGGGGAACTTGTTTAGTTTCATTATGACCTTTGGTACAGTCACTTGTTTTTCTGTGCTGATGTTTCAAGCCTGTCAGCTTGAAAGCTTCAGAGTGGCTTTTCAGAGCTGTGCCTTGGAGAATGCCGGGACCGTACAAGCTGCTCTGCAGAGGTCAGGAAAGGGCAGCTCCAGCAGCTGCTGTGGTGTGGCAGCCGCTGCTGCGCCTCAGGATACAAGTGTATCCTCAAAGATAACCTTGGAGCAGTCCCCATCGCAAGTCCTAAAAAGCCTTCAGTAGGTGTAAAGGGTAAAGTTTGTCGTGTGTGGGAAAAGCCTGATTGAAGGAAAGGAAGGAAACGGGAACTTGTTTCAGGCTTCTTAATGGTGCAAATATTACAGTGATTGTCAAATGGACGTTTACCTTTATATGTGGATACAAACCTTTGAACGTGTACCGAAGAGATTCTTATCATATTGATGCAGTGTTTCGTGTTTGTTTTGGTTTTGTTTTTTTTTTTTTTTAATCCACACCCCCCACCCCCATGACTGCAGCACACAGGGCCAGCTTTAATCTTGATTGAATTTACTTTTCTGCAAATAAGTGGGTTTTGACCTCATGGTGGACATGGTATCTCATCTCCTGAAGGAATTTGTCAGATTCAGGGATACTTGGTTGAATTAGAGGCACAATTGCAAAGTAGACTGTATCAGTTAAAGTTTTCAGTTGCTTCATTTTTGCAGGTGCAGTATTCCAGTTTTCTGCTATGTTTGTGTGTTGTGCTGTGGGTACCCTGATACTCAATCTAGAAAAAATGGCCCTGTATTTAGTCAATATTTATTTTTCAACAGTATTCCCTGTCTCATTGACATATACTTAATACTGAAAACTAAAACAGTCTTTGTGGGGAATTTGTTCTGTTTTGACCAGGCAATATACTTGAACTCATTTCTTACTGCTAATTCTGCAACTTAATTTCAGGTCACCTTTTAAATTGGACCTGATCTGGTAACTTGTTAGGTTTCTTGTTCCCATATTTTATAGATTAGGAGTAGCTTTAATGCAGCAGTGATGCATCTTCAGTCAATACCAATGCTGATAACAGTTTTTAGAACTGTTACTGTTTTAGGCATCATACTGCCCTTTTCATACCGAGCATGGTGTTTGTAATAAATGAATGGACTATTCTTTAGAAGTGCCAGTGGATTTTTCTTCTAAGTATGGCTGAGTAATGTAGTTTGTCCCCATTCCAAATGTCGGAATTTAAATACCTTAATTGATCTTTGTGCCCATTTCCCAGTCTCCTCCTCTTGCTGTTACAGAGCAGTAGGAATATTGTTGAAGTCAGTGTCTAGGGTGGCGTAAAGGTTGCATAGCGAAGAACAGAATTTGTCACCTTTATTACTGTTTGTTTGAAGTGGCAAGCTACAGAGCATTATATTAGAAAAAAATGATTAGAATATTCTGGCAGGAGATGGTGGTATTTGGAATATTAAGGAAAACTTACCTTTCAAAATTATTCAGTGTTACATCACTGTGTAAAGCAACTTGTGTGGCTAATCAGTTGTCATTCCTCGGCTTCCTTAGCTTGCCAGCTTTTTGGAATGATGAAGTCCTCCTCACCTAGACAGAAATACTAGGTTGGCAGTTGATACCAAGGTCTCAGAAAAGCTCATCTGACTAGTTGCTTGTTTTCAGTGGTGTAATTAAGCACATCAGGCTAGAGATGTAGTAAACTGTTTAAGCAAATGTAGTAAACAGTTAAAACAAATCTTTGAAAATAATGTAACTGCGTATGAAGTCTGTATGAACTGGAGGTCAACTATCTCTGTGCTTTCACAATCATTTTTAAGACAGTATAATGCTTGTAACTGAAAAAGGTATATGCAAAACCAGCTGTTAGTTTTTGGTCTTAGTTACAGGATTAGTTCTCATTTCTCATTTGGACCAGTGGATAAGCCCAACTCACAGGAAGTGATCAGTAGATCTAAAACAATGGAAGCAGAAGTTGCAAGGAAAGGAGATACACCTTTCCAGTGGAAAAGGAAGGATCCTAAACTGAGCTGAACCAACTTCAGAACTGGGTAACTTGTCCTTGGTAGCCTTTGTAGGAACTGAGAAAATGACTTTGTTCACAACCTTCAGACTTAATATACCCTACTAGTTCCAAATCTGTAGTCTTAATCATGTGTGTACACCATAGAGTGTTCATTGTAGGAATCCTCAGATGTACAGTTCATAGAAATCTGCTTCCTGAGGAATAAAACTTAGTTTCCAATAGCATTTTTTAAATACTTCATACTGTTAACTTTCATAGCAGAAGATAGGGGTGGTATTAACAGATGGTAACTCAAGCCTACTTGGGCCATTCTTGGTGACTGCTTTAACATGTGAAAGAACAGTGTTAGCAAAGGGCCAGGCAGGTTCTGATGTTTTCCTGTTGTTGCCCTCTGAAGAAAGCTTTGTTCATCTTTTTCCATAGACAGGGATGAAACCTGGAGGAAATAGCTGTCCTCACCATAACTTAGCCTGAGTTACTTCTCTTCGGGCCGCTGCATGGCCCACACAAACCTTTTTTTTCTCCTTTACCTCAGAAAGAACAGATGAAGACTCATTTGTGATATATATGACTATGACTGTCATGCCATGTTTGCCTGGGCCCCAGCAACCATGTGAAGTTAAAATACACAATATGAAACCTCCTTGCATATATGCAAAACAGTTTTCTTGTATGTTTTATTATCTGAACATCTTTAGTACTTGGTCATCTTCAATTTGAGAGGCTTTATCGACACTGTGGGCAGGGTACTGCATGTGCTGCTTCATGGCTGGCACACGGATCTGTAGCCGTAGTGGTGGGACCTGCTTTGTCCCTCCATTTGCACATATCTGGATGATCTGGGGACCCAGGCATTTCATGAAGAGTATTCCCCATGATGTAGAGACACAGTAACTTGGAGGCCAGGCTCTTCACTGTCTTTTAGCTATGGAATCCCTCTCACCTGATCAGAGCCGTTAATGACTTACAGTTACTCCCAGAATGTGGTGTGGGTTTTTGGTTTTGTTTTTTTTTTTGGAGGGGGGGGTATGTTTTGTTTGTTTTAACAAGCCTGTTACAAGGTTATCTTTTATTTTTCTCTCCTGCTGAAGCTGTATCTGAATCTTTCCCTTTGCATCAGATTTTTCACTCGTGTTTCAAAAGTAATCATTAATGTTAAGGTTTTATCGGTAAAAGCTGGTTTTATACAGTGTAACTGCTTGTGCAGTACTTCAAATGCAGCTCATTTCAGTGGTACACCGGTTCAGAAGGTGATGAAGAACTCTAGCACATGGATTGGAATAACTGGGAAGGCAGACACCTCTTCACCTCTTTAGTAGTTCTTCTGCCAAAATGAAGCCATTATTTAACTATATCTTTTTTTCCTTTCGCTGGGAGAATTTTTTTCCCAAAGGACTGTATTTAAGGAAATATACAGTGAGTTGGTTTTATGCAGGGTGCTCTTCAGGTGGGACCTAGTTGGGTGCTGATGGCCTCTACTGCTTGACATACAAATAAAATTGCCAACACAAGTCCTTTCACTGTTTCAGCACAGGCAGCACAAGAGCAGTGCACAGATAAAAGCAGTTCTGAGGTACAAGATTACCAAAAACCTATAAAAGCATGCTGGAGTAAGTAGAGAAGTCCCCCAAATAAATCACATCTTCCCACATTGTTGAAATGCCCTGATTTTTCTGCTGTAGTTGTAAATTGAGAGTGATCAAAGTTACTGTGTTTAATATGAAGTGCCTTCTTTAAACTGCTCAGGTGAACTCTGAGTGAACTAATACAATGGGAGAAAACCTGGTCTAGACAATCATTTTACGTCACTGCATGTTACAAATTAGTAGACATATGGTAAGCAACAGGATATTCGTCACACTACATAACAGATGATTGTCAGCTTTCCCGGTCCCCTGAGCCGGAGACGAGGATCCATTTGTTTCTTCTGTCAAGACAATTCTGTACTACCCCATATACTATGTTAGTTACAAGGCTGCTATTTAGTCATAAATGTGGTTGTTCTTATGCTGCTTCCTTAACAACAAAGTTTTAGCTGGCTTTTGTAGTGAGTCATAAAATAGGCAAAATCCTCTTCAGCTGTAGAGTTTCTTGATACATAGCTTACTAGTGCCACAGTAGGTTAGCCATTTTCTTAAAAAAAAAAACCCCCACACACAAAAAAAACCACCACACAAAAAAACCCCCCAAAACAAAACAAAAAAACCAAAAAGCCAAACCCAACAAAAAAACCCCACCACCACGGCTCCTACTGCCCTAAAAAGCAGAATGTGTTAAACAGAGATAGCAGTACATTTCAAATCCCAAATTAAATTTTACTGTATAGCAAAAATGGGAG
Source organism: Falco rusticolus (assembly GCF_015220075.1). Classification (NCBI taxonomy): domain Eukaryota; kingdom Metazoa; phylum Chordata; class Aves; order Falconiformes; family Falconidae; genus Falco; species Falco rusticolus. The sequence continues at coordinate 122,068,918 of NC_051187.1, forward strand.
AACAAACCAATCCAAATTACTGTTTTGATTATTTTGCACTGGAATTTTAAAAATCAGGAGTGTGCCTAGAATATAAAATATCCATAGCTTATGTGGACTTTTTGGAATCCCTTACACTAATCGGGTATGTGTCAAATTTTACTACTTATTAAACATTAAAATGACTTAATATATTGACTTCACAAATAACTTCTAGAATAGTGTCAGATACCGAAAGTCAAAACTTCTGAGGCTTAGACTGTGCATGCCGAACTTGCTTAGTGGTGTCAATCATAGTAGTGTTTTCTGCTGCAGACTTCAATGCTGGTGAGTTTAGAAACTTCAGGTGCAGTAAGTAGAAAATCTGGCATGTTCTGCAGTAGGTGAAAGACTTAACATGAGCAATGACAGAAGAAAATACACACTGAAAATGTATTAAAAACATAAACCATCTGAAAACCAGCAAAACAGAAGCAGTTTGGTGATGTGGATTTTGTTAAGCCTCAGTACAATACTGAAGACAGTGAAGGGAATTCCTCCAGTGTTGTTCCTGCTTGTTTAAGTTTTGCACAGGATGGTATATTCATACTGATTTGTATCCCATCAGGATCTCGGGTGCATCTAGCAAGAGGGGATAGACTCAGAGTTCACTGTGGAATCGGGCTGTTGGCAGTTGTGGAGAGTTTGGTTTTTGTTGGGTTTTCTTTTTAGTGAAAGCTAGCTTTTAATTTTCAATTTTGAGGAACAATGAAAAAAAATAAATTGCAACTCTATAGTATCTCCACCTACCTTGTGAATATCCTAGAGAAGGCTTGGTTTCTTTCTTACATGTTCCAGCATACAAACACCTACACTTACACTCTTGTCCCAAGAGACAGTCTCAGCCATTCTTTTAAAAAAAAAGTTTCATAAAATTAAATACTTAATTTTTGTTTGATCCTGTGTCTTAAAGGCTAAAAATTAATTACATGCTTCCCTTCCTCTTACTGGTTTTGTAAGTACTAATAGTTACTGTTATTACTTTATTGTAATATCTTATTTCATGTGTCAAGTGCAGTGGATTTACTGATGTTCTGATAGCTTCTACCTTACAAATTCCTTTTTGTTAGAGAATTTATTTTTTTTTATTGTTACCGTTTATTAGCAGAACACCTTCCCATGTGAATTTCAGAGGTTGTGCTTCTATTCTGAGCTCTTGTTTGTACCAGACTTCACAGCTCTGAAAGCTGTACCACGTCTTGGGTATGTAGTCCTACTACATTTGAGCTGCGCATGCACAAAATAACCACATGCGCTGCACACAAGGAGGCAAATCCGTCTGGAATCTCCTGTGCAAGGCAAGCTAGCTTGGCATTTAGCCATGTCCAGCATTCCTGTGAGATTACTAGCAAAACCAGCAATGCAGTCGATTACTGTTAAGAGCAACAGTTTATAAAGGAAAGTGCAATAGGGAGGTAGGTGCTATCATTGTGAAATATTTCTTACTGTCTGTTAGAAAAGTACAAGTGTTCAGGGAGAACTAAGTCCAAGATTTCAAATTCTCTTACAGGAAATCTGGCAGTACTTAACTGATACAGGAACTTGAAACCTATTTTATTAACCTTTCAAAGAAATATAATGTAATTCTTGAAGGGTTTACAGTGATAATATAATAAGGCTTGGGGCAGGTGCACAGTAGGAATTTCAAAAGCATCAAAGCCTGTAACTCAAATCACTGCGATGAGCAGAGATGCTTCTTGAAAAGGAACTGAGAATCCCGTGAAGTAATGTTTTTAGAATTGTACGCCTGAAATTCAGTATTTAAGCAAGACTCAGGTTGGACTCACTGAACTTCAGGCTTTTCACTCTTGTGCCAGAATTGGGATTCATAGGTAGTAAACAGCAGCTCAGTCAGAAGGAAATACAGTCTGGAATGCGCTTAATCACTCCTTGGAAGCGCCTGTATGGCTTGCTCAAATAAATAGGAGCTCCTAGGGAAATTATTCAGTTTTAAGTCAATGAATCCAGCTTGCAGTCCGCATTGCCATCTTTCATCATTTTGTGCACAAGTGTCTCATTTGTATTCCATGAAGTCCCACTTCTGTATCTCCTGGTATTAGCTGAGAATTTCAGCTTTGTTTAGTTGTGAAGTATCTACCCGAAGCTTGAAAAGACATTTGAGTTGTCCCCTAATCAGAAGTTAGGTTAGTTTCAGGTACAGAAGGTAAGAGTGTTTCATTTTAATTTCTTCCTAAGTTTTCATTTTGAAGTTTTTAACTGCCTTGGCCTAAATAGCTGATACTGGCAATACTGCTGAAATGTGCTGTTCCTGGAATTGCTAGATGCATGCATTAAAATAAATTAGAACTCCAGCAGGTGTCTGATGAAACAATTTACAATGTTTAGCTTAAACTAGTTTTAAGCACCCATTCTTGCCAGTATTACTTTACATAAGTGATTTAGATTCTGATTTTCTTTTATGGGCTCACTTGAGGGAAGAATGTTTGCCTCTGATTCTCTTACTTGGTTGGCTGGAGGAAAATGTGTGAAATATACCTTCTTGGAAGGGTACAGGATCGAGTCCCCAGAATAAAAGTTTTCTCAGGCAGCACCAGAAGTCCCAGAAGCATATGATGCTTCTCCCTTGGCATGACACCACTATGGAGCGTGCCCTCAGGGAAACTTTTTATCTAGACAAGTATGCAGTTCCTTTCTGTGCTGAGGCTGCCAATTAGTGCCAATTAAGATGGCACTTCTGGTTTTGGTCACTAGGAAATAAGCTGTATACAGACAAATCCATTCCACAATTTTAAAAATTGTGAATACTTTTAGGTGGGGGGAATGGATTGTAACTGTTCAAAATCAAAGGTTCTGAATCTGAGTAAGAGATGTAGAATAACAGCAAAGGAACAGCTGTGAAATTAGCTTAATATAGGACAGAATACTTTACCTGTTACACTATATTTTATTTCAGGGTGCCAGAGCAATCCCTGGGAAGTGTTCAAAGCAGTATGTTAACATTTCTTCTGATAAAAGAGAGAGCTTTGGGCCTTGGCATTTCTTTCCCCACTGCCACCTCGGATGGGCAGTGCTGACCACCCTAAACCCTGTGCGCCTGGCTTGGTTGAATGAGTTTTGTAGTCTTAATGTTAGCATTCCTGCTCCTAAGGGAAACAGATTAATTTTAATAAAGCTTTTAATTTTAAAATAAGTTATTTAATGTGCTGGTTTTAAAGAAAAATAAAAAATCTTCTTTATACAATGGTAGAAGTCTTTAGAAAGAAAACCTCCCTGATTAAACAGTTCCTTAATTAAAAAAAAAACAACCTGGCCAAACAGGTTAAAGTAACAAGCTATTTCTTCAGCTGTAAATGTGTAATCAAGTATTGACTGTGTTGAGAAATTATTTTGTATATGAATACTTAGATTACATTTCAAGTGGCCCAGGAGCTCTGAGTGGCTTTTGGTTCATTTACATGTTTTTTGGTGACAGGGATGTATCTAATGCAGTCTTCTGGAAAGCAACACGGTTTACTTAACTAACTTTCCCCTTTTAGAATGATAGAGAAAACACATTTTTTTTCATGTTCACTTATCTTTAAACAAATTTCACACCAGACTCTCAGAATTTTGCTTTGAAATAAACTGCTGTGCTAAAAAAAGTCTCTTGTTGATCTGCAGCAGCATCTCAAAAGCAGAGAAAATCATTGGGTTGAATTAGGATCAAATATTTAGTAAGCACTGGTAGATGAGTTGAGTGTATTCAATGATGGAGAAATTGTGGTAATTTGTTGTAGTAGTAACACACGAGGCATGCATGATTGAATAAATCTGAACAGATACTTTTCCTTGTGGATTGTTTTTCGTCTGGAGCACAAGTTTTGTTTACATAGTATATCATTTTTCCATCATTCTTGGGTATCTGAATCAAAAATTATTTTGAAGACTATCTTGTTAAATTGATAGGTTAAGGTGCCTAAGGGTATTGTATTTCCTCAAACATTTTTAAGTATCATTTTTCACCTGTAGTAAGTGCAAGTATGGGGAAATTGGTGAGATGATGAGAAATGAGTTTACTCATGAAGAGCTTGTGCACTGCATCTTTAGTGTCCAAGTACTGCAGTCTGTGATAATGAGCCAAACAAGAAGCATCTAAGAACCCAGGTGAGAAAACTAAATATGAATTATAGCTTACACTTTTTGTATTATAGCCAGTTGGCTAAATTCTGTCCCTTATCATTGGGACATGGTTCTTGTTGATTTACTAGAAATCAGTCACTATTGAGAATAAAACTTTGTTCTATAACTTAGAGATGCAACCTTGACTATTTACCACAAACACTGTTCTCTTTTACTGAAGACTGGAACTGTCACTCAAATTCATAACTGTGTCCTTTCCAAGCTACAATGCTTTATTGCATCTTTAGTGGAGACAGATAAAAGCAAGTGTGAAGTCACAAGTTGGTATGGCTACGATGAACGGAGGAGATGCTGCAGCCAGCAGTGGTCTGAACGTACTCATCAGCAATATGACCTTTTTTGAGATAGATGCCAAAGCTCTGCCAATGTCCCAAGATTTCAGAAGGAAGAATTGCAATCAATTTTATTGTTGAGTCTTACTTCTAGAATAGTATCTTAAGATTTGTAACAGTGAACAGTGATCATAGGACAATCTGCCTTCTTTTTAAAAAGAAATTTCGAAATTAGGGCTGAACTTTTCCAAAACCCAAGAAGCACTGCTCAAAGGGAGTTGCTTTCTCTACTTAGTCTCTGGACCTCAAAAAAAGTCTTTGCAAACTAATGTAGGTAAAATTAAACCGTGTAGCCTGTGGCACCCCCTTCAAAGCTTTAAATGTAAATGGAAGTGTTGGAATCAGGTAACTGTTTTCCAGCTATATTTTTTAATGGTGCTTAGCGTACTACTGAAACTATAGAAAGCAGTTGTTTCTGTCCCTGTAAAATTGTTGAGGAACAGTGGAAGGAGGAAACTGTCTGAGAGTGGCCTGATGGCAGAGAGTGCAGCATGTTGATGGCATTTCAGTTTCAATCTCTTAGACACCATTAAAAAGGTAACGGGGTGGTGTCATCCCTGCTAGTAAAGCGATGAGCTCAAAAACTAGAGGGTCAACGCAGGAAAGATGCTGAAGTGCTAGTTGTTATGATCTTCTCTGGGCAGCATCTGTGGTTGTCAGCAACCCACACTGATTAGTGCTTGTGATTCCAACAGCAGCCCTCTTCAGAATTTAAGTAACGAGCAAGAAGAGGCTGCAGTTTTTCAAGTTTAGTAAGGGTGCTGTAATGTCAGTGCAGTAAGGGTGCTGTAATGTCAGTGCTGTGTTTGGCCGGACCAATGCATGCAAACCCTTAGATGTTTTCTCACTGGGTAAATGCTTTGTGTGGTCTGTTTGTGACAGCACCCTAGCAGTGTGCGTTCACGTCCCCCAAGCTCGTGCGGTCTGGTAGCTGATTTAGCACAAGGACAAGCACCGCAGTAGCGCAAGGTGATTGTAGGCAAGCCAGAATAAAAGTGCTTGGCAGTGTTAAGTCACTGAGGTTTCTTTGTTAAGTAGGTGTTTTCAGATGCTCGAGAAACCCTAACCCAGGTTTCTGTGTAGTGCTTTTCATCCCATTGCATCTGATTCCTGAGTACTTTCCAGTTAATTGTATTAACTTTCTCCCTAGTGTACCAGGCTAGTGACATTAAGACCTTTTCAGAACTAAACCTGGTCAAATAAGGTAATTGCTAAAGAAAAAATGGACGTGGGAAATTTTTTGTGGCTGTTGAAGGAAAGGTATTTCCAAAAAGTGTTCTATCACAGGATAGGAATGTTTTCATTAAGTTTTACACAAATATTATTCTATTTGGCAAACTCTGCTTGACAATGCAGTAGATGCATGCTTTGTAACTTAGTAGTGATGCTACTCAAAACAGGCTTTAGAAGTTCATCTAGGAGGCAGACTAAGGAAATGCAGAAGCTACATGAGTGCTGGTAGTAGGGGAAGAGGTTTATGGGTGGAAATTTTCATTGTATTTGGCGATAGTATGTGGGTAGTACAAAACAGCAGTTACTCAGAAGTTTGCCGCCTCTCCCAAGCCTAGGCAAATACTTCATGGTTCCTGGTGTCATACTCAAGATTTACAGCCAGAAGTTGGAATATGAGTGCAGAAACACCCATTTATTGGTTTTTTGGGGGTTTTTTTGTCTTATTGTTTATTGTTTAGTTTATTGTTAGTCTGTCAATGTTTTAAGTTCAATCAAAACAAGTCAGTGCAAAGCTTGTTGGTGTTTACTATTAATGGCAAGAATTTTATGTGCTGGGCTACTCTGGACATGGCAAGATCGGCATAGATATTCCAAGTTTCCTGTGGCTTGTCTGTCATCTTCAGTTATGAGTTAAAGGGTGTGTCAGGAGATGCCTCAAATCTTAGATTTCTTATGTGCGTCTGGAAGCTACTCCTGTTGGAGCTGTTAGCTGCCTAGTGCTGTACGCAACCAGATTCATGTTTACTAAAGTGGGTGTCTTAAGAGATTTTCTGCGTCAATTTTATTTGTTACCAGTTTCCTAATCCCTTCTTGTGAACATTTAGTTATGAGGCCTCCAGTTCTCTCAGTGATTTTGGAAACATTTCATTAGTAATTAACTTTTAATTGAAACTTATTCTCTTTATAGCAAACCTGAGATTGCTGTGATAAGCAACTTGATCACTCTTCAGGACAGTAATTCTGAGGGAAGCTTAGTTACAGACCTTACGCAGTTACTTTATGCCATCCTGTAAGTCAGCTTTAATTGTATTGACCTTTAAAGAGAATTTAAGTGAAAAAAATCTACTATTTTTACCAAGGGGGGGGGGAATACTGTCCCAAAAGTACTTTTACGTAGAACTATGTTGTTATGGTGAGAGTGACCCTTAGTAGGTAAGAGTAATAAGTATTATTTCACTGTTTAAAAAAAATAATAAAAAATTACATACTGGAACTGCATGGCCTGTCAAACAGATTCTTGTAAAAAATGCCTTTGTAAACTTAAGTGGAAATTGTTGCCTTCACATTTGTGAACATTTTGGGGGTTTGTTTTTTGGTTTGGTTGGTTTTTTTTCTATGTGGGAAGAGTCTGTGTTAGAGTTTCTGACACTGCAGCCTTAGGACCAGAAAAATGTGAGAACTAAGACCTCTGTAAAACTGAAAGCAGACATGTCCATTTTTTCTGCAACAATGTCTTTTCCATTAGAAATAGGACTTAATATCATCACTGCCTAACAGCTGCTGCTTAAATACTCCACACTGAGGACAGCCGCTGAACCACTCGCTCTGTAGACTAAATTGGAAGAAGCATGTCTGATGAGCATCTGCAAATGATAGCTGGAAGGCAAAACTCATGACAGCTGGACCAGGGAATATAAAGACAGTCATGCTTAGTGTTCTGCAAAGACCAGCACTTGAGGCCCTGGTGAATAAATAGGGGTCATAGAAGATGCATTCTCACACACGGTCTGTAATTATACACACCATTTCGTGTATGTGATACTAATTACATACACAATTTCTGGCATGCTGGTCCTCATGTTTACCCAAGTACAGAATTTACATGTGACTTTTCTTTGTGTGTATGCAAGTTTTATCACTTTCGCACACAATCATCTGAAAAAGTGAGGGCACATTGTTGTATGTAGCAGGGTGTGCTCATCTATGGGCTGGGTCAAGACTGTCCCAGAATCATACCCAGCTCTTACAGCCTTGGAAGGATATGTGTTTTGATTATGAAATAAATTATTGGACAAAATATTTACCATGGTCAAACCATAATGTTTTAATTTTTTTTTCCTCACTTCTTGTATATTCCAGAAAGAGCGTGTCAGATACTGCATGAATTAAAAGCAGATTCTTCAGCTAGGTATTGGTAATGTTCTGTACAACTCAATGTGGCTAATGAAGCACTGCATGTTACCTTCGGGGCTATAGCTATAGCCTGGTGTGAAAATATGACCTTGACATGCTTTGAGTTGCACAGTGAACTAGTCAATAGGAAATGACGACAGTTCGTAATGCTGTGTAGTCACAGAGACGTATGTTCCCAACCACAAAGAGAAAGAAAAGCTGAGAAGTGACTTACCAGTCTTAAAATGTCCGAGTAAACTGTACAAAATACCCTTTGTTGGCAAGTTACATATTGGTTGAGATGATTGGGCAGTCCTTTCAAGTGAGTAACGGAATAGATGCCATCACGTTAGATATTCTAGTAAGACTTGATTCTGGCAAGATACAGTTTGTCGAAATGCCTCTACCTTTGTGGGATAATTTCCTGCTCATCTCAAAGGAAGTTGCTTCAAATTTGGGGGAAAACAACTACTATGGTGTTAAAAAATGAGGCCTGTATCTGTCGTAGTTTTGTTCATAACAACAAACAATGGGAACAACTCTGGAGTAGTGCATTAACTTTCATTTCTGTTTTTCTTGTGAAATTACTGACTCATGAAACTTGAAAACTGAAACAGTCTTTTTACAAGTTCAGTTCTGAGATGCTTTTGCAAATCATATGGATAGTTTTGAAATGGAATATATTGATCTTTTTAAGTATGCTTGTGTTCCTGAAATGACAGGGTAATACATTAATTGTGATGGAAATACATAATTTTAAACAAAATTCTTGACACCACAATACAGTTTATAGCTAAATTAACTTTAAATTCTTAACACTCAAAAGTTGTAGAGGTCAAGAAATTAAAAGGCAGTAGACTAGTTTTATGCCTCCTTTTGGTTTATGTCAATAATCTTAATTTTTAATCTCCTTTTCAAAGTAGTAGATCAGTCAAAAAAAACAGAGGTGAAATCTTTCTCCATGAGTTTGTTCCCATTTTCAGAATTGAATGTGTATTTTGACCTTAGCGGTGCTGTTATTGGAGATCTTGGAGTTTGTTACTGTCATAGGTGATGTCTGTGGGTTTTGCTCCTTCTTTGCTAAGTGTGTTCCTTCTCACTGTCTTCTGGTTGGAAGCTTTAGGTCTGTGCTTTTTCTTAGTGGACATTGGCTTTAACTCTTCAGCCCAACTGGATGCATTTGAGGAGCTCTCAGGGGTAACTGCTGAGCATGTGTAGACATAGGTTATTTTTTCGAGAGAGTGCTACAGCAGTAGAGCTCAACCAAGCTCTTATACTACTGTACTTCTATCCCATTATGTGAAGCTAAGTATGCTCTTAAATATTTCAGTAGGGCACAGGGCTGGCCCAAGATCATACAAATCTGACAAAAATGTCTACAGGCCTGGCCTCTCACCAGATCTTTCCCCAGCCATCTTTTTGTCTTAGATAAGGCTTGATGTCTGATATCCCCCTTTTGTAACAATCTGTCTTTTCCAGTTTGTGATTCCTTTTAACCCTTTAGCAAACTTTTTACTCCTTTTTCCTCTTTGAGATCCGTCTTCTAAAAAAGCAGCTGAAGATGGTTCTCGGTAACTTTCCTCACCAGTTCACTAGGTGACCTATTACTCTGACATTTTTCACCACTTTTATGTCTCAGCATTTTTAATCCTGAGTTTAACCGTCCCATGAGATTGCTCGCCTGAATGGGAACCATCAAGTGTTAGTGATTGTGTATTGTCCCTGGTCTGGAAGATGTGACATGTTACTTCATTCTGTGCTGCAAAAGTGTTAAAACCTCAATTAGAATTCATAACTGTGTCCAGAGGTTTCCCTGAAGCCATAGGAGAGTCTTAGTTTCTTTTCTGTAATACTGTGCTACGTATGGCTTTGCCTTCTGTATAAAAATACCACCTATGTTCTAATAGGTAAATCATGACTGTGGTCCTGATCTTACAGGCAAGTCTGATGTTGGTATGCTATGTATAGATTTATTCTGTGGCGTATATGCATGTTTCCCTTGGAAAACTTTTAAATGTTTTCTATGCTTAGAGTTGCAGCGTGCATGTAGCTTCTGTAGTCATACTACACATACAGCTACACTTGGAAGATTGCATATAGTTGTTAAACACGAAGTGGTTTCATTTATACTTTTTAAGGAGTCCAAATTCAAACCCCTAAGATGAAATTTCATTGTTATAAATCCATGCAATCATCCAATAGAGTTTGTTTACATTCCCACACATTCTGGTGTTTCTGCTCTACGCAGCGACATGCATAATTTTCCCTGGCTTCAAGAAGTAGTGTACTGCAAGAAGATGAGTTGGTTGTTTTGAAAACATTTGTCCAAACTCATAGCTTTGCCTTTGATTCTGTAATCTTAGTAAAGAATTTGGCTAGATATTGAATATCTGCATCTTAATGAAAAATGTAAATGCAGGGGAAAAGGAACTCTACAATTTAGCTGTGATGCATTTCCGTGCTTTATCCTCTTAGACTGCTGCTCTGACTGTTTGTGGTACCAGAGACATTCTTCCCGATATGACATAGGCAAGACTGCTTCCTAAACGTTACAGAGCCAGGGTCCAAGTCCCTGCTGCCAGAATTTACTTCAGTATAGAAATCCAACCTCTGCTGTATTCTATAGGGAACCTAGATGTAACAGTGAGTGGGCTTGAAATTTCTGAAATTCTTTAAGGGTCTGTGGAAAAAAAAGTTTATATGCAAGAAGGATTCAGATACCTGAACAAGAAGTGCAGAATTATGCACGTTCTAGGACAGACAACATGCAAACGTGGCACCATGCCTGAGCTAATAAGATGTGCTTCGGTAAAATGTTGGAGCTATGCTGCTCTTAGGGTAAGGTTATCTTTTGTGTTGTAGTGTACTTTAGAAACCTGGGAGTTTGGAGTGATGCTAGATTGAGGTTTCTATGCCACAGCAATTGAATGTTACAAGCATACACTTCGAAGGCTGGTTACACTAGACTAAGCAATACAATTATTTTATGTCTGGATTCTTCAGGTGAATTGGAATCCCAGTCTAAAGACTGTATCCTAGTTCTGTTGTTTCTGCATTACGTGCTTGGTGTCCATGGGAATTCTACAAGAAATTGGATAGCAGGTGTTGGCACTCGCACATCTCTTGTTAAAGAGAATTTACTTACATGTGCTCTGTCTCATTAAGAGACAGAACTGCATCTCTATTATGTTAGTAAAAGTTTAGTCAAATATTTGTCTGTTTACTCTTGTTGGCTGTTGTGTTCTGAATGTGAATTTATTCAGCAAGAGTTTTTCAGTGGTCTGTGTATTTTTCCCCTTGGTTTCTCTTGCAAGCCTATCTGATATTCATAGCATTGATGGTTATAGAAAGCAGTACTAAAAGAAGATACATAAAAGCTCAAGCCACTACCACCACCCATAGTTTTAAAAGCTGACACAGAAGAAACTGTCCAGTTCTTTTGTTTTCCTTTTTTAAAATGGAACAATCCTTTCTGTTTTGATCTCTCTTCTTTGAGCAGCTAGTGAAATACTTGTATGTAATTCAAAAATATTAAATACGCAGAATGGGCTGTATTTATGTACATTGTTCTCACAGCTACTGTATGTTGCACAGGGTGCCGTCGTCTTGTTCCCACAAGGGCTTGGGTTTTCCATCATCTATATTTTATAAGTGGTGTTACTTAACCCATTGGAGAGGGTAAAGGGGAGGCAGGAGTAGTAGTGGGGGGTGGGATCTGTTCTTGCAGCCATCAGGATGCTTGCTAATCTCATGAAATGTATACTGCTAACCTTTAATTTGAAAGAGCAGTCAGTGTACTGTTGAGTCTATAGAGCATGATTCTTAAATGCATAATGTAAGATAGGAAGGCCAAATTAGGAGACTGGATAAAAGTGAATATATCAACAAAATCTGGCATTTGGTATTAATCAAAGGCAGAGAATACTAAATCTTAGCAAGCCATCCCTGTTCAGCCCTGAGGTTTTGTCACCTTGTCATTGATGTTGCAAGTTCCTTGGTATTGCAGGTACTTTGTGTGTGAAATAAGGTGGGGGGAGGGTCTGAAGAAAATTACTTTTTTGTCAGCTCTTTAAATGAGCCAGGCACCTTCATCTACATCTGCTGTCGTCTTTTCATATTACCATAAATACAACCTCTAATGTACTTTATAAAGACAGAAATGAAGCAGAACCATGTAAATCAGTAGCAAAGGGGTTTGTGTTTGAGAGCCTTTGGGCAAAAATATACTAATAAAAGAGTCTACATAGTATGTGGTATAATTTTCCTTTATTTCTATGTGTATGTTAAACACTTCATTTTGAAACCTACTAGTAGTAGTTTGTCAGCAGAGGATAGCTATAAACACATAAATAGCCCACAATATGCGTGATGTCTGGCTTTAGAAACTAATTGTTAGGCTGTACCATGTGCCAAATGTTTAATAGCATTAAAATAAATTACTTTTTAATGCATAACATTTTTATTACTTTGAGAACACAACTGACACACCTTTCTGAATTCAGAGGCGTACTAGGGTTGTTTTAGGGTTTTTTTATTTGCTTCTATTTTGCAATACATGCAAAACAATTTTTCAACATTAACATTATTTAATCTTTACCATAAGGCGTGATCAGTAATGCAGTATCAAATGGTAGCTGCCAGCTACTTAACTTATTATTCTTTTCATTCAACTTGACAGCTAATTTGCAAGCTCCCTTACCCCACCTCATGTGATACTACAACTTTTAATATTCTCATAGCTGAATCCACTGACTGTAGCTGGAAATGCAAATTTAGTATGGTATCAACAGGATTCTTTTGCATAAGCAACCATATGCAGTGTATTAGAGGTCCAAGATATAAATGAGTTCTTATTTAATGCAAACAGGAAAAAAGATAAAAGAAGCAAAGGAAAAATAACCTTGTGGTTTTCACTGGAAATTTCTATAAGAGTGACCGATCAGGTATGTAGGGAAATCTGACTTTATAGGTTCCCATCTAATAGAGCTGCTCCTTTGTAACCACATACCAGACAAGAAGGCTTTGGATGCTTTTACTATATAAAGATATGTTCACATCAAGGAGCTTTGACTGACAGTTTTGTAAACTGAAATATTGTTTATTCTTAGAAAAGAAACAACATCTTGTGGCTAGATATGGAAAAAATACTTGGAGTGGATGTTTTTGGAATGAATTAAAGAAAGGAAATGGTATGTATAAAATGCTTGACAAAGCAGAAAGTATAAAAATATCTGTGAACTTGCTCCATTGCAAAACTTCTGAGTTAAAGCTGCTTTTCCAGTTCCTACAGTAGCCAAAAAATCATTTAGGCTGCTTTTAAGGTAAGCTAACTGTGCTCAGTTAACTGTGTGCAAGAAGAAAATGTCTGCTTCTTAATACGCAAAATCAGTACTCAAAATATGTTTAACAGGAGTTTTTTTCCTTAGGCCTAAATCTAGCAGATTTCTCCAGTGCATGCTTACTTGTAGCTTGGGAATAATCTCATCCTTAAACAGAAAAGCATTTGCTAAGGTCTCACAGAAGACCATGGATTGTATGAGCATGTATTAAGGACTTTGAAGCAGAGCCCTAATATTTTTAAACAAGAAGGCTAAGACTGGAAACCAGCTACAGGTCTGGTAGTTTTCTTTGAATCAGAAAACTGAATTCCTCCACAATATGCACAACATCCATGTCCACTAAATGCACCATAGCAATGTCTATACTAGGGAATATGTCAACACAGTTGCTCTTGGGGGGAAAAAAAAAATATATATTTGAAGGCAATAGTTTTTCTCCAACTTGATTTTCTTATTTTCTCAACTTCGTGCAGATTGCCTCATCAGAAAACTGTTGTCATATGGAATAATTATTTAACTCTAAGCTTTTTTAATTAGACTAAAATTGACAAGTAGGAAGTTCTTGAGCTGCTGATTCTGTTCAACAGTTTGGAAGCAAAGCTCACCCTTGGCCTTTCTCTGTGTGCAAATCCCAGGTGTTGCACCTGAACAATTGGCAGCTGCAGCAGGACTGTAAGATGCCTAACGGAGGGTGTGCAAGACCGGAGACTGCTCCGTTGCTGTTGTTTCAGAGCAGACACAGGCTCAGTACTGTGGTGTTGCTGTGAAGTTGTGGCATCATTATGTGATACAGCAGCATGACACAGTATTAGTATGAAGCCTTGAAGCTAGTGCCCTCATTTGAGAACCTGTGGAGGTGAAAGGTTATTTTGCGACCTTTGCATCCTTCGGGTATGGCTTATAGACATGTGTAGATGTGTTAACAGCATCATCGGTCTTAAGACAGGAAAGGGAACTTGCTTCGGGCTTTTCCATCATCCAGCTCGCAAGTACCGTCTTTGCCTACCTATCCTATTAGTGGAGGGTGGATTTTGAGCAAAGATAACTGTAGGCAGAGCACTAAGATCAGCTGAGGCTGCTGTGCTTTTGGAAGGACATAATCTGCCCAGGCGCTGTGCTGCCTGAGCCATGCAGGCTGTAGGTAGACAAGCAGGAGCAGTGTCTCTCTGCCTTTCCCGTCAGCTCCCCTCTCTTTGGCCAGCATGTCAGAAAGCACTGCGTTGCTTGGCCGGTGCTTGCTTATGAAAAATGTCTAGTGAAGCGCTTGTATGCCATGAAACAAAAAAAGCCTGGAAATTGCTACCATAGCTGTAAATTAGTCCATTATTTGAGGCAAAGTCAGGTGACACTGCAGTTTCTGTAGTACTTGGAATGTAATACCTTTTCTGTGACTCAGTATTTACTCTGGGAAGGAAAGCAAACCATAAAATAGTAAGCATACGTATCTTAGTATGGCTACTAATTTTGCTTCTGGTGCCTTGTGGCCTTCCTCTACATTGTTTTAATTTCTTCTTTCATGAGACAGCAAAAATTCAAAACATGCTTCTCTATTTAAAGTGTGTACTTTTAAAATTCTGTGGTATTGGGACTTTCATACACCTTTCTAGAGTGTGATCTGAACATTTCCTTTTAGTACATGCATGATTAAAAGAGTTTAATGAAAGGGTTTAATGAATCTCACCAAACAATTGTTTACATACAAAAAGCGGTTTGCACGTATGCAGTCTGGAGATGTTTCTGAATAGGACCCACAGTCATCTAATTAGACACGCATAGTATTAGTAGGCATTTGTAGTACTCACAGGACTAGTCCAAGGACGGGGGATCCCTGCTGAAAATATTCCATTAAAAAGATAATTGCATAGCACAAGGCCTTCCTAAAAAGCCTGCTGAAATTTTTAATTCTTTTTAATTAGGTGCTGAGATCTAGATCTAGAAAGACTGAAAATAGAAAAAACGTTTTCTTTCCTGGGTAGTAGAACTCATCATGCTGGCAGTGACTGTGGAATTGTGAAATACTCAAAACAGAGGTGCCTTGCTTATAGTTTTATGACAGGTTTTATGGTCTGATGATCCTGGTGAAACTGAATGGTCGGTATATACTGACAAAACATTTAATATTTTGCATTGCAGTATAACAGACCTACATCCAGTCAGTTAATAACTAAAGAACCTAGGTATACATTACCCGTACCAGGAGGCTCCAAACATTAGTTTTTCTGTAGATAAGATTTATGGGAAGGTTAATTCTTCACCAGCACCCTGTTGGGCTCAGTTATATGAAAAAGTGACAAAGGACGAGAGCATTGTCTGCCCTGGTATGGCCCTTATAACAGGAGATGATCAGAAAACATGGCTGGTGTCTGTGTTAGGTGGGAAAAGTGTACTCTGGTTACAAAAACCCAAAACTAAAATCAAAACAGCACAGACAAAATACCAGTTACTGTGAAAGAAGCTGTTAAATGAATTTAAATAGTTGTCATCACTGTGACTGGTAACATCAGTGTGAGTTACTAAAAGTGGATAAACGATTGAAGAGGAGTTTGCACATTTTCAGTCAGATTTGGAGAACAACCAAAGGAGTGATTACTGGGGTACTTTTACCGTGAAATTTAGATAGGACCCAAAAGTACAGTGAATTTCAGGGAAGTCGCAGCAGCTCAATATAGTGGGTACAGACTACATTGAAATAATCTGTTATTTTCTGTCAGCATAAAAGAAATTTAAAGACTGAGCTGTATCTTATTTATGAAGGGAATTAGAAAAAAATTGTGTGTGCAGGTAAAAACTGTTACAAGCCTTAGGTGATTGTGAGATGGTAATGGCGCTAGGGTATTACCAGGAGGAAGAGAGAAGTTGGAAAGAATTGTGTGAAACATCCTTTGGCTATTTATACTATTTTTCTGCTGAGTGTGGAGCATGCTTACTGAAACAGTAGCTTTTATTTTTTAATGAGGAAAGCACCTTCAGACTGAGGAACAGCAAGCGATCTCAAAGCATGCTCAGCAGAATTGTAGGATGGAAGTGAAATTTGCTTTTCAAGGACTGAAAGAGAAAACCAAAATACAGGTGATGTGGTGTTGTATCGATTCTCAGCCAAATAGTTGTTGCAAATTGGACCCAGCAAAGTGTAGTGGGTTTGCATGGCAAGGTTTTGGTAGCAGAGGGGGCTATAGGGGTGGCTTCTGTGAGAGTCTGCTAGGAACTTCCCCTATGTCTGACGGAGCCAGTGCCAGCCGGCTCTAAGACAGACCTGCTGCTGGCCAAGGCTGAGCCCATCAGTGACAGTGGCAGTGCCTCTGGGGTAATATAGTTGAGAAAGGGGAAAAAAACCTGCACAACAAATTGTAGCTGAGTAGAGGAGTGAGATATGTGAGAGCAAGAGCCTTGCAGACCGCCAGGTCAGTGAGGAAGGAGGGCCAGGAGGTGTCCAGGTGCTGGAGCAGAGATTCCCCCACAGCCTGTGGTGAAGCCCACGGTGAGGCAGGCTGTGCCCCTGCAGCCCATGGGGGTTATTGGTGGAGCAGGTACCCGCCTGCGGCCTGTGGGGAGGTTAACGGTGGAGCAGGTACCCGCCTGCGGCCCGGGGAGGTTAACGGTGGAGCAGGTACCCGCCTGCGGCCCGTGGGGAGGTTAACGGTGGAGCAGGTACCCGCCTGCGGCCCAACCCCACACCAGAGCAGGTGGATGCCCGAAGGAGGCTGTGACCCGCTGGGAAGCCCGTGCTGCAGCAGGCTCCTGGCAGGACCTGTGGAGAGAAGAGCCCTCACCAGGGCAGGTTTTCTGGCAGGGCTTGTGACCCTGCAGGGGACCCATGCTGCAGCAGTCTGTGGCTGAAGGACTGAACCCTATGGAAGGGACCCACGCTGGAGGGGTTTGTGAAGAGCTGTAGCCTGTGGGAAGGACTCATGCTGGCTCCCACGGAGGGACCTCGCACTGAAGCAGGGTGAGAGTGTGAGGAGTCCTGCCCCTGAGGAGGAAGGAGAGGCAGAGACAATGTGTGATGAACTGACCACAACCCCCATTCCCCCTTCTCCTGTGCCGCTGGTGGGGAGGAGGTAGAGAGTGAAGTTAAGCCCAGGAAGAAGGGAGGGGTGGGGGAAGGAGCATTTGGGTTTTGGGTTTATTTCTCATTGTCCTACTCTGATTTGAATGGTAATGGATTAATTTCCTTAAGCTGAGTCTGTTTTGCCCATGACAATAATTGCTGAGTGATCTCTCCCTCTTCTTATCTCAGCCCACGAGCCCTTCTTTATTTTTTCTCTCCCCTGTCCACCTGAGGAGGGGAATGATAGGGCAGCTTTGGTGGGCACCTGACATCCAGCCAGGGTCAACCCACCACACAGAGGTAGATGGTTTTCCTATCTCTGGCCCATACAAGAATTACAAGATACATTCATAGTACTGTTCTCCTTGGGCTGGGGTTGGTAAATCAGAAAGGCAGCCTCTGGACTTTGGAAGTCCTGGTTCTTGCACAAGGAGTGACTGACAGCTGTTTATTCCTGACACATGCATGGCCCTGCACATCTGTCCGTGCATGTGTGTCAAGTATGATTCTGTGCATGTTAGGGAGACCAGAAGACAGCCCAAGAGCATAATAAAACTGGGGAGAACAACTGATAGTCTCCTGTAGTAGACTTGAGATTTCACAAAAGTTTAGTTTGAAATGCTGTAAATGTACAGCAACTACTATTTCAAGACAGTGTAATCAGCTGAAGGTGTAAACAGCCGCACAATGGGATGTTCTAAAGGTGCCTTTCCTTCTAGATGTCATTCATGTTCATGAGCTTTTGAAAATTCTAAGAAGGTGCTTGAGTAACCATTATGACTTAAGAAGCAAATTAAAATATATGTATGTATCACTTTCACATCTTGGAATGTAGTTCCTTGCAGTAGTTGGCTCTTCCACCAATTTTTAGATAGCTTGGTATCAACGTAAAAATAGAGATGTCGGGAAGATTTTGAATGTTATTTTTTTTTCTCTCTCAGAAAAGAGATAAATCACAACAGAAGGATGCAAATGTAAAGGCTGAACATATGGCAGCAAATAGGTCCCAGGAAAAAAACAAATGGGGTCAGACGTCAATGAGCAAACTGGTCCCAGCTGGTGGATAGAGGAACTGTGAGTCAAAGCAGTTGACAGTTCTATTGAGGAAAGGGAAACATAGTTAAACTACCTGTTTTGTCTTTGCCGCTTTCAAATGTATGTGATGACCTGTGATGTGTTTTTAGTCTTCCATTAATCTTAACTGGAACATTGTCTTAGCAGATTGAAAAAACGTGATTTCCACCTCTTGAAAACAGGCTTAATGGCCTTTTTTAAAAGCGAGACAAAAATTAGCTACGTAGTTAATAAGTGGTTTAGATATGTTTAATGAGATGAAGAGGAAAAAGTTCAGCCTTGTGTTTTAGTCATGTTTTGCCTTCACTCAAGCCTTGTATCTGTTTTCAGCCACCAGCCTGTGGGTGGGTGGTTGCTGGTTTTTTTGTTACTTATATTAAGAAACTGAGAAAATAGTCACTGACAAAAATTATCCAAGCTCCTTTCATCACAAATGCTCAGTGAAAGTGTATAGCAAAAGGCTAGCTAAGACAGTTGTTACATGCCCAGCCATTTGCCTTTCTGGGTTACTGCTTGCACTGTGAGCTGTTTATATGATGTGGTGGCTTTGGTAGGTAATAAATTAGCAATAGCTGTTGAACATGAGTCTCAAAAGCTATTTTGCTAATGTGCAAGTATGGCCAATGCATGTATCTTTACAGGGGAGAATGGGAATCTTTCTGAATTTACTCTTGATTGGATATATCTTGAATATATGGCCTTTCTGTCATAAAGGCTGGAATACTAAAATTTCTGTAATTGTCAGGTTGGTCCAGGCAGGATTGTATATGGTGGCAGAAGGCAGTAATCATTTATAAAAAAGATAGTCTGTAATCACAGATTTTGAGTGTTTTGTTTCATGATTTTTCATTGGCATCTCTGTAGGAACTTCTGTTGGCTAATGGAAAAACAGCTCTAAAAAAAATAATCACCATCTTTTAGTAGACTTAAGCTTGTGCTGAATATGAGCTTCTGCATATTAAAATTTTCTGTCAACCCACTATAAGCATATCCCAGTACAGTTTATTGTAGGTGAAACCTGGAAGTTATATTCTAAAGCTGAGCTACAGAAAATGCAGTTCTCCCTTATGTCTGCAATGTTCTTTCTCACTCTGTTGATGATACACAGTGCAGTTGCTCAGGATGCTCTAGGGAATGGCTAAATCCATTCTTCTTCCCAAGCTTGTTTATTTCTGACTGCCATTTTCTTGGTGAGATCAAGGTGATTTTATGCTGCTTCCTCCTCTCCTGCAGTCTGTCTTTATCTTTGTCTTTATACAAAGCAAAAGAGCCACCCTTGTGTTTAACCCCTGCACATTTTCTGTCAATGTGCAGGTCAATCCTATTCAAACCTGACACTCTGGAACGTCTGGAGCTCAGACAGGTTGCCCACCTGTATTTCCAAAGCACAAAGATGGAATGTGTGTAAGAGTTAAAATGTGGCTGCAGGCCCAACCTGTAATTTCTACTAGTATGTCTCATTGCTGATCCTCCCCAAGCCCCATGATTTCAAAAGACTACTCAGAAGGTGTCAGGGAAGTTCACTTAGTGGCTGCTGAACTCAAGTGTTTTTTTCAAAAGGTTTTGCTCTGTGAAGAGAGCTGAAGAATAATCGAAACTGACCTATATGCACTTAGGGTACTGGCTGATACACTTACAATCATGCATCTAAAACTGAGGTTGAGGCCAACAGTAAAAATATTTCACTATTGTACTTTAATGGGTTGTCTTCTTTGTATTTAATAAAATAAAATTCTTTTTGGACTCCGTGTCTTAAAGAAAAGGTGAAACACTCACGGTAGTAGCATATTACATTAGAACCATGAAGAGGATCACATCAAACTTAGAATAAATTAGGTCATGTGGTATCTCTGGAGATCATGTAGTCTAATCTCCTGCACAAAGCATGGCTAATCTTGAAGTTAGATCAGGTTGCATGAGACTTTGTGTGGCTCAGCTTTGCCTGTTAGGATGGAGACTGCATGGCTGGGCCTGTTCCAGCGCTTGACTGCTCTTGTGAAGCTCAATTTTTCCAAGCATAGGATTCATAAGCACATCTGTTGCAATGTGTCTGTTGCGCCTTCTTCTTTCACTGGTCTTTCCAAGAAGAAATCTGGCTCTTGTGTTCTCTCAGCTCTTCTGTAAGTGACTGAAGACAGCAGTTGGAACCCCTGGGCGTTGTCTTTTCCAGACTGAACATCCACAGCTCCTTCAGCCTTTCTGCATGTGTTTTGTGTGCCATGCCCAGAGCTTGTTAGTCCAGGCTCTGCTGGACTCACTCTGCTTTTTCAGTATCCAGCTAGTACTGGGATGGTCAAAATTCAATGGAGTACTGCAGGTGTGGCCTTACCAGGACATTATACGAGGAAAATGACCACTTCCCTTGACCTGCTTGTGATGTTCTTGCTAGTGTAGCTTATATGCAGGTAACCCTCGTTGCTCTAAAGGCATGCAGCTGGCTTACGTTCAGCTTGATGTCCACCATGGATCCCAGATCCTGTTTTGCAGAGCTGCTCCTGAGGCTGTATGTGCTGCATGGAGTTATTTCACCCCTCATGCAGGACACTATTGAATTTCATGAGGTTCCTGTCAGCCTATTCCTCCAGCATTTGAGGGGTCCCTCCACTGTTACAGCAATTTCTGAAGGTTGGTGACCTCCACAAACTTGAATTTATTTGGTACTATTGCCAAGGTGCCTAATGGCCCATAAAAAACCAGCTGGACTTAGTTTCAAGGAATGTTTATTTTTTTTTAATAAAGAGCCAAACTTATAAGATTGGTAACCTGTCTTTTTGTGCCAAATGTACATGAAATTCCAGATAGTTCAATACAAAATTTCTGGCAAGCATTTTTCTTACTCCCTTGCAAAATACTTTGTTTCAAATATTTAACAAAATGACATTACCAGAATTCATATTGATTATTTGTTGAGAAATGTGTCCAGTACCCTGAGGTGCAGTCCAGTACCTAAAACCATATGGTTAATTTACTTTGAGATCCTTTATAGATGATTTGTTTAAAGGAAGCCTTAGCAGTCTAAATTAATATAGTAAAAAAGTTCATTAGCATGTGCTCCACATTGTCCCTTGTGGCTACTGTAAGTTAGTTCTTCATGTCTCAAAATTACCACTTTTTTCCCCTGGGAAGAATTTTCCAGGCTTCTCTCAAATGCCTTTTAAAAAGTCTTATCAAAAGCATCACAGAGAAAATGACTCTTGTAAAACCACTGCCTGCCTGCTCTGTTATTAAACACTTCCCATGTCTGTCTGCCTGGAAGCAGCTACATGAGCTGCAAAGATGAAACGGACGTGCCGTAGGGTAGCGTGGCTCAGCTAAGGGGATGCTGTGACAGCTCTGACCTCTGAATGCCTTCCGAACTCTGCATCCAGTGGAAGCTCAAAACAATGAGTGCCTGTCCAGCTACACCCAGATTTGTTTCCTGCTGCCATACTTTAAGGAAGTCTGCTCTCTGTGGGACAGCGGCTTGCAAAATGTTCTACAGCAGCCAAATGGTAGGGGCTGAAAACAGTGTGACTTACTGGTGTTGATGCCCATCCTCTTCGTGTATGAGTCATACATGCAAAACTGTGTGAAATGAAATAGTTGATAAACATAGTTAGCTGAGAGGCATTGGAGTGTGGTAATTCACTATAATTTAGGGTTTTATTCACCTAGCCTAGCATTCTTGGAGAAAGCAACAGGTGGTTTGATAACCTTCTTGCCACTCTGGGGATGAATTAGAAATTTGAAGTCCTGTGGTATGTAACTTCTTATAAAAAAAACCTTAAAGCATTGTTTTGACAAACGTAGGACTCCTTTTCTGTGACTCTACATCTCGGGTTTCTTAGAGTCCTCTAGCTTGGTAGGTGTTTTGAGGCTTTTTGACATAGCAGCTTTCTTAAATAGCTTATCAGCTCATATTTAGTACAAAAATTCTCAGACATAAGAGACTGATATCACTGGAGGGGAGGGTTCTTCATCCTCCCATGTCTGGGAACAAGGCTTGGGGTTTTTTTAGAAAAAAAAAGTGCTTTTTACTTGTATGTGCGGTGATGTTTATTTAACAGGTGACAAGATCAATCTTGGTTACTTCAGTAAAATAATGTTTTTACTACTGAAGTCCTCAAGACCTGGTTCAGATTTATAGATATGCTAATAATGGTTAGCTCTTAAAAAGAGTGAATTCTCTTTTTTTAAAAAAAGAGTTTATTAGGAGTACAGATGACGTTCTTAAGCTGGCACAGTTAGGTTTTCAGAACACAAGCTGAAGGAGTGAACCAGTGCAGGAGCCTTGCTCATCTGTTTCAAGTATCTACTAATACAACTGTGCTCACTGCATTCAGTTAAAAACTGCACCATTTGCTTTTTTAGAATGTGAATCTTAATTTGTGGAATTACATACTCAGCAGGGAAGAGGGAGTGATAGGTTTTTTTGCTTTGAGATAGCACAAACAAAAATGCTTTGTCTGTGAATCAGGCTGTGTCTGTGTTGGCAAGTTGGGAAGCCATTAGATACACTTGGCAGTATGGAAACATACTGGTGACTGTGATGGGAAATGATTAAGCCAGTATGAGAAAAATTCAATGACTTTGATAATCATTGATATATGTACAATGTATTTTGCTCTTGTAAACTATACTAAAAACTTAATTGATCCATAGGAGGAAAAAGGTGACAAAATTGCTCTCTGATAGTGGTTGATAGTTGCAACATTTTTGACACAGGTGACTTGAAATTCATAATAAGGTGATACTTCAGAGACTTTTGCATAAAAAATAATACAGAACTTGTCTTAAATCACTGACTATGCTTTGTGTATGAAAATTTTAAGAGAAATTCTGGTCCCTTGTTGTATGTATATTAATCACAATCCAAAATCATGACTTACCTGAAATGACAAAACCCAAAAATTTTTTCGGAGTCACTGAACAGCTTGTATCTGCTTTGTGGTGCTTCTGCAGCAAGTCCTCACACGGCAGCATTGAAAATATCAGATGTACATCCTATGTCTGCTTTCTGTAGGCAGAAAGGTAGTCTGTCGCCTTCCATTTGCTGTGGGGTGATACAACAATATATATCGTTCTCCATTAACGTTGACAGGCCACTACAAATGGTGATTTACCCAAGAACATTAAGTGTAGCCGTGTAGTTCAGTGGGTACTCATAGGTGACGTTAATGTATAGGTGTAGTTTTTTATTTCCATAGTCTGTTAAGGCTTAAATGAACGAAACAAGAAAGCCTGTGTTATGTTCAGTGTTGTAAGTAGTGAAAGAAATTCTATAGCACATAATGTCTGTTTACACAGGACTTTTTTTGTCTGAAAGGTGTTTTTTTTCAATAAATGTGCGATGATTAAGGGTTGGATCCTAAACTAGAGCAAAGGGGCACCGTTGACCTCAGCTGAACTGTGCTGTTTTGTAACAGCAGAGGAAATAGCAGGAAGTATTTGCATTCTTCACTGTTTCCAAGACTAGAAGATAGAGAAAAGAGCTGTGACTAGAGGACAAAGAAAAAGTTGGAGGTGTTAAAGAAAATAGTTTATTTTAGTTTGGGGTAGGACTTTTTCTTATTGCTTACATTATCCAAATAGGCATGTATTAACTCTGATGACTCACTTTTTACTCTTAGTTCATTTAATCGTTGATTGGGTACCATCTAAATTAGGCTGATACACTACTCTTGTGCAAAACTTCTGAGGCCATCAAGTTTAGGCACAGTTTCCTTACATTTTTAGCAGAAAAGGAGAGGACTTGGTGCTGCATGCTTACCCTAAGTGTAAGGTTTGTCCTTGGAGGGATCTACACTTGCAGCATTTAGTTCTATATGCTAATGGAAATGAAGAGGTTTTATGCATGCGTGGACAGCTTTTGTCCAAGTGCACACATTTAGAAAAGGTTTGCCTGATACTAGAAATGGGGTACATAATAGTGGCCTTCTACAGCCACTTAATTGTGATGGAGGATGTGACTGAGGTATGCATTTGTGTCTTTCTTGCTCATTAACTAGGTCATAGCTTCAGCTGGTATTAGTACTTCTAAAATCTACTGAACTGAAGCAAATCATCCAGTGTAAAGATGCTGGATGGAGCGGAAGGATGAATTGTATTTGCCAACCAGCACTGAGGCCATGAAAGACAATAAGTTATTCAATATAAAAAAGGAGTGCCAAGGGCACAAGGGAGCAGATAATCATTCTTGAAACCTACAGTGCTGGTTCACTTAATACTCAGAAGCATTTGCTGTTTCAGAGTTTGTACGCTTCATGAAAATTCAGTGGGTTTTGGATGGCATGGCCTTAGTTAATAATTCATTTCTGATGTATTCATAAGGCCTTATCTTCCACTCTGCTTTTTGTTTATGCTGATGTCACTCAGCCGAAGACTGTACGGAGCAGTCCTGCACTAGAGCACGGATCCAGTTTACAGCTTTCCTCTAAGCTACAAAGGGTGTAGCCACACTTGCTACCATGTCTAGTGATGGAGTGTTCTAGCATGTGACTTTTGTTTGAGAATTGCAGGCTTTCTTACTGGGAGAATGAATAATAAATCCAAACATCTTGGATTGGTACTAAATAAATGCTAGCATTAGGAAGAGGACGAATTTGTTTCTATAAAGACTGTTTTCACTAAAACAATTCACGTAAAACTTGGGTTTGTGCCCTTTTTTTAATTGATGGACTGTTTCACTTTCTGAAAGCTGGGGATGTACAGTAAATTCACTGACCTGATAACTAGAGAACGTTTTTTTGGCGTAGTCATTCTTGAGAATGGCTGCTTCCCATTATCATAGGTCCTAGGTAGTCTGGCTGTTGTTGTCATCATTTACTTATTGCGAAGGAGAGAACCCTAAGTTTCGCTGATTCGCTGCTGCATCTTTTCAAGGGCAGTGTGTATATTCAGTATGTATGATCCTTGCTGAAGTTAATGTGTATCAGTTCTTTAGTCTATTAGGGGGATCTCTCCTCCAGCTGTATTTCACCTAGGATCAAGAGAAGCTTACAATGAAAAGGCAAAGGAGGAGACCATTGAGAAAAAACTGAGAACTTAATACGACTTCCAGTCATCCCTTCCCCCACCCCCATTAATAGCATAAACCCAAATTCATCATCTGTTACCACTGCAGTGCAACAGCTTGCTTCCATCCTGGAATGTTGAAGGGTAGAAAGAAATGCAAACTTTTACACCCTTTCCATTGTGAGGAAGGTGTAGGACTGAACACCAAAGAAGCATCAATGTATGCACAACAAGAATGCTAGTGCTTTCAATCGATTCCATGTAATCACATACCATGTCTGTGACTTTGTTTAGGAGCAGGTGGTTTAGGTAGGCGTAAGAGGAAGCTGAAGTGTTCCTGTCACCAGTATTTCCTCTGAACTTCCCGTTATCAGTAGCTTAGGAGCCCCTTATAGCAGGTTTTGCATCTAGACAGTCATTTTTAATAGCTGCTGATGGTTTCATTTTCAAATATTTACTTATGGTTTATGTAAATTTGGAACAGATTATTATCCTCTGCTCAGTTTTTACCATTTTTCATATTTTTTCAGATCTGTGGTCCAATTTAGTATGCAAGATGTTTGTGTGTAACACAATTTTGACCAATTGCAAAATATGGAAGTATTATTCTCTTTATCTGATGCATATTCTAATGTCTTCAATAAGATGGAATAAATGTTTTAAAATTCCAAGGCCTCAGACCACAGTAAGAATTTTATGCTGCAGTGGTGTTTGCTTTTACATGTGTATGCTTTTACATTACAGTATGACTAGTAGATCAAATTTGATGGCAGTTGTCAAAGCAAACTAAGAATGCATGTATTCTCCTTTGTTTTCCCTCTTAGTTCAGAGTGACAGTGTTGATTTTCAAAATACTCACCGTTTTGTGGTATTAGCATTGGCTTACTGTCCAATATAAAAATTTCTAGTAAGAATTATTTATCTGTTGCACTGTCTTTCATTGTAGTGGTTGTGTTGAGACAGCCAGTTTTGCATTATTCTGTGAAGTAGTGAGGACATGTCTCTCTAGTAAAAAATAATAAAATAATTACACTGAAAACAGTGTGACAGAACACAAATGAGTTACAAAATGCATAGAAAGCAGGTGTCCCTTCCCCAAGCAACTAATGAGTTTCATTATTATGCTATATTTTAAAAAAATATTCAAAACAATAACACAGGTAGAAGCAGTGTAGGTGTTTAAAAATGAAGCATGATGTAAGAAACAATCTGAAGCAGCTGGTTTCAAGGAGGCAGAAATTACTATAAATAAGAGGTGTGGAGCAGATTCGAGTAGTAGAAAAACGCAGAGCTTATCTTCAATCTGGTGTTTGCCTTTTTTGGTTTCTTCAAGGTAACTAACGCTACATTAAAATATGCTTGAAGGCAAGGTGCTGTTGCTGTGCAGTATTTAAATGGAGGTGATTCATAGGGCAAAGCTACAGAGGTGAGGGGAGCTGCATGGGAAATTGTTACTTTGCTTTACAGGAATTGTTTCAAAATTTCAGGAAGTCTTCCTGACTTCCTAAGCAAATCAAAACCTGAATGTCAGTGTCAAATTTCTGTGAATGGAAAGAGCAGATTAAGACAATTTTTTTCAAACACTTAGTTTGTGTTGCTATTCTGAGACAATTTACTGTAAACTAACTTGTTTCTGGTCGTGGTTTAACCCCAGCCAGTAACAGAGTACCATGCAGCCGCTTGTTCACTCCCCCCTCATCCAGAGTGATGGGGAGGACAATTGGAAAGGTAAGTAAAACTCAAACAGTTGAGATAAGAACAATTTAATAACTGAAATAAAACAACAACAACAAAAAAAAAACCCCAACAATAATGATAGTAACAGTTATAATGAAAAGGAGGGAGAAGGGGAGAGAAACGAAATCCAAAGGGAAGGAATAAAAGAAAACAAGTGATGCACAGCGCCACTGCTCACTGCCTGCTGACTGATGCCCAGCGGGTCCCCAGGCAGTGATCAGCAGCCCCAGGCAACCCCCCTGCACCCACCGCCAGTTTATATACGCAGTTTGACATCCCATGGTATGGGTTAGCTCTGTGGCTAGTTCAGATCGGCTGTCCTGGCTGTCCCCTCCCAGCTTCCCGTGCCCCCCCAGCCCTCTCGCTGGCAGGGCCTGAGAAACCGAAAAGTCCTTGACTTGGTATAAACATCACCCAGTAACAACTAAAAACATCAGTGTGCTTCAACATTGTTCTCGCACTAAATCCAAAACACAGCACTGCACCAGCTACTGAGAAGAAAATTAACTTTATCCCAGTTGAAACCAGGACATTTCTAAACAAATATTAGACTAGCCTAAAAATCAAGCGTGTCATTTGGGGGGTGTGTGTGTGTGTCAAAACAGGACCTCAACAATTTTTCAACCTTTCAACTTACACACAAAACCATTTTCCAAAATTGCTACTCTTCTTTGCAATATTTTTTTCCTGTGAAACAGCATTTTTCTATGAAACAGTGGCCTTGGATGACAGTTCTGACCTCATCAAGATTCCAAAGAGATGCACATAGTGTTTATTAGCAATAAACTTATAAACAAGAAGTGTCCATTCTTTAGTAATAGAGGTGATACTTAAGAAATGGATGTTGAGTAAGAGAGGGAGGCTTCCAAGGGGTAGGGCAGAATGGGATGAAATCATATACAAAATATCAGAAAGCAGAGAGATGTTCACAGCCATACCTTTGAGATGAGAGGACTTTTATTTAGGAAGTGCTCAACTCAGAACAAGTGGAGGGGAGAAAAATTATCTGCAATCACTCTTCAAAAGCGAGGATGTCAGGAAAGCGAGATAGAGGTTAGAGGCGTTAGTGAAAACTGAGTATGAAAAGGATTATAGCACTGAAAGAAGGGAAGTAGAGAATTTCAGCAAGAGTCTAGGAAGAAACAACTAGACACGCATCAGCGATAATACAGCTAATTTGTTCTCTAAAACTGTTAGTTTCTCAAGTAGATCAGTTAATTTTTAATTATTGGAGAAGGTAATCAGAACATTAATCTGTCTTGGTCAAAAATTTCTTTAAAAAAATTAGTTTGTTCCTATATACTATGCTTTGCATGTGCATAGACTCAGAATTGGCTCATTTTTTGATTGGAAGTGCTCTGATTCCATTTTATTTAAATATGGGAAATAATATCTTACTACCTCAAATGTTATTGATCTTCAGATGAAGTGTTTGCATCACCTGGGACTAATTGTAAGGTGACGGCTTTGCAGAGATATTAAAATAGCTTTTTATGGTTTAAAAATTCCTTGTTTTCAAGCTTCTAGATTCTTGTATGCTGTGTTTAGTAAGCAGCACCAGCAACTGCTGTAAGGAATGAAAAAGCAATTGTGTTTTCAGTTCATTAACTTTACTAATTTGACAGCTTTTCACAGATAGCCATTTCATGACTTCAGGAAACTTCAAGACTACTATTTAGCATGATTTCTTTACTGGAGGAAAAAGATGTATTTTAAAAATATGTGCAGTGTAGTTTTAAACCCTCTTTTCTTCAGAAAGTTCAGGTGAAATATAAATAGCTTAAGCTACTCTGAATTCCTTAAAAGCGATTTAATATTGGTCTTTTAAATGTTGAGCGATCGGTTTGGTCCTTTAAGAAAGGAGAAGTTTACTTCTCTATCCGTCAGCCATACGGATAGAGAGTTCTGTTTTATTGTTTCATATGAATTCATTTCATGCATTTTTAAATGCAAATCATGTTAAAAAATGTATTTTTGGAATTAAATTATTGTAAAATTACAAAGTTCTGAACAACGTTGCTATGAGACAGACTATTAAATACAAAAATCTTAAAAAAGCAGAAGTAGAACTTCCTGATGAGTTCCACATTACCCTGTTTTCATGCCTATAGCCCTTTTTAAAAGGTGGTTAAAAATTTACCAGCCTCCTATATAGAACCACTATTTGCAAGATAATAAAAAATTTACCAATTACATCTGCAGATCTTGGCATTACTTTTCTGTCTGCAGAAAAGTCTGGAATTGGAAACTCTAAAGATGCTCTACTCTATTGTGAGGATCACTGGACTGCTGCTTCAGCATGAGAGCTGTTGTGATTTACGAGTGCTGAGAAGCACCCCAGAAAGCTGCTGTGCAATCCAAGTACTGCCAGAGCATCCCGACACTTCTTCCTGGCAAAAATCTCATGATTTTTTATATGGCTAAGCTGAAAGGAGGAGGTGACAGGCTGCCATGACAATATTGAAGCAACACTGTTCCCCTCACTGATCAGTATAAGGAAGATCTGAATCCTGTTTAAAATTTCTGATTTTCAGATAGCTGGGGGTAAAAGCAACAGAAAGGTAGGACTTGCCCATCCTTCTCAGTCTCTCTATTTTTTTAATAGTGAGATTTGTTTACAGTTAAATTTTAATTTTTCAAGTTACTTGAAATAGCTCTTCAGAGGGAAAATTACTGTAACTTGTTACGCCACATAACAACCAGGGTATTAATTAAAATCACGGAATGTCATTTACCTCATCGGTATTTTCCTTTTCTGAATGTTTCTAAAGAAAATCTGTGTGCCACCATGTTAGCTTAAACACGTTCATGTGAAATACATGTGTTAAAGTTGGAGTCTGTCTCCTTGTCACGTGAGTGTGGATTGGCATACAGTTGAAATCAGTTGTGCTTTACATAGCTGAGGAGTTTAATGAGCAAGTAACAGTGGCTTTTAAAATTATACACTGCAGTGCACTGTATGGTAGGTGATTGCAGTTGTAAAACTGTAATTGTGTTGGAACTGAGAACATCTGCTAAGGGAATGACACTGTTGCCAATTAAAAAACAAAAAACTTAATGCTGTAAAAACAGTATTGAGATATTAAGTATATGAGGTTAAGCTGAGGACATAATTTTAATAATTATATTAAGTGAATTAGGGGTAGTTCATGAAGGAAAATATTCTGTTGTGCTCCCTTATGTTATCTATCCTCTTTTTGTTATTCACACTGTGCTTGATGAATAGCTGGTATTTCAGCAAGGCATGTAACTGATCCACACAGTTTCATGAAACAGATACCATCTCATGTTCGAGCACTCCATGAATTAGTTGAGTGATGCTTACAATGCAGAACAGCGAGCCCTGAATAGCACTTGTGGTGGTGTTAGAACTGGGGCTGCTGCAGGTACATTTAAACCATTCTGATAACCTGGAAGTAACATTTCATTTGGGACCAGTACTAAACCGACTCAGTCAATTAAGGATTCCTGCTGGTGTCAGCACTCCTGGGGATGTACCCTTGGCAAAATTTCACTAGGTGGTTTAGAAAGCAAAACAGGCAACATACTGTGATACTAAGGAAACGAGCTTTGTCTTAAAACTTCAAAATACTGCAGCAAGTTTTTAGAACTGCATTATTAACCTCTGTAAACTAGCTGGAGTGGACTTACAGTACTGATTATTAATGAAGTCATTCATAGTTTCTTTTTTTAAGAACCTGTTTCAAGTTTCTTGTCAAAAGCTAGAGGTCATAATTCTATGATGTAATCATTTTGCCCACATTAAAAATTGTAGTCACCTATAGTTTAGCAAGGTTTGGACTTGGTGGGTGGAATACAGTTATAAACTTTTAACACAGCTTTGTTTTAGGGGTGTGACTTTTGCCTCCAGTTACAAAAACTGCACCACTGAAAAATCTGTTTGCAGGTGCTCAGTAGAGATTTGGCAAAAGCAGGGTATCTCAAAATCCATTCCCATTGCGTGTGAGTGGAAAATCAAAATTGAGTACTTGAATGCTTCTGAGTGCCAGGGTCGTATAGCGAATGAGTGGGACTATTCATGTAGTCGCTACTGCGATGAATGCAAGAGCAAGCTGAAAATAAGGTGATGGTGTTTGCTATTCTTTCAGACCCACTATAGACCAATCTTCGCAGAGGAAAAGGCTGCCTGGCTCTGAGATCGAGGGAATAAGAGCAGTAGACTGTGACAAATTGCCTCTGGCAGGGGAAGGGAGAGTCTGGTTTGGAGGGTAGCGGCAGAAAAACTGTGGTTGAAGTGAGTTAAACAAAGGTAAGACTGGCTGGGAAGGAATAAGGGGCTGCGAGCTGAGAGCTTACTGCAGCGGCTGGACCTCCACAGACGGAACGGTGGGGGCTTGTCTAGTGACTCCAGAAAAGTGATTTGGGTGCCCCTGTGGTGGCAGGTAATGAGACTCCAGGTATTTCCCCTTCCTTTCAGAAGGAAAGAAAATCTAGAAGGTGACATGAGAAAGTATTACACTAGCGCCAGTAAAAGCTGTCTTTGCTGCTTCAGTTTGTCCCCTCTGTGCGGAGGCAGTTATTTCAATAGTTTTATATCCAGCTGTTTCCTCAAATCAGCGGCCTCATCCAGAGCACAAGCTGGATCTCCCCCTGAGATGTGGGAGTAGGTTTGGGTAGGGAGCAGAGTCAGTAAGTAGACTTTTCAGGATCCTTCTTCCATTTGCTGATGTAGTTTGCTTTGGTAGTAGGGAAAGAAGTAGGAGATGGGGTGCTCATCCTGGTTTGTGCCCCTGCTGCTCTGTTGCTGGGGTGGTGGGTGTTGTGCATTGTTGTGGGGGAGCAGGGAAGCTCCCACGTGGGGTGGCTGCATGAGCTGCGCACGTTGCGCTGCAGGGCCACGCTTGGCAGAGCCGTGCGGGCACCCAGCTGCCTCTCAGGTGATGGCTGACTTTGTTCTGTGTTGGCTGCATGCCTGGCACAAACCTCTCAGCTGTGAAAATGCAAAGTGTGCGTGGCCACAGTTGCAACGAAGGGGGAGTTTGATGAGCACTATTAATGTTCAAAGTCTTCTGACCAGTTGGACCCCCAGTATCTCCAGTTCAGCTACCCAAAGTTACCGAGATCTTTATCTCCAGTCTGTCTCACTTCAGTGAGGGTACAGTAGTTTTCTGACCCAAAGTTAATTTGTTTGACGTGCATACCTGTTACAATGATCAATGTTTAAGGCAAACCTTGAGGAAGACCAACAGTTACAGATAAGGGGTCAAGGCTGTGTGCTGAGTAGTGGTCAAACATGGCATAGCTCCTTACAGGAAGAACATCATTCTTTCTGTACACAGGCAAATTAATTGTGGTGGGGTTTTTTGTTTGTTTTTTTTTCTAAAGCAATCAACAGTTTTATGTTACACTATTAAAATTCTTTAACTGTAGTTTGTTAAAAGTTACATGTATGTGTAGATTGCAGGTGAAAGATAACAGGCATGCGAGTATTTGTGTACATGTACAGGCACTTTCTGTACGTGTTTTCCCCGAGCATGTTTTCTCACAAAGAAATGCTGAGGGTTATGCTAGGTTCAAAAAAAGATATGGAAGTGTTCCTTAGAGACAGGTCTTTTAATTTTGCAGAATGTGTGTGGTCAGAGCAATTATGTCCTCTTTAAGCTGAATGAGAATTCCATTTAAATGTTCTTGAGGTTGTTATGAATATATGATATGACTCATAGAATTATCTATTATTCAATGCATTGTTATTATACAGTCAGAACTGAGAAGAGGCAATCTGACATTGATAAAGGATGATCTTGTCTTTGACCTTCGCTTTCTAGAATGCTAAACCAATGCATTGAGTGATTTCTTTCTCACTTAAGAGGAGGGAGACTTACAAGGGGTAAGAGTTGCTGCTTTATGCCCACACTGGAAGAAAATCAAATATTGGAATGGTATGTTCAGATAGGTGCATATAAAATCATTAACTGAGTGAGGGGCAATGGAATAGCATGATTAGTGATTAACATACTTAACCAAATGATTTACTATTTTACCCCATCAGTAAGAACATAGTATCTGTAATTCCTTTAGAAAACAGGGAACATCAATCCTCTGATTAATGAAGTTTTATCTGGTAATTGTAAATGTAGCTCTTAGAGAAATGAATGCTACTTACAGGCAGAAAATACAATTTGTATAAATTCTAATAGATAGTTGTATGGTTATAGGGATGATAATTTCTGTAGCAGAAACCATATACTATGTAGGTAATGGTTAGAGGAATTCTTACCTAAAGAAATGTAATATTAATAATCTTGGGAAGTATTAGTTTTAAAATGTGCTTAGAACAAGTTTTATTTTAATAATTCTAGCACAGTTTTGTGGTTGTAGAATCTTTCAGTGATTTTATTATCAACTCATTAATGTCTTCTCTTGGCAGCTGCTATTCATGCAATGAAGAAAAGGGTGAGCAGGTATAATGAAACTTCAGGCATTTCCTTTGCATTTGATCAACATTTTTAAAAAAATCTTTCTATAATATACTAGTGTTCTTTGTTATTTCCTTGACCACCATTGCAAATATCTGGAACTCATGCTCTCTGGTTAAACAGTCTCTCTTGCCAGCAACTGAAATATGAGGAATCAATGTTTATTGGTATTAGTACAAAGCAGCCTTCAGCCATTGAGGAAGGGGTACATGTTAGCAGAGACTAGGATCCTACCATGGTGTGTCTCTGGAAACAGCTGAGCAGAGGCAGTCCCTTTCCAGAAGTGACAGGAAGGGTAAGAGGAAGCTGAACTCACGATGTGAAATGATCTGTTGAAAATCAATGGCAGAGCCAGGTGTAGAAACCACATGTTAATGCCCTATTACAGGGGATAATCTGCTATACCATATGGCACCTGGCCTAAAGAAGCCTTGGAGTATGTAAGACTGCATGAAAAAATAGTTCAGTTCTGCCCTTGAAATGTCACTGAAAAGTTAAAGGGAAATGGTTTGAACTCATAAAAATAAACAAGTCCAATGCTGATTCTTGTAGAGTTATGAGTGACTAGATTGGCATGTGAAGCCATGAGAATGGCTATAAATTTAATATGTTTAATAGTGCACCCGTTTCATGAAGTAGAGTTTAATAGTGTACTCTACAAACAGATCTTAAATTGCAGCAAACAGTAACATCGATATCCTTTGTTTTCCTGATCTTTTTTACTTAGCGGATCACTGGGCAGTTCTGAGGAGATGGGGCGCTTCCCGTGAGTGGTTTTCAGCAGCAGGATTTGGTAATCATCAGTCAAGGGCCTGATAGTCTCTCTCTACTGTATAAGCAGATGCCATTTCCCTTTCAAAGGCTGATATTTTTAGGGTGGTTTTTTTTTCCCCAAGTTTTCCAGGTTGTCTTAGTGACTCCTGCTTCATGATTAGAACCAAGAACGCTAGGATAGTCTGCCTTTGGAATTAAAATTGCCACATAACTATCAGTAATAGAAATTTCTGCAATATGTTTTAATAAAATGCATTGACAGTTTGGTATAATTTCCGGGTGCAATTGTATCAAAAGCATACGGCAAAGAACTAATATATTTTTTACTTCATGTTCTTAAGTGCACTCTGCGTTGCTTTGTAGATTCACATTTGCCTTTGAGTCATTTGTCAGCCCCGCAGATATCAGACAGTATTATTCAGGTTTCTCATGTGCTTCTTTGTTCTCTTTCTGGCTGTTTTTGTCAAGTATTGTCACTTTTCTCCCAATTTAAAAGTTTTCTCCCCACGTTGCTGTGAAGACTAAGCCTTTTTGTATGCTTTCTCTCGTAATTTTTCCTATACCACTCTGCTTAACCTTTCTGAGTTTCAGTGTTATACGGTTTTCTGACTTGCTCTAGGATCAGCAAAGGATGAGCTCGGAAGCAGAAGTCTTAGATGTGCTGGTGGACAATTAAGAATTGAGAGGGCGAGAGAAAGACAAGCATCCAATCTTCAAAAATTTACCAAACTTCTAGAACTTTGCAATTCAGTTTGCAGGTACACATAGCTAGTATTAGCAGTTCTTAATTATGTGATTTTAACTGTGCTCCCAGTTATAATGGTTAGCAGTTCTTTCTTTTAGCTATTAACATGAGGAAGAATTGTAGCTTTTTTTGTTGTATATAGCATAGAGGCATGTTGGGACTTCGCGCAGACTAGCACTGTAAACAGTAGAAGTTGCGTTATTTTGATATGTATTATTTGGAAAAGGGGGAGTGAAGCTATGAGAATTCGAAATGAAAATTGGTAATTGTGCCCTTTGGGAAAGGGCAAAATATGGTATCAGCAAAACATGCAAATGCAAGCTTGCAAAGCTGATTTTACTGCTTTTCGTGTGTTGTATGTAATGAGTTTTCTTTGTTTTGAGAGCACATAATATTGCTGCTGCTAAATACCTTCTTTCCTGTAAACAGGTAAGTCTCTAACGGGACTACAGTTATGCAAAGCAATGCTAAGATTCTTCAGAAATGGCAAAGTGTGCTAAGAGTTAATGAGATAAACAGCATGGTGTATGGCAGGCTTTGTAGCAGGGGTGGAAGGTAGAAGTTTGTAGCATTTAACTTGCTTTGAAGCCTCCGAATGCCGAGTCATTTAAGTATCGAGGTATCAAAGTCTTTAATATTAAGAGAAGCTGAGAGAACTTCCTCTTCCAAAAGGCAACTGTGACTCTTGATGAGTCTTACTGGTTTGTATTTAAGAACAGTGCCACTTTTAACTTCTAGTTGATCTTTCTGTCACTAAAGTCTGATATGTTATCGGATTGAAAAGCTACCAGTAGTTCCCTGAGCAGCAGAACTGAGGAAACCTTATGTCTGTTCAGATAACAGCAAATGAGGCTTCTCTAGCGTTCGCTTCATAACTATACTCCTTAATCTGAACTAAAATCTTCTGATCATTCCCCATTTTATTGCTCTTTGGTTCATGTCATTGTGGGTTCACAGAATAGATCTGCATATCCACCAGCAAAACTAAAGTGGAAGATGGGCTCAAGGAAGGTGTGTGATGTGACTCCTCTGCTGAGAGGCACCTGGTCTGCAGGGCCGGAGTAGAGCTGATTGAAGTCAAGCCCCTCTGCAGGTGTCAGGCTTCAGCACCTACTCTTCTGCTGTAGAAAGTCATTCCTACTTGCTAGTGTTGACACACCCTTTGGAACTGAATCACACTAAGGCTGTTCTGTGAGTTCAAACTGTATGAGTCATCAGAGAATCCATGCAGGGCTTGGCATGGCATGAATGCTTTCGTAACCAGAAAAGCTTGAGTTCAAGTTACACCTTTTTAGAGAGCAGAAATATTTTGGTTATTTTTGTTGATTGCCTATATATATCTAAAAAGGCAAATTACAGGGGAGGAGTTTTGTGGCTGGGATCATAAGGTGTGTGAATTTATCCACACACAGCTCCTGACTCTTTCTTCCTGTATGATTTCACTTATATCTAATAATGCTAAGGGGTATTGCCCATTTGGCTTCGATATGATCTGTATTCTCCATGGGAATTTCTTCCAGAACTTGTAAGCCTTCAATGTTACTGAGACCTCTGCATCTCCGTCAGACTTAGCCAAAACTGGCCAACAGTTTTAAGTACTTAGTAGGGGTACTGAAAGTTTCCCTGTGTGAGCCCATCAAATTTTATTTTAGAAAATAAGGATTAAAATATTCCAGTGAATATCAGTCTTTTAAGTTATAGGTATTCTTTTTTTGTCTTTATGAGCATGTTACAAAAAATTCAAAACCATATCCTTTTGCTTCAGCATACTTCCTAAGTAAGGAATCTTACGTCACCTCACACATCGTCTGACTCTCTTAGCTAGACGTAACATTACCTAACTCTAGTTCAGGGGAGCATATTTTTATATTTAAGACAAAACCAATGGAAGGAAATTAGAAAAGGGTTTTTCTTTCATGAATGAACACTATTCTCACTGATTCTGTTGGGAGCGGTATTGACTCATGAGGGGAAAAAAACCCCAGCAAACTATTGGAATTCTGTTTAGGTGGAGATTTATGCACATTTAGTCTCAAATTGGTACATATTACATACCTAGTAGAAAGGACCAGAAATGCATTGTTTGTCATACTGTGTAAACATGGAAAATGTTTTAATACTTGAAGTATTCACATGACCAGTAATTTGTATAGTCGTGGAAGTGAGTGATGAAACTAAAACTTGCTTATGTTTCCAACTTTTTTGGTAGTTACTGAACGCTAATGAACCCAAATTTAACCCTCAACGGTATATTTTAAAGAGGAACGCTAATGAACCCAAATTTAACCCTCAAATGGTATATTTTAAAGAGGAACGCTAATGAACCCAAATTTAACCCTCAAATGGTATATTTTAAAGAGGAACGCTAATGAACCCAAATTTAACCCTCAAATGGTATATTTTAAAGAGGAACGTAGTTCTAATGCTACTTGTTGTTCATGTCTTGAGAAAGATGGAGAAATAGTTGGGTATTCTGGGAGTATTTGGACCTTCTGGGTAATAAAAATGTGAAGTAGATTTTTAAAGAATTTCTAAAAGATTAACGGTAAGGTGAATTCTGGGTACCAATGCCAAATATTCTATTTACTAAAAGATAGATACTTCATCATGCTGAAATGATTAACACTTCCTAATCAGGTTTCTTTTCTGTCACTAGTTTCTACATTTCCCAAGAGTGATGTAGAAAGCTGGTGTCTTGCTAGTGCTACATAGTTCCCTGTTCCACTGGGGAGAAAACTGGGCAGGTTGTGTCAACCAGAGGACTTAGCTGGGGGCCACAATGAACGCCACTTTCTGCTGGGAGTTCAGAAGCTGAAATATCTTCCTGAGCTTCTGCCTCTGAGCAGAACTGCCTTGCTGCCCGTCCCAAAGTGAAGCAACATGTAAATGAATGTCACAGGCATCCATCTCCTCTATGGGCTCTGGCTACCTGACAGGATCTCATTTGTAACATTTCAATTTACTCAACAAGGAAACCTTCAGAAGAACTGAGAAGAGGCATAGTGAGTTTTAGGTACTCTGTTTTGAAGGTTGGAGGGTTTTTGTACTTAGTCTGTGGACACCGATTACTGCATATCTGTTTCAGTGACGTGCTTTCACGCAGTAACCTTAAACCATTTCCAGCCTGCAGAACAAGTTAATTTGGACAAACACAGTTCCTGTAAAATAACAGGAAGCCAAAAGCAGGGAACAAAAATAACCACCAGTAAAAGCTTGAAATTTACAATTTTGTATTATTAAAACCAGTAGTAAATGTCTGGAGAAAAGGGTAAGAAATGTGACTTGCAGTCAGCAGTTAATGGAGCTTTTCTTTTTTTTGTTTACATTTAAGCAATAAAAATAAGGGGGGGGGGGGGGGAGTCACAAACACCACAAGCATGACTGGAATTATTAATAAAATTTGCTTTAGTGGTAGAGCATTAAGGAAATGCAGAATATAAAAGCAGTACTTTGTCCTCCTCTTTCCTTTTGCAGCTGTAAAAATAACCAGTAAAATGTACAGAATATTGTCAGCTTGAACAGCTTTCTTGGTATCCTTTTAGACTTGCAGTTATATTATTAGGAAAATGTTCTGATACTGAAGCATCTGAGTGGTATTTTGAGATGACAGCAAGTACCTATTTAGAACTAAGTGCAGAACTTTGACTTAAGTTTATTTTTCGGTACATAGCTGGTCAAAAGAAAACATAGCTAGTGAAAA
The DNA here is from genome assembly GCF_015220075.1 of Falco rusticolus. Taxonomy (NCBI): domain Eukaryota; kingdom Metazoa; phylum Chordata; class Aves; order Falconiformes; family Falconidae; genus Falco; species Falco rusticolus. The sequence goes on from NC_051187.1 coordinate 122,107,600, forward strand.
ACATGCTACAACAGGAGAAGTTTTAAGGTTCAATTTTTTTTTTCTAGAGAGAAAGACTTACTTTTAAGTTGATAGCAGTTTAAATACAAGTGCTTAACTTTTTCTGCTGAATACTGTATTTAATAACAAAGATTGCTGTAAGGAGCTTTCACTTTAGAAACATGTAGTCTTAGCTTTTGTCCCTCATCAGATACTTAGTTACTTTTCTCAATTTCATGAAGAAACAGAGGGAAAGGAGGAGATAATACCAGTTTCTCTTAATCTTGCATTTATAGGATTCTCAGAAAAACAGTATTAGAAAGAGTCCAGGGTCTGGAAAGAAGTTCCTGTGTGATCGGATTTATTCCCGTGCCTTCAGACAGCCACAGTTTTCACACACACTTGTCAAGTTCAGTGTCTCATAAGTTTGACCACAGCACTCCTGATAAGTGCTCCACACCTTAATTAATTGGCTTTCAGGAATAGAAACTACGTTATGATTTTTAATTTACACTTATGATAAATGAAATAGTTTAGTAGTATTTCTTGTGCCAACACTTTTCCTTTACTTCTTTCAGTTATGGCCAGTCCTTTGATGTGTCTATAGAGAATGATCAGCCATAGACTCCTGTGATGGATTCCCCTATACCTGGTGATCTTTGAACTCTTGCTTATGGGAATTAGAAATGTTTGTGATTTTTCAAGACAAGATCTTACCAGTGCCTTGAACAGTAATGCTAGTATTTGCTATGGGGAGTAGGCTTGTATGTCTGATAAGTCGTAAGTTAGATACCCACCTAAGTTAGTTTTTTAGTAATACTGTAGATGGCTGGAATATCTTCAAATTTTAATTCCTAATTACATCTTGGCAAAAACCATTAATTCAGCTTCCATGTCTGTTCTACTGCCTTTCCACACTTCTCAGAAATCACCTGTTTTCTGCTAGAATATCACTTATAACCAAAATTTCTCAACAGCTGTAGCGGGGTAACTACCCATCCCCTTCCAACCTTTTGACAGGTTCTCTGCAAGCACAGATCTCCTCATCTTCTCCCGGTCAGTTAAACCAACTCATGCTCTTGGCAGCCCAGACATGTCTCCTAGTATTTTGTGTCTCCCTAGATGATCCAGTAAACTGAGCTTTTGTATGTACAGTTTTCCCTGATCACGCACTTACTGCTGCTGACTATGATGTGACCTATATGTTGCATTCCAGTAGAAGTTTGTGGCCATGTGTAAATTATTCAGACATCCCAATTGTTTAATGACCTGATCAGTACATTTTCAGATGGTGTGCATAGCAACACGTGTACAGTGACACTGCACTTCACATGAGGATGAAGTCACAAACTTGTAAAGCATCATTTAAAAGTTAAAGTTACAGAAACTATGATGGCAGTTGTCTGTCTATGTTTTGTTCTTTGATTGTCTATCTGAAACCAATTAGAAATGGAGTGTTCAGCTCTTTGTAGGGTAAGGCAATGTGATCTGGGGCAAACAGTATTTATGTTTAACATTAAGCATAGAAATAGGCCTGTGGGGCCAACTTAAAGCATATGCTTAAGCATATGCTCAGCATATGCCTTGCTGGGCTGGATCTTAGTACAGGCTCCCTGCCATTTTGTTGTCTTGTTGTTGCATGTTAATGAAATTAAAGAAGGTTCCACCATGTCTCAGTACCTTCTCGTTTTTTATTAAGAGCACCGTTACCTATGCTTCATCAAACATTTTTTCATACAACCAATACATTTGCATATATGCCTGTCTTCTGCTTATGGGCTCATCAGGAGAGACTCTGCTCCTGGGGAAGCTTCAGATCAGTTGTTTTTTGTGTGAGTTGCTGTTGCTACATTCTAAACATTTTGCAGTCTGTCAGGCTCTCATTGCATTCTCATTGCCATAGTTGTCCTGCTACAGCTAAACATCTGAAACAATTTGGTTTAAACTGAAAGAAATAAAAGTCAGCTTCACTGTTTTCCAGAACTAATGCTTCATACTTTTTTCCCTCCTTCACCGAATGTGTAAGCTGGCGTATAAAGTATCTTGGCCTGTTACAGAGCTGCGAGCGGGAATGCTCTGCAGAGTCTGAATGATTTGCATTAAAAGAATTTACTACCACATGCAAATTAGGATATAGAATCCTGCCTGATGATAATATATGTGTTTGTAGATCACCTGCCATGTTTCAACGAACTAAATAAAACAATCCTTGAAGTAAAATCACAGTCTGATTTGGCTCTGTAATTTTGCAGATATTTTCTCGAGTAGATTACTGTCTCTAGCTCAATCTGTGAAACTGGCAAACAACATCGATGCAAGCCTGACACTCTTTCTCAAACAAATCTGGAAAGCTCCTGCCCTCTCCAAATATCTGGGCACTGCTGTCTACCTAAGACAGTGAAAATCAATCATTTTCCAGTCAGATCACACACACATCTATCCTGCTGTTGATCCAGCTGCACTCTGTATTGTAAACCAATAGCTCCTCTCACCGAAGGTCCTTGGGGTAGTATTAATTACAAAGGATAGTAACTAATAAAAGCATATACAAGATTTGGCTTTAAAATTAATACATATACTGTACCAGAAAATTACATTTTAAACCTGCTTTTTATAATACCTTTTGTGAAATGGCAGGGAGTAAATAACGGGTAACTTAGAATCTTTTAAAAAAGTCATTAGTCCGTTAACACTGTCTGGTCGATCTCTGTCATCTTAAAAAAGTTCGTTTGAATACCTTGGGGGAAAATATTTGGTTGGTTCAAGTCAATCAAACTCACAATTTACCCTACAGTACTCAGCACCAAGAATGCCTGTAATATAACTGTAAGGACCGCTCTTGGTGGGGAAGGGGGGTGGTTATGATAATTATTTTTTCTTTGAGCCTCTGTTCATACTCTGACTATATTAAGTAGAAAGGTCAAAAATATTTTCAGACACAATCTGTAGGGAAACTGCCAGCTTGTTTGGAAACAGTAGTAGAGTCTGTGTGTTCTGATTCAAAACATACCAGACAAGGTAACTTACCACCTTGTTCTTCAAGAGCCTTTCAAAACCTGTGTAAGCAAGCAGGCAACTAGCATCCTGGAGTTTGCCCCCTGGTTAGCTACACAGCTAGAAAACCTTGGATTTCAAAGGGGTCTAGGCTCCACAGCTACAAAGCAAGAGGCAGAAAGACCCCCAAAAGTTATCCATGAGCTTGGATACTTTTGATGTGATACTCCTATACAGCATTTAGGAATTTGCAATATATTAAGTTATTAATAATGCTGTAATGATAATTTTTGGAGTTTCTATAAGTGCTTTCAAAAAAAAAACCCCAACAACAAACCCCGCCAATCAATCTTCTTTCCTTTACCTCCCAGTTCTTTCTGGAATTTTACATGGAAAGGATATTCTAACCTGGGATGGTCTCTGTCCGTTGGTAGTTATGGATTGTGGTTATTAACAATTATTAACTTAATTCTTTGAACGAGGCATGAGCAAGCAATAGCATGTTACTATTCATTTAGGCGTTGATTCACAAAGCACTTGCTCACATTTATTAGTTGATGCTTGTTTGGATGTTAGAACTCCTCCCTTATGGCTGTAGGTGCTCTAGCATCTGATCAGTAATGGAATTAAACCTGTAACAGTAAAGGCATACGTCATATATTCATGAATAAACTGAGGGCGGGGAAACCTCCTCTGACTTCTCACTAACCCTTTTTATAGCTCCATATAAAGTGGAACAGAAGGGGTGACAGAATGTCTCCCTGCAGCACCCCACACTTCAGAACTTACCAGGAACAGAAGTGATTACAACTAGCTATCAGGGTCTCTTGCAGAAAATAGAGCAGGTGTCAATGAGATTCCCACAAGTATTTTCAGTAGCCTGTCGATGCAAAGTATTGCTGAGCTGAGCTAATCTTCGTAGTGCTATCAAGAAGTAGAGAGAGTTATCAAGAAGTCACACATCAGTATGTATTACGTATTGAAACCATAGTAATGGTACTTGCAGCTGTATTCAACCTGACGACCCGTTTTTGTGCATTGGCACAGTCATTCATTTCCTACTGCATTACCTCTGCCCCATGAAGCCAACTATAGAAGAATTCCATGAAGATTAATCCTGGATCTTCCCCTGCAAAAGTCAGGCATGCTACTGTGGTTAAACTTGGAGTTCTTTCACCTCAGCATCTAGGATCTGGTGTGAGCGTAGTAGAAAACCTGCCTGATCTAGGTGACTGAACAGCAGCTCTGATTTTGCAAACTCATGCGTTCCAGTAGCACTTTGTGTCTGCACAATAATTATGGGCATTCATTCCATCGCAGTGTTCGCTATCTATGAGCTGAGTGTCTTGGCCGATTGTTGGGCATCCTTTTTGGCAGTGAAGAGTATCTGATGCTTCCAGTGGAATATTCATTTTGCCTGTCAGAGGTCTATGTTAGAGCTACTTACAAACCCATTCACAAAGAAAAACTTTCAGGAGGTAATGAAGTAGGACCAAAAGTACAAAGCAAAAAATGCCCTTTGCTCTCTCCCTTCCCCCTTCTCCCCACTTTATTAAGTAAGGATCTTAAAGACTGCGTGAGAGAATGCTGAGTAAAATGCTTTCAGGCACATGGCTGTTAAGTTCATTCCATTTGTTCTGATCCTAGTGCTGGTATCATTAAGTATTTGAAGGCTAGTTTAGCTCCTTAGAAGCACAGAATTCCAAATAATTTTAGTATGAAATGCAAGTCTTACTATTTCCGTGAGTGCGATTTATATTGCCTTATTTACGTGCATACTTTTCAGGTATTGACTACCACACTTCTTCAGCAAAACGAGAGCGTGGAAGTGTTGTGATTTGTATGCAGTCCCTTGCTGTCAGCAAACCAGCCGAAGCTGTTCAGATAGAAAAACTCTGACGAGGACAAAACTGTAGTGCTAAAACTGAGTGTTGTCTGTTAAAACTTGAGTAGAGTTAAGCACGCTTTATGTAAATATATCAAAGCCACCTGCTAGAAATCATTTTGGCTCTGCAGTGTTCCAAAAGTTCTGTACTTGTTGGGTCTGAAAATAAATATCCCGTTGCATTTTGTTGCCTGCGTGTAGTACCATCAGTGATTCAGTTCTAAGCTAAAAGAAGGTTTGAAAATGGTGTCTCCTCTAGCAGCCTGAAAACACTGCAGGAATGTCAGGCTCTAAGGTACACTGTAGCTGTTATAGAAATTCACATTTTCAGTCAAAGACAACTTATCAAAAAATGAATAAAATAGAATTTGCCTTTATCTTTAAAAGGTCTTTTAGAAATTCTCAGAGGTAGTTTGCTGATAGCTGCAGAGTAAAACTTTATTCACTGCCACGTATCTTATTTCTGTAGATCTCAAGAAGTTTAGCGTGCATCTTTTTTTGTCACAAAACTGACTGAATAATAGCAGCAGAGTTCAGATAGTTTCTGAAAACCAGTAAGTTTTTCAAGCAGTGGAGAATCTGGCCTCATTATGAATACCAGAGAATGCAGCAATATACGTGTTACCTCAGAGGTACAGTTAATTCAGGCAGGGTTCCTGTTCGGTTGAGCTGGAATTCTGTTCTGATATCTTCTTGTATTAATTAGTATCTTGAGTCTCCCATTATAAAAAGGATCCTTCATGCGTACCTTCCAATTTACTCCAACATAGGCAGTTTATATTTTTAATGTATTTTTTGAAGCAGTATTGCATTAAAAATTCTGGTTTCCCCATTTGTTTTATCCTGAGCTCGATGTAGGAACAGTGTAGAGGGAGAATGACTTTTTTTAGCCTTCAGTATTTTGGCCTCCAGTGTGTGTGCCCGCTCAGTAATGATAGTGGGCAGGATATGTGTACCAGTACAGCTGAGACCGGCCAGTATGCAGAATACCATCAGAAAGCTTTTCTGCATTTATCTTTTTATCTCGAAAAGGGCCTGAATAGAAGAGGTAGTAAAGTTCCTGACCCTATGATAAAGCTGTGACGTAAACTGGCAGTAGATGGAAAATACTGTCTAGTTTGTCCTGTGACATACCATCAGTAGGTTAAAGTTGCCTGTTATTGTATGATGTCACGCTTTTTCTGCAGTTGTGGTTTGGTTTTGTGGGATTTTACAGTTTTGTTTGTAAGTACCGTATAGAGTTGAGATATCTAAACGAAAAGATTCATGTGCAATTTATATTATTTTGCTGCAAATTATTACCTTTTAAAAGTGCATTGGTGCACAGTGACTTGATTCCCTACCTGTTGACTCCATTGGGAGTTTTGAAATGGATTACTCTGGATACCAAGACACATGTCCTGATTCTGTGTATGGCAATACAGTGAACAACATTAAGAGTGTCAGTGCTCTCTGTAGAGGCATAGTAAATCACTGGATGAAAACAACCACATTTCCTGCTTATAAAACATTGAAAAAGACCTGATAACTTTGGCTGCTTAAAATTTATTTGGAGACCTACTCTCTATACCTTTAAGTTTGCACAAAGGAGTGAATAAAGCTTATAAGCAGCCTTTAAAATATTTCCCCATTACTGTATAGGGGAAATTTTTATGGTTTACAGTTTCAAGACCAAAAGTCAATCACTAGTTTTTTATCCCAGAGCATATGTTTACAACAGAGATACTAAAGACTTGAAAATAGAGTAGCTTATAATGGAAGAGACAGCTCATCTTTAACTTTGGAAGGACAAGCAGTACCAATTTAATTAAAGCTGTGTTAAAATAGGACTGTCATTTGTATCACAGTGATTCTCCACCCCTCTGAGAAGTCCTCCTGCCTGCCATTTTGTGCCACACATTCTTGTCTTGTACAAATTAATAGATCGTTTTATTTTCCGCAGGAAATCTGAAGACTTTTATAGCAAATCCTCCAGTGTCAAAATGAACACAGGTATGCTGCTTCTGCAAGATTTTTCTTTACTCTTCTGTGTTGTTTAGTAAGCAGAGAAGGTCCCTACTCTATGTAAATTTTCATGAACAAATTGCGCTTTAGTTAGTGGTGGACTCAATTTAAGCAAGATATTTTAATAGTATGTCTGCTTACGTGCATTTGTATTCCATATATAAAATTTGCATACATGTTTTTCTATGTATGGATATATATGGATATGTGAAATATACATGCATGTTTAGCCTTCTGTGATGAAGTTGTAAGTATCAGTTTTGTATGTGTATGTTTTCTGTAAAAATATGTAGTATAAGGCCATAACAGCTATGGAAAAGTGGTGTTAAAGCATCACATTTTCCTAGGAAAATGCACATGCTTTAAATATACTTTGTTTTCATTCTCTACTGTCATTAAATTAAGGCATATATATACACTACCATGTATTATTAGCTACATTTGTATAATCGGATGAGGGTAACTCTTTTATACTTGCAGGGGCTTGTATTTTCTCTCAAATTGCAGTGATAGATGTATTCACCAAACGAAGTACTCTATAAGCAGTTATCTTCATGATCTGTGACAGCATACTTATATTTGCTCCTGAATCATTGAAGTCGGTAGATCATGCTGCTGTTTTTGCTGGAAGTTGGAAGAGGCCTCCAAAAGCAGACTGCTGAAATCCTGGCCTCACTCGTGTCAGGTGTAAATTTTCAGTTGCAGTCAACTCTTCATACTCTATAGGGGAACTGTCTGGTTTGCAGATGAACTGTGGCACAAGAATAGGCACATCCATCCTTCGCAGGATTGGTTTTGTCATTGACTGTAGTGCTGCACCATGACAGCTTGAAATTAGCAAGATGTCTTATGTGGGACCCAAGGACCCGAACTACCTCTGAAGCAAGTTTGGGTGTCTCAGCAGAACGCTCTAAGTCAAAGGGATTAGCTTTTCCATGGCACAGGTTGCCATTATCTAGACCGCTGTATTAACGAGGCTTCCTGTTGTCTCGGTGAGTGACTGAAACTCAGTAGGACCAGGTTCTTGGAGGAATTTTTTAAGGCAAAGTTAAAATATATTGGCTCACTTGAAACCACTACATTTGTAAATACAGTCAGGAGGAGAAATGAAATTTCTCAGTTGGGTTTGTGGGTTTTTTTCCCCAGTTTTGGTTGTTCTTAATTGTTTTACAGGCACTAACCAGGGTGGTGTGCTTTTCATTTATGGAAATACTGTTTGAAATTTGTCCCGTTCTCTTTCATTTTTAGTGAAGACATCTATCTTAAATATGTCAGTGTGTAATTAAGGTAGTACTAAAATACTGCTGGCTTCGTAGCACCATAATTTCAGAAGTAACTCAGCTAATCATCATATGTTTGACTATGATTACATTGTGCATTGCAACCATATGAGTTAAAATCATATGATAGATGTCATTTTATAGCTTCCACTTTGAAAAATGTGGATAGAGTGGTAAATTGCCAGTTTGTGCAACTGCAGCTCTGAAGTATGGTTTTGTTCTACGTTGTACAAAGAGTTTTCATGTAAGCTAGAAATTCTCAATTTAAAGGAATCTCTGTGGCTGAATTACTTCTATTGGGAATTGGGAGTCCTCTTATCACACAGGAGCCTTGAAGAGAGACTTAAAGGATATGAACACGCCTGAAACCCTTTCCAGTTACCTAAGGGTATCATGACTCTCAGCTGAACTTTAATCTACTCTGCATTTAGACCGTAAAAATACTTTTCATCTTGTATGCTTGATATTAATGTGCATGTTACCAGCTGCACCAAAAGGAGGTATTGACAAAAAATGTGGTATTTCCAATCAGTTCTATTGATGTAGATTTTTTTTTCCTGACTGTAAAAACAAAATAAAATCTAGTGAGTAGGGTGTAAAAGTGAACATCTTGCACCTATCTGATGATAAAGCATCACTTCACTAATGAAGAGAGTGGGAGTGACTGAGGTGGAATTTGTTCTGCATGGTGTTCTGATCTAGTTGTTACCTCTTTTATTTTTCATACTATGTTGTCTTTAAACATAACTTGAGTGCTGCATTTTGTGGGTTTTTTCATATTTCACTGCTTTCTAACAGGAATTTCTACATGATGCAGTTATAGGTTATTTGATAGTATTGATTTGCCACTAGTTTGTTTTAAAAATACACATTTTGGCAATTACTCCTGCAGATAAAGGAGCACTCTAGTTTGATATGCCAGTAACTGCTGAAGTGGCAAAGCTAGCATATACGCAGCTCTAAAAAGAAAAAGTAAATCTACTGCTTAGAGTGGGCTCCTCTTAATCCAGTGTTCCCTGTGGCTGTAGACTTGGCAGTCTGTCTCAGCAAACCCTGCAGAAGATATTTTTGTCTACAGAGAAAATGTTTTGAAGAGCTTTGGTTTTCAGTAATCTACCATATATGGGAGGGATTTTTTAGCGTTTGATGTTAATTCTGTACCACATGTTAGGAAAGAATATTCAACATCATAAGGCAATGAAAAGTTTTGCAAAGGCAAAGAAAGAGATGTAAGATATAGGGGAGGTTTTCAGAAGTACCAGAGGTACTTTGGCTTACAGTTCTTTTGGTGTTCAAATGCTGTCATAATTTAAAAATAGTAGTCCAGTAGAATGTGTGCCTTTTTTAAACTCAGCATTCATCAACAGAATAGTATTTCAGACTATACATAGGAGTTCCCATCCACAGGTCTTCAGGTACGTTAACTTGGTGAGACATTTTGAGAAATTTAAGTCAGAAAACCTGAGCTGCCCATGAAGCTCACATCAGATTAAAACACAGGATAAATGTGCTTACTGTTCATACTACACATGTACATGTGTAGCTGATGTTGGGGGAAAGCTAATACAAAGAATGGATGCAAGCTAATATGCTAAAACAGATTCTTAGTGTCCATCCATAAATATTTTGGCTGAGTTTGACTCAGATAATTCTTGATAAATGCATCTAATTTTAAAAGTATTAAACGAGTTAGCGGTTTCCATTAGATGAAGCACATGAAGAGCATCTGAGTGAAAAAGAATGCAGTTCTGGAAGACAGAAAATATTTTGTGGTTGTTAAAATTATTAATGAAAGTCACCACATGGATTAATCGCTTACATTTTGTCTGCGAGACAAGAATAGAAAATCTTGGGTCCCTGCAGAGTTCCTGAATAGATTGTGAAGGCACTTTTGGATCACTAAAGCAGATGAGGTGGGCTTGAGTGTTTCAGGCATTCTACAAAAAATTTACTTTGTTGATCATTATTTGTTGTAGTTTAGCAGCAGCAAAGAACCAAGTAATAGTAGGTTCACGTGTGTAGTCAGTGTTAGGTTAGGTGATAAAAGGTGGTCTGCACACCCATGAAGGGGCTTGGAGCACCAGCGGCAGGAGAAGCTCAGACAGTAGCCTGCCCTGCCATGCCACTGCCGGGCCCACAGCAGCAGCCAGCAGAGGCCCATCTCCACAAGCCTGGAGGAGCACAGGGGGGCAGGAGCGGGCAGGAACCCAGATTAAGGACCTCCAAGGACCTGAAGGGAGACACAAGGGCCTCTCTTGTCCAGGCCCCTTCCAGGACTGTCCCGGGACATCCTCAGCCCTGGGGTCCAGTCATGGGACGAATGGCAGACTGAGGCTGGTTGCTGGAGGAGCACACCTTGTGCATGTGTGCATGTATATTTGTACTGGTGGACCTTCGTCCTGCTCCGCCAGAGAGGGGAAGGGGGTGAGGCCATTGTGCCGTCTGTGTTAGTGCGAGTGCTCTGAGCGTCTCTGATCTGCGTGGCCAGCCGTGTGTGTGTGAGGTATATACACGTGCTCTGGTGCACGTGTCTGCAGGGAGCACATCTCCAGACCTGCTACTGGTTGGACCTGGGGACATAGGGAGGCAGCGGTTTTGCCTGTCTGGGATGTTTGGATCCAGCGCTATGTATTTGCCTCAGAAGGTCAGAATGCAAACAGAGAGTAAGAATCCCTGGTCTAAAGACTTCTAAACTGAATTTACTGTGCAGGCAAAGGGGAAAATTATACCGTTCACAAGTACAGTGGCTAGAATAATGATCAGCAAACATCACGTTTGGGTGCCATTTCTCTTTGCTTATTAAAAATTTCCTGCCCCCTAGCTGCTGTGTCTCACCTCTTAGCAAGAGGTCACCATCCTTTCATCTTTGCCAACTTGGTTTATGCACTGCTTTTACTGATGCTCTGAAACAGGCTTTTTAAAAAGTTAACCAAAAAAAACCAACCCCAAAAAACCCCCAACAAACACCCCACGTTCCTAAATGAAAGTGGTGGTGGTTTGAATTGGCTTCATTCTGCTGTGGAGCAGGACCTGAGCAACAGACTCACTTAGGGTGATGCTGTCTGTAATGGGAGCGGTTGGTGGGATTGTGGATTTAGGGGGAAGGGATTAAAGTACTTCTTTGTGGAGAGAAACAGAATTAAGGGAGGGAGAGAAAGAAGTGAGGAAAGGTGAGGAATGGAGAAAGGCTGAAGAGAAAAATTGTAGGAGGGGAGTTGCCAAAGGGAGAGGCACTGAATGGTGAGCTAACAAGAGGGAGAGAGCATCCGGAGCCCCACCACAGGGAGCTTTAGCATGCATATGCAATTACACACATCCTCCTAGATGGAGGGCAAGCCACCACCTCACCTGTCTTTTCCAGTCAGTGGGTTGCTCTTTCTTTTTCTCTCTTTAAAGGTGAGTCTACAACATCGATCCTAGCGTTCAGGAGTTTGTCCCTATATGGCCCTTGCTCTGCAAGATACTGTCAGAAGCACATCTCACTAGATAATCCCCAGCTCCCCTTTCTCCTTCGTTTTCTGCGGTACCTGCTAAGGATGCTTATTTGTCTATTCATGATTTGATGGAAGTATGTAGGGCTTGCAAAAGAGTATCTAGGCACCAACCGTGCTAAGTCCTGATTTGTCCTGGACTTGCATTTTAGGCAGCTGTTTTGATTATGAATTAATTGCCCAATTTCATATTCTGTTATTGCCTGCAGACCTTAGCTGATTCAGGTCTCCTTTGCTTCAATGCTAAAACAGTACCTAGGAAGACAGAATTCTCGCTCCTGAAGAATTTGTCCTATCAAAAGCATAGAGAATTGTGCATATGTGTTTACATATTTGCACACATTTCATTTTTTATTTCATATGCATACATTTTGTATAGATTGTTTCACACATCCGCATTTGTTCCTTGAGTAAGAGCTGTAGGATATTAATTGCTTATAGTTTACAAGTGAAGTGAGCAGATGATCATTAATTCAGCCTGTCTTACTGTTTTTGAATTCTCAGTTCTCTAGACTTAGAGCTTTCTGGTGTTACGTGAACTTTAGAATCTGGGTGAATATAGTTAGTATTTGCTGGAAATTTGATGGAGCTACAGAAAAGGAATACAGGCTGGAATAAGCCTCTTGAACTTCCAGCTGTATAAGGCCATGCAGACAAGGGAAGCAGTTTGAAAACTGCCTCTTTTGAGGCAGCATGCAGACTCTTCTGATCCTCATTCAGATATGATGCCTTTAACTTAATGGGAGCCTGGCCTCAACAAGGATTGGAAGATGGAATTCATCACGCATAAATATGTGCTTGCCCATACACATTCATAATTTATTAGAAATTTTGCATAACTCTGTATGGAGTATCTGTGCACTTATGTCTTACTTGAGTGCTAATCGACTCTCATCATTTTGTACTGATACTGAGAACGTTATTGCAGGTACACACTTGCATATGGGCTTATATATATAGGGGTAAATGTTTTATATGTATATGTATATAGTCAGTTACAACGTCTGTTTTAGCTATCTTGAATGAAGCTATATCAAACAGGTCCACTAAGTATAAAACTGACTGAGTTCAGTTACATTAAAAATGAATTTGAAGTAGAATTTCTTGAAGTTCCAGTGATTAAATACTTGTAGTCAGTTTTCTCATTTTCTTCCTTTCCTGCCACTTCAGTTTCTCTGTCCTGAAATTCAGGAAGGTAACTCTTGAAAAAATACAAATAAAGTAATTGCTTTGTTTGATTAAAAAATGTGACAGTGTAACAAAATTATTTGTCTTTTAGCTTGTATTAGATAAAGTGTGCTGTCAAAGTCTGCTAATATTCAGATAAGAACAGAACCTCGATATCATCACGTTATCATATCTCCTTGGAATTACTTCTGGTGTATGTTGGTGGCAGAGGGAGAGGGAATACAAGAATGGAAAATGTGATTTTAATTACCATTGCCATTCTATATTTATGTAAGCAAACTAAAACAAGTGTGCAGATTTGATAGATGCTGTCTTTGTTTCACATGTACACCGCTAATAATTAATTGCCAGCAGTGTATTGCTTTCAACTATTGCTGACTGAAATGATTTGGCCTTTTGTCTTGGCACTTGGGATTGGCAATGAGTCTTTGGAACCACTTACACCTGAGGCAGTGGCTCTGATGTTTGCCAACGTTAACAGCTATTTAATGCGTATCCTGCAAGACCTGTGGCCAGAGGGCTCTGCTATTTCAGGGGAATATTGGAATGAGCAAAGACCGTAGCAGGAGCTCACTCCTCTGTCATCACATGTCTCTGGCTCAAATTACTGCTGTCATAGGAAATATTTTCTACTAACAGTTGCAGGGCTTCCTTAAGCATAATTTTATAAAAATCCCTGTCATAGGATACAGATATAAAAATAAGGCCTCTATCATAATCGTGATTCTTCTTGACTTCAGTGGGGCCCTGTATGAAATTTCAGTAATATCAAAAAAAAGAAAATCAAAGTAATTATTATAGTGAAGAGCAGAAAAATCTTCTAATTAAATATAATCAAGAAGAATATTTATTAACTTGCTTTTACAGTTACTATAGAGTTGCTGAAAAGCTAAGTTGTGGGAAAGATCCCTTCTAATAATAACACAGTATTTATAAAACAGAATGACAGCTCCAAATGGGTGAGAAGCAGAGACTAAGGAAAGAAAGGAGTCATGCACAATCCAGGAGAAAGGGGTTTTTTTCCATTCCTGTTTGTTTGGAGTGATTTTAGATTGCTAGTCGTTCCCTCGGGATGTTACTGGGTTCCAGACATACATTTTCTAATCTTCCATGAGATAAAATAGAAGGGGGGGAGGGAGAACAAGGATGTTCCGCCGAAACGACAAAAGAATCGTGCCATCCTTAGTAATTTTGTTTCTTGAGCTTAAAGGATCCAAAAGACTGAACAAAAGCACTTTGTCAGCTGATGAAACATAAGCTTAGTTTATGAATGATGTCTTTCTAATGCATACAATGAAATGATTTTACGGTGCAGATTATTGATTAATATTACTCTGGAATGCTTAATCCTTCATCTTGATTCCTTGTTTTTACTAATTAGCTATAATTAAGCAGTCGTTCAGGTAACAGGATCTATATATTTCCCTAGTGGATTAAGTATTAAATATTAACTTATTTTCTGTGAGGTTTATTGTTTAAAGCTTTTGAAATTCTATGTGCTCTGCTAATCTGTGAAACTCGCCAATTTACATGTTCCTGCAGCAGTTCCCTAACTGCATGCTAATTTTCATGTATGTTTGACGTATCTCACACTGTGATATGTTGCATGTGCTTGCTCCCTTTGTCTGGGGCTGCTGTCTGTATCGTTTTGTGCTTCCAGATAGCGGCGGGTGTGCTCGCAAACGTGCTGCAATGTCTGTCACATTAACAGCTGTGAAGAGAGTTCAGAGTTCTCCAAACCTATTGGCCTCAGGTATTGAGATATTACTCCTGTGAGTAAAAAAAAAACAACAAAACAAAACAGTGAGATATTACTCCTGAATATTATTCCTGAATTCTGTACTGTTATGCATTCCTGCAATATTGCTCTGCAAGGAGAAGGGTAACCGTATTTTTTGTTCCACTGACAAGTCTCTGACTTCTACAGTGCTCTTGAAAAGGTAGTCTTGATATCTCTCTGCCTATGCTTTGCAGCCATTAATGAAAAAAATTAGGAAGACTTAGGAAAAATTAGTTATTTATAAATTAATTTTGCCTTTGACATGTATTTTGGGTCTCATGTCCCCCGTTTTTTCTCAAGATAACATAGCATGAAAAACTAGGTTTTGCTTGTTACAAACTTTGTTTAGTGCAACTTGGAAAAAAAAGGAAAAAAAACTGAATCCTGTAGTAAAAAGATTACCAGAAGCCAGACTAACTTGAAAAAAAAATATTTATCAAGCATATTTTCCTTAAAATGTTTAAAACAATAAAACCGTGCAGATTATTCAGTAGACAGGCAGAAATGCTGCTTAGCAATACTCGTGTCTGGTGTTGAGAACTTAAATCTTAATGGGCATCAGCTGCCCAGGTTCACTGGTGAATTAAGTAGTTAGAGGTATAAATCAGTACAGAGTCTTGAGTGGTGTCGACTAATTTACGCCAATCTGAGCATGCAGTGTTCATACCGAACAAGTACGATACAGAAACCTGAATACAGAATGAGGCAGAAAATAATTGCAAGATAAAATCTTGGTTTATAGATCTCTTAAAATATAAGACTAATCCCCAGGAATAAGAACTGTTAAAATTTATGAAGCAAATAAAATATTTGATTGCTACTTTTTGTAAGGATAGTGTCAGGGTTGTTTGGATTACTTCACGTATGTAAATTTAAGAAAACATTGGGTTCTTATTTCTTAGCAGCTTTTCTAACAAATTTTTGTCATTTAAGCATGCAAAACAGGCCTCTTAATGTCTGCTGTTGCACTTAAAATTAGTGGTAAGGAGTGCTGTTAGTACTATAAATATTCTACATTAATAATATTTTAAATTCATTTAGAGATTTCATGCCTGTAGTTTCTTTAAGAGAAAAAAAAACACTAATATATCTACAAGTACTCAAAAAACCCACCAGAATTTCAAATCTGCTCAGTGCTGGCAGTATGTATGTATCAGTTTCTGTGTTTTGCTTTGAAGTGATGAAGAAAGCATCACACATTCTGGTGTGAAGGGGGAGAGAAAATCCTGACAGAACCTGTAGGCATCTTTCTTGGTTTTGAATTAAACCTTTCTAGTTCATCTTAAAGGAATGATACTTCTTTTGATACCTAGATTTTAGACAGTAGTATATCACAGTATTTACTGGGAAAAAAAACACCACAGCAAATATTTGTTTATTATTGGCTGCCTGAAATAGCAGTGATTAAATAACAGTAACTGTCAGCACACTACAACCTGTAGAAGTTGTGCCATAAACATTACACAGCTATCTGTGGTCTAGTATTCCGGGGTGTGCTTAGGTAACAGGAGGGAATCAAGTAACTGAACGAGACAGCTCCTACATGTTTTTCAAGTTGTGTTATCATGGTTTTACTTCTAACACAAATTAATATTGGATGTTTCTTTTTCAGGGTCTGATTCTCAGTCTTCAGATTCAGGTAAATATAACTGTTATTTATGCATCAATGTAATACCATGTAAGTGGACGAATTATAACAATCTTCCATTATATTTGATATTATTACTCCATACGTTCACATTCTTTAAGGGAAAGCACCACTGAAATTATAATAATAATTGCAAGCGGTTAAGACCGCAATTTCAGGTCTCATTTGAAAGCAGTATTTCCTATATCACAGTATATGTTGTCAGCAAATGAATTGTTGGGAGAATGCAGAGTGCTAATTTGCCACCTTTAGCTTCAGTGGCACTTGCTGTTTCATTTTTAGTCCCTTACTCAGCTTTGCAAGTTCTGCCCACCCCACGTAGCAGCCTGCTAACATAATGTGTTACTTTTCCCAGCCTCTTAAAATATTTTATCTTCAAATCTGTAAGTTGTTGAGGAAGGATAGTATCTCCTTCAATGTTGGGCAATGCCTTGAGGGCTTTTCAGCTCTAAGGATAAAGACAAAACATAGTTGGTTGGTTGGAAAATCAAGGTGTCATTCAGATTTGGAAATAAGATGCGTTATTGGAACAACTAATCTGGTACCGTGGTGAAATTTGGTGAAACTGCCGTGACAAACTGGCTTTACGTTAGCTGGAATGTTTTTCAAAATCGGACACAGCTGTGAAGTACAAGAACCTAATTTGTGAAAAATAGTTCAGCCTGCTTTATATGGGAGCTGAAGCACCAGTGTCTCAAAAGGACTCCCAAGGTTAAAATCCATAGTCTGTGTGAATGTTCTGGGGAGATACCAAACTGCTGCCAGCAGCATTGTCAGTGCTTGAGTTTTCTAAATTTTAAGGGTAAATGTTTTGTGAAGTGGCAGGATTAGCCCTGTTCGTGTAACTACCATGGTGATAACAGCAGCAACATCAGTTGCATAGTAGCTAAACTTTTCCACAGTTTAATAGCTGGGTTGCTATGATGATAGCAATATAAAGATCTACTAATCACAAAAAAAAAATGTTTCTTTTTTCGCCACAAAAGCTTGGAGATCTTACACTGATGGAAGTAGAGAGACACTGAATGGAGATGCTAGCAGTTCATCTCTTACAGCAAAAGGTTTTAGGAGTGTGCGGCCAAATCTACAAGATAAAAAATCACCAACTCAGGTAAAACCAAACACACCAAGTTTCATGCTTTGCCATTTGTGTGGGGGTTATTCTTGGGCATTAGCATCTGCAGATGGGACACCTCTATGGAACATTGTCCTGATGTCATCCAGATAGTGCGAATCATCTGTTCATATGGGTCATTACAAACTGGTTTACTGCACAGATGAAGTATACTCTGCACAGGATGCATGCCTCCAGGTTAATTACCAGAAATTGTGTTCAATGAACAAGACAGGCAGCTACATAAAAGTAGGTCATCCACAAATAAAAGCTTTCTAGGAGTGTTCCCAGACTTCAAAGAGTATTTATTAATATTTTACACTCAGAAAAATGCATCAGTCATCAAAATAATATCTGAGGATAAAGGTTCATTAATTATAAAATAGACAGTGTAGTGTTTCTGCCAGTTTTGCAGAGTACAAAGAGAACACACTAAAAATTCCCACCTAACTTGGAAACATTTATCTGTCAAAAAAAGATCAACATACTGATGTCAATACTCTCTCTGTTACTATTTTCATTCAAAGGTTTAAGAGGCTCTGTGTGTTTTATGTATGTCTGTTACCTGTGAATAATAGCTTGTTATCTAAGATCATGGACTGCATTTTGGAAATTACTTACATATCTGAACAATTTCACAGTAATAATTCTTATTCAGTGAATAATTGTTTTTCTGAAAGAAAAGGGACTATTGTGGGCTCTCTTCTGATCCCAGTTTACTCTGAGCAAATGGAACATCTGGCTTTCTAAACATAAGCTGTACAGCCCTACACAGCAAAGGTGGTGGGAACCTGACCAGTTCAATTGACCATTGAATTGAGCAATGTTGGGATGAAGCCCTTAAGTTGCTAGTTCCTTTATTTAAAGATAAAAGTCAAACCGAGTTATATCTCCTGCTAACATTTACTTTCTTTCTGTTTCTTCTTCAATGTTACTTTGCTCTGTGTGGATGCTTTTGGCAAATAAGGCACCTCTGCCACCCCCTAGAAAAGAAAGTTTTCGGAAAGCAAGAATAACTAATCACAAGAACAAAACTAATCTCCAGGCAGTAACAACTGGCCCAGCGAAACACCTTCCCACAGATACTGCCTATTACCCTAACGAGAAGTCTGTCCAGAAGACAATGTCTTCTCAGATATCTAACACAAGTGTCTCCTATGCACAAAAGATCATTAAACCACTGACCTCAGTCTCCAGTGCAGGCACAAGCACCGTAGCTGGTATTAGCACTACTCTCCATCACGGCCAAAGGCAACAGTCTCAAAAACGTAGGGTATCTACCCTGAAATTAACCCGGACACGTGACCCAGCGAGTAGGGTTCATTGTAATCCACAGCAACAGCTCAAGCCTGTTGAAGCGCCAGTATTTCCACAAAGGCCTCTCTCACCTGCCTGTAGCCCCGGGCCTGAGATACACACAGCATCTCTGTCCATTCAGATAGCTCCCATCCCTGACAATAAAGCAGGGCCTGAAATCCAAGAACATCCACCTAGTATTTCTCCAGACACTTCAAAGATGTCTTCAAAGGATTTGGGACAAAAGTCTACAGTTCTTCCTTCTTCACAGGCTGCAGAATGCCATGTGGTATATTTAATTTTTCCATCTTTTATTTTAGATCATTCATGAATCACTTAATAACAGTCTGTTTAGTTATACTTACATTATCAAAGTTAGACCTTGTGTTTTTTGGGTAAAACTACCTGTCACATGGATCAAAACAGAACTGAACAAAACCTGGAGTTTTTGGAAGGGTATTGCAAAATACCCTGAAAAGATTAACCCAGCTCTGAGCTGGAAAGTAGACTTCTCGGTTCCTCTGTGAGCACTTTCCGGAGTGCAAATGCACAATAAAAATAGTGAACTGTGGGTGATGCATCTGCTTAAGTAGCTCTTCCTGGAGGGGGCTGCATTAAAGCATTATGCTGCCATAGGTGCTGGAAGGATCAAGTATGGATAGAAGAGGATTGGATTGGGGGGCTTTCTACAGATGCAGCTCTACTAGTTTGCTAGGGCCGCCAAAAAATAAGTTTTGTCAGTTGCTTCTTTCTGCAAAGGCTAGTTCCATGTCTGCCCTGTGCAATAGTGGTTTTTAAAGAAAATGGGTTAATAAAAACTTTTGTCAAACACCTTTACGTGAAGGATCACAAGGCCCTAAGCTTTTAATTCCGTTTCCCCTATGCCTACTGAGACAAAAATTCTTTGTTAACTGTGGTGATCTCATCTAGGAGAAATGGAAGTATCAAGCACACGTATCAAGTATCAAGTGTAGGATCGGAGTTGTCTGAGCAGGGTTTATCGCCATTGAGAAAGTTACCAGGTCTTCACTCTGGAAGCCCCAAGTAACTGCATTAGCTGTAGGATAGTTTTACAAGTCGTAGTAGTGAATTCCCCCTTTCAATTCCCAAGTAAAAATTTTGATCAGAGCAAAGCTCTGTGAATTTGTATGGTAACAATTTGCAATGCTTCTTTTGAATTCATTAACAAATGGGAGCACAGAAGAATTAATCACATTTGTCCTTCTCAAGATTAGAGGCAAAGCTAGAATCTTAAACCCTCCTATTAGGCTACGCAAAATTTAGAACGTTTTGAGAAAAACAAGTTGCTTTACCCTTGAGAACTGGTTTGCTGCTTAGTGATTGTTGTCAGGTAGAACGAGTTGGTTCAACTCGAGGGGGAAAAAAAAAAAAAAAAGAGCCACAGCAAAGAAATCATGTCAGAAACGGTAATGAAAAAGGAGTAAGATCTTTTTCTGGTAGATAGGGGAGGTATGAAGATTATGGGAGGCAGGCTTGCAAGCCTTTAAACATGAGCATCAAGGGATATGGTCAGACAATATAACAGGTGTTGTTGTGGCTAGTACAACTTATGCATGTATGTTTTCACTTAAAAATAGTTTAGATTGTTAGCAATGTGATGTATTATATATGCTCAAATAAATTTCTCAAACAGAAAGTAGTTTTATGACAGCTAACAAGAATTAGGGGAAATACCTTTTTTATGATCCGGAATAATACTCAAACTCTAATCAGAATAATGAAAAATAATTTCTCTTCCAGGTAAACTTTTTATTTTTTAGAATTTTAAAAGTCAAAACGTGTTGCAATTTCATTTTATTTTAGAATCTGATTTAGTTTCACTCTGAGCTGGCAAAAGTCAGAAAAGTAGCTGCAACTTATGTGATTCTATAGGGGTTTTTTCTGCCTTCTCCTTGGTTTCAGTGCTTCAGTGTGTGGGAAGAATGATCAGAAATTTGGCAGCTGGGTTTCTTTGAATAAAATGATAAAAATTTCAGTTGATCACAGGGATCATTAAGGAATGTAGCCAGCTTTTCAAACTGCATACATTTATTGATCTCTTGCCTGCAAAATTCAGCTGACATCCTCTCTGATGTTCAACTTCGAAATAAATTCTAAAGATTAGTATGAAGAGGTGTATCTGGCACCACAACCGAGGCATGGAGCCAGTGGATTTTGCTAGCTCTGTGTTAAAATACGTGCCTAAAACTAGAGTACAAATCATCGTGTGAGGTGGTGTAAAATTCTGCATCAGGTGAGGTCCCAAATCCAAGATGCCATGGGCTACAGTTAGAAATAAAGGTTACAGTGATGTCTAAAAAGCTTTCTTTTTTGACTCAGTTCTCTGGTTGAAATGTTGGAACTATTCTAACTAATGTCAAAATTTATGATCCCCTTTAGCATTGTATCTTGTGGTATTTGCGAAGTTCACAATTTCTCTCATGTAGACAAATTGACTTTCAGTATACTATGCATGATAGTACTTTAATTTTTAAAATTGTTTTAGATTTGAAGGCTCTACAGGACTTCATACACCAGTTGAAGTACTTTTGTATATGCAGATCATAGGTTGTTATGTTAAGCTGTATCCTCTAGGGATGCTCTCAGACTGTAGATTAGGCCCACCAGGAATGTTCCAAGCTACCGCAGGAATTCTTAAAACCCAAATACATTTAGAAAGTTGCTGTAGAAACAAACAACTCTCCCTCTGCATCTGGGTTTATGTATGTGGAGGAGAATGAGGCAAGACTGGCTAATCATCACTTCTTAAGAGGTGGTAAATGAGAAATACTGCGCACATGTGGGTATCTATGTGTGTAGGGAACGTGTACAACTATATTACGTCATAAAGTATAGAAGGATACAGCCAAGAGAGTGCTTGTGCGGTCTAAGTTCATGTACAACCATTTTGCACTGTTTTTTAATGTATCTTGTTATGTTTGTGCTCCTATTTGCACTTTATTTCAGAGCTTATCTACTGAACCTGTAGGAGCAAGCAGAAGTGTGGTATGACTCACAGAGTGACATTTTGTAAACACTCCTACTCAGAGAAAGGTTAAACCCCTTACAAGTATATGTGAAAAGAGAAGCATTCAAGTTAACTCAATATTAGCTTTTTTACATTATTACAGTCTGGAGAGATGCTGCTGCTCTGTGCCATGCTGCAGATATGGGAGAAATAACCTAATCTATTCAGCAGAATAAATTAGTATTTGTTAGTATGAGACCAATGGAGGTAAATTCTGTTGTGCGAATTTCTCACAAGAAAAAGTTTTAAACTGATGAAGAATTCTGAGCTGCATCTTCTGAAATAAACACCTAGTATTTTTATGTTCATTTGTTCCTGGGTTCATAAATGTCCTCTTGTTCTGGACAACCATTCTCTAAAACTGAGGATGCAAAACATTTGTCATGTTTGTTTGAATCCCACGGATGAGTGAACACTTCGTTTAGTCCTGATGTCCTGGAGGAATAAAAACTAGTGTAATAGATGCTTATGAAAGTGTTTATTTTGCCAGCCTTATAGCTGTAGACAAGTGAATAAAGAGAGATAAGCCTGGAATTAAAAAAAATTGTTTCTGAATCCGTTTATCTAATACATTACTGTTCGGTAGGTATTGACAATACATTGAGTGATGTAGAAGGGAGAGAAGACAGGTTTCAGTGTTTTGGGGACAGATGGCAAGCAGAGAAAATTGCACACGTTTTCTTTCTGTGTCACCAGTGTAGTTTTGCACAAGGGCTGAACTCCACCTCCTATACTGAGTTTAGATTAAGAGGGCTAGGTAGTAAAAATGGAATGTAACTTGCAGCATCAGTTTGGAGAATTTGACATCAGCTTTTAACAATTAAAACTAGAGGTATTTTTACCCATTGGTGCAAGCGTATCGGTGTAATTTGATTGTTGACTACTAAACTCTACTTATGTATTAACAAAATGAGTTTATTCACTTATCTATGAGTCTCCGTATCTGTGTCTTGACTGTTGAAGCAAGGCCAGCACTTTGGTGTCATTACTGATCTCGCACAACTCCCCACAGAACTTACATTAAAATCATAGATGACTGGTTTTGAAACCCATGCTTAGGGTCACCTGCCTACTTCATGTTAATTGGGTAGCAAGTGTATTCCTCGGGCCTGACATTTTACCATTTGATGGAAGGTGAACACTTCTAAGGACCAGCAGAAAGCTGCACTTGAGATCTTCAATTCACTTCAAGGCTGTGATGACATTTCTCTCTCTCTCCACAACCCATGATAATTATGTAGTCTAACTAGTCTTTCATCATTCTAATTGATTAAGTACTTGTTTGGCATTTAATCTGCCTGATTTCTGCTAGCATTTCTTGCACTTTGACAATGACAAACCTAATCTGAAGCACACCGGGTGGAACTGGTATTAAAAGTTTTCTGGAATGCATTCAGCCTTGTCCTTATCTTATTTTTCAGTGATGAAAAATACGGATTATTAGTAGCCAAACATATCTGTTCACAGTTTACCAACACTCCATGTTTTATAAATGGTGTAAACCGTTTTTATTATTCAAAATATTATTCAAAAATAATGCTGTTTTAAATCGCCATTTCAGCCACTCTTCCCCAGGGTGATGATTGTACCTATAGCAGAATTCTAGAATCCGGCTGAATATTCAAGGTTTACTCTACAAGGCTGAGAAACTTCATGTTGGGAATCACTACCTAGAATTGCTGTATTCCTTCTATCTACATTGATATTCTCTTTAAGAATTTGGCTCGATGAAATCAGCTGTTAATTGCCAAACACAGTGAATTTAATTCTTTAAAAACTCAGTTTCACTAGCTCTCTGGATGCACCCTGAATATCTGTTCTTGTTTTGTCCATCCCATCTTTCCTCAAGCATGCAGGCAGTCTTCTTGGTTCAAAGCCAGAAGGCTTACTAGGTTTCTCAAGTCTCCAAAATTTCCTGTTATTTTAAAAATTTAGATACCAGATTACATAATTTGGCTCGGTCATATGTAACTTCTGGGAATGCTGAGAGCATATCTGGTCTCAAGAATTTCAGAGCTTCATATTGGTTCTGCCTCATAATTGTGTTATGATCTCCTGGTTCATGTGTTTTTCTGGAGATCTTGAATTATGACATGGGTGATGAAATTCATCATAAATGATGGTTCTTTCTTCCCTTTATGTATCTATGAGATGAAATTACTCTTTCTTATATGTGTACCTAAATGCACACATCTTAACCCCCCGATACGCTATGTTGCATAACCAGATGTTTCACATCTGCATATGATTGCTTCTCATGAAATTATTTTAATAGTATTCCATTGTTCTTTTGAAGTTTCCATTGGAAAATTAGTTATTTCTAAAAATCTTATCTCCTTTTATAATCATACACTCAATTATTGATTTTCTGAGTAAGAAGTAATATGTTCAGATTTACGCTATACAAAGATTTTAGTATGCTTTTTTTCTAACTGTATATGTGAAACATTGCTGTGAGTAAGATTTGGGTTTGAAGCTGTTTGAGTAAGTTTCTTCACTGTTTTAACTGCAGATTTGAACAGCAGCTTCTGGCTGTTTTTGTGTACCCCAGAGGTCCAGTAATGTCACAGAGTTCTTTTGAACTGTTTGGAATAAGTGACAGATATCTGTTCACATGCTTAAGATTCTTTTCTGAAACACTTATTCATAGGGATGGTCCCATTGACCTCACTAAGGTTATTTGTGTAAATTCTAGTTGATCTCAGCAAGAATTCTGGAACTGGACCCCCAGTGACCTCTCATAAGTAGCACAGTCTGGGTTGTGTTCCAAGTTTTCCATAAGGGCTTTAGAAGATATTTTCAGATTTTGGATTAAAATGCCAAAATGGCATTTTAATCTGATGGCTTGAAACATTTTTTGAATGATTAAAGACATCTGCCTATTCTGAGCACAGGAAACAACCATAATATTATTGGTAACAACGTGGTATCTGTGACTAATTATTACTTTTTTTAAGTAGTAATTACTGTGTATGGTATCTTACTGTCCTCTGTTTTACATAAATTTAAAATCCCAAACGCTCTTTCCCTGCAGCTCTTGCAGAGTTCCTCAGCCCTATCAAAAGCGAAACCGTTAGTGCTGAAGCAGGCAGTATTTTGACATACTCTAGGAACTGATTGAAAGCTTGTGGCTAATAGGCAGTATAGAAGGATTTGTGCAGCTGTTTAACAAAGATTGGATGCCAGCATGCTTTTCACGTATCCTTAATTCAAAAAGAAATTGCAGATGCCAAAAGCCAGTTTTGGGACTAGTTTAAACCCAGTGTCTGTGTCTGATTTGAAATAACGGAACGTAAAACCTCACACGTTGTGTGGCAGTTTTCAGAAGCACTCTCATGAGAATGTTCCCTTTTATTTTTAAGGAATTATGCTGAAACCAAACTAGCGTGTTTTGTTTCAGTATAAAGTCATCCCTGTCCTGTGCTTGTGCTCCCAGTCTTTGTTGTTCCTCAGATTTATACCAGTTACCCTACCAACCCCTGTGTCCTCTAATATGCGCACACCTTACCCAGTAGGCTGACAGGGTGCTTCCAGAGTGCTTGGAAATTCTAAGATCATCCAAACGTTTTTATCAGAGAGGCAGTGGAGAAGATGTATTCAGTCCCAAGAAGCAAAAAAGTCCACCACCTATTGCTTGCAGATCATGTGAACCCTCAGTACTAGTGTTTCCGTTTAGCTTGTGGTCCTGCCCATCTGTATATTACTGTTCATTTCAAAATTATACCTGTCTTTTGACAAAAGAGCGCGCAACATTTGCAGGCTTGCAGATCCCTTTTTCCTCTTACAAACAAAATGATTGTGACGTTCTCTAGCCTCATATTTATGTAAAGTATAAAATAGTGTGAACCTTCTAGAGGCACAACTGCGATCATTAATATATGCAGCACGTTATGAATATTCATCCCCAGCACACTATGGTTTCTGGCATTGCTTCCACTAGTGTTTGATGCATTCATTTCTTTCCTGTTTTCCTAATTTAATATAGAGCGTGGTTGATTTATTTCCTAATCCATGTGAATGTGAACTTCCTCGGGCTGCTGAAAAACTTATGCTTTTGTAATTCTCCTACACACAGCAAGAGGCAAAGGGAAAAGTTTTTTATTCATTTGGTAATCTGTTTCTTTTCTTATTTTTTTTTTCCTCAAATCTCAGCTTGGAAACCAGAAAGTAACTGCCACTGTGATGGAGGTAAATGCTTCACAGACACACAGACAAACAGCAACAGAAGCTTCTCCACTGCCTCTTCCTTCTCCTGTGGTACCAGTTAACAGAGCCTCTTTCTCACCAGACAGTGGCACCCATCTAGTACCATTTTCTTTGCCAACGCTTGATGAATTTTTGCCTTCACGCTTTTATAAAACCCCAGCCCTTTCACAATTGTCATCTAAATGCCCATACCTAGCTTCCGAAAGTATTATCCACAGGAACGAAACGGCCTCTGTAAGCGCAGATTCTGCCATGAGTGAGTGCTCCTCCCGCACAGTGAGTGAGTCCTCCACAGCCATTCTAGATGAGCTGCAGACTTGTAGCTATGATACTACTGACTGCTCTGAAACACCTTCCCCAACCTTGAGCCAGATGTCTGCTGTGTCAGATGGCACCACCTTAACCAACACTGCTGCCACTTCTCATGTAATTATGCTTCCTTTTTTCCTCCTCCATTTTGTTCACACAGGTTGTCAAAGCGGAAAAGAATTCAAACTTTTCTGTTAACGCTGTTACGCAGACAAGTATAACATTAGTAGTTTTCTGTGTTTGTAGTAGTCTGACAGTATGTTTTGCAACAGTTGTTTAAAAAAAGTCACAGATTTGGTAAGAGGAAAATGCTAGTAAGTTGTTGCACAGTTGTATGGTTGGCTAAGGCATGTCAAACACTTTGCTTAAAATAAATCGAATGGCTGTTCCAAATGCACTAAAAGCAAGCGGTCTGTAGAGTTTGAAGAGATTGGTTTAAAACAGTGTTAGCAACATACAGGTTTGTGGAGTTTGTAGCCTCCGGGCTACCACCATTTTTGGTTTATACTAGGTACAGATTTCAATAATATAACTTGTAAATTCATGGCAAATGTTAGCAATATTTAACACAGTTTTTTCCCCAGCCATGACCACTGACTGCATAAAGCTGTTTTTCTCTCCTCTAACTAACCTTTTCCTCTCTTAAGCACAGTTTCTTATAGGAGTGAACTTCATAAATAATCTTGTAATACCCAGATATCCTATTAATTTTCTCTTGGTTAAGTCAAGAAAAAATAGCATGCAATTAGATGTTTTATACATACATTCACTTTTCTGTACCTTGGTATGCTCATATATGGGTAGAAAGAAGGTATGGAATTTGGGTCAAATCCAGATCACTGCTGATTTCTTTTGAGATTATCTGCATGATTAAAATGAGCCAGAACAAAGCCTTCATTTAAATTGAGCAATTCATTGCTGAATTACAAAACAGAGAGATGTTCTGAGACCAGAGTTTTACTGAGTCACAACAGTGTTCAGACTTTGTTACAAGTACTTCAACATGCTATCATTTTCAAGTCTGAAAAGAACAAACCATGTAGACATCTTTTAAAGTTTCATGTATATTCTGTAAAAAGAATTTTGAGCCCAGACTTGCACATAGTCACCTGGAAAGTCAGTGATCCGTTGTCAGTGCTCTTGATGCTGTTAAAAACAAAAATAACAGGCATGTAAAAGCTGTCATTCCTAACTCTCGTAACAGCTTTGAACCATAATCAATACAGACTGGGGTGTGGAAGTAAGGCACAATTGCTACATGAGCATTTACTAGCTATGGGAAGCATGGAACATTTATATTTTCTTCTAACCTACTTCTAAAATAATCAGCTAACTGTATCTATTTTCTTTGAGCACCATTTTTGTAGCTTAAGTGAACGGTCCTTCCCTTTTTCTTTTTTTGGGGTAGTCTCCCTGGTGAGAGGTATTTACGGTCAGGTCTGACCACCACTTTCTTAGACACGGCAGGGATGAGCATAACAGTTGTGCAGTATTAATGGATGAAGAGGAAGGATGAGTCTCCCACCAAAGGACAAAAATCCCTAAGAATCTAAGATCACTAAAGCCCCACGGAAATTAAACTGCTGGCAAGAGCTACCTCTGCAGTGTAAAAAAGTCTTCATCTCCCACCCTCTGTAGGGGAGGGCCAGATGACTGTCAATGTATCTGGGAAATAAGAAAATGATGGGGAGGGTGGCACATCCACATGTGCTGCTCGTGGGTTTACTCCTGTAATGGTCGTCATCCTCAAAGAGGACTCGTGTTGCTTTTGTAGATTAAAACGGCGGAGGGAGCAATAAAAGTAATACAGGATGGTGCCATCCAGCACTGTGCCCACACAAGGTGGAACCATGCTTCCAAAGACGTCATGTCCCCGGTGGGGATGCTTGTTTGTTCTCGAGGTCCTTATTGAGAGCTTCGGCAAAAAGGGTTTACAGCAGAACTTCTGAGATGAAGAAACAGCATCAGGAAGAGCTGATTTACAACAAATTTGTAAAATATTCCAGGCAGAAGGCAGGGATAAACATAAAATGGCGCTTAATTTGCCATACTTTTAGTCACTTTAGATTACAGCTTCTTTGAAAACCTGAAGTGTGAGAATTGTAATTCTTGTTTGGGCTTATGCTTAGAATTGCAGTTAAAATGGGAGAACAGCTGATTTTGGAAAATATTTTTTCTGATTCTATTCCAATTACGAGCATTTCCCTTATAAAGTAATTTTCATGCGTTCTTTTTGTTTATGTAGTTTAAAATTGTGGAATCTAATGGAAACTTGGAAATGGAAGTACACGTTAGATTTTTGCCTTTTCCCAAGTGCCAGAACTGTCTTTAACTTCAGGAACTGATCCCTGAGTATTTTAGCCTGATTCAGAGTCTTGTGGCCAGGGCTGTGCTGTGCACAGCACTGCTCAGACATCCATCGTGGGACCTCTTTCCCTTTGCTGCCGGTCTCAGCAGAGAGAAAAGAAAGTTAGAAAGCCACTCCAGATAGGTGCTTTTCTCTGCTCTGATTCAGAAGTCCAGAGAGCTGCTCTTTCTGATGCTCAGGCAAATTAAAGGAAGTATGAGCCTGATACCTCGAAGGATTCTTTGCAAGAGTTTGATTGCACAGCAGCAGCAGGTGGCTCTGCTAGCAGTGGAGCCCAGGTGAAGTACGCTGGAGAAAAAAATAAATGGAGCCTAGGGAAATGAAAGAGCATGAATTAGATGAAGATTATCTTCCCAGTTAGCTGGGGAATAGGTGCATTTTGGCAAAAAAAGTTATTTTCTTGTATCATCTTATTTTGCCACAAAGGAGATTACGTAAGAAAGTAAAAGATCTAATTCACGAATAGGCGTCCTAAAGATTTTACTTCCTTGTATAATCTGGGAGCAAACTCTGTCACCTGAAACAAAAGCATTACATTCTCAGATTGAAATGTCAGTAGCTCCCAAATAATTCCAAGGGCAGGAGAGGCCCTTGAAACTTCACAACACTATCTTTTATAGCTAACCCTCTCACCAGTGCCAGATGCATCAGATAAGCAAATGCAGCAGCCACCTTCACAGAAACCTTCCTCAAAGAGAGTCATTAGGAAGTAAGAAATTCTAGCTGAGTTGAGATCTTCCCTAAGGCCTTTATAAGCAAACCCAAAAATGCCATATACGGACATGCCATATATATATTTATGAATGATGCAGGAGAGCTCCTTGTATGGATCCTGTTTTCATTATATTGTGTACTTAGCGTAAGAGCCTTACTGTCTAACCCAGCTATTTGGTAAAGCCCATCACAGAGGTTTCTTAATTTTTTATTACAGAAATCCATAGGAGTAGCTTTCTGGTCTACAAAGAGCTCCTGCTAGTTCTGCTCCTCTCTTCAGAGAAACAAAAGCTATAGTAAATTAGTAAGATTCTGAACATAGTTGCACCCATCCTTCCCTAGAAACAAACTTTCCCAAAAAGACAATATGCAGGAAGAGAGAATGGGTGAACTGCTGAAGTAGGGTATGGGTGGCGGGCTTCATCTAGGGACCTCATCTGAAATCATGGCTTCATACCTCTTGAAATGCTATCTGTGAGCTCGTGTAGCTTTTATATTCTTACTCCAAGTTCCCTTCATGGGGAGGATGGTGTGAGAAAAGCCAACTTAGTTTGCATTTTGGTTCTTGACTTTACTAAGAGATGAAACATTTAAAGAAAACAGTTTTAATGGAGACATCACCACAACGCAAACTTTTCAGTTCAGTTCTGAAAACGGGTGTCCTTAAAATTGAGGAACCTCTGAACGCACATAAGACCACATGTGATATCTGCTTAGGAGCTAGAATTTGTTTTGCTGTCTTAGCTATTGGAGGCTGAGACGTTAAAAATTTCAAGTCAAATCAGTAATCTCCAAAATATAAATGCATACAAGAGGTCACGAACCATTGCACTTTTAAATATAAAAATAATACGCCTTTTAGTAATGATTTTTACTTCTGCTTTACTGCTTCAGATAGTTTCATGTTTTACAGCATGTTTTAGTTCTTTTGTTATATAAAATTGAGCAAAGTTTGTAGCACTCTGATTTTGTTCAGGTTTAATGAAGAATTCTGCATTAAAAAGAGATGTTGCAGAGACCTTCCCTCCCTTTTCTGCTCAAGTATTGCTACCCTCTGATTTCATTCAGTGCTTTCTCCGTATCTGTTTTAATCCTGCAGTGCTCCCCGTAAAAGTGCTACAGCCCAGATGTGGGGATTCTAAAGCTGGGGGCAAGGAAGCAGGTTGTTTCAGAAGTACCTCTTGTGTCTAAAGCCTAAATGGCTTGTGATGCTGCTGTGATTACTTAGCTTTCCCATTTTATATATTTGACAGTTTTGTTCTGTTGTCTTGTGGTTGTGGTATTGTCTTTTTATTGGTGCTGTTTATTTTTGTTGTGATAGATTTCATATCAGCATCCCATAGTTACTCTAGCTGGCTTTAATTTTTTGAAGAAGTTCGGCTCACTCTCTTTAGCTAGTCTTAATGAGACTTTTCCCTTCAGTCTGCCCAGAAGTTCCCATTAATATCAATAGGGCTTGAGCATGTGTATTAAGGGAATGTGTCTCTTGGAGTGAGTGAGCAGTGGTAGGCAGCCTTTGTCGCACGATGAGAGGAACTTTCACTGCCATCTTCACTTTATATTGCTGGCAGACCTCTGCAGACCTTGATTGTGCCATCTTTGTTGCCTTGACCGTGGTGGTTCCGTCACCTTCCCATGACTTCAGCATGCTTCACACACAGCACTTACAAGGAGAGAAGAGGGGAGGCACAAGGTATAGAAGGAACACATTCTGCTCCCCTGGTGCCGAGTTTTGCATTTCAGTGAACGCAGATGCCGTTATGGCTAGGTACCTGACAACTGGTAATTGTTGTGTGGCTGACAGTCTTGCATCACTCTCTGTTTGGGATGGCAGTCGGAGGGCTTTGTGTGTAGTTTAATGGGATATTGTTTTGTTTCTCTCAGGCTCAGATCACAGTGAATGGGAACTCTGGCACTGCTGCCAGCCCAGTGAGTCACTTTCAAAGGCCTTTTTCCCCTTCTTCAGCTTACCCTCCACCAGCTTCGCTCAATTCCAACATTGTTATCATGCAGCATGGCAGAATGATGGGTAAGCCTCACACAGAATGTTTGCTTTATACATTATACAACATATTCCAATTCACGTGGCAAAGACTGCAAACAATTGCTGAGTGCTTCGTATCCATAATGAAGGTGTTGTCTGTTCATCTACCTTGGGAAGTAAATGCAAAAAACCCCAGCATTTATTGATAGATACAGTAGTGATCATGAGCTGGAGTTGCTGTTAAGTTTTATTACTTATGTGTGTGAGTGACCTCTTGCCAGCTTTCTACTAGCTTTGCCGAGGAAAAAGCATATAGCAAAGTAGCTCAACCCGTGCAGCCCCTTCAGATTTTGCCTTGAAGAAACCAAGGGTCAACTTTGTACATTGGTTCTCCCCACAAATTCCGTAATATTCAGTGGAAATACTGCCAACAAAGGGATGGGCTCCAGGCTTTTAAACACCTGTCATGTCAATCTATAATTTGTTTATGGTTGGGGTTTTTTTTGTAGGGCATTAATTAAAAAAAAAGACATGTATACATGTTCAGCCTTAGAAAGGTGCTTTGCCAGTATAATCCATTTTGCCAGAACAATCATTTGCTTGCTGCTTTTTCTACTAGTTAGTGTTTTGCATATTCAGATAAGATTATACATGCAAAATAATTTGAATGTGATCTTGAAGTTTACTTTTTTGTTGTGCATGCAGGGAAATTAGGTGACACTTCTCACTCTGAGCCTTATAGCTTAGACAACTGCTATCCCTGTCATAGTGACAAGGACAAAAACTGTATACAAGGGTTTCTCCACATCCCAGAATACTAGATTCTTTTGATTGCTTCTAGTTTGCTGATCTAAAGACCTATCAATTCTGGTTTGGATATACCTGAAATAAGTAAAGTGTTTTCCCATGATTTTTACTCTTGTGTGATGCGGAAGTTCTGTGTTCCACAATAACGACCTGACTTAATTCTCCTTGCTCACTTAAAAATGCTACTGATGGCCTCAGTTTGAGGTCTATGAAGAATGAAGGATCAAATCCAAAATGTTTTCTAAGTTTAGCATCATGCATTTTGGGAAAAAGGCCCAAATATTCAGACGTTTGCCATGCAGAGTTGCCCCTCGCCATATATGTGTAGCACTGAATTATTTACAGGATTTCAGACTTCTGTAAACAGCTCAAACAGCCATGCTAAATCCAGCTCTCTGCAGTAGAAGTGAGCTGAAGTATTTGAATTAAAATTAGAGCTTTCAGTCACCAGAGCTCCTTTTTCCAGTTTATACTACAATTCAAATATTTTACTTCAGAAGAATCAACGGATGTTAATGCACATGAAGGGCAATTGTAATCTTCACCAGTACTGTTAGAATATTTATTTTTACTCCCTACATTCGTTTATCCTGTGGTGGAAATGTCACACAAGCACTGTACCTGCTTTTGCAAAAAAAGATGATTTGTCATAGCAGCCTACTAATTTACTGAAACATGCTGCCTGAAGTACATCATTTGCAGCCATACAAATTTTCACGACATATCCCAGCAGTGAGGTGGGTTTTGTTAAATTACTCTGAATTTTAGAAAGAAATGGTAGTAATGACTTATTAGTTTTGTTAATTATAAAGGAAGATTTGGGAGAGAAGGGTCAAAATATTGCAAGTCACCACAAACCAGCAGCAGCCTGCAGGGTTCACCCAAATTATCGTAGGTGGATCATCAGATTGCTCTACAGATGCCAAGTTACTGAGGTCCATTTTTATGGACTATAGAGGCACTTAAACATACCAATGTAACTTTAAAGAATGAAAATTGTGTGTCAGAATTTGTTTTTAAAAAATATTCATGCATCAAAACTTAATGTTTCTAAATGTGTGCCACGTAAGTCTTTGTGGAGGGCTGTTTGGAATCTGTTCCTGTGATTAACAAAACAGCGATTTTCTAGTTTGCTAGAATGCATGGGGGTGGGGGGGTTGAAATTAGATCACTACTTTCAAGGAATGGGTAGGAAAGGTGCAAGAGTTTGATTTATAGGAAAAAGGCTGCTGCCGCTTTCTCAGTAGATTTTGGTGGGGTTGTGGGGTTTTTTTCCTTTTTTTTTCTTTTTTTTTTTCTTCAGCAAGATGCTATGAAAAAGTACACCTAATCTAAGAAGATCTGAGTTGAATAGCCTGTCTGGTCCTTAGATAAGTTTATAATCCTGTTAATGTAACATTAACCAGGGCAAAGCCCTAGCTAAGATGATTGTGGTTTTTAAAGTGTCGTATATGTGTGTGGTTAAGATTGTACAGCAAACATGTACTGTATATATATAAATATATATATATATGGGGAAGCATGTTACAACTGCAAAGTGTAATTATTGTATCGTTATACAATATTCTGTCATGTTATCTTTACAGAGTCCACAGAGACATACTCACAGCATGTTCAGACTGTTGGCAGTACCACCACCACCAGTACAATACCAATCTGCAGATCCTCAGAAGAAGAAAAAAAAATTACAGTCATTAAAGCTCCACATTATGCAGGGATTGGCCCGGTGGATGAATCTGGAATCCCTACAGCAATTAGAACGGTAGGAAATTCTGGGGAATCTGTGTATGAACTCATACAATGAATTGATTGTTGTTAATGGGTTTTTCACATTCTTCTAGTCTTATATAATGTGGAATACATTGTGCGTAATCAGCGAGCTCATGAATATAATATTGTGTGTTGACGGAAAAGGAGAATGCTGATGGGAGCATAATTGGGCAACCTCATGTTTCTAGCTTTAATTAGAAGTAGCCAAAACTCTGTGTCTCTTTCTTGCTTCTCTTGTAGTTCTTGCCTTTTGGAGATATGAAGTAATTGTGTTTGTTTTGTTATTTCTAAAATAAAGTTTATACATGCTATATATGTGTGTGCATACAAGTGTACAGATAGACACGTGTGTGTGTGTGTGTATATAAAAATCTCATGTTTTGCGGTTTTGGGGGCAACGGTTCTTATGTCATCAGGGTAGTGTAGGAATGAATAGTTTTGTTGTGACAGTGATCTAAGTGACCAGCATTTTCATAGAAATGCAATATATAATCATTTTCCGCCTTGAGTGACATGTCAACGAATAGCGTGGAAGCCCTTTCATTGTGACTAGCCCAGTTTTGATCATCTGCCACTAGTCACTGCTTGAGTGGTCCCAGGATGCCGAACTGAAGAGTTTTGTTTTCACCATGCTAAAGCATTCTTTCCACTCTGCTGTCAGGGCAGCCTCTTCTGGCTGGTCCAGAGAGCACAGTGGCAGCTGCGCTGGCTCTGTAAGGAAGTGCTTACTGGCCTCCCCAGCCAGAGAAGAAGTGCTGTGCTAGACGGAGAAAGAGTAAGAAGAGTGGGAGCCAGGATGAAGGCAGCAGAGCCCTTGCAGGTGAAGTCTTTGTGAGGTGCAAGGATGTAGCAGCTGTTGGATGTGTCCCCTCTGCTAATACTGATGTACGGGGCTGTGTTCTATTGCCCAGAACTGCTTCAATGGATTGGAAACTTAGGGGGAAAATCAGGAACTGATGGAGAAAAGCAGTAGGAAAAATTCAGAATAAGTGGTAAGATGGGGACAATTTTGATAAGAATGGGGGGAAACTATGGCATTTCTTGCTTTCTTTTTGACATAAAAAGTAATATGATCAGAATCTTTTAAAAATTAAGAAATTTCTTTGCAGCAATGCTCTAGCTTCCTACCCCATTTTTACGTAAATAGTCCCTATGCTTTATATAGGATAAAGTAGGGGGTTTTGTTCTTTTTTTTTTAATAGCAGATTGATCTAACAGGGTCCGTATCAGTTATATAAGATTATAACAGAAATCCCCCTGAAGTGTGCTTAACAGAGTTGGCAATCTGCCAACGTGTATTTAACTTTTGGATTATATGGTCTGAGTCTCTCCGATTTTCCCCTAAAAAAAACATAATGAAATTTGAATTAGCACATTTTTTTCAGCTGAACTTGTTCTGGGTTTTGTCATGTTTCGATTTCAAAATATCCTGTAGCTTGTAAACTTATTATTATAGAAATCATTCTCACAATGAGATATATGAGTTAAAAGATTATGCTAGCGTGTGTGTGTGTGTGTGTGTCTGTGTGTGTGTCTGTGTGTGTCTGTCTGTCTGTCTGTGTGTGTCTGTCTGTCTGTCTGTGTCTGTCTGTCTGTCTGTGTGTGTCTGTCTGTCTGTCTGTCTTGTGCTACTTTGTGTCCTTACTCTGCTTCCTTAGGACTTAGCTGAAAGTGAGATTGTTTTCAAGATACTGATTTGAGATTACGTTTTAAATGTGCACAAGTATATTTGATCCCCATGTATCCCAGTCATGTAAGAACAAAGCTGGTATAGTTACCAGCCAGAGACTCAAACATGCTGTACCTTGAAACCTCTCAGCAATGCAGTAGTATGCAGAAACGTGCAGAAGTGCTATAACTGCATTTCCCATGAACAGAAGAAGGTAGGATATGTCATTCACTCTTTTTCTGAGGTCAGTGGGCAATCCAAATGGAAATCTCCCAGAAAGTTCAGCCCTGCTCCATCTGGAGAAAGAAAGAAGTCTTCAAATTAGTTGACTTTGTAATTCCATGCAGTATAAAAGTTTCTTATTCTACCATCTTTATAAAAATGGCAACAGTCTATCAAAAAAGCAGTAAATGCAGATTCATGGGCGATAGGTAACGTATGCGATGTTCCCAAACGCTATTTGTACTCAAAGGTAAGCTTATAAATAAGAACTTATTTATCTGTAAGGAAGTATCTGTATTCCAGATTTGGAGTGCTTTTCAGGAGTAGAGAGATTTTTCAAGCTGTGGTTATCTCCTCCAAGTCTATTCTTCCTCTCAGAACATAGTTTGTGACAGCTGTTTAACCAAGGAAAGCAGAGCGATGTTCTCTTCTTCTTTTCCTGCAAACCCTCTCTGCCCAAAGCTGCTGAGAGGGGAAGGATTCCTGTACAGCTTTCCCATCTCTCAGAACCCCCGTGCCATGTTAGCATGTTCCTTCCATACCACTTGAGCTCCTGCCAGCTCTGGGAAGTGCAACTCTGAAGCCTGAAAATTCAGATCATTGTTAAGTTCTGCCACCATGCCAAGCCCTGCCCCAAAGATGGTGAAATTGCGAGGCATTAAAAAGGAAGTCTTTGAAAAGGGACGGTAAAATGCTGTTCACTCAGAAAAGCCTTCAGTCAAATGGCACCACCAGAGTTTACCACCAACAGGGTCACAGGAAAGGAAAAAACAGATTCATGGAAAGCAGTATGACTGCACTGTTTTAGACTAGCCAAAATGATTCCTTCATGTCTAATCATCAGAATCAATCTGTAGACTGAGAAGGCCTCTGTTTATGAAGAATGGAGGGGGGAAAAATCAAGTCCCACCAGATTTCTTTTCCATCCTTAGTGATGCAATATTTTAGCTTGAAAAAAACCACCACAGAAGGTCCACTGAAAGTCATACATGCCTCCTTTAATTGCGTACTTTCTGATGGATTATTAGAATACTTGCAGCGATTATGGGCTCTCCTAAGTACCAACTGCTGGTATTTCTTATGTCCTCTTCGTGCTGTTTGGCTGAGTGTTCATTCACGTATGGTGATACTGTGTTCCAACGTTTAATTGCAAGAACTATAATGTCTGCAAAGCAGGATGGCATCTGAATGGCTTCGTACGTTGTGAATGCTGTTGATTCCTCAAAAAAACGTTGGTATGTGGGATTAGTGAATATAAATTGCAAAAAAAATACTTTAAAATAGGATTAGTTAAGGAATAGAATAAATCCATCTGGTTTATAATGGAAAGCCAAATTATTGTCTGAGGTTTTAAACCCCAAGGGTGGGGGCTGGGGGGAGAGATGATGAGAGAAGCGTGTTCAAATGTTCAGAAAGATTTTGGGAGACCACCTTCTCTGGTCGCATGAGAGCTTCTTCATACTTGATCTCTATGTGGAAGTCTCCTGTGCTTTTTGTGGAGGACCTGACTCACCTGGCAAACAGATACCTACGTGCCTTTGTCCCTTGACAAGCAGTAGGGTTATGGAAGTAGTATTTATACGCTGTTTCCGTTCTATTCATCTATCACTGATTTGAGCTCTGTCGGAAGACTCTTCTTGGCCCAGTACAATCAGAAAGGCAGTTGTGGTATCACGGGACCACTGCAATTTCTGCTGCTGTGGGAAATGAGGAGTACCGCGGAGGCTGTGGCTATCACCATGAAGTCCTGTAGACCTTCTGGACTTCGCCTTGAACTTTTGAGTGTACATGATCTTGGAGCACCAAACAGCATACTTGATTCTGATCTACCTAAATTATTCTTACCAGAGTTCTGCTAGTGTAGATGTTTAATGCCTTTAGGGAAACAATGTTAAAATGGTCCAAACCTGCTTCCGAATATATTCTCTTTGGCAGAAGTCAGGAATA
Source organism: Falco rusticolus (assembly GCF_015220075.1). NCBI lineage: Eukaryota > Metazoa > Chordata > Aves > Falconiformes > Falconidae > Falco > Falco rusticolus. Next base: position 122,145,283 of record NC_051187.1, read on the forward strand.
TGTTGGTAGGTGGGGGAAGGGACTGGATTTTGTTACAAAATTATCTGTTTGTCATCTCTATCTTGCAAGCAGGTCTGGGTAAAAAGCAAACCTTCCACTTCAATTTCTTTCTTCTCCAGCAGATCCCAAATTCCTTCAATTGACTGTCAGCTCTTCTTTAGAGCAATTTTTTGTTGGTTTTAAATGTCATTTAGTAGCAATTTTATGAGAACTTATATTGATTCCTCAAAGTACGGGAGCATTTTCTACCTAGTCCCTTATAATAAGAGCTCACCATTGTTAACAAAAAAGATTGATTATGTACAGTAGCTGTAACAGGTGTTTAGGGCAGAAGTGTGATTCATTCAAGATGGCACAGAGCCAGGTGAGCACGCTAAGTTCCCTCAGTTTTGTAGAGAAGAATTTTTGGATTTTCACTTTTCATGGTAAAGAGCAGTGGGCAGAGTGACTGCAGATTTAGTATTAGCTAATGCAAGGTAATGCACATCAAGAGGGGTCTTTTGAATTACCCCTGTGCACTATGAAATTTGAAGATAATTCTGTACATCTGCGCTAAAACTTTGGCTTTTCTGACTGCTGTGGAAAAAGTAAAATTTTAGGACCTAAGAAGGATAAAACTGAAAACGTTTGCCTTTGTGTTACCTCCTTTTCTGAAATACTGTCATCCTATCTCAAAGAAAATGGCAGCAAAAGAGAAAATCCAGAAGGATAAGAGATAAAAATTATAAGAAGCATGAGCAAATGTTGATGTGAGGAGAGTTTGGGAACTTTGGGATTGCTTAGTTTACAAAAGTAAGGATAAGTTTAATTTAATGAGTGGTTATTGAAATGTATATTTTATTCACTTTTCTCAAAATAGAAAAATAAGTTAAGTTGTCCGGAAAGGGAATTTAAAATTGATAAAAGGAAGTACTGTTTGTTTAGAATCCAAACATTAACTCTTAAATATAACATTATCTTACTTATTTTCTCAGAAGTATTCCAAACTTTTTCTGCATTATTTAACAATGAAATTTTGAAGATAGAAGTTGGAAATTGCCAAGAGTTCAAAAAAAGCTTTTCTTACACACTGGTAATTGTAGTTGCTGAGGCATTTGTATTTCCCTGTAACGTATCTAGCTTTAATCATTGTCCAGTATAGGGCATGAAGAAGGTACACTCTTGACCTGGCACTGACTCCTGTGTCCTAACCGTTGTACCCTCAAGATCAGAGTCCAAAACTGACTTGGTCTTCAGTGTCTTTCAGAACTTGTTACAGGAATTCCTAGATGAAAAGCATAAGTACACCTTTTGAAATAGATGGTACACCTTTTGAAATAGGTGGTATGAAAATGATTATATTAAATAGGGGATAAAACATAATAGACTTTGTATCCAAATAACATTAAATGTCTTGATTGCATCTGTACACACAGGTATTTTTATTTCTTTGTTAATTATTAAAAACTTTATTTTATTTAGACAGTTGACAGGCCGAAGGATTGGTACAAGACAATGTTCAAGCAAATCCATATGGTTCATAAGCCTGGTAAGTATGCTTTTGTCTTTGCTGGGTGGTTCTCAGTGGCATTAAAAACTGCAGTGTTTTGCATTTTGATTTGTCTGCTGTGTGAAAACAGAAGTGTTTATCAAGTGTCAGGTAATGAATCAAATCAAATGGGTAAATTCAAAGACAGATTTTACTGCAGAGCACGCTATTTTCCTCTGCTAAAGGCTCATTAGCTCTAATGAGTTTGTTTTCTTACTAAAGCTAAATAAAACCTGAAGCGATTAGGATAGGTGTGCAGCCTGTATGATTCCGTGTCACTGGGGAACTCAAGAAGTGATCCTTATCTCCACTTTAAGGGTTAAGAAATTGGCCACTGTACATCTCCTAACATACCAGCTTTCTTTTGGAGAGCTCGTGTGTTAGAACAGCATGTGCTAGTAAACAGACTGTTTTAAGGATACGCTTTCTGTCTGAATTGCATTTTTTTTATAGAATGTCTTATTTGGTTTTGCTGAAATGGAGCTTTGGTGTCATCGCTAGTGTTAATGTACTTTATCATATCATGATTGTCCACCAAGGATGCCAAGAAACTGTATAAATGGCAATGATGCTCATTAGACCTCTGGAAGGAAAGAGACTATTCATCTGAAGTAGAGCTTTGCATTCAGTATGGTCATGCAATGTTAGTGGGAGAATAAAAAATGTAAGCAGGGAAATTAGGGAAATTTTGCCTTACAAGATCTATGTTGAGCACTAACCACATAGTAGATATTTGAGGATGCTTTTTGTGATAGGAACAATAATGTAGTAGTTTCTTGTAGAGGAGAGCTGGCAAAAGGAAGAAATTGAGCTTGGGGAAGGGAGAAGAACAGACAAAAAGCTCTAATTTGTGATTCGGTGCCAACAGTAAGGACACAATGTGGGCGGCGTGACCAGAAGATACCATTTTACCGATAAGGTGGTGGGATGGTAAAAATAGGCTATGGTAAGTATAATGGGAAGAGAATCTTCACAAAAGACCTGTGAGATGAGGAAAAGAAATATGGGGCTGATCGCCTACCAATCATTGTTTGTATTTGCAAAAACAAAGCTGCGTGGCTGTGATAAACTGGCATGTATTGCACTACTGTAACATGTGTATTTCTTTTTATAGATGATGACACAGACGTGTATAATGCTGCATATGCATACGGTACTGGTAGGAATTATTCCCTCACTTCAAAATGAGTCTTTTGTTAATGTCAGCAAGTAATGGGGTAGTTAACTATTCATGCTTGCTTTTATAATGCTTATATAAACACTTTTTATCATCTTGTTTGATCTCAGTTGGTGTTTTTTCCATGCCTTTTTCACCAACTGAAACAAACTTTAATTTTGGTTTCATTCTTGCCACTGAAATGAATTGCAGCTGTGGGCCTCTTACTGCAGATGGAATACACTGTAATGCTGTAGTTTCTTGATTACCTTGCATTTATTTTCAGTAGTGATTGTGAGTAACACAGCCTTTCCTTATAAAAATGAAAAGGGAACTGCGCTGTTCTGCTCTAATGCTAATTACTGACATGGGAAGACAAAAAGGTTGTAGTGAAAACACCTCTTAAAATACGCAGTAAGAGTGCCTAATAAAGATGATTCTGTGTTACGATCTACGAGTTTTTGCTGTAGGCACTGGTGTTGATATTTGGCTGCAAGAAAGATGTATTCATCTAATAAATATAATTATGTCTTTCAGAAGATTATAACCATGTGGTAGAATTATTTACAAAATCAAAAATGGAAGTGTGAATAGACCACATGTGCAAAAAATCCATAGTGCCTTGTGCAAAAATGCCATTCGAAATTCTTCTATTTCGGTGTTTGTTGCGTTCAACATGCTCTCATGCCTTTTTTTGTACTGTTGAGAGCATTTGTTGTGGGTCAGTTATTTGAGATCTGTTTGGACTCTTGTGATCCTCTTCAAGTTATCTTACTGCCTAGTTGTCCCAGAGTAACTAATTATTAAAACAATGGAAAAATGCATTTCTGCCTCTTCGCTTCCCTCTGAACACAGAACAACTGAGAGGCAGGATGAGCCTGGGGATTAATTACAGCTGTCATTAACAGCTCTGATAGACTTATATACAGCCATTAACTTCTCCCCTCCTCAAATTAATCATTAATTTATTTTAATTATACTGCACTTTTTCTATGTGTTTGTAGTTTTACAGAGAAATATATAAAAAGTATTCTAATGAGCTACATAGTATACAGCAATGTAGTTTTAGAAAATGCATTTACACATTTTTGTAACCTTGCAGCTCTGTTGAGCTACTCTGAGTTCTTGTAGCTTTCCATGTTGTGTTTTATTAACACTCATGCTGTGAATATTTCTGGGTTTGTTTTATATTAGGTAGCTACAGTCCATCCTTCTCTGCTCAGGCACACCCAGCTGCAAAGACACAGACATACAGACCATTGTCTAAAAGCGCTTCTGACAGTAGCTCTGATGCCTTTAAGGTCTCATCCCCTTTACCACCTCCACATGTGCCACCTCCAGCACCACCACATCGTCTGAGGGAAAGGTCTATACCAGAAAAGTAAGTTAGCGTATTTTCAAAAAGTGTTCTTGGTATGTACAGTAACCCAATTACAGGATATCACAAAGGATAAAATAACTGCTGTAGAATAATATGACTTTGAGGACTTTATTCAAGGGACAGTCAGGCGATGGGGGCGAATCTTCATCAGTAGTGTGGGCATCATGCATGGTGCTACCATTTCTTCAACATGCTAAAGAAGTGTTTATTCCTACAGGTGATACCACCATGAGCATTTAAAGATTTTCATTCTCATTAGCAGGATTGTCCTGCTTGTTGTATTTCAGAACAATCTGTGCTCTAGCAGCTGTTTTGACTAGTTAGTCTGTGAGTAGGAAAGGCTATTTATGACACCCAGCAGCAAGGAGGAAAGGATCTAAAAGATGCTGTAATTGAAATTTGAGGAAGAGCAAAACTGTAAGCGTGTACCATTCAATGCCTGTTTCCCCAGAGCTCAAAAGTGCTTTATATCCCCATTTTTTCAATCTCTGTCTCCATTGTTGTAGACCTGGAAGGCGTTTACAGATTAAAGGGGTATTTCAGATTTCTCACGGTTTTCCAGCTTCAAACTTGCTGCACAAAACCAGGTCCCAGCGGTTAGAGTCCTGTCCGAAAGATCAATACTTAATAACTCAGGGAAGAAATGCTTATCCTTCTGATAAAACCATGCAAAGTGCCCTGCACACAAACTCTGTAGACTCTTCAGCATACCTGTAGCTACTACCTCAAACAAAAAGCTTTTTTGTTAATGTTTACATTCTTGAATACTACATGTTAATGTAATATTATGATGATATGCATTTTTGTATTTATATTTATAAGTGCGTGTGTGTATGTACGTATATATTTTATATATGAGAAGGGTCGTTTTCCATTTACGGCTGCGTACCCACCTCTCTTGGTTACACTCAAGCAACGAAACAGAATTTGTCCATTTTTGTCAGCTTGAGCGTCGTACATTTTTTTATATGTCAAAATGTAATGGTATTAAGCGGTTTCAAATAACTTGCAGTTTGCATAAAACATTAGGAGAAAAGACCATACTAAGTGTTTAAAGATAAGACTATGACCATGGCTTTTTGAAAAATTCATAGGTAGTGGCAATCCAAAAGGTAATCCAGCAGGTACACATACTGCAGAGGAAAAAGGTTGCTCAGTAGTTACTGATTTTGGCTCCTCCTGTTGCTGAGGGCAAGCTGAGAAGAGGAAATGCTAGGGGTAAGAGTTCGGCTACCTCCTCAGGGTCGCGACGTTAGAATTGGGTTAGCAAGTCATACAGAAGTGCAGATTTTGTTAGCAAGGCACCAAAATGTGGATCTGCTTGGCTTTGATCTCTGAAGTGATGTGAAACTGAGGCCGGTTGCAGTTCCTTTTGCCGAGCTTGAAAATAACTGCTGCAGCACCGAATTTGAATGCTGAGCCTCTGCTTTTAATCTCCTGCTTGAACAGACAGGCAGTGGAAATCTCTGTTCTCCAGGCCAGGGGACGCCAAACATGTTAGTTATGCTTCGCCTGCTGCTGACAGCTATAGCTCGTCAATCTTTTCCTGCCATTGGGAGATTCTTTTTTTAATTGCCTATAAAGCCTGAGTATTTAAAATCTCACGTAAGAGGCTTAGGTCCCCATGTATCACAGTTTCATAGCTGGGAGGTAAGATATGGTTTACATTAACAGTTAGACTCCAAAATATATTCCGTAAGGGATTACAGGCTGAATGCTGTAAATTAGGTGAACTTGAGTGTGAATCAGAATTTCAGTAGCATGCTTTTTTCTTCAGTGACTTGCAGTATAATACAACGTGATCACAACATTGCCATCTTCCTGTTCATTCTCAAGAAATACAACCTTTTCTGCTCTGAAATATTTTTTTTCCTCAGTGAAAATAAACAATAGAGCCATGTAGAACTACTTCATTTGAAATGTAGGGCATTTTATAAATAGAAGTGTCCCAGAACTGGCACTCACAAACATACTGTAAACAAAAGCTACCCCATAGATTTTTTTTAAGGCACGTGATAATGTGCCTTGATATGTCAGGTCACATCAAACCAAGTCGCATCAGAAAGCCTGATAGAAGCAACAGAATTTAATCAGTGTATGCTCTTTCTTATTGTAAATACAGGCAATAGCTGGCAGGATTTCCTCTTTCCTTTCCCCTATTCTTTGAGATACTAGCTGGTCATTGTACACAGAGCTAAGCAAAAAGATGTGTGAGCTACAGTTTTTCAAATGCGTCATAGGTGGAGACTACAAAAACTGCCATGAAAAGATAGTGTTCACTGTGATAGTAACTAGCTAACTAGCCCCCAAAAATGTATTGGTAGCTATTAATATAATATGGTAAATGTCTGAAAAAATGTGGTAGCAGAGGTTACTCTTTATTCTTTATTCTTGCCAACTGCCAAATTCTTGTTCTGGTTTACCTATTGACATTTCCAAGGAAAGAGTATACTGCTCACAAGGATATGCAGGAACAGTCCTACTACAGATCAGGGTAAAGAGCATCTCTTAGATTTTCACACTGTCTTTTAAAATAATTTCGTTGGGTTTTGTCTCAGAAAATTTTTTAACTTTTTCAATACGGACTTAATGTTGTATTGGGTGATGACAAAAATATCTACCACTTGCCTGTATTAGTATAGTGCATAAAACAAAACACAGTAAATTTGCAATTGAGAAGCATGTCTTGGTATTTTGATAGTATGTCAGGGGAGTTTTTAAACTGGTCTGCTGGTTATAACAAAAGTATGAGTGATCACATAGGCTGGACATCTCTAGTATTTTTCCTGCTGTAGTGTATATACCTGCTGTAAACAGGTTAAGATGATACAGTGGTTAAAATATTGGGATGCTACGCCAGACATTTCACAACTGGAATCTGGAAAGAGAAACCATGCTGAAATTCATTTGCTTTTACGTATTTCTCTTGCACAGAGCTGTAAAGCAGATGATGATGATGACAGGAAATTAACTAAATTGCTCTTATTTGTTGTTTAGAAATGACTGGGATCCCCCTGACAGAAAGGTAGATACCCGCAAGTTCCGTTCTGAACCAAGAAGTATTTTTGAGTATGAGCCAGGAAAGTCGTCAATCCTTGAACATGAAAGACCGGTAAGACACATTAAGTGAAAGGGGTAATTCGGTAAGAGGTTTGGTGGGAGTCATCTTTTTATCATTTACTACTGATCATAACCACTTGGATGAATACTGAAGGTCCTTTTTCAAATATTTTGCAGCAGTTTGTCTGCGCTCTTTCTGATGGTTGTGTTGGAAATGCGGCTTTGGCTTATTTGCTAAAGCGAGAGCTTGTGGTATTTCCAAGAAATCAGACCACCATTGTGCAAACCTAATGGATGATGAGTAGAACTGTGAATTAGTGGTAACTGCTTTTTCTCATTGGCGTGCATCTCCAGCACTCATTTCCAGTAGTATTAACAGCACGTATGATATCTGAATAATCAATGCATAAAAGTCAACTATTTGTATTTCTAGGATGTGCCTGATTGTACATCTAAGGAAATTTTGGTTAAATACTGGTCAAGTTGCTCAGAGGGGCTGTAGATTCTCCATTTCTGGAGATCTTCAAGACTCAACCTGGACACAGCCCTGAGCAACCTGATCTGACTAGACCTGCTTTTAGCAGGTGGTTGGACTAGAGGACCTCTGGAGGTCCTTTCCAGCCTCACTTACTCTGTGATTACTGAGTGTACATTAACATGTAATTAGAAGTCTTTGTTACTGCTCTCTGAATAATGATTGCAATTGTGGAGTTTGTCACAAGCATGTCTGATAAAGCTATGCTTAATGCACGCAAAATGACCATTAACGGAAGTTCTCATTTGCTGAAAGATGCATTTACTCAGCCTTTCTAATTTACCTTTGTGCTTTCTCGGTACTTTCTTATTTTAGAGACACTGTTACGTGTCAGTGGCAATATTTTCTTTTCTTGGTCTTTTACTTTGAGGTTGAAATGGTTGAGGGAGTCCAGTTTTAAAGAGGGTGGTTATGTAATCAATACTGGATTATTATTTGCTTTTGTATTACTGTATTACATAATTCTTCACAGAATTTATTTCACTAATTTAAAATAAATTAAGCAAATAATGGAAATCCAGAATATGTAGTATGTCAACAGTGTGAAACACCTGTACTAAGAACCTTTCCCTTGTGTTTTTCTGGTCTTTGCAGGAATATAATTTTCATTAGCCAGAAAAAAAATATAATATGAAATTAAGTTCTTGCAGAACTGATCCATTTTTCAAAAAGAAAACTGCCATTTCTATAGGAACTGTTAATTAAACAATAGAATTAAATGGAATTTAGTATTTGTTGTGAAGATGAACCTAACAATTTTATTTCAAAGGTAGTGACATCTGTTCTGAGCACTTTCTTCACTGCTGTGGTTGCATTATACACACTGAGGTCATTTACTAGCCTTCCCAGTGCCAAAGAATAATAGCAGATTCAAATCAAGAGTAAGATAATGACAATGATGTTTCAAGAAAAGCCTCGCTTTTCTAATAAATTTACATTTTCTATTAATGTAATGTGAAAAAACTAATTCATATAGCAATTGCAGTGCTGATGAAGTGTCACAGGTGTCATTTTTAATTTTAGCAAACTAATCAAATGACAAAAAAAGCAAACTTTGCTGACTCTTCCTGAATCCTTCTTTTTTTTACCTTGCTTATGCATTTTATTTTTTATGTTCTCAATCAAGAGTTTGGATTTTGAGCTTTGTTTGGTCATTAAAATATTTTTATGCAGAAAAGCCTTTAGGTTGTATTTACTGAGCTGAAGCTTAGACTAGAAGTTTAGACTTAGCTGATGTAAATACAAGGAAACATCTTTTTGCTGAATACATTTTAAAAGCTGAGGAAATAATTTTTGCAGACAGAATGGAGAGGTATTTTATGTATGTATGAATCAGCTGTAAATATTGGAAGACAGGGATTAATGTAGAATATCAAGAGATGAAAGCTGTGCTGACACTAGTGTAACATTATTAACTGATATAAAAATAGTTGAAGTGAGCTATCACATTATGTCAGTCTGGAATTTCTGCTGCTGATAATGATGTTTAGCTTTATGTATTTAGATACATCCTTTGGACCGTGTTACAAAAAGAAAAAGATTTTGTATCACTAAAGCATTTGCTTTCCTTGTTTTCCTGGAATGGGTTATGGAAGGCAGAACTCATGACTTCTATCGGCAGAGTAGGTCATAAGATTTTTCCGTGTGTGTAGAAAAACCAAACATCTGAAAAGAATGCATAAGTTCCAAATTCAGATGAGAACGCTAAATTCTCAGCTGTGTCAGTATTTCATAAGTTATCTCTTTCATCTTGATAATCTCTAAAGGTTTGATTTTTAATGTCTGAAAAATTGTTCTCATGGTACTGGAAGAAAATACTAATCAAAATATGGAAAATAAATATGATTCATTAATATTGTAAAAGATGGACATTTATAGCATCTGAACTAGAAATTCTTACTTTATTAGTTTGCCAAAACCAAAAAAGTCAAAGGGGATTTCTCCAACACTCCAAATCTTAATTTTTTTTCTGAAGCCGCATCATTCCCATGTCTACAGGATTGCATTTTTGATGGAAAAATGATCTGGGGGGGGAAAGAATTTTTACAGCTACCGTATATGATAATAAACAGAGCAGATGAGGTTTGAAAGATAAACATTCCAGTTATTGATGTAGGTACTACATTGGAACCGGTTGTGATTAATGTGGAGATTATAAACATGGGGAGAATATAATAAAATGAGATTCAGTGTGAAACTAACATTTAGTGGGAAATACTATTCAGCAGATCCTGGTTCGGTAAGTCAAAAGAATATAAGAAGTATACTTTAAAAAAACTTTAAAAAAAATCCTTCACAATAAACATTAAATGGAAAGATTGGTTAGGGATAGATGATTATCTTTGTTAGGGATGTAGGAAGATGAGTGTAATTTCAAGCTGCAGTATCACATAGCAGTCTTCTGTCATGAAACAGGAGATTAATGGGTTTTTGCCTGTAATTTGAACTTGTAAGAGTGTAAAACGTAACAGAAAGGAGGGGCTTGGGATTGGGCCTTTGAGATTACAACTAAAAGTAAAGTGACATTAAGCTGTTGAATAGTCTTCCAAGCAACGATGCGGCAGTTCCTTTTTTTCTTGTTTCTATAAGCCCATAAAACATTACCATTTCTTCAATAACACAGCACTTGATCAGGTGGTACATAAGTTGTTCTGATGTATGTTTCCATCTCCGATGCCTGTAATTCAATAAAAGGCTCTTTTTCTCTAATATCATCTGGAACATGAATTTGTTTCCTAAAATGGATGTTTACTTTCGGTGTAAAATAAATTGTACTGTAATAATTTAATTTTACTTGTATGAATATGAAGTTAGATTTTTATTCTTTGCTGCTTTCAACCTAATATGTGTGAAGTAATTTGTTCATGCATATACATTTTTCTATTTCTGCAGTGAAGCAAGTTAGGAAAAATCTTAGTTTGCTGTAAAGAAAGACTGTAAAATTGGTACAAGCAATATTTTATTTTCATTAGGTGTTTTAGTCTAAGCATGAATGTGCACATGTGCTAGTCAGATAAAACTTGTCAGGTTAAAGTTTAGTTCTAGATGTTTTTATATATCATCAGTATACAAATGTTCTACTGAGTTTGTATGCAAGAGGATTTAATGATCAGAATAAATGAAAAAAACATTATTATTTTGTCAAATACCAGAAATGGACTGAGCTTGCACCATGATGTATGTCTGTTGGGTTTGAGGTTTTTGGTTTTCTTACTGTAGTGGAGAATTGTGATTTTCTTTAGAATATGCAGGTTCAGTTGCCTTTGACATCTCAGGCTGGTTATCCGAATATTCTGCTCAGTGTTGGTTGAGTTACTTGAGTAACACTTTGTCAACTAAAAAATACTGTCTGTGTGTTTTAAAAAGAAATCAGAAATTCTACATATAGGTATGTTTTGATACGACATTAAAAAATACGTCTTCTCATAGATACAGAGAGACGAAGTCAATCTGGTAGTGGACTTGGAGCTACAACAGCTGTTTAAAAGTAGGCAAAAGGAAAAAAGGAGAAGATAAGGCAAACTCTTCAGAGCTAATAAAATGCCAAAGCCAAATTTACAACAGACTTGTCAGTACGTTGTTCCAAAGGGGCTTCATTATGGTGTCTGAACTTGCACATGCAAAATACCAATTTGACCATGCAGTTCGTGTAAGAACCATTTAACTCAGCAGCTTAAGTACACACTTTTGATTATTGCCTGTGAATGTCTGCTTGTGTGTATCAAATCAAGCACGAGCAAAGCTGCTTGCAACTCTATAGAAGTAGTTTTTTAAAACGACAATGCTGTTTTGTAGTCGAGTGTGTCGATGCAGCGCTGTGTTGACCATCTGATGCAAATGGCAGAAAGAGTGAAGTTACTTACTGGTCTTTCGCATTACTTGGAAATATACTACTGATGTTAGTAAATGACTAGGTGAAGGATAGAGTGTAGGAACATGACTTGGTTTGACTAACAAATCATAAAAAAGGGAATTAGGTGCTTTTACCTTCTGTTCAAGCAGTTTGGGAGATACTGTGTGAGACTGAGCCAAGTTCATTTTTTTTTTTAAGTCAAAATTATTTGCTCCTTTGAAGTCTCTTAGAGGGGGAGATAATAGAAAAACGTCCATCGGGAAAATCAGATCTGAAAGCCAAGTGGAATCAGTTGCCTGTGTGGTGATCTGGTAGCCCGGGGATGCAGAGGCATCTCCAGAACGGCCAGGCAGCAGTGCTCAGTTTCTTTCAGTTTGCTGCCCTCTGCGGTTCAAGCTGAAAGCAAAAGTGGGACTTGTGTGCATGCAGTTAGAGCTTTACGTGCTTTCTCCTGTTCTCATTTTATTTGCACTCTGCCACACGAGGAGAACGCAGAAACTTAGAAACTACATAAAAATGCACTGTTTCGAGCATTTTCTTTACAAGCAGAAGCGCAGGGGGGTTAAGCTTTCTGCTAATTGCAAGGATATTTGAAAATAAAATGGGAGCCGACTCCCGTTCTCATTTTTATCTCCTTGACGAGCTGGGTGGAAGCGCAGCTGCTCTGATGGTGTGTTCTGGTGCCCTGCAAGAAGGGACACAGGTCTGTCAGTGTGTAGGGGGGGGGCTGCTGCCATCCGGGGGGCCTTGAGGCTGGCAAGGCTGATGCTCACTGCCCAAGCAGGTACTGTCAGTACGCCTGGATTTGTAGTGCCAACAGCTCCACAGTTGCAACACCATGGATCCATTTCAAGGGAGTTATTCATTTATTTTGTTTGTTTAATGTAGACACACCCAATTGTAGCTATTTCTGTGAAAATTAAGTCATTGGTATAATACAACTGTGAAAATGTGCTATAAATACTTCAACATAATGTAACTTAGTTTGGAGAAATAGTGAAAACGCAATTGTTTAGTCTTGTCTTTCAGATTATCCAGATCTAAATTGTGGAAATTTTGTTCAGGTAAACAAAAAAACTCGTGAATATGCCAGTCATTCTCTGTAATGGGAATCAAGCTGATGCAGAATGAAGTTATCTTCTGCGTTGTGAATCTGCCGTTTTTGCCCTCATGCCTCCATCTCTCGGTAGAACAGAACCAGATGTTTTTTCTGAAATCAATTGTAGGCTCTACTAAGGTCCCAAATCTTTTTTGGTCAGTTCATGGAGCTAATTTCAGTGGCGTTTTTCTACTGAAGACTTTGGTATGTATAGCTGAGTTGAAACAGTTGCCAGTAGTAGTGCTGAGTTAGGGCTGTGGATGGTGGAAATACGAGGGCAAAACTCCAGAGCAGCTTTACTTTCTAACCCTGCCATGGAGCACAGCAAGTTGTTCGCCACTGACATTCACTTCCCACTCTGTTCACAGGATTAATACTTCCCTTACTTGAAAGGGAAGTGTAATTTATCTTCACATTGTGAAGATAAATCTCGAAAACACAGTTGGAGTCCAGATTATTTCGTGAACAGCTCATGCATATTTGAGCAGCGAGGTGGTTCAAAAGGGTTGTTAGCCTTTCAGTAGAGCAAAGTTGGCAGTCTGTTCCAGTAAAGTAACATCAAAAGCAGCAAGAGAAGTGCCGTAAGATGTTTAATCACCTGAAATGGTCAAGAGCATGGCGTTATCTCTTGCAGAAAACAGGAATAGCTGGATGTGATTGCTCTGGTGTATTGGTGACGGCTCGACTCAGGAGGAAAAGGTGTTACATACTTAATCACCAGTATCATTCTTTATGCAGGACCCTGTCGTCATCTTTGAGGATTGCTTTCTAGGTCACACCATAATTACTGTCTATGCTCTGAGAACTACAGCTGTGGCAGACCAAATTTTACATTCAGAAATATCTTTAACAAGAGGCTTTCTCTGTTTCAGAGATCTTTAAGCCAACAGTTCACTGTAATTCTGTGCTGCGTGACAGCTTACATCAGACTGTACAAAGGAACTGGAGCTATTTAGAAAATAATTAATGCAGCCCAGTTTATGGTTGGTTAGCTGTCCCACTGGGAGCTCTACTGTTTTGCACTGTCATGTTTTCATGCTACTTGAATAAATCTGTCAATTATTTTTCTGTTCATTGAAGAATTTTCTTAATGCTATCTTCAATTGCTACTTTATCCCTTTGCTGTGAGAATTCTCAGATGAAAACAATGTATTTCACTGTGGAAAAAAATGCTTCGTTACATCAAGTGGGAGATAAAGCATTACAAAATACTGCTGAAACAAATATTATGGAATGTATCATTTTTTGTTCCCTATTGTTTGACCATAGGATTTAAAATATACCAGTTCCATTGCATATGCTGAAGTGGCTTTTTGATATAGTTATGCCTGCATGGTGCATCTCTTATCTCTGCTCAGCGCTTGCTTCAAGACAGCAAGATCCAGAATTAACATGCTTTGTGAGAAGACAAGGAATGACTAAAAGCAGTACTGATAAAGTAATGTCTTTATTGCTGATCAGGTGGGCACTTTCTTGCCTATGCTGAAGATTACAATCATTTAAACCATCTTCTTAACAAGGAATCTTTAGTATTAGCATTAAATGTACTTACGTTAATAGAGTGATGTTTACAGAAATGGTCTAAGAGCCCTCATAGCTTTAAAAGAGTAATTCTAAAATGTTTAACATCTTCCAGTCATTGGGAAGAACAGCAACAAAAAGAAAAGTATTAAAGCTACCGGTCAGTGACAGCTCTTGGACAAGAATATTCTGTCTTAAATACCATCTTCATTCTTTGATTTTACTCCATTCCTTTCCCCATACTTGTTTTGTGTTCGTGTGTGTGTTGTTGAAGTGACATGGCATTTCTAGCACTTGGCTCAGTGTGTGCCTTTTCCTTCCCTTTTCCTTCACAACTGCTCCAGACTGATCGCATAAACCCAGATGACATAGATTTAGAAAACGAACCCTGGTATAAATTCTTTTCAGAACTGGAGTTTGGACGTCCGGTAAGTGAGGACAGAATATTAATATTTAAACATTAGGATATTTTTTTTTTTATATAATGAGGAATTTACGAATTACCAAATTCAGCAAATATATGCCAGTAAAGCTAATATGATTTTTTTAAAAAAAGGTCAATAAAGTGATCTCACACATATAATTGGGTTTTTTTCAAGTGGCCCTTAACTTGCCAGAGTTGTGGCTTTAATAGCTTTAATACAGACTACATATTAGACACATAGTAGTGTGCAAATATTTAAGAACCACACAAATTGGATGTTAAACAGGCATGTTTACTAGTCTCCCTAAGTCTTTTGCATTTGGCTGGATTATTTTTGAACAATCTTTCAGAGCAGAAAAACATGTCAGTTTGCATTAGGGATGCTAAGTTACAAATCACATATTTTACTTGGAGGAATGTGTCTACATTTAAATGCATGCAGCCATATACAAATCTCTTATGGCAGTAAATAGTGATATTTTTTTCCTTTTTTCCCTCTCTTATATGCATACATGCAGAATATGTATTTTGTACCTGAACATAGAGATAATGGGTTTGCTTATTTTCAAGCTGGACACCTGCCTGAACAGACAGGCTTCAGTTCTGCTCCCATTTTCACAAACAGGCAGGTCCAAAAAAAGGACTCAGGCAAACAGATGCTACCTTAGTCCTACTGCAAGCATTTACGTTTAAAATTATAAACTTGGAAAGCTCCATGTGGTTGAAGCACCTGAATGTTGGCGATATCTCAGTTTGTCACCTTTAGTTGCCTAGGCACTTGCAATACTTCTGCAAAATACCACCGGCTTAATTAAATGTGAGCACCAAAAACTGTTCGTTTGTGTTATACAAGGATAAAACAGCGACATTGTCCTTGAAGCAAGACTGAGGACTAGGTTTAGCTTCCTCCCTGCACAGTGTGTGCCTTAATGACTAGGTTGGAGATGCACCTGCTCTTGCTTTTAAAAGCACACACCCTCTGTGGCTACATGGAGCTCAAATTCCTTCCCGTACCCTCTGACATCCTTAGGGAAAAGGATAGCGAATGCCTTCCTCCTGGAGGAATGCCTAACACGGCGGTTAGAGTACTTTCCGGGTGGGAGTTCAGATCCCCTCAGAAAAAGGAGGGGGGTAAACCCAAGCATTCCCTCGCTCTGGTAAAATATTCTCATAGCTTCCCAGGATCCTGCGGAGCTCGAGGGGGAAAAAACAAAAGTCCCTGCCCCGGAGAAGGAAATCCCAAATAGGCATGGCATTTGAGCTTGAGAGGATCAGGATTGAAAACATTCCCATTCTTGCATTTCCCTGTTAGTTAGCGGTTCTCTGGAGGCCCCCCTCAGCACGCTAATTACTGACACCCCTCAGCACGCTAATTACTGACACCCCTCAGCACGCTAATTACTGACACCCCTCAGCACGCTAATTACCGACATGCTGGGCTACACGAGGAGCCCAAGGAACTTGAGGCAGGGCCCTGGAGGGCGGTGTGGGAGCCCGGTGCCTTAGGCCCTTGGGGTAGCAGCCATAGGCCAGGGTCAGAACTGCCAGCTGCTACGTCAGAGCAGAAAAGAAAGCAAACCACATACCTTTTTTTTTGTTTGTTTTTAACTTTACTTTTTTAATGATAATATTTCAAAATATAACTCATTGGATACCACCTGAAAAAATTTTTTTTCATATATATTTGGGTTTCATTTGTTGTCCGGTGGTCTATAATATATCATGTTTTCACTGATTACCTTTTATCTCCTTTTATCTAGCCATTCAAGCTGTTTTGTCATTCCTCCTTCTAGGTGGGCAGAAACAGTCCAGATATATTCTTCTGATGAACTGTGTGTCAACAATACTTTACTGATAACGATAATGTGAGAATAGTATCTTCTGTAAGAGAAAATATGTTGAGATTTCCCCACTAGAACATAACTGTGGTGCTTTACAGTCTTCTGTCTCAGTATTAAAAACTGCTAGTATTGATTCAGCCATTCCGGTTGTAAATTTTACCACCTAGTTACTAACATTTTATTAAGATGCTTATAATTGAAAAAATATTGTAACACATTCTTCCTTCCATTCTACCCATGTGTGTCACTCTTTGTATCTGACGTTGTCAACACTTAGTTTCTAACTGTGTCACCTTCTCCACATGTTTCATTCCTTGCTGCCATTGATTCTACTCCATTTCATCTCTACACTTCTGCTTTTATGATGCAGCCACCTAAAAAGCTTTTGGACTATGTTCGAGACACTTCTTCTGGTGTTTCCAATGAGGTAAATGAATGATTCTTGTTCAGATGATTCTCTTGGGAAGAAGGGTTGGAGTGCTCACCATTTATGTCTCAAGTTTGTTAAAATTTAGTGGTTTCATTCTGATAGCTATGAGACGTTTCTAATTCACAATCACTGTATCTTTGTCTTCATATCTTTCCAGATCACTAGTGCATTTGGATGTTGATCTTATTGTCCTAGGAACTGTGAGTCCTTATCTCCAAAACTTCTCGGAGATTAACACTCAGAATTACACACAGCCCATTTCTCTAACTCTTCGACAAATTCCCACGTCTTCAGAGTTGGGCAGGTGCATTGCACAATTAATACATCAGCACAGTAGTATTTTTTATTAAAACAGTTGACTGCAAATTCTTCGTGTCAAGTGAAAGCCTTTTGGCTAAGCTATCATTTCACCAATTAAGTATTTATGACTAAGGTTGCTAATCAGGTAAAACAGCAATTAATAATCCTGTTGCAAATTTATGACTGCAGGATTGACAGTCACTGTCATTACTCTGAACAGAATGCATCAAGATCAGGTAGTGGGCTGTCATTGCCCTGCTCTGAGTGGGAGAGATCCAGGCTTTCATTCCTTCTCCCCTCCCTCCCCATTTTTAGAGCATTAGGGCAAAAGTCAGTGATTCCTGTAACGACAGCTTTACTTCATTCATATTCATGATTCACTTTCATCTTCCGTAGTCTCCAAAAATTAAGTGAAAATTGTGGCCTTGAATTGTTGACTGTTTGCAAGTTATTCTGCTTTGGGTTTGAGCTCTGTAAGTCCGGGAAAACCTCATGATTGTGAAATTTGGGCCCAGTTCTCTGAGACAATAAGTTTCTAGGCCTTCACTAATGCTTGGTAGTACCCTATTGAGGAAGACAATTTAATACTAGCATGATTACTTGAAATCTTACTGTGTTCAGTAGCTCTCGGCAAAATGGCTGTTAAGTAAAACTGGGGGGTTTTCTTGGTTTAATTTACAAAGACATTTATTTTTAGACTTTAAAAATCTTTGAATATAATAAATCATATTCACAGTCTACAGTAAATTTAATACTCGGGGGGTGGGGGTATTCAAAAGAACTTGTTGATGTATTAGAACCATCGTGCAAACAAGCCTGTTTGTTTGTTTACAACTTACTTTTCCTAACTTCATTTTCAGTCACCATTAAAGCCTTGATGCATGAAAAAGGCGAGAATATTGGCTTAATTGTAAATGTATCTCTGGGTTTTTTGAGTAGAACCAAATCAAAGTATTTAAGAAAGTCTGTATTTGGTAGGTTTGGGGTATTTGTATTTGGGGTGGTTGTCTCCAATATTTAATTATTTTTGTCAGGCAGCCTTTATCCATATAGGGCAGTGTTGAATATTCTGGAAGATGCCTAATTAGCTTTGGAGATTGGGGAGTGGGGGAGATGTGTTCTGTTGGGCCACTGGAAGTGGCTTGGAGGGATCGTGGGTCAGTAAATGCCCAAGCGGTGACAGGACAACTACAGCCGGTGGTACCCACTCTTGGCAGTAAAAACCAACCCCAGCCACTGTTTGCTTTCCCCTGTATGTCATATCAGTGTGGCTCTACCTGTGGGTAGAGGGTATAAACTCCGCATAGCCTGCATATAATAATGTATGTCTGTGATAAAAATTAGTATTATAGAATGTGCAACATGCAGTATCTTTCACACAGAAAAAACTTTAAAGGCGGCATCAAAGAAAGGGCAAAAGGGCAAGTTACGTTCAAGGTGATAAGAGTATCTTAAAGGACAGAAATCAAAAGCCATGCAGTAACCGAGCAGTCGATTTTGGCACGACACATACTTCTTGCTGTCTTAGGCTAATCACTAACACACACTGTCTGGCTTGGGGAACCCAGTGGATAAAGAAGTTCTCTCCGGTTTGGTTTCAGTTGTGTGATTTACCCATCGCCATCCATAGGAGGCAGTGGGAACCTACAGTGCCCTGGGGATTGACATCCTGCTCTGTATAGCCCTGGAGCCGTTCCCGGTGGAAAGGAATCACTGCCTTGTGGCTGTTTGGCCAGTAGCGTGTAGCAGATGGTCTTGATCCAGGCTCTAATGGAAGGGGTTGGCACCTGTGTGAGAAACCCCACGATGACAATTAATCAGCAATGTTTGTATTGCCTCGTGCAGCAGTTCTAACAGGGATCACCAGTGAGCCCACACTTCCTCTGCTGGTACTGGGCTCTGGGGGTAACTGGTCAACGAAGATGAGGTTGATAGTTGTGGCCACTTTTGAAATGAGACTCTTGACATTTACCAGAGCAGGCTCAGTGTGTTTTGTGGGTAGCGCAGGGAAGTGCACAGAGCTGAGGTTTTTGTTTCCGTGGTGCATAGAAATGTGAGGAGAGCCGTGGTTACGCTGGCTGTTGGTGTGAGCAGCTCCGCTGTGGGTTTCTGTGGTTGTGTTGCAGGCAGAACTCATAATAGTAGGTATTTATCGTAAAAGCATTGAAGTTGGATAGTGGTGGCAGAATTGTCATAAAGCAATTTCCTTTTTTCAGAGGATGTAAAGAAAAACTTCAAACTAGGAACTGGGTGAAGAGTAAAGACTCAGGAATAATAGGTTATTCAGAATATATTTTTTAAAGACAAATACAATGGTAATTTGTTTGGACAGAACAGGTAAATGGTAATGCACTCATCATGAGCCCCATACGCATTCCAAATGTTGAGAAATAAAATAGGGATCATTTCCTGAGTGCCAATAGCAGGTTTATTGCCTGTCTGGGAATGTCTGATGATCATCAGCAGACCTCCATAACCACCTGGCTTCAAAACACAGGCTTTTATTTCATCTGCCTGTGGAAAGGCGGTTTGACTCTTTACTCCTTTCCCAGAGCAGATGGATTGGTTTTGTTTCACCTTCTAATGTTTAAGTGCACCGAGTTCATGATCTAGGTTACTGTACTTAAAATACTTTGGTCAACAATTACCTGTTTCTGTTCTTTACATTCAAATCCTCAAATCAGTTTGTATTTTAAAGCATCATGCATGGTTCGTTTATCACCTAAGAACAATGCAGTGACAGGTGAGGTCAAAAAAAACCAAAAAGCACAAACCTCGAAATCTCTGTTTGTCCTGGTTTCAGCCAGGTGGTTCCACCACGACAATGTTTTACTAGGAAAATGAAACTTGTAAGAAATAACTTCACATTAGTTTGCAGAAAAATAAGTTGGTTTTAGTGAATGTGGCAAACAAAAATCCAGTGCTGTGATAAGACTTGATGGTATTCCACAGTCTCATATTCTCTCCCATCATGGAAAAAAGCGTATGTGGAGCACCACTGCACCGAAAGCCACCTGTGAAAGGGATACATCACTGTATGAGTGAGGTGAACCTCCACTGGTTGGGACACCTAACACTGGGAGAAGCTGGGTACATGATCAGTAGTGTTGGTAGTTTTCTTCCAAAGGGTTATTGCTACGGCACACGTGCCCCACTGAGCAGCCATCCTCCTGACATCACTGATGCACGCTTCCCTGTTCCTTGAGAACAGAGGCTACGTCCCACGACCTCACCTTGCTCCTCTGGGTAACAGCTTAATTCCCAGATTGTGTGAAGGTCTGTCATACACAAGCTGGAAACTGCGGATGTGTGGCTTGAGGACATGCTAATTTACAAAGAACGAACACAATAGTAATGCCTAGCAGGTGGGCGTATTCCCATTGATACTTTTTTAATGCCACTTTCTCTTTCCTGTTGTCGTGCCCACACTGTGGGTTGCATGCATGTCATTCTCTACTGTAAATGAGATGCAGATGAATAGAGGAGAGATCATGTCTCCTCTCATGTGTCTGGAGGTTGTGCTGGATGAACTGAAAATGACAGCATGACAAGTAGCCCTTTTTTTTTTAGCATTGCACTGAAGCAATTTTTGGAGCTTTTATTTCTAGCCTCCCCTCTTTTGACCGTAGCAGAAGTCACTGAAGCAGAGTTGTATGTCGCCAGAACCTGAGAATCAATTTCTACAACCTGAAAATCCAGGATACAGTGCAGCAGTGGAAGGATATGAATGAGAAAAAGAGCAAACCTATTCTTTTGGTTTCCCATTCTATTATAAAACGAGATCGTTATCATACAGAACAATGTAGCGCATTACAGTAGAATCACATTTGTTGTTTGGAAGCAGTTTCAGAAGTTTGGGGCTAATTGAGCTCTGACAGGAACAATTCAACAGTATCCATCAGGTAAGAATTGCAGCAAGCAGCAGCAGAGAAACTGCCTCAGCTTTGCCTCTAAAGGGGTGACAGAATAGTAAAAAAGATACTTTAAAATCTTGCAAAGGCGCATTGCTTCTAGAGCTCGTGACTCTTAGTTACAGGTATTCCCCAACTCTTGCGTTACTTCTGTTCTGAACTGATGCAGACCAGCAAGTTTAAACGCACAAGTGACTAGAACAGTGATGTGGAACAATTGTCGTGGTTTCATGATTTAGCCCAGTAGCCTATTTCATTGCAAAATAAATTGGAAGGAAACAGAGCAGTTATAACCAAAACTTTGCATTTCCTTTTTTCCTAGATACGTGCTTACTTTAAGATTCCCCCTAAAATGGCCTTGAAATAGGCCAGAAACTAAATTCTTTCAATTACAGGCCAATTCCTGTGCTGTCTCTGGGTGAAACAACAGAATTGCCATAACCCTGTTTGCCAGTCTTACAACCGAATGTTGTTGTCAAAATTTGTTGCTTTCAAAATCTGTTGCCTTTGAAATTTCTGTTGAAATCAAGAGGAACAAGAGCTGTGCACAAACACTACTGACAGGATACAGCACATATTCATAACGCTTAATCTAACGGAAACGCATGTTAGAGCTAGTTCTGCCACAGTGTTGTACGAGTTAAGCCAAGATTGACTTGCGAGAAGTATTGGGGACCTCGTTCTGCCATTTCTAGGGGTCAGGTTGATGTTACTGGTTTTTGCAGAGAGCATTTTCTTTATAAATCACCTCAGATTTGGAATCTCACTTGAGGAGGGATCCTGCCTTCGTGTTTATACAGCATGTTTTTCAGATCCAGACTGGAGCTTATGAACATAAAAGTATTTAACAGTGAGAATAATAGTAGTAATAAGTAGTAACACAGAAGAAATACTTGAAGACTTGTCCACAAATCAAAGAACTTTCTTTTCAGAAAAAAAAAACAAACAACTATTTTGAAACCCTATGCAGAGATCACCTTAAATATAGAGGACTTATTTTCTCTGGAAAGTAACTTTAAATCTGTCTATTAATATATTTTAGCTGTTTACATCTCAGATGCTCTTCTTACCAAAAGCCGCAAGGCTTTTTTACCTGATTTTTAATGTGATTTAAATTAAACTACAGTTAAAAAGTTAAAAAGTTAAAAAGTACTGAGAAAATCAGAGTGATCTTAGCTCAAGTTTTAGATATTTGTTCCATACAGGTCTTAAATACTGAAGCCTACTGACAAATGAACTCTTCACTGAACAATCATATTGTCTTTATAGTGCCCCACCTGTGAAAGTAGTTTAGTTACTCTAGAGTGTCATGTAGGGTATACAATCCCTATTTAGTAAATAGTAAAATCTATTTCCAAGTATGGTCTTATACTTCTAAAAGTATACATGTCAGTTAACAAATCTGGGTGAAGTCCTATTCATGGACTCGCAATTCAGATCACTGGAAAAAAGACTTACCTAACAGAAAAAGCACTTGCACAGGCCATGAGTGCTGTTATTTCTGCGGTCTTTCTGTACAGAGGAAAGTCTGTACAGATTTTTTCCCGACAGAGAAGAAGTCTGGAAGGCTTAAGTAGAGAGAAAAATAGTTCCTGCAGCTTACAAATCTACGATAGTTCTATTTCCAGTCCCTCAGGTTACCTCTGAAATGGCATGCCAGGAATGTGAAACAAGTTTGACTTTTGAACCACGCTGCTTTGTACCCATGAAGAAATACCCCAACGACCATGCAGTTTGTTCTAGGTTCATACCTGGTTATCAGAATCGTAGTATTACTGAATTCTGACTGAGGGCTTGAGATGTATTAAATGGTGGTTGTAAAATTAATAGTCATTTAAGATTGACTTTGTATTAATAATAAGATTATGGAGCAGTACTCCCTTCCATCTTCCAGGGTTTGTGCAGTAGCTACTTTTGTAACTCCATTAGACCGAATAATGTTCAGTGGTAAGAATTTTCTTACCAGGAATACAGGGTGGTCAGCTACTAGCCACAAACATCACGGGATTTACAATTGTGATTGTAATGGGCTGCAATTGACTGTGGGATTTTGGTAACTGGAGAGGAGGAGAAGCTGTGCAGGCCTCACTTGCGCATAAAGGAATTATTTTCATGTTTTTATAGTACAAGTTAATTTTAACTGTTCTGTATCTGGTTTTAAAAAGGTTACGGAGAAGCATGACTTGGGATCATTATTTAGCAGTGCTTTAAAATAAAGAAACATTACTGAAATGGAATAGGAAACAAAATCTAGTGATGCTTTTTAAAAACTCGATAACTGTTCTCATTAAATATTGCAGTATCTATGCTGGAGTGCCCAGGATGATAATCATCATAGTCTGTTTTGATTGGGTTTGTCACAGAGTAACCAAACATAATCAAGCATGATAAGCAGAAATGGTCACCCTTTAGTCAAATACAGACATATAACAGATTCATATATTTGTTTTTACAGACTTCCTTATATCATCACTATTCAACGGACAAAGGCCTGGACAGGCCCTCTAGGTAAGAAATGCAATATATGATTTCAGTAGACACAGATTACGCAGCCTGTGGGTTTTCCTTTGTGACATGTAAACCAGTAGATGTTGCAAAGAGTCCGATTGTGACATTCACCTTGTGAGCTACTGACAAAATAGAGAGATGCATGAAGAGAGTGATCGTGTTTTGATACTGACATGTAAATTTTACTTCTCTTTTACAAGGACTTAACTCCTTCTGTTCCAAATAAGCCATGCTGTATTCTGGGTCTTCCCACTGACGTCCCTGAGCTCGCTCTCAACCGCAGCGATCTATCATGTAACCTCGCTGCCTGCAGCCCTTCCAGTGCTATTCCGCTAAGCACACTACTTCATCCGTTCTCTGTCTTGTCTTTTTCCTGTCTTTGCACTGATCTTCTAGTACCAAAAAGTAGTCTAGAAAGACTTGATGCATTTGTTTCAAAGCCTTCACTATGAAAATGACACGGCAATTTTGTATAATACTTTAAAACAATCAGGTAAAGAAGAATTTCAGCTTTTCTCTGTGACATATGCTGTAAGATGTCTGAGAGTGGTGCTTCTCCCCTTTACGTGTTTTTGGTTTTTTGATACATTTGTCCTGGGTGTTGTTTAATCTACAAACCAATAATATACTGATGAGCTTCCTTCTAAAATTCCTGAATTCTGATCTTAGGATTAGACTGCTGCTAACACTGCTTATTTCTGTAGTTCTGCAAGTACTGCGAGTGACTACAGAAAACGAAGGAAGTCAGAACCTGCCGTAAGTCATCAGAGGGCACACAGCGATCAGAACGCAAACAGAGCGAGCCCGGGCCGTCCAGATGCACAAGGCCCATATACCACCCTTAGAAAGCCTTTAACTAGCTCGTCTCCTTCTTCTCCATCAAGAGCAAAAGGTAAGAGATCATGTTTGTTAGCAGAGAACACCTGATGATGTGTTTTAGAGTACACTGGTAGTAAATACAACTGTCTGCTGTTGCTCAGTGCACTTCGCTGGGGGATTTACAGCTTTGGGGCCTTTCATGAAAGGCCAGCTTGTTTATTTAAGATGAAAAGGTGGATTTGTAACAAGGATTTTTTGGTTTCAACTGCTTATTGTAACAAAAGAAAACCAACTAAAGACTATGATTTGTACTGCAATATATAAACCTATCAGGTTTTGTTAACTCCATTCTTGTCTTATTAGATTATTGTGATTTTTAAATTGTTTTCAGTATACACAGAAAGTAAATCAGGACAAATAAGATTATAGGATTAAAGCTAGGTTTCCAGGATAGCATACCTTTCAAGTCTATAGATGATGTCTTGGATGTTGTCAGCTGTCAGGACCTAATTTAATCAAGCAAACATTCCTAGTCCAATTTTGTAAATCCTTGAAGTATTTACTACAGCACATACAATCTAATTAGCTTCTTTTTTCAAATAACTCGCCATTCTATTACTGCCCTCCATGTCTCTCCAGAAAAGAGATAATTGAATCAGTTGTTAATTTGGGTTTGGGGTTTCAGGTGGGTTTTTTTAGCAAGACAGCAGGTTTCCCGTAAAATATATGATGGAAGTAACATACAGAGTAATATGTATACAATACATCTCCTTCTACATTATTAATTCAATTGCTGTATTTTGTAGCTATACTAATCGGCCTATAGCTGCATTGGGGACCGTTTAAAGCAGGGGTCCTCAAACTGTTTAACCAGGGGGCCGGCGTGCGGATGCAGTGGCAGGCAGCCATCTGCGGCTGCTTGGTTTCCCCCCGCAACCCCCAGCACGGGGGGGTCTGGGGGGTCTGTAAATACCGGGGGCCGGATTGAGGACCCTGGGGGGCCGTATCCGGCCTGTGGGCCGTAGTTTGAGGACCCCTGGTTTAAAGCTTTGTAAACATAAATTCCCACTGAAAAGAACACAACATCCAGGCTGCAACAGAACGTGTCAGACAAAGAAAACTAGTGAGAAATATTAAGAGTGCAGTGATGGAAAAGCAAATATATTTTAAACCCAGTGTTACAGCAGGAATTTAAAAAGCAGGTAGACTCATCCGTTGGGTGTACCAGGCCAGGCAGTGAAGAGTTGGTAAACTCCATTCACCTCCATTGACCTTTGACTACACCGCTGATAATGAGCACTTACTATGACTTAAACACGTCCTGTGTTTGAAAATCCTTCCCCTAAGAACATCTAGCACAGCTAATTAACTTCAGGAAGGTGACCTAGCTGTGTCACTCGGTTCTCTCCCAGCATCATGAAACCCACTAGAATGTTAATTTTTCTTGGAATTAACCATTTTGTTAAAGAAGTAGCACGTCATAAGCTGTTGGATCAGCATGGATTTTGAACTCTGGTGTTTCAGTTTCTGATCTGCATTCAAGTTGTTTTAGAACGCAGATGGGGCTGTTGGAAGCATGTGTCTTGAACTGAATGTTGACACTTGAACTGAACGTTGAGACCATTTTTGAAGTTCAGTGCAAGTATGAGAGACCGCAGTTCCAAATTTATCTCATAGTGACTTACAGATCTACCCTGTGTGTAAAAATGTCTTGAAACTTACTTGAAAACTCAGGCTTCGTTATGGAAGTCAGTCTAAGTGTTTCTTCCACACGCTGGTTAGGCTTAGTAAGCTGATACATCTTCCTTTACACCTATACAGCAGTTCTCAGCCACTTTGTTCTGCCATCCGTGAGGTGTAGAAACCACCACTCCCTTCAGTGATACCACTCTGGGGAAGAGCAGGCTACTTATGCTGCCCGTGAACAACTGGGAGAAATTTCCCATTTGATCATATATAAAGATCTATCTTTACCTTAATTACCTTAGAATATGCAGATGCAGTGAACTCTATGAGCATTATTCACTTTCAAAATTCTGAACGGCTTCTTTCAGAATGCACAGGTGGAAAATTCAATATTTGACTGAGGTCTAGATTTGTTGTTTGGTTTCGTCTTTAAATCCTTTGCAGCTTTTATTGTCTTGTTGACCTGCTTCAAAATCAGTTTTAATGATTGTTTTCTTGTGTTGCTCTGGCAGGGGGGTTATGGAGGGGGTAACATCTCCATAATTCATAAGGAATTCTTTTTGATGTTCAAATTAGCATGACTACATTTTTACAGCTGGAAAATAACTTAATTACTAGCTCTGCTGCTCCAGGCTGTAGCAACCTATGTACTGACCTAAGCTGATAGATGCTTTAATTGCTGTCTCTTTTCTAGTCTTTCTAATACTTACTGATGCTGATTCCAACTTTCTGAATCTTTTTAATTTCTGGCAATGTCTCTTTTTTACCATGCTGCTCTATGGATTATAAAGGTGGGGATATTAGCAAAGTATATCCGTCCCTTTTAAGTTACTCAGTGCACAACCACAACACCTCAAATGAATTAGATTACTGTAGCACTTACAGACAGCATTTAGCTGTTCCGAACGATTCAAGAAGGGCAATCAGCTACAAGAATGGCTGGCAGATGACTCGTCAAAATGCAGAAGTCTGGAGCAGCACAGAAGAATCTGCTTCTCCAAAGAGAAAATCTCGTAGCTGTGATGATCTGTTAACAGATGATCGTGATGGCTTTCCCGATGCACAGGCCAAGTCGGAAAGCATGGGCTCTCTGTTGTGTGAGGAGGACTCCAAAGAAGTGTGCTCAATGAACTGGGCCTCCCCGTATGTTGAGGGCCGTGGTAGCAGTAGGTCAAGAGTTCGTCACAGATCCGCACACGATGCCCCCGGTTTCCTAAAAATGTACAAAAAGATGCACCGCATCAATCGCAAGGACTTGATGAATTCTGAGGTGATTTGTTCTGTGAAGTCCAGAATACTGCAGTATGAAAAAGAACAGCACAAGGGTATTCTTCAAGGCTGGAGAGAGTCCTCTACTGAAGAGGTGCCCAGAGACATGGTGCCAACCAGAATATCTGAATTTGAAAAATTAATTCAGAAGTCAAAATCCATGCCGAATCTAGGTGATGAAATGTTGTCAACTGTTACGCTAGAGCCTCCTAAAAATGGCTTATGTCCAAAGAGGCGATTTTCTATTGAGTCCTTGCTGGAAGAAGAAAGTCAAGGCAGACATCCCTCTCAGGTACAACGGAGCTACAAGTCGAAAACCCTGGTGCCAATTCATATTGAAGTGACCAGTGATGAGCCACCACGTTCGCATATGGATTTTTCAGACAGCGATCAAGACGGAGTGGTTTCTGACCTCAGTGACTTTATCCAGATAGAGGGTTCATCCTTTTGTAGTGAAAGTGACTTTGACCACTTTTCCTTCACATCGTCTGAAAGCTTCTATGGATCAGGCCACCACCACCACCACCACCACCATCACCACAGGCATCTTATCAGCTCCTGCAAAGGGCGATGCCCAGCATCCTATACCCGCTTCACCACCATGCTAAAACATGAAAGGGCTAAACAAGAAACCACCGAAGATCCAAGGAGGCAGGAAGCAGAATCTGGCCTTTCTAAGATAGCATTCCTAGTCAGTCCAGTGCCTTTCCGGAGGAAAAAAAGTGCAGCTCCTAAAAAACAAACTGAAAAGAAAAAATGCAAGTCATCTGTATTTGAAGCACTAGATTCAGCACTTAAAGATATCTGCGACCAAATTAAAGCTGAAAAAAGAAGGGGAAGCTTGCCCGACAACAGCATATTACACAGACTTATTACTGAGCTGCTTCCAGACATTCCAGAAAGGAATTCATCTCTTAAAGCTCTGAAAAAGAGTCCCATGCACCAGCCTTTGCATCCACTGCCTCAAGATGGTGCTATCCATTGCCCCCTGTACCAGAACGATTGTGGAAGATTACCTCTTAGTGCCTCTTTCCCAGACATGGACGCGACTAACAACAATGATAGTGCACTGTGTTTCCAAGGTGGATTAACTTTCTTCCTCTGTCCTTGTGATTTAACTCATCCGACCCGACTCCCCGTGTTTCCCACCCTTTCTCATTCCACTTCTATTTGCGTTGTCTGTAAGAAGCTTTCATCCCACGGAATTCTTAATGAAGGATGTCGTTTATGTAGGTGATAAGGATAGACAAATTTGCGGTCTATTCACAAAATACAGTAATCTGGACAACTAGAGTAATGTATTTTATCTAATAGGTCATTAGTGCTATAAATTACAATGGTGGTGTTAATTTCAGCAACGTGGGGGGTTTTCCCCAAGAAAAAAGACTACAGAAAGTAATGCATGCATCATCAGATGCTGGTCAAACAGAAAACACTAAAGATGATGTCCTTCCTTTATTATTAAAAAAAAAAAATCTCCACCTAAAACGTGTTGCACTGTATAGTTTTGTTACATGTAAGTGATAAAAATGCGGTTAATCCTGCCAGTATCATATAAAGTTGATTCTGTTTTCATATGAAAATGCACTAATTCCACTGCTCTATATTACTTTTTGTGAATAGACCTTAAGGTCATTTTAGGAAGTTTCCATTTCCACTGTTCAAACAATAGAATTTCCAATTTCTGTGGCAGCAAAACTTGTTCCTCTCATAGAATTTTAATATATCTCTGAAGTTTTTAGAAATTTCCTCTCCTCTTAGAAGGGAAATTCTCAATAATCAAAACTTGAATGAAATTTTCAGGGTAAGTATAACTTTAAAAAGTCCATCTGGACAGTGATCTGGTCTTAAATTCACTACTTTGAGTTGTTTGTTGCTCTGCTGCTTTTTTTCTCAAAAAAAAATTGAGCTAAAAATATTTTTAAAGTTTAAGCCTTGCAATATTAAAGGAAGCAAACTAGATTCATAGCAGGAGTGCACTAAGGTGTATCCCAGATTATTTTAATTAATGCTTTTGGCAAGTCTGTAATTTCTTTCTCTTTTTAAATGGTCACACTTCTGTGTTAAAGAATTCTGCTTCTAGACATACAGTCCTCTGTGACAGAGCATCTCTGAGAATTTAATGACATTACAAAGCTATTCTTGAAATCACAAAAGGATGTAAGAGAGAATGCCTTTAATATGTCAATTATGCGATATTTGATCAGCCCTCTTTCACTTACCTTTAATCTCGCATTTCTATAACTTTTGCAAGTACCACGCTAGTAATTTGTATTTCGAGAGAAATCAGAATTGAAGCTGTTCCCGTCTTTTATTAACTAGATAAAACAGATGTATTGAGAACAGGGAATTTAGTCGAAAAAAAGAGCTATAAAACCAGTTCAGAATTGAATTGGTCATACTTGAGGCGTGAGTGTGATTACCCTGGCAGGCAGTACTACATGGTGAGACTGAAGTGTTGGAAATTGCGCTGGTCACATATCACAGTTGAGAAATGAGAATTTTCCAGTCCTCCAAAATAAGGAAATGCACAGTGCAGAGTGAAAACAGATTCCTAATAGCTCTGCAGCTATGAGGGAGCCTGGCATGAGGAAGGTGGTACACTCTGTCAATGTTAATATCTCTAAAGTAGCGTGGAGAATGAGTACAGCAGAATATTCCATTGACTTCCATTAGCACCAGTCATGGCTGAGCTCTACTTCTAATCGAGTTTCATGTTTTGTTGGATCTCTGTGTGCCTCTTCCAGCCACCACCCACACGGAGACTTCAAGGTCATAGCAAAGACCACTGAAAGCTACTAACATTGACTCCGTAAGGACCTGTATAGAGACAAAGGGAATTGTTCTTCCTGAAGCCTCTGCGTTTTCACTCCTTCCCTCCCCTGTCCGGCTCTTTCTACTAGAGTGTAAAGACAAAAAAGGATAGATGTCTTTGGAGGCGTTTATCTTTGGGCTTATGCAGTAAGCGTAGATCCGCATTCACAGACATATCGGGAAGGCTGTCCGGAACTGGTACTGTGACATACTTCTTGGTGATGACATACTTGCAACCAATGACATAAATAATACAAGTATCTTGGGGTTTGCCTCCACTTTTTTTTAATTAATAGCCCCAAAGTTTTTGTGGCTTAGCCAGCGGCCCGCAGGAGACCATTTACATCTTTCTTCTGTAAGACCCCAGCCTAATGGATTGGATGCTTTCAGTTCATTTTTTTTTCTACTTGTACTCCTTTAGAAATGTATGGGTTTGGTGAGAACAGATTGTGTGAACGAAGTCAAAGGAAGACAAACATTGGTCATATGTCTCCACTAGCAGGTATCACTGTGGCAGCAGGAGAGTAAAACAGTAAATCTGAGTAGTCGAGAGGCAGCCCAGTTCATCCTCTGGTCTAAAATAATTCCATTACGTTTTCGTTTCAAATCAGCAACTCGCAGAGCTATAAAGAGTGTAAGATTTTGATTTTATTTTTATTAAAACTGAAAAAATGTATTCACCATCCTATAATATACCATTCTGGAACAAACAACAGTAAACTGTGCTTTAGAGAAAATCTGCCACATAGATTGGTGACTAATAATTTGTACTCCAATACAGAGTTGTTTTTATGGAATAACATACTTTTAAATTCCTTTGTGCTGCCTAACACGTGCCCCTGGTAAAGTAGAAATGCATCATAGATCACTGAGGAGGAAACAATTTTTTTCCACTGCTTTCTCATCGAAGCATGCTTTAACCATGTTTTGTGCATCTAATTATATTTGTTGACATTCTGAAACAGTTCCATGCGAGCTGACTGAAGTCCCAGTACTGCTGTCGTGTCTTCAGTGTGGCCCAGTAGGGGTGCAGCCCTTCCTACAGCGAGGTGTGATTTTGCCCTCTCGATCCTCTATCATACATTATTCTGCTGTGGATCAGAGGACAGCCTTTGCTTGAGAGTTATTACCTCTTTTTTTCTTTAAAGGTGCACTTTAGCCATCATGTCTATTAAAGGTAAAACAATAGATTTCAGTGTCTCCTCACCCCCCCTAAACGAAAGCAAGCAGCATCACAGATTTGAATGGTGGTGTTTAATTTACCGTAGTTTCACGTGATTTCTGTTTTCAGTAGACCAGGAGCCTCCTGGAAGCTATTCTTCTGCTTTCACTGGTGTGGGACGATGTACTCCAAGGGATAGAAGAGGAATCACAGACAAAGAGGTAGCAAAACAACAATAAATAATGCAGAAATATCCATATGGAAAATGGGTAACATATCTGAGATGAGATTTTTGTTGGCTTTAAGACACTGTAATGACACAGACCAAAGGAACAGTTACTTATCGTATCATTAGATGGAACAGCATCCTTCTTTTTCATTAAGGAGAATGGTACTTCAACAAATTAAAAGAATATCAAGCTTTGTGACACAAACTGCGTCTTCTATTTATGTTTAAATAGATATGGCCATAAATTTACTAGTCATTGATAAGCTCTGTCAAAGTTGACCGGAGTGGGTGTTCGGAGAAGAGAAGAATAGCTGACATGGCTGGGGAAAGGTTCTTTTGAGCGTTACACAAAAAAAATGGCTCAGTAATTTTAAAACGTTTAGAAAGAACATTTGTATTTCACCATTATTTTTGTTTCGAAAAAGCAAAACCACTTCTGTTAATGCATTAGACAAAACCACTTATTTTAAGAGTGATCTCTGATTTCTGTAAGAGTTGGTGATTGCTTATATTAATGCTTTGGAAGAGGAAATGGAAGTAGGCATACAACCTTTAAAGGAACACTAAGATCGCTGAAAACTGTACACACAAAAAGCGGAGTATATCATTCAGGATCTTAAGAATATTTCTAAATCTAGAATAATAAAAGCTCTCCAAACAGGCTTCAGGGATTTTATTCAATCATAAAGTACAACCAACGTCTACAGACCATAGATTATTAACATTTTCCCTGGATTTTTATTTAAGTATTGCACAAAATAATGACAGCATAAGAGAGTCCTGTATTTTAATTGCTAATATTTAAGTTTTTGCTCTGGACCACCTACCTTGTTAAATGGTGGTACAGGTTAAAACCGGTTGCAGGATCTGAATTGAGATCCACTTACACCCCACTGACATGGTTATATTGCTGCAATTTCATTGAGAGTCAGATTTCAACTAAAGACTCCTCATTACAAAACGGAGGTTAAAAACGTTCCAGGAGTCATATTGTGTGTTCCTTTTAAAGGATTTTGTGACATTGAAAGTCATCTTTCAATTTTGAAAATGTGTAAAACACACTACCAGCTATTCTTAATTAAGATTGCTGTTATTTAAAAAGGTGAAAGAAGGCTTTTCTGTTTCTGGTATGTTTCGTACATTTCAAAGTATTTTGTATTTAATCAGCTCTGGTGTTCTTTTAATATTCTTAATAACCCTTCTTACAGTATTTGCTTTAGTAGTTACAGCACCAGCTGTACCAAAACCAGGAAAGAGTAAAAAGGCTTAGCTACCATTTTATTTATATATATATATATATATACATACACACACACACGAATATCCCCTCCCATCTAAAAGACTATTTTTAACAACAGCAGGGAACAGAAAAATGCTTTAAAATTTAGGCTATCTTATTTGAAGGTGACCTGTAATGGAAAATTGTATGACTATTACAAAATGCAAGTTGACAGGATCCCTGTAATAACTTTGGGGACTTCTTCATTATAGCAGAGACAATGCTCTAGGTATGCTAAATTCGCTAGCCTTTAGATGACAAGAAGGGAGAGAACCCAGTCGAGAGCATCTGGCCTGGAAGAAAGGTGAAATGCTAAACTTACAAGTATCCCTTTGTATTCGTCTTACAAAAAGGATGTGCACCCTTACATCATTACAAATAGTATCTCTCAGAAATGGCATAATCAGCTCATCATCAGTCACTAGCGTATCCTGGTGGGAGATATTTTAAAAATGCAGCAGTCTCATCTGTGCCAGTACTTGCAGAGAAAAACTAAATCACTTTTCCAAATACCCTCACATAATACTGCTAATCACTTCTCGCACCTTCCTCTGAAGTATCTAGTGCTGGTTACCTGTCAGAGGCAGACACTAGATGAGTGAGGCTCTTGGGTCGGATCACAGCTCGTGTTTTCAGGACAGCTTTGAGAACAATGTAAGTGTCAACCACACAGGTGAGGAGAGGTAGGGTTTGTTTTAACAGTTTTATTTTTGAGACAATGTTGAGCTTACAGATACTCGGTGGTAGAACTTGATAACTATGTGAAAGGAATGATATGATCTGATTGCCTGTGATAGCAAGAGAGCTGCACAAATGACTCGGGAGATCACTTCCGGTACTGTGTTTCTCAGACTTTCTTAAAACTATGAACGTGATTATAGAAATTTAAAATATTCCTAACCTTTTCCAGCTGTCAGAGTAATTTTTCATATACATATAAAATGTGATGCAGTGTTTGCAGTTGAAATTTGCCTGAAGAGAACAAATTTAACAGGAGAGGCATCTAATCTCTAACAGGACTAGAGAATTCTAAGCATGTGAATTTCCATTGTACCTACAGATCTAGTTGCCTACAAGTCCCATTGGCATTTAGTTAATTTTTTTTTTTTTTTACTTTTGTAGTTCTCTTAAACATAAAATTGCAAAGCACTCTGTATTAAAATTTAGCTGCTATTTCTATTTTTAAAATCCTAAGGCCCAAATGCCTAACTGCTGTAAAAAAGGAAGTTGTATATTTAATTGCCTGTTACTGCAAGAACCACTGTAAGGCACACAACCTTTTCTTTTGGGGTCTTGGGTCACCTTTTTAAGGCTGAAACGTGTTTCCCATGTAGTAATACTACCTGAATGTATTAATCACTTTGCCTACTTTTCAGAAACTGCCAGCTAAAGCCGTATATGACTTTAAAGCTCAGACTTCTAAGTAAGTACTAACTTTTGTTCATTTGAGCATTCATGATTCAAGAAAACTCTAGCACTTGTGGCAACTAACTGCTGTTCTAGCCAGTTTCAACAGCAAATGCTGAGGAAGCAGACGACCCTGCTGGCTGTCAGGTAGTCTGTGCATCAGCAAACTGTGGGAGAAGTTGCTTTGTAATATAAATGTCCTAAATCGCCACATTCGCCATTGTATTTGTTTGAACACGTGAATGGCTGTGCATCCCTGAGGGTGACCCACTGAATGCTCTTTGTCATGAATTTTATTTAGGTTACACAAGGTACAGTGCTTAAAATACTGCCACAGATAGTGTGCTTATCGAAATTCTGTATAACGCTTCATCATCTTCCAGTCTGTCTTAACATACACAGGCTCTCTGCAGGAGTGACATGTCCCATACCAAGGCAAACCGCAGTGGTCTATAAGAAAAATAAAATCAGGAAACACTGCGTTAGGATATGAGAGAGTCGAAGTAGAGTGCCTGCATTTCATTCCTGCTGCTGCTTTGATGATCCAGGGCACGTAAATGATCTTTAGATATAGCCAGACATCGACACTAGAATTACATTAGCTGTGTCTGATAGAAAACTCACAGCCTGAATTATCAGAGCAGCAGATTAGCTCTGGAAAAAACAAGTGGATGATACAGTAAAGGACTCCCAGGCCAGGATCTGAAAATATTCCTAATGATTTGGATAATGCCCTTTTTTGTATCCAACATTAAGCCTATCACAGGCCCTGCATATCAGAAATGGTGAGAACATAATCCTGTGTTCTTCGTGCCTCTGAACAGCTGCCTTGAAAGAAAAATGCATAGAGCAGAAGCACGCCAAGCTGTGCTGCTGCATAAAGGTAGTTACAGGCCATCGAGATGTGGAATATATTTCTGTAGTTTTCCCTACTGGTTTCATAAGGAACAGCAAATATCCTTCAGCTGCCTGTCGTAAGAGCATAAACAGGCGAGCCAAAAGACATCAGACTTGCATGCAGACCCTGTGCTAAGTGCTCTGGTAATAACTAGCAATACAAACAGGCCTCTATACCTTAAAGCTAGTACCTGCAATTCGTGAATGGGAATCATTTCATTTTATATGGTGTAATCAACTGGTAAATGTACCACAGCTGTGACACTTTTTCTTCATACATTTAGTTGTCACATTCTGTTTCAGTTCTGAACTGTAAAGATCTCTGAGACAATGCAGGTGTAAGACTCAAATGTAAAGCTGTAAATATCTGATCTAAATAAATTTGTTACAGAGAGCTGTCCTTTAAGAAAGGAGATACTGTCTATATCCTCAGGAAAATTGATCAAAACTGGTATGAGGGTGAGCATCATGGAAGAGTTGGAATATTCCCAATTTCTTATGTTGAGGTTTGTTCTCTGTTTTGATTCCTTGAATTACTTTGTGTAATAGGGCCACAAACTCATGAAAATGATGAAAGTCTGTGTTTTCTCTTTTTCCTTAGAAACTTTCTCCCCCCGAAAAAGCACAGCCTGCCAGGCCACCTCCCCCTGTACAGATTGGAGAGATTGGAGAAGCTATTGCCAAATACAACTTCAGTGCAGACACAAATGTGGAGTTATCGCTTAGAAAGGTACGGTTTAGAACTATCGTTGTCAAAATACCATTACAGTGTCTACTGCTGCGCAGAATTAATGTATAACTAAATACTGTGCTGTGGTGCACTCTGCATTCGGTATTTGCTATGCACAAAGCAATGTCATGGAAGGAAACCACTAACGTAATGGGTTACTGGCTTACGGTCTGTCACAGCTACCTGCTGTGAAAATAGTTTAAATACGTTGTGCATGTAAACTGGATTGTGGTAGATAAGCACATGAGAGATACGCAAATATCTGCTGAGGGCCCGCCTAAATTTCTAGTTTTCACTTCAATTATCCATTCCTTCTTTTAATAATTATTTCTTGCTGTCACAGTTATCATGATAAGGGTTTTAATATAGAAGAAATAGAAAAATACATTATCCACTGGAAAGTTCTGCCTCTTACTCTTAATTCTTAAAAAAAAAAAAAAAAAGGAGTTCATAGAATTTATTCAGTGGTTTGTCTTTCTTTTGAAATAAAATTAAGGATAGAGGTTTTTGATGCTGACCTAGAGCCCAGTCCAGCATCGCTGAAGGTAATGGGTGTTTTTCCACTCATTTGAGATCAGTAAATATTCAGAGAGATCTAAATAAAAAATCAGGAATAGGAACTTAGAGAGCTAGGGGTGGGGGCAGTTTCGCGATTTATTTCTTTTTAAAATTCTCTTTTGTGCTTATTGTGGTGGTCATAATCTTGACAGCCCGCTTTTGATTTGTTTTTAAACGATAACTTGCATGTTGCAACTTGTTCTTTTTTTCCATCATGCTAAAGATAATTTTAGGGTATTCCACAAATCCACTACAGAAACCCAAGAGAACACAAAACTAATGGGGAAGGATTTGAGACATAAGGACATATGGTAAAAAGCACATCATGTAAAACAAAGAAGGGAGTAGCTCATGAAGTTTCACTACAGGGAAGATTTTTGAATAGAAAGTTGATATTTCCCATTTCAGTTGCTAAGCTCTCTAAAACCAGTGAGTGACCAACTGTCCATCTTTTTTTACACAGGAAAAACGCATCTTTCCCATTAACTTCTCTTCCAATTTTTTACCTCCACTTATTCCAATTTTACTTACAACAAAGCACTTGCTTGGATTTCATTGTTTAATTTTTATCACTTTTAAGGAAAAACGTTCATAGCACTCACTGTTGCATATTAGAGTTAACATGTTAGCTTGTAGCTTGGCCAATTATCAAAACAGATTATGTTCCTTAGAAAAGTTTAAATATTAATCTCCCACCCAAGAGTGGGAGACAACATGAGATTCCCCTCTGACCAGCGGTCCATTTTGCTGGAATGGTAGTTGTATACGTGTTTATTATAAAGAGGAAAGCAATGCAGAGATGGAGATGATGCTCAAGACTGATGGGATACAGCACTGCTGGGAAAATAATTCTGGGCGTGTCCCGGGTCTGGCCGAGCCCCACAGCACCCTCAGTGCTGTGCTGGTGGCTAGAAAGGCGGTGACAACACAGCAGCGTTGCGATGCCGCTGAGCAGCGCTGGCACAGCATCACGGCTCTCTCCAACCTGCCCCCGCCTCACCTGTAGGCTGGGGGTGGGCAAGGTCTTGGCAGGGGACACAGCCAGGGCAGCTGACCCAGACTGACCGGTGGGATGTTCCATACCGTATGGCATCTGCTCAGATAGAGAACCCGAGAGAAAGGAGAAGGAAGGGGGGGCATTTGTTACGGTGTTTATCTTCCGGAGTAACCGCTATGCATATGGAAGCCCTGCTTCCCGGGAATTGGCCAAACATCGCCTGCTGATGGGAAGTGGAGAATAACATCTTTTGGTTTCTTTCACTTTCACATGCGCTTTTGGCTATTGCTTCATTAAACTGCCCCTGTCTTGACCCATCTTATTTTCTCCCCCTGTTCTGCTGAGGAGGGAAGTGATAGAGTGGCATGGCGGACACCTGGCATCCAGCCAAGGTCAACCCCCCACAATGTGTTAAAATACTATCTGCTGTTCAAAAAAGTAATTTACAATGTATTTGCTGATAACTCGTTTTCATAATGCATTTCAGGGAGACAGAGTAATTCTCCTTAAGCGAGTTGATCAAAACTGGTATGAAGGTAAAATACCAGGAACCAACAGACAAGGCATCTTCCCTGTTTCCTATGTAGAAGTCATCAAAAAGAACGCATCAAAAAGTGTTGATGACTACCCTGATCCTCCAATACCCCAAAGCTATTCTAGTGACAGAATACACCATTTAAGTTCAACGAAGGTAAGGATATTTTTTTTTTCTTTGCTGTCAGCCCTAGAGTGGGTTTAGGGGTTGGTTGGTTGGTTGTTGGTTTTTTTGTAACATAAAGTGATACCTATTTTTTGCATTAAATACACTACATTTTCTTTCCTGCATAGGTGTAATTGCATTATTGGTATTAAAGTATTTTAATAGCTGAGTACTCTTTTCTTCATTAGCTATCACATTATTGAGCTGTCAGGCAAAATGTGGGCAGAAAAATCAAGCCAACAGAACAAAATGTAATTGGGAGCCTTAGACAGAACGTAAGCATTCATGATACGTCTAGCAGCCTTTTCACAGTGCGCTGTGAAGATACTCCCGTGACACAGCTGTCCTAAAAGCCTGCAGTCCTGTAAGCACACAAAAAGCAGGAGGGCAGTCTGCGTGGGGCCACAGCTTGCCCAGACCAGCTCCGTGCCTTTCGAAGTAAAGGCGAACAGCCGTTGGTGCTGTACTGTCCCTTCACCCTTTTGCTGTTCACCCTCTAGAAGTTGGTACAACGGAGGTTCTTTGGCGCGGTACAGCAGCGACAGTATTGTTTCATTTAGCAGTGAGGCAGATGTCATCACACTGGCAATGAACTTGGATTCAGACCTTTATAGTTGTAATTTTTCACACCAAATGTCCGTCACAGGTTCTGAATTCTTTTCCTTCCTAATCTATGTAACCATCACACATCATACTACAGGATGTTGCAAAAAAATTCCTGTATTCCAATTTACCATCCACTTGTGAGATTTCATAATCACCTCTGCAGGGAACATAACCTCTTTGGCAGTAATGGAAACTAAGAAAGTTTCTACATACAAACTGTGATTAGCATTACTGTATTATCAATGATTTTGAACATTCAGGATGGAAACTTTTCTAAATCATCCTCTTTAGCTTTGGTGTTTCTCTCTTCAGCGTGGGTGGTGGGCCTGTGTGTGTAGTTACAAACTTCTTACCCTGCTATTAATCTCTTACTTGTTTTTTTAGTTGGGTTTTTTTTTCCCCTTCTTTCATATACTTGTATATTGGTGCTCATTTACATGCTTCAGCTTTGAGATAAGTTCCACGTTTACTTGCAGCTTTGGGAAGAGCTCCCAAAAGATACCATTTTTAGAGAACAGTGGTCTCTGGAAATACTACTTATGAGTAAACAATAGGAGCTGGCTTTGGACAGTTGCTAGAACAGGTCTTGTCTGGTTTTCCAGAACATGTCACAACAGAGAACGAGCTCCTCTCTCTTCCATCCCAACAAAACTGTTGAAGTAGCATCAAATTCTGTAGCTGCAGACCGAGATGTTCATCAGCTAGGGACCCTTATTATTACAGGAATCCAGAGGTTCCTGAGGGCCAGTCAGCAGCATGAGGCAGCTTAGGGCTCCATTACGGAGCTGTCTCTGTTTGGAGATGCCTCGCTCCCAGTTTTCTGTGGAACAGGCTTGTCTCTAAGGCAGCCTGCAGCTAAAGCTGCTGTCTGTGCAACCCCTGTAACCCTTCTGAGCATAGGTGATGCTTTAGAGCATTTACATTCAGATGACAAAACTGTCCTGCCACTATTAAGTTCGATATTACTATATCAGTTACGTAGGGAAGAAAATTTGAAGAAGCCGCCTTTGTAACAGAGGAAACTTCTGCAATCATCTAGGTTCTAGCATAAGTCAATAAAAAAAAAATATAAAAAAAAAAAAGAAGAGGAAGAAAAAAGAAGCCTCTACTGACACTTTTACAGAGACATGTCGTTTCTGAGTTCAGCTGTATTCAGAAATGGCAATACCGTGTAAGAACACATCTTGTTCCTGACTGCCTAGAAGGGCTTTAGCAGTCCTGAAGATGTTCTGGAGTTTACCACAATCACTGAATCCACTTTTCCTATTCCTCTGCAGTTTTTAGCATATATCACTCCCTGCTGCTACAGCAATTGCATTAAACTTCTCTGGCCTAATGGCAATAAAAATAAACATGCAATTCAAGTCAGGAGCAAGCTTTGCTCTCCTTAACTTGGTCTAGACCATCTCTAGCTCTAGCGCAGCCTGTAGCCATGGAAAAGTAAAAACGGTGATGTCTTCTCAGCAGTTTTATTTACCTTAAAACCACAGGTTAGAGAGCCTTGTTCAAAAGAAAGGGTGACGGAAAGAGACAGAGTATTGCTTGTAACAGCCTAGCTCTGTTTTAGCAAACTGCATTGGATTGGTCTATACTATTTACTTTGGTACACAAAACTCTGTAAGTAAGGTTTGTCTAACCATAAAATAAAGCTATTTGCATCAAGAAAACACAAACAGAAGGTAAGTAAATTAACCTTCCTATTCCGTGACGTTAATTTAGTCTTTCGAAATTATTTTCCTATTCTAGAGTAATACTTAGAAGTTTAAAGTAGTCCAGATAACTTAAAAGAGATGTACATCTAAATAGTCTGGATAATGCTAACAATGAGTTCAAAATATTTTTCACTCAATTTTAATGTTGAGGATTAATAGTAACAAAAATGCATTTTCAGTATTTACTGAAGCAATGGATATCTACTGATGCTGTGTACGTATGACTCACCAGTCTCTCATTCTTACGAAAGGACGTTTCTTTTACCAGAAGGATACTTCAATCAATGTTATGTAATGGTACTCAAAATATACTGCTGTGTACTGTGCTGTCATTACTTTAAAAGCATTGTTGATGCCTACATTCAATTAGAATTGAATGTACCTTTCACAAATATTGGTGTGATTTTGAACTAATAGGGTTACTTTTGGGGAGAAAATAAAAAAGCGTTCTGTAGCTGCTCATGCCTTAATAAAAGTATGCAATATATTAAAGATGTTTCTTAAACTAAGAAAAAGTAGAAGTATTAACAGTAGGATAATTAGAAATTACTTCAGTTGTTACAGTTTAAAAGAAATACTTAATGACACCTGAAGTGTACTTCTGAAAATGTTATTCTCAAAATAACAGTAGTGGTTTGGGGAAAATGACATTAATATTAATTGTATGATTTAATAACCTGTGACAGGCTCACTAACAGAGCACCATAAGTAACATAACTTGAGCAGATCAAATGCAGGTCAAATTCATGAATGTAATGATTCAGAGCTGTCTCCATGTTTGACATTTAAGCCCCAGGCCAGAACCCGATACGGTTTCATTTTTCAGATGTCTTTCCTGCTGCTCTGATTCATCTAGTAATGATTTCAGACACCCGTGCTCACTGAAGTGATACTCTATAATCCAGACGATGGCACAGACATTTTTCTTTTCTAATCATATCTTACTTCTTTGTCATGCTTATTTATTTATGTAAATTCCCGTGTTTTTCTTATTTTTGAAGTTGCCTTCCCAAGCACTGTCCCCACTTCCCAGACACCTTTCCTCCTCTTGGTCATACATTGATCAAAAGATTCTCCAGGCTGACACTAGTGACTGGTTTTCAAGGACTGTTGGTTTTTCACCTTCAAGCATGTGTATCTTACCTGCTCTGCCGCTTCCAGACAGTTTTCTTTGTGACTTAGAAGAACTCAATTCTTTGGCATTAACAACATCCCAGACTGTAGCAGTCTCCCCAGGTAATAACATTCACCAAGTTAAGGAGGAGCACTTTATTCCAAATACAAAGGTTTCTCTCAGCTCTCCTACAGCTCTTCCTCTGTCCTTTCTCGCATCTACCTCTGTCCCATCTTCAGCCAGCCCATCTCACGACATAGCGTATAAGCATACCGACAACAATACCAAACCAGGAAGGGGTAAAGATTTGAGAGGTATCCTTGACTCTTCGGTTACTGAACTACCTAGAGACTTGTCAGATCCTACAAGAGAAAGTGAACGTGTTGGCACCATCTGTAACGTCCCTTCGCCGCAGGAAGGTGGCTCAGTCTCCAGGGCGCTAGCTGCAACTGCTGAAAACCGAGAGGAAATCCATACCGCAGATCTGTCAGTTAATATAGGGGGTCAGTCAAAGCCTCGAGGAGCAGCACAAGACACAACAGAAGAACTGACAAGACTCTATATAGAGGAGGATCTGGAACATGACAATTTAGAAATCCCAATAGCAAGTGGAGGAGACTCCATGGTATGCTATGAAGGATACACTTCACCGAATGGTGACAAGGTATTTTGATTTCTGGAAAACCTGGCTTCTGTGTTCAGGTAGCTTACTCAGTATAATTATTCTCTGCCTTTCCTTGTATTTACATGTTTGTATTTTGCACAGGCACGGTTTTATACTATTGCAGTCGATAAAAAGATTTTCCCCCTCTCAGAAGCAGGCATTTACACACCACTAAGTTCAGTGGTGTATCGGTTCTGCTGGTCCTTTCCCTTCTGTCCTTGTTAGCTGCCGTCAGGCTTGTGATGCAGAAAGGCAGTGAACTGTTTGCTTCACTGGCCCATCGCTTGCCACCCTTTTGTGCCAGAGGCCCCAGCAAGCAAATGCTGTAAGCAGCCTTCAGAGGAAGGGACACGCCTCCCGCAGGCACTCAGCGGTTTGTACTTCACATGTGTCACTTCACCAGCGGATATATTTATAGTAGACTCTGTTACGCGAATGTGACTAATAATAACAGATCAGATTATGTTTGGCAGTTAAACAAATGCTTCCCCTAAAGCCCTCCCCAGTTCCTCGTTGGGACAGTACATCGCTGAACTATCCCAAATGTGTGCAGCCATTAAATGCCACAGTATTGCTACACAGTTCGTGGGGCTCCTGGGCAGTTTTAGAAGAGGTGCTTGTCTGACCAGCACTTATTTCAACAGTATGTTCAGGCAGTCGCTTTGGCTGACACACGCAAACATGCAGATCAGATACTTAGGACAATATGTTTTAGGCCAAGTGTGAAGCTATTTAATTAGAAGGATTTTGTAGGCTGCATCTACCCTTACTTGACCTGAAAAACACAGGAGAAAACCATAAGAATAGAGGTGAAATCCACATGGATTTCACAGCCACGAATTGACAACTTGTTTTGATTCCTGAGGGAAGATTTTTCTTCCAGAAAAGTAGACTGACTAATAATAAAGGCAGCATCACATTTCTCACTGTTCAGGTTAGTTACCTAACTCCTTGTCGAGCGTTTTACAGCCTTCACAGCTGGTTTTATAGCATGATTGCTTCCCATTTTTCTTAAACATTTAAGCCAGCTCTGCCTTCTGTGGGAACATCAGAAGACTCTGATCCTCCTTTCTGCATTTCTTCTGATCGTCCATTTCCCTCTGCCAAGGCACCAGCTTCTCACTGTGTTCCTACAACATCCCCGTCCACTGCTTCCCTCTCACCTCCTCTCCTTTCTAAACCCTCACGTCAGCAGGAGAAAGACTCCCCACAGGTAAAGGTCACTGCACCTCTCGAGTATGGATTGTCGCAAATCTCCATGTATATTAAATAACTGCAAGGCTAACGCTGAGTTTGGTATTTTCAGATGTATTGTTTCATTTACTAATATTAAATAACATTGCACATGGAGTATTGAGACAGGCCCTCTTCAAATGAAACACAAGGTAAAACTATAACCGTTAATGATAAAGTGAAACAGCTTAAGGGGATGCCAGTGACAGGAAAGCGGAAAGTCTTCAACTCAGTTTTAAATCCATGCCAGC
Organism: Falco rusticolus; assembly: GCF_015220075.1. Lineage (NCBI taxonomy): Eukaryota > Metazoa > Chordata > Aves > Falconiformes > Falconidae > Falco > Falco rusticolus. Next base: position 122,188,957 of record NC_051187.1, read on the forward strand.
ACATCAGTGACTCTTATTTAATCAAAAGAAACAGAATCATATTCAAGTACACAGAAACTGAAAAACGTTTCTAATTTGAAGTGTTTTCAATTTCAGTCGAAAGCCTGGGAGAACAGTCATAAACTTCACGGCAGAGCACCACTGCAGAGGGTCACGTTCTAAATACCAATTCTGTTAGTCAGAGAGTGAACAAAGATTATTCCCTCTTCAGGACTACGCTTTGTGTTAGCATTGCAGCTCTGCGGCAGAAAAACAAGATCTGGAAAGTTGCTCCAGATAGATAAAAGTCAGTTTCCAATGCTGACTTCCAGAGAGTCCATTTGCTCGTGAAAAAAAGAAAAATAATGTAAAAAATTTAACAAACCTATCCTAGAAAAAGTAGTAATTACACTTATGGCAAAAAAAAAAAAACCCAACAACATACTCTTTTTAAAAATCTACCACATCTTACAGTGTGTGTACATGGAAACCCCAGACATAATAGACTTAAGGAAGTCTTGAGGTTAACCAGATCTGTTGGGTTTTTTTCCTGAAGTAGGGAAGAGTCATAAGGGTTCTTTCCAGGGCATGAATCTGTCAGGGGCTTGGGTATGTTGCACCTGAAAGAAGGGGTAAAACACAGTATCGCGTTTGCTTCTGCAACTTTGAGTAATTTATCAGTTGTGCAGTCCTTTTGATGGGTAAGTTTTGCTTAGCCTAGCCAACAAAATTCATAAAATTCCTCATCTACACCCAAATTCATTTTAGGTGACGCTGATATTCCTTGCCCTTGTTTGAGCAAGGTATATTGATCCCAGCTGAGAATAGATAGAAGGAATACCCGTGTTAAAGCTCTGCTTCTGGGAACCTCCCGGGCAGTGCGTTGCTCCTCTTCGTGGGGCACGGCAGGAAGCGTGACACAAGTAACCAGGGGAGGTGACTCATCTTGCAGACACAGCAGCCAGAGCACTGGGAAGAACTGCAGGTCAGAGGGGTCATTACAGAGTTCTAGCTCAATTATTGTTTTCAAACTGTTTCAAGCCTGGATTATTTTTGAAGTCTAGGGATCAGATTCCATTATAAACTTCACCAGTATAGACTTCTCTATTTGAAAATTGTAGAAATTATTAGATACAGTCCTATTGACAACAGATATTTTTTTTTGTACAATATTTCCAAAATGAGATAAAGATTTATTTCCTCCCAAGAGTAAGCAAATTTTTTTCAGCAGTCAACACTGACTACATTCCCAGGATAGAGAGCTGAAGTATTATATATATAGCCAGGTTTTGGCTGTCGTTGTTTCTTGCTACTTAGCCTACAGGCTGGACCCGAGAAGGAAGGATAGTGCCCGTCATTTTCTCTTTATGCATGTTGTCCGTGATTAAAGTCTGCTCTCAACTGCCACAGCAGAAAGAACATGAGACCTTTCCAGGACCCAAATGTCACAAGGGAAGGGAGGTTCTTCAGAGAGTTCTTGAAACTATATACTGATACTTTGGTAACTTTCGTTGATGTAAAAATACGTATGTGTACATATATAGATGTGGCATGTGGCTCAAATCTAAAGTATGACTGGAGGTCTGGGCAGTGGAATACAAGGAGCTATGGGTGGGAAGTGTCACTGTGCTCCATGGTGCTGGGAGGGATGTGTCCCTCAAAAGAACTCTGAGGACACTTCCCAACGAGAAATGCTAATGTTTTCCTGCCTTCTTGGCCTCTCTGGGTATCCGTTGTTGTTGTTGTTACTCACCCTCTTAGCTCCTAAGAGGAGGCTGTTCTTCTGTCTTGCCACATTCTACTGGCAAACAGTCACAAATACCAAAGTAAAACTTTTCAGTGTTAGCGCTCCACTGCTGCATTCCCCCTGACTCGCCCCTGCCCGTGAGAATTCACACTTGCTGCACACGCACCCCTGAAGAGCAAAATTCTGACAGGTATTTAGCTGATTTATAGTAACATCACCACAGTGAGGATTTTCCCTTGAAGTCCTTTCCGTCAAGCACTTACTTGCTTTCTAAATGCAGATTTAAGGTGCGTGTTCTGTTTAACAGCCAGGAGTTGCAACATTTGGCATCGGTGGTTCTAAGACAGTATTTCTGCTCTGTGCTGTGGAGCCGTACTGTGTTATTAACTGAGCTGCTTCAATGGGTACACTTGCAATAGCTGTTCCAACTGCACATGCTCTATGTGACTAATCTTTTAACTGTCGTGTGTAAGGGCATGTGCCAGAGCCACAAAGCCTTGGAAAAAAGATACAGTGGCAACAACAGAAAATACCGTATACTAATAGTACCGTTATTTGCGCCTGTAACACAATTGCTTTTTGTTACCAAGAAAAGCATGTCCAGTTTGCATGTATGAATGAAGCAAAAAAAAAAAAAAAATATCCCATGATGCTTCATTCTTAAACACTCACTTGACAATTTCTGTGGTTTTTCTAGGCTAATTTAAAGAGAGAGATATTTGTTATGGGTAAACCTCCTCGTAGCCCAGTGATGACTAAGAGATCCTGCAGCTCACCTGTCAGAGGTCACAGCTATTCACACAGGGTACGGTACTGGATGCCCAGTGTGCAGTAACAGCATTGCCGTAGAAAAGGAGCTCAGTGTCTAGTCTTTCAGTATTTTGTTTTTGCCCAAGTGTCTCGATACTATCAGTATGCCGTGTTTTCTTCCTGTTGTACTCCTGTGCTACGTCTGAGTAAAGCCAACAGGTCTGTGTGTGCCGAAACGTACTTTATGAATCCATTAGCATACTCTTATCTCTGCAGTACTGCATAGTATTTCCAGTGCTACAAGATGTTCTTTATACTTAGCCGTTTTTTTTCTAAATTATTCCTCTGTTTCAAAGCATTTCTAGTTTATTAAAATCACAGCTTCTAAGAGTCAAAACTTTAAACTTCGTTGCATGTATACAGGCTTTTGTATACAGGCAGAATTCTTGGTTTTGAATCCATGTCCTTCTTCTCAAAATGTTTTGTTGCTGCTATGTTATTTTCACTCAGACTCCTTAGCCTTTCCCTTCATATCTGTAATACAGCAGTCATAACTGTAAAAATTTTACCTAGCAGAAAGTCAGGTTGTTTAGAGTTTGCATGTGTTTCGCTCAGAGAGGTGAGCTGAATTATGAAAACAAACAGACCGAAACTGTTAAGAATTAGAACTTGTGGGCTATGTTTCACTTCCAGTTTAGGACTAAATTTTTCTTTGCGTTGGTTTCTTAACGTTTGGTTCTTAAAACTGATAATGGGATGAACTGTTTTCCATGCTGTTGCTGCTGATTTTAGGTTATCATCTTTCTGGTGGTTCCCTTTTTAAAATTTGAAGATTAATTTAAGATATTCAGGCTTCTTGTGTAACTGTCAAAGTCATGGCTTGCTGGCAGGCCTCTGTTTACTACCAGGAATGAGGGGACAGTGCTTTCTTCATCACTGAAGAGAGACAGGAGAGAAAGTGCAACTGGGAACAAGATCCATAAAAAAGGGATTAAGCTCTATTTTAATTCTGCGTGTTCCTGCAAATGAAGGGCATGTAATCACTATATTAAGAGGACTGCATTGGTCAATGTTTACTGCGTTTATGACTTTAATTCCAAAACTACAAGAGCACAAATTACACACCTCATTTGCATGTTCAGAACTATACAGAACTACTAGATGCAAACGCGTATCAATCATGCATGAAAATTAGGTGTACAGCTGGGACCATTGACTTGACTGCACACTTTTTAATGTTTTTGGGATTAGGCCCTAATTTTTTTCCCAGAAAACAGTTCACTCGCTCTGCTGAGTTGTAGCTGAGATCTAGAAATTCAAAGCACCAAAAGCTACCCACAGGGTGATGCATTTCTCTTGAACACAATTAGCCAGACCTTGCAACAGTCCCTATTCTAGCCAGTGCCACTGTATGTGGGAAGGAGAGCTTAGGGAAACAACATGGGAAGAAGGCTTCTTGATGCCAGCCGTGGTGCCCTTGAGGAAGGCATTTGGATAGAGGGCGACCTCCAAGGCGCCCCTGTTCTGACATAGCACAGATGACTTCACTCTACTTTTCACAGATTCCAGTTCTGTCTAAAAGTTCTCTCTGTGGCAAGAACATAGAGTTGAAAATCTTCACGCGCCTTGATTTTCCGTCACCTGTTTCTATAATAGTTAACTAGCAAGTAAATGTTTTAAAGCATTGAAGCATATGCAGAAAAAGAAGGTAATAATGACCTACGCAGTTTCTTCCTGGCTCGATACTGTATTCAGAGCATTAAATCATTTGTAGTATTGCTAAGGACATTGACTTTTATTGTTTGCAAGAAAAATCCTTAACCTCGGTTGAGTTCTCTTGCATCTCTGACTATCTTTGGCATTCAGCTCAGTTATGGGTCTGATGAAAGATTAGCAGAGAATAAGGTCAGACACCAGGCCAAACACCAAGCAAGCTGCCCCGTGAAATACTCTCTCCTTGCTTGACAAGCCAGCTGTTGAAGCGGGTTTACTGAGAACTGAAATGTCTAATTTGCAATCTTTCCCGTTGGATTCTTCAGTAAAAGTTATCCACCTTTCTTGTACGGTGGCAGAGGAGAGTTAAATGAGGAAGAGAAGAGAATCAAAGTTTTTGGACTTTGATAAACGTCGTTCCCACCTAGCTGTCATTAATATGAAAAGTTCTATAATCTACCTGCCTGCATCTTTAGGCACCTTTTTAAAATTATACTCTACAGACTAAAGATGAAACAGAGAATGCTCACAGTATTTTCTGCATGTGCACATACAAACTTGATGAAAAGAAACGTAACTACAGTTTCATATTGAGGTGTTGAGGGGCGGGGGGGAGCGGCGGGGAGCAGGCAAGGGAAAAAAAAAACCCCAAACCCAAAGCCATACTGTGTTTCAACATTCAATTTGCATCATCAGGCTGTGGGTTGTTTACCACTGCCTTCTCTCATGGAAGACTGACTGCATCATCTTCAAGAGCAAAGTGAAGCAAGATACACCGAAACAGTCAACCCCAGGAAAGAGGGACCCACAGAGCAGTAAGACCAATCCCATGGCTTCAAGATCAGGTTGCAGTTTACTCAGTTCATGAAAGAAAATGCTAGGAGCTGCGTTTGATACCCGCGCTCCCAAAACAGATACAGTTCCCAGACTTGCTGCTGCAGCGTGACCATAGGGCACCCTCAGCCAACGGAGAACGTGGGTACTGCTCACATCAAGAGCTCTCCCAGGCAGCTGGTCTTCCTGCGCCCGTTCTGGCCCCGGCCAGATTCTACCCAGCGTCAGTCCGTGTCTGTCTAAGCAGGATATGGCTTCTGCAAGAGGTTAACGCTTTTCCCTTCCATTGCATCCAGATTTATTGGATGTTAGTGGTGGGTAATGCTCTATTAAGAAGGAAAGTAGTTCCTTTCATAAAGCTTTGCACTGGAAATACAAACTACTTTTTCCTCTGAAGTTAAAGTGTTAATTGTTATTTTCACACAATTACATACGTTCTTTCAAAAATTCTTTCTGCTCTTTGCCGCCCAGCAGCCTGCATGGCTTTGAGATGAAACAGAACTAATTTAATCAAAGCGTAGCATGTTATGCCTGCCAAGTTAGTACTGCGTGTGTGTCATGTAAATTGGTATGTTGTTTGTCTGTGAATGTTCTAAGTTTTGCCAGTATCTATAGGAGATTTTATTTCTGCTTATCTAAAATTATACTTCACCCAAAGAATGTATAATGTTCATCAGTTGCATCTGATTTTTCTAACGCTATTTCTGTTTCACAGTGAAGAGGCAGCAGGGTTCTATTCCAACTTTCTACTATACTATAAATAGAGTGGACTGTTGATGAAGTTCACTGTTCTGTTTTAGTTTTCATTATCTCCTCCAAAAATCAGATCTTTAAACCTGCCAAGATTCTGTTAGTTGCCATGTCTCAAGAATTCATTGGGGGGGGGGGCGGGGGGGAGGGTGTTATTTTATGCCAGGTAGAATATGAACTCTCAAGTGACTATGTATCATGCCCCTATCCAACTATTTGGACCTTAGACTATAAATCTTTATTACATTTCAAATCATTTCATTTCAGCCACAGCGCCCTGTGCTTGCTCATGAAAATATACACAGTGGGGGGGAACCGTAAGTATACTTTTTATCTACTAAACCAAAACCTGACATTTAGAAATAGCCAGAAAATCAAAAAGTAATTTGTTAACCTGCCAAGTACAATTATGAAGAGATTTGAGAAATTTACAGGTAACTGCATGATGTGGGAAGATATCCAAGAAGGTCCCGGAGGGCAAAGCCTTAGTTGCTTAATTTACACTAGACTCAGACGTGCCAACTTACAGTTCTCCATCATTTATACTTAAAAGGGATAATAATTATATAAAGTTTGACCTTTTTTGTTATTCTCTCCTTTTTTACATCGCAGCAGAATGCCAATTAAAGATTTAACTTTGAGTCAACTCAATACTGTGGCTCACGGGAACAAGGGCTCACACTTTTTAGCGTAATTTACATGTGCACTTTAAAAATTAGGTGCAAGAAAGCCTTTCTGCAAACTGGAGAAGAACCTAGATCTCAAGCCTTATTTTCACAAACAACGTAAGCACTTGAGATGAAACACATACGGCTGTTGTAGTGCTGACTGTTAAAACGCAAGTTTGGAGCAAGATTGTTTTGATGATTATTTTTTTCCCCTCCAGTCTTACACTCAGGTTCTGCTTCAGTGATCATTGAAACTAGTAGCCATTCTTCCTCTAACATCAGAGCACTTCTAAATGTAACTAGTGCTTATAAACTAAAAATACTTAAAAGTTTACCCGTTAGTCACTTCCAGAAATGGCAAGAGAGAAGAGAGAGCAAAAAGTTACAGATAAGTGTGTAATGAAAAGCAGACACGTCTGTTTCAGTCTCACTAAAACCGCACGCTCCTGTTGGTATCGTTGATTATCCTGAAGCATCTAACTCTGTGTTCAATATAGCTTACTGCTTACAAAACAAAGTTAATTCTCCAGTTAAGTAGCTCATTATTAAAGTTACTCATCCCTAAAATTTAAAACAAATACATTTAAATTGTCAACCAACCATTCTTTGTCTTGAATACGTATTCTGTTAGTCTTGTAAGTGGTAGCAGAGTTTTCATATTTCAGAAATCCTTAGGTTAGCAAAGAGAGAATGAAATGACTACAAAGGAGTTATTGAAATGGATTATCTTGAAATGACTAAGATTAGATTCTAAAGTACAAAGAGTACTAATTGGGAAGTTCTTGTTACAGTATTTGAGTAAGTAATTGGCTTGAGTCCCATTGGTGACACATTACATCTGCAACTTCTCTACCTTTGGAAGCTGCATTTAATCGGTTCTTGGATTATTATCATAGCTCTGCTTTCCGGGAATAATGATAAGCATGACAGAAAATGTTATTGCCATTTCATTTTCTACACAGATTGTTCTTACTTCTGCTACACAAATTGCCAGAGGTAATTGCTTAAATAACCAGTCTCGTTCCATTTTGTTAGTGTGATTAAAACATAAAATTAGACTTCTCAGAGCTGGGGAGATAACAGCCAGTCACAAGAAATTAAGTGAAAATCACTTTTTTCTTGGAAGTGTCTTTTTGGCATAGTTTATTCAAGATGACCATCATTACGCTAAGCGTAGCGCCAGTCTGTATACAGGTTTTTCAAATAGAAATTTCAGAGGCAGAATTTTTTTGCTGACATAAACATCTCATTTAAGCCATGGAAACTTTGCCTGAATGATACAGAGCTAATGGAAATATTCCATACCAACACATTAAAAGGGACTTAGTTTAATTTTATTGGGGAAAGTGTAATATCATTAAGGTTTTAAAGTCAGTGAGCCGTTACTAAGAGGGAAAAATAGGCATGATTTTGGGGGGGGTTTAGTATTTTGAAATTAAAACTATTTCCTTTGTAGAGTTTCTGCAGTTGTACCCTGCTCCTTGACATGCAGGCAGTTACAGCTGGGGCATAAGTGATTAGAAAAAAAAGCAGATTCTGACTGCAGGACTCACAGGCTTTTGCAGCCCAAGCACCTTCAGTTCCCCCCATTAAGAGTTTATTGTCATTCTTTCAGTTTCCCGAAACTCAATTAAAAACTGACAAGGAATGAAAGATAATAAGCCTAGTAACCTCATACCTCTTTCCATTTATCCATCTTGCATCCCTCAGTGTGCAGCCCCTGGCTGGCGTGGACATACAAGCCCGTGGCTGAATACTGTTCGACTTTCCACCCTTACGTCCCCTGATTGGATTCAAGCCACTCCCTCACTCGCCGAGAGATGTTTTTCAAATATATGGCGGGGGCAGTTTTAACCAGGAAAGGGGTTATGGATGTGCGTGCCCAAAGAGCAAGTGCTCTCCACCTTCCCCACGGCGGGAGGCACCTCTTTGACATGCAGAGCTCCCGTAGTGCCAGGTCTTGCCTCAGCAGCTGCTACTGAGGAGCCCGGCGAGGTCCCCCAGTCAGCGTGGTCGTGTGAGTGTGTGTATGCGTGACAGCCACCCCTGGGCACCCTCCTCCACCGAGTACAGGGTGCCAGGCACCTTTCTTGTGCCGTGTGGCACTTTGCTGCAGCAGAGAATGCTACGCTAGATCCAGCTTTGCAGAGTGTAAAGGCAGAGCCAGCTTCAGGTGCTCACCACGGGGGGGTTAAGGAGCTAGCGCATCCACAGATCCCCCCTCTAGAAGTCCTCTGTTCGGGTGACTCAACTATAAAGTAACACTTAAAAAAAATAATACTAGAATTCTGTATTCAAAGCAACTGGTCGAGGAGCCATCAGGCTTGCCTGAAGTTGTTAATGTCTGATGAGTTACCTTTCCAACAAAGTTTTGTCTGTTTACTGTAATAAGTACCTAGGCCCTGAAGTCCACCAGGCGAAATAAACCCTTCGCCCCTATATTTGCAAGAAGCATTACTTATCGATGTTTAAACCACCTCCTTTCAAGTAAAGGTGCCAAGAACTCTTACCTCTTTTTAAAATGCATCATTTGTCCTATTTAAGGTTTCAGGCTCTATATAACTATACTCCTAGGAACGAAGATGAATTGGAGCTCAGAGAGGGAGATGTCATTGATGTGATGGAAAAATGTGATGATGGATGGTTTGTGGGTATGTTTTCATTCAGTTGCTTTTTCTTTTTTCCTTTTTTTTTTTTTTTTCCACTGACCTTTGCTGCCCTCTTTGCTTGGTAACTTTTAAACAAATCAGGTTTTGGTATTTAGTGTAATAAACCTGAACCTGGCTTTATCAGGAGAAATCCCAACCAAAACCCACTGAAATTAGTGGTTGATTTTTCACTTGCATATTTTTGGAAGTGAATTGATGGACACAAATGGACATGTGCGTCCAGTTTGTTGTACAGCACTATTGTCATTCTCACGTCACACAAAATGGACTATGTAGTACTGCTCTCCTCATAAAGACCAGGTAACGTACAACTTTTTGCATGAATACATCTACAGAGTTGACTACTTGTGAGAAACAAGTATTACTGAACAAACAGAAATTTCATAACGAGGCCTAGATAAGGTGGCTTAATCATTTCGTAAACCCTCATGCACACAGTGGCTAACTTAGTCATCTAACTAGTCTTCAGCATTTGAAAAATTCAAATTATTTAGGTAAGACTTGATGATGTTGAGATTAAGTGATTTCTATGTACCAAACCAAAGTTTTAGCACAGCTTTTAATCAGGCCTAACAATTTAATCAAATATGCCTCTTTATTTGGTTTTTCCTTCCTGCAGCTACAAATTTGTTGAAACTCACAAATTAAATTCAAAATAACTTTTTGAAGTTATTAAGAAGTATAGACATTTCTGTTTGTGCACTATTAAACATAAAAATTTAAAGGCCATGCTTACATAGCAATTCCCTGTTGTTATTCCCATCTTTCATCTATTGCTTCTAATTTCAGGAACCTCAAGAAGAACCAAATTCTTTGGTACTTTCCCTGGAAACTATGTCAAGAGGCTGTGAAATTTTTTTTCTACTTATTTATGCTGCATCTCTGCAACACATCTGCATAAGGCTGCTAGGAAACATGCTACGCTGGTCTTCTGTTTTCTTGCTTGCAGTCTCAAATAGAGGCCATCTAGTTCATCCTCATCCCATCCCACCTGCCAAACTGTTCCAGCAGTATTACAGCAACCACCACGGTGTGAATAACTAAGCTTTTCTGAAACAAGAGGAATCGTTTCACCACTGAAATACTCCCTGCTTTAAAGCCTTTTCAATTTGAACACAATAGGAAAAGCCTAATGACAGGTACACAGATCTGAGTTGCCATGGGGGGTGGGGTGGGGAGAGGAAGAAACTTTTAATTTAGACATTTGTGGTATTATCATGAAGTCTGATGGGATTTTTTCAGCATGCATGTGATGCAGGTGGAAGTTGCTGTTTACTATTTTTAAAAAAAATTGTTTCCACATTCTTATTAGCTTGGCAGCATTTGTTGCTTTCACTTTGCGGTATCACAGGTTTGCCTATTGTACTGGTTTACAATGTATGACAAATTATAATATAGATTTTTTGCCTGCACTTGTAACGTATGCACAGTGATTGTAAGATCTCGAGCAAGCGTAGTGAAAAATGAAAGAACTGCAAGTGTTCCGAATGGGTGCAATGGTATTGGCTAAACCTTTTTTCTTTTTTCCCTAATAAAGCTGTAGTGTTTTCTGTTAAAAGGTAAAAAGTGCAAGAGGCATAAAATCTCAGGAAAGAGGATTTACTGAAGAGCCAGGCAATGATATAAGCATAGACCATAATAACCTGCTACTGATGTCTGACATTAAATGGCTGTAATTGAACTGTAATAGCAAGCAACATGACATTTGAGAGGTTCGTGGGTTTACGTATCAGGAATTTTAAGGAGCAGGAAGTAAACAATGTTAGTGCAAAGGGTTGTTGGTTTGGGTTTTTTTCCCTAATATAGCCACCTGAAAAATATTCACAAGTATCATGTACTGATTTACTTCACTATATATACATATATATATATGTATGTATGTTAACAAAACCCGAGTTACGCATTTGTTCTAGGAATTTGGTACAGAAAAGAAGTCACAAGTCACAAACTCATACATTTTAGAGGTTGGGTTTTCTTTTTTTCCTGAAAGAAAGAAGTATTTGAAAACATAATTTTCTGTAAGCATAAATAGTAATCGAAATTAAGGCACAGGATGATAATGACTATGGCTTCCTAAGAATAAAAATTCAGATTTGGTTTCTTCAGCACCTTATAGATGGCAAAGGCTTCTACTGGATTTCTCAAGGGTAAAGGATTGAAATTATCAAAATGTATGTAGTCTCTGTAGCATTTTGTACATATGTTTGCTTTTTTGTACAGAGCCATTTGGTTGTTGATTTTTAAAAAATTAAGTTCCTTATTTGATCTTTGCCCTCTTCACATACAGAACATTTCAATGCATTTTTCTTTTCTTGCTCTATTTACCGTAAGCACATCTGGATAGTGCAATTCTGTAAGATAGCATTTTATGCAAAATTTTATTAATTAAAATATGGTTTACCAGCCAAATCTAAATGTACATATATCTTTATTACTGAGAAATGTCATTAAGACAAAGGTAAAGAAACATCTTTGCGCAGCATACCTTTATTATTGCAGATTTCATGGCAAAAGCTTTGTATTCAAAGGCTTTCAATTTTAAACTAGATCTGCATGCAGCTTTGCTGTGAGATTAATACCTATCTTTGATGCCATTTATGATTGAAGACTTAAATATCTGTTGCCTGTGATATTTAAAAAGTACTGTTTCTACTCTGTATCTGATTTTAGAAAAATACAGGTTTTTCATACCTGGCTTATCGGGTAACTGACTTTGAATTCCTACAAGCAAAAGGTCTCTGTGGTTTTTTTCTTGAATAGACTTCTAATAAATTTTGCTTGGAGTACACAACTGTTTCCCCCGTCATTTCTCAAAATACACATAACCTATTACTTAAGCATTGCAAACTGCTTAACTCTTCAAGTTTATATGCAAATAGTTTTGCCTCGTACAGAGGTTTTTTCCCACCACAACCATACACTAATCATATATACGGGTAGCTAGCGCTGCCCACACAGCTCTCAAGCTGGTCCACTTCAACATCGTCCCTAAAACACTTGAGTGCAAAAGCAACATTACAGACTTTCTGCATTGGCTGTGCTAATTCGAGATAGTTTTTATGTTGCTAGAACCATCCTTCACTCCAGAAGCACAAAGGTAAACACAATGGTAAGCCCCTTACACCTGGCCGAAGTTCCCACACCCTAATCAAAGGCAAAACAAGAATGCCTCTGTAAAGTGACCGCAGAAGCAAGGTTTAAGGAAAATACAGATTTTGGGGGAGCACTTTACACATGGAACTCTGCCTGCAAAAATGAATTATCCCGTACTAATGTCTGCCTGGCAAGGAACAGCCATTCAAACAAAACCAAAACCCGAAAAGAGAAGCAAACAAGCAGCAGCTTCCACCACCACAGCTGGTAACACAGTTGCCGTGAGTGGCTCAGAGTGGTTCTGTGTATCCAAGACCCACTAGCCACCAGCGCTGGGATGCCTCCTCCCGAACACTGTGCCATACTTCAGCTGCTGAACAACTGTTTGGACAAGAAAAACCTGTTTCCTCAAGCCTGATTCACGCTCAGCGTTGCCTCCACAATAGGTGGCAAAACCAAATAAATACATGAGTATCTAGCTTACTACTGTCAGCTTTGTCTACAGGAACGCTAAGACCACAGACTGCTGTCAAAACTCCAGCAGCTAAACTCCTTCCTAAGTATTGTCGGTACTGGGAGTGCTTCAGTTTGGACGAGGCCTAATTTAGTCAGTACATTATCACCGGGGTAAACGTGCCCTCCCAGGGCTCAGTTCCCTTAAACCCACCGCACGCGTCTCTTCGTACAGCCCTATGACCAAACAGTGGAGTATACAGCCCAGTGCTGGGTGGTTTGTCCTTTCTGGGGGCCCAGTGTGGGGTCGGGGCAACGTGGAAGCGCTGCTTTGTGCCATACACCCGTAAGAAGGAAGTCCTGTGCTCCAGTAGTCTTTATCTGTGAAAGCCAGCCTGACGGCACCAGCTGGTTGGAGTAGTCTCACTAACACAAAGAAATTCTGGGTTGTTAAGGGTTCAGACAGCATCCTCTTTGCTCATTCGCAAAGGGGGTAAAAAAGGGGGAAAATACAGGCCAAATTAATAAGAATAGCAAGTCTTTGACACCAGGAAACACTGCACTGTTAATGTTTTAGTCAAAAAGTAGAGAAAGACTAAAATTATGTCCAGGTAAACCAAATATATTCAAATAGGCTAAGTCTGCTGAAATCCCACCTACGCTGTTTAAGGAACACGCCGAAGGATCCTTGTATACTCCCCTATACATTCCTGAAGGAGACCCACAGGACTGGGTGGTGCTTTGTCCTTAAGGCCAGAGGAAAAAAGAGACCTGGGGAATTAGTGGCCAGCCAGTGTAATATCTGGGAAGAGACCTAAACAAATCCATTAAAAGCCTCAGATATTCACAGATTTTTCTAGAAAAAAAGGTGTATCAATTTATCTTGTTGGGACATGTAGCATTTACAGATTTCTGTTAGAATTTTCTCATTGGTATGGCATGGCAGCTGCGTTAGCCTGTGCCAGTCCATATGAAATCAAGTTTGTTGCAGAGTTGTGTTACGTTCCAGATAAATAGGTAACGTAAACAGAGCATCCAAAAAAACCCCAAAACCAGTAGATTCTGCTGCCTACCCTGCAGCAAGCTGTGTGTTTGCCATTGAGGCAAAGTACTCAAAACCAGAAAGCCCACAAGACACAAACAAGCCAGGGAGCCCAATTCATGACCAGTTTAGGGTAATGATCTATATCCCAAACTAAGTGAAGGGTCACCCTAGCGGGTTTAACATTCTGTCACCCACACCAAAGCAAAGCATGCTGTCATCCTGCAATGCCTGGTATTTACTAGTTGCCTTTTAAATGCTGATGTACAGAAGCGGGACAGGAACACCAGGTGCTTCCTGTGCATTTGAAAAAGCAGAGCACGAGCCAATGGGAAGCTCGAAAGATGAAGTCAGTAGCTCTAGAAGGACCTTAGGTCAACGGCAAGTATATTCCCTTACAGCATTTATAGTTACATGGTGAAACCCTGCCTTCGCTGCAGTTAACAGCAAACTCCATTGAAGTCAACAGATCCCACCGTGCTGGTAATGCAGTTTCTATGTTAGCGTGAAAAGAAAACTCCACAAGAAGTACTGAAGCAACTGAATGTCCAGGTTGGGTTGGGTTTATTATATTGAAAAGTATGAGTGCAGGCAGAGACTAGAAACTGCTTTTTTAACTCCTCCCGCTACATAGCACAGTGGATAGAAACTAGAGAAGGGAACTGTCAAGTCAAAGTCAAGTCATATGTGGCTCCAATGTTGCACAAGCGTATTGATAGGGCAATAATTCCATTTTTCAACATGTTTAGACAGCAGAACCCTTGTTACACCTAGCAAGTATCAATTCCAACCAAAACCTGAAACCACCCTTCTACAGAGCAGGGAACTTGCCAGGCCAACATGTAGAAATGGTGCCTCATCCATAAACAGTAAAGCAGGAAAGATGAGTTTAATAAGGCTTTCTTCTGCAACTCTACAAGTAATCAAGCAACATCATGCTGTTTATTTGACTGGATGCAAAAAGTGCCAGTTTACTTTTATCCTGCCTGATGGCCAGACAGTTAAGTCCCTAAGTCCTAGCCAAAAATTGCCAATCTTACTCGTATGAATATAAACACGTTCCTTTGAAAATTAAAAATACTTTGACATGTATCTATGCAGAATATGACAGAAATCCACTGAAAGGGAAACAGAAGAATGAGTTAGTTCCTGCTTGCACAACCCTGAGTCAGATACTATTTAGGCCAAATAAAGTGATACCGGTGACGTACAAGCTCTTGTTCATGCATTTATGTCACCTCTGGAACAAAAAGAATAACATAAGTTTCTAGGATAATAGGCAGTGATGAAACCAGGGAAGAGCCTGAACAATCCTGCAGGTACAGTTTTTGGTGTAATCCTGCTGGTTGGTTACTTTGCACCCAAAACTCAAAAGTTTCATTCACGTTGTGAATGAAACAACGTGAATCCCATATATAAAGCATTACATAATTATGCCTTCTAGTATTTAACCTCTATTTCCTCAAGAGTCATAGAGAAGGAGCAAAAGTTCTGCGTTAACACTCTTGAACGTTACCAGAAAGTAGAAAGCATTCTTGCTTAAAACGTATCGCATGTCTACAATAACTATCGCACAGCAATTTTTTGAGCAGCCTTTGTATGGTGCCGTCACATCTAATTACGGATCGGGCGCACAGAGGGTTCCGCTTCAGCGGAATAGCATTACATCACAAGTGACACGGGGAGGGGGAGGGGGGAAGTGTTGACTGACAACCAGAAATGCGTTGCTAGGTTTATCCTCAGTGCAGATACTCACATCTCAACAATTTACATTTCTTCCTGCCAACACAAATAACAAACTTGGAAGCCATTATTTCATCACCCGCATACACGCATAGCGAAGTAATCCTCCGACATTTTCCATCCATCAGAGAAGTCAGTAAACCACTTTAAAAAAAACCCCAAGAATAACGTAATTATTTCTACCAGTGAATAATTACCAGAGTTACACACTGACTCTTGACACTTCTCTCTGAAAACGTGGGGATACACTTCTCTGTCGCCAGCCACTGTTCCCCTTTGCAAGGGAGGGTCCTGTGTTCACGCGAGCCCACTTCAGGTGCCTAGCTCTAGCGCCAACTGATCCGAACTGAACAGTAGTTTGCTGTTTAAATATCTTAAAGGATCCAGTCCTTTAAGACTTATTTTAATGTAAGACAGCCAAAAAAAGCGGAGGCATTTGATTTCAAGACTTTCTACGAGTGCCACTTGAAAATCCAAGTAAATGGACTGTCGGATTAAAATAATAATCAAACCTTCAGTCTTTGGCATTGAGATTTTTTCCCTTGACACAGAGTTAAGAAACCAGCACTGTAGACGGGGAACACCAAAGAGCCCGAACATGTTGTTCTAAATGGGTCATCACACTGCTTCTGTCGCTGTGATTTGCTAGATAAACCCCGAGCACGCCATGACCCAACTCATGCTGCCCTGGGTTAATGCTCCAAACTGTAATGTGAAACATGTACAAATACTGGCTGGCTTAAGACCTGCTACAGGCTTTTCTTACACTGCCACGGATTCATCTGTTATAGATAGGGATTTTTCATATGTGACTGGAAATATCTGAACAGGTGAGCATCAACCCCTCCCTCCTTAAACCATCTAAGAGGATAAATGAATACACCCAGTCCGTCTGAGGTAGTAGAGGGCAATACTTATATGCCACAGAAGAGTTCTGGGAACTATTTATAGATTCACTTCATCTGCTCCTGCAGCCAGCTCCGACGTACAAGGCACAAAGCAACACTACACACAACTTGAAGCACGAAGTATGAAAGCCAGATGCTATCAAAACCACAGGGAAACATCTTGCATACACAAAAAAAAAAAAAAACACCTTGCAAGCCACCAATCCATACCCATGTTCTGAAGCAAGCAGACAGCTGTAGAGGGGTGCAAAATTTTTGTACCTAACATTTAAGTCAAAAGGAGTTCTACAGAAGAGTCATCAGAGAAATAAACAGGCCTAAACCTATATCAGCATCGGATAATAATTTCTGATGATCACAGTTTTAATTATAAAACCGCTGGGGTTCAAGCTGTTACAGAAAACAGACTTTTCAGCAGCACACATCACTGATAAATGGTAGCATGCTGAAACTACTGCTTACTGTCCAAACCCTCTTCATTTTTTGCAACACAGTCTTCCTTTGTTTATCTATTTCGTCAAGTGGTCATAAACTGTAGACTTCAAGACAGGAATAAGCCCTCTGCAGCTTACTTGTACAGCACTCACGCTAAGAGGTCCTTGGTACTTTAAGGTCTTAACCATTGCTTCAACACGAGGGGGGGAAAATCACTAAATTAAAATAAATCGTGTCACTTACAGATGTATATTCACAGACACATCCTGTACCTCAGAGACAGAAACGACAGATGTTTCAGAAATACAGGTTACATTAGTCTTCCACACACACACACACTACAGCCAAAAAAATAACCAAACAAAACAAAAAAAACCACGACCAACCACACCAACCCACCAAAAAACCCAACAAAACCAGAGAGGCAGGGTGATTACTGGTGCAGCAGGAGCAGTCGGTTCAGAACATCAGAGGCAGACAAGACCAGGGAGAGCTGTTTCAGGCTCTGGAAAGAGAATACTTGGCCTGTTCCGTGGAGCCAACCTTGCCAACCTTCTCCCTTCACCACACGCCGCCTGCACTTCCCAACCGATACATCCCCAGGAAAGCCTTAGCAAAGCAACTGTTGGAGTCAGACCAGGCTAGGAAGAGAAAGGAGCAAGATCAGCAGGGGAAGATACAAACCGCTATGGCAAGCTCAGCAGAAGTCAAGCCATTTCTGAAATTCTCCAGGCTCTACTGGCCTCTTACTGCCCACCCCGAAGGGCAACCTACCTTACTTCTCCCTCCCGTTCTACCACTCCTCTTCCTGTCAGTCCCAGAGGGAAGAGGACTATAGAAGGAAAGGCAGCCAGCCGTGGAAGTAGGAAACGTTTTACAACTGAAGAATACTGCCATTCTGTTTTATCACATTTAAGGTCTTGCACTCTGGCCCTTGCCTTAACATTATCCAGAGGTCTACCAAGAGCATTGCCTGCAGCATCTTGGCCATCGTCACTGAAAATCCAGAACTTCCAAAGACAGAAGAGGTCTCCTGCATCAGGCCATAAAAAACGTGCTGGCCAACAGCTCCCACAGCACACAACCAGTGTTGGTAAGAAGGTCCCAGCTTCAAACATCCTGACATTCCCTCGCCTGAAATTCCTGACATTCCCTTGCCTGAAACTTTGGCAAATTACTCTTAAGCTCCGAGAAGCGCAAAACAGAAATTCCTAAATTGCAGTGGAAATGGACAGGCAAGAGAAAAAACTCAGCCTTCAGGGAGACTTTTTTCATGTTTCTGAATAGGTTTTTGTTTTCAGATTTTTTTGGTTTGGTTTGGGGGTTTTGGGGTTGGGGTTTGGGTTTTTTTTTGGGGGGGTGGGCGTAGGTGGATGTGGTGGTGCAAGGGGGGAGGGGCAAGGATTGTAAGCGAGACAGTTTCCAGGTCTTAATTCCAGGTAAATTTTTGATTGATCAGGTAAAGGAGAGGTTTACTCACATTTCAAAGCACTATTTGTATATACCATGATTTACCGGTCTTCACACTTCACATTGTGGAGAGAGGATTTTCCTTTCAAAAGCTGTGGAGGAACTTCACTCAAATGCTGGCCTAGATTTCTACAGTACTAGAAAACTTCAAAAGCAAAAGTTTCCAGCTATGGTATAAATTACATTAACTCCCTGCGTGCTGGAGCATGGCAGCAATGGACATATGAATATCGGTTTTAAGATTGTTTGTGTATATACATATCTGACAGTTTTCACATTGACCATTCCAGGTCCAGTAATTATATGTCAATAAAACAGAGAAGTTTGTCCTAATTATGTTTCTGCTGGCTTTGTCCCTGCTGTGCTTACATCCCCTCTCACGGCACAGCCAGCTTTTGCAAATGTTTTCCCAAACCTGTGCACTTGCTCCTGCATTCACCGAACAAACACAAGCAAAAAGTCCAGTCAGGGCAAGGTGTGAAATGCATAATTAATTTACTTTACATTCAGTTTCTTAACAGCAAAACATTTACTAATTCATGGGCATGGACAAGCTGACGGTGTCCTTTTAACAAGCAGAAAGAAGTCGAAATTTTAATGAGGATAATACTTAATGTATAAGCTAAATTTAAGGTTGAGCCTGAGTAACTGCAGTGTGTGTCAGGACCCTAGGGTCCGGATTTGTGGCTAGCTACGTTCTGAAGTTGCTGATCTCTGGCTCAGGGCCCACATTGTTACTTAAACCAAAATACCATATTTGTCTTTTCAGCTGTTGCCGTTTGTCACAACCCAATAAACATGGCTAACCCTTCCCTAGCAACTGCTGCTAAAATGCTAAACCCAAGCCACAAGGTGAAAGCAAAACAGATACTGAACACAGTACTTTATGGAACATAAGATGACGATTGTATATTAAAAGAAATTCTGATACTTGTTTCTTAGAGAAAACACTCAGAAGTTTTGGCACTTGAACTACAAGTGGCGGCGGCCTTGCATGTGATCTTATCGTTTATTTGTGTATTTATCTCTTGGGAGACCACAAAATAAGATCAAGGTATTGATCTGATCGACACATGCTTTGGAGAAACCCTGGACTGCTCTGTACTTAGAAATATCCATGTATTCTTTCAGGCTTAAGGCAGAACAACTTTTTTTTTTTTTTTTTTTTTTTTTTATCTGCTGCTTCTTCTTCCTTCTAAGCTTCTCAGATAGAGATTTGGGTCAGTAGACTAATACAAAACAATTGTAAATGCCTATTACTAAAAGTATATTTTTCTCATGCACACAAACACGCACAAACGCAGAAAGCAGTGAATGGAAGGGCCTGTCCATTTCAGTGACACAGAATAAGCCACCACGGACCATACCCCAAGTCCTTATGGTCTCCTATTGCCTACATGCCTTCAAAATCCTGCAGCAAGCCCCAGGAAAACACCGGGGACACACTCTCAATGGCGTTCGCACTGTTGGAGTACAGTTGTATATAAGCACTTTGCTCTGCTAAATCTGAAGAGCCCTATCAAAGAGTGCTATTTTACAGCTGAGGATAAAGACATGGACTAAAAACTGCTCAGAATGAAAACTGGAAGAAACCTCAGAAGAAAACCCAAGCAGGATGGGCAGCCTCCTACCTTACTTGTCTTCCATAAACATACTTTGTAGATAGCACTAGCATCCCCAGACTTTTATTATCTGTTATTTACAATGGAAGGCATTCTCAATAAGTCAAAAGTAGGATAGTAATTTAAAAATCATGGACAGGAAAAGAAAAAAAAAATATATCTGCTTTAAAGATCATCTAGAGGAAGGCTAAAGCTTAGACCAGGAATAGACTACGAATCACAATCATGAATATTTTCTTTACCAAGAAAGCACTGTTCTTTTCTCGACACTTTGATTCCCATCTTTTTCCAGATACAAACTTTCACCGACAAAAATGAACTAGAAGAAGGAAGAAAACATACACAAGGAGACAAACACTTCGCTACAGACAGGATCTTGAGGTGACAGTTCTACCACTCCAAGAACAAACTTTCTCTTATCATCCAGTAATGACTAGAAGAAAGCCTCTTCAAGAAGCAGTTTTTCCTAAAGTAGCGCTGCTACTACCTCCTGCCTGACTGGTTTCTCTAGTCACACAAATTATACTATGAGTCTGTTCTTAAAGTCTTGAACTTTTCAAAACTCTCTGAAATTTTTGTCACATCAAGTGCTACTGAATAAACTCAGCTCCTTCTCCAGTGGCAGTGTAGCTGATCTCCACACAAACATTCGTTTTCCTGAAATTTACCTTTTACCTTGATTAGTTAAGGAATAGAAGGTGGCCAGCTCTCCCTAACATAGCAGCGCCATACCATAGCATTCTGTGCCAATTTTAGTTTCTGAATAGTGCGGACATGGCAATTCACATCCCATGATTGAGACTTGGATAGCAACAGCAAAATGCATGTCCAAAAAGAAAGCAAGATGTGCACAGCAGAAGCTGACTGGGTCACATCTGAAACACAGTCATCCAACAGCTTCTAAGGATCTGAAATTACTGATATTTTCTGAATTACATGTTAATATAACCCCTCAGAAGAGATGTTACCTCCATCACTTCTACTGCCTGTTTCCTTAATCCTCATCACCCTACTTCCCCCAGGACTGCCAGATAGCCTCCTCTCTTCTGTGCATTGCCAGTACGTATCACGTAACCCAGCACAAGATGTGTGGTTAGCTACCACTGGCATACTAAAAGCATTCATATATTTATTTTGGCCTGCACAGACACAGGCACGCCTCCCGTTTTCAGCCCACACACCCAGGAAAAGCATGATCATTGATGCTTCACAGCCTCTGCCCTCCCAAAACGTCTGGGATGAAGAAACTACCCAACTACTGCAAAGTGTTTCAGGCAAACAGTAATAAAGCCACCAAAAAGCACTCCTGCCCAGTTCTATCACGGTCCACAGGCAAGGCAGCAACATCTGCTTGTTAGTGGTATCTGGGGCAATAAGCTGTCAAAACTCACATTCATGCCTGTTCATAGCCACTACCAGAGAAAAGCTCATTTGTAAGAATCATCACCAGCCACTGATACTAATCTAGTGGTAACGTTCACATTTTACCCCTATAGTTTGGAAAGAACAGGAGATAAGTCTCTTGATCCCACTTGATCTCTTCACCATCCCCTCAATAAACACGATAAGCTTTTCTTTGGAAAAGACAACAAGGTTAAAGTTTCCATGTAGCAAAAAAAGATTAAATGATAGCTAGATGCATAGAGTCACAGATGAAGTCAAGAAATAGGACTAATTATTGTAGAAATACAAAATGAGACTTTGCTTTCATGAGAGGCAACGCTGGGTGTCTGAAAAGTCATGTTATGGTTCTTGCAGATACCTATCATTACACACCTAATGAGGCATTTTAACTGTTTCCTGAATGCTGCTCTCTAATGTCTATCACAAAAGAGATTTCATAAATCTGATCATTCCTATGCATTCTTTGTTCAAGTAACGTTGGGTGGCAAGCACACCAGAGTCATTTAACAGCTACCTGATATTGTTTAAAAACTTATGTGTCAGCATCTTCATTTATGAAGTATACTGGACTTAACTGTTGGCACGGAGCCTTGCTAACTTCATTCCAACTCTGCTCCTGTGGAATGAGCTTATTCAGTTTCCAGTGCCAAAATGGGCTTTAACTTCAAACCAAATAAGGCATCAGCTTGCCAGATCTGGAGGCGGTGTCTGACTGTAGCTCTTAAAGGGAGCAGAACCACTGATGAGTGAATGAGCTGAAAAGAAAAAACAACTCCTTCCTCACAGTCAGCTTTAAGATCCTCCATCAGAACTTCTACGGGCTGTCAGAACAGGAAAACACATCCTCTCAGAAAACATTCAACTCTCATAAAAGTTATTAAGCACATTTGAGACACATACTTTTTGACTAGGAACTATAATTAAAATGTGAGCTGACATTACATCAGGCTCACAAAGAAACCAATAAAAACCAAAAAATTTCTTCCCTAGTCATGATAATATCTAACCCCAGTAAAACAGGCAAAGGTACAGTAGAAATATACTTCAGGTAACCAAATGCACTACTCAGAATCTTGGCAACGCAGATGGAAAGTCAATACATGCATGTGTCAGTTTGCAAACAATTTATAGAGATGAGTTTTCAAAATGAAGGCTAAGAGCACTTCAATGCCTTAATGTGACTTAAGCATCTCATTCCATTCAACATGCTCTTTAGAAATTTTTGAAACACTAGTCATTACTTTATATATGCACCCAACTCCTGCTCTACATCTTTTGAAAATTGAAAGGAAAAAAAGAAAAAAAAAAAAAAAACCCGAAAAACACACACACACACAAACCAGTGCATAAGTTTCAAATGAGATGAAAACTCTTTTCAGCATTTTTATCAGAACTAGTTTATCACCATTGAAAGATTAATGAGAAGGAAACAAAACCTCACAAATAAATTAAAAAAACCAAACTCCCAAAACACAAACTAGGACATTCCTGGCTTCCTGAGCCTGCAGGCAGAAAATAAAAGAAGATGTTATCAGTTGCAATTTGCTACTCAGTTTGCAAGGGAGGTGGTGGTGTAGGTCTGCCACTCCCCACCTCACATGTATTTCCAGCCTGGAAATTTCTAGTGCCTGGGACAGGGGTACAGTACCAGAGCCCCACTCCTCCTCTCTTTCCCAGGTGCATGAGATGAATACCAGAACTTCTTGTCATATCATCTAGGAAAAGAGGATTTCTCCTTTGCCAGGAAAAACTACAGGTCCTGATAATCTATCAGACATCCACCAACCGAAAGCTGACATGAAAAGTTCACCAGGATCCAAGTTATTAACCATTCCTGCACCCTGGCTGCACAATTAGGAAAAACTTCAAACTGTACATAAACAGTCATACCTTACTGCTTTGGGAAATTGTTTTAAAATAAATAGTATTTATTATATTTCCCATACACTCATGTGTTTTGAAATAGAAAACAGGCTGTGCAGTAGGGAATACGCTGGCCTTTCACCTCTGGAAAGCCAGTTTAAGTACATGCTGTTCCACATGTGCAAGTAATTTTAAAGCTCCATTTAGTATCCTAGGCTGCTGCTGTCTAAACTTCACAAACAGTGGCCTAGCCCAGTACAGTTTATCATGACAGAGACTAAGCTCCAAAATAGGGCAGGAGGTTTATGACTTAAAATGCACACTCCAAAGAGGAGTTTTTTGTCTCTATTTATTCTAGTTCTACAGCCTGCAGCACAGCACTCCGTGAGTTTACAGAAGCATGAATTGGTTTTAAACGTTTGTTACTTATAACTTATTTTTCCAACTCTCAGTCTGCCAAATTGTCAGGAAAACAATATTTCCTTCCACCAAGTCAAGGACATACTGGGTGAGAAAACAGGAAACCGCCATCCAAATATATTCCGACACGAGTTAGGAAGCATGCCTTTCACTAACACCAGGGGAAAACAATGCCATGCTGTGGGCACAGGAGTTTGATTGTCCAAAGCTAGTGAGGTGGCATGGTATGCAATGAATTTGTGCATCATGCTACTACTCTGATGTCTAACTCATGCCCCCAGCCCCCAAATCTCAAAAACTTCAATGATATGAAGAAAGTTGACACAGCTTCCCCACTGCCCATAATTTAGGTAAAAAAAAAAAAAAAACCAAAAAAAACCCCACAAAACAAAAAAACACAGTTGCACTCTTTTGGATTGTGGTGTGTAGAAAGATAACATTTGGCACAAAAATCAAATGAAGTACCAGTCTTTCATTTCAAGATTTACTTATTTAGAAACTGCTCAGTATGTCTATCAAAGCCTGTCCCAGGACAGTATTCTTATATGTAACACGCCTTAAACCAGGCAGGAGAAAAGAAAATAGCCTTTATTTCACTGATGGGAGTATACCTTTATCAAGTGGATTAAAGGCTCTAGCTCCAATCCAGCTGGTCATTTCGGGAGGTAAAACAAAAAACATACACATACTCTGTAAACGGGTGAAGGACTTTCTTAAAAGCCGTCACTGAAAAGAAGCTAGGAAACAGCTTTATATTACAAGCATCAATTCAGTATTGCTTTTCAATGTTCTGTTTTGTATATTTTTAAAATTATGGAAGGCAGGGAGTGGGAGGCAGGAGAAAGGAGTGCATAGATTTAAAGCTCAACCCATGATACATCAATAAACCTGGATGTAGCAACTACTGTTTGAACAACAGCACCTTGGAGAGCAAGTCACCCTGCCAGTAAACCGGGCAGGGGGTGGGGGGAAGAAAAAAATATCTTTGATCCAGAGCTCAGTC
The DNA here is from genome assembly GCF_015220075.1 of Falco rusticolus. NCBI lineage: Eukaryota > Metazoa > Chordata > Aves > Falconiformes > Falconidae > Falco > Falco rusticolus. The sequence goes on from NC_051187.1 coordinate 122,213,523, forward strand.
TAATATAAGCATATGACTTTCACTAAAATTAAGAGCAATCACCTGCCTAGAAAAAGGTTAAGCCTGCCCTCCCCCTGCACGTATCTAACAAGATTAGAAGGGACACGTGAGCAGATCTCAGTATAGTGAAGAGACATGAACATACTTTACAGACACTTAAGCAATCCCAAGTTATTTTAACCAACTAGGATTTACTAAAAAAAAAAGTTAGGCTACACATTAAGATATAATTCAACAATTTACAGGAATTTGGAAGAAACTCTCAAGTGAACAAGTTACTATACAAGTATGATTTCTGACACTGGAAACTCAGAGCTTGATCATGGGTTTGACCTGATACAGAAAATCTCATATTGCTGATCCCTTTTCTACTGAAGGACTCGCTGTTTGAGATTGCCAGTATTCAATGAAAAAAGAAAACGCAAATTGCACATAAATGAACTCTTTAAATGAATACATGTAATACACTACGCATTCCTAGGTACAAATCAAAAGACATTACAGGATTCACTAGGGAAAGAGGGGTAAAAAAAAAAAAGGGTACCAAACATGAGAGTTCTTTCACTCAAAACATATCAGGGTGGAAGAGAAAAGGTAAGAAACCAAAGTACCACTTACTGATAAATTCTGACCTTGAACACAGAACGTAATCCAGCAAGATGAACTGCATAGATTGCAAATATATTGAAGGCATATATTGAAACAACCTCAAAACATATCAGAGTATATACATTACCCACAAGAAATGACAAGATTTTTCCCCTTGACTTCAAAACAAAATGTTTGACCTACCTAGATTGAGATACTCCTGCCCTAAAACCTACCTTGACTTGTTTCCTTAAATGTGCCTATCTTCCTTCACATCCCTAATATACACTGTGCCCCACGAGCTCATAACGACTGTCACACCGCAAGTTCTTTGTGATACAGATATGGTTTCTGATAGGTTACTTTGAAAGAGTGACTAGTATTTATTTTACTACCATCAGATTGTGAAATATACTGTACCGACAGAGAAGGTCTTTGAAATATTCCAGACAAGAACACAAATACAAAAACACATGATGAACCCTACAATCAAACCCCAAGAAAACACACCCTTGAAGGCTAATCTTCATAGCATAAAAAAAAACCACACACACACAACAAAAAACCACCCAAACAAAGAAAACCGCAAAACAAACAAAAAAAACACCACAAAAAAAGGCCATCCCACCTCCAAACAAACAAACAAAAAACAAAAACAACCCAGAAAAGAAAAAAAAAAAACAAAACACAACACCAAAACTCAGATATCTTACCAAGAAGGACTTTAACTACGCAGACATCACAGCACACACAGTTAAGGACATTCAGTAAGTTAGAGATGGAAGCCAATTTCATATTGAAATCTATAGATGAACAAATTGCCCATACCTGAAGTTACATGAATGGTTTGAACCTGCATTTTACTATTCCATCCCACTTACTGCTCTTTCTTGTCCATCAGACTTTTTAAGCAAGCTACAACTAGTTAAGAAAGGAAAGTGCACAAAGTGAAAAAGCGCGGTAAATCCTCTGCCACAAGGAACACACACACAAAAAAAAGGGAAAAAATAATCAAAAAAGCCCCAAAAGAAAAACAGCAAAGCACACAAAACACTATCAACAAAAACACAAAACAAACAAATACCAACCAGAAACTTTCTGCAAAGGTAGAAAAATTATGTGTAATGTTATTACACCAAAATATATCTCTCATCAGTTATTATTCTATCCAAGCTCTCACTGACTTGCCATTCACTCATTTAGGTGGAGGCAAGATAAAAAAAACCCAACCCAACAAAACAGCCCCAACACACCACTGCTGATGAGAGCTATAGATACTGCCCTAGAACAGGTCAAACTTTGGGCAAATAGATGCTTAAAAAGCGTCACCCATACACATATTAACTTTGCTAATATTACATCTAAAGAGAAATCTGTAACACCACGGTATGAAAGTGAGCAAACACGTACACCATCACTGAAAAAATCTCTACCCCTTTTTGAACAAAATTTAAGGGATACGGAAGTCAGAATGAAGCTGATCAAGCTGATGCAAGAAAACCAAAAGGAGTGCAAAGCATTTATTCAGCAAACACCAACAACCAACAGGAGGTATCTGCAACTGTCTTAAAAGAAGCCGAGATTTCTACAAAGAGAAGAGACATCACCAACTAATACTGTGTTTCTCAGTATGAGAAATATGCATGACCTCAGTCCAGATTTTTTCGAGCCGTTAGAGTCGGTGCATGCCATGGTCTCAAGTGACTGTAGCTTAAAAACTCAGCTGAAGGGCTTGAAGGACTTTTTAGTGCAATAAAATATTACAAATGAAAGAAGATGCAAAGCAGAGTTTGGGATGGGAATTGCCTTATATATATATATTTCTGTTTACATGAAAGAGAATTGTGTACAAAGTCAGAGCACTGCATTGCATAGTTGAAACAGCACCAGCAATGTGAGCAGCAGATATCAAACGAGCAACAGGGTCGCTTTAAGAAACCAGAAGGACACTGCATCCCGAAGCTTACTGATTGTCGGGCTGAGGGGGACGCTGAAGCAGCAGCTAAAGACGATGTATTTGTTGCAAACTTTCCAGCATTCAGGCTTTAGTTGTTCGAGTTTGATACTCCCCTCTGTGGGTGGAGAAGTCGAGGGACTGGCTGACGTCACCCAAAGAGCAGGGATAAAGCACAGTACCCGCAGCTGTGGGATGAGTAAAACTTCCTAAGAGGTATACAAGGTCAGCTGCCCTGTGCGGCAGGTGCTCTGCTGACAGCACCCTTCCCCCTACGGTTCTGCTGCTCACACAGACCTAAGGAAAAAAGAACAGCAACCCAGAAAAAGCTATCTACAATGCCACAGAACGTTATTCTCCAAGGACCAGCACCCTGGGGATTCAGGCTTTCAGGAGGAATAGATTTTAACCAACCCTTAATCATAACGAGGGTACGTACTCTTTCCATTTCCTTTCTATTTTCACATTTATTAGTTGTTGCAGGGTTTTGCCCTTTACTTTTCTGGTGTTCAGAGATGCAGATGAAGCTGTGAGCAGATTAGCAAGTAGTTGCTAGTTCTGAGGAGAGCCAGCTGAATGCTAACAGTTCTTACAAGTTTTGTGTGACATGTTCCTGGGACTGCTTTATTGGTCTGACACTTTAACTGCATTTCTACTTATGCCTTAAAAAATTCAATTCAAGTGCCTTGGCAGCAGAAAAACTCCGGCGTGATTACCCCAGGCATTCAGATAAGAAAATCAGTTTTGAGCCTACTAAAGGCCAGACCCTACTTCTATCATTTTCACAACTGGCCTCTGCGATCACGGGGGGACAAGACCGCTTGGCAGCAGGTCCTCATGTCTGGAAGTTTGTGCTTTGCAAACTCCGCGCCAACTTTACAAGACTGATCTGACTCTCATTTAATTAAATCAAGTTCTGATTATTGCCATCAAAGGCAACAGCACCTTTTTTACACATGTAAAGGTTTTCATTTTCAGGAATGCTAAATCTGTGAATTATTAGAAAGTTATCCAGTTCTGAATGTGAAGGAGATCATTCTTTGGTGTTTTCTGCCATATTTAGAAACATAATTTAGCATAGCCTCTAAGGAAGAGCAGGAATCCGAGCCTTCATTATTTCATGGGTTTTGAGGTAATAATTGAAATTTATTTAAGAAACCAGTTACTCAATGAATGGAGCATATAAAACACTGCCTGCTGTCCTGCACCTACAGGCATAGATCTACCCAAAAGACAGGATATGTCATTTTGATAATTTGCATATTTTGAAAATCTTGTTCAATCCACATCAGACTAGAATTAGTTCTCCTTTTACTTTTGCTGCTTTTCAGAACCTCAAACACACCACATGTGTGTTCCATGAGCCTCCAGATCACCAATGCTTTTTTTTTTTTTTTCTTCAAAGCCCTGCACTATGACTCAATATATACACTATGCCTGGTATTAAATAAACATCAAGAGCCTTGAAAGATGGATACCGCTGGTGATGTCTTGCAGTAAATATGCTTCTAAACAAGAGTCTGTAGAAGGTTTAAGGACCAACCTTTCACATATTATACCAGCAAAAATTCTTTTCATTTGATTACTTATTCCAGATTTATATAAGCATAAAAAAAAAATTATTTAAACAGAAGTAAACCAGAGTGCTATTATTTGACTGTATGTAGCTAATGTCATGTTCATAAAAAATACTCATAGGACATAGCAAAGCCTTTGAAGAAACAGGAGACAAAAACATTGAATAAAAAAAGGAAAAAAAAATCTCTGGATGTTTTTGGGCCTTCATTGCCTTTTATGGGCCTCCAAAAGAAAAATAGTTTCCATTATCTCTAATGAAAAATATTTTAGCGGTGTCTGGTTTGTATTTTCTTTGTGTTTAGATTAAGTGCAACAAAGTTTAAAACTGCAATAACAAAGGATGTTACTATAAATGTAACTTTCTAAAGATTATTTTGCAATTGACTCATACCTACCAAATGCTTCACAAGACATAAGTCATAGGTTTCTAGCATATTACAAAAATGCTCAAAAGTCACATTTCAAGTAGAACTACAAAATAAAATACACACAGAGAAAAATAACATGTTTGCTTAGCTCAAGTTCAAGAATATTAATGGTAGATTTGTTTAAAATTAATATTTTTGTTGCTGCAGCACACATTTAGAAGAATCCCTAAAGAAGTATTCATGCAGTACCCCTTAAGAAGTAGTGAATATTTTGCAAGATCCATCTGCCTTTTCTGGGGGCCTAGGTGTTCCTTTCTTATAAGGTATCACGAACAGCCCATTCACATTTGGCTTAACTGTTCTGACAAAAAAAAAAAAAAATTGCCATTAAAACAATAAATAGAAATTATTTTTAAACACATTTTGAATAAAATAATGGGAAAGATGTGAAGTTTGATTGCTTATAGTCCTTGTTCAACAAGAGAAAGCTTTTACCAGGACTTGTCAAGAGAAACAGACAACATAAGAGATCATTAACTACCTGTCAAAAGAACAGATGTCATCAAGAAACCTATCCAGAAATTGTTCTGTTGTTTTGACTGTTTCAATCAAATGCAAAAACCACAGATCATGTTCACTGGGAGAGTAAAAAGAATAGGAGGGGACTAAAAATAAGGATACTCAGATTCTATTACGGTCAGAAACAACGCTAACTAGAAATAATGAAAACTTTTCTTGAAGTAGTTGGAATTTACATAGATGCAAGGAAATTACATCAATGAAACTGATCAAAATCCTAGTCTTAATGGATCTGAATAATTTCAGTTTATTCAGTCCAGAAGATAATATTTTGGGTTAGGCATTTAGAGGAATGCAATCCTAGAATGCAAGTCATAGTGAACAAAGCGTAACAGGAACAACAAACTTGTAGAGGCTGGAGGGGATGGTGAAATATTATCAAATGTAGATTTAAATTCTATTCTAATATAAACCTTTACAGATCACAATGCAAGTATTTATAATAACTCAATTTTATATTTAGCCACCCTGTCTGCAGGCATTCATAGCTCTCTTCAGAAAACACAGAGCCTGAAATATTTATGAAGATGTAACATGATGAGCTTCACAAGTCCACTAACAGATGCAGGGAGGTTTTCTTCAGAGTTTCATGGGAGACGTTGCCCTTCACATAGTTAAATAGTTATCCAGTCCCTGACAACATCTGAATGCTCACATTTGTATTTATCCAAATCTGAGATACCTAGGATACAGGAGTTTTGCCATACAGACATGTCCTGAAGAGCAAGGCAAAAATTTTCCCAAAGCACCAGTAGAATCTTCCTCATTAAGCCAGGATGAGCAAGCAACAAACACTACAGTCATAATATGATTCTGAGTGTTAACAATACACGTTTAATGCTTCACTAATAAGTTCCTTAAGAAACAGTATCACCTACATTACTGAGGTACCCACAATATCAATATTATACCCACAATACAGCGTGATCTTGCAACATGCAAACTGGTCCCTTCCTGTAAAATGTAGGCTGCAGTACTTTCGCTTGTTCCCCTTCCCCATCAGCAACAGTCGAGACTTCCCCCTGAAATGTTGAGAAGAGCTGGCACCCAGCCATATTCCTCCTACCACATCCTAGCAGCCAGTCTCCAGCCCTTTCCATCAAACCCAGGAAGAGCAGATGAGGGAAAGGATTATACAAAGGCAGGTAACTCTGTACCGCAGAAGCCCTGGGCAAGTAGAGCTCAGCACCCCCATCAAGTTGTTAAGGCCCAAACAACACATCCCAGAAGCCTGGCAATAATCAGTTCAGCTAAGGAGTAGGAAATACAGACTCCTGGCCCTCTCCCTCCTTCCTCCCTCCAAACGCCGGTAATCCCATTCAACCATATAGTAGCACACTGTCACAGCTGGTGACAGCATGCTAGAACAATCCAGTGGATTGTGCATTACCAGCGACACAGTGGGTTAGGCTCTACTAGCAGCGCAGCTGCAGGGGAACGTACCACGCTAGACAGATATGCTACTTTATAAGGCAGGATCACCATCTCCGTACATTGCTGCAGTATGCCACAGACACAGCAGAGGATCCGTTGTGACACGTAGAAAGCATAATCTACTGAGTAACCTGTAAAAGACTTATTCAAGCAAGCTTACTTTTGAGAGGCAACCAAGAATGGCTAGTTTTGCCCATTTGGGATATTAGAGCATCAACACCCACACTCAGACGCTAGGAATCCTGCTGCCATTTCTCGTTGCACACGTGTCCACAGCATGCTAAGCAAAGTCAGAGCCATCCCAGGTTAATGGGACAAGCATGATTGTACCTCTACCCCTGTCTTTTCACAATAATACAAGCAGCGCCAGTGTAGTTCATTTACCCTCAGAGCTGTTGAAGTTTGAGAAACAGACAATTTTGGAGTCTTCAGACTTAGAGTTTATGAGCAACTTCCTTGATTCATACTCAAACAGATTATTCAGACACCTTAACGGTTTGTTGACCACGCAGTACACGAATCCATTCTTTTGGAGTGTGAGGGGCTAACAGCTTCCAGCTGGTCACAAATACCTATTTGGAAAGTTTGCCTGACTTGATAATAACACATGCATTGCAGTTTGTTCCAGTGAAATCAAAAATAAGTTTACATGCTGGAATGCAGAAAAAGCCCACAAAACAAACTGCAAGTTCTTGGAGCATTCAGACCCACTTAACAGAGAGGGACAGCTGGAAAGAGGAGAAAATTATGCTATTTGGCTAATTTTTGTCATTATTTCAATACTGATACAGTGTAACACATATTAAAAATAATATTTCTATTTGGCTTTATGCTGACAGTTAGTACCGTCATCTTCAGAGGCAACAAGTCTGCCAGGTTCACCATAGATAGGGTTCAGAACATACTGGAGTTATACTGGGCAGCTTAGTCTCTTCCTCTGCTGGAAAACTGGGGAACACTGGAATTGAAGAACATTTCCATAGCATGCTTTCCAGTCCTCCATAACACTTAATTAATTTTAATAATTGAGACCACACTTGCTTTGGATGTTGCAGAACATGGTGAGAAAAATTCTCTCCAATAGCTTTTTCACCTCATATACGGCACAGATCAGAGAACTGCTCTTGTAAGCAAGACTACATCGACATTTTTGTCCTTCACACTGCAATTCATTAACTTCAGAATAAGCAGCTAGTGTTATTTTGAATGAAACAAGCCATTTCCTCTGTTCTGCTGTTCCAGAAGGACCATACTCCAGAAGCTTATGTGCTACATCCATCAATTTCATGTTGCTACCTTGGTTATCAACGGTCACCTAAAATAGCAATACACACTTAAGGGACCTAAATCCCACACAGTGGCCAAAGATCTACTTAAATGGTATGGTGATATGAGAAGTCACCTGTTTGCAAATAAAGGCCTGGAATTCTAGAACAAGCTTTAGTAGCATCTAAGGTCTCTCTACAATACTTATTTCAAAACAGAATTAAGTTGCATTTCAATTATTTTAACTATGATGTAGACAAATATCAACAGAGTAAGTACAGAAAGATAAGCTTAGGGCTATTTCTATGAATGCCACTGACGGTGGTACATTTCTGTGAGGTATGAATTGCACCATAGAGATCACCATGATGGATCAGGGCCACTGATACTCAAATGCAACAGGACTTAGAGCTAAGCACTTTAAAGAGTTCACAGTCTGGATCAGACATCAGTAAAGAGAAAAATGTCATTTCAGTATTATTAGCATATTACTGATTACTTAGCAACACAACATGAGAGGCCAGGCTAGCAGAAAACACACTAACTGCTGTATTTGTCCTTAAATGTTGTAAGACCTCAGGTAGCTTTCTGTATTATCCTGACAATGGCATATCATGCACATGAACATTAAGTAGCACAATTTCTTAACAGTTCTATTCTTCTGCTATTGCCTGGAGTTGTAAGAGAAAAACTTAACTCGGGGTTTTTTTCCTAGCAAATTACACAGTGGTAGTTGAGACAGAAGATTCAAAGACAAGCTACAGTAACTACAGAAATCAGAGTGAAAACCATTTAATGCAGAAGTATGAAGATAATTTCCATCTAATTTGAAGTTAGGATGAGTAAAACATTTATATGGTGATCTGAGAATAGAACTGCAAGAGGGCCTGGCAAAATTAAGAACTCATTTTTGTAAGCAATCATATGCTTGTTTACAGGCCCTTTCCCTCCCTAACACAATAGGAAATAGGGCAGCATGGTGAAGTTTATTTCTCTATCAATTTTCAGGTATGTATGATGCTTAATTTTTATTAATTTTTTTTCAGATTACACCTGGAAGCAAGGCTTCAGCTGCCAACTTGTGCCCTGGTGATGTTATTGTAGCTATTGATGGTCTAAGCACAGAGAACATGACACATAACGATGCCCAGGAGAGAATCAAAGCAGCTGCACATCAGCTTAGTTTGAAAATAGAAAGGTATGTGTACACATCTACATACTACTGAAAGAAGATACTACCCAACCAACCAGCTAGACAGTACAACTATTATATAGTGTAACTCTTTAAAATAGTTTTTGATAATTTCACAAAACCTTTAAGATTACAGGCACCCAGACCTACCTCACCAAGTCCAGATAAGACAAGACTCCCCAGAACATGTCTCCATGGGCACAAGAAGAATAGCTTCCCTCAGGCTACTCACCACTTTTGTTGAACTGTGAGCTGTACCACCCACTGCCTCTGCTGACTCCACAAGTCCTATGTTTGCCGCCAGTAAACAAACAGTTCTTCATATTTTGGGGAAGTAATAAACCCCTCAGCTAGCCATCACTTGTTCAGTTACCACTCTGCTCTAACACTCCCTTAGCCACAGGTGTTCCTCCTGCTCCCAATCACAAAGCTGCCAGTATATCCTCCCAGTCAAAGGAAGAAACATCGTGTTAGACTTTCATAAGGGGTGACAAAGCAGGAGGTTTAAAGACTTCTTTGGCCACAACGTATTAAACCAACCACAGGATTCTCAAAGCAATGTTAAAAGCAAAACAAAACTAAAAAAAACATCTCTTACCTAAACTGCAAGAGTCCAGAATCTTTTTGCATTCATTTAACGGGTTGGACACAATGATCTTCAAGGTCTTTTCCAATCTAAATGATGCTATGATTTCTCTCAGCTAAAGCCAGCAAGAGAAACAACCTACATCTTCACGTCTCCTAACTGAGCTTGCTCAGCCTTTAATCAGAATCACCTAGCACACTTCCAGCTGTCTCCAAGAATCAGGCAGCTCTGATTGACCTGAGGCCCTCAGGGAGGCACAGCACTTTATTACAGCTGATCACAATAATTTCTTTCCAAATACAGAACGGGAATGGGGTGGGATTTGAAAGGAGCACTGTCTAATTACTACAGCGCACACCACAGTTAAAAATTCCTACCATTAGTTCTAGGTTCTATTACAGATTGCTATATGCTATTTAGCAACTCTCAGGAAGCAATTTTCAACATACAAGTGTAATTGCGCCTATGAAATATGTGCATATGTTTTAAATGCAAAATATTTGTATTTATATAACAAGCAACTAGATTAATATTTAACATTACACTATTTTAAAATTAGCTGCCAACTTTCACTTTGTCAATGAAAACAGAATTGTAACTGAACGATCCCTGGAGGTGTTTAAAAACCTTGTAGATGCACTCCTTAGGGACATGGTTTAGTGATGGACTTGGCAATCCTGGGTTAACAACTGGACTTCATGATCTCAAAGGTCTTTTCCAACCTAAATGACTCTATTATTCTATGATATTTGCATAGTATTTATCTCTGGCTAGATGACTTGAAAGAATCATCTGTGCAATTTCTTATTTACAATTGCACATATACTCTGCATACCTAGATTTTGTTCCTACACCGAAAAGCAGGCTTTACATGGATATTGTTATCATAAAAAAAGACATTTGTGTTGTTGTGGTTTAGGATTATTACTAATATATTCACTTATTTCTGCAAAATAGTCTAAGGACCCAACATTAATTCTATCAACCATTCAAAAAACAAAACTGTAAAATGTTTGGTCAGCTCAGGTCAGAAAGGCACTAATTCCCCTTTCGTAACTGCTAACAAGTAACTTCCCATTGTTCATAGCATACTTAATTTCTTTAAAAGTAAATACAGTTTTATATATTGTTTACATACAGTACACAGTATATATCATTGAAGTATTTTTATGTCAAAACATTTAAAAAGCACAGAACAAAGTGCAAATTTTCAAGCTGCATTATATTTTACAGGGACGTATACAACTCTATACAAATTCAAGTTATTTAAATCCTGCCTTTCTTTCTTTCTAGGTCAGGAACTAAATTGTGGTCCCCACAAGTTTCAGAAGATGGTAAAGCACATCCCTTCAAGATAAATTTGGAAGCTGAACCACAGGTATGAATTGTTAAAAGTTACCTAACCATTTCTATTCACCCTTTTACACTCTATCTCCCTTGTGGGCATTAAAATTTTTTTAATAACACTTCATGCATTATCTGCCAGTTTAAGCTAATACAAACAACCACAATTTTGATAGATCTGAATATCATTTTATCTGACTGGATGGTTTTGATTTTTCAGATATTAACAGAAACAAAATGTTAACAAGTTACAACACATTCTCATTTTCCTTTAAAACTGTACATATCACCATAGTTTTATTACAGAAAGAAAATACTTCCTTTTATTCTGATATGGTTTAAGTTGCTTTAACTTTTTCAACAGAGATTCTTCATCATATAAGGAAGTCCTTCATTCAGGAATAAATGTCAAGTATCAAAGCAATGCACTCATCACATCACAAAAGTAATTTTGATATAACAGTCAGTTAAATAGAGAGATCCATTAATGTTGGGTCTCTTTACTTCCATACATTTTTATACTACACCACAGACCTGGAAGTTACAAATTTGTAAAACTCCCATGTACTGATCAATAAGTAAACCATTCAACACTTCTGACCAGCAAAGTCTTGATCCTTGTATATGACCAAAGCCAAATCAATCAATTGAACTCCTCCTCTCCTTTCAAAGTCACACCCAGCCCCTTGTGCAAAGCTATGAGCCGAAGTCTCTGCATCGTTAATAGCTAATTAGCTAACTACTGTCTACAACTAGTACTTTATTCCTTTGTCATTCCTCTTTAACCTACATGAACATTTGCTGTTCTCTCAAGAGGGGGGAGGGAAGAGCATTCTGCTGATCCTGGAAGGCCAGGATCAAAGCAAGTATGTCAAAGTATTTACTCTGTGCTAACCTAGAAAAAATGTAAGTGCAGATTCCATTTCAATAAATCCCACGCAATCCACCAATCCTGTTTTCATGGCGACACCCCCAAACATAACTATGGTATTTCAGTGTTCCAGTTCTTTCTTCTACATTCCAATCCAAAAACTTGCATTAGGTGATACAGCAAACTTCATCAGAAATAACATAGTCTCTTCAGCAGTAGAAGATAGTACAGTGAAGAAATAAAACTATTTTAAATGCATATTGTTGTGGAATAGCTAGGATACATGTAAAATAGCAACAGAAAAAATTCACTAAAAAAGCTATAAAGAAAACCATGTAGGCATGTATGACTGGAGAGTAATCCCTTTGCATGAAAGCTACATTCCTAAAAAGGGTAGTTACTTAAAAATAAATCACAGGTTTTTACTAAGTGCTACTTGGCAGACTATTGAAAAGAGTCTTCATTGGGCAATCAGAAAAACTGTTTCTCCTAGATTAAATAGCCAAACTCTTCATTTTAGTATATCTCTGTCTTCCCTTCCTAGGAAAATCAGGAGTACTGAGTATATTCAATAAATAGCAGGCCTCAGAAAGGCAGCAATGCTTGTAAACAAACATGCTAAACCATTCTAGGGATGATTTATATTTTAGATTAAATTCTTCCCTGCAAGAACATCCACCACTGATCTCCCTGTGGAAAAAAAAAAAAATCTACAATTGCTGAAATTTTAAATTAAGTTTTACTGCATATTTAGTCACAACATATGAGACCCAGCAGTGTGTATACTAGTAGTGAAAACAGAACAATATCAAAGTTTCTTTAACCTGAGATAACAAATTGTTGCACAACTATAACCTGTGATGTTGGCATCCTATTAGAGTTTGCTGAATAGTCCAATTATAAATTAAGACAATGAAGCCCATAGAAATGGAGTAAAATCCAAAAGCACTGTAGTTACCTCAACTGTAAAAACAGTTTATCCAAAAGTATTGTATGCATTAACTGGTGTGCAGAACTGGGAAATCACTGAGTTCTATAAAAAGCTTTTCCTCCATTTATATAATAATTAAAATTAATTAAAAGTCATATGTATTATAAATGTAGTCAGATTTTTTTTCACCCTTGTCAGATAGGCATTTCAAAGTTCACTAAAAAAGTCTGACAAAAGTCATTAAGGTACATTATAAGCCAACTAAGTAACAATAAGAGATGAAAACATATCATCTTCTCAGTAAGAATCTAATTTCTATTTGCAAGCTAATAACAGAGAGCTATAAATGAAAGTAAAACATATTTTAGATTGCTCACAAATTTGGCCGAATACTTGGGCAAAGAATGCTCACTTTAACTTTAATCAACAAACATTATTCTACAGATTCTTGGAGATGGTTATGTGAAAACTGATAAATACTGTGCCTACTTGTAGCTGTGGAACGAGGAACCTTTACACTGTACCAAACTTCTGCATTAGGCTGAGCACCCTCAAAGAGTCATTTGGAGATTGATGTAGGCAACTGTCATAGCACAATGGAAGTTCCCACTGTTTTTTTCCTTTGGGAAGAGGAAACTGAGGCAACCATCCTAGTAATTGTTATTACAATGACTATTACAGCAATAAGTGGCTGACTGAGAGCCACTCCTGAAAGCTACACATTCCCACATAAAAACCAGCCACCTAATGTTGTTAGTCTGGAGCGACCCATAGCATGACAGCTAAACACTATTAGACTACCTGAAGTATTACTAATAGAGTCACACTGTATCCTGTATAAAAGCAATTTAGAACTTAAATTTCTCAAAGAATATAATTAGAACGAGAAAATAAAACAATCTAAATGGCAAACTGTTAATTATTATTATTATAATAATAGTATATTATAACAAGAAAAAAATTTAAATCCTTTCTGCTGCATTGTCAATGTAAAAAAATACCATGGCCTGTAAATTTTTTCTGTTACAATCCCTTTAACATCATCTAAAATGACTTTCTTTCAATTACCACAATTTCTTGAATTGTTTTTCTTTGAGCTTTTCTTTTTTGCTTCTGTCTTTGCCTTTGAACATTTTGTTCAGTGAGACCAGGCTTTTGGCCGTGAAGGACATTATACATTCCTGGGAGGTATAAATATACTATACACATAGATAAGGATAAAGATCTAAAAAAAATCCCAATTCATTATTCTAAAAAGTTTATTTATAGTCTGTTACCACTTATAATAAAGTTTTGAAACAATGTAATTGTGCCAGTCTAGTTTTGAGGACTTACCCCCTCTTCTATAACAGCATTGAGAGATAAAGATTTTAGCCACATGATACCTCCAACACGTAAACATTTGTATACTGTCAGCAATTATCCCCAAGGAATGCCATCATATGGTCCATGTTGGAAGCATTTCTACAGATTTTGAGAGCTACATTCATTCTATTCCTGATACCTATATTAATGCAAAATGTAGTTAGCCCTGCAGAAAGGCCATCAGTCATCTGGAAAAAATTTAAGAAATTAAATACTGTAATTCTCAAATGTTCCTGATTAGGAATCAACAGCCTCCAGTTCTCATTTAGCTTTTGAACTGAAGGAGGACTTTTCTCAGACTCAATGAGATCCAATAAACACAAGAGCTGGACTATTTTTGCTGCTGTATGTTCTGTCACTGACATTTTATATGAACAGATAAGTTAAAAAGAAAATGGAATTTAAGTCTAACTAACTGCAAATACTTGTTTCACAACTGTTATATTGTAAACATGCTATTACGGTGCCACATGTCTTCTGTGCTGTTCATTTGTCAACAAGAAATTAAAAAAAGAGGATGGAATTACAATGTTCATGGTTGTTTTTGTTCGTTTTGTATCATACATGGATTTAAATCAATTTTAAATACATTGACATTAATGTCTTTCATTAAGCAGACATGATTCTAAACACTAGTAGATTATTTCCATTTACTAATACATTTTGTTAACTGCAACCCAGTTCTATAAGACAGAACCAAGGAATTGCAAATATAATCTTTGTGCTTATTTATCTGACTCTTGCTTTCAGTAGCCTCTTACAATGCCATGCTGCTAAATATTTTCATTTAATAAAACTGCTTTTTACTGTTTGCATTTTATGGTTGCATATTCCATATATCCATGACTTTTCTTTAGGTCTGTTCCTAAATATATTTCTGAAACTGTTGTTTCAAATGAAAACAAAGGGCAAACCCACATTCAGGTTTTCATAATTTATATAAATTATTCACCAAAACTTTGAACAGAGATTTGATATTGTCTGAGAAAGGAAATACTGCTCTGAGAACTGAATAAAAATCTACATATGTCAAAAATGTGCCCATACTTATCTAACTTGCCCTTATTATCTTGATTTATTCTGTGGATTTGAGTATTCAAATATCTATTTCGGGGTTTGGTAATAGATTTTTTCAAACTGGAAATTTTTCTAACATTCCTGAAGGCTGAGGTAATCTAAAAAAGGCATTTCTGCATCAAAAATTTACAGTTTTATTTTGCAGAACAAGGAGACTAGTTTGTACAGCTTGCAAGATGTACATGAAAGACCACAATTGCACCTGAGTAATTTTAAAGCTGAAAATGTTGACTGTGTCACCATTAAAAATATGTGATGGCAAATACCAGACAGCCTAAACTGTACACAGCGATTAAGCCAAAATCTTCAGTACCTAAGTTACAAGCTTCAACAATTTGAAGTAAATATTCAGCAGTATCAGAACTTAGACTGACTATAGGTCATATCACACAGCGGGATAGCATCATAAATACAGAAATGGTCTATAGTATTGCAGATGTGTTCCTAGTACACCAACCACACTCAAACCCAAAGCCAAATCAGAGAACTCGCAAAGATTTCTACAACAATTGAAGTATTAATGACCTGTGCTATCTTAACATTCCAAGTTCCAGTCTCTAAAGAGACCAATACAGATTGTAGAGACCTATTTGTTAGGAACAAGAGCTTTTTATTCCATATTGATGGAAGTTAAAGTGCTCTTGCAGCACTGTCTCCAAATAGCACTGCAGGACATCAGGACAAGGTGATGGACTACAGCTGCAGATGTTCTTCACCACTAGCACAGAAAGGGAAAAAAAAAAAAAAAACCTCAGTAGTGACAACACTATTTTTTCCAAAGTCTCTTCTTCTGTGGATTAGGGATGACCTGAGCTGACAGAGACTCAAAGGAGGCTTTACTAAATATGCACGATACCAATAAGTGAATTTTCTTCAGTCTTTATCATCCCTAGACAATCACTACAGAACATTTAAATTATCTGAAAAGTCAGCATAGATTTTGTTTCCAGATTTTACCCCTATGATTTCCACAACTGGAGGAAATTTCCTGGGTCAACAATGAACAAAATCATATTCCAGAAATAAACAAACATAGGCAGAATAATTTCCAGTTTACCCATTTCTGGGTTTTCCTTATTTTTGATGATTTCACATTATATTACACAATGTCACAGGTTTTGATGCACAGATATGCTTCAAAGTATGGAACAAGTTCAGAAGAATATCCTCTAACTGATGGACATTCAAGACTATTTCAGTTAAAAGAGGTGTTAAAAATTACGTGTTTTCTAGGCAAGACATTTACAATAAAAGCTTCATATTTGCAAATCCCTTTTATCATTATGCAACAAAAATGCAGAAGCCAGAGATAAGCCCTAAAGCAAAGCAATGAAGCTAACTACATGAAGTGTTTCTAAAAGAGGAATGTAAACAGTGCAAAATCTAGAGGACAATACAACAGGTTAGTACAATAGTCATCCCTCCCATTTCTTCTTTAAATTACACGCTATTTACAAATGTGGACTGCCTTCTGTTTGCCCTGAGGCAGGAAAATAATAGTCTCTGAATGTGTATGGCTTAAGTAACATACAGAAAATTCATGGAAAAATGCTTGCACCAGTTAAAAATTAACAAAATCACAAAAGTAAAAAATGCAGAGATTAACAATACTGATGTCAGATTTACTCATTACTAGCTTGGGTGTGCATTGTAGCTTTGTGTATTTTGTCTGCCTATCATGTACAGGAATTCAAGCCTATTGGTACAGCTCACAACAGAAGGGCCCAGCCTTTTGTTGCAGCAGCAAATATTGATGACAAAAGACAGGTAGTGAGCTCCTCCTATAATTCTCCAATTGGGCTGTATTCATCTGGCAATATTCAAGATGCGCTTCATGGACAACTGAGGGGTCTCATTCCTAACTCATCACAAAAGTGAGTACTTGCATTTACTTATGATACATGGTCATTGGTGGTATATCACTATCTGTTCCGTTTTCAATTGGAAAGTCCAGCTCTTGCTGTTTTTTCTGATAATGAGTTTATTGATTATCCAAAAAAATGGTGATAAATGAAGCCAATTTTTTCCAACAGAAAATTATCCATTCAGCACCATAGTAGCAACGCCACAGGTAGCTAAAATTTGCCTTCTATGTTGGGCTGCAGCACTACCTACCATTCTTCTCGTATAACTGCGCTTTACTCTGAATGTTTCTGAACACTAAAGCGATTGTATTTTGAGTACCAGGAATGTGCAAACTAAACACGGTTAATTCACTGTTAGAATTTTAAAACTTCTTTAGATAATTTTTAACTAGAAATAAGCATTTGTAGGCCAAAGAAAGTTATTTTAACCCTCTTTTCTTTACAGGATATGAACTACTTTGAACACAAGCATAATATTCGGCCCAAACCTTTCATAGTCTCAGGCCGAAGCAGGTTATCAACTCTGAGTGCTGTGCTGGATTTGGATGCATGGTGTTATTTTTTAATGGATACTCACCGTTCACATTAATAAAGCATACTGATGCATTTGAAATTTACTTCTAGTAGTATATAGGCTAACACTAAAAATAAATAAAATATGAAACGGTTTACTTGCAGAGATCAGGCTTGAAATTCAAATTTCTGTTTCCAAAAGAAAGCAGGTCCACTCTCCCATCTCAATTATATTGGAAAAAGTCTGAAGTAACTGTATTCGTCAACCTGACTCAGTTTACAGTGTAGCACCAGATATTGTATACTTATAAATCTATGGCACTCTGCAATTCTTCTGGCCAAATGAAATACATATAATCTGTTAACTTGCTAAATGAAAGATAGCTAGTGATAAAAATTATCATCTAGGCCATTCAGAGATTTTACGTTTGCTTTTCAGCAGCCCTCTATTCAGAAGGCAACTTAATGCAGAGCTAAAATAGAACTATCTGATGCCACAGACTTGTAAAGCTGTAAAATGTAGAAAAGCTTATATATTTACATCCATCATTTTAGTGTAATATTCCTCTATCATAGCTGGGAACGAAATGCTTCATTTACTATTAATTACATTATTAAACATAGAGGGGGAGAAAAGCAATGCAAACTGTGGCTAAACGCAAAAGAAGCTCAAAAGCACTTGAGTGATGCAATATGTTGTGATGTTACCCTTTACCCTTGCTAGCAGTAGCAGTTTTTACCAGTGGACTCAGTGTTCTGCATTTCATTCTAAAAGTTTAAAATGACTGCATTTCAATTATACTAATTTAAGTCTCGCAAACTACACCAGAAAAAACAGGATAATTAATTCATGTGTTCAAAGGACAATCTCATGTGGATTATCAGTTTTGTGAGATGTGTTAAATTTTTCAACCACCTGAGCGATAGAGGAGACTGTAGAAGATGGGTAGAGTCCCATCCTTCTGTGAACAAGAGCTATCAATGTAGAACACCACCGCAGTGGAGGAAAAGTGCCCATCTCTCTTTGCAGTCTGATCCTGATACAGGTTAAGTGACAAACCAGTCCTTAGCAAACATGCATGGCCTCTAACCATAGGCAGCACTTACATACGGTACCTAAACTGACTTTGGGGCCACTAGGTACCATTTACAGATACCTAATCGGATTTACAGAGATTCAAATGAGTATATCAGGAACCTAAGTGCCTAAATCAGAAACCTCAATTACACAATATTTTCCATGAAAATATTGGAGTGAACGGTCATTTTCCAGCAACTCAGGTAGAGAAAAAACCCGCGAAAATTAACTTGGCAGCAATACAAGTTAGCTGTCAGGTATTCTAGCACTGGAGAAGTCTGTGTTTACAAACTGCAGAATGACCGATGCAGGGAGTTACATCTACAAAACCTTGGCTGTCACACTGTTTGTCTGCTACTTTTTCATCAGTTTGGCTCAATAGATGTCCCATGCTAAACACATCGAAAAACAGCCACCTTGATTGACTGTAAATATCCTTTAGGACAGGCAGCTGAGGCTAAATAGGACTTTGACTAAAAGAAGAGCTGATTCTGGACTGAGGGTTTGAGCTAACAGATTGGATGTTAGCAACAGTTTTGGCAAAACTGACTGGAAAATATATTTAATATATAATTCTATTTTATTGATACTTATATTCTGTTTTAACATTACTTTGGCTGCTCATAGCAAGAGTTGTGATTTTTCTAGCCTTTTCCTACTACTTTCCTCTTACTAACACTATCAACACTGACAAAACTTACTCTACTGCAGGATCTAAATGTGGTCTTGATTCTTCAATAAGTCAAGACAGTAAATTTGTAAGTTGTCCCCGTGTGAAGTTTTTGGCTGGCTCATGCTAGGTGATGATGCAAACTGTACTTTTGCTTTAAATGCTTGCCCACTATTTCTGGTATTAGCTTTGTTTTGATATATCTTTGATGGTGGAGTATATATTTCCCTTTACCTTTTTGAGAAAGTGGTCCTACACAAATTCCCCTCTGAATCAAAGGGAGAATTTTGGGTTGCCTTCACCACCCAAGAGTAGCTACTGGGCAGAAAGAATACTGTATGATCAAACTGGGAAACGGAGTATTCTCCCAGGTTTACACAGAACCATTCAGCTCGGAAAGAACAAACCACTGCCCTGACATGCAGGTTGGAGGAAAGAGATTAAGCATTTATCATCTCATAGCTCCAAATATCACATAAATGTAACCAGTGACTGTGGAGAGCCTGGGTTATGTGCTGTTACACAGCAACAGCAAAGAAATCCCATAACAAAGAAAGCCTCTGAGGTGCTACGGAGAAAAGACTGAAGTGTTCAAAATAGTGGCACTGAAAAAGACTGGGCTTAATGTTCACACTATTTTACTAATCCTTTTCAAGAGATGTCAAATTAGTGTGCAGAGCCTTTCTTCAGTGACACTAAGCAACATCAGTATTTCTAAAAAACTGTCCATCTTTTTTGTTATATATAAATTATATGTAAAATCTACTTCAAAAGTAGTAAAATTAATTCTCTGAATACATATCCATTGTTCTTGTGAAGGACCACTTTACCTTCCACTGGAAACACTGTAATTTAGAAATGCAAAAGTAAGCCTGGCTGTTTTACTATCTTTTCTTCTTTGAAATGTTCAACAAATATTTTAAAAATGAAATATATTGTTAAACTCATTTTAAAAGATTAATATCTTATTGTAAGATTTAAGGAAATCTAGGAAAATTCGCATTCATCATTTTACACTAATTTATAGTAGTCTCTTCAACTGTGGACCGAGATGGTTGTGAGGTACAGTACCGGAATGTTGTGTCTCGGATTCCAGTACTGCAGGTGTTTATTCTGTCACCGACATGGACAACTCACATAACTTTTGTAAGCTACCCTTTTGTAAATGGTAGTTAAAAATGTAAAGTAATGTTATGTTCTGAATTATCCAATTTATCAAAGAATTTTTACTGTCTTTAAAGAAAATGCATGCCAGAATTTCAAGGACTGCTTTATAACTGGCGTTGATATATTTACAGGAAAATACTTTTCAATGACTACACATACTTTCGCTATTCTCTGCTTTTTATACTTCTGCTTCTCTGTATCTGTTCTATTTATGCTTTTCAGCCCTGTTAACATCACCGTATTCCTGTACTTTTGTCTTTATTCTTTATAATCCGATACGCATTGCACACTCTTCTGTAACCTGGCTATTAACACAGTGGATGCAGCACTCCTTCGGGGATTGACTGTGGCAGTGGACGCAGTACCCCCTCTTCAATTAGCACGGTTAGCTCTATCTGCCCTAGCGAGCTGAAAGCAGTGTCTAAGATGGCCCCTAACATTCCCTTGGAAATGGAGCTTCCCGGTGTCAAGATCGTGCACGCTCAGTTTAACACACCTATGCAGTTGTACTCAGATGACAATATCATGGAAACACTGCAAGGCCAAGTGTCTACAGCTTTGGGGGAAACACCCATAATAAGGTAATTAGAGCAGATATATATATATAAAGATATAAATATATATATAAAGATATATATATAAAGGTAGAAAAATATCTTTAATATTTATAAATATACAAAAGCATTAATAATATCGCACTGTTTCTAATGAAAATTGGTTAAAGGGTTAGGAAAAACCTAAGTAATTCAAAGTCATTCAATATTTTTGTTAAAATATTAGTAATTTACTATTTTTAACCAAAAGTATTAAAGGAGATTTCAGAATTAACAAATATTTCATAGGAAAGAATCTTGTATTTGTCACTAATAAATAAAAACTGATTATACTACCTGGACTATTAGCTGACTGACCACTCCAAATCAAGATTCTCATTCCCTCCAAAATTCAAAACTATTATAATTATTTATTTAACAAGTATTTAATAACTTATTCATCTTAATCTAATAACATATTATTAATAATAAATTTATTCCAACTGTTGAAATTCAGGTTATGAAGCTTAGGAAATCTTGCAGATGTTTACAGTGTTCTAGGTATTTAACTCTCATTCAGGTTAACTTGTTCAGTACAACTAGCTCTTTTCCAAAAAGAGCCGGAATCGACTTTGTAGGCTTATTAATCCATCTTTGATTAATGAATTCCATCCATTGCAATGACTAACAGTCAGGTAGGCACCTTACGTATCTGGATAACAATGATGATTACCCAGTAAAAAGTTTTAAAACACTATCCATTTTTTTTCAAGGGACAAATCATTGTTCACGTTACTTTATATTCACTTTTGCACAATAGTAACTTACTTTTCTGTTTCACAACAGTACTTTTGTGTAATTAATGTAATTCATTATATGTATGGTGTAAACTAAAGCTAATTACTAATATTTTAAATAAGCACCAATGAGCTTTCTTCAGCACCTTGCACAATTGGACTGTTACTAACTATAAAAATCATATTCATATAGAAGTATTTAGTTTAACCCTATCTGATGAAAAGAAAATCTTAGTTCATGAAGTCTTTGCAGAGTAGTGTTAGTCTACTGCATTAACATTTATACTCAATCACAAGTAGAGAAAAGAAAGATTTGGGTTTTCTTCATTCTGAAACCATTAATTAAGCCCAGAGTAATCAGATTTCACAAATGTCTGTGGCATTCCCAGTTCAAGAACTGATTCTCTACACAGGTTTGAAATGTCTCTTTTGTTGTGGGATTGGTTTCCACTATGTATGCATTTAAAAATATTATCTACACCTTTGTGTCTGGTTTTTTGCCTTCTATATGGAATTGTATTATCACTTGTCTGATATCTATGAATATTTCAGTAGAGAGGAGAGAATCAAGGGTTTGATTAGCCATTGGTGAGAACTGAAAAACTAAGCTCCTTCTATTCATTAAAAACTTATGACAAGAGAAGAAAGTGGTAGTTTATTCACCAGTTTAAAGATGATGGCTCAGAGAAATCTATTGATTGATGAAGATGCAAACAATTAACATAAGCAACCGGGGTCACTGCCCAGCTGCTGCTACTCTTACTGTGCCATTTGACAGCTTAAATGCTACCCTGGGAACTAAATCAAACCATTTAAAGCAAAACCCAGTCTAATTCCTTGTGGAATTAGTTGCTTATTTCCAGGGGAAACTTACCTAAGTTTTAACAGGCAGTAGGAGACCAATGGTAACAGGAAGTTTAACCTAGACATCTATATATATATATAGCAGTGAGGTAACAGACTTCATCCAAGTATACTCTGGACTTTTTCAATTAGCCCCAGCAGCAGTTTGAAATTTACAGATGCCACACATTCAGCCTAATTCCTGCCAGTGCATATAGTCATCTGCTCTTCCTCTCATCTACTTAGGATGTTAGTTATCATGATCGATTTAAAACATTCAGCACAGTTTAAACCACCATGAAATATTCTCAGTAAAATCTTTAGCTCCTGGGTCATCAGAAATTCAACCATCAGCTGTTGTTTGGACAATGATTGATATTTTTATGATAAAATTGGCGTTACAAAAAGTAAGCCATGTCCCATTCTAATTAAATTAAGAAATATAATTTCCATTCAGCAGTGTTCACCTTACAATGCTTCCTGCTGTACTATACCTACTTCACTCTTTTTTGTCATCTCCATAGGTTAAATTAGTAACAATTATCTTAGCCAAATAAGCACTATATTAACTAGTGATTGAGCCAACAGAGAAAACAAAGAACACCTTCACATCATGATACTCTCTCAAAAGATTTGTTTGCTTAGGTTTTGGCTGGCTCTACGTAAAGATATGAGCTGTGACTTTAACAACACTTTTGAGGCCAGCTGCTGTGAAAATAGAACTTCTGGATACTGTACCAAAGAACACCTGGCAATACAGCAACTGGTTACAGGAATGCAACTGCTTTGAGGTTAAACACAGGTACTGGCCTATTTCCAAATGCCGTTAGAGCCAGAACGGTAACTATGGAAATACTTTCATGAGTTTGTAGATTTATTTGTTTCAACAATTGCACAGATATTTTTTTTTTCAGCACTTTTTAGATCAAGAAGAGGCTATACAAAGCAATGCTACCTGGAAGAAAGTCTTTCAGTAGTAGAAACACACAGTATTTATGTTAGTTTCCTGAATCATATTCTATGTCTGGTAGAGTTATTGCTTTGAAGTTACATTTATTAAACTGCTTTACCTGCTTTTCCTCCCTGTAATACAGTGACCCAGCTCCCAACTCAGTGCCTCAGTCTGACGTGTACAAGATGCTGCATGCCAACCAGGAGGAGCCCAGTCAACCTCGCCAGTCTGGGTCCTTTAAGGTCCTCCAGAATTTAGTCTCCGAAGAAGGTGGTTAATAATGACATATTCTACCTGTTCAAAGCATTTTTAAATGTTTGTGGGAAGGGGGAATCTGAGGAGAAAACACGTGTGATCAGAGCTGTAAGAATTTCTGAAAGCCCAATTCTTAATCTTACAGATAGTACACCAGCCTCCTAACGTTTTTCCACCTTGATTGTATAGCTAGCAATCTCCTGTGTGAATAAAATGGGGGTGCTAATCACATTTTTAAGAATCTCCTCTCAGATTTTTAGATCATTAATGTACAAAGCTGACTTTAACTGAATATCAGAAAGTTTTATGTGAGAGAACTTCTGGGACAAGCTGCATGTACTCATGACACCAAGTAAGAAAACGCTCCCTTCCACATCCAGGAAAAGAGAAATTTAAACCAACTCCTAAAATAAGTTTTACCCATCCCCTCCTCATTCTAAATAAAAATTGAAGACCACAATATAATTTACAGTCATGTTCCCTTCAAATGAAAAAGTTTTCAAAATAGCATTACTGAAGGCTGCAAGTTTGTTGTATTTACAGTAAGTGTAAAGAACAAAATACAATCAAAAGTAACCTAAAAGATAAATATTTAAAATTTTAATTTTTCTGTCTCAATATTTACCAGAGAAGAGATAAATGCATCTAATTGTGTGTGTATATATATATATATATAAAATTGTGGGATTTTGCTTGACATTTTCTTGTATTTTGCTAGTTTGGGATTCATGTTACTAATCTTTCTGAATTTGTTGTATGGTTATTTATATAAATAAGAAGCTTTCTAACAATAGGTCTTGACTATGTTATGTTGCTATGTTAAAGCCGAATCCTATTCCTTCTCCTTCTATACCCAAGACCTACTATCAGAGAATCAGATGATATCTGTGACACAGAGAGCACTATATATATAATAATTTTTGTACTTACATTTTGGTTGCAGCTACACAATATTTTTCCCAATTCCAAAGAGCTGGAATCTAGCTCACTAAACTTGTATAGAGAAACTTCATTGTTTGTTGATATAAGTGAAAGCCTGTAAACACATCCAGAAGTGTATTTACAGGAAAACTATTTTACTGCATCAGATGCTTTTATATTAGTCTGTACATAATGGAATTTTTTTGGTTCTCAGACGGACGCCCTGTGGGTACAAGAAGCGTGAAAGCACCTGTAACAAAGATACCTACTGCCATGCCTGGTGTCCAGAAAGTGCCACTGTGTGACAAGTGTGGGAATGGGATTCTGTAAGTTATCTCTTTTTGGTTCTAGAAATGTCTTGTTCAACCACATGTTCTCAAACACCACCACAGACTACAGGAATGCTTTCCAAGTGGTGGTCTTGGTCTCCACTTGCACTGGTAGAAAAATGTTTCTAGAGAACAGAGATGTAGAAATATATTGTTCTAAATCACAAATTATTCTCAGGACCTTTTGCAAGTCACTTATTAACACATACATAACAAAACCAGCATTTACCTGTGCTGCATTGTCTCAGACTGTGAAATCTCAAAAGTTTCTTTGTAGTGTAAAACATCTTTCTCCCAGCCCAATGTAAGTACCCAGAAACTTCTGTGGGACAATTTCAAAACTACCAGATTTCTATCCGAATGACATCACTAACTTCAGCAAAGAACACAGATGATGATGAGCTCAGAGAACACAGTCACTGTGAAAAAAAGAAATGTGGTTTTGAAACTCATTTTGTCACCGCTTTGATAGCTTAGACTGTGTTTTCTGTGTTGTAACCAAAGTAAGATGTTTCCTCAAGCTCTAGTTTTCTGATGAACTATTGAACTATGAGATCAACTCTATGGCTTTTTATGTCACTTACTCAAACTCAGCTTCCAACCTTAAATTATGTAGTAGTTGGCAAAACCACCAGATGAACAATCTAAAAGCCTTAAGATAAATACCTAGAATGAATTTTCTGTCATATTGTAGTTTCTTCTCACTTTACATTCATATGAATTAATTGGGTTTTTTTCTTTTAATTGTTTCCATATAGAGGAACAGTGGTGAAGGCACGTGATAAATACCGGCACCCCGAATGTTTTGTGTGCTCTGACTGCAATCTCAACCTGAAACAAAAAGGCTACTTCTTTGTGGAGGGCCAACTATACTGTGAAGCTCATGCACGAGCTCGCATGAGGCCACCAGAGGGATATGAAGCAGTTACCGTTTACCCAAAATGTTAGTCTTAACATTAACACACAAATATATGCATGCACACAAAAAGTCATTAACAGCTTAGAAGTGTCAGGACTTCTGCCTGATTCCGAAGTAGCAGCTTGTAAACCTTTTCTTGTGGGATTCTGAGGGAGGTGGAAGTCCCTATTAGTCAGCAGTAGCATCCTATACCAGTAAAATTCTATTAAAATATTGCCTTTGAAGTTGCCGGTATAACTCAACGAAGTATCAGCTAAAAGAGCTGTACTGAAATAAAAAAAATGTAACAGCTGAGGTGTTACATGGTTACTACAACATGTACATAGGTGCTGTAATCGAGACAACATTATCTGTGCAAACACCCAAGTCATCAAAGTGTTACAGGCTGGGCCCTAACAAATGTAGAAACTTGACATATCATTAGAAAAGCAGCTATTTCACACGGATAGTACAAAACAAACAGTGGTTCATGTCTGCTTCCACCATCTATTATTCAACTACCATTAATGTATGTCAAAAATAGATTTTGCTTACTTTGCTTTAAATTTGGGGTTATATTGACTTAAACTTTTGATGCAGCAACTGTGATAAGGAATAAATATCAAGTCATACATTAAAATGGCTAGTATAATAAAGACTGTTTAGTAAGAAGCAAAACAGAAGTTCTATGTTGTTTTAATGATTTGCAATGAAATCAGCTTTCACATCACTTAGCAGCAAATTGTTCTGAAGCATGCACACACATACATTGTTTTTGGGAAAAAAAACCCCTACACTAATAGGAACTCACTGCAAATTCAGAATGAAAGTAAATTTTAAAACTTTTCTGCAGAAAATGGTACTGGGGTTTTGTCCATCCTTCAATTTCCGTAAGAGAAACAATGGGAAAATATCATAATAACTTTATTGCTGGTAAATTAAAACTTGGAAAACTTTAAAAATAAATGTAACTTAAAATATGCAAATGAAAGATCTTCTGTAAAAAGCCTGGTGAAGGCCTAAGGGAAAAAAAGGCTGAAGGAATGCGGTTTTAAAATCAATTTCTGAAACTTTTAAGGGCTACATTGCTTTCAGGTAGGTGCCAGCTACATATACACACCTAACTGACAAGCCAAACCTTAGTATTTTCAAAAAATATCAACATAATTAATAAATGTTTCATTGGGGTATTTTGAACCCGCTTTAAAGTAGAAAAATCTACAAAATTTTATATCAAGTCTACAAGGCTAGCACAAATTAACAACTCAGTGGCAAGCAATCTTACATATTTTCCCATTCTACAATATAAGAAACTTAAAATCTGAGAAGAACATGGAATCAAAATAATAAGCTGTATATACTTCAAATTTATTTTTAAAATTCAGATGAGTCCAAAAGCTTGAAATACAATGTCCACATATTTGAAGACTTTTCAAAATGTCTTAAAGTATCAGTTTGGAATGTAAATGTTTCAAAAAATGTTTGAGTCACTGCACTTATAGTTTATGTCTGCATCCCAAAAGTGGACATAAAAAAAGTGTTGCACTCTTTTAAAGGTTAGTTCCTGAATTATTTTGAGGGCACAAAACATAATTCTGCTCCTCATGTATCGTGGAGGCTGTGTAGCATTTATATTTATCCACTGATAAAACCCATAAAATAAATCTGAAAATCCTTTTGAAAGTGAAAGTGCACATAATGTCTATTTTTACAAACCTGAAGTGTCATTGGTGTTTTAAATTATTTGCTTAATGTTCATTTCTTTGTGGAGTACCTGAAGGTAAAAATAAATCTACTACATACAATAAAGATTCTGCGTTTCTTTTCAATTGGTATGAAAAATGAGAAACTGTGAGTATCAAGTGACTTCGCAATAGTAGAAGTTTGGCATTTATGCTTCGGATTCATCAAACTGCTGGTAAGAATGAAACACAACTTTTGCATTAGGCATTTGAGGATATAATCTGGGCAAAATTAGTTTTCTAAAACTGAATGAGATCATGTGTTTTCAAAACTGAAGACCTGAAACTATTGCAACTACACATCATCAGTAGGGTAACACTCACCTGTCTCGCGACAGTCTAATTCCAGGCCAAACATATCAATTGAAATGTGGGGAAACTCTCAGAAATGTAGATACAAAAACTGTTAGGTTAAAAGAAAGTCACAGAACATGACCTGATGCCAAAACTCTGGGGAAAGTTCAGTGGGATTGCATCATCACATGGTGCTATTTTGAGAGGTTTGAGGTTGGACATGACTTTGATAGAATTAGAAGGTAAGCCTATCTAATTGCAAGTACTGACCTAATATGAAAAGTTTTACACCAATATAACATAAAGCAAATCTTAGATTTCAGTTAATGCAGATTCTGAAATCCTTGATACTGATAGAAGAGAAAAATAGGAAATTGAATACAGAGATTTAAATGTGATAGAAAGATATAGCAATTCTCTCTACCGCGTGCTCAAGGCTGAATTCTTTATCTTAGTAGGGTGTCAGTGGTTCCTGGCACAAATCCTCTACAGTGTCCAGCTAAAGAGCTATCTACTTTATCTTCTGGCTTAAGAATGGCATAGCCAGTAAATCATGATAGCTTAACACTACTATGCCTTTCAGCTGTGTCCAGACTTTTTTATATATGTATTACAAGCCGAAGAGAGCCATGGCATTTATATTTAGACGGAGAGAAAGATAGGAAGTGTGATTTCACATGCTTGTTATCTCGACTCTTCAGATGTTGATCAACAGGTGTGAAAAGCTTTCCCCAGCTATGCTACTGCTGCGTAAACAGCAGGGCTGTTCTGAGAGATGTTAAAAAACTTGTATGAAACTGTAATACTCCAAATGGATAAGCCAAGAATTGCATCTGAAAATATACAGATTAATTTATGCGGTACTTTTGTATCAATTGTTCCAAGACAAATCCTTTTGGTCTTTTAAGTAATGCTGAAATGTTGCCAACAATTTGAAACCTAAAAAGTTGTCTAAAGCAGTTAAAAGAAACAATGTTGTTTCCATCACCCAATAACTTCTTTCAGTTTTTCAACCACATTTCATCACTTAAAAAATTAAACCAAGACTTGTGTTCACATGAGAAGTACGTTACTGAAAGTAAACACCCCCATCACTCCCACTTCCTGCATTTTGTTTCACAACACACAACAGCTTCTGAGTGCACAAAGTGGTTTCCTTTACAATTAATTCAACCAGAAGATGACCTCTGGGAGCACTGGTAATGTGCACCGATCACTAATGGGAATTCAGTCCACAGAATCAAACCAGAGCTAAACAGCCCCTCCCTGAAACACATACTGGGTAGATGCCACGTCCTCAGTACCAACTGATCTGCTCCTACTGAACAACGCTGCCTGCTAATGCAGACACACCTTGAAGTATTTCTTGCAACTTTCATAGAGAAATATTTTCTTAACAGAAATTAAATTACTGACTGTTTAAAACTAGAGGTATGTCCAGTCTCAGAATTTGGACCCGGCTTCAGACGTTCCAAAGCTCAGAGGTGTTTGATCACAGATTTTGGTTCAAATTTCTATAAATAATATAAAAAGAAACAAATGTGCAGTTGGGTATAGACCTGACTTTCACGTAAAACACATGCGCTTGATTTAAACCCTATTTTAGGGGTGCTTTTTCACAAGGACAAAATTAATTTTTCGCTGGGGGCTTCATACATTTATAAATAAAATGGTGGGAAATAAAACATGTTTGATGGCATACATCCAGCAAATTTTATCTCTACAGGCAACCATACTCTGCAGATTTGCCCTTTCATGTGGGTTTTTTTTTTTCTCCTCTCATCCAAGCAAGCTATTCAGACAGCTTTTTTTGAAACTGTTAACAAGAAACTTCCACAAGCAGATTATTCATTTTTTTCTTAATACATGAAGTTTTAAAATAAAGGCATACAAGTCTTCAGCATATGCTCAGTACCACCAACTAAAATTTTTGTCTCCACAGCATATGCTTGGTAAGTAATATTATCTACACAACGTCCAAGTTCACAAAGGATTTTGTTTCTATATATGGTAAAGCACACATTTGTTTTAGCATACTCAGTGAGTCTTTTTAGTTGCACTCAGTCTACCTAATCCTCCCTCTCCCCACACCAGGGCATGATCCAAAGACCAGTAAAACTTTTAGGAGAGTCTTGAAAGATTGTATATTATATTACTCTGAAAAATTTTCTCTCTTTGAAACAGGCTAGTACAGCTGTCCAAAATAAAACTTCAAAGAAACACTGTTGCATACAGTTCATGTGCTGACAAAATTACAACTGTATTGGAGTGACAAAGCCAGAAACACAGAAACTGTAGACTAGTTAAAGATTATTATTTCTTACTCAGAAAACAAAATATTCAGTAAATACCAAGAGGATTCTGAGAAAGAGGAAAAACCTCTTGCAGGCTGTTCACAGTCTTTCTTTTCCAGACACTGTTCAAAACTAGATTTTTATAGATGTCTCATTCTCTGTACAATTATTAAAAAAAAAAATATCTTTTTCGTATATTCTTGATTTAAGAGGTTTTTAATGATCCTGCTAAACCAGCAGTCTATAAAAAGTTAAGAAATAATTAGACCAGATACATTGAAGACTGGAACAATATGTTCAATGGCCAAAAAAAAAAAAAAAAAAGAGAGAGAAAAAAGGTAACGGGCAGCCAAATTGTTTCAGCACATTCAGGCCAAAGAGCAATGTTGTTTATGGTTTTACTCAAAACCTGTAGGGTGTCAGTAGCAGCCCTGTACACTCCTGCCACAAGGCACTAAAATATTCAGTCCATTTACGTATAGAGAAGAATATAAGTTTCCCAGCAGCAGCTTTGCAGCCAGCATAATTACAAGGTGCTTGCATGTTGTGCAGATACACAAAGCACAGGCATAGGTAGTATTCTTGGAGCAAGACTAAGTCCCAAAAAGAATCTATGATTGCACAATTAGGCCTTCAGTCTACGTACAGGTAAAATATCCTTTTCACATGTTGACTATTCAGTTTGTGTATAGAACTTGTTCAACCTATTAATTATAAATGAATGCTACCTATTTAGTAATCATATTTCTGACTTAAATTTTTCTAACTGGCAGGGTCATAAATAATTCTCATCGCTGATATACTTTGCAGAGATTAGACTTGTAACATTTTCACTTCGACAGCTTGCACATTTATGACAGTTAGGAGTGGGTTAAAACTGTCAAATATGAGACACTTAACTAAAATACTTTTGTTTTGGCTTTCTAATCTTTTCCAAGAATTGCATCCCTTTCTGCTGTTTTACTCTTGCAAACTCCCTCCATCTCATTTTACTTTCACTGCAAGAATACCCCTACCTCCCAAACCACAGTCACTTTTTACAGACAGCTCCTGTTTGCTGCTCTAGATCTCGCGCACCTCTTTGAGCAAGCCAATTCAAAACGATATGCAAGTAGGATGTATGATTTGGAAAGTATAATTGTTTCAAAGTGAGATTATTCCACTGTTTACCTTATCTGATTTTATTATTTATAAGAAAAGCGTATATTACAAGAACACTCAGAAGCAGAGATGGTCCAACTGTATCAGACACTGTAAGAGTAAGAAATGATTCATAGCTCACAGTTTAGAATTCAGAGTAAGCAGTCAAGGCAGTTACAGTATGGAAGGGAAAAGGCACATTATGAAGGATAAATAGCACAATAATTCATAAACATTTTGTTCTTTTGCTTTTTTTTCACATAAGGTTAGTGGATTGAGGTTGAAATAAAGAAGCTGTCAGAGTTACAAAATGAGAGAAAAACGCACAAATAACCATTCAGCACAAAGAAAGAACACACAGAGTAAAATGTGTTAAAACTAGTCATACACCAAGACACCAGCAAGTTTTTTTATCAGCTGATCCAGCTGCTCTCTGGCTTATAACAATTTCTCTTTTCCCTAAACTCAAATTAATTGGAAAAATGAGAGACCAGGTAAGGATCCTGCACTGGGTTAACAGGACTAGTTCTTTACACTTCTGTTTGAGCATAAATTTATTTAAGACTACACAATCACAGGGATTTCAGGAGATTCTTTCATCCTAATATAGGATTACAGTTCTAAAAATAATAGAATCATCAAGTGGTTTGGGTTGCAAGGAAGCTTCAAGATCCTCCAGTTCCAACCTCCTGCCATGGGCAGGGACACCTCCCACTAGACCAGTTGCTCCCAGCCCCATCCAGCCTGGCCTTGGGCACTGCCAGGGATGGGGCATCCACAGCTGCTCTGGGCAGCCTGGGCCAGTGCCTCACCACCCTCACAGTGAAGGATTTCTTCCTTATACCTTACCTAAAGCTACCCTCTTTCAGTTTAAAGCCATTACCCCTTGGCCTATCCCTACATGCCTTCGTAAAAAGTCCCTCTCCAGCTTTCCTGTAGGCCCCCTTTAGATACTGGAAGGTTGCTCTAAGGTCTTCCTGCAGCCTTCTCCAGGCTGAACAACCCCAACTCTCTCAGCCTGCCTTCACAGGAGAGGTGCTCTGGCCCTCTGAGCAGCTTTGTGGCCCTCCTCTGGACTTGCTCCAGCAGGTCCAGCTCATTTCTTCTCTGACACAAAATTTATCTATCCTTTCCCATTCTCACTATGACTTGTTATGAGATTCTTCTCTGTGAATACATACAACACACAGCTCTGTTAATTGCCTTTCCTACATACTTCCTATCCACTGCTTATTAACAACCAGCCTTCCTGAATCAAGACATACTCTGACAGAGTGTGAAAGTGTAGCAATTTCAGAAATGATGCACTGACATACAGTGCTGTCTTTCCTTACAGGTCCACAAAATGCTAATGAGTTAAGCCCCTTTAAGCATGGATTTCTAATGGCCCTGTGACATAAAGGCTGTTCTTTGAAAGTCACACCTAAACACAGTTGTAGCTTTTGATGTCTGTTAGCAAAAATTATATCAGCTACTGTCCTGATCTATCCAGAATTAAGGATTGAGTAAAATATAGCTTACAGTGGTAGCATCTCGCCAATTAATTGTCAAATCAATCATGGTTCTACACCACCTTTTTCTTCAGGAAAAAGGCAAAACCTTTGAGGCATTCAGACTGCAGTGTTGCACCGGATCTCATTCCTGTTTGCCAAAAGGCTTTTCATGGCAATTAAATTTCCTGAAAACAACCCCTCCTCCAGAATGCTGAAAGGGCTCAAACTCATATTCTCACCACAATACAAAAGATAATACAGTAATCTGAAAGTAGGACAATCTCTTTTTTCCCCAAATTCCAAGGTCAGACAAAAATGCTAAGTGTCTAACCTTGTATCTTAAGTACCAACAACAGAGGATACTGTACATGGTAAAATGGAATTAGTAGAGTAGAATATAATAGTTACACTTGTACAGATCCCTACACATAAAAGCGGGCAAGCATGCCACAGTGGTGATAAAAGAAACCTCTTCTTAATTTATATCTCAAATGACTCTGCCCGTGGTACCTCAGACCTCCCTGAAAGACATCAGTTTATGTAAACTGACAGTAGCTCCAACTTATACATTGCCTCTCAAGGTAGAGAGCCAAACTGACATCTCCAAATATTTAACGTATTCTGTCTCCGTGATCGCCCTGTCAGATCGCAACGCCTAACATACTTGAATACTTACTGCTATCATGTTTTAATAAACCTAAGTTGCACCTGTTCAAAGGTTTGTGGAATATGTCTACTCATTGTCTCACAATAAAGGGTGACAGCTGTCCCTGTAGCTGATTCTAACATTTCTGTCATAATTAAGGACACAGAAAAAAAATTAATTAGCTGTTCATATGTAGCCCACACTTCATGAAGAAGATTCATGGGGCTACAAAGACCTGAGCCCCAGATGTTGGCATCTGTTACCGCAAGTTATGAGAACAATAGACTATTTCTAGATATTTATATCTCTCTTCCTTTTTTTTAATAAATACAGTTAGTGAATACTGTTGTTGACTCTTCCTGTGAAAGTTTTCTTTAAGGAAGAATAAATCAATGCCAAATACTGGTTAAGGAAAATACTAGTAATCATTGGTACTTTTTGCACCCTCATACTAAAAGAGTAATGCCTGCCATTTTTCTAAAGGTTTGCAGTAGGTGATGTTGAAGTGTTTTGTAAAATAAATCAATATTTTTGCAGTCTTTTTAAGGGTGGGAAATGTATTGAGCATCAGTTTTTAAAAATATATTAATTCTTATATTATTCAAATTATATCCAGTCTATCATACTGCTTATTGGAATCATCATCAAAAGAAAAAGAATAAGAATAAGAAGGAAAAGCAGAATTCTCCTCAGATCTCAAGGAGAAACAATTTACCTTCATCTTCAGAGAACGTCTCTTCCATCTTAAAATGACTCCCTGTAAGAGGTAAGAGAAAGACTTACATCATAAAATGAAATGCTGCTTCACATCACTGGCTATTAGCAACCTCTTCCAAAGGTTTCTTTTTTCTGCTTAGCTCAGCAGCTCAAGACAAGGGCCAAGCAAGCACAGGGGTTTTTCCGTTCACTCAAAATACATCATTTGCCCTTCCCTCAAAGAAGAATATTTTACTCCAGTACAGATACACATTTTTCTAAGTATCAAAGAGGTTCAGAGGTTCACAGCTAAATGGCTATAATTGCAAGAGGCAAGAAGTTGGTATGTAAAGGATGCTTATTTTCTGCTCCTTTGAGATGAGACCTGAAGACTTCTCCCATCCCTTCTTTCTATCTGCTCTTGTCTAGTAAGCCCACCAAAGGAGTAACTTCATGACAAACTATTGACTAGTTTGTACATATATATCTCAAAAGAAGACATGTTGAAATGTATCCTCCTCATTTATTGGAACTTGTTCTACAGCTTATATACTCCTCCTGAGGCCTGGAATAAGCATTCTTTGTCAAAAAATAGTTATTTAGCTTACCTTTTCAAGGTCAGGTTTTACCTCCACATCTAATTCACCTATCCACAAAGCAGAAATCATTTTCCGGTGATGTGACCAAGCAATTACATACTTTCATCCCACAACTTTTCTTTTCTTTTCCCCCCCCCGCCCCGCACCAAACCCTTTAATGTGACATTAGTTTTCACATTCATCTGTTGTAGCACTTCCCACTTTAAAAGGGATCCAGTCAGCAGCCCTCAGCTCTTAAGGCAAACAACAGTGGGGAATGAGGTGAGCGAGCCACTCTAGGTACCACACAAACATAACGTCATCCACATGGTCCCATTCAGAAATTAATGCCAAAACAATCTTCTGGGGACCAAAGGGAATCTCCACCACTTGTACACAGAGAGTGGGACTGTGCAACAAGGGTTCTGCTGAGGGATTTCTCCCCTGTTCCTGTCTTGGTGGCCACAGAAGTTCTGGTCTGGCAAGCTCTCTGAAGAGCCTCCATGTCTCAAGTTATGGGAGAACATGGGCAGCTGAGAGGCCTTGAAAGTTTCCTTTGAAATACTCTTCATTGCACAAGGTGCTGTACATTGTTCCGTTATAGGGTTGTACTGTCCCTGTTTGCTGGCTTTGTCAAGAAGGTTTTTGCTCTTGTACATTACAACTGGCCACTGCATTTGTTTATTTACTTCCATTAAGTGCATGCCTAGCTCTTCCCTACAATGTAACTGCTTGTATCATATCATCTCCTCATAATTTTTACTCTACTTTGCCCCTGCATGTTTCAACAGATTTTCTTTTCTGTTTTCTTTCCCAAGGTTGCAATCTCATAAATTACCGATAATTTTCATTTATGAAGCCTAGCAAATTCCAAAATGTCACCTTTAAAGTGAACTTTAGACTTCTTCTACCAGGCTTTTCCCCCATTTTTTACTCTCTGATGACCATTAAAATTTGAGGTTGAATTATGGATTCTATCAGCTCTTCCAAGCCTGAAAATTTTTAAGAATGCTTCATAAATATCTTCATATTTTAAATGTCATAAAAAATGATACATTGTGGAAGTGGGATTTTTCTCACTAAAAACAGTTATTCCTCAAATTTAGTAATAAAATCTCATAACTAATTGCCTTGTTCTTACTCAAGTAACTGCACACTGCTAAACAAATCCTATTTCTCAGAATCCCGACTACTCCTTTCCTCATTTTACTTGTCAGCGCTTCCTGAATTTCACCCACTCACTGTTATGCTTCTGGCAATTTTCAGATGCTGCTCTATTTTATCTGCTCCTGTCCTTGGGTTTCAGTTTCTTTTCCCTCTACAACTCTTGTGAATATTTTTGGGTGTTTTTAATTAAGAAGCCTGTTGCATTGGAGCTGCAATTTAGATGAGTCTTCATCTTAACAACAGGTAACCATTACGTAAAAGAGCTCATGAGAGAAGAAAGGACAGCTAACTACATTTCCACTGACTGCTAACACAGAACTCAAACTGGCTAAACCAATTCTTCATTTGCAGCTAATTGCCTAATGACCCACTGTTGTTTTCTGTGATTTTGTGCAGTGTTTTAACTTTCTTGGCATTTCTTTCTGCACTGGAAAATTCTCCTGTACATTGCATAAGAAATCCAAAAAGAACATTCTGCTATTTTTCACTGGTTTTCCTGCTGCAGAAATACAGAGGGCCTCTCATGGGTCAGTTTCCAGACACGTGTTTATATAAAATGATGTGCACAATAGTTTGTTTCTAAACAAAACAAGGTACTGGTCTTGTTTCAGATAAACAAGTACATCAGAATTTTACAATGATTATATTGTTTTCAGGCCAAGACTTCCATATGTTTTCAGGCCAAGACTTCCATACCCATTCTCAGTTTGTCTCAAATTTGGGATTAGACATTTCTCCCTATTTAGGAAGCTGTCTTATTTTCAGACAGCTGATCTTGTTCATTTAACTGTGAGCAGGAGCTGACAACTCCAGAAGGCTTTTGTTGTTGCCCTCACTGTTATTACTGGCTTTTCAGGAATCCAGGAAGATCACAATGCAGATATACTAAAAACGGTCTCTGTAGCGCCCACCCTGATGGTGCAAACAGGCAGCAGAATACCATGAAGAAACTTCCAAGTAAATGTTATTTCTCAGGGTAGATTTATAGTTTAATTATTTAGAACCCTTCTTTGGTCTTTAAACTGGTAGTATGCCACAGGATTTCCTCTTTCCCTGACTGAAATTCACACAGACTCCTGGTAATACCAACTTGGTGTGTTGCATATGTCAGTTCCTACACTTACCAGTGGCAGAACTCAGTGGTCTCAATGATTCCGTCTTCACTGAAAAGGCAATATTCTGAGAAATTTCCACGATTTGGATGGCTTATACCAACATCATGAAGGGGCTTAGCCTGAAAATTATTTTTACATTTATGCAAATGGTGAATTTTTCTTGCATCACTAGTTCATTCTTCTTCTTCTTACACTGGTTGGCAGCAAAGCCTTCTGCTGTCTTCCAGATCTTTCATGGTACAATATGGTCTTTTACAACTTACAAACATTTTCTAAGTTATCTTTGACAAAACAGCACAATGTAAAAAAAAAAAAAAAAAAAAAAAAAAAGTCATACTTGATTTACTAGCGTAGCTTAAGGAGAAGCTGAAATCCTAATTCAAAAATCGAAAACATTAGCTGTTAGAAAGGCATTCCCAAAACTTTAAGGGAAAATTTCTCCATCAATAACTCCCAGTAAAAAGTTCCGATTCTAGTTCACAGAAGAGTACTGAAGAAACACCTCAGGAGACAACATTGTCACCAACATTAGAACAGGGTCCAAAAAAATTGTAAATGAGGGACACATTACAGTGACAGATTTTATATTCTATTAATTATGGATTGCAAACATAGGCCAAAACTTATTTTCCCCCTTATGAAGTCACAAAAATGAAAAGAAAAAAAAATATTTCTGGGTTGGTAAGTAAGTAGCTAAATATAAGATTTATGTTTGTTGGTGTTGTGTAATACTTCTGGACTAATTCCAGTCACTAAACTCTTCAGCTGTCCAGCAACAGGTGGAAAGGGGTTTCACTAACTTTGTACTTCTGCAAAAACATGTTAGAACTATTTGGAGACCCTGAAATCCTTGAATATTACAGCTATGCCATTCTTAAGGACTGAGAGTCATGATCCTAACTTAACTCTTGTCTACATAATCACAAACTATCTTTCCAGAATGATGTTCAAGTATACCATTATTGATGTCTTTGTCAGTCCATGGAACTATAATTTTCGGATGGTATAAGCACATGTGTAAACCTTCAGCGTAAGCACTGAATGACAAGCCTCATGACTGAATACTAAAAAACGTAAATTTCTTCAGCATATCCCACCAATTATATCATAGATTTCATCCACTTACTCCCTCCATATTAAAAAAAAACCAAAAACCAACGTTGAAAGGAATAACTACATACAATTTAAATGTGAAATAAATGGTTGGGGTTGAATTTGTTCCTTTACCAACAAATCTCACCAGATTTTTAGCTTTTATGCAATAGCGCATCTAAAAAAATATACCGCTTCCACTCATGAACTGTTATTGAAGCTTTAAGTTAAAAGCCTGAGACAGCTCTAAATTAAAGTTAGAAAAAGCACTTTACCTTCAGTAGCACCGCTCGGGGACGTGTGTCAGCAGCTGCTGTGGCAGCTGGAGGAAACGTTTCCCAAGCAGGTCAGCCTTACAGGTGTGTTACAAGGATGGGGCCTAGCGGCCTGTGCCTGGGCTGTTCGCCTGAGGCCTGGCTGTGTGCGGAGCCTGGCAGCCCCCTCACGCCGCTGTGGGCTCCTCAGAGCGAAGCACAGAACACACTAACAATAAATACTGTTCATATATGTTTTAGGAGCTCCAAATATTTTGGTAGGGAAACTTTTTTCTGTGAGGTTTTTGTGGTGGTTTGTTTTGAGGTTTTTTTCCTGGCAGGCTGCAACTAGGCTCACGCAATCTGTTTAAATTTAAACAACGTGTGGCAGAACAGTACTTTTAAAATGTAAATGACGAAAAGGTATCACAGCTGTGCCTAGCTACAGAGCAAGCTCACCCTGAGTGACGACAACACACGGAGGTCTACGCGACAAAAAGCTCCAAAAAAAAAAAAAAAACCAACACAAATCCCTCCCAAGCGCCCGCAGCCCCGGCCACCACCACAGGCGGGAGATCCCCGCGCGGCGGCCAGGGCCGGCCCCTCAGCGAGGGGGGGCTCCCGCCATTTCGGGGCGAAGGGCAGCCACCCGCGGGCACTGGCTTCCCGGCCTCCCTCCGCCACCCGGCGGGCTCTGCGGGCCGCCTGGGCAGGCAGCGGCGGGCGGCTGGCCGGGCTGCCGGCGGGGAGTGCGGCGGCGGCGGCGGCGGGGGGCACCCCGCGGTGTCGCTGTGGCGGAGCGGGGCGCGCCTCGGTGCAGGGGGGAACCGGCCGCTGCGCTGTGCCCGCCCTGCGCCTCGGGGGGGCCTGGTATGAGGCGGGCCCGGAGCCCCCGGCGGAGACAGCGGCTGGGCGCCGGCACGCAGGGCTACCCAGCCTTGCCCCGGGGCCGGCCCCCGCGGGTGACAGCAGGCCCCCGAGGTACGGGTGCTGGAGCCGCCCGCTGGTGGCGGGTGGCGGGAGCCGGGGCTGCTCCCCCAGAGCCCTCCCGGGGCCGGCCGCCCTGCTCCGTCCCGGCGGGAGAAATGAGCAGCTATGTCCTTCGTCGGGCCGCGTTGAGTTCCCTCAGTTTTCCCTTGTTATACCTGAAATCGCTCCTCCTGGCAACGTCCCCCTCTGCTAATGGTAGAAGCGTCCCTCTTATCCGCAGGTAATCACACGCAGCGGGAGCAGAAGGCCCAGCTGCCCCACAAGCAGCGCTGGAAGGAAGCCCGTTTGGTTCTGACTGCGGACGGGAGCAGGGTGTCTGGGTGTAGGGAGCCCTGTAGCTCGCAGGATTTCCATATGGTGCATTCATCCCAGCGCAGAGACGCATCTAGTGCCAAAACACCGGCCAACAAACTGGCCTGCACCAGGCTTCGCAAGAGTGGCGTGGGCCAGCTACTCACTACAGGTGCCTTGCTCCAGCAGCTGCTGGGGTGAAGCGTTAAATCCCGGTAATCACAGACCTCTAAATCTAAAGGAGTCTTTTTTACATTGCTCAGCAAATGAGGAGTGCTTGATACGGATGTAAACACCGTGATTGATCGTTTCAAGATACTTCTGTGTGCAGGGCTAGGACCAGACAATAGGAGCTGTCACTCTTTGTTGATGTTTTTAGTAGGAAATCAGACTTGCTGAATTATTCTGAAAGTACTTGGAACTACAATTTCCACTTGAATAATGACTAGCAAAGTGCATTTGGGCTTTGGCATCAGTATAGTTGCATAACTCGGGTATATGATGTACGGTAGTTCTCTGCCTGCCTCTTTTCTTCCTCCTTCACATTTTGGGGAATCTTCTTCCAAAGCAGCACTCACAGAAAGCTAGACAAATCTTGTTCTATGCACATGCTCATTCCCTTACCTGAGATTTTTCACTAAGCTTCTGAATTCTTGTGACCTAAGAATTGATTCATTCAGAGAAAACTCCTTTGATATATGTAAAGAATTTGCACTATTTATTTTAAAGCACTTCTAAGTCATTAGAGCTTAGCCGATGTTAATTCTGTTAATGCAGGATACTAGGGTTCCCCTTTAGTAATCCAAGAGACAGTCCAGCTTCCTTATGTTGTCTGACCAGTATGCCACAGTCTAAACTAGAAAGATGATTTTTGGAACTGAAGTATGAATTCTAGCAGAAGCACATTTGGTCTCACGGCAAAGAGAAAGATCCAAAGTAGTGTCAGATGTGAGAGTGCTCTCTGTAACGCGAGCAACTGTCTGTGAAGAACTAGGCTGAAATCCTTCCAGTAGTGTGACTAAGTTTCTAAACAACTATTGAATAGTGAAAGAAGCATTTGATGAACTGTTGACTCAGGCTGGGTGCAAACTGCCTTGGAACTGGAAAAGAAACGTAATTTCAACTGAGAAAATATCCTAACTCCGCTCAATATTAAAAAAAACACAAACAATCCAACCAAAAACCAACCACCACAACCAACCAAACTACCAAGCAATTTTCTGATATTTATTTTATACATTTTAGATTCTTCAGCAACAGCTGGAATTATTTCAGACATTTCGGCAACAGAGTCTGGAGAATATTAACACGACAAACAGAGAACACAAACACCCTTAAAATACAAAAGCCT
This sequence comes from Falco rusticolus, assembly GCF_015220075.1. Lineage (NCBI taxonomy): Eukaryota > Metazoa > Chordata > Aves > Falconiformes > Falconidae > Falco > Falco rusticolus. The sequence goes on from NC_051187.1 coordinate 122,254,620, forward strand.
CCTGCTGCATTTTTAGATACTTTTAGATCTGTGTTTTAAAATCTGTTGACTATTGTGTACTTTAAGCATACATTTAGTCTTCTGTCCATCTTAAAACAGCTGATAATATCACTTCTTACCCTTTCTTAGTCACAGTATTATTTGGGCGCTTATTAACGATTTTTTAAAACCTCAGAAAAACAGGAAAAACAAAACTGGGGGAGGGGGAAGGAAGGACTAGATCCTTCTCTCATTTATATCGCTGTAAACTCAAGGAAGCTTTGTTATTTTCAAAGAATTTAATTCCACATTATGTCACTGTCAGCAGAACCTGTTCTATAGTTGCAAGCCACCACATTTGACAAGATGCTAAGCCACCTTTTCAGGAGCATTTTTCTGCCATTGTTTTATCTGGTTCTTTATATAAAAGCTGAATAGCTGGTGCTGAAAGGACATTTAGCTTTAAAGTTTGCTGTTTATAGACAATTCCATATTCCTACATGCCACTTCTCTCTGGCTCTGTCCTTCCTAAGGAAGAACTTCTTGAGTAATAGGATGGTTTTGGAAAATGAAATATTTCTACATTTAAGTTTTCTGTGAACAATCTCAATCTTTTTCAGGTACAGCCTAAAACCCGTGAGATACTAAATAAAAATATATTTGAAATGAAAGCTCCACTATGTAGTTCAGACAAGATTCTGATGACTTGCATACCAAGGGATGCATTTCTGGTCTGTTCAACAATTTTTACCTACAAACCAGTTGTTTTTTAGCTGGATCTTGGGTTTTGAGAGTAATGTGTTTTTTTGAAAAACAATCCAAGGGGTATTCTGGATTAAGCAAAAACCTAAAAAACAACCGTATCATCTTCCTGACCTTTTTCTGGGTAGGAGAACTTTAGCCATAATTACATAAACTATTCCCTCCCACCCATTATGATTAAAACTCACTTTTGCTTTGCACAGGTAAAACTGTAACCTGATCTTCCTCAATTAATTTGAATTATTTTCAGTGGGCACAGAATACAATGCAAAGCATATAAGGAGACAGGGCAGACAGTCAAGGAGAGAAGAGAGAGAAATGAGGGCAGGGAATACATTTTGTCCCTCTCCTATCAAAAGCTGCATAAACCCTACTTTTTCTGTCTATATTTAGTGTGAACTCCAGTTAGCCCTTATTTCATAGGGACTGGGATGACAAAAAGTCTCCTTAAGTCATCTCTCCTCTGCTGGAAATATACTTAATCAATTTAGGACACCTGGTATTTTGTGCCTGCTCCAAAGCCCAGTAATCAATGAAATGGGGTGTACAATAATTGTTTAGATTCTTTTAATGGATAAAAGGCATTGGCAGAAGTAAACTGTACAAGTCTTGATTGATAAGTGGCTTTCGTAACAGTTTATTTGTCTTATGTTTCTAGTACTGCAATGCTTCACAATTTTTACAACATGACAAGTTTTTTACTTTTGGTTTTTATTTTGTGGGGTAGCTGATGGTGAATCCTGAATCACTGTCTTCTAAGGGAAAAGTTCAACATGATCGAGAACCCTGCTCAGATGAGCATGTGGAAGTAAATTCCAATATTGGAAATGCTGTCAGTGATATAAATATTCCACACAGGATTTCGCTTAAAACTATAGCAACTGAAAAGGTTGAAAATTCAGAAAATTTGTTTGGAAACAACAGAATACTTGCAAGAAAAAATGAACATAAATGTGGATATTTGCTAACTGGCACTGATTTGGAGACAGAAATGCTGAATGCTGCCTATGAGAAGGCCATTTTGAGTGAATCTAAACATCATGTACCTTTTCCCAAAGTTTGGAAAGAATTTCGTAAAATAGACAATAGTAACTATCCTACCAAGCTGCTGAAACAAGAATTTCAGAAGTCAGTTCATAATGATCTGGATCTGTTAGCAGATACTACAGAAAAATCTAGCTTTTTATCCAAAGAAAAATTAAATAACTTAAAAGATAAGTGAAGAAATTGTGACCTCTTTAGATGAATCACATATTGGGTTAGTTTCAGTTAAAGAAAATTGCCTACATTTTGATCAAGAATTTTGTAAAGACTCCAAACGTGCCAATCGATGGAGTGGTTCCTCTACAACAGTATACAGTGAAAAAGCAGAATCTCAAAGCAAAAATGTACATAAAGAATTTCGAATCAATTACAGTGAAGGTGACAGAATCCAGGTTCTTTTCCTGAAATGGTGAAAGATAAGCTACTAATAGTTGATAACAAAGAGCAACTAAAAAAAGAAAAACAACAACAGACCACTTTAAATCAAACATTACTAAGGCCAGGAAATCAGAAGTTCAGCAAAATCAAAGTAGCCTCCCGATACAATGGCAAAATTGAAGCATTGCAAAAGTCCCTGAAAAATCCTGAGCATCTGCAAAAAACAGTACATGATCTTCCACATGAAAATTTCTCTCTCAAGAACAAAGTGGAAATTCTTAATGTTACCATAGAATCTTTGAAAGAAAAAATATAATGTAATACACAAATCAAGAATTTAGCTGAAGAAAACAGAAGTGTGCAAATCCAGTTGGTTAAATCACAAGAAGATAACAAGGAATGTATTAAGGAAGCAAAGAACTTCTTAAGCAAATGCAAAGAACTCCAAAACCAGAAAAACATCCTTGAGGAAGAGAGAAATCAACTCAGTAATGGAAACCAACATTCAATACAGATACTGTATGTCACAAAACATGACTTTTACATTAGGAACCAGAAAGTAAAAGAAGAGATGAGTGCTGTTACCTGTGAAAGAAAGAGGCTTGGTATAATCCTAAAGTTCTTGCAAAGGGAATGCTTCAAGTTAAAAGAAACAAATAAAAAGCTTAAGATAGAAATATCCCAGGGGTTTACAAAAGAAAATAGCTCCCTAGAGACTGAAAGCTTTCAGGAGCCTGAAAGCCTTCAAGAGCTTGAAAGAAATCAGACTGAAATGCAAGAAATAAAAGAAAACACAGCAAAATCTGAACTGGAAACTCATCTTCAGTTAATGCAAACACATCTTCGATTAATGCAAATATATCTTTGGCTAGTGCTAACACTGGAAGCAAAAAAACTTTACCTTTAAATGACCCTGCAGGAATATTATACTAAACAGATGCTGCAGAAGGACTTTAAGAAACTCCAGTCAGGTAAAGCTCATGCAGAAAAGAAATCAACGGCTGAAATCAGAAATGCAAAAGCAGATATTGATCTTTTAAAGTCTAACTTGACCAGTGCAAAAGGAGAATGCAAGAGGTTATCAACAGCACTAACAAATGTCACGGAGGAAAATCAGTTACTTAAGAAGGAAATGTGGGAATATAGACAAGACATTTCCATATATGAAAGTCACATTAGAAAACTGACTGAAGAATGCTTACTATTAGAAAATCTCCTGTGGATTACTGAAAATGAGAGATGTATTACACCTTGAATTCCACCATTTGCATAAGGATTATATTTACCTCGGATGCCAAGCTACAGCTCTAGTCTGTGGGCAAAGGAAACCTGGTTACCAGGTACCGTGGTACTGCTACCATGCAATATAACTGGTACTCTGAATATTACATTAGAATTTGTACAGAAATCTCTGTTCTAAGTATAAAGCCTTGGAATATGATTCACAATGTATGAGCTTTATTTTGCAATATCGTATTAGCTGAATTTCTTTTCCAGGTAATACCTGATAATCTGCAACAGTTTATTGCTTCAAATAAATGGTAGTAAACCATTTTCTTTTGTAAAACATTTACAATTCTGATGTCCAGTCATTTCCATGTTTTTGTAATGTTCTAAAAAGAACTGCCTGTTTTGTTGATACTTGGCTGACTTTCACACATTCACAAAAGCAGATCTTTACACTCTCTATGTAGTACAAAGAAATTTAATGGAACTGTGACAGTTTATAGGAGATAGAATTCAGTCCCTAGGATTTCAGAGTCAGAAGGGAATCTTAACAACCTTCTAGCTGAACAGCTTAGTACATGCCACAACATTTCACTGGTTATTTCTGCAAGAACCCCTAAATTAAGTTTAAACTATGTTTACGTATGTTTTAGATGACATCTCATTCTGGTCTATGTTTAACCAACACAAGGTACCCTTTATCTCTTTTATACTTAGAAAGCTTATTAGTTAAAACATTAATTTTAACATTTTCAGTGTCAACATATTCAGAGAACATGGACGTAACTATGAAAGGTGCAAAAATTACCCTCTTGAATACAATCACTGCATGAATTTATTCCAATCTTAGATTTAGATTTAGATTTAGATTTAGATTTAGATTTAGATTAAAATCTCTCCAATTTTCTCAGCCTAGGGACCATGGGGAGGAAGAATTTCTCAAAAATACTGTATATGATATTCTGTAAAGTTGAAGCTGCCTGTATGCAGTGTTTCTACAACACTATTAGGGCTACTTTTTTAGAAACTTCTTTTTTTACTCACTCCTTAATAAATCAGGAAAGTAAACCCATGTAATTAGTTATTGGTGTTTCCAGAACAGACGTAGAGGTAATTATTTATCTTCACTTCCCTATTAGAACAACACTAGGTGTACAAGCTCCTGGCCAATAAAGGGCATAACCTCTTCAGAGACATAAAAGAACTGATTTCTTCCTGTTTCTCCAATAACCCATAAAGACAGGTTGCAGCAAATTAACAATTATTTATCTGGTTTACAATATAAGACTGTAAGTGTAATAGAGCATGTTTTTGTATAGTGAGTAATACATATAGTAGAATGACTAAAAACTAGATTAAAGATCTAAGTCTGGTTCTTAATGCTTTTTCCTGTAAAAAAATGTTCAAAAGATTGTTGCAGTATTCTACTGGAGATAGGCAATAGTATTATGCCACAATTTTGCAGTGCACACCCGAAGTCAGTAAGAACATTAAAATGGTAAATACGTGGGCTATCGAGTAGATATTTGGGTGTTTATTTGCATTTAACGCTTGCAAAATCATGAAGTTGCTTCAGATTGTAACTATTAAGTTGTGGCCAGAATCAGTTATAAAGATAACTGGCTATATCAATACTGTAACGATGTAGGGAAGCTGTCACTATGAAAACAATGTAAGTAATGTCTAATGTCCTTCTTACCTTAGATAACTGGGTAATAAAACTCAAGAAAGTTCTAAATTCTGCCATCACAGTCAAAGGTACTGCCAAGAAGCCAAAGGGACACAATTATAATTTGTATTAAAACAGCATACTGAGGCCCGACCTAGAATTGGGTGTGAGGTCCATGGGACCACACATTTTCAGGGGGGGGACTTGGCAGGTGAAGTTATTGGCTCCCATGATGGCTAGTCCACATACCCTAACATCTCAAACAAGCTGGACTGGTTTGTTGTTTGTTTTAAAATTAAGCTCCGTATCTTTTAATCAGCTTTCAGTATTTTCATCTCGTTACTGAATGAAAAGAGTATTGAAATACAGCAGAAAATAGAAGTGGAAGAATTACAAAAAGAGACAGAAGGACATAAAGAAAAACTTCAGTGCAGCCTTCATCAGCTGTACTACACCAGAACAGGAGTTAGAAGGAAGTACAGAACAGTGCTGTGACTTCACAAGTGAGCAACATGGGTGCTCGATATTCTGTACGAGGACGACACTAAGGTACCTAAGGTCAGCACCAGTATCGTTATATAATACAAGGTATAAACAAAGAAAGAAGGAATTCTGTGATAAGTCTTTGCATAAAGAAATCATCAAAATCCCTGTAAATTAATATTTTCAAATATTGTTGGGTCCTGTTGATCTCAAGGTAAGCGGTTTTATGCTTCAACATATGCTGGAAGACCTGACCACCAATTCTTGGGTTTATTTTTATTTTCATTGATGCCAGGAAATGTGAGATCCAGTCTGGAATTTCTTTAACAAGCTATTATCCTGTGAACAGCAGTAAGGATACTATTTCATAAATATTCTAGAGTGATATGACAAAACTTTAATAAAAATTAATAAAGAAATTTCGTCTGCATGTAATAATTTGGATAAATAAGTGCTGAGTATTTTTTTATTTTTATAATAAATCAGTTTTGATTTGCATGAACAAATTTATTGGACCACGTACAAAAACCTGACAAAAATTATTAAGATGGAGGTAAAGCGTACATTTAAGGTCACAGTTCCATCTGAGAAGAAGCTAGTTTGAAAGACAGATCAGATTTGTTAGGAACCTTCCATGTACACAAAGTGAAATTAAGCTGTTCTTGGAGAACATGGCAGCACTTAGATTTGTCAGGAAATTGAGGAAGAGCAGTAACAGATGCCGGTAAATAGAGGTGACTCTTCCTAACAGCCTGCTTGTGGTCTGGTTTTGATCAATGCTTGATATTGGTCATTTTGAGAAGGACATAAAACCTAAAAATCTTATAATTTTCAGACAATTCTTTAAAAAATCATAGTTGAAATACAGTACAAGTTGTAATTCTACTAAAGGGAAATGATGACTTTAGTTTCACTGTGGGCCACATAACTAACTTGGTTAATGCATACACTGATACTCACTTTAAAAGATACGCAATTTCTTCCACTGCAATATATAGTCACATTGCAATCCAAATTACTCATTAGAAAGTATGTTTTCTAAAAGTAAATTTCAAAAGTCCAGCTAAGCAATAAGATGAAAATATAAATAAAAATACAAACTTGGACTGAATAAATAAATTATCTTAAATTATTTATTATAGCTTTATATTTAGAAACAAAAGATTGCATTCTCAATCATTAAACAGATTGAATTGCCCTCTATACTTGAATTCCATTTTTCACATTTTTGTTTGCCTTGTTAACCGTTTAGTCTAAGAAGTGCACCCTTCTTTTTGCCGTTTGTACCTAGTAAGATCTCAGCTGTGCAGTCTTGTAGTTCTTTACATTTAATGCCCTGAAATGTAAATGAAGAGAAATTTATAAGATTTGTGTAAAATATCACTGTACAAATCACAAGACCTTTTGTAAAAATGAAAAACTGTGGCACCCTGTCCTGTAATTAGATTTAATGACTTGAATCCTCATGAAGTCAAGTTTCTTTCAATAATGCACTGCCCAACAGCAGGAATCTACACTAGCAAATCCAGCTACAGGATTACAGTCCAAATAGAAGATAAGCTTTCAGTTGGGAAGTATATAAAGAACTGTAATTCAGTGGGGAAGCAGACAATTTGAAAAATGATTGCCACGTTTCTTAAAAACTATGAGCTTCACACAATAAATTCAGTTCACAATTCTCATTCTATTAAACCTAGGAATAACAAATGAAAAATAAGTAAGTTCTTTAAAATTCTTAGGAGGGAAATAGTAGTATAGAATTTTAAATACTAGTTTTAATTTCTCTCTGTGGAATTTCTGTTGGATATGTGAAATTTTTCTCTTTACAAATATTTTTAATGAGTCCACCGTAACTGTATTTGTGAACACTTAAGAGATTCTTCACAATCAGTCTCCCCCTTTCAATTCTGAAACCTACTTCACATACAGTCAGGGTTCTTTTCCAATAAAAACATTTCATTTGGGAACATTAATTTTTATTCTGTTGATAAAACAATAATACAAATAATTACACCAATTAGAAGGCTACTCAGACCAATATAACATTGTTTTTCCCTTTTACTAGTTTAAAAACGCTAGTGCGTACAGGAAAGGTTGTACTTTCTTACATCAGCGTTGCCAGTTACCATGCTTTTTGGTGTACCAAAAAGTTACTTTCAATTCTTTCTTACTTTCCATTAGTAATGAAAAGCAATGTGGAGTAATACGTAGCTTCTGGTCCTGCCTTGTCAGTGTAAATAAAAACTTCGAACTATCCCTGCCATTTAAAAAGTGATTATGCAAATGCCAATACGTGGTGAAATAAAGGAAACAGAAGAGCACTGGGTGAATAAGGGAGGTGTATTTCTTAGAATTCACATACGATATGTAAAAGACAAATCACAAATGTGAAACAGATTCCTCTAAGACAGTTTTTCAAATTTTAATCAAGTATTTCTAAAATACCTCACTATACTCATGGAACATGCAAACTAGTATGCCTAACTGTTCTACGTGCAATCTTAGAAGTCTGCATTTGAAAGTGATTCCTCTAAATAACTGCAGTCTTGATTTTCTGCTTGGATTACAACAGAGCCAAAACTAGGAAACAAATTTGTTTAAATCTAAGGGTTATACCTTGATAAGGTAAAAAAATAAAGAATTATGTGCTTATCTACCTATATACATGCAGTGTGTACTATAAATCTATAAACATTGCACAGTACGGGTTTTTAGTTAGGAATCCAATTTCAGTGTCATTGTCCCAGAAGCTTCACAAGCTTAGATTACCTAATGTTATGTTTGCCAGCAGAGGGAGTCAATATTATTCCAAAAACAAGGGAAAACGAAACCAGACTTTGTTTTTAAGAGGAACGTTCCTGGTCTTTCTACATTTATCAAGTCAGAAAAGAATAAAAAATAATTATTTTTCAGTGACATCTGTATAGCATGATTTTGAAGGTCTCTATGATACGTAGAGCCTTATAAAGTAACCTGAATTCACAGGAGAGAGTAGGAGTAAATTTGGAAAGCCAAGTTACTTATACACCGCTTATCCTTTTGTTAATAATGCATTCCTGCATTTATTCAATTATTTTAGACAGCTAAATGTAATGAACAGCTGTGCTAGTGGCTTTTGGTAGACAGCATACATGAAACACAAACTCAGATTAAAGGAGCTTACCTTGTGACATTTAGAGTTATTATGCTTGTCACAGGTCTGCTTTTTGGTCCAGGAGGAGGATGAAAAATCCGTCGTTCTTTATTAGTTTTGACAGCCTTAGATTTTTCAGTTACATAAGGGTCAGCAGAATGGCTTGGGTAAGGATCAAATGTGCCTCCTTTCATGCCCCCTGACTGAAAATAAAATAACTTCTCAAAGTGCCAATCTACAATATAATTAATGAAAATATTTTTCATGCAAAAGCAAATAAGCATACTGAATAGCAGACTGCATCATATTATATAAAAACCAAAAAACAGATATTCTTTAAATTTGCAATGGAAACTTTAAGGAAAATTTTAGTCATTATTTTGATGATTTTTTAGTTTTAAATGTTCTTTCATAAGTCTGGATTTTGAGGAAAGGATCTTAAAAATGTGACAGAAAAGGTAAAACCATAACTCACTAAAACGAGCTATGTTGTGGCCAAAAAAAGGGAATTCCTATGTCACTATTAGTTTACTAGCATATTTCCATGTCCAGTACTGGTGTGGGATTGTTACATACAGTAAGGCTCGGGCATTATAATCAATTTGCTTTCTGACATATACATATAAATACAGCACTGGCTTTTCCCAGAACGTTACGTCCACTAGTACTATAAGAGTGGCAAATTTTACTTTAAAAATACATAGAAACCTGATTAATTCTTTGCAATCCCCTAGTACAGCTAAACCCCACAGTCTGCTGAGGCTGCGTTCCTGAAAAGTGCAACAGTAAGCGATTCAATCAACAATAAAGCCATTTTTCCCATAAGAATTTATATAGCAGAGAGGGAAAGTGTGCAGTAGCTTGGGAAGTACACATAATTTAAATATACGGGGAAAGCATATGTGGTGTGAAGGATGGGAAGCCTGGAGCAGGATCACCAGCACTGTCAGCCAGATGAGGTGCTGGCTTCCTAGCAGCTAACTTTTCTGAACAGATTTCCATTCTGAAAGACCTCCGCTGCCTCATCTACGAGGCCAAATGCCTAACACAATTAGTTGTGTGCAAGCATTTTTGCTGTCTCTTTCTGAATAGTCATATCTTCTTTGCTGTCATCACCTTCCTCATATGAATCAATGTCAGTCAAATAAGTCAAGGGTGAAGGGCATAATAATAGGAAAACAGTGGTTAGCAGAGGGCAGCATTAAATTTCTTACAATGGAACTCCAAAATGAACAGCTGAAAAGTGACAGATTAAGGGAGTCATTTAAGAGAGAGGTATTTATGCATCTTGAACACATTTCAAAGTGAAATTAAGGTTTCACCTAAGATGAATGGCACACATTTAGTATCTCAAAAAAATGTATCAAGATGGAAATAGAATGGAAAAATACCAGTTTAGGTTTTAAGAAATAATGACACAAAGCAACTGGAACTAATGAACTACATTCCTATATATCCTTAATGCTAACTCCAGGCTTTATTTCTTATGCCCTCTAAGCCCTTCTGCATATATTTCTTCCCAACCTTTTCCTCCTTTTCTCCTAACTACTGGAGAGTGGGTAAATTCACAAGCAGATTCCAAATTTGTGCCTGCTGATAGACAAGCAACAGATAACTCCGGAGTTTATTCTGCAGCCTTTCCCTGAGCAGAAGGACTAACCGAGTTTTTCTGCCCCTTCTAGCTACCCATTCCCATGACACTTTCAGGAATTATCTTTTAGATGCTTGTCTATACAGGCTGAGAGTAATTAGCAGGTTCAAAAATTATGAGTGACTGACAGAGGCTAAAATAGGACAGCATTTCAATTTGCTACAATAATCTAGTCTTACTGTCATTTATCGCATAACCTTCCACTTTGTATCCTTTTGTGGTGTATGCAGTCAGTTAACTGTATGTTAACAGCACTAGGCAGATTTTAAAGAGAAAGACTTTTCAGGTAACCTGGAGCTGGTTAGCACTTGTTGTTGAGTCAAACAAGATCTCACTGCTTTGTGAATTGGAAAAGAAAAAAAAAAAAAGTAAATGGAATAATAACTTTTGTAAGAAAAATAAGAAATTAACAGCAAAACCAGACATATCTTTATACTTTACGTACTGCAAGCAAAGCTTTTACCAGGAAATATCTGAGTATTTATCTTTTGTCTTCAGTAGCTATAAGACAAACTAACCTTTTTAGCAGGAGAACTTGGTTTGAAAGGTGGTACAATTGGCTTCTTTGGAGGTGGTTTCTTCACAGGTGGCAAAGGTTTGTCATTAAAATAGGGATTCACATCAAAATATTCCTGGGGATACAGTTTTAATTTGAAAGGCCCTCCTTTAACAAGCCGTTTATGTTCCTCTTGTGCTTTCTGTAAAACAAATACTTTAAAAGAAACAATCCTGAGGATTTTTACTGTATGTTATCCTAAGAAAAAAATGGAAAGCATTAAAAATAGTCTTGGGAAATGTTCGCTCTAACTTTCTTTGCTCTTGTTTGATGATCAAGGTATTTTATATACTCACCATGTATAACAGAACATAGATTCACTGACTAGGAAGTAGAACAATCACTATGAAAGTGTGGTAGGAAGATGTCAGAAAAAGCAGTGTCCATTTAAGATGTGTTTAACAGTATTGTATACCTGTATCTTGGGCATAAATGCACACATACATGCTTGAAAATTCTGCCTGCATGCAACCCAGCTGCCTACTCTTGCGAACCCTGACCACTACATTCCCCAGATTGTGAGCACCTTACTAAGCTGAGCTTCTCCAAGAATTGGTTCTTTGTACCATGGGAGATATTGACTCTTCTTCCCAGATCCAATTTTAAACCAAAACAGGTTAAAACATTATGAACAATTAAAAAACAAGCATAAAAAGTACCATCAGCAATACAGTATCACCCGTAATGCATGCTAATGTCTCAGAGCAAATTCCTTTTTTTCTATCCAGTGGAAATAATCCCACATCCCTCTTTCCTCTGTTCTTCTCATTTTCTGCACTGGATGCTTAGTTTTGACTCTGAATTTGTCTCAACAGGTAGCTGATTTTTTTCTTCTAATCTTGTTCTTACCCTAGAGCAGAAAATGTCCTTCTGCTGCCATTTTTCACTCCATATGATGAAAATATATACACAATAACTAAAATCAGTGAAAGCAAATTTACGCGTTTTCTTAGATTTACGAACTTAGATGAAAAAAGAAGCAGGTTTTTTTTTATATAGCATCTAGGATAATGAGGGCCCATTCTTCTGACAACATGGAAGTACTATTGTTCTTGATATTGGCATTGTTTTGTCATTACTGCATTGTAGCTTAAGGTCTCCATATAAAACAAGGTCAAATCCTGAATGGTAGAACTTGTGGGGAATACTGCCAGATGTCTCAAAGGAAAAATAATAAATGAACAATACCTAAATCTTTTTTATACAGGATGGTCATTAATTTTTTTTTCCTTCCTCCCTTTTGTAAATAAACATTAGTGTTTTCAAGATAAAGGAAACACCTCAGGGAACAAAAAGTTCACGTAAATTGTAATAAATAATCATAATACTAATAGATAATAAAGACAAACAGTTTTACCTTTGCATTTATTCTTTCTACTTCATACCCATCAGGTTCATGTGGATATTGTTCACCTATGGTAATGTTTGCATAACTGTAAAAACAAAATTAATTACTTAGGTGTTCAAAACTCAAGAAACATTTAATAAAATACTCTTCAAGAAGCAATATTGTGAAGTTACCCATATCCAGTTCCTTTCTTTCCTGGATTAGTATAAAAATTCTTCCCGGGAGGAATGTATCTTTCTTTGGCTTTCAGCTGTGGACTGAAGTATGTATATGAACCTCCTATGGTTCCATAAAAGCTGCCAAGTCCGCATCTAAAAATAGCAAATGAACACATTGATTAATGTTTTGCAAATATTTCAGGCTTTCCATACCTAGTATGCTAAAATGACAGTAAGAAAACACCCAAACAATATCTACACCTCAATGGTTAAATATAAAACCAGCTCAATCCACTGTCCATGGATCTACTCCTATAGCAATTCTGTGCACAAGGTTATGGACAAAAAAGAAACAAGATGGCAGAAGAGATGAAGTTTCAGGGTATCTTAATAGTACAAATATGCTTAATAGAGGTTGTTTTAATTTTGCACCAACAAGGTTAAGTAACATTGGCAGAGACAGTTTCACAAACAGAGATGCAGACGAATAGGTTGGACTTGATGCTGGATGACAAGAGGACAGTCTTTCCCACGAGTTTACAGAGAACAGCAGGTTAGTGTTGGTATGATAATGGAGTGGCAGGCAATGTGGGGTACCAGTTTTAAAGATTTGTGAAGGGGGGGTGATGTTGGGAACAGTTAACTTTCTGCTGTGTCACAACAGGAAAGTAAAAGGAGGCACAGCTCATTTAGGAGAAATACCTCTGCCTACAAAGCTGCAGGAATTCACAAAGACCTTTTTTAAAAAAGACCAACTTGAAAATCAGTATTTGCTGACAAGTGTATGACATGCTCAAAGTACATGATCATACAGGCACTAAAGGAGAAAAGGACCAAGAAAAACTAAGGAAATAGCTGAATGGCAATTTGGTCCACTAAGCAGCTGCTACAGTGGTCCAAAAAAAAACCCCAACCAACCCTCTGTCCCCACATCCCAAAACCGAACAGAAAAAAATAAGCACAGGCTACTGTATGAGATCTGCCAACTACTCCAGATAGCCAAGATAATCTGCTTTGCCTGTACTGTCTGTAATTACTGTGGGGAGAGAGTAAAGTGTCTCAAAGAGTTTCTGCTGAAAAGGGCTGTTAATGAATACTGACAGGATTAGGATGCCAAGATAACAGTTGTCATCTTTGCACAGAACGCTAACCTGCCTGTTCGTTACTTTCCCTTTATCTAAGGACTTCATAACCCCATATATAGAAAAAAATAGGCAAACTGACAATGAACAACCTTTACCTTGAGGTTTCCTACCTCTTAAGTGCTTTATTTCATATTCTTTAAATGTCACTTCTGTGTGAATTTTATTAAAAAAGATTTTTATAGGCCAGTAACAAAGTAACAGAGAACAGACACATGAAGAAAAGAAAGGTCCAGGCTTCAGTCACATCTTCAGAGTATGAAATCTTCGCAACCTTTCCACTTGCAGCCAACACCACGTGTGGCTCCAACATAAAGGAAAGATCCCCAAGAGCTGCTTATCATTCAGGCAGCCAAGAATAACAATTCAGTGAACAGCAACAGAGCTCAGCACTAGTTCCTTGGTTATGATGGGAGTCAGTTTTGGATGTAAGAAACAAATAATTGCTCTCTATAATTGCTTGAGGATTCCATTAAAAGACAACCTAACCACTTTCCCAGCCTCTGCTTTGTACTATTCTGCCAGTACAGATTTAGGGGATGATAAAGACAATAAAGAACATTTCCTAAAGTTCATGTCTAGAAGAATTTAATAGTCTTACAACAAGAATAAGAGCATGAGCTGCTGCACCCACACACAGCCAGAAAATGCGTTTGTGGATCTAGTACACAGAAGACAGCACCTTAGCAGATGTTTATTATAAGCAAGAGTCCCACTGTTGGACTCAGAACACAGAAAGTAAGTGAACAGGACTCTCACTGACTGACGTGGATTTGAAATCAGTGCCTAGGTGTTTCTAACAGTCAAACCCTTATAAATAATTTGGTTACTATAAAGTCAAGTTGTAGTTGAAAGAAAATTTTGAACAAGGGCTCACACATTGTCTGTGGTTAAAATTTCTTAAATTGATTGCTGCTTATGAAAAAGTCTTTGTCTTTAATTAGTGATTGCTTCACCTAGACAGTGAGCTCAGGGAGCTCTAAGACAACTTTAATGAGCAGGTGGTGTTTGTCCTGAGCCCCCTGAACAAGCAAGACGTGAGCAGGACCATCCAGACAGTAAATACTGTGTGCAGCTGTGTCATGACGATAACTCCACCTCGCTTGGGCATTTGGCCAACATCCCTGGTGTGTGTGAAGCTTACCAACCATGAGACAGCGCACGCCTGCACTTCACCTAAACTTAAAAGTTTACATACACTAGGTGTGTAAACTATTTTTGTTCTTCACTGAGTGTAAAGGCAGGCAAGCTGCAGGACTGGACAGCAGCCTCACCTACGGGTGGACACACCACGTAGGAACTTTCCCAGTTACCGAGAGACTCCTGGTGCCACCTGCAGCGGGGCTTCCCAGCCGAAGTGTGGGCCTGGATGGTGTTAAGGTGGTAGCTGGTGATGTGTCCTTTTCTCAGTCTCTGTAACGCTTTGCAATAATGATTTGGTGCTTTGCTCCTATTGCTCCTTTATCATAGTGTGAATAATAACTAGGACTGTTTCCTTTTGTCATATTGCATGCTATTTTTCCTTATAGCGGAATACAATAAATTGCATGTATTCGTATATTTGATTTGGAATTCATTTTTGCTTGGTATATAGTCAATTAGCAAAAACACTGTCCCATCAGAAATAGCACATGTATATCCAACAGAAAGCCTATACAACATGTCTTACATTCCTGTTAAAAGCCAAGATGTTCCTGTAACGTACAACAGAACATAGCTAATCCTTGCATCCTAAAATACATATATATAAAATAAAGAAGAGGTTACACTTCAAGCTTTCCAAAAGCAAAGTAGAGAAAGATATGACTAAATATAACCGTAAGACTGTAAGAACTAGGCCCTGTACACAGACTGAATCCTCCTGTCTCTTATTGCATCAACAAGAACAAAACAAGACTGTACAGTTATAAATGAGTAACCAGGCTCTAACTGTTTTTCACATGTGAATAATAATAGTCTTACACATGAATAATAATAGTTGCATTGGTGTCATTTTGTCATGCGATATGTTGCACAAATAGCAAAGATGCATTTATTTTAATATTCTGCACATACTCCTCAGCTCTGTAACATCTTCTGATCATCCTATAGGACAATTGTTATTTTTTCTAGTAAAAAGATAACGGATATGGATTCGCTGGGAGGAAAACATTGCACCTGGATAATGGCCCCTTTTCCTACAATGCAATATATATGCCACCTCTATTTTGGGAGTCCTAGAAATGGAAGGGTGAAGACATTGTATCTAATAAGTTCCAACAGATTTCCTCCTCAAATTAAAAAGAAATCTTCATTTTTTAATTATCCGCACCTTTTTCCCATAGCCATCTTAATTTCCATTGAAAATAAAAAAGCTCAAGGGTAAGGAAACTGATTACAGCAAACCCCAGTAGTTAAGGCCAAGCATCAGGACCTGATTTCTACCTGTGTTCAGCCTTCCCTGTGCTGCTGCTCAAAATTCTTCACACGGTACTGACTAACGCTACGTTGTATGAAACAATATTGTATTCTCATTACAGGTTTTATAAGAAATAACCTATGAAAATATCTTCAGTGTACAGAAAAGAAAAAAGGTCAATTTAAAACATTTTCACAACACTTACGGCAATTTGTCTCCATTACTGGGAAGGAAAGCTTTGCCCAAATTTTTCTTTGATTCTGCCATTCTGTAGCGTCTCCTCAGCTGAACAGGATTTGAGTAAGCTTCACCATTGAAAATCCTCACAAACCGAGGCTCAAAATAACCTGTCTGCAGAGCTGAAAATGCTTTGGTTCCCCCAGGTAACATCTGTCTGTTCTTGCTCGCAGCTTCATTAAAAGGGCCTTTAAAAAATGTAATAACAATACATAACTGTTCAATGTTAGTGCTTCTCTTAGCCTACATATAAAAAATTAAGATCTGGATCTAAATGGCTCAAAGAATGTACTGCAGAGCGTTTAACTTGTAAATCATGCATGTAAATGATTGTATCTGAAAAACAATGCTATGAGAAGGTGTTCACAGCACCTGGTTTTAGTTTTCTAACCCCTGCACTTGCTTTACAGGCAATGAGAGAGACTGGTTACTCCAGACTACAATTCGGAGCTAGAGCCGATGCCTATTCATATATACTACAAGTTAGTACTTAAGAGGAACATCTCTCCCACTGATTACAGACCAGGTAGGAAAAGTTAGAGTGCCTCCAGTTGCGTCTTGGATCCCCAGCACCACAGAAGCGGTGGAAGTGTACCAGCCAGGGTTCTGGTGGACATGTTCATCACTGACACAACACCACAGCAGAAACGTTTGTATTGAGAAGCCAGGATTACTTTGCATTACCACTTCAAAGCAGCTACCAAGGATTAACCTCTGTAACCTTACTAATTACAAAAATTACCGTTGTTAAAGAAAATGTATTTTGAATTCAGAAATCTGCAGTGCTGAAGCTGCTAAATGGCAGAACCAGGCCTTGGCCCTTGTATAGCCCTACTCCAAGGCTGGTTTAAAACTTAGTCAAGTTAATCAGTAGGAGAATAGAGAAACAACAGATGATCAGTTTGTATACACAGGTGCTCTCAGAAACACAGGTGTTTTTAGAAATATTAGTATATGTGAATGGGAATTGCTTGTTCAAAGACTAAGTGTGCTTGAAGGATTGTGTAGAGTTAAAGCAGGCAGAAGGAAGCTCATGATCCAAGGAGGATCCTGAAACCAAGGCAGAGACTGGAACCGAACAGATCAAATGGGACAGAGTCAGGTGCTGGATTCGCAGAACTGACAAGACCAAAGGAAACTTCTAAAAACTTTGGACACTGACTAAAGATTTGATAAATGTATATAAGCTGTGCTGTATCCCTTTGTTCTCTGCCACTCACTGAGGCAGTGGCCCAACTCTGAGTTGTGATTAAAGCAAGCCTAGTGGTACCCACGTCTGTGTGAATTTTTCCTTTAACAACCTTTCTCAATGCGTATTCCCATTAAACAACCAGAAAAGGAGAATATTCTTTAAAAAGACAGGATGGGGAATCTCACACATGTGCGTGAGATCAGAACAGAAAAAGAAATTGCAACACTAGTTTAAAAATAATGGCAATTGTCAATAACAGAAAACCAGTTGAAAAAGCACAGGAAAGAAAATTTTTTTTTCACAATACCAGTAAAATACTGGTACCATGCAGATAATTAATATTAAAAAGAAAGGTATACACTAAAAGATTTTATCAGTCTATTATATATACATATTTTTCCATTTCACTGGATTTTTCCTTTCTTCAGTATACTCATTCCAACATATCAAGGCTTTCTCTTCATAATACAGACCTGAGCAAAGAATATACATGAAAACGCAGCTGCCTCTAATGAGGAAAAAAAAAACCATCAGAAAATAGTGATTTTGAAAGTACATGGATACTAGAGGTGGTCCCTATCACTAAACAGCGATTCAAATTAAATGTACTTACGCATATAATGTGATGTATATTTATCTCCAATGGTAACATAACTCATTTCACTGAAGAGGCCAATCCTCTCCATATCACTTTTCCTTTCTGCAGGCATGGCTGGATCTGTGTGACAGTGAACTGCACTAAACGGGTTGAAGTATCCTTGTTTATTTGCTCTACTGCGAAAACTATAAGCAGTTTACACCTATAAACACAAAGTTTATATAAGTAAAATGCAAGATGTTTTGGTTAAAAATATAAGCAATAAATGTAATCTGAAGAAAGTAATCTACAATACGGTTGACATCTCTGGTGCTTATAGGACAAATGGACTATGTGGCAGATTTAGACACCGTTGTATCCTCTCTGCTAAACAAACTCAGAAAATGAGCAGAGAGAGCAAATCAAATGTATTTGTAGTACAGCTGGTGCAACTCTTACTGAATTTACATAATTTGGGTCAAAACTTATAACAGGTATCTTCAGAGTACTAAGACGAGAGGTTTTGGTGGCATTAAGAGCTAGTAATAAAACATGCCAAGCAGCCTCCTTCTTCATCTCGTGGGTTATCTCCAGCAATGGTTTTCAGTCACTTTCTAATAATGGTATAGAAGGATAGTAAATGGACAAATCTGGGGTAAAACATAAAAGTAGTTTTGGAAGCCTTCTAACTAATCCCAGGCCTGGTCATGGTAAATATCTCCCATTTCTTCTTGGTTTCAATGCAAATGATTTACATTAAATATTAGTTTTCCCTCATCATCCCCTTCATTGGAATCTGCCAGAACTAAAGAAAATGCCTAGCCAACAAGTGTAAGGAACTCAAGAGCCTGAACAGAGAGCAGACTCAGCACTACAATTACCAGGGATCTGATTCCCAGAGTGAAAACCAGTAGAGATGGAAATTGGAATCTGCTAGAGGAAGAACTGCCTTGAGGAAGAAGATATAAATATATGGTAAATTCACCAGGAACAGAAATTAAGGTAGAAGAAATCAGTTAACGTTAGGAAAGCTGTTTCTTAAGTCATGAAATATAAGAATTATCCCAAAATATCAAGAATATGCAAATAACTGAAGTATCTGTGCTCATACAGCTCAAAAGCGAGCAGGGGAGTTAAGAAATTAGGGTGGAATACAGATCAAAGACAATGCAGATCAGGTCCCATGTGGGTATTAACTATGGGCAAAGGCAAGATGGAAGACAGTAACGAAAATAATGAAAATAACGCAGGCAGCAGAGAAGTCTGAAAGGTCAGGATCACACATCAACTGTATCTGGCATGTGGGCGCAGAGTAGAAAAGCAGCAGCAGCACAGCAGTGAAAATCTAGATAGTAACATAGATTTTATACATTTTTACTGTAAGAAATAATATGCTGGAACGTTGTGTATGATGGGCTAGCCACACATTGCTTATGCTCAGCACACAGGACTGACAGCATGCAGGTTTTAAAAAGTTTGAAGCTATCTTGGTTTTTTGTTTTTTTGTTTTGTTTTGTTTTTTTGCAACGCGTAGGGGTTCCCACGGTGTAAAATGCATGTGTTGCTTCATCTGATTAAACAGTACTGTTGTTTGGTTAGCGGTAGATCTAGACGTCGGTAAGGAACCGAAGGGCAGGCAACAACAGATAGCACCGAAGGAAGACATGACAGAGAACCGGCCCTTGGAAGAAAACAAGGCTTCGCTGTTGTGAGGCAAGCTGGCATTACTGGCGAGGACAGGAATAATTTATCGGCAATAAACAGGCCTAGAGTTAAATTCTACAGCATAAAGCAAAGATGGCTGATAAAGGGATGAACGGAAAGGATTCCTGGACCTCAGCAGCTCGACCTGACTGAGACGTGACAAGACGGACGAGCCTTGAAAGCCCTGAAGCAGCGGCAGGGCGAGGCAGCACGACTCCGGAGCGTCTCCCAGGCAGTCTGAAGGAAAGCTGAGGGAATAGCTGTCTTTTTCCACAGAGCGCCGATACCGCGTAAACTGGATTAAGCACAGCCAGGGCCGCCCACAGCTCCGCGCTCCTCAGGGCAGCGCAGGGTCGGTGAGTCAAGCGGGGCCTGCGCGGCACCGCCTTGCCGGGGCCGGTACCTCACGCACAGGAACGGGCTCCGCGCCGAGAGGGGCGGACGCGCCGCAGGGCGGCGGCGGGACGGCGAGGAGAGGCCCAGGCCGCCACCCTAGCGCCGGTTGCCAGGAGACGGGAAAGCCTCGCGGGCGCCGCCCCCCCGCCCCCCCGCTCCCCGCACCGGTGCGGCGATGGCGCCTGCGCAGCACCGCAGTGCGGCTGGGGGCGGGGGGGCGGCGCCACCGACCGTCCGTGCGGGCCGCGGGGCGGGAGCGCGCCTGCGCGGGGAGGATGCGGCCGGGCACGGCCCCCGCCGCGGCGCTGACGGACGTGGTGAGCCCGCCCCTCCCCCGGGGACCCCGCGGCGGGCTGGGGGGCGGGGGGCTCGTCCTCAGCGCGGAGGGCGCTTTCGGGCGGGCCGGGGGCTGGCGCTAGAGGCTGCCCCGGCCGCTCCCTCCCGCTCGCAGGGCCGCGGGCCCGTCCTGTGGCGAGCGGGGCGGGCTGGGGGCCGCCGGCCCGCTCCTGGTGGGCGCTGCGCGGCGGCGGCTGGGCCCTCGGCCCCCGGGGCGCACCTGGGGGCGGGTGGCGGGGCCCGGGCTGTGGCAGGCGGGGCAGGGGCGCCTCCCGCGGAGCCCCCGCAGCCGCCCCCGCCGCCCCGCGGGAGCGCGGCCTGCCCGGCCTGTGGCGGGGGGGCGGCATCGTCCGCGACGGGCCGCTATCAGACGGCCAAATCCGCTCTTACTCCCCTTGCAGAGCTCTGCTGCTCACTCATGAACGTGTGATAATTAAAATAAAAAATAGTTAAAAAAAAAATCTTTCACATCAACCGAGGCAAACTGTTTTTCACATGCTGGCGGTTGTGGATCCCACGCTCCAAGACCTTTGTAACGTAGAAATTGTTACCTGAAATACTTCAGGATTATGCTTCAGGAACCAGGATGTTAGATGTTGCAATCTTGCCTTTTTGCTTTCTTGGAGTAAACTTTATTACTCCAGAATCCCGGAAACCTGAAAATCCTTTGCCCAAAGCTGAAAGCGTAGATACTTATATTTTCATCAGGCATACATATCTTTTTATCTATTTCTGCTTAGAACACTTCTAATGGAAAGGAAATTAGCCCTGTGTTTCGATGTTTCTGTTTCACGAATAATGGTAGCGTTGCACCTGGAATTTTCCCATACTTTGTAAGCAAACAGTTATGCGGTAAGTCTTTCCAAAGGGTCTTAGTGTAATTTTTCTTACAGGTGTTTGGTGATGTTATTTTTTTAGACCAGTTAATGCTGTAAAGCATTTCTTTTCATGGACTGTTAGACTGAGCAGTACCCACGCATTTTCTGGGCCATCGTCACCTTTTGTTCCTCATTGTACAGGCATGGCGGTGGTGGTGGTGGTGGTGTGTTGAACTTGCCCAGGAACTGCTCTGGCTGAAAAAGTCTTCTCTCAATAAAAGGGTGGTTTTCCATCTGGATGAGTTATTTGATGAAGTTTGTGTTAAAAGGTCTGCAAGGAGCAATTGTGGGGACGCAGAGCAGGGACTTTGGAAGGGGAAGGAAACAGCTGGGTGGTTTCTGTGCTGGCATAAGCAGCTTTTCTGTCAAATGTGAAACTCAGCGTGGGTTTTAGAGGTGGTGTGTATGTCCATTTTAATTTTTTTTTCCCCTGGAGCTGTGATTTCCTAACCAAGGCAAGTGCACACTTATAGATGTGCTTAACTACCTTTCTGCTGTAAAGCTCAGAGCAGTCCTTGGTTTACTTGATGTGGAAGAAGACCCATAAAATGGGAAAAATGACATTTGGAATTGAAACAGTAAAAACATTGACAGTTTACTCAAACTATTTCTAAATGGTGAAAGTGTAGAATTGAGACTTACTTGTTTAGTTAGGAAATGTGTGAAGGACTGTATTTGTAGCAGTACTGATGTAATTTAGGTACTGGCAACTATGTGCTGCTGTGCCGCTCACCAGTTTATTCTCTGGCCTTTTCTATCCTGAGCAGCTGCAGTAATTACCAGTGTGCTTGCATGCCGTTGTATAATAACAGTTAATTGCAACTTCAGAAAATGCATGTTCAAATAACTATTAATTTTCATTGCTTCTTTTTTCTCCTTAGGTAATTCTAGAAGCTATGGACGTACTCTTTAGAATAAGAGGAGGCTTGGATCTTGCATTTCAGCTAGCAACTATTGATGGTGGGTCTGTAAGACTATAATACAGATTTCTTAACATTTGTATAAATAAACTTTTATTAATTAACTAACTAGTTATGATGTTTATCTTCGTGACATTTCACCAAATGTGAAGTGCTCCCTCCCAAACCCATAAAGATTAAGTACAAAAAATGTTTTTCTTTTTCTCCATTCATTTTGTGACAGTCATCTTCCATTGCATGGTTTTTTACTTTAATTTGAAGTAAAGTTTAAATTGCCATTTTTTTGGTCATTTCATTTATGTATTTTTGCTACTTATGGATCTGGTATTGGGATCACTTTTCAGTTTGAATCCAAAGTTGACCCTGAAATTCTAAACTAACAGAATAACTTAACGACAATGAATTTGGTTATAACAGGATGATATTAATAGTGCAGTTTTGAGCTTGTGTTCCAGTCTTTCTAGAGAAATAGAGAAGATGAACAAGCTAACTAGCTACTGAATTTAGGTGGGATTGGCTACTGCAATTCCGTGTGATAACAAGGAACTAGACCACGTGGCATTAAGAGGCTCCTCTAGTTCCACGTTTTTACAGTAATGTCACATTCATTTGGGAAAGGCTGCTCAAGGCTATTAGTGGCCATTGAGCTATCATAGGGTGGAGTGTGGTAGGAGAGTGTCTTCAGCTCGGTTGTAGCTCATTCTGCATCTTAAAAGGTCGTTTCTTTACTGGAAACTCTGAAGTCAGTGCCAGTGAACCTTGAAAAGGAACTTGGACTCATTTCAGTTCACAATATGGAACAGAAGTAGTGAGTAGGTTAGCCTAACGCATAGCAACTTTTTTGTGAATTGCATCCTCAGAGAAAGGCTGTTTTGACTTTGTTTACAATGTAGTGAATTTTAAGCACAGTGAAGCAGAGTGATATTCGGATTGTCCAAGTCCATGGTATTCACACCTGTTAGTGTGTAAATACAGCAGAGCGTTCCTTTGGAGGGCAGTGAGTTTTATCTTTTGGAGGAGTTCTGCTGGATTTTTCTGTTACTGTAGTTTTTACAGACTTCTAGTGCAAAACTCAACTAATAGTGTCCAAATCTAATTTAATGCATTAAAGAAGTAGAATTCAGCATAGACTTTGATAGCTTGTCAGGCTTTGTATAATGTGTTGCATTCTAAGTAATGGTTTTTAATCTCCCCTGTGAGGCAAGCAATGCTGGTAATGTGCAAAAGTTGCTCTTTTGTATCCAGTGTTGATTCAGGTTGTAATGAGCGGGTGAAACTTAAAAAGTAGAGTCAAGCTCTGAAAGACAGCTGTCTGTACAGTTAATAAGGATTCAGGCTGACCAGGGTGTGGCTTACAGTTACAGATTAATGTTGGCCAGAATTTGGTCTGCAGCTGGAGTGTAGGCCCTGCTTTTCCAAAAATTTAGTATGTTTTTGGTTTGTATTTCTGAATAATTACTTGAAGTCAGAAACATGTGACTCAGGTTGAATCTTCCCAGGATTTACTCAAAAGACTAAATATAACCATACAGAGAAGTTTGTCTGTACACAGAAGTTTGTAGCTGTAGGCTTGGTCAAGAGTTACTGGTGTGAGAATCGACTACAGTATAGGTTATTCTTCTGTCATTTGTTCAGCTCTTCATATTTGGCAGCATCTGAGAGAAACGGTACGCTTTTGTTCAGGCAGGTGTCTGTGTGAATGTCTGAGACAGACCTGCTAAGTGCAATCCTGTCTCAGTTTTTGTTTACATAGCCATTTTTGTGATCATAACAGCATTTAAGGTTCTTTTCGAAAACAAAACACATCCAAAATTTTAAAAATACACACCCAGCATCTGTAATGAAAGTGAGGGGATTTTCTAGGCTAATTGTATCCTTATTGTGTTTCAGAGGCATCAACAAAAAAGGCATTAGGATATGTTTTCAGTGATCTTGCAAACAAACTGTCCTCAGATGTTCTTGTATTAAGAATTTGCCACAGTTCGGTCTATGTGTGGCCTAACAGTGGTGTGAACACTGTTCCAGAGCTGACCGATGAGTCTGCTTGTAAGGAGATAAGACAATTTATACAGTAAGTATGTTTTTAAATTATTTTTTAAATAGATTAATTTCATATTATAGAAATTTCTCTTTCTGTTGATACTTCAGATTTGATCAAGATGAGGAGACCAAACGAAAGCTTGGCAAAAGAAAGGATAAAAAGTTACAAGATACGGTATGTGTCTCATTACACTAATAAATTACAGCAGACAACCCATCATTTAAACATTTTTAGCACGAACGCAGAGATCCACTTACAGTAGATCAGCACGTAGAAGATTGTCTTTAACATTACTAGCTCTTTTTTAACCCAGGTATTTCACTACTGAGTTTGATACCAAATATCTAGTCTTAATTTTGCCTTCTTGGTGCTTGTGTTTGTTGGAGATGTACTATTGGTGTCTTCATTCTCTGCAGCAGCAGATAGTCAATGTAGACCTGATGCTGGAAATGACATCTCCGCTAGCTCCTTTGGCTCCAGTCATTGAAAGGGAAAATAAGGAGCACCACTACATAAATATGAAGTTACCAGTTGATGTGGTTGTGTCTGTTTCTCCAGAAGAAACATGGGGAAAGTAAGTGCTACCCTGAACTTCTAATTTTTCAGCTTCATTTCTGCTTTTTCTTGAAATAATGAAGTAAAGCGATATCATTGATCAGTTTAATGAAGTAGCATATGCTGTTTTTATAATGGAACATAGCTGTGTTAATTTCTAAATTAATTAACTGTGTTAATTTAATAATAATAATTAAAAGCTCCTCTAGACAGCTGTTAGCTTGAATAATCTTGAGACACAACCCTTCTGCTATCTAGAAAAAATTCAGTTTATCAGTGCCTGATAGATTGGATAACTCATAACCATTGCTTAGTAAGGAATTGGGAAAGTCAGGAAGATGTTCTAAAAATTCTTGTAGTATGTGAGTGTGTGTAGAAGCAAGAGCTGGCATGTATTTGATGAGTATTTGTAATCCCAGCACTATGTTAGGGGCTCCAGCTGGGTAGGTGAAGGTGGAAAACTTTATAGAGTCTTCCTCTGTATTTTTTCCTCACATTTTTTCTATAGGAATTGGCTCTGAAGGATGCTAATGAGGTGGATAAAATGCAAAAAAAAAAAAAAGCCCATATAGTCATACGTGTAACTTTTGTTTTGGCAAATGCTCATAATGGTTGTGTTCCTGATGGAAGTACTTGCAGTTTGGAGGGTTGAATCACTGGGGAGTAGTTTCTGTGTGCAGACATGCTTCGAGTAAAGCATGGTGAGGTTGTGTCTGTCTTTGTGGGAGTGGGAACATGGAGGTAGTAAGTTCCTCAGACCAGATGCAAATACACATGTACGGATTGTATAACTGTCAGAGCTAGGAGAAAAAATGATCCACTGTCACTGTTCTATTTTAAAAGTATTCTCCCTTATACTTTGCAGGGTACAAAATCTTCTGGTGAAAGCAATTCACAGGCAATTAAATGACATGGAAAGGTGCATCATGAAATATGTGAAGGGAACATCAATTGTGGTACCAGAACAATTTCATTTCATGTTACCTGGAAAAAGTCAGCTCGTAACAATCTCGTATCCTACAGGTATTTCAGATGATCAACTGGAAAGTTACAGAAAGGTAAAGCCAACAAATACTAGCAGAACCTGATTTAAATAATTTTTTTTATTATTTAATTATTATTATTGTAACTGAAGCAGCGGTGAAGCTTTTCATTTAGCCAATGTAGAATAAATACTAACAGATACTGCTATATTTTTGGTTAATTTTTATTATAACTGAAGCTGTATACTGAACATGGAAGCCTGATTTATCAGAAGTTATTTTATAAAATGTGCCAGATATCATTTTTCTAAGGGAACAGTAGTAACCTTAAAACTATATAGGATTTGGTTTAGATAGGTTTTATCTAAATTATACTTCTGGTACTGTATTATTTGAATTTCTCCACTTCCATGGCAGAATATAAAATTGCTTGTAGTGTGATGTTATTTTCAGGCTTTAACAGATGTCCAGAAAGGTTTAGGGTTGGGTTTTTTTATTTGATTTGGTTTCTTTCTTGGGGTTGGTGTTACTGGGGTTTTTGTTTGTTTGTTTTGGAGACCTGCTTTTTGTGGCTGGCAGCTGACCAGCCTTAAGCTGGCTTTTGTTTGGTTGGGTTTTGCCCTCTGTGTTGGCACATCTAGAAAAAAGAATACGGATGGGGCAGAAGAATGTTCTGATGTGGTGCTCCTTTTGGACAGAGACATGTACCTGGCCGATGCCGGTTCAGGTCACGCAGTTACACACACTGAGAGTGGGGAAAGTCTCCTACCGCCTTAGAGGTGTAGAAGCCGCGGGGACTTTTCATTTTCTTCTTCCATGTGAAGCATTACTGGGTGTATACAACCTGATCTGTTCCTTGCATTTGCAGAGGCCTCGGGCATCGGTGGCACGTTACGTCTTTCCTGCTCTCTGTCTGCTGTTGAGTTTTACCCACTGACTGCGAAGTGTCCCTGTAGCTAATTAATTGGGTTCAGTGTTGGGTCATCGGCGTAAAACGTATTTTATCCTAGATGATCTCATCATTCTTTTCACTTCTAAGCTCTGTGAAATTAGACAATATCTCTTCAAATGTGGCCGCTGTGTTGTAAACAGCGCTGAGGAGATTTAAAAATAGACTGAATCTGCTTAAAGTGTAAGCTCGGTATCTTTACTTTGCCTCAGTATGTTGCATTTGTATGTCTTATTAGTTAAGATTATAAGTCAGAGTGTGTGTCTATACTACTTCATAGATAAAACTGTAATCCTTTTCTATTATGGTGTATTTTCTCATACTCGCACAAGATGCTTGTCACTCATGGCGTCTTCAGCGGGGCTCCCGCAGCAGGTGTTCTGCAACAGGACTGTATCAAATAGTGGGCCCTTTAGGTAGGAGGTAAGCCTGCACAAGCTTCCTGTGAGAGGTGAGATCTAGTAGTAAATGAACATGCTGGATGTTTAATAAAGCAGATTGTAATGTATCAATTCGCTAAACCGTGCTGTTAAAATTGTTTGTATTCATTGTTACTTACAATGTGATGTTTCTTTTAATCCAGAATTTGAGTCGCGCTCTTTATTTTTATTTGAACTTGCCTGTAGGAATTGCATGAGTTATTCAATCTGCCTTGTGACAGACCGTATTTCAAGAGAGCAAATGCTTATCATTTTCCAGATGAACCATATAAAGATGGATATCTCAGAAATCCACATTTACATCTAAATTCACCTGGTACACAGGCTGGTATGGTAAGTTTAAATTGAAACATTTGTGAAAAAGTACTCTTTATTTTACTTGAGATTTGTTATTAAAAGAAGTCATTTAGTAGTCAATATGGTATAGATGAGAAAGTGAAGCAACTGACTTGGCCTTTTTAGCATATGAGCTTTCTCTGCACAAAATGATATTGCTTTGGCTATATGGCTGTATTTGTCCCAAAGAGATTCTATTTTCTTGGAAAAGGATGTGCATGTATTTTTAGCATGTGTTTTAGAAGTTTCTCAGAACCAGGACGAGAAACTAAAACTGTGAATGGAGGTGTTTAGGAGACAAAACCAGGAGGAGTAATTGTATGTGAATAACAAACCTTCAGTTCTTCCAGCGACTTGTAATCCCCAACGGAAAGCTTTTACAGTCCAAGTGACGAGTCGTATGACTTGGCTGAAAATTGATGCAAGCGTGATCAGATACATTTGTATTATCCCTTTCTGTGCAGGTTTATTTAGTACATGGTGTATATAGTTATCACCACTATATGCAGGATCGGATTGATGACAGTGGCTGGGGCTGTGCCTATCGGTCTTTGCAGACAATCTGTTCTTGGTTCAAGCAGCAAGGTTATGTTGATACACCTATACCAACACACAAGGAAATTCAACAGGTACAGAACGTTTAAGCAGATTAACTGTTTTGTGTATATTTGTCCAGAAAAGTTTGCACAGCATATTTTTAAAATATCAAATTCATATATTGTAGACTTCAGATTTATGTGATATTTTTATCTCTTAAATTGAACTACAGTAGTTCTGAATTATTATTTTTAACAAGTTTTGTTATAGGAGATCTGTCTCCAAATGTTTATCAGCATTGGGTGACATGATCTGTATGAATAAGACTTATTAAAATAGTCTTCTAAATATTTCCTTGGATTAATGTTTTATTAGAAGCTGAGATTATGACATGTTCACTGTTCTTGCCAAATGAAAGAAAACAACCCAATGAATGTATCGTACTAAAATAATTTTTAAAACTTACTTTTGTATTTGGTGACAGCTGGATTAGTTTCCCAGATGCTATGCATTGATTTACTGCTACCTTTTGCAACTTTGCCTCTGAGAGTAGTGGGCTTGTCCTGGTTTTTAACTTGTCCTTCACTTCTTTTTCTATTGTGAAATACCCAAATTCTATACCTGAATATGTTCATTTTTTAGCAGCACTGAAGAAGAACTGTAGACTTGGGTAGCTAATATTGATTGTATGCCTAGGAAGAAATAGTGCAATTGGCTTCAGTTTTCTAAAAATAGTACGTTGTGTTATTTACTGAACATTTTTAGCAAAGTCTGGTTTGGGTCATAATACAGCTTTCATCGTACCTAACAGGGGTGTGAGCACTAAAGTTTAAGCTGTGTTTGCTGAACATTTCTCAGTCCACACCTAAAGCTAAAAGCAACTGAAGTCCATGCACTCCTGTAGTATTTTCAGACACCTAGAAGAGGGCAGCAGCCTTCAGGAGACTTTGTGGGCTTTGTATCCTGAGCGGAAAAGGCCCTTCTCGAGTGCTGCATGTAACATACAAGGCTCAGAATGGAGAAGAGTTTAAAATAAATCACAACCCTCAGTGTATTTCAGTTGGCCTCTTCCTCAGAGCACTGTTTTATGGATCCTTTTCTGAGATGCTCTGCGTGGGAATCCAGGTACTTCAGTCTGTGAAGTGGCTTCTGCAGGACAAACGATGCACTCCATGATTAGACAGCCCAGCGCTCACCATCCCAGCCTGGAGTCTGCCTGTGGACCTGGGGTTATATTCTGTGCTTGCAGGCACTGTTCTATATTAGCATTCAAGTAACATTTCCAAAACAGAACTGCAATGAATGAATTCAGCATCGTTTTGTCTGCTTTTGACTGGCTAGGATCAAAATACGTTCCCGTATATATAAACCAACTTTGTTCACAAAAAGTGGTGGAATTGCCTACTATATGTTGTTGATGTTTGTTTTTATTCTTTCTGATGATGTTGCAAAGGCACTGGTTGATGCTGGAGACAAGCCTGCAGCATTTGTTGGGTCACGGCAATGGATTGGTTCAATTGAGGTACAGCTTGTTTTGAATCAGCTTTTTGGAATAACATCAAAAATACTATTTGTCAGGTAAGAATCAATATCTGTTCAATAGCTCAGTAATTATTAAAAAGACTGAATGCTTTAAAATGCAAATTATCGTTACAATACATGGGAGAATAGGGAGAATAAAAGAGATAATACATCTTTTAAGGGTTCCTTGTTCATAAACCCTGTATTCCTGCCTTTGGTTGTGCTGAGTGCTTACAGATGAAGGTGTTGCTAAATTTCTTGGGGGGGGGTTGGGGTTCCAGTTTGCAGTTGCTATAAATTGCTTAACGATATTTAAACTCATGTGGAATTCAACCTATTCCTTTGCATCACAAACAATCTTTGAAGCAGGCACGTGCTCTGGCAGTCATAGTGAACTGAATGCACACTGACAGTAAATTATTACTTTGTCCAGGGAGCTAACCCATGAGAGTGCAGGATTGAGGCAAATTGTTGAGCAGCCTGGAAATAGCGTTCTCTTTTTCTGGGTTTGTGTGACAGATAAAACAAGGGATTTGTTTCCATTCTGACAATCTGATGCACTCATACACAATAAAGAACCCTAGAAATATATTTGGGAGAAAAAGAATAATGTTCAGCACTTGTCAGAAGTAAAACGACTGGATTTTTATCATTTAAGCAGCACTAAGCAGGCTAACAAATCCCTGAATGTTTTGTGATAAATATGGTTGTGACATAAAGAATATATACTAGCTTAGTGTGTATGAAAATTCTAGTCAAACAAAATACTACTCATTAGTTATGTTTATTTAAAATAAATTCTACTGTAGATATTGTAAAAGAACATCTGAGTGTGGTGAATCTTAATGGTAGGAAAATAGTTCTGTTCTTCAGTATTCTGTAAAGCTTTATACAGCCAATTTTAATCTTTTTTTGTTCCAGAGCTTGTATTTGCAGATGATCCACGTATTATTTATAGCAGCTGTGACAGGCCCTGCCAGTACAAAGATTTTTATTCCTGCACATAAGAATATAGAATAGATTCCTTTCTGAAGTGGGTAGAATTGCTCATGGTGCTGCTACAAGGAAGCAGCAGTGTTTTTCAGGATTAGGAAAAGCCAGCATCACTACCATGCTGAGAAGAAATGTCATGCATCTTTTTCGGCTGGTCACTGGCAGTGGATAGCATTTTTTTCTTGGGCTTATTTCCAGCTAGCACCTCTAACTCTTCATGGAAATAAGACTTCACAGCTGCACCAGCAACACTAGTACTGAATCTGTTACTGTAAATGCACCATTTCCCAGAGTTCTGGTTTTGTACTGTCCGCATTTAATCTCTCTCTCCAAGAACATGAGAAGCAGGCAAACGAGCTTTCTTTGGGCTTTCGAAAGGTTAACCACTACATGAAGAAACATAAAGACAAGATATTAAAGATATCTGTATTTATTTCCTTGCCTAGCTTCTGTCACCACTTTTGGGAGTACTGTCAGTCTTCTAAGGGGAGTACGCGTCTGTCAGCTCCAGATCCTGGAGTATGTGCACATATTGTGTGTGTGCCTTTCTCTTCCATGCGGGCTTCTTTTGTCTGTGGCTGGTCCCCGTAGTTGAAAACGAAAGCAAGGAGATCAGGACAAAGCTAAGTTCAGTGTTGCTTTGGACAGATGACTAATTTTATCTGAGATTTGATTTTATTTTTTTTAAAACCAGCTTGGGTATGAGTACTGCAATTGCTGGTGCAATTACAGCGGAAACCTATCTGAAGAGGTGTCATTACAAACACCTGTACTGACATCTTATTTTTGTTGTTTCTGATGAATTTCTGTTACTTCAGACTGCCTTGCTGACAGGTGTAGCCAGTCTGTTTTTCAGCCACTTGGAGGGACCTGTGGGGGTTTACCAGCTGCCCCTGCTGTAGGAGACAAGCAGCAGACACTACAGAAGCTGGGTGACTCAAAGCGCTCCAGTGGCAGCTAGGCTTACAACGGATGCGTTGGGCCAACCAGAATCTGTACATAGCATTAAAAACCTTTTTTCTGATTGCCCTGGAGCGTTTACACAGGAACACTCTAAGCCACTTTTTAATCAGTTACCTTTACGGTTAATGAGTATAATGGGTAGAGAATTAAGCCTAGGGAGGATGACAAATATATTGTTTTTCTTACCTAGCCAAGGTTCTGAACTAGCGTTGCAAGGAAGAGAGCTTGCTAATCATTTCAAGACTGAAGGAACTCCAGTTATGATCGGTAAGTGCTCAAGGATTGAAGAATGGTGATGAAAGTGCATGGCTTCCCTATGATGAATTTCATTTCAGTTAGAATTCATTGTTTGCTGTGCAAGAGTTAATCAAAACTCTAGATAAATTTAAAACTATGCTATTCCCAAGGGAGCCTAGAAAATGGTACAATTTAGTCTGGCTGGTATCTTTTCACTTGGTATTTCTCCCAAGCTCAATATTAAACCTGGTAAGAAAAATCTTCTCTAAATGGTGCTCTTAAAAACTGTTGTTAAAGTCAGAACGCGAGAGCTGACCTTTGCTCTCTAGAGGAGCAGAAGTTCATACAGTTCCCCAGAACTTCCCATCACAGAAGAGTAGTGTTTATCTGGCTTTGAAGAGAAGAGTATTAGCCAAATTGTTTCCAAGACAAGTTTTAATAATCTGAAATGTTGGTAACGTAAGAAATGCCGTTTGTAAGAATGCTGTAACCTTAACTGAACTATTTCAAAGACAGCTGTCATTTATAAAGTGAAGAATATTGAAATACCATTTTCAGCTTTAATAAAATTTTAGCAGTTTTCACAATCCGTATTTGGCACTCCATAAAGACAGTGTTAATCTCTCAAATTAAGGTGCTAGAAGTCCAGATTTTGGTATGAAATATTCTTGTCCTTTCAGCAGCTTTTTTGTCCAAATGTCAATAATTTAGAATCCTATTATTGAAAAATCTTTGTAACTTATCCTTCCCTGTAATGCTGTCTTGCAGAGTTGTTTATTTTGTTATTGGAAGGGTGCAGGTTGGCTTTTTTGGTGGGTTTTGAGGATTTTTTTTTTTTTTGCTTCTGTTCTTTTGGGGGTTTTTGCAATTCCTATCTGTTGTGTGAAGTCATTACTGTGGTATCCCAAGGACGTAAACTCCTCGTGCTATCTGAAAGAAACATGCAAGAGTCAACCTGTGGCCAGCTGACCAAAATACCCCTTTTCCCTGTTTGC
This sequence comes from Falco rusticolus, assembly GCF_015220075.1. Taxonomy (NCBI): domain Eukaryota; kingdom Metazoa; phylum Chordata; class Aves; order Falconiformes; family Falconidae; genus Falco; species Falco rusticolus. The sequence continues at coordinate 122,287,338 of NC_051187.1, forward strand.
AGGCTAGAGAGAGGGGAGTCGGAAATTACTGTTCTGCCCCTAACAGCCATTGATGGAGCTTAGTAGAGAACAGCAGATAACCCTTACGCAGGAATTCTGATTTCTCTTCTTAGTCTTTTTACAACCAGGAAGTTTTCCAGATCGCTTTTCTGCAGTTAAGTTTCTTTAAAGAAAAAGTGAGCAAAACAGATGTTTGAAATATTAGTGCCTTCATCTGGTGGAAGTGTTAAGGACTCAAACCGCCTTGACGACACGGAAGAAATTTGGAAAGCAAATTCTGTAGCTGTAGTAAATAAAGTAAAATAAGTCATCCTCCCTAGCTCTGGTAAAGATAATGTATGTAGAACAGCTTCAGAATCATTTTGCTATCCAGGCTCATCTGTTAATAGAAAGTGTTGATGTACATTTTTTTTAGGCTTGCGCATTTAGCCGATCTCCGTGAAAAATTCTTAGAAATTTGTGTTCCTCCTGTTTTAGGTGGAGGTGTTTTGGCTCACACAATATTAGGAGTGGCTTGGAATGAGGTTACAGGGCGCATAAAGTATTTGGTTCTAGACCCACATTACACTGGAGGAGAAGATCTGCACGTTATTTTGGAAAAGGTGAGACTTGATGCACATATGTATACACACATCCACACATGTATGTATATATACATATATTTTGGCATTAAACAAATAATGTACAGCCAAATACGAATTGGCTGTTCTATGGGTCCTCTGTTCCTTGTGGAGGAAGTGCTGATCCAAGTTAACCTGCATATATGCTACTTATTGTTAGTTTCTGAAACTTGGTGTCTTTGGAGAAGACATATTGAGTCAGCAACTACAAAAAGTTACTATAGCACAAAGAAATGTTCTTTCTCTAAATTAAACCATCTCCCCTTTTACCTGGTAATACATACAGTAAATGTGTTTGGTATTTTGAATGCAACAGAAAAATCTGTTCAGCCTGTAAAATGCTGTTACTGAAGCAGAGAAGATAACCATTTATTTAAAATTTTTAAAAATGCAGAAAAAGAAATCCAACACTAGGCATTCTCCTACTAGGCCTTGAACTAAATTTAAAGGGCAGATACTGAGCTTTTTTGAAAATCCGGGAAAACTCTGAAGAGCTAAAGGGTATGTAATGTTATTTCCATATTTAAAGCCACTAAAAGGGATGACACAGCACGATACAAAACAGCAAACGTGGTGTCAAAACTGAAAATGGCTAAATAATCCTGTAGCTGCTTAGTAATCATTTTTTTTTTTTCTGTTCTTCATACTAAGTTGCAAATAGCAAGTTTTATTGTATCTCTGACACCCTTGGGTTAGGCCCAACTGAAAAAGCTGTTGAAACGTCTTGCTAGCCCTATGATGATCAAAGGGTGAAACAAATACAGAAAGAAACCATTTCCAAAGAACACCTGGAACCAAAGGCTGTTACAGCTACAAGGTGTTCAGGAATGGTCCAGGAGGATAAAACACATGCAGAACCCCCCTTCCTCATCAGAAGTAGTGGGGGAGGAGAGGAACTGAGGTTGACTGGAAGTTTGTAGCTCTTTTCTTCAAAAACCCCTTGTACAATTATGTGGTACTCCGCAAACTTAGGAGCGATGTTACACTGTTTTTCTGCTAAAGCACGATAAACAGCGGCGCTTGTATCTTCTGATAGTAAGAGCTCTGTTTGGCTCCGAAAGATCAACAAGAGAAATGGAAACTATGAGAATGACAGAGTTTCGGAATAATATTAGTCTTTCTGTAGCAGCTGAAGGAAGTGGGGGAGAGGGAGAAAAAGATGCTGTTTTTTAGGAACTGCGCTGGGGTGGGGAGGGAGGAAGCGGGAGAGAGAGAGACTATTTTTCAATAATGTGTTTCCAGGTATTTAGAGAACTTCCTGAAAACTGTGTGTCATTGCGTTCTATAGCTATTTGAAAGTAATTCTTACAGCTTAGATTAAAATTATTAGAATAAAATAGATCCAATAGTAGCAGATAGTGTTTAAATCTAAGAATTCTGGTTTTCCTATCTTGCTTGTTCTTGGACAGGGCTGGTGTGGCTGGAAGGGCTCGGAGTTTTGGAACAAGGATGCCTATTATAATCTGTGCCTACCTCAACGACCAAAAACCATTTAAACTCCACTCTTATGCTGGAACATACTAAGCCAAGCCACAATAGTAGCTAAACTAGATACAACTGTCTTGTTATTTATCAAAATAATGCTTTAAGTCAGTCATAGAAATCTTGCTTGAGTAATTTAAATTAAGAAATATTTTTTTTTTTTTAATGAAACCTCTAAAAAATAAGAGTTATCTGCTGTGAACTGTATTTCTAAGTTACCTAATAAATGTATTTGTAATTCTTCTTTTGCTTAGGACAATTTTATGTTTATATAGCATTTTTTGTTATGCCAAAAACTTTACAGATTAAATGCCCAATCCTTTTATTTTATGGAATTCTTTCTTGCTGAGAAGATGAACTGTCCTTTCCCTTCAAGTTCCATATAACCAGCTGTCTTGTGCACTATGAATCTGTTCAAAAGCACTGTTTGCTGCTGGAACTGTTGATAACAGTGTTTTAGAAGAGGAATGGGAGAAAAATGGCTATATGTACTGAATTTTATGAACTTTGTTCTTATATTTACACAAAAAAATGTGAGAGAATTATTATATGCTCATTTATTTATAGCTGTATGAATACAACTATTCTGGAAAAAAAAAACAAACAACAACACAGTCTTCTGTAAGAAGTAAAAATAAACGAGCTTTCCTCCTCCTCAAAAGGAGACAGTGCACCAGCATGCACGCACATACAGCCTAGTCATGTTTCTTCAGACTTCAGATTCCCCTTGATTTCATTGTGGGGTTACAAGCTGTTTCTTTTGTCAGCTAGGAGACAAGATCTGTCATATGAACAAAGAATAAATCTGTAGCTACTCCATCAGTACACAGTAAAAGTACCAACCATTTCTTCCCTGCCACCCCCATTAGTGTTTTCCATAGCATGGCCCACGTACTATCCATTTTTTATAAGAACCATAAATACCTATGCAAGTTAATCCTTACTAGCTGGCTTCTAAAGCCAACTGCTACCTATCTAACACCAAATTTATGTACTTAAATGCTAAAAGCATTACAAAAGATTTCTGACTTGTAGTAAACTAACAGTATTACCCACCACCTGATCTTCTCCGCTTCCTGCTTATGGACCTGCTGGTTTGATTTTCTTGTTTCTGCGCAGCTGGATTCTCTCTCGGCAAGCCATGTCTGTCACCGCGTGGGTAGCCAGACTGTCCTCTCTGTTTCATTGTCTGAGTGTGCTGAATTATTGTGAGGAACTTGGCACATTCCAGAAAGCCGTAAGCCAGTGCGAGGTCTGCTGCTGTTTGTCCGCTGTTGTTGCACAAACTGGAACACACAATTAACAATAACCATGCGATTAAATTGGACTGCGTTATGAGCAAGCACTGAGCAAGATTAATTATGTGGTGACTTTAGACAGAGGTGTAAAAATAAGTATGGAGTATCGGTACCAAGAAGGCTTGTCAAGGATTGCATGGGGCTCTACTCGTACAGAGGGCTGGTATTCAACGCAACAAGGAATAATTATTTTAAAACAGATTTGTCAACAGACTATGACTGGCTTAGTATATCAGAAAGGCAAGAGGAGGGTGAGCACAGCATTAGTCAGAACGGAAAACTAGCAAGGAGAATTTATGATCAGGAATATTCTCTTAGCAGTTACTGTAGAGGTCTTTGATGTGGAACTAAGCAGCAGCATACAGTCTGTGCTGCTTTGGTGTTTATGTCTCTGGCAGTTTTTAATACTGCTCTTATGACTATAGTTGTGCCACATTTACAGTCTTGGCATGCACACTGAACAAGAAAAAGTACATGTAAAATGTGCGTATCCTTTGATACTGAAATGACTAAATGTAGTTCAACTTACTCAATTTTGGCATCGCCAGCAACAAGGAGAGCAAGACATTCCAAACTCCCAGCTTTTGCTGCTTTGTGAATCGGGGCTTCTCCAAAGCAATCCTAAAAACACAATTTATACATAACCATCACCTGAAGGAAGGGGAAAAGGATGAAGCTATCTTGTTCTCCAACATGACTGTTCACAGGGCGTTAGTCTGTAGAAGTGTTACTCTGTATACCACTCTGCCGTGAGTTGAGAGAGAGACCAAAGGAATATAGCTAGTAAAGAGTACTCAGGAACTGCCGTTAAATATTTAGTGTATTCATCACAGCAAAGTAGGAATACTGTTGCGTGCAATACTCGTTCAACTTTTACCTTCTAAAAGATTATTTACACAGAATCCACTCTATGCTGATTACTGGCGTCTTTCAGCATCATTCAGGGATTGCCGTGACCAACAGCTTGCTGCTACTGGCTCAGAAGTATAAACAAATTAAACTTCACAGCTAGAGGAAGAATCCTTATGGGGTGAAAATTTCAGAGGAAAAACGAGTACTCATTTGTGTAAAAGAATTTAGTTATTTTGACATCTGTACAGCACAGTAAGAGTGAAAATTGCATTATACATAGTAAATGAAATCATTAACATGGCACACAGAGGATTTCTGGTTCATCCCTGAATAAAGTTACTCTAAAATAAGCAACCCCAGGTACTTCATGCACCGCAACTGTGCATATAAACCCTCTCTTAGATAAAAAAATACGTAAAGAATATAAATTGGATTTACTGACATGCCAGACCGGAAGGGGAGAAGAAAAACTTATGTATTTTTTTACCTGTTGATTCAAATTCGCTCCTGTCTGCAGCTGCCAAAGTAGGAAGAAAGCTTCACCACCACAAGCAGCCAAGTGAGCTGGAGACTGACCAAAGGCATCTGCAGGTGCGTTCACACCGGTTCCTGCCTCGAACAGATTGCTGAAGCTACCAGACTAAACCAAATAAGATAGAAATAAATAAATAAATAAAGCACACCGTTATTGCCAGCCTAAGCCACGGCAAGCCTAAGAACACCGAACCGTAGCAGAAAACATCCCCCCATCGGACCTCTACGTTCCTTGAGAGTGCCCGTTTTCCAAAAGCAATGCAATGACTGTTTTGGCTTTTAAATCTCATAACCAGAAATACCGACCGGCACCCGGCAGTGCGCAGCCTGCCCAGGAGCAACCCCGGGCAAACCGCGCCCCGCACGGTTCCGCAAGAGACCGACCCCCCCCCGGCTCACCTCCGAGGCGCAGCCCAGCGCCAGCATCGCCCCTCCGCGCCGGGGTGGCCGAGCCGCGGGGCCGCTCTGCCCTCCGCCGTGCCCCGCGGGTGCAGCGCAGCGGAGCGGCCGGCCCAGCGCCCGCCCACCGCGGCCGGCACCGGCACGTCCACCGGCGGGCGGGGGGAGCCGCCCGGCACCAGCGCCCGGCCCAGTGCGCGGCCGCATTGGCCTCCCGCGGGGGAGCGGCGCCGGGAGCGGGGCCGGGAGCGGAGCCGGGAGCGGGCGGGGCGGCCATGGCGAGCGGGGCGGCGCGGCACGTCCCGCACACACTCGCGGCCGCGCCGGGGGGCGGCCGCCCGGGGCCCCCTCCTGCCGCTGTCACCGCGGGGTCAGCGGTCCCGGTCCCCGGGTTGCTGCTGCCAGGCGCGACGCCCGCAACGTGCCTTAGCGCGGGTTCGGGAAGGCTGGATCTGGGCGGATTTGGACCTAGGAAAGGAAAAAATAGAGGATTAACTTGGAATTTTTCCCCCAAAAAAGCTTGAGTCAGCATAAAGCAAACCCTGCTTTCCTCCCGCCCCAGCGCTGCCACTGGGCTCAGGAGCCTGCACAGGTAGGACAACATCCAGCCCCGGCTTCCCACTGGGGCACACACCACAGCACGGGCATCACCAGTTTGAGTGGGACTAGCACTGGTGATGGTGCCGGTCGGGACAGCCACCTACTACATCTCTGTCCAAAACACACCGGCAAAACTTACACTTCATTGTCACTTCCTTGAGCACTACGTGTCCCAGGGACGCTCGGGCCACTATGGGCCACTGTCACAAAGAAGCTTTCCACCCATAGACCTTTCTGTGCTGGAGACCAGAACCAGCCACAACCGTACCCAAGAGTTACCATCAAAAGGAATTGCTTGGTATCTATTTTGAACATGGTGACAGCGACGTTTCATGGTGACACACCTGCTTTCCCCCCACAGAGCATCAGCACCAGGTGTTCGGGGGCATTGGGAAAGGCAGGGGTGGGAGAGCTGAACGCTCCATCACCATCTGCTTCGAGTTTTCAAAAACAACTGCGTGACTTCATTTTGCACGGACACAGTCTTCGCTCAGATTACGTTTAAAAGCAACTGCCTGTAAATCAAATCGGACAGAGGATTCAATTACCACTAATCATGCTTCGCAACTGAAAGCCCGAAGAGAAACAAAGAGCACCTTAACGCAGTGTCCAAGGTATACAATGCTGTTTCCTTAGCACTGTAGCGTTTCCTTCTGTGTCAGATCCCTACGTGTTTCTTATGGAAGTTATTCATAACAACTAGAATAATTAAAAAAAAAAAAGGGGGGGTGTGGTCAAAAGTCATATATTGTTTAAAAAAAAATTGCATGTTTTGATAAAGTTAGGGGAAAAGAAGACTAACAGTGTTCCTTTAGGGTATACATAGTCCTGAAATACATGTGCAAACATTACAACAACTACTTCCTGCTTCTCGTTGGGGAAAGCAAATATAAATTATTTAAGTAGTGGAATGTGTAATTTTTAAAAGCGCAGAAATCCAGGTAAATAGGTAATGTATCAGTTCAGCAGAATTATTTCATTAAGTGACAGTTTTCACCTCTCCTTTCATACAGAAAGAAATAGACCTGTGTAATTACCAAACATGTTTTTTTCCTGAACAGCTAGCCAAGCAAATTAGTTAATAAACAAATAAAATCCCTACACTTCTAACTATGCATTGTTAGGGATGAAATACCTCTGCACAGATGCCAGAAATCCACAGTTGTTGTTCATGCAACTATAAAGACTCTTCAGAAAACACACATATCCAGAAGTAGTTTAACACTGAATAGTCTTGGATTGGATCGGCCAAGAGCTTGTTGGGGTTTTTTTTGTTGTTGTTTTGGGTTTTTTTAAGATCTTCCCTCCCCTACCTGACCTCAGCAATTCATAGGTTTCAAGCTGCACCTGAGGAATCCCATCTTTCCAGCCTAACCACTTACACAAACCCTCGCATACTGCCAGCCACAACTCTCTTCAAATTCTCACCATTCATTAGTTCTTGAGCTTCTGTCACATTTTTCTCACCTCATTAGTGCCTGCAAAACTCTTCTGCCTCTGAATAACCGATACTTCTATTGGTTATAAACAGAGATGTAACAATTCCGATCTATCTCCTACGGCCCAGCCCAGGTGCCACTTAAGGGCAAGGCTTCCCAGCTACAGCTCTTCTGGAACACAACTCACTAAAGTTTCCTCTGCGCTTTGTATCCCAGACCACACATCTTGCATAGGTGTCAGGAAAACTAAATTGGAAAAACTGGTCTTAATAAATGGCTGCAAGTAATCAGATAAATAAACCAAGGCCTGGCGTTGAATCTCACACCCTTCAGCATCAAAAGCAGCAATGCAGCCCAGCACTAACTGCCTTTGCTGAAGGGTATCCTTGCTTTCAGACTGTTCTTCACTCTGCCTGTTAAATCAAGTCGTTCATTGATGAATTAAGAAAAAAGTTTCATTTCCTGTAAGCTTCTTAGGCTGTATCATCTATGCAAAATGAACCAGGATGAGTTTTAGGAGTTTTTTGGCGCTTTACGTCAGTTGTGTCTGTTGGAAAACATCCTGCGGAGCCCACAGGTTTAACCACACAGGTTTAACCACACAAATCCACAAGCATTACTCTCCTGTTTTGACTGTTGCCTCTGTCCCTGTTGCTATAGAAACAGATTGCGATGCCAAAAATGGAAGGATGATAATCATCTGGGGGGAAGGAAAAGAAAAAAGCAAAAAAAAAAAACCAGCTGGGAATGCAGCTAAAGATTATTTTAAAAGCACTCTTGATGCATTTTGGTCTTATATCCCTTTTTACAGAAGACACAGCCAGAAGCTACCAACAGAAGTGGAAACAATGCCTTACATTTTGGGAGAAACCAGCTACAAACCGCATCTTTCCTCAATTATCCCTCAAAATATGGTAGTATCTATATGGGGGAAACCAACTACATGACAACGAACAGTTTCTGACCCTTGGAAGTTAAGTCCCATTTGGCAGACCGAAGCTTCGCAGCCTAGTGCCCTCATTAACTGAACTGCACTCACCGTTCCTGGGTTTGCCCGTATTCACTTTCGGTCGAGCACTTTGGGCTTCTAAGTTTAATTTGCAGCCAGCCCAGGCGGTAGCAGGTGAGGTCCCGTGGGTCCCCAAAGCACAGCCTGTCCTACGCCGTCACCTGTGTCCACATGGCCTGGCCACCAGCTACCTGAGAAAGAAGGTAGACTTGGAGAAGGGACAGGTAGTTCCAATGTAGATGAGCTCCACAGGAATGGAAATAAGGAGCCTTCTGACGAGGACATGCTAACTGCTGAAAGAAAACAAACCAGGGTAAAATAATTGTGGTAGGAATAGATCAGCAACCAAATAACTGCCACCCTGAAGGTGGTGGATCCCCTGCCCGGGATCACGCTGATACGGATTAAACCCAGCACAGGGTGGGCAATAAGGAAGGGCTCATCATTAGCCAGCAGGTGCTTTAAGGTAACAGAAATTAAATAACCGCTAATATATGCAAAGATAAACAAGAAATTCAGGTAACTGCCCAAGGAGATGAAAAGTACGTGTTGAAGAGGCGCCAGAGGGAGGAGATGCATGTTCGGAAACCTGATGTACATGCGGGGCTTTGTATACCGAGTATCGGGCTGCTCGTTGAAACGCTGTGCGCGCTGCACCCGGCGCCGCAGTCACGAACCTGCTCGGGCTGTGGAGCTCGGTTCCCCGGGACAGCGGGGGGGACACCCGCCAACGGCCGCTTCACAGGCCGGCCGAGCCCCCCGCAGGCCCGCGGCGGCGCTGCCCGGCAACCGCGACCGGGCGGAGGCGGCGGGGCCCCCCTCGCCCCCCCGGGAGGCCGCCGGGGCGCGATGGAGCCGCGCAGCGAGCGCCCGCCCCGGGCCTGCAGGCCCCCGCCCGCCCCTCGGCAGCCAGGTAGGCACCGGCCTGCCGGGCCGAGCCGGGCCGGGGCCGACCCCGACCCCGACCCCGGGCCGAGCCGGGCCGAACCGAGCCGGGCCGAACCGAGCGGGGCCGGTGGGCTCCCCCTGCCTCGCTGCTTCCGGCCCGCACCGAAAGGTGCTCCGCGACGTGCAGGCCCCGCTCCTGTTCTGGTTCGTCTCCAGGCTCTTCGCGGCAGCAAGGGTCAGGCTGTCCGCACGGAGCTTCTCCCTTCTATAAAATTGCCCTCGCTGGCGCCTTAGTCTTAAAAAACGCAGTAAGAAGTGACCCCACCAGCTTCAGACACTCGGTGTGCTTACTGATGCTGTTCCATCTGTTTTGGGAAAAAAAACCCCAGCCCAACGCATGTCTGTTTGTCAGCAGGGCACGGCAGCCGCATGGCTCTGTTTGCCAAGGCAGCGGAGGTGCTGGAGAGGAGAGCGGCAGGTGGAGATCCTCTGGCACCTTTTCTGAAAGGACAACTGTACTATGAAGAGGTTTGTGCTTTCCTTCTTCTAAGTAAATATTATAAAGCTGACAATTTTCAACACCGTTTCCTTGGGAAAAGAGAGACCTTTAAAAAAAACCTACAAGAGATGCCTGTGTCTTTTTTTTCTCCTGGTGAAAATCACAAGGTGTTCCCCCTACGTAAGGTTTTCCTACACTTTCCCAAGCATCTAGTGGTGCCTTCCAGTTGCCTCCCAGTCTCCCGAGGACCAGGTAAGGCAAGCGGCGGTTTACCCCTACAGCTGACTTCCAAGCCGAGCTGTTTCTTGACCAGCTGACTGACCAAACACAACACGCTGCATTTTCAGTTACACGGTACTGGTCCCTGACACAAGGCACAGCTTTCCATCTTTGTCCCCTACCTAGCCACTAGTTTCGATGCAACAAGTTGAAACACGTTATCTTGTCCCTGCCCGCTTCGGTCACCCATGGATTCGAAAGTAAATGCTCAGGGAACAGGGCCAGACTGGCTGGCAGGTGAGCTTAAACCACAATTCCTTGTGAAAATTAGAATAACTCAGTTCAGGAAGATGGAAAAGAATGTAGTACAAGCACCGATTCACGTATCTTCAAATGTGATGTGCATGGATTTGGTACTGTGTATAATGCAACTAGCGGCACGCTGTAAATCAGTCTCAGGGTTTGCAGCAGGGACAGAATTCACTCACTCAGGTTTCTGCTTCCTGGGCCCTGTCCTTAATGTTTCTGTTAACGAACGGCCTGATTTTAGCATGATTGTGGCTGACCCCATCCAGAGCAGAAGACTTTTGTCTTTCTTGATGAGCTGGCTTGGATGTCCATGTTATATCTTGCTGTTCATCCCTAAATTTATTCTTTGAGCAGATTTTGATTTCCAGATTTTTGTACATAAGTCTGTAGTGCCTAAAAATGCATATTCTCATAGTAGTGCAATTTCAGGTGTTAGAAAAAACATCACTGCCTGATCAGAGTCATATGACCCCTTACAGCACTAAATTCTCAGGTACAGGTGCCTCCCATACTTCTTTTTCTGATGCTCAGGCCAGCTGGTTGTAAAAAGGCACTTGGTGGTTGGTTTTTTTTCCCCAGAGTTCTTTAAAAAAACAAAGCCCACACAGTCGTAACGGCTAAGCTCCTGAGACAATTAATAGTTTGGACAGTATTAACAAGGGGCATTTTGTCATTGTGAGGATGTTTGACTGACTACTGCGCAGTTCTAAGCTTTTGCAGTCTGGTATTATCAAAACATACAAAAAACTTGAAGGAAAAGTATAGAGAAGAGCATTTTAATTTCAGTATTGTTTTTATCTAGCATGCATAAAAATATTTTAGTAAGGACAGCAGGCTCAGTTAACTGTTAAATTACAGTTGTTTGTGTATTTTTAAATATAGTTTCTTTGACTTAATGCAGAAGCATATACTCTCCAAGATTCTTTCTTAGAAGTGAAAGTATCTCTGCGGTTGCAGGTGATGCTTTCATAGGAAGTGTGGGGCAGGCAGCTGGGTCCATAAAGTCTTCAGACATGCAAGTTTAGCCTTTGCGAAACCAACCCTTAACTGAGATGTAAAAGCAGACTCTTAAACCCTGGAGGTAGAAGAATAGCTCACCTAAGTTAAGGATGTCAGATAGATAGGGCAGGGCATCTGAATTAGATTCTTATCTCCTTAAACTAAGAAGACTACATCTGGGGGAAGGAGAAGGTTGTCAGAATGTCTTAATTTCAGAGATGATTGTATACCAGTGCTTATATTTAGGATTTTTGTAATATATATATAAAATGAATGAAAACCTGTTTGAAAGTCCAAAGTGCTTCCACCCTATCCAACTTGTGGTTGTTGACTTAGTTATATTTCTGTTTTCTGCCACTTCTATGGTTGCAATTCTTTTTCCTTTCCTCATGAGGGGAAATGCTCCAGGTTGAAAAACTGTAAGAGAGTATACACTGGAAAGTTAAGCTGCTATATGTACTCCTTGTTCTGTGTAGTGCATTGTTTATGCTGTCTTTCCCAGGGATTGTATGAAGAAGCATTAATACAATTTGAAAAAATCAAGGATACTGATTTTCAAGCCATGTATCAGCTTGGTGTAATGCATTATGATGGGCTAGGCACTAAGGAAGACCCTGTGAGTAATCTAGCTGTACGCTTTTTACTTTAAACGTTAGCTGATATTATTAAAAGCTGCTTTGTAAGCATGATTATGTAGTTTAAAATAAAGTCTTTGATTTAGAATTAGTTTCATGAAGCACAGATATTTACAAAGAATCATTAAAGAGAGGGGTTCTGGGCTGAAGGTGTTCTAAAAAATGGCTATAAAATTGGTTTGTCTGAAAAACTTAATTTGGATTTTAAAATACAACTTCTGAGGGTTTGTTTGTACTTTGTGTGGAAGCTATGTTTAAAAATCGCTATTAATCTTAATTTCTAATGAGCAGTACATACAAATTAAAATAAAATGCGTAAAAATGAAAATCAATAACTATATTTCAAAGTGTAAAACATCTGTTGCACAAAGATGTTTTTAAGGTACTTTCTGTTCTCTTAACATGGATGCTAAAGAAGATTGCGCTTTTGCCAGTGGTTGACAGTAATATTTTTAAATTAGGCAAATGAAGAATTACATTTGCAAAAGTTTGAAAACTCAAAATTCAAGAATTACATTACAAAAAAGGAAGATAAAGGAATGAATTGCTATAATAAGAAGAAAAGATTACATTTATTGAAGATGATAGGATGAAAGAAAGGGTAGATAAGACGGAAGGGCAAAATGATGAATGAAACAGTATATTAACACACCAGACTCTTCTCTGATGCTTACAGGATTGTCAGCAGAGCACAAAATATTTTGCTGGTTTTCAGAGGCGGTTTGCTTGTTCTGTATGCCTGTATAATTACCATATTGGTTTAGCCACAAATAAACGTTTCAGTAAAGTTTCATTTTCGCATATTATGAGAGGTGAATAAAAAAGAAACCTTTTATAAAGGGCTACTTCTACTGTATTTAAACAGGATGTCAATGCTAAATTGCAACAGTGTAAATCTTGTTTCCAAAACACTTCTGAGGCCCTTGGATGATAGACGATACAGCTCCTCATATGCAATGTTCTCCACTTGCTTATCTAACATTATTCTTTTGTTGTCCATTATGAATCAAACGTATTTTTAACGGAGGGACTTCGGAGCGTACTATTGTATCACTTTGCCTCCTGCTAAAGTTGTTTTATGATTTCAGATACATTATGCAATATGAAAAAGTTTAGAGAGGTCTAAAATTGAAAACATAGCAAGTTTAGGATGTGACATTAATGTATGTAAGAACAAGAATATTTTTCAGAAAATTTTTATCAGCGAAGAATAGTATAGTATCAGATGAACATTTATAAGGAAATGTTTCACATTAAAAATACATTGAGAATCAAAAATCCAGGTTCTGATTAGTAACCAAAGATGAGTTCTGCATTGGTATGACACTGTTCTCCAGACTGTCCAGCCAATATGCCTCAGACTTCCTTCAAAGCGGAAAAAATTACCTGTCTCACAGAAGTTAGTGGATTCTCAGGCTTTTTATTTCATCCTCTTTGCAGTCTGAGTGTAATGACTAAAATGTCTCAATTTTAGGAAAGAGGAGTGGAATACATGAAGAAAATATTCTACTCTGATTCTCCGAAAGCAAGACACTTGAAGTTCGCAGCTGCATACAATCTTGGCAGAGCCTATTACAAAGGATGTGGTGTTAAGCAGTCAACTGAAGAGGCCGAAAGGTAATGGCAGTCAGCAATTTTCCTGATGAATATAAGATGCTGTGTTACTTACAGCTTTCTTTGTCCCCATTTTCTTAGGTTATGGCTTATTGCTGCAGACCACGGCAATCCAAAAGCAAGCATAAAGGCCCAGAGTACTTTAGGAATGCTTTATTCTGCGTCAGATGTAAAAGATCTGAAGAAGGTAAGGCCCACTTGTACCTTTTCAGTGTCATAAGTCCCAAATAAATTCGAATTTCACAGGAAGATTACAGTGATGTATTTGACTCTGAAAGTTGAATTTTAAGTACTGGTAGGCATTATTACCCATGTAAGCCTGTATGAACAGCCAGAATCCCTCATTTTGACTCACTTGACACTGCCAGCCAAGATTATATATTTTTTTAAAACTTTATTTTTAATACGAGTATCTGTGAGAACGATGGAATGAATTTGTCAGCTTTGGTAACCTTCATAAATCAAGCAGGTGTCACTGATTGACATCTCTGACCATAAATGACACAAGTTTAAAACCCTTAGAAGGATTCTGCTTTCTTTTATGTATAAGCACTTCTTACAGGATGGTTGATGTAAAAGCTTTTATGTAAACAGTATGCAACAGAAGCAGCTAAAGTAAATATATTCTCAACTTTGTGCCTCTTGTTTAGGCCTTTTTCTGGCATTCAGAAGCGTGTGGCAACGGAAATCTAGAATCACAGGGAGCACTTGGTCTTATGTATCTCTATGGACAAGGTGTACATCAAAACACCAAAGCTGCTTTGGAGTATTTGAGAGAAGCAGCAGAACGTGGAAACATCTACGCTCAAGGCCATCTGGTGGAATATTATTACAACCGAAAATTCTATACAACCGCTGCTGCATTAGCCAAAAGGTAAAGTTAATTTTGCTGTATCTTTTATTATGGTTATTCATGTAAGACCATGTAACTTGGATTAAAATGATTAGTAATTTCATACTCTTGTCTCTCAAACTCAAGAGAAAGAAACAGTTGAGATAATGAATTGCAAAACTTCATCTTCAAAGAGGGATGATCACAGATGAAATTAATACTATAAAGGTTCTTAATTACTTAGTACAGTTGAACTTTTCTTTCTGATCCTGTGAAACAAGGGAGTCTTGAACTAGAATGCCAAGTAGACCAAGCAGAAGTCCACATGCAACCCTGCCTTCCTGTCTCCTCAGTTCACAATCTCCTCTAGGCTCCTGCCTTCACCAGTCCCTTTTAAACCCCTACAATCATAGAATCCCAGCTTGAAAGGGACCTCAAGGATCACCTGGTCCAACCTTTCTTAGCAAAAGTACTGTCTAGACAAGATGGCCCAGCACCCTCTTCAGCTGAATCTTAAAAGTTTCCGGTGTTGGGGAATCTACCACTTCCCTGGGGAGATTATTCCAATGGCTCACTGTGAAAAATTTTCCTCGTGTTCAATCAGAATCTCCACAGAAGTAACTTGTACCTCTTTTCCACGTAAAGTGTTGGAAAAAGGAAGTCCCCACCTTCTTTGCAGCCACCCTTTAAATACTGGAACATGGTGATAAGGTCTCCCCTAAGCCTCCTTTTCTGAAGGCTGAACAAACCCAGTTCTCTCAGCCTTCCCAGTCCTCTGATCATCTTTGTGGCCCTTCTCTGGACACGCTCCAGCCTGTCCACATCTTTCTTGTCTAGCAGGGACCAAAACTGAACACAGTATTCCAGGTGTGGCCTTACCAGCACTGAGCAGAGTGGGGTAACGACTTCTTTGTCTCTGCTGGCAATGCCCTTGTTCGCTCCTGTTGAGCTTGTTACCCATCAGATTCCCCAGATCCCTTTCCACAGAGCTGCTCCCCAGCTGGGTAGATCCCAGGCTGTGCTGCACTCCTGGATTATGTTTTCCCAGGTGCAAGACCTTACACTTGTCCCTGTTGAACTTCATAGATTTCTTGTTAGCCCACTCCTCCAGCCTATCCAGGCCTTCCTGCAGGGTGGCTCTCCCTTCCGAAGCATCCACTCCCCCACTCAGTTTGGTTTCATTGGCAAACTTGATCAGGGTACACTTGATCCCATCATCCAGATCACTTATGAAGATATGAAACAGTGTTGGGCCCAATATCGATCCCTGGGGGACCCCACTTGTGACAGGCTGCCAGCGTGAAAAAGAGTCGCTTACCACCCCGCTCTGGGCGCAGCCTGTCAGCCAGTTCCCCCCGCCCCCACCGCACCACACTTGTCCAGACTGCAACACACCAGTTTCTCTAGGAGAAGGCTGTGGGAAACAGCATCAAAAGCCTTGAAGAAATCCAGGTAGACAATGTCCACTGCTCACCTCACATCAACCGAGCAGGTTACTTTGTCATGGAAGGCAATCAGGATTGTCAAGCACGATTTGCCCTTGGTGAACCTGTGCTGGCTTTTCCCAATCACATGCTTCATTTGATTTGCGATGGCTCCCAGGAGGATTCGCTCCGTAACTTTCCCAGGGACTGAATTAAGACTGAGGTAAGACTGATGGGCCTGTAATTTCCTGGATTGTCCTTTAAGCTCTTCTTGTAGACAAGGGTGACATTAGCTTTCTTCCAGTCTTCTGGGACATCCCCCCATCTCCGTGACTTCTCAAAGATTATGGCCTCACAATGACATCGGTCAGCTCTCTTAACACCTTCAGGTGGATGTTGTCACGGTCCATCCATTTGTAGGGGTCAACCTCCTGTAATAGTTCACATACCAACTCCTCCTTCACCGATGGTGGGTCTGTGTTTGCCTTAGTCCAGATTTTTGTTCCCAAGGCCTGGGACCCAACAGGGCTGGTAAAGACAGAGCTGAAGAAATTGTTGAGAATTTCTCCCTTTTCAGTATCACCGGCAACTAATTTACCTCTCCATTTAACAGTGGGCCAATATTTTCCTTCTATTTCTGCTTGTTATTTATGTACCTGGAGAAACGTTTCTTGTAGTTTTTGACATCTCTGGCCAATCCCAATTCGAGCTGAGCTTTTGCTTTTCTAACTGCATCTCTGTGTGTCCTGGCAATGCCCCTGTAGCTCTCAATGGGTACTCATCTGCTTTTCTGTCTCTGATATGCTTCTCTTTTGGTTTTGAGCAGGCTCAGAAGCTTGCAGTTAAGCCAAAGGGGTATCCTGCTCCACCTACTTCCCTTACCTTTAAAGGGGATGAGCAGTTTTACTGCTTCCAGGACAACATTCTTGAAAAATGCCTAGCACTCGCTTTCTCCTTTATCCTCCATGGAAGCTTCCCACAGAGTCCTTCCCAAATGAGCTCTGAGTGAGCTGGTTTGCTCTTCTAAAACATACCGCCTGTGTTTTAGTACTAACCTCCAGCGTGCTCAGCAGGATCCCAAACTTGACAATATTATGATCACTGCAGCCAAGGCTATGACTAACAGAAATATTTACAAAGCACATTTTCTTGGTTTGTGAGTAGCAAGTCCAGCAATGCCTCGTTCCTGGTTGGCATATCTAACATTTGCATGAGGAAGCAGTTATCTACGCATTCCAGGAAGCTAATGGATGACATGTGAGCTGCTGTATTGTTCTTCCAACAAATGTCTGGGTGACAAAAGTCACCCATAAGAACCAGGTTCTGGTGACCTGAAGCTTAAGTAACCCAAATACTGCTTTGCTGGCCTTACTGTCTTGGTGTAAAGTGTTCACAGCAGACACCAACTGTTAGATCCCCCTCTGATCTTGACCCAGAGGCATTCGATAGGGTTTCCACAATCATCGTAGCTGACTTCTATACATCCAAGGTTCTCCATAACATAGAGCATGATTCCTCCTCTTCTTCCCTGCCAGTCTTTACAGAACAGCCTATAGCCATTCATCATGATTCTCCAGTCAGGTGAGCTGCCTCACCACATTTCAGTTATTCCTACGATACAGTATCTTTCTGACAGGGTGTGGATCTCCAGTTCTCCTGCTGTTGCCCAGCCTGCATGCACTGGTATACATACACTTGAAGTTGCTGGTCTTCTGGTTCTCATCTTGGGAGGCACCCAAGGAACATTTGTCACTGCTCTGGTTGGTCTGGCTTATTCCACAGCTGGTTGTAATGGCACAAGCATTGCCACTTTGTACCCTGCCCCCCAGGTCCTTCAGTTTAAAGCCTGCCTCACCAAGGTGGCCAGCCTGCTGCCAGAGATTCCCTCGCCTCTTCTAGATGGGTGATCCCAACCCTCCTTACAGGCTACAGTCATCGAAGAACATCCCATTGTCATAAAAGCCAAAACCCTCATGACAGCACCAGCCACAAAGCCAGAAGTTGGGTTGCACCGTGTATTTCTGGCTGCACCCCTTCCTAGTCTGGTAAAATGGAAGAAAAGGTAACTTGGGCACCAATACTTTTTCACTTGCACCCCCAGGGCTTTGTAGCCTTCCTTGACTCTGTCCAGGTTCCAGCTTGCAGTGTCATTCAAAACAACATGAAAAAGTAGCAACGGATAGCAGTCTGTGCTTGTGACAAGCTGTGGCACCCTCTCGGCAACACCTTGGACCTCAGCTCCTGGAAGGCAGCATACCTCTCGTGACTTCCCTGTCAGGCTGGCAGATGGGCACCTCAGTGCCCCTTAAGAGTCACCTACTACAAGCACTTGTTCCTTTTTTCGGCGTCCACTGCGTGCTGCTGTTACAGTTTCTCCTTGCTGACCTTGCTTGTGGTTGTCTACAGCTGTTAAAGCTTCATACACTTTTTCGGTTGAGATACAGGAAGGTGTAGACTGAAGCAGAGTCCTGCTTTTGTGGGTCACCAGGGTCCAAGATGCCTCATTCTCTGTGGTGTCTGCCACAGCAGCATGGTTCTGCAACCACTCATCTATCTCCACCTCACCCCTCCAGTACCGCAAAGAATACAAGTATTCCCACCATCTTACATCCCATCATTTCCCTTGCTCTGTGGCTCAGCGTGCTTTGGTCCAGTTCCTGTGTCCTTTACAGGAAAAGCAAGCATTGATACTGCCTGGGATCCTGCATTAAGCACTGTGAGTAGCACAGCCTGGGACCTACAAGTAGCTGCTGCACACAGTACCAAGTTACCACCCTTTAGTTTTCCGTTGCTGCTTACAGGGATGTGTACTGCACAGGCATTTTGAAGCCTGGACAAAAAAAAAAAGGCATCTGCATGCAAGCAGTTTCTGGTGATTGCGTAGAGGTACAGCTCTGAGCCACAATTACGCAGCACTGACCGACCTTTTCACAGGCAATCGCTGTGGGACTCACTGCTCTACATACTCTGGCGTGGTTTGTGTACTGCAGAAATAGCAACTTCTGTTATAGGCTGCAATATTTAAAATAGCCAGTCTGTATCAAGTTTCTGTATCTTGAACTACTCATGGAGGAGAAAAGCAACGTTCGTGACAGTTCTATAGCTGATCAACAGCACACTTCTGCAACAAACCTCCAGAGCTGGCCAGTATATGGTTAAAAATTCAGTCTGTCCGTCAGATTTCAATTTGCTGGAAATAAGATGCAGACATGAGTGCCTACTTATACAAGCTACACATAGTATTATCCATGCTTTCTGTGGTATGTTTATAAAGCTGCTGCTGCCCAGCAATAAACATGTCACAACTTACCCTCTTAGAAAAGCTGCACCCTTGTATATACATGTCACTGCACAGCAGTACCTCCGGTAATTCAGTAGTTCAGCTGTGAATGCTGTTTGCTATACTCATTGCTGAGAAGGATTGTTTTCTCTCTGAACTGTTTCTTTCCTTTTGCACTTTAAGTAGACTGATAGCCATTCAGTCCAGTCTAGCTTGTCTTGCTTGGAATGCATCCCCTCCAGTCAATAGCTACATGGTGGATTATTCAGACAAGTAAACAGTGCACTTCATCAGCTGCAATTGTGATTGCAGAAAATAGCAATGAAATCCCCTATACAGCCAGAAGTGACAATTTCTGTACCAAAAGATACTGCCACCATACTTGAAATCAGTTCCACTTAACTGGGATTGCAGTTGGCCTTGAGGCAGAAACCTCAGCAGTTCAACCAGCTGTATCAAGCATCAGTACCTTTTCTTCTAAAATTTTTCCTTCTGTGTTCACACCAACTATGCAGTTTGTTACGTTATGTACAAACATACAAACATGACATGATTACGTATGGTAGAACCTCGCCTAATATTTGGAGTCTAGATCACCTACTGATACTTCACTTCAAATCACAACTTCGTTATCCCACACAGTTCTACTTACCCATTGCTACGGTAGGTTCTCGAAGTCAACTGTGCTGAACTGAGTTTTTGCCTGACTTGACAGGATATTGTTATTTGCATGAGCATTCTGTTGTGCACCTTTTGGAAAGGAAGGCAAAAATGCTATGCATCAGAAAACATAAAAGAGGTAATAGGTTAACGTTATTATATTTGAATGTTCTTGCCAATAAGCTTGCTTTTTTTTTTTTTTTTTTTTTTTTACTCCTGTCGTGTTACTGCATTTGTTAATGGCACCAAATTAAGTGGGAGAACATTCCTCTCAACACTTTAAAGTGATTTAACAAGCCCTGACTTGCAGGGGGTTAGTTCAGAATAATCTTTCACAGACATTGATTTACAGAGAGTAGCTACAAACTGCAGCGACTTGCACTTTTTTGTCAAGTCTGTGACTATTTGACACAACAACAAACTACAATGATGTGTGAAGCAGCATATAATTACTGT
The DNA here is from genome assembly GCF_015220075.1 of Falco rusticolus. Lineage (NCBI taxonomy): Eukaryota > Metazoa > Chordata > Aves > Falconiformes > Falconidae > Falco > Falco rusticolus. Next base: position 122,307,386 of record NC_051187.1, read on the forward strand.
TTGTCTCTGGAAAGGATATGGGGCTTGGGAGTTTCTGTTTTAAGACAGTAGTTAGAAAAAAAATAAATCAATTCCCACTTAGAAAATGATGTACCTAGTACTAGAGTAACAATGCTAGGCAATTATAGCCTGATAGTTAAAAAAAAACGTTCACTTTGTCCTCCTGATTCTTAAAATAGTTCTTAGTAAAAACAACATGCTGAAAATAAGGTGACAGCAAGCAGATGCATGCAGAAGATCAAAAATAATTGAGCTGAAACAGTTTTAAGTGGTTGTCGTAAGTGGGTCTTATAACCTGAGGCTCTCAAGTAAGTCCAGGATCTTCAGATCACTCAGATTTGCCAATATCCTAGCAAGAAGTTGGAATTCTAGAACCACGCACTGGTTTGGGTCGGCCTTTTAAACACCACCTAGTCTCAGCCCCCCTGCTGTGGGCAGGGACACTTTCCACCAGATGAAGTTACTCAATTGTATGAAGTAAGAGCTTTGCCTGTCTTCCATATATATATATTTATTTTGATGGAATACTTTAAATAGGAACAATTAGCATAAAATATGCTGCATTTTATAACTAATGTAACAATAGTGAAAGTGACTGCAAAAGTTACGTATTTGTTTTGTATTTACTATCACAACATCCAAATAAGACTAACTTCAAATCAAATACTCAATAGAAGAATCCTCATCAGGTTGCCACATACATGTAAATTTCAGCTTGTTTTGGATTAATGATGTAAATGGAAGGAGGCATTGTCAAGTCATGTACGGTCAACTTTAATTATTGTTTGAAATAGCATTATCTAACTTAATGCTGTAAATTCCACAACAGGGTTACAGAAAATGATGACATCAAGATGCTAGCAAAGATAACTGATTGTCTTCCTAAATACGTAGCCAAGGGGGTTGCTATGGCTGCTTTCTACTTGGCTCGATGCTTCCAGCTTGGCCGAGGTGTACAGCAAGATCAAGCCACTGCTAAAAAATACTATTCTAAGGTAAGCTGGGTAAGTCTTACAGACCAATGTAAGTCTCAGGAAATTGCATGATACCTTAGATTTGAGTCTTTAAACTTGCTGTTTGGTTAAAGATTCCAACATTATTTATGTTTGAAAAAAAAATCTCTGCAAGAAAATTAAGAGTGATAAAATCATATTGAAACCTAAAAATAGTCGTGAAAGGTACTATCTGACCACTTGCTTAAGCAAACAACTCTGCCAACCAAAAAAAAAAAAAAAAAAATATCTGTGATAATCACCACTGCAAAGAGCTTGGTAACTTGCAAGATAAATTAGCCAAAAGATTTGAATAATTTTATCCCCGAATGATTTCCTGTCTGTCACTCTCTCAAGCTGAAAAAATTGTAACTTCTCCTCTAACAATTACAACCTTCATTAACCATACTTAATCAGTTGTAACTGGTTGTCATGCTTATTTTTATGTTTACGTTTTTAGCAATAGCTGAGCATCTACTGTCACTGATACACAGGGGAAAAAATAGGCCACATTTTTTGGTAATTCTGAAGTTTAAGTAGAATTTACTGCTTGAGGAAAAAGATCGATAATGGCTTCTAGAAGACAAATCTGATAAATATCAGTGATGCCTAAAGGTACTGTTGAGGCAAGATGATTATGCCAACTGAACAGAGCGTAGCAAGACTGGATCTGTGCTTCAGAGAGACTCTTGATTTTTGTGCATGTAGAGACCATTCGTTTCCTCAAGTAGAATAACTTGATGTCCAGCTTGGTGCAATAAATGGAGAGTTATGTAAATGATAGATTACAAATAACAATTTTTGTGGCTCCTTACTCAGGTAAGCCACTGACAGAAGAGGCCTAGGAGAGCAGGTTGTTCTCTGAATACATACATTTTATATGTTTTGTTGTCCTGCTGTGGGAAGTGCTACAGAAGATAGGATGAGGCGCAGATGAGGAAAGAAATACGAACTGGGGTGTAAGGCACACTGTAGCCAGCAGTCCTAGGTAAGCCTTAAGGCACAGAAGAGGCCCATCAGGATTAAATTGCCGCACTGCTTTGTAATTACAGAAAATTACAACTTTCAGTCATCATTCTGTAGCTATATGTCTGAGACTGATCTAGGAACGTCACTAACTTCTTAGTGTAAAAAGAGATGATTTCTATTGACTGGCGCCATGCATCTCTATATCAACAACAAAAGAGAAGGAGCAGAAAATAAACAAGAAAGCTACCCGAAGCCGTAACTTGGGAACAAGTAAAGGACAAGAGCTGTGGTTGTGTTCAGTTTCTTTTGTACTTGGAAAATATTCTGGTGTTAACTGTACAATTATACCCACTTAAAATTAAAATCATGTTTGCTTTTTTAATTAACTGCTCAGCTGCGGTTTTGACCTACTGTTCTTGGACCCAGTCAGTTTTGAAAGAGGCAAGAAAAAAAAAGATGGGTATCCCAGGGGGTACTGAAATAGATGATGGAAGTGAATGAAACTGACCCAGTCTGTATGCAGATTTGTGTTTCTGACTGGTGACAGCACATGCCATAGGGACAGAATAAAAACAAACTCAAGACTATAGTCTAAAGTACGCTCATTTAAAATACTGAATTTTTCTTCCGTGGCATCAGAAATAGGGATTTAAAGCTGAATATATTAACTCTAATACTTTAACAAATTCATTATCTCAGATAATGTCACCAAAACTTCAAAGACCTTATTAATGTTACATTGACAACATACAATTTTATTTTAGATATCAACTAGAGCTCCCTATTCTTTGTTTTCAAAGGCATGCCTTCTGGATCCTGGTGTTGCTTCTGACCTTGAACTGGCAGCCAATCTCGGGAAAATATAGTGTTTCCTTTAACTGTGACTGGTACAGAAATGTATTTCCTACAATAAACCATCTTTAATCTGTAGCAATTTTAGACTGTTCATCACTTACTGCCTGCTTTTCAACTTTCAATAAATTAAAAAAGAATTTGTAAATTGCTTTATCTAAAAAAAAAAAGGGAAAGCAAAATGCTTACACTCTTTGTTCAGCTGAGATGAGGCAAAGGCAGATGTTTTAAAATGGTATTGGAGACTTCAGGTTTATTAAGGACATGTTACTGGGACAGATGTCCTGTGTTGTCTTCATGTGTACTGATAATGGCACATGAATCAAATCAAAACCAAATAAAAATTTCTTTTCTGCATTTTTAGTACTTAAACATTACATTTTAATTTTCTTGTCTAGTTTTCACATACAACCCATTCACAGGTCAGAACCATTTTTACATCTTGTGAGTGGTCTGTATACTTTCTTTCACATGCTTTTGCAATGTCTCTCAATCTACTCACATGTCTTAATGCATTTTACTCTTGGACTGCAGAGAGTCTAAGTTAGAAATCGGCCCGTACGACACTAAACTCGACACTGTTTGAACTGTAAACTTTGAAAACTAGCAAATACTAACAGAACTATGAAAAAAGCCCACTAGTATGGCAACACTGAATATACATGTCCCCTGCACAAGGCCTGTACTCCTCAGTCCTTCATACTACATTTACACTGCCTCTGTTTGTATTGGAAATAGTCGAAATCTTTTTGGCTAGGAGTGTGTACGCCGGAGCAATGTTATGCTGAATCTTTTATCAAAAGATACTTCGATTAACTGCTAGTAAACTTTGCTGATTGCTATGGTAAGCCTGAGCATTTCTAAATACCTGTTTATTTGTAAAAGCTTGCTTCTTGGGATCTGCACCACAACCTAGAACTTTCTTGAATCTGTTGGAACAGAAGGCTAGATGTTACTAAAAACACTGATTTACATATAGCATGCAGATTTTACGTACCTTACAATATAGCCGGTCTTAGCTGCAAGCAGTTTTTCTAAAAGCACAGCTATACTGAATTTAAAAGAAAGTAATGACTGTCACCTAGGGATTTTTGATGATGTTTAATTATTTAGATGTGCATTAAGACCATATTTACATATTTTTACATAAATTAAAAAAACCCACTGAAGACATATAGTTTTCTTTCCTTGTATAAAATAAGGGAAAGATTTGAAAGTTGTTTGAAATCGGGATATTTGAATAAAACAGCCCTGAGTAATATCAGGGAAGTTATTAGAATGGTTTAATTAAATGTGTACTTAATCATTCATAGAAGCAATTCATAAGCACTAGTCTCTGCACTAACATTTAACACAGGCATTCTGTTAGGACATACCAGTTTACAATACATATTTTCGACACAGACTTCAAAGTAATGTAGATATTCCTTACGAAACTAATGCTGTCAAACTCATTCATTAGTTATCAGTACAGCCTCCTTATCAAGTACTGCAATCCAGTTATTTTATTGCTTACAAATGCTTCAAACTATGGGAAATCTTTGGTAAAAACAAAATTGATAAAATTTTCACAATAGCTTTACATGTAGTATTGCACGACAAGGCTTTTTCAATACACAAGAAAAAAAGGAATGCTCAAATCCTCAGTGAGGAGATTAGAACTCTGTACAACATTCATTAGTTTACCACTATAAGCAAAATTTCCTTTCATAAATGTTTAAAATATTTTCTGTTTTCTTTCAGCTTATATGAATGTTTATTTTTTAATCTATATTTGAAACAGAGGAGTAGTCAAATAGAACAATTTAAATAAAAACTGGCAACTATACAGCGTTGTTTTGTCTACCCTACTACAGCATCAGATCTTTTCAAGTCTGTTTACTTCACAAAAAACTCAAGAGGAAAGAAAAATGCTAAAAATAATCAGTCCTCAGCCCTCTATGGAAAAGAGGAAAATAAGTTTCATGTCTATTATTGGACATAGACATTTCGCTAGTGGTCCAATTGTGCAGATTCAAACCTAAGTGGCATTAAGCTGCTCCAAATGAGCTCTTAGCTCAGGACACAGTTCAGTTAGCAGCAGTTCCAGCAAAACCTGAAAAACAGAGAAGAATTAAGATGAGTGCAGGTGCCGTATGAGAATTTTTCTGCCATGTTTCTATCCCATGCTGAGGCTGCGTTATGCGACTGGCTGCTGCAGGAAATGAGCCAGAAGAGACTGACTGAGCGGGAAAGTCTGATACACTTGGATCCAGCTGCATACTCCAACCACTCCCAACCAAGAGCAGACCAGTGGGACTTCTGGAGAGCTATCGTCTCCTAACTGCGAGCTAGGCCTGGAGCTCTCCTTCCCCAGGATTCTCCAAGGTATGTTTATTTTTCTCAGCTGTATAAACAAATTACTTGGCACCTTATGAAGTCAGGCAAGTTGGACATGGCAGAGGATCTCTTTTAGACAAAAGCAATACTGTTTTTAAGCTTAAACAGGTTTTCATTATTCAAGATTAGTCAGATAACGGAAAAAAGTATGTTTTTTCTGACTTATTTTAATAACAAAGCAATTACTTGCATATGAAACAATAGTACAACATAGATCTCTGCAAAAACATACACCCCAGGCTTTTTAATGAAAGCTCAGCAATTAACAGGATTATAAAGTTAAAAGGTTACTTTTCTGGTTACTCACATAGAGTAGATGCTTGTTAGCCTTTCTTTCTTGCAGTGCATTGAACACTTTCACTACACCATGACGCGCATTTTGCTGTCCAACAAGACTCTGCAGAGTATCTGCAACAAATGTTACTTCAGCTTATATTGTTTCATTCCCGCCAGGCAAAACCCTCAGCTAACCCGTAAAGGACAGGAAACAAAACCACTGCACTTCACAGCTCTTGGTTACAAGATACCTAGTCCCCACTCATCAGTCTTACAAAAATCACGCATAACTTAGGTCACAGCTTGAAAAGAGAACTTGGGTAACTTGAGAATAAGGGTAGATAATAGTGTATGCATTTCAATGATAACATTTTAAGTATTTCAACATGATATATAGTATACGTTTAGGTAGTTTACCTTTCAGACTCATGTCTAATCTCATACATTATTAAACCACCCTAATAAATACACCTTCAGTCACAAAGACAGAATTCCTACAATGGTTAAAATAGATTTAGCACTTTAATTGCCTCTCAGTCTTCACAGAAAATACTTCCCACAAGTAAGCAGAGAAGAGAATTCTAAGTCAATTATTTATATTTTGGATTATATTAGAGGATGATCTGATGCTTCATCATTAAATTAAGGTGCATGCAGCTATATCCTGACATACCTCTCCAAACATGGAAACAAACAAAACCAGAAGCCACCACTAGCTGAGTAGGTGGGTATATAACCGAGTAAATGGAGGGCTGCTTACACATCAAATGATGACTATTTTACATGCATACCTGCCAGTATTTTTGCAGAAAAAGTTGATTAAACAAGCTAATGCAAGAGGGTGTATGAGATATCTCAGTGAAGCCATAAAATAGCTCATTAAAGTACATTCTTTTGGACGGAGGGGAGACAAAAAGCATTCAACCTATGTTTACGTGCATTTCCCATGGCTAAAGGGAATGATTTGGGTTCTTCACAGTTAGGCGCCTTTGGGTTTATGTGACTTCTGAAGAGTCAGAATTTTGTAACTGGTCTCCTGTGAATGGGATGGGATAGAGCATCTCAGAATGGTGCTCCAGAAATGTGCACGCTGACGAGGAAGCTGCCTGGGCTTCGAGGTAAGGGCAGGCAAAGGACAGTACTGGAAACCCCACTCAATCTAGAACCCTCCCTAGCATTTCGTGCCTTGAAACCTCTTATAAGAAACAGACAGCAACACACAACACTGACAGTGTGGGTAGACTTCCCTCTTCGATTTTGAAATGAAAGCGAAAGTAGTAATTGGGGGGATGCCACCCTCCCTATTTGTCGAGCAGTTCCAGGTAGCAGAAGCCCCTGCTATTTGCACAGAGAGAACCAGCAGAGTCTTCCCTTAACTTCAGTTCCTTGATGAATACTAGATGCAGACAGAGGTACAGTGATACTGGACTTTGCATCCACCGATAATACCTGAATCCATCTTTTACCAGACAGGAAAGGCCAGAATTATCCTTATTTATGTAAATAACCATGACTTACAGCTCTACAGTAAAAATCTAAAATGCAGCAAAACAGTACTTGATTAAACATCTTCCTTACTAGTTATTAAATCCGTGATTAAGCAGAATGAAAGTGATCTCACCTGGAATGTTTTCAAGTAGTTTTTGCTGTGCTCTCTGTTTTGTCTCTTGCTTTTGTTCGTCACTCTTGGCTCTGGGTGGTGGTGCTAACTTTCCATTTGGCCAAAAAGCATCTCGAAACACACCAATGTAGTAAACAAGCATCGGTTCACTGAACATCCAGTGCACAGTGTCACGGATTTGCCTGTAAAGAAGTGCAAAGGGAGCACATCAGAGCTAGTCTTTCATGTTTTATGCAGGTTTATTTTTTTTTACTCCTGAAAGTAGTGGAAGCAATGCTCATTTTCATGTAATTATCCCAATTTACCTGAGCTAATTTCAACAGCATCACAACAAGTCATGTTCAGCTCTGGGTATTCTAGGACCTAGGTCACTCCAGAAACCTGACCAAGATATAGAGGAGGCTACATTTCAATGTAATTTGTAATATATGTTTGTGGATTACAAGTACTACATTGAAATGTACATTGAAACTGCATTTCAAGGATGGGCACTACAAAGGCCTCTCTGGAAAAAGACATAAAATTCAGCTACGTAACTGTAGCAAACTCCAAGCTAGCTGCATGCACAGACATGCCTATTGGGATAGCAACAGATGAAGTTTTGATAAAAGCACAGTAAGCTCCCTCACAGATAGCAACAGCACGTTAGTAAAGGGATTACAAATGGAGATAGCAGCCTCATCCTGTGGCTGCAGGCACTCACTGTAGCCTTCTGTAGCAAAAAGAGTCTGAGGCAGTACAGCAGGCTCCAAGCAGTACTGCCTAACTGTGCCACAGTACAGTCAAAACCCTTAGAATCAAGATCTTTTTTTGGTAGAAATTTGGTAGAAATTCAACCAGCACACAAAAAGTTATACACCAACTCTACATGCATGCTACGCTCACACACACACACTCTCTCTGTCCTCTCTCAGATGTCTTTCATGCTAGTTATCAGCAGCACGTAAACAAATGAACCAATCAATTTAAAACTCAGTGAACGGACACCACCAGAGACCAGTCCAATTTACTGCTGCATAACACACGAGAGGTTTTAAAAGCCATGCTGGCATGTGCAAATTTAGTCACTGACTGGACAAAAGAAGAGCCTGTTCTGCTGGTAGGGTACTTTTCCACAATTTTTCTGACCAACGATGTATCTTTCAACATGAAGAGTGTGCACAGACACACACACTTACTTCAGAGCCTCAATCAGGCTTCACTTGGCAGATTTGTCTTCAAATGATACAAAAAACGCCTTCATGAAAACACATCACTGTTACATGTGTACATGTTTCATGTTATGAATTAATTGTTCTCATAATGCATAAAACATTATTTCAGTCACTTTAGAGAAGTATGTATTCGACTTGAAATCAGTTTCAGATCTGGCAAAAAAATCTTCATGCCACTGAGATAAAGCACAAACTATCAAAAGCCATTCAGTGCCAGCCCATTCAGAAAAACAGGATAGCAAGCCATTTTATATACGTGTATATATATGCAATGCTGCTTCACTAACAAGAAAGAAAAATCTCTTTTTCTATGTCCATCTCCCATGAAATATTGTGTTCTTCCAAAAGCAAAACCCTGTGTAAGGGGAAAAAAAAGAAGGAAGAAAATTCACCTGTGTCTTCTCTAATCAACGTATTTGTAAACTGAGCTGTGGGAAACAAATGCAGATTATCATATGCAACAATGTCCAGATTTTGTTTTTCCAATTTTTTTTTTGTTAAACAGTTCTGCTCTCAACCCTTTTTTCACAGGACAATGATGCAGGTACACTTAAACCAATAGCTACTTACTTGTTGATAGTTCTTCCAAAAGTGACTTGTACTAGTGCAATTAATGTTTTTCTGACCCACTTGAACACTAGAACAATGAAAAATGACGGAAAATAAAGATCAGGGGGTTAATAATTGGGAACCCATGATCATGTCCAAAACCGTCCCCCATCCCCTCCCCCAAAACCCAACAGCCTACCCCTACAGTAAACACATCTGTTACAATCCTTTCTAAGATTTCACTAATTGTACATGGGTCTCATTTTTCTTGATTGTTTTCCCTGTACTGTTTGCTGTATAGTTTTTAAGTCCTGAAGGTTACATAAACATTCTATAACATGTATTTGTAGTTAGTACTGTAAACTTGTGTTTATTTCAAGTTTCTTGAGCCATACAACTACCTATAACCCTTTTTATACTAGAAAAAAGAAAACTCAAGATTCACACCACTTTCATACCTACTAGTATAACATACACACAGCAGCAGCATTAAAATTCTGAAAACATTTTCACTCAAATAAGCCAAGCAGTTAGCTTTTCATTACAAATAAAGGGAACAAATGTGAGTGCTTCCTAGTAATTACTGGTTAATCTTTCTTTCATGCTGTTCACCATCAGCACAAGAAAGTCTATATTTGGCAGATACATCTGCCATTTTTGGAAGGTGCTGCATTTTTCTAACAGTTACCCTGTAAATAATTTTACAGGGTGTCAAGTGTGCCTGCAATTCAAATATAAACAAAACCAGTTTTCTTTATTATCATCATTCAGTTATGTAAAGGAGGAAAAGAAATGTGGTACTGAAAAATGCCACAATTCTAGCCATCTTCTTCATTGTACAAGACTTAGAACTAAAATGCATATACACTTAAAACGGACATGAAAATTACGTTGCTTTGTCAGTGACATGTTCTGTAATGAAGCCATCTTCCTCATAATTCATACATTCTAACATGTAGCCTGTTAACAGAAAATGTGCTTTTACTTTTCTGGTTTTTCCAGATTTACTTTTTTAAATGAAAAACTTAAGAATATCGAACACAAATGCTCTCCCCTCCCAGTTACATTTTTACTGCCACGTTATACTGGAATTTCACTATTGAATGAAAGCTCCAAAATTCTGTACTTAAAAACAGCTCTGTTCCAGACAAACCGGCTATATAGATTGCAAGAACATTTCCGCTTACGGGAACAGCAGGAAAATCTGAATTACAAAGTGGCCCAGATTTCTTGGTCAACAGATTCCACTAGCAAATAAGCAGGTTTACAGCTTACTTCCTCGCAGCTCAAAAATCTCTCCAATAAGCATGAAACATGGTTCAGCAAGAGAGTCCCTCTTCCCATCCACCTCCTCTCCGTAGTCCGACAGGTCACTATCTTCTTCTGTTTCTTCCTAGGAAGAGAGACACAGTATGGGCAATGCACTGCAGTTCCCCATCCCTCTTCCAGAATGGATTTAGCTACTACCATGCCCTGGAGAAGGAGCACAGCCAGCCCTCCCAAGAAAAGGCGTTAGAACCAACAACTCTGCTGCTGGCAAGATCTGGCAAACAGGAACCTCATCAGGGAGTCTGAAAAGGGATTGCACTTCCCACTGGACAAGAGTGATGAGGACACTCTGCACCGCTGGAGTCATCACCACTGCTGTATCTTCCACCTGCACTCTTGCCCCAGTAAGCATCTCAGTGTTGGGTGGATTTGCTCAGATTTGCAGGGTCCACTGCCTATACTGACTTGTCAACACTAGCTGGAGAAGTGAAAGCTGTTAATATGGGAGCCATGTGCTGCTAGGAAGCAGGTGATGTAAGGAGAAGATGGCACTCAGAGCCATTGTGATTGCAAAGCCTCCTCTGACACAACGCCCATGAAGGACATCCAGGATGGGGAGCCAGCCAGCTGGAGCTGTTCGGAATGCAAGCAGCTAGGAAGAAAGGGCAAGGATCTGGTTACTGCACAGGAAGCAGCAGATAGCTGGCTCCCCTGGAGAACAGACAGTGCTCTGCACAGCTGAAGCCACTCAGTGGGATCAGGCACCAGCAAGTTGTCCTTGCAGTAAGCCAGGAATCAAACCCAGCAGCAGAAGAGGAACTGGCCACTGCAAAGACAACAACCGTTCATGAGTATCAGTCCCAGGCAGAAACATAATATGGCAATACTTAGTGACCCAAGTCTGAGGATACCCAAACTGAGGGTACTGAAGGGAGCAGACTTATTCAAAATCGACTCACAAGAGAAGAATGGATTGAACCACCGCAGTTTTGGCAGTACCATTTATTCAAGAATGGAGAGCAGACGTCAGGTTCTTTCTCAGTGTCATGAAGATCTGCTTCAGCATCAGGACTACACCACCTACCATTACTAATGGCAGCCAGCACATCCCTTTGCTTTCCTGGATCTTTCCCTGCCTGCTTATGCCTAGAGCAAAGCCTCTGTGATAGACCTGACCGCCACTGAAGTTGGTGCAATGCCCCAGTCTCTGGTTCAGGAATGGTCAGAATGCAGAAAAAACTTCCTTTCTTCTAGTTTTCAAAGAAATCTATCATCTCTTCCTTATCATTCCATCATCTAATACTGCCTTCCCGCTACCCCCCCCTCCCCTCATCATCTAGTCTGCAAAACCTGCTTCACAGCTTATTTCGCTTGCAGTATTTTGGGGCCTTTCTTGGCCTTGTTCTTATGGTCATGATTTTTCCGTCATCCCTTGCCTGTCATTTGAACCCTGCTATACCGAGTACCCTACACTGTCTCAGCTGTACATCAGTTTGTCTTACTTCTTCCTCCCACTCTCAAAATCCCATCATTGACTTCAGGTACATTTCCAGCCCCTGAATCTTCTCCAGGCATGGCACTGCATAGTACTATATAAAATACTAACTCCATAGCATTGCATATTCCAACACTTATATATCCTGTACTCTTCACTTCCTTTGTCGCATTTAGCATTTTCACTAGCGCTGCTTCTTTCCTCATAACCAGAAAAAAAAGAAAAAAACCCACAGCAGTGAAGTGCACTGTAAACATCCATGCAGACGCCCTTGTTTACTGACTCCCACAGCTTGATGTGGCCCCAGCTTTTAAAGCTTTCTCCTAATGTTAGGCTAAGCTGTGACTGAGGGCAGGGAACAAAAAGCCACACCGATCTGACAAGAAGTGCCACGCAAGGAAACCACAAATCATTACCCATCTTACCACACAAGCACATTAATTCACTGAAGATGAACAGAGTTTTCTCCGGGGACACAGTCTAGAGCAAAACTCTAGTCCCGTTCACTATCTTCCTTTGGTCAACTAGCTTCTTGTTGACCTTCATCATTTTGATTATTCAAGAAATTGAGTTTTATTTGATTTTTCATAGTAGACATCATTCTGTATCTTCATTAAGCACTTAGGCAACAGAACAGAGAATAAGCTTACTGAATTTTCAGGTAAGCTTACTCAATTTGTAGTTGAGCCCACAGGATGCAGTTTGATAAAGACAGATGCAAAGCAACAATAACTTACTGTGTAAATGCAAGAAACAAACCAATTGATATCGATAATACTACAGAAAATACTACAGGGCCATACTGCTGTGGAAAAGGCAAATGTAGTATCATGAAGTTTAAGCATGAACACTGCATAACATACATACACATACAGGTATAAAAATTACTTTCATACATTGAATAGGAAAATCCAGGGAAAGCATCTTGTTTCAAGTTTTAGTCACCACATTTCCAAGAAAAATATGGTTAATCAGTTAAGTCCAGAGCAAAATCATAAGAACCAAAGAAAACACAACCTAACAAAAACTAGGAGAAATTGGGGCTGCTTAGTCTAAGAAATAAAAGAAGAAAAGAAAAAAGGAAAGTAGTAACTTCTGGTAACTGAGATGATCCTAACCCAAACTTCTTGCGTTTGCTGCAGACAGGACAAGAGCTAGCTGGCTGAAGGGAGATTTAGGTTAAGATGGTAAGAAAATGTTTCTAACCACTAAGAGAGCTGAGAACTGAGATATGCTGCCTTGCTCAGAGAACATCAGTTACCAGAGGTTTAAAAATGTTAAACAAACCCGTACCAAGAGTTTTCCTGGTACTGTTGAGTCTGCTTAGAGCAGGAGGGTAAACACGATGATCTTTGAAGTCTCTGCTCTTTTTTTCTGCTGTTCAGTGTATCCCCATCATTGATCCCAATGGAATGGAAATTGTAAATTCTTACACCATAGTGCATTTTCTATCCACTAGCACTTCATAAACCTAAGAGCCCTTCCTCTAGGTGATATCAACCGCATTTTTTCCTGATTTGGTTTTGGTCTTCAGAGCTAAGAAACGTGTTCTAAAGCTAACCCTGTCCAAGGAGCCGTGTATATATATATATGTGAGATCTGAAATTGGTGCACCTAATCCTGAAAACAGCACTCAAGAGCTAATACTGTTGTTCTAACACATATTTGAAAAATGTGAGATGACATAAAAAGCAAAGAGGGCTGTAGAAGAGGATCTTCTCATACAAAGTCCAAAATACAAATGAAAGCAGGAATTCTTAGTTACAGAGAGAATGCAACTGTAACAGATTTGTAGCATGTGGTTTAACAATTTCCTTAATGACCCTGTATCAAATGATTTAACTCTACTTTAACTGCTTCGGTAAACTATCCAAAATGCTATCACTGGGCAGGACTGAGCTGATCTAAAGCTCACACTGAAAGACAAGGGTGTCCAACAAAAAGCAGAGCTGATCCCAGACACCCTCCCAATTCTCCTCCCTCCATTTAATTTCATCATTATTTTTAAACCAGGACAAACGTTTGCCTTACTGATTCAGAAGGTTTAACAGTTTCTTATATTCCATCTGTATTTTTGTTGTCTCATCTTATGTGTTTAAGCTTAGGGAAGGAGGGGAGAGGAGGTGGAAGGTAGATAGAGAGTGGGACAGTCTTTGTCTAGATTTGCACAGTGCCTGGCATAAGTCTAGTGAAAATTGAGCTCCTAGTCCCATGAGTAACAAGCAAGAAGTAGTATTCAATTTAAACCGAGGAAGAAGTTATGTTCTAACTTCTCTGTTGCCACATTCTCTGGGCATTTTTTTGCTCTGCTTCCTTCGGTTTTTCCGTATGCTTGCTTCATTTGTTTGTTTCCTCTCCTTTCTCATACCCTTCACAAACTCCCTTTCCTTCTCTCATATTTCCTAACTATCTCCTCCTACACACTCACGTAATACAATCTACATGCAGTCTGGTTTTCTTCCTGAGGATGTTTTTCAATTAAATAGTGAAATACAAATAGCTTCACGCTTCTATGCTTTTATGCTACCTCCACCCAACAGTCATTTTAGTGAATGCACTTTTCTTTTTAGAGCTGCAGTACTTCTATCAAGGTGTAAAAATTAAAGCTTTCTTTATATTTATTACTCTGAAATGAGATATGTGTATTCAGCAATCTAGGTGCAAATACAGTACAGTTTTGAAAATGAAAACATAGGGTTTTCTTATTCCCAAGAGATGCAAAACCACCTTTTTGTCTATTAACAGGCTAGAACTGTACGGGGTCCCCAAACTCCATTTATCCTGCAGAAGGCCCACCCACTGCAGACAACTACAGCATGTAAGAAAAGAATTATTTCATATAATGTATAACTAAAAGGGGGAATAGAAACAGCCCCTTGGTTTGCCTATCTGCTACGTGAACCACAGAGAATAGAGTGCCACGGAAAAATTACGGTCAATTTTAGCCAATGAGCTATTTCGGTCACTTATCTATTTTGAAGGACAATGTTTTTTTATGGCTTAGTACCCAATCCTCCAACAGGTTTGCCCACATGGGCTCCCACCTGTATCTGCAGTGAGCTTGTGCTGTTTGCCACAGTTCTTTGTCAAAATTAGCTTTGCTTCAGAAGTTGTCCAGAAATTACGGACACACAGCTGTTCCCTGCCAGAGAAGCTTCCTAAGAGCAGTTACCTTCACCTGTCAAAAACCCTCTGAAATATGCGTATCAGGAGCACAAAAAGTGGGAAATTCTGCTTAAAAAAAAAAAAAAAAAGATAATACCACAGGACTACAATTAGTTTGTGATACATTACACATTTGCCTATATATATCTATCAAATTTTCATATAAATTTATCAATTTTTATCCATTTATTTAATTAATAAATACGTTTTAAATTCACAGACAGCTCTTATTTCTGACTCTTTGTTCACTTACAGTAAATTTAAAATTACCTTTGGAAATGCCTTCCAATATTACCTGCCATTCAAATGCATTATATTAAGAGTTCTCCCTGCTCATTTTGGGTAAGTAATTACATTTGGGAAGATTACTTTTCTATCACTTACCTCCTGATGAGAAAACAAATCACCAGGAAGTCGTTCCAGAAATGAGGAGAGTGAAAAAGAGGACTTCTTTCCTTGCACATCAATAACTTTGAGATGCTCTGGGGAAGGGCTCAAGAAGGCGTAAAGTGCTTCACTCTGGCAGAGTCTTTCATCAGAGAGCAATTTCTATGAAAGAAAAATAATGACAGAAACAACGTATCAATTAAATATTTCTTGTTAAGGAACAACACGTATCAGGCCATCCAATAAAACTGATTAAGACATGGATCAGATGTAGAGCGAGGGAAAAAAAATATCCATGTCTCACAAAGATACTTCAAGAAGCCAGAAAAAAAAAAAAAAAAAAAAGGTTCTCATTTCTATGGAATATGTTGTGAAGTGTTGTAGTTAAGTGGCAATTACAGGATTCATTATTAGTATTTCTTAATCAATCAAAGTTTAAATTAACTTACTACTAGAGAAATAGTCACTACCGGCCAAACTCATCTCAACTTCAAGCATTTTAGACAACTTTGACATTTTTAGCATCAAACCTTACATCTGATCCATTTGTTTTAGGCTCTCTCTTTAAACAACAGAGAGAACACATCCACTCAGTTCTCCTGTTTAGATATCTGTTGGTTTTGTCTTTGCTTTCTTACCTGGAGAAAGTTATTTAGCTGGTTCTTGGATTTCTCCATGAATTTCTGGTCTACAGATTTGAAGGGCAGCTTGCTGAGGGAAGGCAACTGAACTTTCTTTAATGATGGAAAACACTGCGGATGAGAAAGGAGAGCTCACTTAATATGCATGTGCTGAAAACACAGATGGTTCAGAATGGAAATGAAAAGACTCCTTTGTACTCTCATCTCCCTTCCATACCCCTCTCAGCACCCCGAAACAAATCCTCCCTTACTCGCCATGGGCCAACATAGCTAAACCCTCTCTCTTCACACCACCACCGTTATCTATCCCTTAGCAGCAGACAGGTTCAAGCACTGTAAAAGGAAACCACCTCTGTCCCCAGAAGCTGTCATTTCTAACACTCCCCTGGAAGCCAGAGACAAAATCTGGTATTTAAAGCAGGCTCTTGCATGACTGTGCAGCACATATACCATTTTGACATCAGGTTAGTTCACTAAAACATTCATTATTAAGCCCCCCCCCAAAAAAAATTATAAACAGGTTTTATAAGCATCTGGCAGAGGCCAGAAACAGGCAGATGGAAAACTAGCTCTGAAAGGCTAAAAGCCAAAAGGCTGGTATAAGAACTAGCAGTATGAAATTTTTATCTGGTTTTCCCCTCTCCAAACATCATTCTGACAAATTTTAGCAATCTCCCCTAACCAAGATTCGTACCTCACTGAGTTTCCGGTGTAGGTTCTGAAACTCACTGAGCTTCCGAGGAACACTCCAGTTCTTAGTTTCAGCTCCACCAACTTCTTGTAAACTCACCATGACAGAGTAACAGGGCACTTGTTCTCCATTCTCTTCTAAAACCTTGTGGGAAAGGAACCAAAAGGTAAGGTATACCACTTTGAAAGCAAACAGTGGAACATTTGGGCTGCCAGACGGGTTGGCTTGCAAATTCAGTTGTCATCAGTCCAACGCTTCTCTTGTGGTTTGAAGGCTACACATGGAGCAGTACCCTTAATGAACTAAACTTTACCCAAAATGCTGTCAGTCCTGAATCAGGCCTCCAGCTAACCACTAGTATACTTTACATATGGCTTTGCAATGCTGTCCATCAGCAATCAAATCTCCCTGACATGTCTTTTTCAAACAGCTGTGCACCTACCACACAGCCTTCTGATTGCTGACCAATACTCCATCTCTCCCATCTGCATTTTCCTGAGTGTTCCTGTGCTCTCCCTTTATCCCCAACACTTCTTTCCCAGTGCTTGTGCTGAGGCTCACCCACACACCAGGCACAGCAGCTCTGCAGCTGGACCTTGCAGCAGCTGGTGCCATCTCAGAATGATTTCTCTGCTCACTTGTGCTATTCTGCACGCACAGAACATGTGGCATCCATGCTGTGTTTATTCCTGAGGGACTCACAGCTTTATGAAAATCCTAATAATCAAGCTGTAAACAGCCAGAGGAAGGAGGAGCAATTAACCAAATAAGAAAACTACAGCAAATTAAGTTAAACGTTTTTCTTGAGACAATGGCAGCAGTGTGACCATATTACTTCTTAATTTGAGGAGCCACCCAGAATTTCATCTTTATGTCCTAATGGTAACAGATTTTTGTTTACTTCTGTTTATCTTAAGGAAACAGCTAAATAGATTATGAAAGGAAAATAAGGGGAATTCATAAAGCACTTTTTTTGGCCAAGCCAAACTCTCAAATGCTTCTGTTAATATACATACAAATAAGAGAAAGCTAATTATAAAATACCACCCTCACACCTTCTGAGAAAAGTAATACCTTTTAAACTTTTGCAGTGTTGGGTTTTTTTGGTTTGTTTTTTTATGTATGTGGTGTGGTTTTTTTACAGAATTTTTAACTAAGCCAATCAGGGTAAGAATAAACTTTAAAATTCATACAATTATGACACATTTTCTAAGAAGCCTGTAAAGGTCTGACAACACTTAATGCTAGTGACAGATAATCTGACAAGCAGTTGCATGCAATTGTAAAGACACACCGCTAAAATGTACCTTCACATTTTTATGCTATTCAGAACTGTACAGGGAAAATATTCCCTGTGATGCACTCCTCTCCTAAAGCTGCACATGGACCACTGGGAAACCTGGTCTGCAGCCTAGGTTTCACATCTCTAAAACACCAGCTGCAGCAGCACCCTGACAGAACACAAAAGCACCAACATGAACATCTGAAAATGTGTCTGGTTCCCAGCACAGCTATTTGGGAAACTGCCTTTCTCCTGCCAGACCACTGCAGAAAGAGATGCTTGAGTAGCCTCCAAAATGTAGATCAGAGGGACCTGGCACAGAGCAGCGACTGGGATCTCCTGGGACAGTCCCTGCCCTGTCTATGCCTGAACTAGACTGGATTTGTGTTTGCAGGTGACTCACAAACACCTCCTGGCAGCCACTTTGAGAACTGGGAGATCAGTGCTGAAAATGCTGATTTGAGTCATGCATATCGTTCTCCATTACACATTCATCCCTGGGACAGGGATTTGCATGGGTGTAGTAGGGTCATCTGAACCGTAATTGTCAGGAGAGCGTCATCCCTCCGGAAGCACATTCTCAAAATGGGAGGACTCTGTAATCTTCCTGCTTTCAAGTTAAGATCCATGTGCAAAAAAAAAAAAATCATTTAATTTAATAATAAAATCATTCTAATTACTAGACTGGGACACATTACAACTTCCTTCAAATAACCTCATATAAATATCTTAAGAAGATCCTGAAGACTTTCAGAATGCAGAATTTTTGACCAACTTCAGTACTTTTGCATTTGTTTTTCCAAATTAATGAGTCAACTGGAAAACAGAGAAACAGAATGTTAGGTGGTCTACTAAACCAGGAGGTCTAGTCCTTTGCTGTAACAGGCATCATATCATAAAACTGCTATGATGAAGGAATTCAAACCTGTGAAACAATTTTTTTTTCCACCCCTGTTACACTAAAGTCTGCTCTGGACCCTCACCCTGGTCACTGAAAGCCCCCCTTTCGATTTCCAAACTCCTTTCTCATCTGCTCCAACAGCTCTGCACCCCTCATTTATGATGTTTACCCTTATCAACGTGTTTCTATAGACAGCCCTATTCCTCTGATTCTCCCTTTTGCTAAGATAAGCAAACAAAAGTGCTTTCACAGTCACTTCTCATTTAAGCCATTCAAATCCACCCTTCTAGAATGCAACAGCCCAGCACCTGCAGAACAACTGCAATGCTTCCTTGGCTTGAATGGGAACTCCTCTCCCGACGAATTCAAGGGCCACATTTGCCACAAGACAAACTGCACATCTGACAAGCCACCAATCTACCTACTGCTTCCAACCAAAAAGCACTCCAGGGGCTGGAGCTGAAGACCAGAGTTCCTGCTCAACATCAAACCCCTCATGCCTCTCTAAGACTTCACTACACTTCTAATATTCCCATCCTAAATCTCCTCCAGCTCTGATTCTTCATGAGCATAAACTTAATGTTTGTGCTCTGGTTTGGTTTTCCAGGTCCAAAGGTCCTTTGATAGTCTCAGCCCTGATTGTTTCAGCACTGGCAAGGGCTCTCAGAATTAGCCCCTAGGATGGCATATCCAAAAGTCCTTTCTCAGCCCCTTTCCTCAGATTATACGAGTCTTCCAGGTTATTCACTACTACTTATCTGGCAAGAACAGAATCAGCCCTCAAGTACCCACAGAGGCTTCAGGCTACTGAGTTTTTTGCACTGGCAGCAACTCCATAGCCTCAAGACAATGTAAAGATTAATTGTTTCAGAATTTACCGTCTACTAGCATGCCATAGATGCCTAGTCCACAAAGGGTAAAGATTTCTCCCTTCTCCCTGTGAGGCACAAAGTCCCAAAGTGGGTGGAGATATGACCTAGGATGTTGAGACACCTACAATCAATTAATAAAAACTACAAGGTGTATGCCAGTGGTGAGCACCTCTTACTGGGTTGTGTGGTGTGGTAAGAAACATGCAGTGAAATACTGCAAAAACAAGTATTATTAAATACTTTCCAGGAGACGCTATAGCTGTTAGCTGCAGTAGGTAAAATGTAAACTTAACATTAGCAAAAACTGTAATCGTTCAATAAAGTAACAAGCTGCCAAAGAAAACCATTGAATCACCTGCTAGAAAAACTAAGGGCTGATCCAGACATCTGTCAGGAATGACTAAACATTAACAAAAATTAGCCCAGTTATTAAGCCAGTGAAGAACTGTAGAACTCACCAGCAGCTTCCTTCAGAGCAGCTCCCTGAAACAGCCCACCCAAGCTGTGCGGCAGTGAAACCGGCTAAACAGACTGATGTTTAAAAAAACCACAAAAAGTCCCTTAGAAGTCGCTTCTAGATATATAAAGACCATGCAGAAGGTGTATTGAGTACACCTCAGTTCACAGGAACCCAATTTGCTTAACTTCCACTGAGCATGAACATCCTAATATCCAGTACAGCTAAATGAGTAAGACAAGCTATTTTCTTCCACTTCATTCAAAGCTACAAACTCAATTCCTTATGAAAGTAATAGATTTTTTAAAAGATATTATGCTCTGAAATAAGTCTTTCTTTGGACAGAGGAAGCAGAACGTCTGCTACAATACAACACGATGCAAGGCCAAAACCATTAAAGCAAGTAGAGCAGGTTAGGTTACGTAGCTGTAAGTTTACATGTCATGTGGCAGTGACTCATGGAATTAAGATGAGTTGTTACCATGGGTCCCATCATTCTTCATGTTCCTACTGTCTTTTTTTCAACCTCTACCAGCCAAAACACTGAGTCTCCAACAATAGTTTTATAAGAAATATCAGTTACCAAAGGACACCTATAGGTTACATTTTTTTTTTTTTTTTTTTTTTTAAAAAGTAAGTATTTCACACACAGAGCTAGTGCATTTATATAAAGACTGAAAGATTCAAACTAAGAAAGTACAAACAACAGTTTGGACGCACAGTTTTTTTTCTCAAGTTTTAAGTAATTGTAGTTTTGCATGCATTTTCTATTAACCGGTTTAGTAAATCCGTTTAAAAGGTCAATGACAGGCTATTACACTTTCAACTCAAATTCTATAGCAAAATTTACTTTTAACTAAGCTTTTCTGCAAAAAAAATATGGCCACCAAGCTTTTCTCCATTTAAAACCACAGAGCTACATGCTAATTTTGCAAACAGGAAGGCAGTGTCACCTACTCATGCCCCCCGAAACCATCAACTGCAGCCAGAACGCTCCTGAGCAATTAATTAACATGGATAACTATAACAGTCGTGGTTTCTCCAGCTTACTCTTTGAAGCACAGAGCTGCAAATGGCACAATTAATGCAAGCCTACATTTAATTATTCAGTCCAGTACTACCTGTATTATAGTTAACGCAGCAAGTAATTAGAAGCCTCCCCCAACCTCCCTCTTATTTAGCCACACCATCTTCTCATCTGGTAGTGAGGGAGACACTGGGCAGATCTGTATGGTACCCCTTACCAGAAAGCTGCCTTTCTGCAGTTCTGCTGCACACAGTATTGCTGGTTTTTAAAACCAGACTTCAAAAAGGTAGAGAGCACTCTTAAAGACAGTTTAAGACCCTCACTGTTCTCAACCAGGTCACCTGCAGACAGCATTAAAGCAAAACCAAACCCAGATATTTCTACATTGAGAATTTGTTTATTAAAACGGCATCTTAAGTTTTTACCCTGTTGGATTTTTTTCTTCTTTCACAGACAATGAGTTTGACCGTTGACAGACCTATCAATAGTTTGTAAGAGCTGAAGATGCAACCAAATAAACTCAACAGCACATCATTTTTTCTCCAAGAAAAATTACCTCAAGGAAACTACTTAGATAAGACACATCTTCTTAATAGCACGGGAAGGCAATCCAGTAGAGATCCAATTAATCTTTATTTCACTGAAGTGATATTGTCAAGACGATTGCTTATGTACGGTGTGAGCCCACAGTTACTATATAACGTTTATTGGGCAAATGTTGATAGAAAGCTATGAAATGGTAATACTTTTTGTTTCCGTTACAATTTTTTTTACATTCATTCCACAATTGTCTGCCTACACCCAAACAGAAGAGCAGAACAAGACTGAAAAAAAAAATATTAACTTCTCCTTTACCTTACTCACAGATTTAAAGCGCTTTCTTTCTGGTTATCTTAGTCCCTTGAAACTGTACTGTTGTTAAATACAATAATACAAAACATAGTAAGTACTGCATCTTTGAGACTTAGCAGACACGCAACTGCACCCAAGCGTGATAGCATGGTAATAGAACGAGAGAGACTGTTCTCATGAACACCACCACCCCTAAGGTAGCAAATTACCCAATGCCCAAACCAGTTCACGTACATGTAGGTACTTTTATAGCTCCATTACAACAGGGCCTGACAAACATATGTTTTGCATATATGCATCACAGCAGTCACTGGGGAAACAGAGGAAGAGTTAAAAAGAAGTTAGCGTTTCCTCCCTGCCCCAAGTAAACATGAAGCACACACAGTGTACACCAAGGTAAAAGGAAAGTATATACAGGTTTTTATTCTTCTCTTCATGGAAGTTTGAACTGACCCAGAAGACAAAGCCATAAAAAACCCCAAACATACCTCGCCTGAGACAATGAAGGCTTTCCACATGCCAAGATTCTCACACCACCAGTCCGTTCTTGCAATGTGCAGCTGAAGGTCACTGTGCTCTCTCTCCATCAGAGTAATTTCATCCTTCAGCTTAGAAACAATCTGCAGAGAAAAGTTTATTGATCATAATTGCTAAGAAAAAGTTTGAGCAATACGCCTCATATCTTCAGGGACACTATTCAGAAAAAGGTAAAGGTATGAAAGCAGGGAGAGAGAGAATAATTCACGGGGGGTGGGGGGTGGGGGGGGGTGGGAGTCTTAAGTGAGAGAACCTATGATGCCTTTTATAAATTTGTGGAATACACAGTAATCCTAAAGAGTCAACTCCAATATTAAAATAAAAAACTACTTAGAAGTACGTCCTACTATTGCACTATCAGCATAAAAGGCACTTTAGATAGGATTACATATTACACACACACACACACACATTATATGTTTTCTACAAATGTGAAATTACAATCACTGAAATATGCGTTACTGAAGACATCCCCCTTACCATTTTCAGATACAGAAACCTGGGAACAGATTTCATTTCTAGGAACTTAGCTATGTTAACAATCACTCAGAAAATTACTACTTAATTCATTTAAGTTTTGGAAAGGGAGGGATTTATTTTTGTGGAAAGCATGCATTTCAAAAGACGTTCTCATCAAGACATAGCTCACAGTCATAATCTCATAAAGGATAAATAGCGTATCTCATGACATCAACAAAAAAACCAAGTAACCATAAATACTACTAGAAGACAGCATGACAAGAAAAGGGGGAAGTATACATAAGATGTGACATTAGAAATACAGCAAAAGAAGCTAACGCTTTCTTTAAAATATGATAGCCCACATAGTCAAACTTACAAGTCTTAGTTGTAAGATTTAAAACACGTGGTACATCCTGCAGAGCTACAGTAATTGTCTTTTTCAGAATTTTGTATCACATAAGATGTAAAATACTACCTACACATCTACAGCTGTATGACAACTTTCTGGCATATACCTAACCTTCGGAATAATTTTGTATTTTACTATATTTACTATGGGCATACAGACTGCTCTGCAGTCACCTTACACTGACTCCTACAAGTGGCATCCAGGAACAATCAATAAATACAGAACTGGTAAGGTTTCATTATAAGTAAATAGCTACTACGCTTATAAAACAAATACTGAGACTTTATAATGATACTGGATCTATTTTATTATTCTGTTTCAAAGACGTATATATTTTCAAAGACAAAGAATATTTTAGGAACAAAAAAATACAGGGAAAACCCCACTACTTTCTAAGGGGTACAATCCCCACCTCCTCAAGACCTTAGGTGTAGAAAGAACATGGCTATTATTTCTCAAGAATGCAAAGGGAACATACAAGTGCTACATCCATGTGTATGCAACAATACGTAAAGGTTTAGTTATATAGTACTTTTTTATATCAAAGAAAAAAAAATCAAAACTATAGTGCTACAGAAACAAATGGCATGGTCTAACTCACACACACAAGCATGCTCACTTCTGTTTAGTACTTCTCACTCTTTGTGGTGGTGCATCTCGCCCCCTCCCCTAGACCACCCCCCACAGTCTCAGGAATCCCCTTTAGGCCTTAGCCCCTGTGTAATGAGTTCGACAGTTAAGCATCTCTTGACTGTACCAGCAACACCTGCGTGGCTGAGCTGGGAGACAGCACTGACAGCCAGAAACATTCTTTACACAAATCCTAACATCCCCAAAAGCACTGGAGCACTCCTTACGTGAATCATCTCCTGATGAGCCTTGCAGCCCACTGTCACTGGGATTGTGAAAAATTCCAGTACTTACCAGCTCAGATTGTGGCCAGGATGGAAAAGTCCTGTTGACTAAAAGCCAATCATCTCTGACTCTATGAACAGTGGTCCTAAGTGAGGACCATTTCGAGCTCCTTTGGTCCTTTGAGCTCTCCTGGACTGCAGGGGGCTGCAAACAGCATCTCCCTCTGAGCAGGATGCCTCTCAGAGCTCCCAAGCTCGCCGAGTTAGGAGGACTGTCACCAAAAGCTGACGCCAGCCTGGGCTGATAACCCCACTCCTCAAGGCTCAAACCTTTGCCCGCTGAGAAATGCAAAGGCGTTCAACATGAATATTTCACTGAACTTGAGGAGAATTTTTAGCAGGTATATATACACCTTTGTACAGCTGTACATTTATCTCTATATTTTTGTGTTTGTACGTGAGTTGATTTAGGTACCTCATAAGTGTAAGTATTACCATTTCAAATCTGTAGTTAAACGGATTTTGTCATTTAAGTAAATCCTACTTTGTAAGTATTAATCATGGACTAAGTGCTGCTAAAATCCTATGATCAACCTTAAACTGTGAATGTTCCTTACATTCCTTTAGATACAAACTGTTGTCCAAGTCGGACTAGGATCGGATCTAGCCACACCTAAACTCTATCAAGAGTTTAGAAAGCAAGGGGGGTCCACTCTGAACCTCATGACTCAGATAGTAGGGTCGCCCTTGTCCTTTTACATCTTTAGTCTCTGTGTAAATCATTCCAGATTAATTTTAATTTGATTCGTCTTTGTGTAATTTCTCTATGTAATAAGTAACAGAGTGAACCTCGCTACCAAACTTTGTGAAGTCACAGTCCTACAAATTCATATTAAAACTACTTTGCTAATACCTTTGATGGTGATTCTTTAACATTTATGGCCCATGGTGCAAATTTTAACTTTACACCTAGTTAGTTATAAGAGTACCTCCTACAATTTTTCCAAGTGACTTTTATGTTCACTCCTGGTACAGGTCCACTGGAAATACTAAAGATCTGAACAAGTTAACAGAAATTTCCTCCAGCTTCCACATAACTCCTGATAGAGACTGAGGCACTTCTCCATTCAGTAAGGTCCCGGTTAATTTCAGTAATTGTGTCACAGTTTTCTTTCAATATAAGGCTTAGCAAGCACCAGAAGGTGCTCTGCGTGGGGAACGTTAAGATGTTGCTTTGCTACTGACAATGACAAGACCGAACTCTAGAAAGAATGTGGTCCTGCACATTTACTGTGGCTGCACAGGATGGCATGAGACAGCACTCACAAACACAAGGGAGATAGCCACCGAGCTTCGGGCACGAGACATGCACCAAAGTCACAGACCTCCAAAGATCAAGGTAATTTTCTATGGCAGTGGGCCTTGTACATTGGAGACATTGCCTGAGACCGCTTACCATCTTTCTACTCTTTATATTCCAAGAAGGAACTGAAACGAGACCTCCCTACAGAGCATTTTCTTTTAAAACTAGCAGCGTTTCACATGCAAGTCAAATGAGCAGTTTTCTTCCCTGGCTGACTGGCATCTGAGTTGCAGGGTGCTAGAAGTCACTTGAAGATGCACATATGTGTTTTGTATGGGTCTCACAGCAAACATTTCAAAAAGAGAAAACAACCCAGGAACAGCTTGAGGTTTAAAAGTTTAACACAAAAAATGTACATGACATTCCCCTTCATATGGCACAAAACTGTGGAATTTTTAGAAACAGTTTTTACTTCATATGACCAAGAACCAAATTTTTATCTGCCACATCCGGAGGTGGGGGGAAAAAAAAAAAAAAAAAAAAAAAAAGTCCTTGTAACAAGGTGCTCTCACACTGTCAACCTTAACAACCCATTTAAAAGCTCCACAGGTAAATGCTACTGCAGTAATACAGGCATTTAAAAAATAAAGGACACACAAACACATCAGTGCTCTTACTACTCTGAAGAGCAATGGTTGGATGACAAGTAAAAGGTATCTTCTGCCCGCTGAAGCCACACACACAGCAGAGCAGCTGTGAGCGGGACACACCAGAAGAGCTGCAGACACATTTCCAGTTGTCTGTGGTAACCTCTGGCAGAAGGGAGATGCAAAAGAGACAGAGGGAACAAAGCTAGCCAGTGTGGTCCCAAACACTACTGTCCACGTCTTTCTGCTGGGGCAGCAGAGAATGAGCAGGGTGTCAACCGCTACTCAGACCAGCATCCTAGCACTCACCCCTAGTGAAGAAACAAATGTATGAAGAACCCAGGTCCTGGACAATGACTAATGCCCATGTACATTTTTGCTATCCCTCGCAGGAGGCTGTTTTAGGGAGATACCTGGCTACTTGTTAGTCTCTAACCACCACCTACCAACCACATTACGCCTGAAAAACTTGGCCCGACTGCATCTGAACAACAGTCCTGTAGTATCAGACTCAGTAGGAATGCAAATGAGTTGGCCTAAGCCAAATGCAAATCACTTGCTTCTGCCCGAATATGTTCTTAGATTGCTTAATCGTTGCACTTTGCAAATAGAAAAAGATTTTTATTTTTCATTCAAGCCCGGAGAGCCAAAGTTTAATGTCCCTCAATTTTTTGTCTGATGAAAGCATGCTTTGCAGACTTCTCCTGCTCCTTATAAAGGAAAGCAGTCACTTTTACAGATTCAGGTGGTGTGTGTCCCCCGCCCCTTGATTAGAACAAGCCAGTTACAACTGCAGATTCTGAAATTGCGCTATGCTACCAGAACGCCAGCAGAGGGAGCAGAACTAGCACATCCCTCCGCTGCAGTGCGCCAGACGCGGCAGGGAACATGAAACAAACTGCCACAAAGAACTACGCAAATACAGGTGGGTACAGCAGCAGTAAGGAAGAAATACTATAGATCACCGTCAAAGCTGCAAGCCCACTGGGAGAGGTCTTTATTCTACGACAAAAAAAAATAATATTTGCAATTTTAGTTACATCAGCTTAAAAAAACCCCTAAAAAACCAAATTAAAAATAATAATAAAAAAATTAAAATAAGCTAATTTCAATTTCTATAACAGACCGATTGAAACAGTAATCTGAGCTGTCCAGAAAGAGCCTGAGACAACTAGATATTACACAAACATACACATAATTTTATTTTTTTTTTTTTAAGGGAAGACACTAAAGGTAGTTACCTTTTTGTCGGGTTTTGGTGAATTACATATGGAATTTAGAGCCTGTTTTTTATATTCAAGCTTGTCATTTAGCTGGCGAAGTTTATTTACAGCATAACTGGCCTGTTCATTAATTCTTGTGCTGCATTCTTCAGTAGCTTCTTCGCAACCTTGGCTCTAGGAATAAAGGATGAGGGTAACTGCATCATTAATATGAAAAAGGAGAGTTATTGTTTGCTCCAAAAGCTTTTATGTATAAGAACTCTTATTCTTGATACAGAAAAAAATGTAGGTATAAGAGATTCTAACAGATATTCCGACCATCAGATCCAACATGAAACATGTCTGTTAAAAAAACCTGAACAAGCACACACCCAACCAAACACACAACAGACAAAGCCTAATACCATTTATACTACAGCTCTTTGGGAACTCTTGCCAACTATGTAAAATGACCTTCAAGCTAAAGCTTTAGTGTAAATGAGAGGCAGAATCAAAGTTTATTTTAAAAGCAACAGCAGCTTAGTAGTCATAATCAATTTTCAGAGCCAGATAGAAAAGCAAATACTTCACTCTGAGCTGAAAGATAACAAGACAGGGGAGCGGGGGGGGGAACAGGGACACGAAACCAAAAAAACCCCTACAGTTCTAACAAACAGTCCTGCCTCCCACAAACCTTCACAAAACAGATTTATCAGCCTGCAGAACAATCTAAACCAAGTCCTTTCTCTGCATGAACAGATTTTACTGCTGTTTTTAGAAGTGTTAATAAAAACGTGATAAAAGCACATACGCATTACTCTAAACTGATAAATAATTTTCTTATATTCATTCAGACAAACCAATAGCTTTTTCCATCTTGTGTACTACAGGCATGCGAAAAAATAGTTTCACACCTTTCAGTGACGTTCTCATTAACATCATCTGGCATCTGCCTCAGTCTCCTTTCTTACTGTGCTACCCCAAACAGGCATGAAGACCTTGAGATCCAGCAAACAGCACTGTGATGTTACTGTTGCCATCTTCAAAGATCTCTGAGGTCTGCTTGTGACTGAACACATCTGTGGGAAGCTATGAATCTAATCACATGAACTACAGTTCTCTAATTATATTCCCACTAAGCAAGCTTTATCTGTATGTAATGACAAGCTAACAGAATGAAGTCTCATTGTCTGCTAAATTCTGTGAGCTTTAGAGACAATCCTACTGTAAATTCTGCAGTATTTTACATCTTAGTAAAAAAAAAAGTCTGAGAAGAGATACAGTAGCAACAAAAATTAATCTTCTTAGTATAATCCTCATAAGGGAGGGCAACAATGCAGAAGTCAGGAGTTCTAGGCTAAGAAATCCATGCATGCCCTTTTCCAGTTCTGCATTTGCCTGCTATGCGGCTGAGTAAATAACATTAGCTCTATGTCATGTCCTTTGTTCCGTCTATTCTGCACAGACTGTAAACTCCTCAGGTCTGAGACTGCCTCCAAGCACATGTACAGAGCTCACAGAAGCTCATCATCATCTCCTGGCACTACAATAATACAGATAATTAACAATATCAGGTGTTACTCAAAACACTACTACACAGACCCATAGAAGTAAAAAAACCTTAACCTTTTTAGGAAGCACAGAGGTCAAAAATAAACGAAAATTCTATTTTTTACACTGAAGAATTAAAAGACTTTTCATATGAGGTGTGGTACTAGTAATCAAAGGATTGCAATTAATTACAAAACAGTAAGGCCCTGCTCCCAGAGATAGGCTGCATGGCTTCTGCCATTAACATTTCAGACACTTACAGCAAAATACACTATTGAGTCACTAGGTTTATCACAAAAATACTAGAATTACAAGGTAACAAGTTACCTGTATCCAAATTACCAAATAAACAACACACTCAAAGCTGAGATCGTAAAGGATTGTGCTATCTTCCCTTGACTGCTAAACTGATAATAACGACTTCCATTTCTGTGAGTGCTGCAGAACACAGACTGGGGCTCATTTTAGCAATCTGACACACACAGCATTGATGCAACCACCAGACCCTCTTTCCTCAGTGCTGAATGCAGGCACCGCTTGCTTTTGGGTTTTTACATCTGCTCAAGATCTTTCAAAGGAGGTTTGTCCAAGGAGTGAAAAGTCATGACTGATTGAAAAGAAGAGAAAGCTTGTTCCACCTGCAGTTGAACCAGCAAAGTCTGACCTTGCCCTGTTTCCTGTCTTCCAATTTGATCTCCTCGTGTTTCATCAGGGCTCATCCTTTTGTCCCCCCTTCCACAATGACACTAGAGAGCTTTTTACCTATCCAACTATAACAGTGGAATTTATAGAAAATTAACATCAGTAACTCCCACAGTGCCACAGGAAGCGAGAACCTGAGACATTCAAAACTCAAACTAAAATGAAAGCAATTAGTATCTGGTAACACTATGGATCCCTCCAGAAACATCAGATTTCTCAGCTGTAGTTGAGGGAGGGGGAGCAAAAAACCCCAAACCTATTAGCCAGTAGCACATTTTCACCAACATTTGAAAGACCACTGGAAACTTCAGAAATAATCTATTCTCACCTCAAAGACCCTGAACCATGGCACAGAGCCATCAGGATTGCTCTATTTGAGAGATGCTCTAACAGTATATGCTACTTCATACTTAATTTGTTGTTAAAAATGCAAAAGAACTTCAACTATATAAGCAAACTTGGCAATACATTAGTCTTCAAGGTTTCACAGCTGACACAGCCCTCAAATCTGGCAGATACATATCCAAGGACTCAGACAAAGGACAGATGATGCTGATGTTAAAAAAAAAATAATCTAATTTTTTGGCAGCTATAGTAAATGTTATCTGACAGGACAGCTAGACCTAAAGTGTTGTGTCAGTCTTCTTAAGAGAAACTGTTATCTCTCTTAGACTGAATATATATAGAGATTAAAAAGCACAACGTTTAATACTTAGAAAGTTCTGGACAAAGTCCCAATGACTACAAACACAAGGACAGAAAGTCTTTGAAGTACCTCGTACCCTCAACACATAGCTGAGTTAACAGTGAGAAAAATAGAAAACGTGTCTTGGATCTTTTATCAAGGAAAAGATTACAGAGAGAAGAGTGAAAGTTCAGCAAGCTCTCGAAGTTCATATTGGAAGTAATTTACTTAGAACAGCTCATCTCTGCAGATCTGCTGACAGGTGGACTACAGAGACGATAAAAGCTCACTACAGAAATTAAAGCCATATTTAAGCGGTAAAATACAAAAGCCTTGGGTTCTGGAAAAATTGTTTCTAAATGGAAGAATGCAGATCAGCACCTCTGGATTCTGCTTCTTATTTGTCCATTTAGATCCAGTATTAGACAAACTATCCCACTTCATTGTGCTCTGAGCAAGTTCACATGTAAAATGAAGATATCCATGCTGATCTGAAGTGGCAGCCTGACAAAGATGCTCCCTAGTCTGAGAGATGCTCTTGTCAAAACGTTCTTAGATAAATATAACACAAGTTCCCCTGACATGACCGATTTAGAGAAGCCACTGTAAAACCTGCCCCAAGAGATCTGCCATTAGGTTATTGCTTATAACATTTTGAATGCTCTGGCTTACTATTTACAGTTTTAGTGCTATTTTAATCAGTTCTATCTTCCAACATAGTCTACTAATCTATTCCATAAATAAAGAGTACTAAGGTTGTATTTTTTTCTTTTCTTTTTTTTTTCAACTTTTAACTAGGAAATGCACAGGGGACAGGGAAAGACAACATTTAGACAGAAACCTACTAATGTTTCACCTTGTTTCAGTGTTTTCAGCTTGGGAACATACCAGGTTTACCCAATGGAACTACAAGAGTGATATCATGTATAAACACATCCAAAAAAAAAAAAAAACCAGTCCAAAGGTCAAGGACAGAAGATGCTATTACGTGCTTTACTCAGGATCATCTGCAGATCACCTTAAAACAACAGTGAAATTGTCCACATGACTCACCACTTCGTCTTTGTCCTCAGGAGTTAGCTGAGCAGAACTTCTTTCTTCTTCCTTCTTGACTGATCTCTCATATAAATCACTGACAATGAATGAGGGGTAGTATCTGTCCTTTAGAGTCTCATAAACATCTGCCTGAATTCTGTAGAATACTTCAATGCCTTTATTTCCCACGAGACTTTGCTGTATTTCTTTATAAAGGGATTTTTCCACAGGTATTTCCCTGTTTTCCACAAAAAAATTCTGATAAATTTCACTCACCAGTTGAGGTATTTCAGCCTAGGAAGCAAGGAGGGAGAAGAAGGGAGAAGAGAATAATGAAAAAACTTTAAAAATATAAAGATGAATCACGATCCAGGTGCATAATTTGAAGGATGATCAAGCTAATTTCACTCCCAGATGTATGAGAACACATCTGTGACTCTCTCACTGAGATCAAGCACTCTGCCTGAGCACCTATGCTAAGCAGTCAATTTCACAAGATAAATACGGATATTTTTAAAGTGAAGAAACAGCTGTGCTCTAAAATTAACATAGCTTCTGCACCCACTGCTTTTAAAAGTATGCTCCAAAAGCTGGTATTAAAGGGGGCAGGGGTGGAAGTGCTAAAGCAACATTCTGATCACCATTTTAAGTTCAGATTGTAGAGTTCAGCTGTATTGGCTCTCCTGTTTTCTGCTGGATAGGACCAACTCACTTTATACATGACTATAATTCTATAATTGGGGCGGGGGGGGGGGGAGAAAGCAAAAATAACAAGGAAAAAAGCAGAACCAAAGAGACATTTACTAGTACACTGGGCCAGGTATTTCCACTGAGCACAGAAGAGCACACAGGATTGAACTTTGTAATAATGAACAGGAAAGAGGCAGTAATGCTGCACAATCCTTCATCATCTCTCTAAATTAACATCCCTCTAAACTGACTGCAATTACAAAGGTTTTATCCACTCACTCAGTACGGCACAATGTTCTTGCCTGCCTCATATGACAGTATCGCAGCTACACGGCTGCATGATGCTACTTTTTTGTAATTAAAGCTGGTCCATGGAACATAAAGGTTGCCCGTCACCACAGGGGCAACAGGAGCACAGTATGTTAGAATCTCTTTAAAAAATGGTAAGTCTTGAATAAAGGCACTACACAATTTGTTTTGAAAGCAAAGAGAGAAATCACAGCTGAAAGGTCATAAAATGATTTATAGCACCTTTTCCAGTCACGAGCAGTTTGCAATCAAAACTGATATACAGCTCTCTTCACAGTGCCTGACAAAATCTTTTTATAAACACCTTCTAGCCCGAGTTGGTTGTTAGCCATTTCTTCAGATTATATCAATGGTTCATTAATCACGATCCATAATTTGCTGCTTTGGTTACAGGACATTATTTGTATTTTCCAATTGATTAGAATCTTTTTTCATAGGAGAGTAATAAAATTACAGTGAATAAAAGGTTAACTGATACTTAATAACGAAATTCATATTTCATGCTAGCATGAATCCCAGAGGTTTAAAAGTTTTCCCCCCAGATCCACCCCACTAGTCACGAACAGAAAGTTTGTCCTCTACATTCCTGCTCTGCACCATTACTCCAGGATACTTCTTGCAACTTTAAGTGGTATTTCCTATCCTTATTTCAGGGTTCTCATTCCTTTATTTTTCACTGTATATTGTTGTATATTGTATATATTTGTATTTTTGTATATTTTTTGTATATTTTGTATAATTGTATATAACTAATATAATTGCATATTAATATACAATACAAATTACAATATAGCATCGTTGCTTCCCTCTAAACAGTAGCGCAGCATTCCTGGAGAAACTTAGCTGCTTATAAAGCAACAGAACAGGGAAAGGAAGGGGTCTTAGAAAGCAAAATCTCTCTTTCGAAAGGATTAAAAACCCCACATATACACACCATTTCATGGTTTGGGACTGAATGGACTACCTGTAACTGGCAAGGTGAAAAGTTTACATACAGACTATCAAGCAGCAACGTACTTTAAAGTTTCACATGAGCTGATACAACTAAAGCCAATATATTATTGCAACTTTCCCCTCTGGTCAAGGGGGAAAGAATTCTACTACTTTTGCATACGAAGTATCCCTTCTACCAGTCATGCTGCTACACAAAACAACAGTAAATCGTCATCACAACAGTTTAAGTGCCATATTATCCTCAAACGTTGACATGAAGAAGTTAAAAGAACTAAATTGCTTAGTAGCTATCCTATGCTATTGCTATTTTAAAAACAAATACAAAGATATTTCCTAACATCAAGATCACAGCAAGCAGAGATTCCCATTAATGTACAAGGACTTGTAATTTCTTCCACCTT
Source organism: Falco rusticolus (assembly GCF_015220075.1). Taxonomy (NCBI): domain Eukaryota; kingdom Metazoa; phylum Chordata; class Aves; order Falconiformes; family Falconidae; genus Falco; species Falco rusticolus. The sequence goes on from NC_051187.1 coordinate 122,341,018, forward strand.
GCTAGCGTTCTTCAGATACTCCACAGACTCCCAAAGACCGATCAAAGCCATCTTGTCCATCCTTTCCATGTAGATTCGGAAGTGCTCTCTGTATGAAGGGTTGGCTAAAATTTCTTCAAACTGAAGAATCTGAAGAAAGAAAAACTAAGAGTAAAATCTGGGGGGATACTTAAGTCCAGCTCCTCTCCATCTGTTATGGGGAGAATATTTTCATTTTATGTGCCCACAGAGCACCATATATACCACAAATATGTACTCTATTCAACTGCACAGACTCTTTACGGCAATAGGTTTTATATTTTTTAATGAAGAAAAAAAAAAAAAAAAGGAAAATATGAGTTGGAAGTATTTAGAAAATAAAGGCATCTACACTCCCATCAGATAGAAAATATTTCCACATGTTTTCTATCCAGGAGGTTAAGGCTACATTTGAAAAGACTAAGATGACATTTCAAGTCATTCATGAAATGCTACTGCCAAACATTTAAATTCCAATGTTCCTGCAAGGCAGAGGAGCCAAGCTGAACACTAACCAACCTACTCTTTGCTTAATCCAAACAAAGAATAACACCAGCAGTTTCCATGCCACAGGCCACAGAGTTTTGAGATGTATCTCAATTACTCCCAAGGCCACAGAGAAAGATGGAGTATAGTTCTTTATCCTGGCAGCTAGGGCGTTTGGTGGCTAGTTCCCATTAACTGAGCGTTATTGAAAAGCATCTATCAGAAACGCAGCCAGGTAAGGGAATGGTCTGCGATGTGATGCTCAGAACTCTACCTGAAATGAGAGAGGAATGCACATGTCACACAGAAAAGAAAAGAGACTTCTCACACCCCATCAGATGCTGTGGCCGTTAAGATGCAGGATTAAAAAGACGTTACCATTTCTCATCCTCTACTATTTCTGTGAATCCAGGCCTTTTCTTTGAAACACCTGAAAATAAAACACCTCCCTGACAAAAAGAACCAATCTTCCCACGTTGAACAAAATGAACGACCCTGGCTTTCTTTGGAAAATAGGACCAGTTTTCAAAGCACCCTATCAAAATCAGACATCCCTTCCTCTCCAACTTTGGAGTCCAGCAGCTGAACCAGTTTTCATGTTGCTCCTTTAGTGCCTTTATTTATGTGGACAGGAATCCAAATACACTGGAGTGGTCTTGGTCTCTTGTTTTGTACCTCACAGACACCAACCAATCCTCACTTTTTGCTTTTAAAAGAAAATCTGATCCTTAAGCACTGGGGCTAATGAATCTTTACGGTAAAACGCCAAGTCACAGGAAGCTAGGACAATTTGGTACAGAGCAAGTTGTGAATTCCAACCAGGACTGAGGCATTAATAATTTCTCTAATACGGGTTTTTCAATACCTTATAATAATATAATTCAGGTCATGTTATCAGCATCTTTCTCTCAGAAGACGACTTTTTTTCCTAAACCTAGTACCTCAGACTCTACCAACAAGTCACATTTAGAAAAAAAATAGTTTGCTAGACTCAAGCTGTGCGGAAAGAAACTACATGTATGTGCACGTACACAATTACGAGCACAAGTCACTTCCTTAATGAATCAAACTGAAGAAGGTTCTTTAAAAACTGTAGCCACCTATGTTTTGTCTGAAACAGCTCCTCCAAATTTTGGGCAGTGTTTAAGTAAATAGCATTTGTCTCAGCTGGAATGTTCATTTTCATCTTCAAAGTTCCTCAGTGACAGTCATATGCCATCCCTCTCTCCATACTTCACCATACCAGGAATCTTCTGGACATGGCTTGCTCTTAGATTCAGTGCTATTCAGGTACATGAACATAAACTTAGAGCTTCGCTATAGAGAGAGATACAGAGCTCACTATAATCCTCACTGAACAGCACAGACAGGCAGGCTTGTGAAGCTAGGCTTGCTACAGAAACAGTGATCAGACTGTCAAAGAGAAGAACAGAGAGATGACCATTCAAAGCCCAGTCTGTGGCTTAGCATTATTGCTGTGCCTCATCATACGTTTTATTCAATAGTTTTATCAAGATAGTGATTTAAAATACCCGTGGAAGAAGTGTCCTCCAGCCTCTTGAACAGAGGTCTTAATCTCTGGGACTTTTCAGCTCTGTAAATGATAGCAGAGGCAATAAATATATCACAATGTGGAGCACTGTCCTGTCACTTCTTGAGCAAGAAGTCACCTTGGTCTCTACGCCTCTATTATCCAAGCTAGCCCTACTCAGGCTGCCACAGCAAGGAGAGTAATTAAGAAATCTCCCCTCTCAAAAGTAACTGTGGCTAAGTGCCGCTGCAGGGAGCAAGGCAAGTACAACCATCCCTCTAGCCTAACAAAAGTGCTCGCTGCACAGGTGCCCCGTGGTAATTAAAAAGTGGTGGTGCCTAATAATGCTGTTACACAAACCTCCTAATAGTTACCTTGCAAACTGAAATACTTCAACAAAATTGATAGACAGAAAAGCTTATTTAAATTTCCCTTGCAGAAATGAGACCTCACAAACTTTTTTTAGGTTTTTGTTTAAGGCTTGACTATCCTAAATTATTGAATAGTTTATAACTATTAAATATGTTACAAACACCGTACTGTAAACATTATTAAGCCTTCAAAGACAGTAACGATGGACAAAAGATGTTTTTAGGTTTGAGGTGGTTAAGTCGTTACAAAACACATGCAATCCAGGAAGTATTCTGAGGAATACAAATATCTCCATTTTCAAGAAAGAGATTCTGCAGTAATTTTTAATCCTCAGTAGAAGATCATTTTATGACTCAGTATCAGCACGAATTAAGAGCACAAAGGTCTAAGTTACATTGGCATACATGCATGCATTAGGGCATGTGTACACCCTCAAATCCAATATCCAGTTAGCAGACATAATCTTGGAATTACTCAGCCTCAGCAGCAACACTTCAAGTCCTTTTAACTTGAGAACAGCTTCCGGGCTTGGAAAAACCAGCAGTGACATCAATTTCCTACTTCAACAGGAAAGTAGCTAATACACTACAGCTGGTGACAGGCTCTGCCAACGACTAGGAAGGGGTTAGATTCCTGCCCTCCTCCCTGCCCCAAGTGGGGTGCTTTAAGCAGCATCCCTAGCATAGGGGGATACAACAGAATAGCCTTGTTCCTGGCCCTACAAAGCAGAGAACTGGTCCTGGCAAGTCCCTAAAGATAGTCACAACCTCTCTCTGGAGAGGAACATCAAAACAACTGCTTAATTTGGAAGGGCCTGAATAGGCACCAGATGTGGCATAGATGTCTTTACAACACACCAGGTTCCCCTTCGCTACAGCCACCTTGGCCTATAATGAATAATCACAATAAAGCTGGTAACAGCACTGCAGATCATGGGCGAGTTGAGCAGAATTTAAGTCAATAACGCACATGTTCTGCTGGAATGATGGCACACAGACTGCAGGATTTCTGTTTTCATTTGTTTGTGGGGGTTGGTTGTTTTTTTCTTTTTCGTAGAGGACAGGAAGAAGAAGAATATAAAAAATAATACTGGAAAAGTGTCTCTCTTTCCAAACTGCATTTTAAAAAACAGTAACACATTCTCTGCCCACTGACTAAAATTTAAACATGCAGTGGTGTCGTCATTTTTCAAAAAGAGGTAAGTCATCAGAAGGCTAGCTTTGTCATACACAGCAGTAGCTGAACCAAATGCAATGATTAGTTGCCTGTCAGGAAGCATATACTACATAAGGTGTCTGGCTATTTCACTGCACATACATCAATGGAAAAACCCCTGTCTTGAGACTCACATGTTCACGAACATACTTCTGTCGCAAGACACCCTACCTTCAGGCAAGAGGAGAGCAACAATTGACACTTGCTCTTTATATCCCCAAATTCTGTACCATGAAGTATCCTGACATAACGTGATCTGAAGCTTAAAAACCGCAGTGAAAATCTGATCAGTCACGAGTTATATCAGTATCTATCCACATATGGTGGAAGCAGGGTCTTCCGTAGGAGTTCTTACTTGGTCCTCGTCAGCAGAATTCCAAACATGGAACTGCCTCCGCCTCAAAATACACTCAGATGGTGGATCAGATCCCCAGAGCTCCTACCACCCGTGGTTCACAGAACAGCTCCACCAAGGAGATACTGGGACTCTACACATCTCGGTGATGTGGCTGTTGCGCTGAACACAACAGATCACACAAGTGATTTGCTGAACGCACACAGGCAACAAGAACTCAATTAATTACTACAATACTGTGCAGGTACAGTTTCTAAGAAAAAGCACTAGAACTGCACTGGACCATAAATAGATCAGAAGAGATGCTTTATATATTACACTAACTGAAACTGCAAGTTCCCTGAAATCTAATACCCAGGGCAGAGTATAAATCGGTGTCAGAGCTAATGACAGAATTCAGATTCAGACAGTATCTGGGGTTTGCTTGCTTATAAACATTTGGTTATAATTCACACATTCAGGATTTCCCTAGAGAAGCTGGATACAGGATAATGAGGTGTGTGAAACGTGCAAAGTCAAATACATAAAAGTCACAGGACTGTATAATTAAACAGAAAACCAACACTGTTTTATAATTAGTTTCTGCTGTAAAAGGGAAAAAAAAAAAAAGGTATTTCAAAACACAAAATATTTCTTAAGTCTGTAAGAGAACACTGACAGCTCCAAATAATCCATCTCCACATTTAAGCCCATAATCAGAACACGCATTAAAAGTTTTTACCATTAATGCTATTATTCCCCTACTACTGCAGGAAAGAGAAAGCTTTCTGTAGGACGCAGAAGTGAAACCAAAATACAAGGTTAGGCCCCTAGCCAATTTGTTCTTTGTTCAATTGGACCAAATAAGTCAGTAACTTATTCAAGCTTCTGTATATAATACACTTACATAAAATAATTCAAAACACCATCAGTAAATGACCATTTCTGACCTATTTTGACCTATTTCATGCAAGCTGAAGAAAGGAAGGCAAACTTCCAGTGTCCTCTACACAAGGCTGTTATTCTGGAGGTTAAGCGCTAGGTAAACCAAAAAAAACGGCACAGCTGGACTACAGAGAGGAATTATGGACACCAGCAGTGACTTACCAATATTAGCGCATCTCTTACATCTCGAACACTCCCCTGCCATTTTGCTTAGAAAGAGGCCTGAGTGTTCAGTCAATACTGCCCACGTAGTAGGGTGCAGCATCCAAAATAACACTGATTGCCTTGAAGTAAGAACCCAGACTGCAGCTAGCACAGTTCAGGAAACGAATGGGAAGAAGCAACAGTGAAGACAGTCCCCTTCCTCAGCCAAACCCTGGGCATTTTTCTGTTCTCTGAAGAGAACAGTGTGGCCCCCACCTCTCATCCAGCCTTTTTCCTGGCAGCGAAGAGTTGGGTACAAGAGAAGAGAAAAGCGGTTTTCCTATTTTCCATGCTGACACAGGCGTGGAGTGGGTCTAGGGCTTCTTCACAGAAACAAGTCAAAACCTTAGAAGCAGAGCAGCCCTGGACCCCGTTGTTTCCACCATCACTACAACAAATGCCTGTGGAGAGTCTTTACTCATATTAATAGTACCATTAACTCAGTATGGAGCTGTTCATTAGTACGTTTGCAAGATATAACCCTGGGTCAGCAGCTCCCCCCAAAAATCCATCGGGTTATAAAAAAATGCAACATTAAGTCCTTTGATTTTCATTATAATAATATTATATTTTATTGTATTTCTGACCAAGCCCTGCCCCTATCCAATGCAGCTTCACTACTTGATCTCTCCTCACAAACAATCTTATATTACCACGTATCTATCCTGGAAAGTCCATAACATCTCAGCAGGCACCGAAAGTGGCATCAGTGGCTCATGCAGTGCTGCCACATGCTTCCCTCTTTCCTTTTCTCCTTGGCATCTCTCGCTACACCCATCTTCAGGAAACAGATCAGGACTACTTTGGCACAATCTATGACACACCATCTGAAATCCTGTTTTAAGGACAACAGGAGCAGGTGGGGAATTGCTGTCTTTCAGACCCTACTCAAGAAAGATGAAACACAAATAATAAGAACTGTTTCTCTGTCATGCAACTTTTTCTTATGCGCCACTAAGCTACAACTTTAAGAACATAATGAAAATTAAAGATCCCTGCATGAAGACATAACTTCTCTTCTACCTACACGCAAAAGGTAAAATCTTCTTTCCAATTTGAACATGTGAATTACTGCACTTCGCCCAATGGGGACAAAGTGATTACACAAACAAGTCACTAAATTTATTAAAAAGTTTAGCAAGGATAAGTAGCCATGATTTTATTTTTACAGGTCCTGGCTAATACAACAGTAGTTTTTCAAATCCAGACCACAGTGATGTTGAAAACCAGCATTTAGTCAACAGCTTTACCAGAGTTTTTCTGCAACAATTGCCCTTAATATTGTCAATTGCCTTTCGTAAGTGTTTGCTTTTGAATAACTTAGTATTTGCAAACACCCAAGGTATTTCCTACAGTAAATGTAACAAGGGCTAAAGAAAGCCAGCACATAATGTTGGCAATCTTTTATTTGAAAGCACATTGCTACTTTCAGAAATGCTGCTACCATGTCTTTATTAACTCCCTACATGCAGTATGTCTGAAAAATCACACATGCTTAGGAGCCGCTCAGTGCTTCAGGAAGTTTCACATCTAGCAACATTCCAAGCTGGGTGATCAGTATGTACTTCTGGGTACTGCAACTATCTTTTCCCAAGATAAACAAACTATGCTGCAATTAATTTGTACTTGACTCCTGAGGGAAGGGAGGGATTAATGACAGTGAGGCTAACGCGAGCCAGTGCTAACACATTCAGAAGGACCTTCAGACAGTGTACATGTTTTTCAATTTATACCTTCTGACTCTGGGGGCCATCGCCTTCATCAGAAATGCCATCTTCCTGCTGATCATAAGCAGGCCCTCCCAGGAGCCTTATTCTCTTCTCGCACTGCTTCTTTGCCACTGTCAGCTGATTAATATACCTCTTCACATTGCGAGCCCTCAGTAGGTCAGCTTTCATAGCCGCAGTTTCTTTTCCTTTTGAATCTAAGAATAAACCAAATCAGAGACAGTCTTTTACAACATGAAATCATCATCGCACTGTTGACTCTGTGACCTGCCTGATCAAAGCATTTGTCATTCAGGAATAACCTATGCACATGAGCACAGATATGGAAAGTTTGTATTTGAAACAGAATGATGATTTTGAAACATTCTCCAATGATATTTCAAGGGCTTATACAAGACAGTTGAGAAAAAAGTCCTTATTCAAACGTCCAGTGAAATCTCCAGCTCTCTTCCCATAGCTTGCTGCAAGCCACAGACCCAAGACTTGTACTATGGGATGTGTATTTACCAGATGGTGTTAGGAAGTTACCTACAGTCATGGTGTACAGTAACACATAGAGCTGGTGGCTCATGTAACCTACTGAATGCAACATTAACTGCCTAGAGTCACGAAGGACTGGACTCGATCCCCTCCAGCCCAGCAGGACACATTCCCATTGCATCTCATGTACAAATACCAATTTCTTGAGCCTGATGCAAATAGCGTATCACACTAGCTCCTCCAGACAACAACACTGACTGAAGCTCACTCAAAATTATCGGATGACCAAGGAAAAAATAATTTAAACAAATCTTACAACGCTACATCAAGACTGTACAGTACTGTTAAATAGTAAAGTAACATGAAGATGACAGTCAGTTGAATAAGACTTAGTAATACAAGATATAATATGTTTGTGCATTCTACATTCCAGCCTCTTCAGCTAATTACCAGGGTCTAAAAAAAGAAGCAGCTGATAAAGCAGATTGAAAAACCCTATTGCATTGAAATCATTCCTGTTTTATATCTGCAGGATGCAACCAATTCACATTTATAGACATGGGGTTTTTTTTTCTTTTGTTCAATGATAATACTCCTGCTTTTGCAGGCTGCAACTAAAGGTTGGTAGCAAAGTACCTCGCTTGTACTTGGCTCTGGATTAACTGCTTGCTCAGGGATAGAGATCTATTCTACTATGTTTTCATACTATCAAATGCTAGTAAAATGATGAAAACAGTGTTCCATTTTCAAAACTGCTGCTGGAAAGAAACCACCAGACAGCTCAGTTTGTGAATGCATACACAGAAAAAGGAAATCTCACAGGAATTTTTTAAAATAGGTATTTTCAACACATTTCTAATACATTAAGGTACCTTCTCCTTTTAGGACCGTTTTCATCCTTTTATTTCCCTCTCAAAGCCACATGTAACTACTACATATGACCGTACGTTTTGTCACTGTATACTAAGGGACAACTCAAGGTACATGGAGGTCCCTGAAGTTCCACATGTATGGTGAGCACAGATATTCTCCCAAATTATTTTGCCATATTTTTAATCTCACTTCGTTCACTGCACTTATTTAGGTATGTTGGTAGGGAACCTTCCCGATTCAAAGACTCTTAGTGTTTTAACAGATAAGTATCATTTGCATCTGAACTTCCATGTAATAGTGAACGACAGTGATGATACTTGCTGAGGCAAATGATAAAATGAGTTTACCATGGAAAAAGAAAAGGCCATCTGTTTTCCTGGTATGTTATCTCCACAGGGAAGTCAACAGAGCATTTAATTTAGCGTTTCAGTTCCCTCGCCAGAGGTACTAGTATTAATGAGGGAAAAAAAGGAAAACAACAAACGGCAGGAAAAGACCTTAAGGACAAAACAGCTCTCCCCCTCAATTTAAAACATTTACAGCTAATACAAATACATGGACAGTAGTTTAAAGTGAAGATTAAAACCCAACATTTTCCCTCCTGCACCTGATGCAGATAATTTTTAGAAGTTCTAAATTCTTTCAGTAGTTTAATTACTTTGGGCTCAAAATGCATATTGAAACCCCACACTTTGAAAACTCACGAACAGTGCTACACAATGATCAATTATTCAGCCTCCTTAAAACAAAAGCACCCTTCTTATTGAAAATAAGGCATTCTTGAAGGGTTTTCAAAGTAAACACATCTACTTTACCTGAAGTCTCAGCATCCTGTGATTGCAGCAGGCCTTCAGGAGAGGCTAATGAGCCAGCCCTACATCCCACTTGCTTCCAGCGATTAATTACTTTATTAGCCAAGAATCTTCAAAACTATTTGCCTCACTCAGGTCTTCATATCCATAAGAAGCCACTCCATGTAGGAAATACTCGGGTCAGAGTGATGAAGATCACACTGCCAGCCTGTTCCTGCTCCATGGATAAACAGGACTAGTCACTGTGAAAGCCTGGCAGTGACGTCACTTCACAAATAAACAAGAGGCTGATGAAGAGCAGCCCAGCACAGAGCATGGCCTCCAAAATAACTCTCCTTATCAGGGGAAATTTTAACAAGACACATACTGCCATGGAGGAACTTCAAAACCCCAGAGGGGTACTGTGCACTCCTCCCGAGGGCATCCAAATGCAATCAGTACCAAAAGCAGAATTTTGAATTCTGCTTATCAAACCACAGCTGTTGATAATTCAATTTCACTGAACAATATTAAAATGCAAACGGTCCACAGGAGCTCAGACTTCCCAAGCAATCAAAGCTAAGCTGACTGTGCAAATCTTTTTTACTCCATGCATTTTTACACATCTACAGTAATTTCTGACAAAGCTTCCATACTTTTTTCTGTATCATTCATAACCACCTTGATTGGAGCTAGGCCAGGAACAGATCCTAGAACCCACCAAAGACACTTCTAAGAATGGATTCCTCAGACCTAATTTTATTTTCTCTTCTTTTTTGGTTAGTTTTGCTACTTGGTCAGGTTTATATGCGCTGAATACATCAAAATGCTGTACATATTCACACTGTCCCATTTTTCAGTCAGAATGCTGCACCTTGCAAACAGTCATGTCAACAAATGCCACACAAACTTTAAAACCAGAAACTACAGCAAAGGATACAAGAAGAATCACGTAAATTAAGACATACGTAAAGGCTGCTTAAAGCACAAACTAAACTGTACTGTAGTACTGCATGAACTGTCCCCTCTCTTAACAGTAGCAGCATAAAACAAAGACTTCTTGTTTTAACTGCAAAGTTATATACAGCGAAAACATGATTAAAGCTGAAAGTACAAGTTCTTTTTCCTTTACGGTTTCAAGAACTACAGATACCTGACACCTGGCAGCATGTACAACAGCACTGACTCACCTGACTAGTCTCTGAAGGAGCTACACACATGCACACCATCATATGCATTTCTGCAAGACTTTTTGCAGGAGCCAAGTTAAGCACATGCAGTGCCTACTTAATGCCACGCTGAAGTATTTAAATAGCGCACATCGACTTAACATTTTCATATAAACAGTAACCATAATATTCTACATATAATTTACCAATCATTACAGACCTCTTTGAACTCTCTGAAACTTGGAATTACACATTTTCAAAGCCTACACAGGCCTGGAAAAGTATTTGTTCAATTTTGCAAGAGCAGGTCAGACTTCCAGAAGAACAGTACATACAGTTCTTCCACTGTCCGCAGTAGAAGCAAAGGGAAAACCAGCTCTAATGTGGTCAGACAAGAGAACGAGTAAAAGAAGTGCCAAATCCCAAACACTTGCAGCAACAGACCTGGGGGAAGGGACTTAAAAGGGAGATCATGAAGAATTTAGGCACTGACCATTAGCAATATATAGCGCAACACAGCCTCCCACATCACAGCCACAGCTAAGCAAAACAAAAAGCAAAGTGGCAGTATGGTAAGTTTGAGCACGGGAGTTAAGCATACCCTAAACAATGAAATAACATCCACCACCTACTGCCTCTGTGTACAGGTCCCTGTGTGTCCTTTGGTCACATCTATCTGACCAGACAGCCTCTCCCCTCCCTCTTTCACTGACAGGCATCTCTCCAAACCAGCTGTGGACAAGATGCGTTACCATCAGTGGCGCACAGACATAAGATCTCAGAAGCATGAAGAAGAACCTCCTCTATAAAACTGATTTGAGAATCACAAATCAAAACAAGTCTGCCGCAGTCAGAGTCACTGTAGCCTTCACCTCATTCCACAAGGATTGCTTCCACACTTAATGCTTGAGCATGACATGCAAACACAATGTTCGCTCTTTAAGTCTTGCCAAAAATCTATGCAAAAATAATTGCATATGCGTGTTTATCCCTGTGTGGAGGATGGGGGTGTGGGGGGGAAGAATCATAATACAGTTTTGTCATAATCAATTTAGATGGCATATGTGATGTGCTGGAATGCAGAAGTACCCAATTTTACTTGACTCTAAATTATCATCTTGACAAAACCCACACATCACAACCCACACACCCAAGTTAGCTGAAAGAAAAATCCCTTTTTACAGACACACATTCAAGCCTCTTTTGGAACCACAGGACCCAAGAAGCCTGCCCACAGACAGTTTTGTTTCTGTACCAGTTGTCAGTTCCGCTTATAAAAGATGGAGACTGGGAATGCTCAGCAGGAGGAATCTTCTGCTGCAACGCAGCAGATCTCTCCATACAGAAATGGCCGCTTATTTCATCTGTCTCGCAATCCCTGATTGGAAAAGAGCAGTTTTCTCAGCAAGGATGCCCAGGGGTTGATTACAATGTGGTGTGTGAAAAAGTCCCATCTGGTTGTCCAAGGGTAGTTTCCAATCATGCTGTGAAGCCAGGTATAAGGCATAGGAAATCAAAAGGCAAATCAAACAAATCCCTCTACAGTGCGTGTGTTGTGAAGGGGGCATAAAATAAATAAAACTGTTGAGAGATTTCTTCTGTTTTTCCCCTAAGATAAGGTACATGCCTTCACGGGGTTCTGTTTTAGAGAGAAGCTGGTAAAAAGGGATCCTTGCTAAAATTCTTGTAGGATCCCGTAATACAGTATCAGTAAGAGAAAAAACAAAAACATGGCTGTTAAAATTAGAACTAGCATATTTCAACGGTTTCTTATTCACATTACAGCAAATATCAAGTTACTACAGCAACTAACTTTTGTTGCTGTTTCAAAATTGTATTTTGAAGCCTTATCTCTTTAGAAAAATTAAGGTCTACTCTTGCTTATAGAAACTCAGGTCCCTCTCACTCACACTACACCACCTGATCTGCGTATTTGTCCTCTTTATCACATAGCTTTTGTAAAAAAATCCCCTAAAATACCTAAAATTTCACTCAAATCCACTTCAGCACTTCTGAAGAATCCTTATCAAAAGGCAAGATGGAGAGAGCACAACAGTTAAAAGATCAAGTAAGACGCGATTCTTTCAACCAAAGCAGACATGAATGTAAAGCAGAGCACAATCCAAAAATACCAGTAGGTAGAAACACCGAAGATGAGTTTTAAAAAAACCCACCAAAAACACCCCCACAAAACCAGAAAAACACACCCAAAACCAAGTCTCCTCCTGCATTCACTTCTGGAACGACCCTGACCATTCTGGAAGAAGATACATAGGAGAACACAGTTTGGAGAAGTAATGCAGATAGATACATGTACACATCAGATTCAGCACTTCTGTGCAAGCGTAAATGAGGGAAGCAGTGTAGTGTCAGCATGCAAAATAACAGCTTCTATTTACAGTGGTCTGCAGCATTCCAAAATAAACCAAATCAACACCTCTGCGAACAATAATGCTTCATTAGGGTTCTTATTCAGCTTTAGCAATGACCAAAAGCAATTCTCTTGGCCATGAAGATTTATCATCCACCCACAACAGGCATCGTACTGTGAACCTCTCAAATTGTGTCGTCTCAGCCTTTTTTAAGACATTTGACTCTCTCAAGGAGTCAAATGCAAAACTTACTGCTTAACATGAATCAGATGCTTTTGTACGTTTTCGTTTGCTCTCCTACGCTCACATGCCAGAAGATTCAAGTGATAGAAATCTGAAAAGAAAAAAGACCCTATAATATGCCATTTTTGACTACAGAGGTTTTTAATACAATGATGTTTAGAAGCACTTTAAAGTACTCCATCCTTTTATTAGAGGTCCATAATAGGTAAATATTTTGCCAATAGGTGGCACCAACACTAGTTAAATCAAGCATAAAGAACCTGTCCTGGCTGAGAGACAAGCCTTCCCCCTCCAACCCCTCTGGGCACCAACATTAAATGTATATACTTTGGTATCACCAGATAGAATAGTACGTCAGGCAACTGTAGCTTAGATGGGAAGTCATCAGTCTGAAACCTGGTCCTCAGGCTACTCATCCTTTAATAATACCCACCTAATCTTTTTATAAATGAAATATTTTCGGTCAGTTTTAGGGACTTAATTATGTCTTGTCAACCAATAGCAAAGGTACACAAACCTGCTCAGGCATAGTTATTGCTAGTCACGTAGCACAACACTTACTTTGCTTAGATAGTAGCTAAGCACTCACTGCTGCAGAATATTGGCCATGCTGCTGCACTAAGTGCTCCTGACATCTGTTGCTGTACCTTTTTCTATCGAAAACACTGCCGTGGGAAGCTCCCATGCCTCAAACTGATGGAGGCTGAGACTATATCCATGTACATATTATTCTATACTTGTTCTGCTTATAGTCTAAGAGCAGATACCAGGCTCCACAGGCTGCTGGCCAGCCAAAGTTCAGTTGTTCTAGCTGAACACCTAGGCACTGAAGAAGCAGTTACATTTTTAGGTCCCAACTTGACCATCAGAAAAAGGAAATAGCCAGCAGTAAGACTATCTCTCATCAGGCTGGAATCAAAGCTCAGAGATGCCCATGACACAAAAGGCAAGACCTCGTTTACTAGCTGGAAAGGGACGACTGTCGTATACATCAAACACCCAAGCTCACATACATTATGACAGACATGCAGCAGGTACAGGGGGAACATTAAAGAGAGAGAGAATGAGATGGTGCAAACACACTTCCATTTTGCATAAAGCTTACATTTAATTATTCACTATGAAATCCAGCTGTTGCAGAGGTAGCACTACGCTGTGGTATCCAGCAAGGAAAACATCAAAAGGTGGCATAAGGAATATGGTGGTCTGTACTACAAGAGTTCAACAAATCTTTGTATCAGCAGCAAGCGATGCTGGGGTTTTTTGTTAGCTTTGTTTTGTTTTAAGGAAGGTAGCAGAGCTTCTTTCCTTAAACTTTTCTTCCTAAAATTCAGAAACATGTTAGATTCGTTACTGCATTAGGAAAAATGTCTCCGCCTTCTTCAGAAAAAATATGACACAAAGCCGCCTTTAGAACTAGATTTTAAACCTCTACAGTTTTGATAGCCCTCTTAAAGTTTACTGTGTATAGACTGAGTCTGAAAATTATTGGTAGATTAAAACCTTAAGAGGAATGAAACAGATTAGAAAGCTGTGCTAAATTCATGTGACCTGTAATTAACCTTGCATTGTATGCCTCTGTTGGACATACTGTTCCACGTGTCAAGCAAAAAAAAGTCACCTTTTTCTTCAGTAGAATGAATCATTGGCTATTTAATAAATAAAAGGTTTAGCCACAATAGCCTCACTGAGTAATACAGCCAGTGGTGGTAATCGACTCTTAAATGACATAAAAGGCTGTTAATAGGTCTAAACTAATAATGAAAGTTGACACCTTAACACAAAACTTCAGTGCAGCAGCTAGTGGAATATCTATTGGATATTTTCTAATACAGGTAAAAGTCAAGAGCCCATAAAAATGCAGAACCAACTTCACCACAGAACAAGTGGAACCAGACCTATTTTGGCAGAATAAATAGCAATTATTTTTTTGTATCTGTTCTGCAGTACCAGGCATTTGTAGCTTCAGAAACACATCTCTTCAGGGTTTAGAACCCTGAATAGTTAACTAGATAAACTCAAGTGAGACAGAGGACAGTGAGAAAGTAATTAATTGTAGGAACCCAAACCGTATAAAAATATTTCCCAAATCAATTCTCGTCACAGCAAAGACCAATGGCAGCACAATTGGAAATACAGGCTTCGAAACATTGATTTTTCATAATGTACTGAGTTAACTTCCTTGTTTTCATTTTATTACTTTATGAAACAGACTTTCCATTAAATTAACTTTCATCTGAGAAATATTAATACCTCTTCCTGTAATGTACACTTGAGCAAAACCAGTGCCTTCTTTTCCTTTTGCCTTGGTTTGACACAAGTACTTTATCCTACAGGAATGCACATTTAGCTCTATTTTAGAATGTAAGCAAAAGGCATTTCAGCATATCAGTGTTGACAGCCTTACTTTCAGAAACTTGACCACGGACCCCCAACTCTTCAGACTGCCCAAAGATCATACCATGGCATGTTTATTTTCTGTTTCTGCATTTTTCATTAACACTTGACTGACTTTTAAAAGCTTTCCTTTGTGATACAAGGAGCTTGAAAAGGATTTTATTTTTTTTTTTATACCTGACAAATAGAGATTACATGAGAACCTAAAAGAAAGATCTTTTAGAGTTGTATACAAATTCATTTAAATTGTCTATTGCCTTTGAACTATGCTTTGATATACTTTAAGCATATGTCTATGCAAAAACTTCGTCTGTAATTTTGCCATCAGTATAATCTCCTGAAGATACACCACTGGTTTGCTACATTTGGAGAACCATAAAAAGCAGTACATATAATAAATATAAGTACAAATGTAAAATGCACATGCATTTTAAAAGGCAGACATTGCCAAAACACTGCAGAAGGATTTAAGAGCACTCTGTATTGCAGCACAAAAACATAATACAATGAAGAGTCAAAAATAAAAGCTGACTGACAATTATGCTGTATCATTCCTTCTTCTGTGTTTTGAAAGGATAACAGAGTGAGACTTTGAAGAATGGGTTGTATGAAAGAGGAAACAAGATTCTCAGCATACAAATTTGTACTGCCAAAAATCCTTAGCTGCAGCAAGTTCTGAAAATAAATGCATCATAGATATGACCTTTCTCATGATCCATCAGCTTAGATGAAGATGGGGTGGGGGGATAATCACACCATGGGAGTTTCTGGAAGAATCAGACAAATGAAACAGAACTGAAACACCAAAGGCATAGAATTCCTAAAATCTGTCTAAAAATCCCACACACACTGATTGCATATGCATGTCAGGAGTTCAAACAGCTTTTCAAGATAAAAATAACAGATGTGACTTAACAAAACGGAATCTTACCTTTCTGCCTCTTCACTTGGGGAATATTGCTGATTGTGGTTGCCTGAACTATTTCCACTACAATCTGATACCTAGTTTTAAAAACAGTAGGGAATAAGGGTGAAGAGAAGAGAAAGGAGAGAAGAAAAGACATGTATTAATTTTTCACAACGTGTTCTTCATACAGGACACTTAAGAACTAACAAAACCCAAAGACTTCCACCTCCTCCTCACCTGCAAACAGTCATGTCTCAGAATATCTGCAACCTAAGGGTCGCTGTGCATATGGAGTAGAGTAGGGGGGGAAAAAGATTATCTTGAAACAAAAGGAAAACATCCAACTAACATTAATACTGCTCCCTTCTCTCAATTGCTGGCACTGCACAGCCAGTTAATATCAATGAACGCAATGTGAAGTCATGTTCTTAAACCCAAGTTTTCTGTAGGCAACTAGGATTAGAGTTCAGTTCAAAAGCAAAAAGCTGTCTTTAATGTTATTCTAGCTAATGCACTCAATACATATACGGAGCATATATAAATTAGAAGGAAAAAAAAGTATTCTACTAAAATAAGTTAAAAGTACCACACTCCAGGAATTATTAAAACCTGTTTATCACCGAAAAGTCTATTACACATAATGGAAGATGGCTAATGCAGTTAACGAGCTGAGTTTTAAGTAAAACCAATCTTGTAACTAACAGACACCATTCACTCAGCAAAGAAAACGACTGCCAGTTAAATCTTTCATAAATGTCAAAGTTCTGGTCATAAACACTCAAATTCCTCTCACTGCACTTACTTTGGCACCTATTAATACTAGTAATAAAGCAAGTATTCTAGAGAATTTAACTCATTCCTGTAGGAGTTCCCTAACCTCATCACGTTAACCCCTAGATGAAGGCTGAAGCCTCCTGTACCGTCTGCTTTGTCCATGACTACTAATTCTCTGTTTAAGAAAGGGTCTACGACCCTTAAAATATATTCCTTTTCTTACATGTCTACTTCTTTCACCAACGTTATTCAATTCCCCCCATTCCTCTTGCCTCCTATAACTCTAAGGATTTTGATTGTCGCTGCCTCTTTGTATAGACATACCATTTTACACACACAGCATATGCTCACTTATAACTACACTTTCAGAGTTTATCTTTTTTTTTTTCTGCAGTAATCTTTACTCAACTCCCTCAATTACCAAGTTGAAACCTCAGAACCTGCTCGCAATGCTTTACTTTTTCTAAGCCTACTTCCTTTTGCCATTACTCTATCTTGGTTTTTTCCATCTGCCCACCAGTTCTTTCCCAGTCCTTCAGAGGAAGGAGGGCACCAAAGTGAGGGTGGTATTTTTGTGCGCAGCAGTCCCACAGTTCATTCCCTGCTCAGACACAGACTTCCCAAATGATTCTGGGCAGCTCACATGGACTTTTGTTGCCTTAGGTTATGTATCTGTAAGTGCGTTATAAACAACACTCATTCACCTCTCTCAGGTGTTGTACGGTAACTGTGAACATTATGATTTTATCAAACAAGGTACAAACAACCAAGTAAATACTGCACATGGAAGGTAGTTTCCAATTTAACCTTGCAACATTTTTCCTTCCAAATTTAATGCCATTTGTTCACATTCATGGTTTTATGTGGTTTTGTTACCGATACTGTAATACAGCATCTCTTTGTTTCCTGTTCCTCATATATTACCTTAAGCAAGGGAGATCCTCCAAGTTACATCCTCCAAAACACTGTTTAGTCTGTTCTTCCTAAGCGCTGTACTCTTGCTGTTTACTACTCAATGAGAGCACTGTACAGCACTGCACCACAGAGACACCACTCTGGCTACACTGCCAGACCACAAACCTTTCTCCTTGAAATCCTGTTCCAAACATTCTAGCTGCTACATATTCTCTGGTGCTGGTAAGTAAACATCTAAGGAAATTTGAAATGTCATGTATTAATTTTATTTTCAATAAGTGAACTGGACCAATCATGGGCTCACATCCATGTAACTTCTTCCCACTCTTACCTCTTCCCTATTCAGTTATATTAATCTCTTTCCCCCATTTCTTAAGTAAAAGATGACACAGAGCCAGTGATAATGTTTCTTACCATGAACTGTGCAGTGACCTTTTGCTGCTATACTAACAAATAACAGAATAAATGTAATACTGATCTTGAAAGTAGAATGAAAACTATCCACCAGTTTATTTCCTTATCACTATTTATTTTCAGCTACGTTAACTCATTACATCTTTTATCTCTAGTCTTCTGACAGAGCAAGTAAATTTGTTTCACATCTGACACGGAAGAATTCATCTTTTCTTTCTTATTTGTAGGAGACTTCGAATTTATCCACGCTAACTTAAATCTGAGGGAAAACGCAGGGGAAATTTCACTGTTTAACTTTTCCTTCTTGAAAGAAACAGGGGCAACATGGTTTTTGTGGAAACTTGATAAAACAGGAATAAAACTGCCTCCCTTCATGACTAGCAACAACACAGGCAAACATTATGAAAAGTGACTTTGAAGGATGTTTATAGATAACCATATAACAGACCCTTCTCTGGAAGCTTTGTTAGTTTGGGGTTTTTCACCCCAAACAAATCCACGTTTTCAGACTGCAAAGGTATGAAAGGGGAAAAAAAAAACCAAAACAAAAACCCACAAACAACCAAAAAGCTCCTTGGAAATCAGCAAAATAAGAACAAACATCAGGTCCCCAAATGTCCCCTATAAAAATGAAAGGGATGTTTCCACAAAAACCACGGACAGAAGTACTACTAATAGATACAGTGACCAAACGTTAGAGGCCTGCTATAGATATTAACGAACCTTGAATTCAAAAGTATCTCCAAAATTAATGATAAGTAGTTCCTGCATCATTTAAATAAGTTGTAAAAATAAAATCCATAAAAGCAATGCAAAAAATCAATACGATATTTCTTCTTAAGATACTGCTCCTAAGCAAGGAGAGGGGGAAAAAAAAAAAGTGTAAAAAATCCTAGTACCATTACTAGCCTTTCAAGGACAGCTGTTTGCAAGGCAGAGAGCTGGCACACCTGCTTACAAGGAGATCCAACATACACAGACTCCCACTCTTTTCTGATTTCCTGGGCAAAAGCAACACACACCCTTCACCCACAGGTTTCCACCGATCCAAGCTGGGGATCTGTCTTTACTTTGTAACAAATACCTGGTTCTAGTCACAAGAAATCCTAGTAAAACTCTGTTAATGAGATCAGCGTGGAAGGATGCCTTAGAGGACTTCTCTCCTGTAATGTCATGTGCATCCATCAAGGAGCACCCAGGAGTCCACGCTTTCTTGACTATGGTCAGTCAAGAGTCTGAAGAAATGTTTACCAGTCCCTCATGGCCTCCCTCATGGAGCAAGGTATTTTATGTTTATTTTAGTAACTAGATAGTAATTAATCTGCAGATAAGAGCATGGCAGGAATGTTTAAAAAAAAAAAAAAAAACCAACACAAACCTAGTTTCCCAGCAACTGTAGTGCCTTGGGATAAATCTCCCTCAAAGCTAAGCCTACACAGAAAATTGTTACTACTTATATCTGTTCTTTACCAAGATGTCACATGGCAATGCTAGAAGTCATAAGAGAAAGCTTAGTGCATGAATGCCATGCACTGGCTTTGAACGGACAGTGAAAAATCATTTCTAAATAAAACCAAGAAAAGGAATTTTTGATAAACAAAATATTATTGCCCAAAATAGCATCTAACTGGAAAACTTGTTTAAGTGCAACATGCCCGTAATTTATTGGTTGTAGGAAGAGAACTGGAAGCATTCTCCCCACTCCTGTCATTCTAACAGATTCTGGGTTTCTCAGTGGTAACTGTACAGTGGCTTGTTTCTTCCTCTTTAATTCCTTCCTTATGGATATTTCCCATGGTTCACTACTGTGAATTACAACCCGAAATACCATTTAGTTTGTTCACCTAAAATATCACTTTTTTTTCCCCCATCCATATATGGATCACTGTTTAGTTTTCATGACATAAATTTGGAAACTTTCACTGGTAAACTATGAAAGCTTCGCAAAATATACTACACAACTTTGAGATGACTGCAGGTTGGTCCATCTCTCTCTAGGTGCACCTACAGTGCTGGAGAACAAACAGAACAGGAATCTCTCCCCCCACAGGGGAACATGTTCTTTAACCACCTTCCCAGGGACCAGCCCTATAGAAACAGAGGAAAGAGCAGCGCTGCCTCTCTTCAAAAACAAGATACATTTTCTCAGACATTTTTCATTCAAATACTGACCAGCTCAACATTTCATTGGGTGTAGAGGAACCCGTTTCAAGATGATGGTAGTTGGACTCCACAGGCTAGGAAGAAAAAACCTAAGTGCAGCCAAACCCACATAATTTCATAAAGCGAATGTGCTAGATGGTATTAAAGAACACAATTTAAAGTGACCTATTAGCTAAAAAGAGAGCACATCGAGCATTAATGTGCCTGAACAACAACAACAGAATAGTTGGGTTTCTTCTGAAACAGATCCATTAGTGTGATTATGCTAATAAATATGTCAATTAGGTTTTAGACAGTCTAATAGAGACTAATTTCTGCTCTCAGGAAAGGCACACTGGCCCAGAGTAAAGAGCAAATTTTAAAGCAGATGAACAATAAGTAGCCAGGCAACAGAATCATTTCACCATCACCCAAATGTATTTTCCAATCTCAGAAACGCAAGTGGTTTCAGATTCAAAAAGAAGAGTCAGAGAAAGTAAGATGTTACTTATGCAGCCCACATACTCCACCCTGCTAAACCATCACTTGGCCTGATCAAGTCAAGTCTAATAAAAGGCGTGGGTCACAACAGATAACAGTGCAGCGAAGGAGATCAATGTGCTTGTGTCTTTCAGATGCTGCTGCAGCCATTTAGGAAGAGAGAGAGCTGACCTGCAACAATAACTGAAGGGAGTCAGCAAAGAGGGAAAAATACCAGTTCTAGTTGGTCACAACAGGTTAGGACAAACACTCTAGAAATGGCTTCAACAGTCCCTCCAAAGCTTTGATGCAGCTCAACAAAACCAACTCACGGTCATCTAAGGAGATGCAGCAGTATGTCTGCTCCCTTCTTCCCAGTCAATTGTTCCTTATCCTTTCACTTCCATCAGAAATCTGAGGAGAAATAGCTCATCTAGGTAAGGCAAGCATAAACATCTTCTACTTGGGTAAGCAGGCTGGAGATGCAAGTGGTATCTCACGATGAAAGATGGAAGGAGAGAGATGAAATTTTTCGAGGGTGGGGAGTTAGTAAGAAAGTGGGCAGGTGCTATTATAAAACAGGACATTGAACAAGCCCATGATACGTAGGAGCTTCGATGCTGGGGTTTTTTTGGTCTTTAAGGAATTCTTCAGAGTTCATTAACATGTTAAGAAGGATGCAACTGGGAAACCCCTCCCCTGCAACAGTACAGAAAAACCTCAGATCCAGTGGTAAAATGTGCTGAACTTGAACTGTAGAAGAATGAAGCTGGGTTAATTACCATGGATAATCTACAACTGTGGCTGGCTTCAGGGGCAGCGGGTTGGCCGATGTAGATAAGGTGCAGGTGTGGCTGGTTCTGTTAAGGGGTTGGGCAGCCGATGAAGAGAGAGCAGCCAAGGAAGACAGAGGAGGAAGAAGCAGAGAGAAGGGAGAGAGTGTGGGCCCTGGGTGAGGAGAGACCAGGAGAAGGCAGCAGAGGGACTGTCGTGAAGAGTATGTTGGTATGAGATGGTAAAAAGACCTTGTTGCAGCCGGCTAGTTTGAAGAGTGCTGCGACATTGAACCCCTCTTTCCACGTCACAGAAACACAGCAAGCTGCTCTGAATAGCCAGTGTCCATAGGATCACTATGGCTCACAGCCACCAGATCACCATGGCCAGCCATACTCCATAAAGATAATCAGGAGATAACAACCCACCAGTGGGAATTCAACATGTTATTTCATCGAACTCCACCGAGGCAAGCTGTAAAGAAGGGTCCAGTATGCCTTTCAACAGGACAGTTATCTCCAGTATACTACCAAGCAGAATTTTCTAACATTTTCTGCCACCAAGCTAAAATACTGACTACATCAGAGATTTAACCACTGTTGCGGCTTATCATCCTTACTGTCTCTGCTTCGTCAAAAGAAAAAGAAATCTGAAGTTGAATTTAAAAAGAGAAATCACCATTCATTCAAATCTCAGTAACGGGCTGGCAAAAGAAGCATGTTTGGTTTTGAATGAGCTACAGTGAAACATTAAATACCTCAGTTGTTTCAGGAACTCAACATCGGAGCTGCTGTTAATGAGCTTGATGAACTCCTCATAAGAAGGAGCATATGTGTAGTCTTTCTTTTGATGCTCATTCATCTGTTCTCTGTACTCCAGCTGGCTGAGCAGCATTCGGTTAATATAATCTGGATCACTCAGCAGTTCCACCACTGGTTTCAGTACTGGAGAGGAAAAATATTTTAAAACAAAATCCTTATGCTGAAGAACAACTGCTGTCCTTTAAAAGAAAATTGCAGATAAAAAGCATGAATAAATACGCAAGCTGATAAACATCTAAAACCAGTTGTCTGGACTGCATGGTACATTTGAGCTTGCATGTACCTTCTTGATAAAACTGTTTATTCTGTTACACAAATAGATTTAAGTTGACAGAGTTCTACTGAGAAAATTCCCAGTGTTTTTCTTTCTGCTGTGCCTTGAAGGCTATAACATTACAGCCGCTATAAACGAAAATTAAAAGTAAACTGAATCGCGTAATATACTTTAGTCTTCCTAATTTCTGAATTTGACTTCAGTGACATAAAGAATGACTAGTGTATTTGTAATCAGATTGAAGTGTAGTTGATAAATTAAAAAGCAGAACAGAAACCCCTTAGTTAAAAAACCCACACTGGCTAAATCCAAGTCTAAAAAAAAAAAAATTATAAATCTAGTATCATGATTCAGTTATAATCACCTCCTTAAGTCTATGGATTCTTGGTATCTGAACAAAATATAAAAGGCCAGAATTATTCATATAATCACTAAACAATGCCACAGAAGACTGAAAAAGTGTTCTTCTATGTTAAAAATAGGAAAACTGAACGGATAAATTGTGTTTTATCCTGCAAGGTGCTAGACAGCCTGGCATCAAGAGCCAGGTAAGTATATGCTTGATTTTGAGAATATTAAGTGTCCTACTGGTTATCACAGAAATTAAGTTTCAGAATTTAAAAGCAAAGTATCAAGACTTTAACATAACAAAGTCTGTAATTACTACTATTGTACAGGTGCAAATGGTTAATCATCTCTGATCTTTGATCTACCTTTTGTTGCAAGTATTTCTGCAAGGACTATGCGCAAGCTGACAGACTGGACATCCTTTGAGGGTAGGAGACAATACACCAGAATTTGAGAATATTTTTGCAGGAATCTTACTTCTTCATCAGAGCTCCTCAAGCACGGATGCAGCAAAAAAGGTCTCGGTGGTTCTTCCTGCCTAAGGGTGGTGGGGAGAAAGAAAGGAAAAAAAGAGAGAACTTACACACCACTTGCATCATGTTTAGTTGCTAATTGATAAAATATCCAAGTAACATTATCAGATATGTAACTTCAGTCAAGAAACACTTTAACGCATGTATACTTTTCAAAGCTTGCTGATTTTTCTGCATGATGTTAAGATACTTTTCCAAATTCCTTTGTCCTGTCAATGTTTTCACCTGCCAAAATACCGTATTTTAAAACTGCATCAAAAAGCAACAGCCTAGCAAGTAGGAGGAAAAGTTTCTCTGAATAAAAACCCCAATTGTTCCATCACTGAACTTAGTGAAATTTTGTCCAGTTTTTCAGACAAGACAAACTTAGCAAATACATTCTTGTAGAGCAAACTATTTATAAACCTGAACCTTGCAGAGGATTTGGGATCACACCCAGTTTGAGAAACAGGTCTACCTGTTAAGACACTGAAGCTACCACCTTTCCTTTGTTACTGGCAAATAAATCTCCCAGCAAGTAACTGGCCTGTTTGACATGAATTTTCCTGTAACAGGAGTTTCCAACTTGCCACCTGCAGCCTACATCAGATTAGTCTGTGCAAGTTGCCTATAAAATAACAAACTTGGCGTTACCAGCCATCTACACTGCAAGTAGAAAACCAATTCAGAAAAAGATTTCAAAAACCCACCCACAGATTTAGAAAGAGGGTGGAATCATGATGACAAACAGAGGAAGGTGAACTGACTCCCAAAGTGTAAAGAAATCTGGCTACCAAGTCCCTTCAGTAGCTCAGCAAGTGAGAACAGACCACACTGTTACCAGTATCAGTGGGGTATACAAAGCACGAAACTGGAAAGCGAGAAACTGCAGGGGCTCAGAGTGTGCGTGCAAACCTACCTTTGGGGCAATATCCCTGCGGGCAGCATGCTCACCCCACGGTGGGCGAGAGGCCCTGCACTTTAGGCTCTGCTCTGTCGGATAGGTTTGAACCTGCATCTTCCAAGTGCCATCCCGAGTCACCTCTTGATCAAATGACAGATTTGGTGACTCATCTCTTGGCCAAATCAAGTAACAAGACTTGCTTGGATCCAAGCATCTCAGGCATGCAGAGATCACAGAGCCATTCAGAGAAGAAACAAGAGAACTTGCCTCAAGCTGAGTCCTTTGATCAGCAGGCTGAAGCTGGAATATGCTTATGTTTTATACTAATAAATCACCACAGATTAAAGAACAAGTAACTAGGGAACAAAGTCACATCCTAAATGTTTTAGAGTGAGGGTCCCATCCTGTCTGCCTTCCGTGTCCTTGCCTTTGGCTAATTCCGATTCAGTTTCAAGAGGAGCAGGAGAATACACTAAGCCAGAATTGCTCTCAGCCTGCAGCAGAAGGCATTCACCATCATCCACTCACTAACCGTAATGGTTATGCAAGCTGGATACTAATGGATGGAAGAAATTCAAAATTTCTTGCTGGTTTCACTTTGCACTTAGTGAAAGAATTAGGCTCCTAACTTAAAGGAAGTACATCAGGCCTGGAATTAGAACAGGTATAACGTGCTATACTATGTATTATACAAACATATTCCCCTTCCTGCCACTGAACAGGCAAATGGGTCCTCCTTGCTCCTAGCAATCACAGTAGGCGCATTTTGGGAAGATGGCAAGACAGAGTCTTTCAGAACTAACAGCAAAGGGATGGTTGTAAAGCACTGGGTGGGACATGCACAGCAATGTGCTGCTGGATGAGCAAGCTCATGATAGTACAGCCTGTGTTGTTTGCAAGCTCCCCATGCAAACCTCCCCCACCTTGATTTTGTGCCCAGTACCAACCAGGTTCATCTCCTTGCAGGTGCCAAAGGCTTTCTGGACTTCTCAGAACATGTTTGACTGGACCTGCCAAGGGAACTCCTCAGTGCAGGTCACAGCAGGACCTTTTCTTTATACAGAAACAGGTGCAGAAGCAGAGACAAGGTGCCCTAGCAGCTGTTTCACGGCCATGTGCCTGATGTGCTCCAGTCACAGATTTACAGTTTAACAGCAAGGTGAGCATGACAGTGGTTACAGCAAGACAGAAGCAGTGTCACCTGAGAGGCACAACAGCAATTTCCAAGGCAGCCAGGACTAGTTTTCAGTAGAAGGCTCTAAGCTGTTAACAAAGGCTCAGGTCTGTCACATCTCACACCAGTGCCTCCTCCCATTGTCCGTAACATCTGCTTCATTCCCAGAGATGGACACTGCTGTCCTGGCTAGAGTCAACTGAATGTTACTCAGAGAGCTGCTCCAAGCAGTCTCTACATGAAAAAGCGACCAAGAACTATATACAGTCAAAGTAAAAGCTTTCAGTTACGCACTGCTACGTGGCCACTAGTGACAGGCAGCATTGTGTAACAACTCATATTTGCTAGTCAGTCCAGGAGGGAGTAAATATGTTGGAATAGTAACAACACTCTAATAACTCTAATTCTGTTCTAGTAATACAAGTAGTTTGCCTCAAGGTGACAAAAATTTTAATTAATTTTCAGAACAACAAGAATGCAAAGATAACATTTGGTTTCAATTTGACTGAAGCCTCTTATTCAATCCCAAATCCAACGTGGATCACGGAGGGGGTTTCAATTGTTACAAGTAAGACAAATTTCAAAACAAGCCCCTTGGAACAGCTTGGATGCAAATACTCCATTCTTCTGAGGAGCACTGGTTTATGAAGATGATGTGTTGTCTTCACTATCAACCAGCACAGGTGGTGCAGCTGACTGAGCTCAGAAAGCTGTTTATCATGTTCTGGTAGGATCTTTTCTCTCTGGCAGTTGAATACCTAGCTATTTCACTCAGTACATTTCCATTCCTCATGCATACTCCAGACATATCCTAAAGCCCTCTCTACACTGCATCAAACATTCCTCATCACATGCTTTCCCTAAAAGGCATTCATTATTTATCCAAAACCAGACACGTCCCAGGCGGACTACTGGCAGACAGGAAGTCTTAGTTGTTTACGTACTTACGTGAAAGTTGTTACGTACCTCTTACTAGGAAGCAAAGGCTTCCTTTTCTGGACAGGCTGGTCCACCCAAAGTCTGCCATTTAGAAACACAGCTAGAAGCATACCCAAAATTCTGGCAAACAGGATGACTTACACCGAACATCAGGTGGCTATCAGCAAACTAACCTAACAACTTGGTCACGTGTATTAACAACACTAAAAGCAAGATTTTTTTTCCCCCCCGTGAACACAAACACACCATCGTTTTTCAATGCTCTTCCCTTATTTGTGGGACATACTGCATAGTTATTAGATCAAGCTATACTTTCACAACATGTGCAAAGCAGAAAACAGAACTGTAACACACATAAAATTTCTCAACTGAGATGAATCGTCTTTGCCTCCCTACAAGTCTCTGGAGGAATGCTGGTCTGTTTGTGACTGCAAACACCCTGGAGCATTAACTGCACTTATACTATCATCCATGCAAGAGAAGTCCTTTCTCAGAATTTCTGTCTCCCCATTGTACAAATTCATTCCCAGTCAATACCCAAGACATACAGCTTGGCTGAGTTGTACCTATGCCAGGACTTTTCTGATACACAATCAGCAGAACACAAACAGAAAGTGGAACAGAATAAACAAGCAGAAAGGCAAATATTTGATTCTTACCCTCCTGATCTAATGTGTTCCTGCCCACAGGAATGCAAGGGGGGCGTGGAGTTGCATACTCTCCAATTGACAGGCCATTTAAGAAGAGTTTTAATTTTTTCTCCATTACCTAAGAATACATGACTCCCTAGAAAAGGGGTTATTTCCATTGTTTTCCTAGCTAAACAGTACCTACAGTGTGATCTAAAAAGCAGAAGGGAAAGCGCAATACCCCACCAGATTTTTATGAAAAAAAAAAAAAACCAAAACCCAAAAAAACCACAACCAAAAACCAGAGAAACAAGGTCTTCAGGAAATTTAACTCTAATCAAGCCTTGCATATCAATGCCAAACAGTTGTGTCAACGAATCCTGCAGTTTTCATTGCTGTTTGGGCAAGAGAAATAAAGGGGAGACTGAAAGCAGGCAAGGGAGCTTGGGGGAAGGCTTAACAGCTACAAAATAAACCAGTATGCCAGTGGTAAAACAGAAAAGACATCTGGGCTTATATCCTCCTTTGCATTTATACATGAAGCATTACAGTTCTATTTGCCTCAATGTAATCACTGATCAGCTTGCAGGGAAAACGTACTGCGCATCAACAGAAGGTCTGCCCAGAAAAAGCATCCCTTGTAACTCGGGCTTCCCCTTCACTGATATCTATTAAAAAAAAAAAAAAAAGGAGCTGTGAGTAATCACGGAAGTATTAATACCACCACTCAGCTACCAAACCGTGTCCACTTACTCTCCTGGAACAGAAGCAATGGTGTTCTGATCAGGCATATTGTTAAGGCTTGATATAAAACCTCAGTCTTCAACTCTGTCAGAATGGGATCAAGAAAAAAGGAAGGCGCTGTTCATTTAGCACAGACCAAGAGGAAAAGCAGAAACCTAACTGCAGTCTGCATGCATGTACACAAAGCAGAGTGCTGCTACACAACTCCAGTGTCAATAAAGATATTAAGCCCCATTAAATAACCTGAATAGTAACAAAGGCATTATTTCTCTTCCTATTCAATTTTGAACATGTTATTAGAAATGTGTGGTTGGATTTTCCAAACACAAGGTCACTTAGTAATCACAGAAAACTCTTAAGTAAAACTGTGTGCAGATATTTTTAGAGAGCTTTGAAAGCCCTGCCAATTATCCATAAACTGTGAGCACAACTGTGTGCAGTGAACTAATATAAATGTGGCACTCTAGCAAACAGTTCCAAAACAGGCATGATACAGGCTTTGTAAACCAGGCTCATTTAATCTCTTTAGGCAATAGAAAAATAATGGCAAGTGGCAACTTAATTCATTTGTGTCTTCTTGAACAATCAATACCAAAGTAATAGTGACATATATTGGTGTATCAAGATGCAGGTGTCTTCAGTGATTTAAAACAGTAGACAGAACCCATGCTTCACACAGCATGCTTACAGGTCATATCCCTCTTCACTCTGCCATGAGCTACAAAGCCAGGCTTAACCCTGTGTAAGTTCCTTTTCTGTAATTTTCATTTTATGAAATCTTTAAGCCTGCTCTGAATTTTTAACGCTATCTATTGCTATTTCATAGTGCTAGAAAACAAAGGGGTTTCCTTCAGTTACCCCCTAAACCAGTGGAAGATCGGGCAGCGGTCTGTGAATATAGATCCATAGGCGGGGTCTAACAAAGCTAATTCCTTTGTACCACGTCTGTTCCAAGCAGTACTTTTCTTTGGGACTAAACTGACACCTGCTTTAACTGTCCCGTGCTCTGAAATTGTTTTGTGCAATAACTGATTGTGTGTGCCCCTAAACATCATTACTAAGACTTTACCCTGTTGCAAACCTGCGAGTTCATCCAACACTTTATAAAGAAAAGCACAACAGTAGATTTACTGTGGTATTGCTGAAGCAGTTAAAACAGTTACAACCAGTGTTACAGAAGTAACATAATTTCCTTCCTATGCTATAACTAAGCAACTCTGAGCCACTATCAATACCTCTGGACAACAGTTCCCCACTTCTCAGGGCTGCAGGACCCACTGCAGTTCTTAATACTGGACTATCATCCACAACTGGGCTTCCAGGTTTCGCAATACAGAGACCTCATGGAAATCTCTATCTAGGATCTACTCTAGATACCCACAGTTTTAATAAGGACCACCTGGTAACTGCCTATATTGTAAAGATTCATTTTAAAGACTGTCATTGTAAAAACAGTCAGAAGTATTAAAAAAACTCCTGGTATTTGTGGTTGGGTTTATGCCCCTGATGTGAAGCATTGTTTTTATTTTGTATAGTCTCAGCCCTCAAGATGGCATGGAAAAGCTTAAAAATGAATCTGAAAAGGGGTGAAAAAAGTTAAAAGCCAACCCCAAAGTTATCACTGTCCATGCAACTTGGGATTTTGCAGCTTTGGGGTTGGCAGCACCACTGGTTCAAGGACAGGAAACCCCAAAATAAAGACAATGATTAGGAAACATGCATGATCAGGAACTTAGTGTTGACAAACTAGATAAATCCATGTGCTTTGAAAATAGGAAGCAAGCAAATAAATACTAAAAACAAAAACCCACCCCAAACCCCAAGGAGTCTGTAAAAAAATTAGTAACTATACAAGAAATTACGTAAGGGTCTTTTTTCTTTAAATAAATAATCGCAAAATGTTCCATTCAGCCTTGTTATTTCTTTATTTAGTCTTTCAAGAGACAGTCTTGCAGAGTTACATTTAAGTATCAATCAGTGCAATTGTGAGCTGAAGCACACATACAACTCTAAATGACTTTCATCAGTACATTCAACACCACGTGTTCATTAAACTGATTCTGAGAACAGAACCACATGCAGCCTGCACTTCTGCACCTGTATCACCCTCACTCAGATCTCTAAGCTTCTTGACAATGCAGAATGACAACTGCTTGATCTATTTGAGTTTTCTAAGAAATACTTACAAGTCAACATCATAAACACACCTAAAAAAAGTACCTACTAAAAAAAACCCCGCATCCTCTGAAAACAGACCACCACACCAAACCCAAAAAGCACAACAAAGAATAAAGACAAAGCCAACACCAAAATTTCCACAGCTGTCATTTTTATCAACATACAGCAGCAAGCTTTATAAATCACTTTAATATTTACTGTGAAGATAACCATATCATTTATACGCGTCAGTTACCTCTTTCAGGAAAGAGCATCTGACATGTCATATCGACAACAGACTCCAAGAATTCATGAATGGCTTACAAGCTGTGGTATGATCGTATCAGCACCAGGAGGTCCTAAAGCTTATTGTGGCGTCTAGGTCATACTCAATCATCAACAGGAAACACAAACTTTTCACACCAAAGCTTGAAGGCAGTGGTGAGCTTTAGACCTGGTGCTACCCATGAGTTAACTTTAATAACGTGGGCAGACCTTGGCTGTTCATGACTATTTTGTTCTCAGCACTTTCATACAGCTGCTCCCACTGCAACAAACCTCCACAATTTCAGACGAAACCTCTTATTACTCCTTTCCAGAGACTGGGTGTGATAAGCAGTTCTTGGTATTCCTGGTTTGTGGGTGGCAAATGAAATTACAGAAGAAAAACAAGAACTGTGGGAGGTGTTTAGTAGCTATCTTGACAACTTGGATGCATCTCTAGGATTAACCAAGTTAAATCTCAAATGTTTAAATTCCCTTTGCATCAACCTGCTCTTGATCAGTTTGTGATGGCAGCACCTTTTATTTCTTAGTATCATATCACGCTACATATTGTAATCACAAAAAATACCACCTTTATGTATCCTATACATGCAAAGGCGTTCACATGGGCCAATAAAAGAGAGTTGTCTTCTCTCCTTACCGTGGCAGTAATACATAAAAAACCAAAAGGAATATTATCAAAACATGTACAACATGAACTTAAATCCCCAAATCATTCGTCACAGTGATCACTCAAATAGCAATTTTCCCACAGCACTTCCCCTCTCACATTTTTCAAGAGCTTTCAGCCCTTGAATCGGGGTTCTACATCAGTGCTGAGAGTAGCCTACAGCCCTCAAGCATTCATTTTGTTAACTCATGACTTATGCTGCAAGTCCAGAAACACCCACACAAACACTTCTTGAGCATCCCATCAGATGTCATGTAGCAGTCAAGTTGCCAGAAGCAGCCTGCAACACCACATATCTGTATTTGCATAAAACAATTTTTTCTCTGCCTTTAGGATCAAGATGTCCCAGGTATAGGTTAAAAGACAAACATAAAACACTCCCAAACAAATGATTTAGGGGGTTGGGAACCAGTAGCACAGTGACCTCTTCTCACTGAGATTTGTTCAAAAAGCGCTGCTTGTCAGGTGGTTCAAGAAAAGGCAAACTCTCTTCAAATCTTATTTGCCTACACTGCAGTTTAGAGACCACCAGCACAGCGTGTTATTTATTAAATGTTACTGGTTCTGTAGTACTATTTGATGTGGTTATTCTTGGCCTACAATAAGCGTAAGTGAACTTCCTCTTCCTCTCATGTGAATGCTTTACAGAAAGACACTATTTGTTTTCACTTTGCCAAGACCTTCCAATACTGACAGTGCAATTCATCCAGAGGAATAGCTGCCTCTTGCTTTCAACATACATATGTTACCACAGTAAGACTACATTCCCAGGCTCAGGTAATTCTAGCCCCCAAGAAAGTATACTACCACCACAGACAACATTGAACCCGCATACCAACAAGGATGTTTCCAGCATTATACACCACTTTACTCAGCTTGCTTATATTCTGCTTAAAGTAGCCAAGGAAAGACACTTGAATGAACTATAAAGAACTGAAGGGATAAAAGCTGCTACAAAGTAAGAATGGCCAAATACTGTCCTCTCTACCCTGCAGGATGCACTTGGCTAATCCTGTTATAAACGCATTCCTGATTCCGTGCAACGTAGGGGAAACAAGCAGTGGCTTCCATCAATAAATCCAAGGGTGATTTTTCTTCTATCTCTCAAACTAGCTAACACTGGAAATAGGAAAGTATCACATTCCATTTCTATGCTGAGCAAATATTAGGAATGAAATGGTTTCCTATGTAAAATACTCTGAATTGCCACAAATTTTAAGTGAAAAGTGACAGGATCCTTTGGAGCACCAAGTGGAACTCAAGGTACACCCCAGGAAAGCATATAAGCTGAAAAACTTCAGAAAGATGAAAAACTGTCTTGCCTACAGCTTATGCGGCTCTGTATTACCTCGGACCGTTATGCTCATGGCTAGAGGAGTGTCTCTACCCTTATTTCACTCTGTAGAAGTGTCTGTCAGGCACAGGAAAGACAGTCACCGTTGAAGAAAGCCAGGAGAGAGAATAAAGAAAGGAGAAACAGACTTAACACTGCCAGGCTTCTCTCTCCTAATTCCCTGCTCTCCTCTTCTCATACTCTCCCTCATTCAGAGAAGTATTTTTCCTCATCTGTTGGTCTCTGCTGGCCTTTACCTTGAGCGTTTACTACTAAGCAGAGCCTCACAATGATTGAGATAAGCCAGAAGGAATGCAAGAGCAAAGGGAAGGACTGTAATACCATTCCTTTTTCTGAAAGGTTGCACAACCTACTTCCATCTTCTCAGACACTCTGATCTATCAGATATCACAGGTCCAAGTTAGTCAGTGAAGCAGAAAAGTAAAAGGATTTCTGGGGCTGACATGCATCCAATGACAAAACACGTGAACTTTACACTGGAAAAAGACATGTCTGTGTTCCTGTGCACAGAAGGTTCCTTTCCATTACTTTAGTGGATTTATCTGTTGTCATACAGGAAAACCAAGACCAAGTGACTTATGAGGCACACCCTCCAGAGATGGTACGAGAGGTATTTCAAATTTCAAAAGCCCAGGTAACAGACAAAATGCCCTTCGCTGTCACACTGCAGTAAAAACTCAGCACAGGAAACAAGATGCAGTGCTCCAGCAGGCATCACAACAGGAAAGACACCTTGCTCCAATTACAGTCTCTGTTCCACTGTATTTACCATCCAAAACTAACTGGATTCATTATTAGAGACACAGAGAGGAAACACATGAATGCCAATTTAAATTTACTAGTGTTTTTAAAATACTGACAGAAAGCAAAGATAGATCAAGAAGATCTGTGTCCCCTACCTTAGGAAAAAGAATTTTCTGTGTTTGAATTGTGGCAGTTGTGTTTTCACCTGGCAGGCAGCTAAACACCACGCAGCTATTGCTCACTCCCTTCCAGTGGGATGGGGGAAAGAATTGGAAAAAGGTAAAATTTGTGGGTTGAGATAAAGAGAGTTTAACAGGACAGAAAAGGAAGAAAATAATAACAACAATGCAGAATTACAATACATAAAACAAGCGATGCACAATGCAATTGGTCACCACTCACCAACTGATGTCCAGCCAGTTCCTGAGCAGCGGCCCCTGGCCAGCTTTCTCCCTAGTTTACATGCTAAGCGTGATGTCACACGGCACGGAATATCCTTTTAGCCAGTTTGGGTCAGCTGTCCTGGCTATGCTCTCTCCCAGCTTTTTGTGCCCACCTGCTCACCGCTGGCCCCCACCCCCCCCAGCCTCCTCACAGGCAGGGCAAGGCGAAAAGGATCCTTGACTTAGTGTTAACACTACTTGGCAAGAACTAAAACATCAGTGTGTCATCAACATTATTCTCATCCTAAAACCAAAACACAGCACTATACCAGCTACTAAGAATAAAATTAACTATCCCAGCCAAAAGCAGGACAGCAAAATAGAAATTAATTGAAGGCTTTCCAAGAAACTATCTTCCAAGCTAGAAGTGACTGACTTCGTAGTTCTCAGCCTACAGCTTAAAACGTCAGGAGGTTCTAGCACAGCAAAATCCATAGCAGTAGGCCATTTAGCGTAAAACTCAATTATTCTTAAACCCACAAAATCCCTTAAAAAGAAAACAGTATCAGCTGCGCTTCCAGGCTTATTACACGCATGCTCAGATCACCTAGCAGTACAAATTCAGACTGTAGCATATGAGCACAATGTCACATTTCTGCTGACTTTGCCACAGTACATATACAGCATTTAAGCCCTCTCTCCATCTGCCAAGAAAAAGCAAGTCCTGTGCAGTTTCCATAAAGCTTCCCAGACTTTCTGAGAAAGTCTGGATGAGCAGCATGAGGATATACCAGTGCTTCACATCCTGCATCATGCAGCACCATGCCCCTGATCTGCTCTCAGGCACCTTAAAACCAGACCTTCCCCCTTATGAATTCACAGCCTTGCAGTATGTGAAAAAACAGTCAATGGATCCTATTTCAACCTATACAAAGTCTGCAGTTACAGCTGTGGGGTTTGTTGGGGTTTTTTAACCCATTATCTTGATAGGATGTTTTTCATTACCACATTAATGCAGCCTGCCTTACCCAGCATTGACTAAGGTGCATTTACCATTCCAAAGTGATGAAGTTAATTGGAAAATACCCAAGAGAATTTATTTTAGCTCTATATAGTGGAAGTAACAATCCAACAAAAACCTAAACGAAGTGGTCATATTTCTCAGTAGAGAAGGAACCACATCAAGAGTCAGTATTAATAATAATTAATAACTCTGGAATTACACGTCTGTGGCCCCAGCTTCAAACAAGAAAACAATACTTTTTTTAAGTGTAAATCCTCATCCTTTAACTGTTCAAATCAAACTCTTACCAAAAGCAAGCTCTTTACTGCAATAAAGGGCAAGTGTAAGCACAATGCTTAAAAATCGGGGAGCACACTTAGGAGCTTTACCTGACAGAGAGTTCTATCACATTCCAGAGCCGAAGGAAAGCACTATCTGGAATCCAATGCAAGATCTGCTGCAATGTGCATACACCTTAATTTTTTTTCTTTTCTCGAATGTAAATCACCCTTTAGGTGTTTTTTGGTCTTTATTTCCTACACATCAGCCTACATAAAGCTGGCGTCTACCACAGATACATTAACCCTATCTTCTGCTCCAGAACAGAAAGAAGCATGTATGGCAACACACAAGACTAGTCACCGACAGAAAAATGTTGATGTTTTTCCTCTGAAGGGGTATTAAAAATGTGGATTTAACTATACGCAAAACAACTTCATAGCCTAAAATGTATAGTTTAAATCTGAATGACCAAAGCATATTTCAATTAGGATAACTGAAACACAGTAAGTGCAGACATAAGCCCAAATTTCATGCACAATTACACAAATCGTGCATTCAGATGTGGGAACTGCATAGGCTAAGAATTCCTATGTGCAATTACAATTTGGGTTCAACTCTAGTATTTTAGTGGACAGTGGACCTTTTTAAGTGGACAGAGAGCCTTGCCAAAAAGGAAATGCATAGAATTTGCAAGATAACAAAAATCCAGCCAACAAGATTTCCAGTAGAAAAATCTTGTTACTGCAGGACAGGCCACTTACAGAAGCCACAAGGCTTTGCTTTCTGGGGCTGAAGAAATGCAACACTGAATGGAATTAGCTCTGGTGCTATTTTGGGGAAGGTGCAAATAACTTACTTTCTTGTCTGTTGACTGCTCTGACAGTGCCTCTCCTTTCCCTTACAGGTTCACACTACTTGCAGGAACTGCTCACACAGCCCACCTCCTACCGTGAGCAAAGGACTCAAGGATAAAACAAACAGCAGTGAATCCGAACTCTGAGAAAAAGGTGGACAAGTGTTTCCTTCCACAGATCTTATAGATGCACTGAAGTCTGCTTGATCTGTAAAACCTAATCTGTAATAAACTTGAACCATTTTCTTTACCGGTTGCCTACAAAAGCATTACACTCTTCATTACTTTGATGTAGCACATCTGAAAGTAAAAAGAGAAACAGAAAATGCCAATGAAATGCAGAGTTTTGTTTTTACCTGGTATTGGCTCCTTTAAGGTCACAGAAGTGTGAGAATAAAGCTTTCACTACATCACTGCAAACAACTTTAACTACATCAATGTGACTCAGCCTCTGTCGCAGCTGCTTGGCAATCTCCCAGAAATCTTCAGATAGCAGCTGGTACAGCTGTCCTTCATCTCTGCTGAGTTGCCCATACCAGGACAGGATATAATCTCTATAGCTGTAGTCAAACACTGAAAGGAGAAACAAAACATTGAATAGCAAACATTGCAAAAGGGGAAGGCACATCAAGAAAGAAAAAGCTTCAACCTCCACCCTCCTCCTCAAAAATTAGATGGGTAATATGTTACTTATCTTCTTCTTTGGGTTTAAATTCTTGCCAAAGAAAGTAGGGTTGGCGAAGTTACAGAAACACACACCTAACAGGTTACTGGAGGTCACTTTGCAAAGCAAAGCTTGTAAGTGGATTTGCTCAGTCAGGTTACTTGCTCACACAGACCACAAACTAATACCTGTCTCTCAACAGTGGATTTGGTTATATGAACCATCATATATGATCTGACTGTGTCTAGGCTGTTGCAGACTGAAACCAGCCTTCTCTACAGAGGAATTCAACAGCCTCCACTCCAAAGCCAGAGTTAGAAGGGGAGGTAGTGGAATTTTTGGATTTCAAAAGACATATACAATACGGAACAACACTGCAGAAAGTACATTATAGGATCACAAGAGCTTAAGAGAGAACAAGTAGATTAGCAAGACAGCATGAACTTCAAAAACGATGAGGTATTCCAAACCGCATCTACAAGCAATAACCAAGATTACTGTAAATGCAAGTCCCATGGCAACACCATCTTCTACTGCTCTGACTTTCCTTTTTGACAATGTATGCGTGCTGCCAGTGTTACTGATGTTTCACTATAACACATGGCCCTGGAGGTCTAGGGGGGAGGAGGAGCTGTTCAGGGAGCACATGAGCTGTGTTTAACAGTTACAAGGTGGGGAAAAAGCTGGGGTAGAAGGCAGAGTCAGTTTGCATCTATCAGAGGGATAACTGAATGAGCAAAGGGAAAATAAGCCATGTGCCTGATAATCTGAGCAGCTTCGGCTTTTTATACCAGAAGTACATCTTATTTGTCAGTATAAACCCGTGGTGCAAAGTAATCATGTGACTCCACTATTTCTTACTTTCCACTTCAACAGAAGTTGTTTCTTCAGCAGCCGAGTAACCTAGAAAAAGCTCCCCGCCATCATGACAGTGAACTAATAACAGAACAACTTAAGTTGAATACTTTTGCCTGCCTGAAATACTAGCAGACCTCATCCAACATTACCTTGTTAAAAACATTTCAAAATGCTAAAATTGATAAAAACTTCTAGTCAAATACTTCATAAATCAACCTCCTCAGGTTTATAGAGAAACCGAGTATGCTGAAATATATAGTTAAAAGCCTTTTGCTAAGTCATTTCAAGGCTTTTAAATTAATTATTGGGGGGGGGGGGGGGGGGAGTAGTTTTGATTCTTTTTTCCAATCCAGGAGAGAAAACAAAAATATGCAGAGCCATACTGCAGGATGGACACTTCCAATGTTGAAACATATCCAATTTCATTACTTCTCTAAAACAGAAGAAATCATATTTAATTGAAAACTCTCACCCACAAAATCTACAGAGCAATAAAAACAGTTATAAAAGGTAGCAGTCTTCTGATAAGCAAGCTGAGGGATAATCCCTTAATACACTAAAGAGCAAAGGGGAACAGCATTTTAAAAACTTAAGTTTATTACTTATCTCGTCTCCCATCACAATACACATTTTAAGTATCTATTTTTCCACAGCTGTCCCCATGTCCTTCTGCAACCACCTTTTTGTTATAGCTTAGTTAACTCTCTTCTGTTGCAATACCTGAAATGCTGTGGAAAACAAATCACAGCACGGATTTTTCCTTTTCATCTACTCTACAGGAGACCCGTAATTTCTCAAGTGCATGCAGAACACTGCACTGTGGTATTTATTACAGTCATCACTGCCAGATAATGACTTTTTCAGATTTTCTTACAGACACCCTCTCTACTCTTTGCAAGGGTGCAAAGCAGCGTTATTTCTTCAGCACCTTTTGCCTAAGCCACCAAGTCCTGGTATAGAGTGGTGCCTCCTACACGTATCTATTGGGCAGAACTCAACAAAACCAGAAGAAAACTTGTAATTCAATCCCTTAAAGTATATTCTTTTTCAGAACATAGATCTATTGCCACTGACCCTTAATTTATTACTGTATTTTTAGGCAACTCCTCTCCAAGATGAGCTCAGTTCCTAGTTCACTCTATAATCCCCGCACATCCAATGTTAAGTCTCTCTGCTCTGGCAAAGCACAACATTCAAACATATAGCAATACTTATTAGTAAAGTATTAAGAGAGTACAACTCCTGCAACTTTACTATACTCCCAACTGAAATACCTGAAGCAAGATCTATTACGGTAGGAAGACTCCTGATCAGACACAGCAAGATGATGGTATGGTTCTTCATCTAGGTGTATCAACGTAAAAGAACCATGAAATCTAGTGGCAATAGCAAACTAAAGGCAAAAGATTACCAATCATCACCAAAATTTAAGTCATGCAGGTATGAAATACTTCACTTCTGTTTCCCTCTGCCACTTACACACTTTCAATACCTTAAATGGATTATCCAACTTTAAACCATGTTTTCCTTCACCTACCTTATACAAATCTCTTCCTTCACGTGCTTTCTGTAGTTTCCCTGTCACTTTCTGAGCCTTGTTGCCCTTCCCGCATCACAACAGTTCAGCCATGCTGTCCCCTATAAAATTTGGGGTACTTTAGAGCCTAGAATGTATGCCTAAATTACTAATGAGACAGCTTTTAGGCCTCTGTTAAAGAAATTTTTTTAAAGGACACCCGCTACAGACACTAACAGCAGTCTGTGCTAGTGTAAGACACTGCCTCATGCGTATGTGATGCATCCTGGCCATGATGTACTGCTGCTGCTTTAGTTTCATGCCTATCTATGCAACCAGTGCCTCTTTCAGCACTTTGAAGAAATACAGGAAAGAAATGTAAGATAGAGCACAACTTGCTTCCTTCAGAGAAATCTGCCCATGCATTTACTCGCATTTTTTTTTTTTACACTGCACGCTCCCTAAAACGTTGAAAAGAACTGGTCAGAATACAAGAAAATAAGAAAAGCAGAACACACTTTCAGGACAGTACATTACTACCACTAACTTGGTCTCTACAATCATCAAACCAATTTCTTCTGATCAAATTAGATGCAGTGACAGCAATGAGTCTAGTGCATAACTGTAGAAACTTCTACTGGGTTTTCTAAATTAGTTCACAAGATCCAAGTCCCCAGTTGTTATAATCCAACTAACGTGTGAATGTGCAGTTGAGCCTCTTCAACTACTCTTTTTAAAGACTGTAAACTAAAACGTTGGGAGTAGAGAGCCAGAAGCTTGTGTGGAGATTAGCGAGGACACCTCCTCTAGGTCCTTACTTCATTCCTAACCCCACACAGATCTACAGTAACTGCTCTCTCTTCTTCTTCCACATTCATTCATTGATGAGGTTCTGCGGTACCACAAAAGCCACTAGATCAGACCAGGTTCAATCATGAAATTTGCAGAGATTTACATAAAGTTTCGTGCTGCTAAGATTCATTACCCAAATCTATGAAAAATAACATACAAGTCTGAATAACAAGGACTAAATTCCTACCCATTTTCCCAAAACACCATTCAAAAAAACCCCAGAAATATTCTCCTTATGCAAATGCAGAAACCGACTTCCAAGATTCAAGCAAGAAGGAAATATCTTTTCCTGAAAACACTGGAGAGACCAGAATCATTATATTAAATTACAGTCAAATCCAACTCTCCTGTGACTATAAACAGCAGAAGAGAAAGTAGAGCTACAACACCAGCTTGAGTTCTGCTGCGACAGCAAGTATTGCAATCTGTAAAATAGAAATGCAACATTAATATGAATTGTGTTGAGAAGCTGCATAGGGAAACCACCAGAGTCAAGAAAGGTTATTATAATGCTGTGCTACTACAACACTACGTTTAACATGTGTGATGTGGTTATCATAAGATATACTTGAACAAAAATACTTTCAATAAAAATTTAATGGAAAAAGATGACAGACTATAGCACTGTAAGTACCTGGCAAAGAACTGTTCTATAGAAGAAAATGTTAAATACTTAGTTATTTGTTACAGCTACTACTTTTCCCCCCTGCCAAAAGCCAATTCAGTAAAAAAAAAAACAAACCACCAAAACCAAACCACACCAAAAAGTACCTTATCTTCATCCTCAAAAATCAAACTAAAATATTAAAGCCCCTATACTGAAGTCCCTAAAAGTTGCTAATAAATACTTTGAATATGCACCTCTATCATTTCCAAGACATTAATTTCTAAATTTAAAGAGATAAAGGCCATTATTCATTTACTGTATTTTATATTATATTTTAGCTATACAATACAAATTAAGATGATGAAGTTTTATACTTAGTATTATCTGTCTTTATTGAAGTTTCTCATGCCCACTAAATCTTTATTTAGACTGTGGTGTTAAAGGCTGGCAAAATACTGCATAAATGGCCAGACTTCAGTGACTAGGAACCTGCCCCAGTCACTAATGATAGTGATTTATAGTTCTCTCTGTTCTCTTGTTGAAGTTTGTGCTAGGAAAACACTAGCATTTCTTGGTTTACTTGCCTTTCAAAACATTAATCAAACTCTACGAAACTGTTAAGTTTAATAGACTAGATGTTATCATTGTGCATAGATGGATAGCCCACCTGCAAAAGGGATCATTACCCTGACAGTCTCCCATTCCACATTGTTTGGTTTATTTTTAATATCTTCTTGACATTTGCTTCTTTAGTAATTATGTGTAAAAAACACATAGAAATTTCCAAATATATTAAAAAAATAGAGAAAAAAAGTGTTTACAAAGATTAAAAAAAATCAGAGATATTTCTGTTCAAATAGTTTTGCCCATGTACCCTTTGCCAAGAGTTCTTAGCTCCAAGCGTTTGAATGCTGGTAGCAGAGAGAATATGAATTCAAATTAAGTCTTGCTTGTATTTTGGACCCAAACAACTCATTTTTTCAGAGCTGTGAAAAATGAATACAGTTTTTCAAATAAAGAGTGGCAGAAGCTACTGTGTTTTTTTCCTAAATGTCAGTGTGTGGATCTTAAGTTGGAAAATGAGATAGATGGGAAAAAACGCTTTCTGTAAAGGGAAGTCCTGCCTTACATCCTAAACAGGATTCTTCTAAGGGGTTAATAAGAACACAGACAGGCAAGATCTGATCCACAGATACAATCTAATTAAATTCCAAAAATATTTCAAACAAGGTCACCTCAAGACAGGGTTAAAGGAAGATAAGTCACAATGAAAGAAGAGCTGGCTCAGTGGCATGAAATATTTTAAGAATCGAGGAACACAGAAAACTAATAAACAGTCAATTTTCACAGCAGGAAGAATTTCACCAGTGGAGGTTTGCTGGCATTTGCGCCATGGCCCGCACTATTTTACTGACTCATAAATTATCCAGTAAAGCAGGTAAGTAATACGGAGACCAATTTTCCTGGCACTACTAGAGCAGTGAAAACAAAGCCTGACTATGAAGAATAACAAAAAGACCACACAATATGGGGCAAAAGAATAATAACAAAAAGACCACAGGATACGGGACAATAAAAATGGCAGATTAAATTAAGTTCCTGGAAGAATGGCTACACACAGGGCAGGTAAGTCTCATTGACAGCTACAGCCTTCAGCCCAGACTGTATGCTGCAACAGCAGCATGAGTCTTGACTAAGCAGTCTCTCCTAAGAGACACATTCCTTAACTACCATATGATACGGGCTGAA
Organism: Falco rusticolus; assembly: GCF_015220075.1. Classification (NCBI taxonomy): domain Eukaryota; kingdom Metazoa; phylum Chordata; class Aves; order Falconiformes; family Falconidae; genus Falco; species Falco rusticolus. Next base: position 122,382,903 of record NC_051187.1, read on the forward strand.
AACATGAAGCTACCAGATATGCAACAGGAAATGTCAAAAGGCTAAAATTATCTTAAGAGTGGGTCATCTTTTCTTCACATAAGATAAACGAAAGCAAAAGAACGACAAATCGATCTATGGAGAAAAAGGTTGAAAAAACCCCTGAAAACAACATTTCTGTGTTAGTCACTCAAGTATTACCAGCTGAAAGAGGGACTCAGGAGCTTAGAACAAAAAAGGCCTTCTCTTTCTGCCATATTCAACAAGGAAAATCTTGTTATAATGTTACGTTTGTTCTAATTTTGAGCACTTAGATTTCATAAAGCACACCTCACAGTAGCAGGGCTAATCTGCAGCTTTCCCTCACCTTTACAAGTATACTATAACTCAGAATGAAGTAGCACTCTGAATCACCATCTTTTTATACTACTCTGTCGTCAGTGGGAGATAGGAAAAAAATTTAGAACTGAGCTGTAAACCAATGCAAGCAGGAGTCCCTTCTTGGTGGCACTAAGTGACTAACACTGTAGAAGGACAATTCCCAACAACACTTACACAGGCTTTGGCAAGACAAGAAGGTATCCAGGACATAGGCAACAATTATCAGCCAATGACCATCACAAGAAACCTATCTAACCACCATCATGTTTTTAATTTTATTGAAATCAGAATGATGGTTTTAAAATGGAAACATGCATGACTCCTTTAGTTAAAACTAAGGATGATGACTGCTATCTATTCTTTCAACTCCATTAACAGATTATGATGAGAATATCAGGAAAAATGCAGTAAAGCAAGTGACAGCTTGTCAAATGAGACATACCACTCTACCTCAGGAAAGCAACTTTTAAACCCAGAGAGAAAAATCCCTACAGACTGGCTGTAGCACCACCAAAAGCATGGCATGACTGAGTGAGTGCCAACAGGCAATTTTTGAGGGGTGCAAGATAGCTAGCAACTAACAGTAAACTCTAAGCAAACTTAAGGAGTCAGAATTAACCAAAGGGCCATCTCTTCATAACCTGTAATAGCATTTCTGAAATTAGATTATGCTAGCTCCTCCGAACAAGTTATCCTTGCATCTCTGAGTTAAAGAGAAGTAAAATCAGACTAAAAGAACACTGCAAAACACCATTGACTATGATAATCTGACAACACCTACTCAACATCTCAAGTGGCAGTAGGAGTCTGAACTGGTCTCCAAGATTAAAACCTCAGGAGAAATGAGTGTCTCCTAATTAAATGAGTAAGGCCTTTTAAAACATTTTTTGAACAGCATGTTACATATAGACAGCAAGAAGTCGGCAACAATTCCTGGGATTTACAAATACTTTCATCTTCATCAGTGTAAGACTGGAAACAGAAATAAAGACAGCACTTTTTTTTATCATTAGTAATAAAGCTTTATCTAACCATGCACTTTTAAAAGAAAAAATAATCATAATATCAAGACAACTACAAATTTCAGAACTGTCACAGGGCAAGGAATGTATCCTGTCTATTTTCAGACAGACCGATCGTTTTACTCTAACAAGTGAAGTATTTCTTTTGTGATTCATTCAGTATCTCAAACTTGTTGACTCGGACACCTTCCAAAATCAAAACACTTGCTCAAGTCTTTGTGTGGTAGAGTGAAAGGTACAGTCTCATCCTTGTCAAACCGCCTAACAGAAGAGCAGTTGGCTTTGTCACTTAGGCCTGGAAGAAATACAACCAAATCCGACACATTTGCTCTCCAAAATTCAGAGTGAGAATGGAGAGTAAAAGCTACTCTGAAAAGAAATACCAGAAAGGCAAGTAAGCTGTCACAACAGAACATCCTTAACTCCATAAAAATGAATCACCTAAATACTGTTAACTTACTTTCAGCCTTACTAAGGACAGACTCATGCATCCATCTGAACAATCTATGGGATAAATACCTTAGATGAAGACAGTTCCCATATTTTTTACAGACACAAGTTACTCGTATGTGCAAATGACAGGAAGGAAGTGTAACACAACTATGTTTTCCCCAGTATTCTACAATACCTGTTATCTGTCTCCAAATAACCCCACTATCTCCAATTCTGTGCTAATTATGTCAAGCCTTCGCTTCAGATTCCACGGCAGATTATCCAAAATGTAAAGTATGCGTGTGAGTGAATAAAGCAAACAGCTTGTCTGTGCTTGTTTCATACATGTAATGTTTAGACTCTACTATCCTTTTCACATCAAGAATCCTATAATCTCACTAATTCCAGATGAAAATGCTGCCTAAAATGAAATTACAGTATCATAGTTCACCTTCACAGAAACATGATACAGTAGGATTTTTATATTTTAGCTACGTATACTGCTAATAGCTATTCATAAAAGTAACTTCAAAAACTAACACATCCCAAGAAGTTTTCATAAGACAACCAACCTGTTTAAAGCAATGATAATTTTAAAATACACTCTCCAGATGTGAAAAAAAGATAAGGGAAAAAAAATATACAACTGAAATCACATCAAATACTATAAATATATTCTAAAAGCTACAATACACAACTCTTTAAATGTTTTCTTCTTTTAATATACAAGCTAGTTTCCCCCATCATCTTTACACTCCGACCTAGCATACTCTTTGAAGCAATTTTTTTTCATTATTTCGTACTTCAAACTGACACTATCCTAAATTCTACAATATTTTATATTACCAGGATTCAGTTGAAAAAAAAATGCATGCAGTAGGAGTTATTCTTTAAAATAAAGAATTGTAAATAAGATACTTTAAATCCATATGATCATAGTTCACATTTTACAATGCAAATCCTAGTGAATGTACTAATGATCCACAGAATTCATAAACCGTATCAGCCAGAAATTCAAAATGTTGATCTTAGATTCAGTTTTCATGGCAAGAATTGCACTAAATAGAAGACTGTAAGGGTCTACAGGATTTATCAGTTCAGGAAAAGCAAATCAAGAATCTTTTAAATGCTATCCTTTTGTTTTGCGCAGAAGCATTAAGGACCCATATACTTCTGTAAAAAACAGCCACTAAAATGACAAGGTATCAGCTAAATTGCAAAAACATCAGCACACTACTTACTACAGTGGACCTCTTGGGAAGACCAAGACCTTGCACTTTTATATCAAGGAAGAAATCAGTGTCATATTCTAAAATTGTGGATTATTGTGCAGTCATGTGGTTTGCTAAGAGGACAAAAAAATATTCGGAGTTTAACGCTCCTTTGTCTAAGTTAAGACTTACCTTCTTTCAGTGCTTTATCCATGTTGTGAGAAATGACCACTCTCCTAGATTGGACTGAATCATGGGAGCTTCCGGACCAATTACTCTGAAATTTAAAGAGAACATGCATCGTAAGAGGAAGGAATAAACCAAAAAATGATGGAAGGAATAAAACTGGAATTCAAGGTGACAGTAGTGTATCATTTGGTCTTTATACATTGTCACCCCATATGGTTAAAAAGGACAAGTATTAATTGTCTGTGAGGTTATTCTACACTGCTCATTAAGCACATATTAACACCCATTTTTATATATTGTACACTGTACAACTTCCCAGGTATCTTGTATTTTTGGTAGAGGAGAGCTGTATTGACTTGCAATTCAATGCACTAACAATAGGACATGCATTTAATAAAACAACTGGAACTCATCTATTCAGTATTTTCACAGCTTTCTAAGATCTCCAAGATAGATCAACAGAAAATAGAACATCATTGCATCCTACTGTCACAATGGACTTCATTTAGCCTCATAAACGATTTTTAAAATGAAAGTGAAGCCCTTGTATCTGCTACAGTAAATTTGGTTCACATTCTCTTGGGCTTCTTCCTTCAAAGACACTTCTGGCCACTGAATTTTAAGCTGCCGTACTATATAAATAGTTGTCTACATTGGAGTATTAGCTTTTATAGTGTATAAATAGGTGGGCAGATGGAGAAACATTTTTCAGGGCATAGACAAAAGGCATGATTCACATGGTCCTTATATAGAAAGGAGTACAATTCGAATCAGAAATAGAAGGTGTCCCCACTGCCACTCAGCTTACTTCACTCCCCTTGATGGGAGTTCAGAATCTCCTCAGTAACGAGACCGCTTCAGAAACGTCCCAATCCATCCAACATTCACTAAATAGAGAATAAGCAAGCAGTATGAAATTAAGTTAAAACACTGTTTTTAAAGTTAGTATGCCATTATTTCAGCCAATTTGTAGGCTATTAGTGTATTTTGGTGTAATATGTTTTTCTTCTACTGCAGATACACACATATAGTGTCTAGTATGAAGCACACCTAACGGGACACCAATGAAGGAGTCTAAGCACTACACTAACAGCAAATATAAAGCTTCTCAGACTTGCTCATTTCCAACACACAGCACTGCCATAGATTCTTTCCAGGCCTTGAATGCCCTCCTTCCATCCACAGTTAATTTGTTTCAGCTTTTGGGTGAACACGGTAATACTTGCTAGACTTCTCCCAGTTGCACAGTGCTAGACTCAACTGCGCAGTTGAGACCACGGCTGTGGTCTTCCAGCCATTTTTTCCCCCCCTTGACAACACTATCAACGGCAAGAACAGTAAGAGTTCAGCATGTTTACTTCCATTTGTAACCCCTCCTTATTACCAAAACTATAGTTAAGTAAGGGTAGGAACAGAGTATTATCTGATTAGTGAACCACTTCAGATTTTCACGGCCCCCTTTTACCTGAACACAATACTGGCAAAAGCTTAAACCATACCACCTAAACAGCTGCAAAATACAACAATATTTGTAAGGCCCAAACACACCACCTCTGATTGCTAACGCTGTTGTGCTTCCTCCCCACAAAGCTGTGTCACACAATTACTTCAGGATTTTTATGCTTTATTTGCAGCAGGAAATCAGATGATTCATAACCACCCCAATTTAAAAAGAGAAGAGACACACTCACAGAAACATTAAACATTTGGGAAGGGGGAAGGGATTCAGAAAGCTCTAGTAAGCAAAGTCACACAGGTCTTTGAAGAAAACACTCCTCAACAGAAGGCCACAATCCTCACTGAAGCTCTATGCTCAACATACTCATCTTCCTTAGCTTAGGTATCCTACAAGACTAATCCTTCTGCTAAACTGAGTCATACATGCATAGAGGTCAGTAACCTCAAGCCCCTAACTTAGGCACCAGCAGTTCTCATTTGTACACAGTTTGCAGGAAGTGGGTTTTTTTTCTGCCTAAGGCATCAGTAAGTGCTCTCACAAAGCACTAGCTAAATTACTCCTTTCAAAAGTAGTTTAAATACAAGCTGACATAAGAAAACTATAAATGCTGAACTCTTACTTTTGCCTCCTTACCTGCCTCAGTTAGACTTCTTTGCAGCAGAGGGAGCAAAACAAAAAAAAAAACCAAAAAAAAACCCAAAACTTCAGAGGAGATCCATGGTTGCAAGTACCTTGCTCCACATCACCACCCAACCATCCAGTCTACACAACTGCACAGAGCAGGAACTGATCCTTTTATATTTCCACCTTGAAAATTCATGTTAAGAGCAAGACAATTACTGCCTCAGGGAAATGCTGCCTCTTAAATACCAAGACAAACTCACATTTCAGCTTGCAAAAATGTATTTCATTGACAGTGCCCTCTATGATTGGTATGTTTGCCTTCTAAAAGGCATTGGCTTTTCATTTAAAAAAAAAAAAAAAACCAAAAAGTAACATCAGTGTTTAGCGGGAAGTAGTAAGACAAATGATCACAAATAATTTAAAAGGTAAGTGAATACCACCAGCAGCAATGATGATTCTGCTGCTGCACAAAAGTAATTACTGCAGGGCAAAGGAAGATACGTGGGATATCAGATTTTCCGAGAAATTTTCCACACTCACAGATATTGCATACACCACATGGTCTGGAGGAAAAGCAGAACAAGAAACAAACCTTGCTTAAAAACAAGGTTTCAACTTTGTTTAAAAACAAGTTTTCAAGAGTAGATGGAAAATCTAATATTTGCATAAACAGAAATGTTTAAATGCAGTAGAATTACATTGGTCGGGTTAGCTCAGGCTTAAGAAAAAACAGTTGAGGGAGACCTTATTGCTGTCTCCAACTACTGAATGAAAGGGTACAAAGAGGGAGCCAGACTCTTCTTGCAGATGCACAGGACAATATGCAAGGTTGCAATACTGGAAATTCCCATCAATTACAAGTCAAAACTATTTTGAGGCTGATCAAATACCAGAACGGGGGCGCTGTACCAGAAAGGAGGGTGTAGGCAGGTGTGTGTCAGTCTGTTCTCCCATGCGAGGCAGTTTCTTCTTGTCCTGTCACTTCTTGAGTTGTACCAAGGGAGGTTTAGGTTGGATATTAGAAAAAATTTCTTCACTGAAAGGGTGGTCGAACATTGGACCAGGCTGCCCAGGGAGGTCGTGGAATCATCATCCCTGGAGGTGTTTAAAAAACGCATAGATGCGGTACTTAGGTTTAGTGATGAACTTGGTAGTCCTGGGTTAATGGTTGGACTTGATAACCTCAGAGGTCTTTTCCTACCTAAATGATTCTATAATTCTATCCTTGGAGATATTCAGAAATCGACAGGAGAAAGCCCTGAGCAATCTTAGATGGACTCACTCTGAGCAGGAGGATGGACTAGATGCCCTCCAGACATTTCTTCCAACTCAAAGTCTTCTATGATTCTTGATGATCCTTCAGAGAACTGTTAATTGAATTTAGTGACTGATAATGGATCAGATCTTAAGTTGCCTTCTCTTAAACAGCTGATCAAATTCCTTTTCCTTTCAGTCTTATCAACCTGCACTTAGCAGAATCAAGTCCTGGTAGCTTAGATTTGCTTTCAAAAAAATTCCATTTCTGTGACAACAATAATGATGAATTACCTAAGTAAGCAAGTACCCCTGAGTCAGCTGACACACAGCAACAACACCTTAAAACCAACAGTAACAACCCGGTAACACAGGTGTACCAGCGCCTGTGATAAGAGAAAGATTTATGAAGATTCACAGCCCAAACTCAGCTCTAACAGCTGATATGATTTCAGCAGATTTCACTTCTGGAATCTGCTGGAATCGGGAAGATTTTCTTCCCACCTCTGCCTCAAGTCTGATGGAGGGCATATACAGAGAACAGGATCAGTCAGAAAGCCTAGATTTGAATGTTTTCATTATTTTTTTTTCACATCACTCATCTAAAGGAAAATGGTGCTACATTTCATGAAACAGTTGGCATAATCCTGACTGAGCCAAAGACGTTCGTAAATAGATTTAACAGTCAAAGCTCTGGCTTATATGCTTTTTTATACTGAATAAAACTTGCTATATTCCCATTAGTCCTGACTTGCACTATCACATCCACTACCAAAATTTTTTTTAAAAACAGAAGTAATAAAAAATGGGCTCCACTCCATAACAGTTTGTTGTTGAAGGCAGGCAGAAATCAGACTGAAACTTAAATAAGGCTTGACAAAATTACTTGAAGGGGTAGGGGTGAAGCACATTTCAAAAGCACGTGCAAAGAATGAGGTTGCTAACAGGGAAGCCTGTTTCCTGGAACAGTTCAAGTTTTCCCCAATTTTGACTTTGTTTATAGGCTGAAAAAAAGGGACGTACATATTTCATGGAGACTTCCAAACAATACTCATTGTTTGAAACTTCTGAGAATTATTTAAGATGCAGAAAACAACAGTCTGAAAGGCCCAGAAAAAAAAACTCATGGCTGGCATTGAGCCTGAAATTTTGTCTTAGGTTCAAGAACCTACAGATGCAAAAACTAAGTTAAATGTCATTTATTTATTTAAACAATTTAAGTAATCTGAATGATGAAGAAAACTATGAATGTTAAATAATAAAGAATTAAGAAGTTGTTTCAGTAACTATGCGAAATAAATGGCAAAGCACGAACAACACAGGAGTACCTTCCAATATCGAGACCCATTCACAACACTGGATCGTCAAATGCAATTTTTGAAACTTAACAGCAGAAAGCCAGGCACATGCTACAGGCACACCACACACAGACTTACTCTGCTATGGAATTAAAGCCAGAAGCAGAGAAAAAAACCACAATTATTTCTATTACATTAACTCAATTACAACAAAACTAGAACAGAGCTCAGGACAGATCCTACAATATAAATAGGCATGGCGTTTGAGCCATTAAGTTTAATCACTGATCTAAAAGGCAAAGACTGCATCTAATTCAGCATACAGGAATTATCCAGTTACCCAAAGCTACTTGCTCCACCCACTGCTGCCCTATTAACTTCTTTTCTTTGTAAAACATATATTAACATCAGACTGGGCTTTGATGATAGACATTCACCTTTAACTGATCTGGATAGATGATCTCTTATAGTAGTAAATATTTCTTCAACGTATGATGCAAAAATAAATTTTCTGTTCACAAGAGTTAATATTTTTAATTAATACCTATAGTGGTATTTAAGATTGCAAAGCAAGTATGAACGTGTCACATCAAGTATTAATCTACATATATTAAGGGATACCATAACTACCAATTTAAAAATCAACATACTTAAAGCATATTAATCCTATTATGTTAAGTATCATTATCTCAAAAACTATTTTATAATATCAGCATATCTTATTTCCACTAACACAGCTTCTGGAACACAAACTGCGTTTTTCTTATATTGGGAACTTCTATCTTAAATGTACCATATTCAAAACTGATAAAACTAGTAGCATAACAACCTTACCATCAGGGCAGAACTTCCTTCACTTGAGATTTCATACAATACTAGACAGGTAAGAATATGAAAGTGACACTTTCCTCAGGTAATACCTTCATTCCTATCAGTACAGCTAAGAAATAATGGGTAAGTTAGCATTCAAATTTCTGCACAGCAAGAAATACAGCATTTTTCTCTGCTGTGATGTTTAGTATGACCACCAAAATAAAGGCTTACATAAATTCTCAGTGTACATATACAGCCCCAGTCAGTATACTAAACATCTCCACGCTCTCCTCCTCTGTTAAAAACAAGACAACAAGAACCCATGGCCTATACTTCAAGGCCAAAAAAGCCATGTGCTATGAAGACTGAATTGCTGGCAAGCCACAAAAAACCTGCACACAGACTCACGCCTCAGCCGCAGTCTCAGCTTGACAATCACAAACTCCTGCGTTGTCTGTTGCTGTACCTTCCCTCCCACACAGCTTTTCACTGTACAAAGGTAGGGTGCTCTCTCTTTTTAAGAGAGCATCACAAAACATGCAGAATTGTCATCATTGATTTTATTAACATTACCTTGTCCTCTTTCACTGTGCATACTTAATAGGGGAAAAAATGGGAGGTTTATATGATCAGTCAATCTGTACCATGGACACAACACAAGCTTGCTCCCCTTATAACTACACAATATTACTATTTATTTTTTTTAAATTAGTTAAGGTGGTAGCTTGGGAAAGGATATTCTATTCTATGTAACTGCCTCTTCCTTGGGTAAATTTTGTTGCTCTCCTTTGCAGAGCACAAGGAACCAACACCAGGCAAAGAAGAAACTTGATCAGATTTTATTTCCAGATTGTTTCTAATACATGTGTATAGTATTTTCAATCCCAAGGCCTATCTTGAATGCAAAAATCTTTTCACTCTTGATCTTATTACAGAGATTTTGGTTCCACCTTCAGTACTCCCTTGCCAGAGACCTGGACAGAAAGCTCCCAATGAGATCACCACCTTATTGACTTAGCGTGGCTTGGTTATCAGGAGAAATGAACTAGTTCTCAGTCATAAACCCCTTTTCAAGTGAGAAACAGTCCCTACAAAGGTAAAAGCAGCCTAATTTAACACAATGTTAAGAAAATTAAATGTCAAGCACAATACAATGCAGAGCTGAAAACAACACAAGATACAATGGAAGGAAACAGAAAGGGTTGCATGACAAAGACAAGAAATTTCTAAATATACATGATGAATAAAAATATACAGGGAAAACTAAGTCTACCCACCACTAAGGAGTTATGGGAAAAATAAGTGAGAGACAGTCTGAAAAACAGTTCATTTCCTGAGATCAGTCTCCTGTGAGGATAAAGTTATCACTTCAAAGTTATACCTGCAGGTAATCAACTCGCGCAGTCCTGACAAAACTTCAATTCTGAAAAAGCTTATAAATCCCTAGCATTAACAGCTATTCCACAGATCCCTAAAAATAAACTGTAGCAGAAATGTATATATGTAACAGCCTCCACTGAACTGTAAGTGAACATTTGCAATTCATGCAACATTCTCTTAAAGTTTTAAAATATCCCTGAAATTGGTAGGCAATGCTACAATACCTTTTCATTACTTCCCTAGTAGTAAGCTCATCTGCATCATCAAAAGCGGATTGCTAACCTACCCATATAAGAGATAGCACTAAGAATAAAAGCATCAGACTCTCAGTTCTGTTAAAAACAAACCAAACAAACATATCCTCTCCTTTCAACCCAGAAACAACCGATAAATTAGAAGAATGGCAGCAGATCAGAGTATTTGGTTGCAAGCCCAAAAGGATCCAAAACAAGCATGACAGAAGAGCAGCAAGCAGAGACTAATGACTGGCAAAAGTAACAGTAGAAATCCTGCAATATCAGAACCCCCAATAATCCCTAATGGACCAGAGAATGAGACAGACCGTACTGCACACTTGGTTTAGGTTGATAAAAACCCCATAAATGCTTTTGAAGACTTACTAAGGTGTAAAGATCAATACTGAAAGGAGTTAGGAAGTTTCTCCTCTGCCTCACAGTTGCTCTGAACTGCTCGTTACCTCAGGAACTGCTTTGCATCATGCTTGAAATGATGCCCACGGATGGCAAAACCTTCCACTTCCTACAGCTGCTGGGGCTCCTGCAAGCTTACCTTCACAAGCTTCATCTGATGGCAGAAGTCCAACAGTGAAGGAAAATTAAACTGTGCGTCTTTTCTCTCTGCTTCCCTTATGTTCCTTGAAAAAGAACAGAGCACTCAGCTTGGATACCACGACAGACACTCAACTTAGGTTGAGCTGCCATCCTATTTGAATCACTCGGACCAGTTCCAATAATCTCACAACTCATCCTCCTACAGCTCAAGCAAAAACTAGTACTATCTTCCAGGATCCAGACATTTCAACAACCACCTGATTCAATGAGAAAAGATTTACCCATGCCCCTGCATTAATGCCAGATTCACAGAAACTCCATGTTCAAGGATGGAACAAGCTTTTAGGAACATAAATCACAGTTGGGTATGTCTCCCTCGGGCCAGAAAGTCAGGGTAAAGTATTTCTGAAAATGGAGAGCTACTAAACAGAAGTGAACAAGTGACCAAATATTTGAGTTTTAAAGAGATACTCCAAATCACTGGCAACAGTTAATCATAAGAAACTAAACCCAGGACGTTAGAACCAGTGTACCATTTTTGCTAGAATAAAACTTGTTTATTACTTACTTTTCTATTAGTCCTGCAAGACAGACTAGGTAGATCATTCTCTATACACAGTAGCCTTCATTTAATCTGAATTTAAAATGCAGCACTTAAATCTAATACAGTAATCCTTGGGTTTTGACTTATTTAAATTAATTTGATAATCCAACTCTATTTTTCAGAGTTTTTGCTTTGAACCAGAGTCAAAACATTAAGCTGAAAAGAAAACTCTGTCCTACCAGTTTTTTGGGCAGCGAAGCAACTCATGCTAGAAGTGTGGGAAAAAGCATTTTCCTTCCCCTTCCCACTAATTTGGTTAACATGGTTCTTCATATGAGTCAAAGCCACCTCCCCTACAACCACACAAGTTAAAAGCAGCGTAGGTAGCAAGCTTGAATTTAAAGAGGTGATCCATGCTCTAACCAGGGCTATCTTTGGTATGAACAAGTCTACTGATACTTGAAAAGTTAAAATCCCCTTTGAGACAGGCATTTTCATGAAAGTACAATTGGGTCACCATGCCTTTTCACTGTCTTGCATTTTGCTGTCCTTCACCACCACAAACAATCTTGTCCTCAAAAAGCTCCTGAGAAGTGCTTAAAAATACCTGACCAATAACAATATATAATTTCAAGTTGTTTGACTCCCACTGTTTTAATATCAATAGAAACTATTTGCCAGTATTATTAATGCCTGCAAGTGCTTGAATTAATAAGTAAATAATATTATGAGTTGCCTGTACACCTCTCTTCCCTTCTCTTTCCAAGGAAAATATGAAAGAACACAAAGCTTTATGTGGAAGCCAGAAGACTACCCAGATATACCTTGTGATCACAGCTGTCACATACAGGAAGATTATGCTGAAAGCACATCTCATCACGAGGATATAAACTGTGCACCTTGTTTTGCAGTTCTCAGCAGATTTCAGATGCTCTTGCTGAGGTACCTTACTTTAGCAGAAAGTCTTCACCTTTCAAGTCCCAAAGGGGTTACACAAACAGTATTTAGGACAAAGCACAGCTTCACATTTGGAAAGATGGCTTCTCTAGTAGCAAGTTCAAGTAAAAAAGGCACACACCTTACTCTTCTGAACCTGTAACACAGCACTTCCTCACCCAAGTTACTCGCTTGCACGAACAGGTCCATGAAAATCAACAGCACTAAACTCACATAGTAAGTGCTTGCAGAGCTGAGAATTTACATAAAGCTCTTTTTTCAGCACAGCATAAAGAACTCAATCCGAATCCCTCTGAAGTTGAAAGAGTACTCCCACTCACCTTCCAAGAGCTGAGCTTGACTGCCACTAGAGTAAATATTTATTACCGAACACTTAGTATTTCATTTGTTAACCCCAACGTGAAACTCACTCAAGAGAACAAAAAATGAACCTATCTGCCTTGAGTTCATGTACATACGACACATGCAGAGCAAGATGCCAGCCATTAGACTTTCTCCTAACAAAACAAAAAAAAATATTTTAAATCATTAGGCCAACAGAGGGTTCTTCCCTATTCTTGAAGAAAAGATGCAACAAGGCTGAAGAAATTCTAGCTTTACAGTCATCCTTCTACTGGCTTCCAGAAGAGACAATGGGATCATAAGGCTCTATGAAAAATGGAAGAGTAACAACTGAGAGATAATAAATCAGTATAAACATAAAAGTATGCACAATAAGAAGATTACCAATTTCTCAAAAACAGTACAAAATTTTTCAAAAATAAATGTATGGATGAAACTTTGCAAAAAACATTTTAGTGAATGGCCAACACTTCCATACGTGGACTATATAGGCACTATTATTTACCTAACTGGTTCTTCAGCGACATGTAGGTGAAGAAATCTACTTACCATATACAAAATTCTGTTCAGAAAAAGTATGCCAATGAGCGTTGCAGCCCCAAAGCCATTTTGTATGAGAAAGAAAACAACAAAACTAAATTAAAGGCATGAGAAACTCCCGTAAGTTGCCTGGAATTACAGCTTCTAAATAGAAAGGAGCGAGGTATTTTACCCTTTTTTGACAGTCTCTTTCATACAGCCAGGTTAAATTTTAAGAACAGTGAAAAGCAGAAGTAAAGAAAAATTTTAACTGAATCAGGGAAAGGGTAAAGAAAGAATCCTGGAAAGGGGTTGCAGCAGCAGGTACTGCTGCTTTAGTAGCAGCTTTTAAATACCAGATTTCAATTACCTTCTGAAACAATGAACACATACCACAGAACTACAATAAATACAAATACCACATACTAGACTACAAAAAGCAAGAGCAGGTATGCACTGTTTATGCATATGAATCCAATGGATGGACACAATAGAACATGTTGAATAACAGGCAGTAACATACCACAAAAAGAAAGTGCATATGGTACAGTATACTGAAGTGGACTGTGTTTGTTTCTGGACAGTTCTAAAACCACTGAACAGAAGTGAAACATGTATTATGTTTTTCACAAAGGGAGAGAGAAAGCAAGCAATACATTTTTTTTTTCCTTCAATTCTTGGCTTCCCAAATTAAAAGGATTTCCATCGTTTGGCTGTTTCACAAATATGAAAGTTGCTCCTCATTGCAGTAGCAGGGAGAGAGATTTCAGTTAAGTTTATATAAAGATTGTTTTGTACTAGGTAGACCATATATTCTCCTAAAAGTATATTAACACACATCCAGGTGTTCAGCTAAGTGTATCAGCACATCAATGTCACTGGAGCTATGGCATTATCACTGCAATATTTAATCTTGCAAATCTGAAGGCAACAGGAATTTATTACCGATGCATTTTTGTTCTTTTTCTTTTTTCTTTTTTTTCCTATTTGGTGCAAAGTAGTTGAATGGTGAAATACAAAAGCATATAGTCTTTTACTACTCAGGTGCTTAACACACATTTGTTTCCCAGCATTCCTATGACAAAAAAACAGCTGAACAATCCCTAGCTGTACCCACTTCCTACACTACACACAGAATAGGTACCTTCTGCTTATCGGTTGCTGACTTTTGTGTGCTATGTCTTCGCACTTCCCCATTTCTAAAACTCATACACACTATTCTTTGCTCCCTTCAAAAAAACTGAGTATGTCGAGTCTTCAAAGCAAAGAGGATTTAGTCTACTGAGAAGACAAAATGAGTACCATACACACCCAACCACCACAAATAGAGCCTGAATGCACCTTTACAAGTTGTATTATTCATTGAAGTCACCAACCTCCAGCCAAATGATCCCTTCTACTGACAATAATGTCCTGCCAGTCTTCCTTAAATGCAGGCCTGGAAAAACATATTGCTCGCAAACACTGGCTCTTTCCCTCCCTTGGTCAAAGAACAATGAACTACTACTGCAGGTTGTTAGCTGATTTGATTGGCAAGAAGGAAAGACAACCAACTATGCCAGCAAGTGATTTCTAACAGGTTCTCTGCCCTGCCAGCACCCTCTGCTTTCTGCAAATTCAGCTGCATCGACTGCATCCCAGAAACACTGAAATGACAGCATTATTTGCTTGCTGCTAACAGGAAGAGTACATGTACTAAACTTAATGAACTGGGTCACCAGAACAGCTAGGCTGTATGCCAAGGTGGCACAATTATGCTCCTTTGCCTTTGTAGACTGCTCTCAGGTATCCTGCCTGACACTACTGAAGTGAAATAGCACTGAGGTGGTGCTGTCTACTACTGCAGCACTTCACACACTAACACACCCCACCAAGGTCTTCAACTCATCAGTGAGAGGCCAAGGGCACTCAACTGCCGTCACCAGCTGCGATGTCAAATGCCACATCCCTGCAAGCTGGCAGCACAAGGCAGATCCTCATTTCCAGCAGCAGTTTTTCAGGCCTGTCTAGGCTCAGCTCCGGAGCACCAGATGACTCAGTGGGGGGCAGGTGCATGGATGGGAGGAAAGTTATTTTGACCAGCACCTGTAGTCAGTCTCCAAATACCTTATACTACCAGGCCCATTCAGAAGAAACCAAAAAATACTAAGCAGTGAGCTACAAAGAGCTCACAAGCACTAATTAGTACATTTTAGAGAATGTACAGGAAACAAATTTGTGTTTTACACAGAAGTCTGCAGCAGTTTCAGAACACACTGGCACTCCCTTAAGGCATTATGAAAACACCATCTGAAGCTGTCCAACTTCAGAGCATGCATTCATGCAGCACTATGCTGGCTCTCTGAGCACACCTCTCTTTTACTAATGACATCTCAACTGAAGGAGCAGAAAAGGATGCGAGGGACAGCCAACAAACTGTCGCAGGAGCCCTCCGCAATCCGAAGGTCTCTCTCAGAGCAGTCTTGATTTTTCCTGTACGCCTGCCACCCTCCAGCACAACTTTTCCCATTTAAAGCCCCGTCGAGCGGCAGGGAGCGGACAGACTCCTTCGGCACCGGGGGGACAACGGGACACCGGGTTTGGGCGGCCCGGCGGGAGCGAGGGCCGCGCCACCTCCGTCCCCCTCCTCCCCGCTCTCCCGCTGCCGGGAAGGGGAGGCCGCGTCGCGGAAGCCGCCCGCCCGGCTGCACTCCCCTCCTGCTCCCGGCCACTTACCCCCGCCACACGCAGGACCGGAGCTGCGGCGGCGAAGTCCGGAGGCGGCAGGCGGCGGCGGCGGCCGCCACACATCAGGGCGATCAGGGTGCCCAGCGCGGCGGCGGCGGCAGCGCAGCCCGCGTAGAGGGCGATGCGGAGCAGCAGCAGGGCCAGGCACGGCGGCCCGCCGCCCCCCGCCTCGGCCCGCTCCTGCCCCAGGTGGACGACGGACACGGCCAGCAGCCCCAGCCCCGCCGCCAGCACGAAGCGGGATGAGCCGGGGTCCTCGTCCTCCTCGTCTTCTGCCGCCTCCTCTTCGCCGTCGCCGGCCACAGCGGCGGCCGCCGGGGCGCTGCGGCGGCCGGCCTCGCCGCCGGGGCCGTGCGAGCCCAGCGGGCCAGGGGCGGCGGCCCCCGCTGCCTCGGGCTGCCCGGCCGTACTGCTAGCGCTGTCAGCACCGGGGAACATGCTGCTCCTGGCGCCGCTGGGAGCAAGAGCATCTCCCGCCGCGGCAGCCCCCTGCGAAGGTCGCCGCTCCTGGGCTCCCCCCTCTCCTCCTCCTCCGCCGCCTCCTCCGCCGCCTCCTCCGCCTCCCGCCGCCACTAGCACCGCTGCGGCCGCCGGGGGAGCCGGAGCTCATGCCCGGCGGCAGGCGGGCGCGCGGCGGCCCAGCCGCCTCCTGGCGGCCGCTCAGGCGGCAGCCCTGTCCGCCGGTGGGCGGCGGGCGCTGAGCGTCGCGGAGGCCCCGCCGCGCCACTCGGTGTCCGGCAGCGGGAAGGGGAGGAGGCGCGGGCGGCGCCTGGCAGGCGGGAGGGCCGGGGACCTGTGGGCCCGCTGGGCCGCCCCGCCCCGCTCCGCCCCACGGCGTGGCCTGGCTTCCCTGCGCCGGGGTATGGCCCGCGGCGCTGCGCCGTCCGCGCCCGGGCGAAACGAGGAGGCGAAGGTGCTTCCCCACGGGGGTTCCCGCCGGCAGCGGTGTGGAGCTGGGCCCCGCGGAAAGCACCGGGCGCCCCTCTGACACGGGCAGCCTGGCAGAGCTGGGGGGCTGCAGGCTGGAGGCCGCGGCTCGGCCCAGCGGGACCCAGGATGGTTTGGCTGTAGCACCGAGGCCCTGAGCTCAGGACAGTGCCTTGACCTGGGGCATCACTGAAGACCAGGCCCCCTCCTGAGTAAGCGTTGTACACACCCCTCTGCCTACACCCCCTCGGTCAGCCAGAGGAGAACTTAAATAACTGTTTTCAGAAATAAAAACTTGATGGAACAGTGATTGAAACGATACAACAGCGATTGTGCAAAAGCCATCGCCACCGCCCCAAACGAAGCCTGCCAGTTCTCCCATTGCTACCCTCCCTCCGCCGGTCTGATGTTTTATAACTGCTTGTGGCAGAGTCTGAGAACAAATTCCTCGGGTGGCAGAAGCCTTGCCGTATTTCAGCTGTGCTGGGGATGCACGTTCGCCTCGCCATAGGCTTGGTGCGATTACAGCTCCTCTGAACTGGCAGGTGTGTAGCAGTTTCCAACCACAGCCAAAGTGAGAGGCCTTGATCCCTTCAAAGTAGGCCTAAAGGGCAATGCTTTCCGTAAGGCAGCCAGACTGCGCAAAAGTGGATTTACAAGCATTTACTCATGGGCTTCATTTTAAGAGCAGATACCCCATTAAGAAAGTTAAGCACTGCAGAAATGTTTACACTTCTGGGAAGCCCTTTTCAGATTGCCACGGCTCTGGCGGTCTTAATGTGAAAAATAGCCCTCAGTCTTATCTTGAAACGACAGCTATTGTTGCTGAGGTTACAGCCCTTTTGATTTATTCACATTCTGTGAAAAAGTTTCTTCTGGAAAATTAATTATATTAGCCTGATGAAAAAAAGGTACAAATATCAAGGCCCTGATCTTGTGAATATTTACATTTCCACATAACTTCATGAGTGCAGCTAGCACCATTTCAAAACCAGACACCAAACTTCCCTGTGCCACTGTAATACTAAGCGAGCCGAGGCATTGAGCATGAATAGTACAGGTGTCCAAAGGCTCAGTGACAGCCCTGACACTGCCCTGTAACAGGGGGTTCGGTGTCAGCTCTTGGTGAAAAACTGTGATAGAAACGTGCACGCTACAGGCACAGAGCTAATCGGGATTCCACGTTCCAGCAAAAGTTTTACTCCACAACAGTATTTTCTAAACTAGTTCTAACCTAACCCACAGTGCCTGATGGTATGATCTGACTCGTGTATGAAACTGTCTCCATATACACATGCCTTTATCTACTAGAGGTTTACGTAGCAATGGATTTCCTCTCAAAATCCTGAAGTAGTTTTGAAGTGATTTTAGCTGCGGTGTTAGTCACTGACCAAAAGAGACGCTGCTCCTTAATCTGATCCAAAGTCCTTACAGTAAGTTAAATATAATTTTATGACACAGTTTATTCTATTTAGTGGATATTAGATTGCAGAAAGACCTTTTCAGTGCTAGCTCAAACCATTCACAGTGTCCCAAACTGATTTAAGTAATGTCTCTAATGTGATTAAAGGTGAAAATCATTACATCATAATAATGGAAAACACTATTGCAATGACAGTCCCTTTCCATGTGAACTACCATGTGCCAAAACATCCTAATGCTTCACCAAAGGGCTTGGGGACCATGGTGCTTTCAGTATGTCTGATCATTAAGACCAACAGATTCTTGCAGAGTCTGAAAGCTTTTGGATAAGACCCAACATGCCAGAAGGTTTCCTATAAAGCTATTTTATTCTCATCAGGTAGAAGAGAAAAAGCAAAGATCCAACTCCCAGCACACACTTTATTCCTCAAAGATTTCAGAAAATACAGGACTTTGGACCGAGTTCAAGATCTATTCTGGGATCTTAATAAAGATCCACACAAGAAACCAGACAGAGTGTGTAGATGCCTCCTACTGCAAATGCGTTCAGGAAACTGCCTGGGCCTCTGTCAAAACTACTTAAGGGAATTGAATTTTTAAATTAACCTGAAGCAGACCACGTAATGTTGTTAGTCCTGTGTCAACAGAAATTATTTTCTTATTAAAGTATTAATTCTCAGAAGTGAAGAGGAAGAGGAAAAAATAAACCTACCTGCAATAATGGTTTAGTCCTGCAGCGCTTAATGCACAAAACCTGTTCTTGTCTGAATGAGTAATCTCACCAATTTTGGCTATGATTTACCAAGCTTACATGAATTAGATATGTCTAAATCAACTGAAATGTGTATCCATAGAGTTAGAGCGAAAGTCTATTGTTTTTCTTTCAGTTTTTAGTAATATTCTATGACTTTTCAACCTGAGGGACAATTCCTAATATATTAGAGGATATCCTAGCTCCGCTGAAGTCAATGGCAATTTTCAAGTTTCCTTCAGTGTTATCTGAACTTCCCTTTTTGTACTTCAAAGAGTACCCTCCTGTACAAGACAAAAGGGCTTCAGAGGTCAATTTTCTGTCCATGGGGTTATTTTATTCTCTTTCTGTAACTTACTTACTCAGCCATGGAACCAGTTTATGAGATAAGGAATTCAATTTCTACCTTATTCAAGCATTACAGCAAATACCTTTCCTACAAAGATAAGACTATTTTAATCTTGTTTTAAAATGTAAATTGTGTCTTATTTGAGAGAAGAGTCAGCACTTTCACTTTTTTCCTTTGAGCTACGAGTATAGTTTACCTGTTTATAACATAGCCCAGACAAAGCCCCACTGGTCTGAACATATTTCTGCATCTTTTAGTGACTGTCTTGCAACTTGCACCTTCACAGTACTGCAAACTTTAAACGTCAATAAATTTGCACCTTGAAAATGTTTAGACAAGCTTAAAATGAACGCTTTCCTAATGGCTTTTTCACATTTACTTCGTTTTGTGAGCCCTTCTGGCTCAGATCATATTGTTATAAAGGTTAGCAAATTAAAATAGAAATTTATTATAGGCAAAAATAAAGGTGTGTAAAGTACATAGTTTATATTTTTAGCATAGCTGCAACTCTGAAGTAATTTCATGCTTTTTCATAACTGCTGTGGTGCTGCATTGTAGTTACAGTCACGTCAAGAGTTTACAGAAATTCTTAAAAGCCTCTCGGGCACAAAACCCAGAAGTACTTGTGAAGTCTTAAACTTGGTATGGAAGAGTGATAACTAACACTGTTAGAAACAACCATAGGAGAGAGAGAAAACAATTTTACTGGGTTGATGCTGTTGATTTCATTAACCCTAGCTAATCAAGCAAGAGAAAAGGGGATTGTCATATTTCTCAGTACCTTGAATCTTATTTGACACCTTTCAAGACAATCAAGAAAATGATTGTGATTATTTCTCAAAGGCTTGCAGAATGAAAGGGCTCAAAATTGTCAACCTTTGTTGCCTTTTAAAACATTCCCTGCAACGATAGATGCTTTGGACTTGATTGAAAACTTAAAATGCAGACACATTTCAGTGGAAACCTTATAAACAATCTGCCTCTATAAAAGCAGACACAATTTGTCTGATAAAACTTTACATCAATGTTTATATATAACAACTGCAAAACTTCTACTTAGACATGTTTTTTTCCTTACAAGAATTTGTAAAGACATTATGATATAGCCTTTACAGGAT
This sequence comes from Falco rusticolus, assembly GCF_015220075.1. Taxonomy (NCBI): domain Eukaryota; kingdom Metazoa; phylum Chordata; class Aves; order Falconiformes; family Falconidae; genus Falco; species Falco rusticolus. The sequence goes on from NC_051187.1 coordinate 122,403,392, forward strand.
CATACACTCACTGTCTTTCCATTAGGCCCATTCCTCCTTTACTGAAAATCAGCTGAACTGCACACAGAAGATAACTATTGATTTTTGTGGCCCACATTTCCACAAAATATGTAAGTTACACTAACATTAACTATTTGTTTTTCACTACACCTTTTGAGACAATGGTATTGTATTTTGCCTGTTTGCAGATAGGAACCTGAACATGCAGGTAAAAAGGACAAATGCACCCACTTAGATAAGTGGGTACTATATAAGATAAGGTACCTAAGACCTCACATTGTGAGGTCAGCAAGGGCTCAGCATTTTGTAGCACTTGATGTTTTCCAAATACAGCTTCCATTGATTTCAGCTGCAATTGTGATTATTCAATATTTCAACAGTGAGTTCAGTAGGGTTCCAGAAAAATAACAATGAAACACATACTAAGTATGAAAAGTTAGTCTATATTACTTGCAGAACCTCCATTAAACACTGTGTAGCACAAGTGGGACTAGACTCTGGTTAATGTAGGGACATTCCGTTGTCTTAAGAGATTTTCTTTCTTTACTTTTAGCATTCTGGCACATTTACTACATATATTGATTATATGTATGTATAGTCACATATGTATGTGCTTCTGTGTTGGTGTATGTTCATGTGCCAAGTGAAATAGGGCTATACACGACAGTTGTCTTAGCTGTACAGCCCAAATCAACTCAAAATTCAGTATGCTCAGAAAATAATATGTGATTATGTCATTAAATCTTTTTCATGATGGACAACGGGGCCAAAGTAAAGTTAAATTTTTAGTTTTGAATGTGTGGATCAGTAATCTGGAAGTCTTTCTTTTCATATAATTCTTTCCTACTTCGTTACAAAGTAACATTACTGTTATTAAAGAAATGCCAAGGTCTGATATTGCAACTGACCCTTTCAAAAGAGGTGGAACCTTTCCCACCTTTACACAGGACACAACCACTTCCCAATGGCAGATCGCTAGTAGGTAGTCACCACTTACCTAGTCAGTGCTTCTAGAAGGAATGGAACTCTGCCTGAAGGCTTCATCCATGTTTCTTCGATAATTATACTGAGATTCAAGGATGGTGAGATCAGGTTCACTCCAGGAAAGGTCCTGATCCAAAGCAAAGATTTGGGTCAGATGTCCCTAGAAGCTCTACAGATCAGTTTCCCCCTGCATTTCCTCAGGATATGTCACTCGGCACCACAGCCCTGCCACTGTAATGTGGGGGCCATCGCCTCAGCATGGGGTCATGTTGCCTTAACACAGGGCACCATCCCCTCCATATGGGCTGCCAGCACATCAACCAGGAGCGCCGTCATCCCAACCTGGGGCACCATCATCTCAATCTGGAGCACCATCACCTCAGTCTGGGGCACTGTTGCCCCAACATGGAAGACTATCGTCTCAGCATGGGGCCTCATTGCCTCAGCCTTGGGCACTGTTATCTCCTTCTGCGATGCCATCACCTCAAAATGGAGTGCCAGCACCTCAGGCTGGGGCACTATTACCTCAACCTGAGGCACCATCACCTCAGCACGTGGCCCTGTCACCTCATCACGGAGCCCCATCACCTCAGCCTGGGGCACTATCGCCTCAGCATATGACCCTGTCACCTCAGTCTGGGGACCTTCACCTCAGCACGCAGCCCCATCACCTCAAAACTGCAGCACCACCAGATCAGTCTGAGGCACCGTTACCTCAGCTTGGGGCACCACCACCTCAGCTTGGGGCACCACCACCTCAGCATGGGGCCCCATCGCCTCAGCGAGAGTCACAGCTCTCTCCCCCGTTCCCGCGGAGCTGAGAGGGGCGGGAAAAGAGCCTCCGCCACCGCCTCCCCGCTTGTCTCCCGCCCCCCTCAGGCACCGCCTTTCCCCGCCCGACGACGCGAGGGGCCGGCCCGGGCTGCGTAGGCGCCTGGCAGTCAAGCGGGAGCCGCAGCACTGCGCGGTTACCGCTTCCCGTTCTCTCTCTTCCGTGTGTGTGTGAGTGAGTATCCGCCCCGACTGCCTGCGCGGTTACTACAACAAAGCCGGGGGGGCAGGCAGCGGCTGCTGCGGCTTCCAGGGAGCTGCCGGCCCGGCCCGGTGGCGGTAGGGCCTCCGTGCGCCGTCTCGGGGGTGGCCGGTGCCTCCTCCCCCACGGAGGGTGCCGGGAGAGCCGGTACGCGGCGGTTGGGGGCGGCGGGAGCGGGAGCCGGGCGTTTTCCTCCCCCGCCTGTGGTAATCTTGTTGCCAGGTCAGAGAAGGTGGGGATGTGTTTTGTTTTTGATATATATACCTATATTATTTCTAATTATTTTATAGTTTATGTTTTTATTATTTTTTTAATTTGCTGTCTTTGGGTCCCTGCCGGAGTGACGTGTATCTAGGTGTCTCCCAGGCATGCTGTGCGTGCTCTATTTGGAGGGCTGCAGCTGGCCAGAGTTTAGTCATGCCGCTGTAATATGTATTTTACCCCCCACTTCAGTGCTGTGCCTGCCCTCTTTGCTCCGTGGGGGGATTGGAAAAGACCTGGGAGACTTTCTTCCAGGGCACTGGCCCTCGTTGGCTTTGGGAGCAAGCTGCTGCGTCGTGCGTGCCATCCTTAAAGTTACCGACTGGGAGGGACAGGTTGAAGCGATGCTTGAATAGAGTTTAGTGAAGTGTTGGGTTTAATTAGTGGGAATTAAGTCAGCTGAAATGATTGTCGTAAACGGCTTGCCTCAAGCGTGTTAAATCATCGCAATAGTCACGACTCTGCGGCTTCCTGGAGGCGCCGGTGCTGTAACGCGCCCTGCCGTGCGCGGGGCTGTGTTCTGCACCAGCAGTTCCCAAGGTGGGACTGTAGTTTGGAGAAAGAACCAGCCACCGAACCTCTTGGCCCCTGTGGGAATCGCAAAAGGGGTAATTGTAAATCCCGGGCCTTCCCGGGGGGTTGGTGCATCCCTCGCAGCAGAGCAGAGTACTGAATTCATGCAGAAGTGTCTCAGTGAGATGATACAACAAAAAGCAGTGTATGTTGCGCTCGTAAGGTTCTGGTTTTCTTTTTCTGGAGTTTTCACAGCATGTTAGGGGAATTGGCATTTTTAAGATACAGTTCAGCGTGGCTTATGGCGGGACGTAATTGAAGGTCGTGTAACTTTTATGCCTGGCTGAAGTTTTTCCCTTACAGTTCTGTTAAACACAATTTTTCAGAAACTGCTTTTATTATAATATGCAAATATTTATACTTGTTCATTCTTCCTATAGAACGTATACAAAAAGCACCTAGTGTTTGCATTTTGACATGCATATATTTTAAAATTGGTTAAAATTTCTGTGCGGTATTCATAGAAACAGCAGGAAAACTATGGGATGGAATGAACATAACAAATAGCAATGCTAAATTTCTTTTGTATCCCTGCTTTTGGTCTGTTATGGGGTGCTCAGTACAGAGCATAGTGTGTATGGTGCACACTTTTGATTCTATGGAAAAAACAGTTCTTTTTTTTTTTTTCTTTTTTGAATAAAGGCCATTACTGAAGTTGTTAATGGAGAGAGAACAAAATACCACAAGGATAAATTCTTTAGAGGAGCTATAAGTCATCATTATTAGACAGTTAGTCACCTGACATTAGCTTAAGAATTGGTTTGTAAAAATAATAAGCATTTTAAAATACAGTTTCCAACAGTTTGGACTTGGCTTTTGGAATGCTGCAAGTTCTCCCACCACTTTTTCCTGGGTTGTTTTTGCAGTGCGTATCTTGTTCCTTTGTATTTTCTCAGCCTAGATAATCCTTGTAGTGGCACAGAATAGAGACCAGAGAAAAGGAGAGAACAAGTAATTTGGGGACATACTCTTCTGGATGCTTAAAGCTTTTATGGCCTGTTTGGGTTTTGGTTTTGTAGTTGCCCGGGTTTAAAAGGGCACTTGGAGGGTCCCATGTTTCTCTGTAAGACTTACCTGGGCTCAGAGGGCCATCAGGACTGCAGACCCTGTTGAGGCTTTGAAAGTGTAATTGGCCGTTCCCTTTAGAGGCTTGACCCAGCAACACGTACAGGTGTGAGTCTTTCAAAGTTTGTGGGGTAGGTGGTTATATGGTCTTCTGTGGCATAGATAACAGGAGCATCTGCAGGCTTCTTAAGGTCTGCCCAGTTGTATGGCATCATAATATACCTAAAGCTTAGAGGTAAGAGTTTGAAAGTGAGTCAGTTCCTAGATGAGCCTGGGTATCCCCTTAAATTCATGAGAGATAGGTAGACTGTTACTATCACAGATGTACCTTAGTGCTTCCAACCAGAGCTGCTTTTTAAAGCTTTTGCATTCTTTGCTTCCTGGTCTTATGCTCAACCAAGACTGGTGATAGTAATGGTCTAAAACACAACCTGTGTTCCTTGGTTAAGATTTTTTTTTTTTTTCTATCCAGCAATCTCAGCTGATGTTTAAGTCACCATTCAATAATGGGTATTTGTCATTCTTGAAGGTTTTCATTACTGGAACTCTAGGAAACCCATATTACCTTGCATTTAAGGGGGCCCTGTGTTTTAGCATTTTATCTACTTTTCCCCACTGATGTTTTTCGTCTGAAAAAATTAACAGGTCATAAAAATACAATGCAAGAGAAGTTCTCGGGAGGCCTTTGCCTTATTTGCCCCCTACACTCATTCTGAGGAAACATAAATATACTTGGACTATTCCTAAGTGGTATTCAAGCTGTTCTTTATATAGTGATTTAGTGACTGAATTTCTGTCCTTTCCCGTGCTCATCTGTACCAGACCGTGCTTGTTCCTCTTACATAGAAGTAAGGAAATTACAAGAATTGCACCTTATTTTCAATGGCTGTGGAGAATGTGATCGTTACCTCTGTAAAACTGGATGTCTGTCCTACAAACTGTGATATTAGGTGTCATCTTGTGGTCACAAAATTTGTTATCTCTTTAATCTGTGTAGAAGCACATCTATGCAGTGTTGAGGGAAACGCTGATGACGTGCCTGTTTGGGCTGTCATGTCACCAAGTGTACTAAATCCGTAACATCAGAAGCACAAACAAACTTCTAGTTCAGTGAGCATTTCTGTTGTTGAAGTTCATGTGCCGCTTGTTAGGGATGGCCTGATACTTTGTGGTATGCTGTGATTTATCTGCTGCTGAAGTCTGTCAGTGGTTTGCGAAGTGTACTTGCTTCCTTTGTGGTCCTGCCATCTATTTCAGGACTGGCTCAGGCAAATCCAGAAAATGCCAAGGTAAGTGGCATGTGCGTAGTATAGATGGTCAGCTCCTGGAGGAAAGTTTCAGTGCTCTTGAACTCTATTACAGACTTATTTTTGAGGTCTGGCTTCTCAACCAGTAGCAGATGGGTATCTGTGGATTATAAACATTTCTCGGCTGTACCTGTACTGCATGCAGTGAGTGAGGCAGGAACATAGGCTGGTCTGTTACAAGGTGAGAGTAGGGGGAAAGTTACTGTACAAATATGGGTGAAAGAATTGTTTCTCATTTACTTTTGAACTGTGATGAAAGAGTGGTTTTGTGCCTCCGTGTAGTTTCAAATGGGGAATGATCAGTGGTTTGAGAGCTTGGAGATGTACACAGAGACCTTTGCTGAGGTCTGTGCCACCCTTGGGTTGTACTTCTTGAGACAGTTGATAAAGATGTGAGTGTTGCTTACATGAAGTGATGTAGCCATTGTCATTTGGAAGATAGCAATACCTGACTCCCAACAGTCTGTAGCAACTGGTTGGTCTAGTCTCAGCAGATCCTAAGGGATCTGATGTTTGTCTGGTGTGCTTGAATCTTTAGGCAGGCATGCACAGGTAATCTGGTGCACCAGGACGATGGCACACAACTCCAGCCTTGACACATCAGGTATACTGAATTTTTGCTTTAATAAGAAGAATTGTTTTCCTTTTTCTTGCACGCCATTGTGGACTGCCGTGCCAAATTCATTTCCTTCAGTTGTGGATACCTGGTTGGATGCGTGCTGTCTCAATATTTAAATCTTGATATCTGGCAGAAATACTGTGTGTAGATCTTTACCAGTACAGTAGGAATGAGAAAACTCAGCTCTCTTTTACCTTCCTCTTCACTCTCAATAGCTGGCAGTAGAGTCTGTCCTTTTCTGAGCTTTTCATGCCAGTATACAAATAACTTTGCCACCGGGAACTGTTGAACATCTGTCTGTGACTGAAAGACTGTGGCTTGGGTCACTTCTGAGAAGGGTCAATGCCTGTGACCAGTTTCCCGCTAGCATCTTACTGCCTTTTGGTCCCTGAGGTAGCTGGAGGTGGGATTCTTTCAGGCAGCGAGAAACGGTGTATGGCAGTAGGCCCGTGAGACTTTGATGTGGGTGGTGCCACTTAAGCTTGTAAGGATGGAGGGCCTTGTGAAGGAAATCCTTCCAGAAGCTGCTGATACTTTCATCAACCAACGTATGATTTGTTGTCTTTTATTTTTTATTTTAATTGTAAGCTGCTTCTGTTTCCTCTGGGTTTGGAGGGTTTGCTGGTTGTTTTCTTGGAATTCTGAGCAGTGAGTGAGTAGTCATGACCTGTTTAGACAGGTCTGATGGCCCATCGTTTAAGCTCAGTAGTCTGCTGCCCAACCTTTCTGCTCATGAGGTCACAAGATGACTTTTGCTGAAGAGCAAACATTTAATGTGGTGTATACCAGCAAATTCCTAGATCAAAGATCCATGCCTCTCAGCATGATGTATTGCAGTTTGTCATAGTAGGAGAATGACTTATTTCTGGTCATTTCTTGCCTCCCCTCCACCCCCCTTTTTTTTCCTCTTTTGCTTCTCTGCCCACACCTCCACACCACTATCACCACCACTGCCCCTGCCTTGTACATTAACTTGAAAGCCTTGACCCTGCAGTCATCTAGGGTGCTCTGGTGGTCATGTGCTTGCATTTGCTACAACAGATGATGGGACTTGACTCTGTTCCAGAACTTTCTAGTGCTCATCTGTTGAATTGAATCCTTGCTTGAAATAGCTAGGAGACTCAGGGCTTTCTATTGGAATCCTTTTAAAAGGACTCTAAAGGGCTTTGGAGCATCTCCAGTGGGGCTGCGTCTGGAGACAGAACTGCTGTTCTGAGAGTTAACTTGTCGTAGATTTGGGAGTTACTAAACTGTATCTTTCAGCATACAGGGAAAAAGTCTTCCTTTGTGTCCAGTAGAGAGAACCAGGGCAAAAAACCCAAACCAAAACAAACAAAGCAAGCAAACAAAAAAACTCAAGAAGAGGAAAAAGGGCAAGTTGCGTATATTGACCCCATAAATTTGAAGTAGCAGGTCTTCCCTCCTTCCTCTTCTGTAGACAGGCACAGAGAATCAGCTGGACAAGTGGTTTGAGGTACACTGGAAACAATACTAGTTCTGATCTGAGCTTGAATTAGGTCCTGTCAGATCTGGTCTGTAAGGGATGAATGGTGGTTCTGCGGCCTGTTCAGATTACTGAGTTCAGGCACAAATCTACTACAGTCTTACGAGCCAACAAGTTTGTAATGAATCAGTAGTAAATACTTACATGCAGGTTGTAATCTGAGCACAGGGATTCATTCCCATGTAGTTATATCTGGGTGGTTCATCAACAGTGATGTGATTACCTGTAGCTGAACAGAGCCAGATTTTTTTTGGAGGTGCACCATGAAAGAACAAAGGCTAACAGTTGCATGATGTGATGCAAAAAATTCTGGTTAAAGAAAAAAAAATTCACAGTGAGGGTTGTTAAGCACTGAAGCAGATGCCCACATAGGATGTGAAGTGTTCATCCTTGGGAGTTTTTGAAAACTTCGTTGTACAAGGAAGGCCCAGAGCAAAACGAAATCCAACTTGAAGGTGACCCAGCTTTTAGCAGTGGACTGAGGTGGATAATGTTCAGAGCATCCCTTCCAACCTAAATGTTTCAGATTCTAATTCCAGCTCCTGTCTGCTTTGTAGCGTTTTGCAGAATAATTTGTCTGTGCCTCAACCAGCCCTTCCACCTCAGGGTGTAGGAACAGCTCTAGGGCAGGGTGTATAACCGTGTGGAGGAGCAGAGCTTGTATAGGTTTGTAGTGTTGGGGTTTATTGTGAGCTGGGGTTGAGGCCTTGGGTTTTATAGATTGGTTGTGAACCAGTCACGGTTTGGATTGGGGAAATTGGTAACCAAGTTTGGAGAGCATATGGTGTGCAGAACAGATATAGCAGGTACTGTGCTTTGAGCTTGGAAAACTAGAATATCTACTGAACAGGCTGGCTTTTTCATTCATTGGAGGTTTCCCTCAAGGGAGATAGTTTACTGAGAGGTGTATTTCCACCTTTGCGTGCTTTGTTGTTTCTTAGTAGCAGAAATAAAAGCTTTCATTAAAGAGATGGTAGGTATAGGCTTGGTATGCATGGTTTGTCACCTGGCTGGAAGCAGCTGCACTAGTTGATCTTTACCACTGTTGATTGTATCTGAGAACAAACTAAGTTTTGGGTTAGTCTTTTACAGGTTTTGAGACTTGTTTCCTCTCTTTTAAACTAAACAAACCCCCCAGAAGCTGAACTTTTCTAGCTGTCTTAAAATTTTTATTGCTCTCTTCTACACATTTTCAAATTTGTCTTTTTGAATTATTAATTTATTTAAGCCTTAGCGAAAAATGAGGAAGGGAATGAGACAGAGGTGGGTGGGGTTTGACTAGTGTGTTTTCTACATAGTAATGTGTTTAATGATTGTTATTCTTGTAAATGTTAGTCAAATGATAATGTTTAGCATTTTCACCCTCCTTCAGGTTCACCATACAAAGAAGCGATTTGGCAGTCAGCAGGTTTAAGGGGGCAGGATCTCTTGACAGAGGGGCAATAATAAGTAAACAGGGGTGTTTGGAGTGTGCTAAAGAACATGTGCCATTGACGGTATAAATCTTTTTAATTAAAACACTTCAGCTTTCCAACCCCTTAGCTCTCAAAACACTTGTTTCTGCTCTCTGAGATCAGGAGGGTGGGTCCCTCTTCCGAAGAGGTAGAAATTTCCAGCTGAAAGGAGAGGTGCTATCTGTGGGAGCACTAATTGTATGGGCTGGGAGAAGGTTGCCTGCTTGTTTACTTCTTTCAGTGTGAATTATGCTTACAAAGCAAAACTAATAACCCTAAATCAGAAGGTGCCTTCTTGGAGCTGAATACGTTATTATTGCTCTGATACTTTACATATATATTTTTAATACATCCTAAGATGTCTGTTCCTTTTTGTTGCAGGAAACATATCGTTGACTCATCCTGAGAGTACCGTAGCTGTGCTGTATTATGACCTTTATGGTGATGCACAGTATGCACACAGTAACGTCAGAAATTTCTGTTTCAGCCCACAGCATGTGTAAGGGGCTTGTTTTCCACTTCTGTTAAATACCAGAATCTTAAGATGTCCTGAAATCACTTAGGGCCTTCAGAGGATGTATAGCATAGAAATTCAGTGTGGTGGTATTCTGGATGCTAGGAATTTGTATGTTACTAGATAGGGAAAAAAAACCCCCCAGCTTTCCTCTCCATATGGACTATCCTCTTCCGCAATTATGAAAGTAGAATGTTAAAAAGAAAAGAAAGTTGATCACTGCTTGTACTTTGTGTGGGTTTTTTTTCTTCTGTGGCTTATTTCAGTACTCTAATGTACGTATTGCAGCTAGCCTGCATTTAGAAAAGTGAAAGATTGATTGGATAACTGTTAAAGTTTAACCAAGGTTAAAACGCCTTGAATCTTTCAGTAGGTAATTAATGCACTTTGTGTTAGTTCCCAACATTCAAAAAATGTTATTAAAAGGCAGTATATGCTGTTTGAATATGCAGTATATTCAAACACAAAACCACATCTAAACCTGTATCCTCACTGTATCACCTTTTATGTACTATCCTACCTTCGTATAAGGTACTTTATACTGCTGCCATGCCTAAAGGCCTGCTGTTAGGCATTACCTACAAAAATATTTTGGTGCTGTAGCTGGCGGGTTTGTAGTTGGCAGGGGAAGATCACTCTGTTTAGCATGAATAAGATCTTGATCTTTGTTTAATGTTGAGGGAGGATGTCAGAATGCTGCTTGTCCTTTGGGCAGTGCAGCAGCTGGCAGGGGTTGGCCTGTACAGGAGCTGAGTGGTCATTGCTTTTGCAGTTGTCTGGCTGGTAAGAACGTGGATGTGGTCTCAGTCAGATGCTCGGTGCATCAAGCTCTTGACCAGAAAGTGTGGGTCCCTACTTTCCTGGCAGCCAGACTGCATGTTCTCCTTGGCTGTTTGGCTGCTTTGTGATCTTAAATGGGTCAAGCTTGGTGTTTACAGGCAAAGGGATTAAAAAGTGGTATAAACTAGGAGGAACTGTCGTGAGGAAGAGACAAAGACGGAAGGGTGCCCTTGGCTGTGGTAATGGATGGGTGTTACAGTTACGAAAAAATAGGGGGAGAGAGGTAGAGAATTATGCGGGGGGAGGAAATACTGCAGTACAAGGAGGTATGGCAAATAGTTAATGGCCAACCATTAATAATGGCTCATTTGAGTTAATCTATTTGTGTTAGAAGGTTTCATGGCAGAAAGCCACAGAAAACTTTTTTTTTGGTAAATAAATACAATGGTCATTAGAATTAGCAGTTAATGACAAGTATTTGACTCTAATGAAAAGTTTTCTTGGGATTTCAGAATATCACTTGTTGATTCTGTATTTTAACAATTGATAGCGTAGCAGAACTAAGCACTTCTCACAGAAATAAAATTACACTCTGCCCTGTATATAAAGAGGGGGATGGTGTGTGTGCACACATAGCCAATTTATTACTTTGGGCGTGATTTATCAGCGAAATTGCATTTTCTGTGTTGTTGCTTCTTGGCAAATTCCAGCTCCCTTAAAGACATTCTAGTTCACGAGGGGAATAGGAACCAAGAATGCCATCCCTTCATTTATTTCTTCTTGTTTGTTTTTAATGGAAACTACAAAATGAATTAATGTTTAGTTTTTGAATGATTAAGAGTGTCGGTGAAATAAATTGACCAACACAGCATGTCTGTTTTCCATTAAGATCAAGGCTAAAGTCTTTAGGGGGTTGTGCCGGAAAAGTGGAAGAGGCATTTGGCAATGAAATGACTGGTGTTACAGCTGCTACTCCTTGGGCAGTCAGACTGCTAAACTGCATGTCTCCTGTAGCAGTGGTTGCTGTCCATGAATCGGTTATGGCTCAGCCTTCACGGGAAACAGCCCACTGGCAGGTAGGCTATCGCTGAGGCATGCGGAGTGGGGAAGTTGTGCGCTCCTTGGCTGGTGCTAATGGTGGAGAGGAATGTGCAGCCTCCTTGCTATCTTTTATCAGCTTTTGCCACCATCTTGGGTTAAATCCCATCCTCACTTAAGAGATTGTGTGCAGAAAAGAGACATCTGAGAAGCTGTGGCGTGACCATGTATGATGTTTATAGCTGGTGAGATACTGTTAGTTTAGTCTTCTTTGCAGGAGTAGTGTTATTTTTATTTATATAGTAGTTACTTTTATTTCATAAAAATACATGGTTGTGTATATTACAGTCAACGCTTTATATTTCAAGCTGTACTAACTGGTTTGCATCCACCTGCAAAAACCTGGCTTTTGCTTTATCCCCTATGCTTTCACATGTACAACAGTGGTAACAGTGTATCAAGTCAATGTGTTTTGAGACAACTGAAATACACCAAATGCCTATTTTACCATTCAGTCATAATCTGTCTGAAGCTACAAACTGGTGAGATGCTAGTGCTTTAAGTAATAAAAACCTTGCATCATGGACAAGAAAGGTTTTTGTTTTGTTTTTAACACTGTACTTGGTATATTCATTTTGTTCATAGAATTTACTTTGCCCAAGTTGTACTTGCTAAATAAATAATTCATGATCTATAGTCTACAGGTAATGCCAAAATTCTGCTTGGTTCCCTTCTGGTTTAGGTTACGTGAAGTAGAAAATGAAATGTAGATAATGTTTTACTCTTCTGATTATTTTTTTTCTATTGTGCATGTTTTAATATATTAAAATGCATTATCTTCTAGAAAGCTGCTCTAGAAAAACTTCCAAGAATTCACATGGCAGTTGGGCATTGCAGACTGTGCAAGCTGCCTGAAGCCAGGGGTCACAAGAAGTGGCATGTATATAAAAAATTTCTAAATTCCATGTAGCATTTGAAATTAAGAACTCCCAGGTGGTTTACTCCTTTGTTCTGTTGCTGTTGGAGGAGTTAGGTGCTTTAAAGAGTTTCTCTTTCAGTAGTACCAAAGCTGACCTCTGCTTCTATGGTTTAATAGCATTTTCAGCTTTATACAACACCTAACCTTATCAAGTCTTCTTCAGCTCTTTGGCTTTGTGAATCTTAAACTATAGGAATTCCACACTTTCTGTTTTTAAGGTTTGTGTTGTGCTTTTTGTATTTGGGGTGCGTGCTTCAAATTCCTCTAAAACTGAGTTATTATTTGAGAAGTGGCAAAATAACTGAGTGACATAGACTTTTAAAAATTCCGTATTTTGAAGTAATTTTAGCTAGAAGCTTTCTTGGGAATAGTCTTGCAGTTTCAAAGCAAGTTTAGGAATTCCTTTTGCAGCTTTGTTTGCCATGGCAACAAACTATATGTGGTTTAAGGCAGACCCGCCATCTTGTAAAAGATTCTGGTTCTCCTGCCTCGTGTAGTTGCTTCCACTGCCTTTGGTTTTCTTGGTTCTACAGAGTGTTGCAAATAGGAGAAAAGTGCTGCTGGCTAGATGGGAACAGTCATTTTTGATACTAGCTAATTTTGTTTGGTTGTGGAGTGTTTGGGCTTTTGTATTTTAATTCTGTGTGTATCCTACTAATGAGTGGACACTTTCCTATTTCTCCTGCCACATGCATAGGATCTAACACCATATATTTTTGCAAGAAGTGTGACACAGTAGAAACGAGATTTGTAGAGCGAAACAGTTAGTGCTTAGGAAGTGATGTCTACTTTGTATGTATTTGGACTAGCCGTAATCTGGTTCCATGGGTTGAATGGTGACTGCTGGTTTAAGTGCCTAAGTTTTATGCATACAGCATGCTTTAAAGGTTAGTTTCATCTGAAAGAATCAAGTTTGCTCACTGTACGCAGTGTGAGTTAGAGGACTGTCAAGAAAAGCAGGCTCCTGATCAAACTAAAACATTGTCACTGACACACTGTACATGCTACAATTTAACCTACAGAGCCATGGATCTTTTGATGTAAATTGAAATTGTTCCTACTTAAAGTGGTGAAAATCTACAGCAGAATGGTTGCGTCAGCCAAGACAATGACCACCACACACAAACAAGGTTTTAAATATAAAACCCAAACTAATGATAGCTCACTAGTGGCTCTAGCTTAAAGGGACACAAGAAAACACTTCAGTTGCTCATTTATAATATTTAAGACTCCTTAGCTGCTAACAGTGTTTGACTAATTTCCTTAGGAGTAAAAGTTTTGAAATCATGATGGCTTTTGTTGTCTTAAAGGAAAGCGTTTCAGTCTAACATGTAAGCTGTGTGTGATAAGGTGGCACTAAATTTCTCTATAGAACTCACTACAGAGTTGTCCCTAGCAACATAACGTTAATTTCAGAACTGTAAATTACTAGAGCTAGAAGAGTAAAGAACAAAACTGATATACTGAAAGTGTAGTTGGATCTGTTCTTATGCTAACCTTCGGAAACTTTTTGTGATGGTTGCAGGTGGCTCTTCCTATTTCACTATGGACTGCTTTGAAGATATATCGGATGGTGAAGTGGATCATGCTTTCTTTGACAGTGATTTTGAGGAAGAGAAAAAGAAAGCTGAAGAAAATGGTGAATGCATAGAGAAAGGAAGTACAAAGGCAGCTCTTGCGGGCCCTGATTTGGTTTCTAGTTTAAAGGATGCGAAGTGTTGTGAGGAGGAAAGTGAAGAAAGGCAGGAAGATTTGCGAAAGGATCAGTCCCTAGAAAATAGCACAGATCATCCTGGAGATGCTTCATCTTTACCAGTTTCTACAGTTGCGGAGAATGCAGATACATTTCAAGTGACATCTGTAGCAAGTAGGGGAACACAGGAGACTATTCCTGCTGGTATCCCCAAAATAGTTAAAGAAGGTGAAGAAGATTACTATACAGATGAAGAAGATAGTAGTGATGACGGCAAAACCCAGAAGATTAGACCAAAGTCAGCTAAGCAGTCAAACAACATAAAGAAGGCTAGCAAAAAATATACTAATACCAGCTCTTCTTCCTCTTCTTCCTCCTCCTCCTCCTCCTCCTCATCCTCAAGCTCAGATACAGATTGTTCTGATACAGATTCCGACAGCTGTTTATCAGATTCATCTCATTCTTCCTCAAAGAGAAATGCTTGTAGAAATGCTCTTCTGTCTCCAAAGCAAAAATTCAAGTCGGCAATGAAATTAGCAGAAGGAAAACCAAAGCTTGGTGACTACTTGGAGGAGTCTGAAGACACAGTGACTGATGTAACACCTCTGTCAACTCCAGACATCAGTCCTATCCAGTCTTTTGAACTTGCAGCTTCAAATGATAAGAAACTAAAAATAAAGAGGCAGGAAAATGTGAACCAAGAATTATATGGTAATTTTCAAGAATTTAAGTACAACACAAAATTTGTAAAACCAATGGGGCTGGGAAATCCAATCTTATATCTGTATTTTTTTCATTAGATTCCGAGTTTGATCGCAGATATAGTCGAAAAGTCTTGCATGATGCCATGGACCTGAATCAGCTTTTGAAAGGTGACTTCTAAATTATTTTTTTTTGCAAAGTATGACATCTGTATATTATTGGGAACAATTGAGTTCTAATAGAAGAGAATGAGGTTTTAATGTGCCACGTCTATTCCTAAAACTGGCTTGTGATGAAGCTGCATTGATCAAATTCTTTGAATTCTTATTTATGTAGCTAGTACTCATTCTGCCGTGGAAAGAAGCAGCATGTGTTGGTATGCGTATACCTAGAATTAAGATATATAGATGGGGTGAATCTCTAAAAAAGATTTGTTGTATTAACAAACTGAATGATAAAACTGCAAGTGTGTTTTGAGAAATGAGAGTTTTCTGGACTATACCACAACTTACAATCTAAATTCAAACACCAACCTTTCTGATAAAGTGCTGAGTTATCAACCTTCCAAATTGAAAGGCAATCCGAAACTACATTGTATGATAAATAGTATTCATATTTAAACTTCTGGTACCTTTTTGATAATGAAACAGAATTAATTGAAATTCTTTTTCTGGAGTGTCTGCCTTCTAAAATACCATAAAGTGGAGTAAAGGTATTTTAAAGAGAAAAATAACAGATAATCTTTACTAAAACTTAAGTGGTTTCTTCTTAAATAGATTTAAATCTTAATAATGAAGTCTAAGAGAGTGAACTTGGAATCTCTTTCACTGCATTCATTGCAAACCTTAATTGTATGGGGTGAGAATGCATTGGATGATCTCAAGGGCATATTTTAAGGTCTATACAGTGCTTTTGCACTTGTTTTCATGGCCCAGTTTTCAGTAGTAAAATCTATAGTATAAAAGAGACTTGGCTCAAGAAATCTGCTGACCTCAGGTGAGGAAAGCCTCTTACACTTTGTCTGGTACTTTTCAACCCAAGTTTGCTGTATTGTGGTAGGTCTGGCATGAATAAAACTGTGTTGACTGTCTTCTCTTTGCACCTTGCCAGGCTAAGCCTCTAGTGAGTAAGAATTCAAAATATATTGTGTGCATCATTTAACTTTCCTATGAGTAGAAATGAGGATTTTACTTACATGGAAATTTTTCTGATGGTAAGAAAAGCAGAGCTAGCCATCCAGAAAGGTAGAGCCGATTCTCATCTCTGGCACTCCTTGTGCTCCAGCAACTCTTTCATACTAGAAAAGGCTCCAACCACTTGTCAAATCATGATGTTAGAAGAGTTGTTGCTAGGCAATTGAAATTATGGTGTCCTACATCTTTATTTGTTCTCTGATAGCAAGAAGCTATTTAATAACTGGTGATTATGGAAGGATTAATCTCATCCCCAAAACAAATGGGCATTAGAGCTCAGAGTACGTATACTCAGAGATGAATCTCTGTTTGGGGGCAGGTGGTGGTGGTAAGAATTTTTTCCCCAAACTGAAAACCAATTCTAAATAACAATAGTAAAGATTGAGTAATGAGAGGTACAATTCATATCGTCTGACAGCTAATGTTCCTGATTTACATGTATATTACTCCTAAGTGCCTCCCTAAATTTGCAAGCACAGCATAGCTTAATTACTTCGAGTATTTTGAGGTTTAAACGAGGAGGGATTATTAACGGTGGAAAGTAACTAACTAGTCTGGGAAAATAGGAGCTAATCATATTCTGAGTTATTGCTTCCAGTTTTTCCATACTCATGTAAAATAAAAACAAACCCCGCTCCATCCCCAGCCTGCATTGAATGTTCATTGGAACTGCATAGGCATGAACACTGTCAAGCGAGAACAGTATAAACCCAGGCCTGAGTGCGTGAAGCTGTATTTAAATGATCATCAGAATGTCTCAGATTTGGTTTTGAAGTATAATAATCTACCAGTAATCTATACTGATGAAGCATTCCATTTGAGATTTTTGTCAAATATGCTTGTAATATAGCTGGGCCTAAGCATTTACATCAGTTACGTGAGTTTAATTTCCCAAGGTCCCCAGAAACTGGCAGAATGTCAGTGTGATCTGTTACTTGTTGTTTCTAGGGGGCATGCAGTAATTCTGTACAATTCTGTGCATTGGTAATGTGATCATTTGGGAAGAAGACTAGAATCTCTTCAGTTAAAAAAGACTCACAAGAACAGAGAAAGGGAAGAAATCTGTTAAAAGCTGCATGGTGTTCAAAGAACAAGTTTTGGACTAGAACAAGAATCTGGTTATTAAGCAGCAAGGTAGCTTGTGTATCTTAAAACAATTGATTTTAAGCATTTAGAAAAAATGTTGCAGTTAAATGAAAAAAGAGTTGAAATAAGTTTTCCTTTATATTATATGCTCTTGTGTGTGATATATATTTGTGCTCATATGGCAAACTACTCATTTTTTATGAGCATTTAAAACAATAATATTTAGATTAAAAAATTTATCATGCCCTTATATCTCCTAAAGCTATGCTTGTTCTTGATAGAAGCCAAATTGTAAATGATGCTGTTCTGAATAACTTAAACTCACAAATAACAGTTAGTTGGCAAACTCAATAGTCTCCATGCTCTGTATATTGCACTTTGAATGGGTATTGCTGTGCAGCATTATCACTGGTTTTAGAATATTCTTTAGTGGCTAGAACTCTGAACAAGAGATCCATAAAGATAAGTGATAACACTTGGTTACTACATCAGGAAGTTGTCATTTTATGTACCAGGTGCTGCAACTTGCTGTGCAGTCTCCGGTCACCCTATGGAAAATAATTGAACTACTTTTAGTCTAAGTGGCAGAAATCTACTTGGTAACTGTAGCTGGGGGTGACGTGAGGATTATGCTTGAAAACTGGGGAGAAGCAAGTTCTGCATGTTGCCAAAGTCAAAGCATGTGAATGTGGTCCTTACATTGGCATTTATTAGACAGGAGTCAAACCCTGTTTCAAAGGGAAGGATGAAGTACAAAAAACCATGCGGTTTTCAGCACTTGCAGGTTGTATGGCTGAGTTGGCATGGCTTTGTGCACGTGCTGATGTGGGAGGAGCGTGTGAACAATAGAGCAGACTTGAGAGCAGATGCAGCATGAAGGAAGACAGATAAACACATGTAGTGAAGAAATTGTGGAGCTGATGTATCTGTGAGCTACAACGTTAAGGTATGGGGTGCACACTCACGGTGTTTCAGATGTAAGGAGCCCACAGTTTGCAGTGGGAACGGCATCAGTAGAAACTGCAGGCATGTTTGTGCTTTCCATGTGAAAGCAGAGATGGTGCAGGGTAGGTCGTTAAACTCAACTTTTTGGGTCAGTTTCTGTTGCTTGTTTCCAAATCGCTCCAGTGCAGTGTCTGATGCTCTGTTCAGAGTTGCTTGGGAGTTCAGGGAGCACCTCTCTGCAGCATCCTCCTTGAGGAGCAGAGCCTGCCCCACTCACGTGTACTGAAGCCCTGAAGCCGCAGAGCCTGCGGTACTAAAGCCAGCTTGAATCATGTTATAATCTAGGTCCACCTGGACCGTGTTGCTAAAGTTACTGGACTTGGTGAGTAGCTATTAATCCTGCATTGTGCATAAAAGTTCTTGGGTTTATCTGCAATACTTTTTTGGTAGCTGTGAACTGCTGAAGTTTAATTGTTCTTGCTAGTGGTTTTTACTTCTGCTTATGAAAATCACTTGCTGTTTAGGTGGCGTGCTTATTTAAAATTTTTATCAATGCTAAATATAAGTCACTTGAATCCTCTTTTCTACAGACATAGAAGTTAATGTTTAGGAGGCTTGCATAACTTCAATACAATGAGAAGACTGATGTCATGTAGCTGTTGTCATTATGTTGTCTAAGGACTATTGTAGCACTGGAATCAGACAGCCACACTGCTTAGGAATTCAAGTATCTTATCAGCGTGGCCAAGAAGGTACTCACAATTTCAGTTACTCAACGTTGATAGGGTTCATATTGTACAGATCTTTCCGTACTCTTTACTTCTCTCTTTTTGCTACCTGCATGGGGAAAAAAAAAAAGTGTGATTATAATTTTTCAGGTGATAATACAGTTCTTCAGCTATTTCATGATGTTATGTAATTTTTTTGTATGTAATTCTTTTGTGAGTCAATGCTGTCTCTGCTATAAACCTTAAAGAACTTTCAGAAAATTAAAATAATAACTCAGAGCAATTTCAAAAGCTATAATAATAAATGTCAGAGTTATCTCCTTTGCTGTACACTTAAGTAATCTGAACACAAAAAGAGAACTAAATATGCCAATGCAAGGAAATTGGGAAAAAAAAATTGGTTTTGGAAGTACTTTCATGAAGCTCCCATGTTAGAAAGGTGGGAATAAAAAGATTGGAAAATCTTCTGGTGCTGTTTTGTTTGGTCTTATGTCTTGATGCAATGTCCCATGTAATTTTGAGGAATTGAGGTTATGTAGATAGAGAGATGGGTTAAGCGTACAAGTGAACTAAGAACTCGTCCATTTCCATCTTGTGCTACAGACTTGCTCTCTGTCTTCAGACAAGTCGCTTTATTTCTGTAGTTCAGAATACAGAGTTGTATGCTAAAAATGCTGTGTATCCATTTATCTGGGTTTATGTTGGGTATCAATAGTGCTAAAGAACTTAGCACTTCATGTTTTCTTTTCTGTAAAATGGGGTTGATACCTGCTTATTTTGCAGAAGTCTCTGTGAGAATTAGTCTGTAAATCCGTGGTGTTAGCTATTATTAACTTGAGGAGGTGGTGTGATGGGTTAAGTAGGACAGTGGGCCGTGGACTGAAGACCTGAATGCTATCCTTGAAGCTCTCGCTGACCTATATACTTTCTGATAAATCTCTCTGCCTCTTCCATGCCTTTGACTTTTCTGTTGTAAAATAGTCAAGAGCTCACTTCGTGAAAAGCACTGTGACATAAATACAATGATTATGAAAATAAAAGCTCTGTGTTTCTGAATAAAAGCTATTGTAGAAAACTAAATAGCTTCAGCAGAACATGTAGCAATTCTGTAACTTTTTTTTTTTTGCTATAATTTGTCACTCAGGAAATAGAATAAGCTTTTTGTAACTGGAATTTTCCCCTCTTAGGGTTATGTTATCTGTGTGCTCATTCATGCTGAACTAGTATATTTGTGGAGTAACTGTTAAACAGTATCTGAAATTAAAGCAAATTCTTATGTATGTACATAACACCCAAACTCTACAGTTGAACTAAATGTATAGTTTTTTCACTGAGTTTTTTAGTTTGTATGTTCAACGTTTTGAACTAATTGTGTGTGTATATATGTATACATTTGCATCGTTTTCACAAGTCTAGTAACTCATGTTGAGGTAGAAGAGCAATTACAGGCTTATTCTTATATTTAGAACTCGAAAACAGATTGAAAAAATCTTTGTAAAAAGAATCAGACTTTCCCAACACCCATAACAAAAAGTGTAATTTTGGGGAAGAAAAATTAGTTCTGCATCTGTAAGGTATCTGTTAGCTTTCTCATGACATCAGGAAATAACTAGCAGCTCTATTTAAGCATATTTAAAAAGGGAAAATTTATACTTGAAAAGCACATTCTTAAAAAAAATTATGAATTCTCTAAAATCCTTTTTAAAGAATTCTGTGAAATGAAATAATGGATATTTGAGGAAATATTTGTTTAGAGGTATTACATGGAAATAGTTTTAGCTTGCAACTATTAGACATTGATGAAGAACTGTGACTTAATCCTCTTACATTTTTCAGATGTGTTACAGATGTGGTAGTGGAGCAGTATAAAACAAAACAACAGGCAAATTCAAAAGTGTAAGCACTGAAGCACTTTGAATGCATTTTCCTCTACTAGGATTTAACTGGCATTATTTTAATTTTAGCGTTAATGCTGTTAGGACTGTTGTCTTAATGTATTTGACTTGCTAATTATCGTGTATTTTATATAAGATTTGGCCTTTCTCACTCTGCAAGGTCATTTCAATGCTTGCAAATTGAAAGCAATAAACAGCTTGCTTATTGCTTAAAAGAAAGTCAGGTGTCTCTCCATGGAAACCAGCTTTCATAGAAATCCTGTGAATACCAGCGAATTTTCTTTTCCTGTTTACTAATAAATGAGAAGGAGACTGCACACTGTGCAAGTCTTTATGCAAATGCTGGTGCTTGGTTATCCCCCTCCCTGAAATTACTGATTTATAGTCTGGCTGACAGTGAAGTGGTAAGTAGGGATTTATTTGAATTATTATGCACTGATAGAATATGAAGCTACATGTAAATAATTTTTAACTGTTCCAAGGCTTACAAACTCTTTGGAACCTTAAATTATGACCTTAAACTTTAGTGTTACCCCATGTTGTCATTGGCTACTGCAAAAAGTCTAATAAACCATTGAAACATGCATTGTGATTAAAGAGCAGCGTGGGTGCATTGCTGCATAAACCGTTGAAATAACTCTGAAACTCAGTTATTTGAGTTATACAATGCTAACTGTACCTGAAATACTTAATAGCATTTAGAATAAATGTATTTACCTTTTTACATGGGGTCTTGATTCCTTTTTGTTTGTTGGTGGTGAATTCGCTGTGATTTTGTAGGCATATGCTGACCTTGCTTAGACACACCTACGGCCTTTGTCAAGAAAACAAGGTTGTTGCCAGTTAACGTTAGAAATGCATTCAAGGCGTACTGGACACACATACCTGCTGTGGGTTACCTAATCTTCTGTTGTAGTAAGTGTGCAGAGAATAGGAGTATGATGCTGTATAAGTAGTACTTTGCAGAGTGCAGGTTGGACAGATTTTTAGCCTGGTAACTTTGGAACTAGTGGAAGCTATTACTACAGATTTGGAGTTCTGGGGTCAGAAGCCTTATTCTGGACTGTGGAAATAGTGTCACCTCTGCTTCAGGAAGACCGGCAGAACCTTTTGCTCACTGCTTCATTAGATTGCTGCTGCAGTTTATTTGACCATTGTTTAAGGTGTAGTGATTTCATGGATGTCCCCTGCCTTCTGCTTGGTTTTTTGGGGAACAAGCACTTACCCTGTAGTACTAGTGATCCTCTTTCAGCAGTTGACACAGTATGCATTCTGTTGCTTGGTTGTGTGTTTTTTTTTTTTTTCCTCCTAAACTTCAAACTCTACTGTTGCTCAGTTCCTAAGGAGATCAATGTTGCATTTGCTGTGGTTTAGAAAAGGTTACCTATAGATAGGTTTCAGTCAGTTATCATTTGTTTTGAAGCGGTGTTTGCAGCTTAAATTCTTCCTTAACATATTCTTAACTAAATAAAACACAACTCTAATTTATTAACTTAACATAGAATCATTTAGGTTAGAAAAGACCTTGAAGATAGAGTCCAACCATTAACCCAGCACTGCCAAGTCCACCACTAAATGATGTCCCTAAGTGCCACATCTACATGGTTTTGAAATACCTGCAGGGGTAGGGACTCAACAACAAACCAACTACTTTTTAATGTGTTGTCTGATCCAGTGCCTTGGTGTATTGCAGCACTGTTGCTGTGAAGAGCTACTTGTGAAATTTCAAATATGGTTCTTCCTTAGGTTGTACAGAAGGCTAACTATAAAAAGATAAGTTGAGGAACTGAAGAAACTAGTGAGGAACAAGAGAGTTTTAGATTGATCTTTTCACCCCATGCCCTTGAAGAAAATTTGCTGCTGCCTATGTTGTATCGGGTCTGAACTTTTGGTGCAAAATCAATGAGTCTTCTGTAATTCAACAATGTATCAAGAGATTAGTTGCTGGGTTTTGGCAGTCTTCTGCTCCAGCTTTGCTGAATAACTTGACAGCAGAACCTTCATCGTGACCTTAACAATCCTTTCACTTTATTAATATGTTTCTCTTGAGTTGTGACGAACTTGTTATCGCTGTTAGGGAGCCCTTAAACTCAAGGTTAACAGAAAGCTGTCTGCAATAGTAGTCAGTTTCTACACCAAGTATAAATAATAAATACCAGGCTAAGAATGAACAGCAGACTGAAGAGAGTGGGCTGATGTCTCTGTTCTGCCTGCTGCAAGTGGGAAAAACTGTCTTTGTGGTGAGCTGATAAAAGGTGTGGGTGAGACACTGCAGAAGGAAAATATATTGAAAGGAAAAAGATTAGCAGAGGCTAAGGAAAGGAGGAAGAAAGGAGAGGTGAATGAAGGAGGAAAAGTGTGTATGTTGGGGAGTGTGTGACTGAAGAAGCTGGAAGGTAAGAGTGAAGTTAGTAAAATTTTCTCATGCCTTACTCGCGCAAGTAGCAGCATCCAGTAGAGCAATGCATGGGAATGTACATAGATAACGTATCCACACTGTTTTAAGAGCTGTTAGTAAAATACCAGTGGTGTTTAATGTTACAGAAGTTGCATACCACTGCCCCTGAGGAGATCTGAGTGACAAATTAACACAGGGCTTGTTGAGCCCTGCGGGTAGCAATCGCTGCAGGCTTCCTTGAATCCTTATTTTTGAAAGCATTTACTGACCAGCATTGCGGGGAAAGGGAAAGGTGTTTGTTCCATGTCACTACTCTGGTTTTATTTTTTTATCACAGTTAACAGAGGTTTTCCAGAAAAATGAGCAAGTCAAAACATAAGTAATTACCTTGATGCTTATTTATTTCTAAGCATTTTTAATCTGTGTTTACTGGTTGTAGTTCATAGCTGCATCAAAAGAGTATACGCTCCTCACTGAAGTCTAGCCAGCTACCCTGTAGAGAATTAAAATGATCGTGTACCAGTGAAGACACGAAACCTGTATTTCTAATTAGAAATGTCCTCATTCAGAATGCTGTTGCTTTAAATGGAATTTGACTGGTTCACATCTTTCACAGAAAGAAAAGAGCTGTTTGGAATTTTCACTGACAGTTATTCAGAAGCTTAAATGTGTCTTGTACAGGACAGCATCATAATAGCATTGGTGCTACAAAGCTAGGTCAAGACTTCAGTTGAACAACTCAACTATTCTTTACCACTACCTGATTTCTGCTCTTGGATACGATGTGTGGTCTTGTTTAACCTGTGAGATGCTATGGTTGTAAGGCAGAAGATGAAATTACCTTTCATAGCTGTGTAATAATACAATTATCAATTAAGGGACACGATTTCTAGTTTCTTCTTCAGATGTCTGCTCAGATTACTTTCTTCCAGCTGTGTTCTGCAGTGCTGGTTTTGTATGTTCGCATAAGGACGTATTTAATTAATTTTTTTACTAAGAAAAATGCTGTAGCTTGATGTTACAGTGTGAATTGTGTGGCTCTAGTTATTGTCTGTACATTTCTTCTCATACCTTGTAGGTGTATCCAGATGAGTCTCATCCCAGGTTTGTCTCCTGAAATGGTGTTGATGGCTGTACATGTTTTCCCTTGAGAATAACTTCCTGAATTGTAAAAATGCTTTCAAAGACGTTTATACTCTATTAACCTGTTGGTTGGCACACTTGATCTGCACTAGTTTGCATTGTGTCTTGATTTTGAAATAATTTGCATCTCCTCTTGGCAAATTAAAACAGTATTTGCTAACGTGGATGCCTCAGCCTCACGGTTAGAGCTGCCTAGGGGCAGTTCTTGCCTATATTGGCTAGCATACTGACGGTGCACGCTTACTGATTTCCAGAGGGATTCTGAGTTCTGGATGCTGTTTCTAAATTTCTTCGACAGTAGCAATATTTTCTTGCATCGGTTCTGGAATAAACTCAGTTGAGATACTGCAAGACAGATTTAATTTCATTTTGTTTTGAAGTAAGAACACGCTCATCATTACTTGAGGTTTTTAAGCTATTAAAGGATGCCTTGGACATCCTTAGTTTAAAAATTGCCGATGTGAAAGTGTTTGCTGCAGAAATGTTACTGCATGCCTGCTTTTCTTTCTGCTTTGGGTGCTTGTTTTACTTACGTGGGGCTTTTAGGAGTAAGAGTGATGGGTATCTTCTGGAGACACTGTGATATGGGAGGAACATGGGGAATGGCTTGAGTAAGCCTTGCTTGCCTGTGTCTTAGCTCCAAAAATCTGTTTGATCTAACCTGGTATTGCCACCCCTGTACCGTCGTTAATGCAGTGGATTTGGGGGTAACGTGACAGCAAAGCTTTTAAAACAGTTGCTAGAAGATCTACTGCAGAGCTTTAGAAAGCAAAGGCTTAGAAGTAGGTCAATAGCAAAGCTCCAGTGGAACTATAATAAACATAACCAGATTTGGCGGAGAGTGAAGTTTTCAAGTTACTGTCTTGCAATTCTGCAAATCTGCCTTGCTGTATATTTATAAGTGTGCATTCTTTGTTCTTTTGTCTTGAAACCTCACATCCTGGTTTAACTTGTTGGGTTTTTTTACTGTTAAATTGCCAGGCCCCAGTAATTTTTCTTTTCTTATATGTGCTTATTCATTTCTCTCTATCCATTTAATTTAATTTTCATTTTTCCCTTTGCAATTCCTGCACCGATATGATGTAGGATTGCTTCAGGAGCAAAGGATCAACAAAATAACTTCAGGAAATGCATTATGTGTCTGAGTCATGCGTTTCCAAGTGTCAGTTTTCTGTCTGAAACATCATTTCTGCTCTGCTTCTCAGCTGAGACAGGTATTTTAGATAGCTTTGGAGTGAAGTTTAACTCTTTACATCTGACACATCTAAATACTAATTTATGGTTTAATTCTTGGTTACTTAAGTTATTTCTAGTCCTGGCTTCCTGAAGTTGTGTTTCCTATTGCTTGGAAGACTCCTCTGATGCTTATATTGGTACCACAAATGATACCACCATGGTGATGATTACGTTCAATGTTGTTTTAGTGCTGTATAACGGTAGCCCTGTTGGCATAGATATAGATAGATAGATATAATTGCCTGTACTGATTGCTGGTACCATAGTAACTACAGTAAAAATATTTCAGGACAGAAGCCTGAGCATATTGTGTTAGTGTAGAAGTTGCACAAGCATACTGGTAAGGGTAGAGATCAGGGGTGATCACGGTCGAAGCAGGGATCAGGAGAACTGACAGTGCAGAAGAAATGACAGCGCACATAAGGCTGACATATCTGTTACTTAAAAATCAGAATGTATTTTACGCAAATGCTTACAGGGTGTGTGCATATTGCTGATTCTTTTGTATCGCTCAGTTGTTTGCTGCATCTGTTCAACTCCTCTGGATTACTAATCATAAATGGGCGGGAGGGTAATTCCTAGTGAGAAGGAAGCAGATGGGTTTTAACTAAGGCCAAAATTAGGCCTGATTTTTGTGGTGAAACTTGTGTAAAACCAATGTACTGAGGACATCTGAGCATCCCTGAAAAATTCTGAAATGCATAAATCTGGAATTCAGTTGGGGGAGGTGAAATGTACCTTGTTCTTTCAGATCTGTAAATAAACCCTGATAACAGACTGCAAGATTTGTATTTGGCTTGGGTTTTTTTTAAATCTAAGTATCTTCATTTTTGCCATTTCAAAGCTTTCCTACAGTTGGACAAAAAAGAACAAAAACTAACCATCGATCAACCATCTAAAGTAACGAGGAAAAATTATTCTTTCACAAATGAAGAAGTAAGACAGATTGATCGGGAAAACCAAAGGTTGCTAAAAGAACTGTCCAGACAGTCTGCAAAGCCAAGAAAAAGTGCTACATTGAAGAAGCCATCTGTACCGCCTCCTAAATTGTACCACAGTGCCCTCAACAGGCAAAAGGAGCAGCAAAGAATTGAAAGAGAAAACCTGGTAAGTTTTGAGAACTGATTTGGATCAGTAAATGAAGAACTATTTGTTGTCAGAGAACTACTGCTAAATACGTACAAAACTGTGAAGGCAGCGCTTGGTGCTTTACTGCAGTAGGTCTGCAATGAATTGCCATTACTATGCTGTTTGCATAACTGTTCATATGTGGGGTGGTGGGTTTTCTTTTTTTGGTGGGGGGATATGCTATTATTATGAGTTTGTTCTGCTTTAGTATCGGTCCGTTTAAGAGGAACAACCATTATTATTAACGTGCTCGTAACTTTTTGTGGCGAGCGGTCTAACTATTCCTCCTGCTTCATGCATCATGGTTACTAGTCTCTTAAGAACAGGCTTGCAAAAAATGAATCAGTCAGTGTGATGGCATCAAACCCATTGTATATGAAATACAGAGGATACAACGTGAATGTCAATTTTGGTTTTTGACTCACTATAGCTCTCAGTCTCTCAGCAGTTGCAGTGCTCTGCTTGTCACAGTATTTGAATATAATGGCAATCACAATAACTTCAGTGGAAAACAAATAGACTCATAAGGATATTGGCAGAGTTGTTTAATATAAAAAGTAATACTGATTTGAAGAAGATATTTATAGTGATTTAATTGTAATATATATATAAATAGAATGACACCTTCATATCTTCTAGTTGTTCTTTAGTGTGTTTGAAAAGGAAATGAAATATAGTGAAAATATTTGGAAAATTTATAGTGGAAATAATTTATTGACTTTTCTTCTCTGTAGGTTGCAATTTCCTTTTATATAGATACTGAAATATAGATTCAACTTGGAGAAAATCTAATTGACCTATTCAGGAAAATGTGTTAGGTTTTAGTTCTTCCAGCTTTCAGACATCTAGATCGTTGAAACTTTTCAAAGTAGGAAACTTTATTCTCAGCTCTACTAGACTACAGTTGACCAAAAGAACATCACACGCTGAAAGAATTTGGCATAAATATTTGCTGTAGATGTGTGATACTTCTTATTGTCTGGGGAGGAAATGTTTTTAGGCTTCGATGTGTTTAGGTTGGTCGGAGGGCTTTCTTCATGTGTTGGGCAAGGGGGGGTGTGTGTTTTCCTCTGTTTATTCAAAAGGTTGAAAGCAGGACTCTTCCACATGAAACTTAATATCAGAGTGTATTCTTAGGCTATGGGAAGGAAGTGCTGTGTCACAGTTGCTTACAATCTGCTAGTAATACGCTGTACTATGTAACAGTAGATGATTACTGATATTTTACAATATGTTTCCATTTTCTCAAAGCCACAAACCTTTTGTCTTATGATATATTGCAATTTTGCCCAAGAATGTCTTGCGTTTCTAACTTCTGAATCAAAACTTCAGCAAACCTAAACACATACAGTCACTTCACATGTTGCTGTTTTAGTACATGTTAGCAATTAATGGTGGTTGCTTGTAGTCCAAGAAATAATATCCTTCATTTACTTACTCATTTATACTTGTTATCATCAGCAACATGAGCAGACATGTTTGATACCAGAGTCATTCCTTAGAAATTAATGTCAGGACATGATGCTCTTTTAGACTGTAAAAACACTTGGTTTATTCTTTTCCCAAAACTCAGGATGATACATTCTGCCCTTCTTTGTGTGAGAGTGATTCATCAGTTTTATTTTACTTACATTTTATTTACCATTGCTATAATTTTTAAGCAATTCTGTTTTACTTTTTTATTCTGTTTGAAGGGTATGTGCACCTAGAGCATCTCAATTGTAACACACTGATTTTTCTAGCATTACCTTTTGGGATTACAAGTATGACATGCTTTTCTCAGAGACCGTAAATGAAAAAGCTGCCCTACCCTGCCCATTGATGAGGTTTTCTGCTTTATATAGCTAAAAGTATGTGCTTTATGAAACTGCTTTCTTCACTTTTGTGGACTGAAGAGCTAGAATTCCATGGAACTTCCTGATCAGTCTTTCTTCTGTTACTTGACAGGATTTTTTTCTTATACAAGGCTTGAGGTACTACATACAGGATATGCTGCTTGATACATCCTTGAAATGTTTGTTGGAGAAGGTTGCAGAGTTCTGTAAATAATTCAAAAATAGAAATCTACAGTAGTAGTCTGTGCAGGGGGTTAAAAGTCTTGATGCAGAGATATTTTTTTTTAATTATTTTTCCCTTGTTGGATTCAGCTTTTGTAACTCCTTGCCCTGAGGTTAGGTTTTCCCCATTGTCTAGGCAAAACTTTCACTTGTTCTGCTAGAGCATTCTGTGAGTAATGCCTAGATTTACTGTTATCAGAAAGTTCTGGTGCAGGCATTTGGCATCGGAGGTGGTGCATGAAAAGTGTTTCAAATATTAGGAAATCAGAAAGGAATCTTAAGTGGTCTGGTGCTCTCTAGCTTTGTGAAAGCGCACAGGGACGTACAGGGAATATATGTTGCTCCCACAGACTCTGCTAGAAAGAGATGTGATGGAATGAAAAGGTTCATTGCTCTGAAGAACAGTAGTTATAAGGTAGTGATTAGCAATTTGTGGAAAAAGCACAATTACCAAAATAGATTGCTGTTAAAATTAATGTCAGAATTTTGTACTTGCTGCTTTTGACTGTGTGCTTTCACAAGTGGAACCTGCTTTTGATTGCTTATCTGAACTAGCAAGATCAGAGTCTGTCTCTTGCCAATAGAGGATGCTGCTGATCTGGAAAACATTCTACTCTTGTGTTTGAAGGTACTGTCAACCCAGTCCCCTCTCCTGTGGAAAGGGAGATATGTGACTGGTGCTTCTTTTTTTCCCATGTCTGTATATATGTGTCTCTGTCTATATTGACATATTATTTCTGCCAGTATAAATAAGATAGTCAACTTCATAGACAGGACACTACACACAATGTAAACTTCTAATGGTTTATGGTGTCATGCAGAAATGTATACTGGTACATACAGGTACATCTTTGCAGACCCTTAAATACAGATTTGCCGCCACAACACCTTTTTTCAGTCACGTCATCTAAACTTAGGAGTAATTAATTTCTGTATTGGGTTTTTTTCATAATTTTTATTAGTTCTGAGTAGGATTTAGTTGTTGGATTACCTTGGTGAGCTAAGCTGCTGTGTTCAGCCAAATTCTAGGGAACAAGTGACTTTTTGATTTCACACTGGAAGTTCACTAGAAGATCTCAGCAGATCTGGGACAGCAGTTTTCAAACCTTAGATCAAGGGGGATGAGAGTGTTCTTCTTTTCTGTGGATATTTGGTGTTCCCTTGCATCCCTGTGCATTCTTCCTACCCCATGCTGTTATTACTCACTGCGTATAACACTCCCATGTTGTTCATTCCCTGGCCTCATACTCCCCCAAAATGTACCCTAAGCCCCAACAGATCCAGCTCTGATCCCAGCTCCAGTATAGTCACCGTCCCACACAAAAAATAATAAAAAAATAATCACTTTGTTTCTCTGCCAGGACTGTCTTTCTCTTTTCACCTACTTGGTTCCCCAAGTCATCGGTGCTGCAGATGCCATTAATGCTTCTCCCCACCACTTGCCCTAGTCATTGTGGCCTCTACCAGCACAAAGATCCTTCAGCGAAACTGTTGCCCTTCTCTTGCAGTCTGGGCTGCCTTTGTCTTGTTGGGAAACCTTAACCTCCTTTAGAAATGCAAGTACTGTAGTGCTATAAATCAATGTATATTAATTTGTCCCAGCTTGATTTAATGGTGCTGACGTGCTGTGGCAGTTGGGTTGGGAGAAGAGGGTAAGGGAAAGATAATGCCTCTGGCCATTCCCCTGACTGGCTGCCACCGCGTACAAAGAATACACCTCATCTTGAGCCACAGCCTTCAGTCCTGTGCCACACTGCACCTGCCCTGCTATCCATGTCATGCCACGCCACAACCAGGGAGATAACTTCTAAGCATGGAAAGAAACAGGATTTGGAATGGCACTGGTCTGAGGGTTGTGCCTGGGCACCTTGTACTTTACTTTCTTGATTTATTCTGCTTTTTCTCTGCCTTCCCTTTGTCCTGTCCCCAAGGAACACCCCTGGAGTCTGAAAGCATCAGTCTTGGATGCTGCATACTTAATGTGGTTGTAGAAAGAATACCAAGGCTGTTCGGCCTTACTGGTCTCAGTCTGGTGGACAGAGCCGTAGGGAATGCAGTTGTGGAAGAAAATGTAGTCTTCTGGGCTTTAGGAGCTCAGAAGTATTTGCGTTGGCTTGGTGGCTCCTTAGAAACTCGAGCATACAGGGGTTTTTAAGGTATTTCTACTTAGTGGTTTAAAGCCATTGTATGCCAAGACTAAAGACAAGGTGGTTTCTGAGATTACAAAGTGCAGTGCAAAAAAGAAGTTTCCACGGCCCTCTCATCAGGGGGAGCTATTAGGACATGGGATTGGCACGTAGATGTACCTTGCTGCAATATACTGCAGTACAGTGCAAATACAATGTAGTTCTGTGATCATAGTAATTAGGCTATAGGTTCTTTTGTGGTTGGATTATTTTTTTTTTTGTGTGTGGTCTGCTGATTCCTGACCCAGACTCAAGAATCCTGAATGCTGCTGTAACAATTATAATAAAGACTGACTAATCAGCGGGTTCAAAGAAAGTTCTGATTATTTTGCACACTGCTGAGTTTTGTGGGATATATTTTTTTTACTCTTAGCCTGCTTTCCTTGGTGGTGCCAGCTACGTGTAAACTTGATAGCTGTTCGGTTAAAAATACTTTTCTGTAGATTGTCAAAAAACTCTTAGAAGTTCTTCATTTAGAGTTTGTCATGTTAGAGCTAATTAATGTAACTGGCAATTGAAGAAAATTGCAGATACTTGTATTAATAAAACCAGAAAGCTGTCCTTGAATGCACTGTTACCTAGTTCCCCCTCCCCCACCTGGACTCTGCAAAGGGGACAGTGTGGTCACTAACATCAGTGACACTAGAGGAGGCATAATATAAATAAATTTGAACAGCTGTCAAGGCACGCTAGTCAGCTGGTTAGGATTGAAAGGAGGTGAAACTGAAGCCTCTATATGTTTAAAAAGCAAAGTAAAACAAACAGTAATGTTTTTTGCCTTCTTTCTGAACTCAGTTTAGGAATGCCACATTTCTGCGTTTTTAATGGGGTTTTTCTTCCTCTTTCAACATAGCTGCAGAAAAGTGTGTACCGATTATTTTTTTTTTCCTTGTTCTGACAGCACTAGAACTAGCTTTAGTGCTCTCCTGATATGCAAAAAAATGAATTAGCAGCATTTATCTTGGCCCACTGTATAGCAGCAATCTTCTGATCCAGTGTCACGTTCCCTTGTTCTCCTATTGTAGGCAATCTGACACTTCCTTTTGTCACTGACTATATATTATAGTGTCTTCACAGATGCTAAGCTATGACCAGGTGCCTAGATTTATGAAGGATTGTTCTATTCCTAGAAGCTAATCATCCTGTGATTTTTTTTTTCTTTTTTATTATATATTATTATTTTACTTTTATTGTAAACTCAGCATTAAAGTAAAAGAAGATGGCAGACATAGAAGCCTAGGGGGACTTTTGCCAAGCAGGGAGGTCGCCAATGATGTGATATATATGTACTGAGCTCAAATCAAGAGCTCTGAGGAGCTACAATGCAATTTAGAGCAACTGATGACGTTCCTGCCATTGGTGTCTGTTACTTTTTTTTATTATTATTCCTTAAGTCTGATTGGGAACATGTATTTGGTTCTGAACACCTGGATTGTGTTATGTGCTCTGATTCTTTTCGTCATCAAGATCAATGATGGAATTTCTGTTTACTTTAGTGGTGCAGGATTAAGGCTCCAGAGATTTAGCACTGCAAGAGAACAAGGAAAGTGGCAGTATTCTTCAGTCCGTCTCTCAAAAGGAAAACATAATGACAGAATTGGTAGATTTATATGTATAATTGAAAAAGAACATTTGTTCAAAGTATTTGCGCCATTATACAAGGTTGTTTCTGTTTAAGGACCTCAAGATTGTAGGCTTGATAATAAAAACATAAGAATCTGATTAGTTCCGGGTTACAGATTTAGTAGGTCAGGACTGCCTTTTCACTGTGGTGTTTAATTTCTGTATGCAGCAAGCTGTTCTGCAAACTGCAAAATTCATGACCACAAATAGCGTGTAAGTTAACATGCCCTTGGTACAGTTCACAGCAGAGGGCAAGGCAACCAGGGGAGCGATTCTCTCATTCTCTGCAAGTGCTTTTCTTAGAACACTCGTGCACCGCAGAATCTGTATCTGCTCTTTCTGTAGCTCAGGGCTGTATCAAGTCCAGTGTTAACCTGCTCAAAAAGCAGTACTTCAGTATGGAGAGAGGTGTGGTTTTTTGGTTTGGTGGTGGTTTTTTTCTTCTTTAGTAAATGGGGACTTGATAATTGTCAAAAGGCAAACGTAAAAGCAAAAGCAGAGAATTGTATTTAAGCTAGAGCAAAGCAGGCATATAAAAATATTCAAGCTTGAAATTACTGCAGTGTTGAGGTATGCAAATTCTATGGGGCTGTTACAGTTGCAGTGTAGACTCGAAACATGCTCGACTTTCACAGGGAAGTCACTTCTACAATCTACCTGATCCATTTGTGGTTGAACTGAATGTATTGAGAGCTTCCATTTTTAATATTGAAGGTAAATAAGTGATCTCTGAAAGTCTACATGTGTGTAGATGTATGAGAAGATGCAGATGAAGTTGTGAGTAAAATGGTGGGTGTAACATTTAGAAATAAGTCTACAATTTCATGTTCTGCAGCAGGCTTTAGTGAAGAGCTATTTCTAGCTGAAGTCTTCCTTTGACTTTTGCTTACTTAGGTATTTCCACTCGATGAACTGACTGGCACTTGATGCAAGCACTTGTGACATACTATTTCTGAGCCAAAATCACTTGTCCTTCCTCTCTTGTGCACTCTGTGCAGGTTTCCAGTGCCTATGCATAAACTACCAAGAGTTTGTAGATTCCTGTTACAGCTAGACAATGGCAGCTGACATCCTGGGAATACTGTACTATTTCCTAAGTCACTTTCTGTAAACTTTTTTATTTTTTCTAAAAGAAGAATAATCCGTACCTGATTGGGAGTGGAGAAGAATGATAATTCCATACAAAGTGCAGTTTAATGGCTGTACAGATTCTTGACTCCTACCATATAATTACGCACCTAGACAATACATCTTTATTAACATGCTTATTTTTGGTACTTTGGAGACTTGTGTAATCGCAGTTTGCATTGTCTGTCATTGACAGGATGCATACCACAGCCCTGGCCAGCAATGGCTGTGTCATTGCCAGATGGTTGTAGGCCATCAAATGAATCGAGATTAGTTAGTGGAGGAAATGTATAAATCTATGCGAGGCAAGCACTGGAGGCGAAATATATTAAAAATAGGGAGTTGTTAATTGGAAGTTGTATGTAGTTAGGTACTTCCAAATTTGTCCTGCCGTCAGGCTCTGTTTTTGGAGTATGGAAATTTCTTAAACCAATAGATGCTGTTTCAAGTAGAAGTAGTAATGCAGAACGGGAAACTTGTCTTATCTTACAAATACTGTGTAAGCAGCTGTTCTGATTTAATACTTGCTGCATGATTGCCAGGGTTACTTTCAACGAGAGGAAACTATGTCTGTAACAATCTTTTTAAAATTATACTATGGATAAAACAAATAGTGTCCTGTGGGTGTTGGTGCTTTCCTTTCAGCATTACTTTCACAGAATTGAGGTCAGTAATTCTCCGTGGGGATCCTGTAGGGCAGTATAAAATGGTCTAAATAGGCTTGCAAAGCAGAGCTTAAAAAAAAAACAAAACAAAAAGAAAAACAAAACCCCCAAAAAACAACTGGAAATTTAGAAGAGAGGAGTAATCAAAGGTAGGATTAGAAGAGTGCAGCCTATTTTCCCACCACGTTTAACAATCATCAGACAAATGTGTTATCATAAATTTCAGAGAACTATGCAGTACTGAAGATATCCTCAATGTAGAATTGATGACATCTAAGGGGTAGTTATTAGTTGTGTCGCAACACTGAGAAAAGATTCGGATGTGAGCAGAATAACCTGTGCTGGTCACCAGTGGAGGAGTTTGTGTTGTGCAGTGCTAAAAATTTGGGGCTTTTTTTGAAGTTCAAATAAAAATAAAGCTGTGAATGTTTTGTAGCTTCTTGTTTATTCTTACTTTCTTGTATTTTTCTTTGATATTAAGGCTTTCCTGAAAAGACTGGAAGCAGTGAAACCAACAGCTGGTATGAGGCGTTCTGAACAACTGATGGACTATCAGCGCCAGATGAGTTATCTAAGTTCTTCACCTTCTGTAAGAAGAGGAAAATCTGCTTTCAGTCAGCTTAGTCCTTCAAGTAAGTACTTTGAAGTTGCAGATTCTTGCATTTCTTTGCATGTGTTTAGCTTTTTATAATTCAGGATTGTGAAGCACTTACTGCGAAGAATAGCAAATTCTGTCTTCCTTAGATTGATCATTTATCACACAGAAATCATTAGTGATTTTTTAATCATACTGAAAGTATGATTACAGTTTGCATTGTTTACTTACTGTCCTAAATTTCTAATCAGTTATCTTGTTAATAATTTTTTCCAAGGTCAAAAAAAATGCCTGTTGTAAAGAAATATTTCTCGTCTTGTCAGCGCTCTTTGTTGAAAGAAGGAGAAAAAAAAACAAAACCACCCCACCCAAAACAAAAATCCCAAAGAATGTTCGAATTCTCCTTCAGAGAATCTAAATCTAAAGTAGCCTTGTTTCTCTTAGAAGTTGTGTGTAATGTTTGGAGGTAGATCGTGTGTTCCCTTAGAGCCATACATGTAGGGTTAAAGAACCACAGCACTGCAGCATAGGCTTGAACTTTATCCTGACTGTTCAGAAACAACTCGTATCATTTTTGGGTTTGTATTCAACTTACTGCGATTTTGTTGTTTCTTCTGGAGACTATAGCAATGAGTGTTGCAGGACTAATCTACTAATGTAACACGTTCTCACTCTTTTCTGTGTGTGTTAACAGGAGGCACGTCAAGAGCATCCACTGTACCAAGTACAATGAGCCAGAGGAATGAAAAACCCATGTCTGATTCAGCCAGTGGGGCATTACAGAGACCTAAACCCACTAATGTTCGTGCTGCTTGGTTGTAAGGGCGTTCTTTGCCTCACATTCTGAGATGATCCTCAGACTTCTATTTTTAGTGCTTTTGTAAATTCTATGTGCGCAAAATATTTTCTGCGTTGTTCAGTGATTAAAATGCATTACATATGACATAATTGCTTGTAAAACAGTTTTAAGTGAACATTTTCACTTCAGTCAGTGTTTTCCATGGCAGGAAGAACTTATAAAAGAGAAGGAGGTATTTAAACAAACAAGTTAAAATAGCAAGTGCTAATTATTATTTAGTTCTGAAATCGTAAGTGGAATTTGTATCTGTAACATGGAAGGACATAATTAGTGCACGATAGCTGCAAGATGTAAAGAAAATATTAACAATAATAATACTTTAAAATATTGCATTAAATTCGTACGTATATACTTAATTCCTAGATCATCCTGGCTTTAGGCCTTCTGAACCTTGTAGGTCATGTTCTTATGACTGAAAGAATCTTCTTGGTACAGCATGAAGGGATGACGAGCAGATTGCGTGTTCCTGCTTAGTCAGCTACAGTAGAGGCTGCAGATTATGTTCTGCTACTCTTGCACTCCAGGTGTTGGAACATTTGTTTTGTACTCAAGGCTCTGTCTCTTCCAGATTTAAAAGAATCTTGGAAGTTGTGTTGGGATCTTTGTGTAGGCAAGAAGCATCTGATGCTATTTGAACAAGAGTAAAGACTGAAGTGAACAACATTTTCAGTTTCATTCTTACTCACTCTGAGTAAGTTTTAGTTAGTTCTCAAGGTAGAGAATACTAAGCAAGGGGAAAGTATTTCATGGCCCTGCTTTTGCAGATCCTTGCCCTTCTTGGTGGGGAGATATAAACTTGAGCTCCAGGAAACTTGAACATCTGATTTTGAGAGTGACTACTAACCAGGATTTTTAAAAACAAAGACCAAGTAGAAAACAGAAAATCTTGTTAAGCTTCTTAACCTGTTTTTTATTGTCATGTTCATACCAAATATTTGTAGTAGTGTCACATAAGCTTTAGTAGTAACATCCATTTACAAGGGCAGCAGAATTTAATGGAATTGGTAATCGTAAATAGTAGGTGGTATGCTTTATTCTATGTATAAAAGCAAACTTTCAGTGGACTTATTTTGTAGGACTGTAGTCTTATAAAGAGCATAAATGTGATGCCACTGTCCATGGATACCGCTGGAACCCTGCTTGCTTCCCCAGCTTTTTCCTGGGAGATACACAGGAAATCTTTGTATTATGCATAAAGAAAAAAGCTGTATTCAGTAATGCTGGGCCTTAGCCCTGTGAAAAGGAAAGTTTATTATTCTTTGCTCGTGCTTGCATGAGGGCTTAGGCTTTCAGGTGTTCTGCGTTGTAACAAACTTTTTTACTTGGTCCCGTGTGATAGTTTGGCAGAGCTGCTGCACCAGGTGACCTGCCAATTAAGTTTAGCTGATTGACAATATTTGAACTTTAAACAGCATTGTGGCAAACAGGTTTTTATTGCAATTATTATTCATTGATAGGGACTGTAAGGAATATTTTTGCATAGTGCTGCTGTATTTATTTGTACTATTGTGCTTATAAAAATTACTGACTATTTGAAGATTTTTGTCCTTGAATGTGAATATCAGGGTCACAGTTTAAATCCTTTTGAATGTTCGTATGATAGATTTTTTTTTTTTCTGTGAAGGAATTCACGAAATGGATTACTTTTTAATCGCTTCATCTTACTTTATTTAACTTTGGTATGAAAGACTGTCAATTTTGTATGTCATTTTTGTAAATCATAAGAAATAAAATATTTAACGTGAATTGTTAGTGCAGTGGCTTCTTTCAGAATTTTATAATCGGTATTGAAGTGTAAAGAAGGTCATGGGATAAAAGTGTTTTGTACTATGTGTAGTGGAAAAAAAGGAAAGAATCAGTTTATTTGTTGATACACTTACCTGTTAGTGAACTTGTGGGTTTGTTTCTTTTTTTTTTTTTTTTAAATAAGCCATACTGACATGTCTTCACTAACTTAGATAAGCTCATCAAGACTTTTTTATAGCAAAAAACCTGTTTCTAATACACTTGTTTTCTGTCTTTTTTGTAAGCTGCCACTTCATGTTCTCTTCTGCTTTTTTTGGTTTGTTTTATACCTTCCAGAAGATGTTTCTGAAAGAGAAGTGCAAGCTGCTTTGCTTCCTCCTTAAAGTGAACTGTCACACTGGTTTGGCACGCTCTTTCAGGTAAGAGCTGATCGCCCTGCTGAAGTGACAGGATTGCCAGTTTGGGTGACAGCACTGGTGTGTTGATCTCACCACTGCCAGAAATGGACTTGATGCCTCTGTCATGTTTTTGCTCTGGAAGTGTTCCCTGCCTCATTGTGGGCCCTGCTTCTGCCAGAACAGGGTTCTGCTGTGTAGTCTGTCTACAATACTGAATGTCTTAAAGAAGGTCCTAGCTCAGATCCCTGACTATATGAGAACAGGGTGTGATGATGTGTCTGGATAGGTGACACGTGAAGGGCATTTTCCCAAGCTGACCACTGAATCCTTTACAGAGCTCAGTTTTAATCCCGGTGAATGTAAGAGACTCAAGCTCATTTGGAGGTGTTGCACAAGGACATTCCTCATATGGAATGTGTAGGCTTCCCTGTGCCAGAGCATGTCTTCTGTCCTATTTCTTGCAGTCTTTACCGACTATCCTGAGGCATCTCTGCTGTTGTCCTGCTGCTGAGGTAAGGGTTTATCCGACTTGTCCTAAATCAAGTGGCTGGCTGGATTTATGTCTTCTGCGATGTATGTAGAGTATCATCAGCTGTATTTTCCTGGTTGTCATCTAATGAGTTTCAGGATCAACCCCTGTAAAAAGCCTGAGACACTTGCTTCTAACAGGTTTTTATCCCAGTGCTTTTCTTCATTCTCCTTGGTCAACAGACAAAAATATTCTCCTGCCTTCCCAACCTGGGTAGCTTTTTGAGTCCTCTGGTAGGTAAGAGCTTATGCTTTTCCCTGGAGGACAGTCTGCACATCAGTGTGGTGGTGGTGAGGGCAGTGAAGTCACATCAAGCCTTCTAGCTGTGCAGTCATGGCTGTCACGTGCAGGTAATGATGAGTATTTCCATTGTGATACCAACAAGAAAATGGGGGTGGGGGGTGGGCGGTAAGGCTGCTTGTGCACAGAATTGTACCTTATGAGCCAGGTCCACTGAGCATCAGGTGCAATCTTTGTGGTGTTTACCTGCTCCAAGTCTCGAGCAAAGTAATGGGTGAACCATGTTATTTCCACCTGATGAATGAGAAACATAGAGATAAGAGCTGCAGCTGGAGCCATCTTCCAGGACTGAAATTTTGTTGGTTTTTACTTACACTGAGGTCATATTGTTTTGGATACCAGCAGGGATTGCTAATGCTTGTGATGCAGATCTGGTTTGTCTTCAGGATGCATGGTTCTAGTAACTTGGTCAAGAAAGCTGCTATGTCTCCTGGTAACTCTTCTCCTGGCCAAGGTGAGACAGGGTTTGGCAGCACTGATCCTTGTAGCTGTCACTTCTGGTTCCAGGACTACCTGTGTTACTCACTGCAGAGTCCTGAAATGCTGATCTCCATGATTTTTGTTCCAGATGGTGCTTGTATACAAAATCATAGTTATGTCCACTGTATTGTGTATGGTCAGAGCTTGGAACTGGCGTCTCGGTTCTTTGCACATGGCTTTTAGGACTTGAACAAGCTATTGAGAGATTTTGGTAGTTTTAAGTGAGAGGGACTTCCCAAGGGGAACATGGGTGGCAGAGATTTGCCACCTGAGGCATGATGCTTCTTTCCCTGATGCCCTAGGGTAGCTAGTGGTATCTCCAGCTGAGATTATCCAGGAACTGTGGCATCCCTGCAGGTGGGGTGTTCTGGGTTTTGTTGGGGGGGGGGGGGGGGGGGGGGGGGCACGGTTAACAACAGTTTTCTCCCTTCTGCTGTGCTTCTCACCATGTCTTCAACTTTTCGCTATGGTCTTTAAAGAATTGATGGCTGCTCCTTCCGTGATGAGTGTAGGGCAGAGAGTAGAGGTTATCACCTTCAGAAAGGTAGGGAAGGTTCAATCTGCTGTCATAGATTCTATGCACTAGGCCATCCTCTTTAGAGGCAAGTTTATCTTTCAGACCTGACTGAATTTCCTGAATTAATCTCATCCAAAAAATCAATGTACCTCAGTTCCCTCCCTCGGTAGCATCCTTTCAGAGCTGGGTGGTACAGTATATGCTGGGTGGTAGTTGGGCTTTGTTTTTCTGTATTAGTAGGATGTATTACCAGGCTGTTCAGAGCAGGTTTCCCAGTGTTCAAGTGTGAGATGTAAGGGGGATAACAGTGTTGATGCATGTTTTGCCTGCATAGTTTGTCCATGACTATTGCAAAGGTGCAGAAGGACTGGGACAGTGATACCAATTGTCAGTGACAACTAAGGTTTATCTGACTGGACTTCAAGTAGTGATTAGTAGTCTGCAAGTCTTCAAATTTCCAGCTTCGCAGAGCTGATAGCTGGACTTTTAGGTTATACTTCTAGCATGTCAGCCATGGACTCAGTGCAGCACTGCTTTTAGGTAAAGGTTATTTCATTTCATCGACAGTTTTGAACTCTGACCCCAAGTATCTTTATGGAGAGTACTGCCTAGAATCTGCTATAGGATGTACATGTGCATTTGAGCAGCAATAAGGAGCTGTTCACCTGTTAAATGTTTTCCGTATGTATTATTTCATGTATTGTCTTTTCCCGCAGTGGAATTTTCCTGCATCGATATTCCTCACTCTCCTTTTTAATAGCCTTTGCTCCCTCCTTGGGTTTTGCCCTTTTTCTTTTTTTTTTTTTTTTTTAACAACTTAATTTACACTCACCTGAAGTTTCTCTTGCATTCTTTTAATTTTCTTACTGCTCATTCACACATACAGTTCCCCTCAAGGTTTGGTACCTCTGTGTATTACAGTCTGTCATTGTCTATGGTATCTTTGTAGCCAGCTTGGATCTCTAAAACATCCAAATGCCACCTTGACAGTGAGGTAAGTGTGAAATGAGTAGTTGCAGCATGTTAGCAGGCTTCTCACAAGGAACCATTCGGAACGTGTGGAGGAAGGAGAAAGGGCAGAGGCAGGCAAGTAAAGCTTTTAACAAACACTAATGCAATAAGCACTTTGAAAAACAGTAGGAAGACTTTCTTCACAAACTTATGGTTCAACAGGTTGCAACCATGGTTATTTACTGCTGGGAAGAAAACAGACCAAGTATCCAGGAAAGCAAGTATTTAAGATGGTGAACACAAAAGAAGGGAGATGAAACAATTGTCTTTGTGAGACAAAAAAAATAGATTTAGGTAATTTTAAAACAGGCTATCACTTTTGGACCCATTTTTTCCCAAAAGCTTCAGTTCTGCAGGTGGATAGATGTTGCTTCCAGGTAGGACTACTTGCATCTGACAAATTTAATGTCCAAGATAGGAAAGGGATAACTGGAAGCCGTATGTATGAAGTAAGAGATGCAGTTGAAAGTTGAGTATTGCTTAGTGGATAGTAAATACTTGTTTATGTAGTCTAACTGAAGTGGATGCAACTCACTTTCCCTCCTTTGCCTAATTAGCCTATTCTTCAGAGTTCACAGACTAAAGTTTAAAAACTGTATTAAGCATGTTCTGATCTTACTGGTAATTAAAAGCTCAAGCTGTTTAGTAATGGTGTAGTTGGAAGTATAGTTATTTTAATAACTGGGAAGTATTTCATTCTACAATACTACAAGTAAAATAAGCAGTAATAACTTCACTATCAAAGACAGTTACTTCAAAGTTAAGGATAGTATAAATGAATTACCAAAGCAGCTAAGACTATAGGGTAGCTTATCTGTAAGACAGCTGGCTGTAGTACCCTCAAGCTGAATCCACTTGGTTTTGCTGTTGTGGAATTATCAAGAACCATTTCACCTACCTAAAGCTCTATTGAAAAAAACCCCAAAAGGCTTAGGCAGTATCAATCAGTAATAGTGTGCTGATGTGCTCATTACCTTAAAGGACATGTACTGAAAACAACAGAAAAAAGTTCATTAATGTATTAATTTATTTCATTACTTCAGTTAGTTCAATTGAACATCATAGCAGACAACTTTTGGCTTTGTGACAATAAAGGGAATTTTTGAAACACTATTTCCATATTCTATAAAGTATGTTTGAAGGATCAGATGATGGTTTCAACTGTATGTGTCAAGTGAAAAGGCTGCAGTGAGGAACAGCCAGGTGCTTTAATATAGTTTGTATCTTCAGACATGCTTTTCACTTGATACTGTATTAAAAAAAATACAGCTTTAAAAGAAAACATGATTTTAATTCATGTTATAAATGTCATCAGAGTGGTGGGTAGCCTAGAGACTCCACGTGGTACAATAGGTATTTCTGAAGATCTCATTCTAATAAAGAGATCAGAATATTAAGTTTTAAACTAGGCATACACCACCTAAGTCTTATCTCTAGATAAAATGTATTACCTGAAATTTGAAGTATAATATATACACAGGTTCCAATACAAATGTTGGATGACTTTTCATACAAAATATAACTGTGTTGTAGTGGACAATTTTTAAATGAATGTATTCTCATCTCAACCTGATGTTATGAAACTTTATTCCGTTTCCCTAGGAAATATTTTGTTGTCCACTACATCACAACAGCACATTTTTAAAAAAAAGTTGATTGAGAACAATTGAACTAGATTAGGATGTTAAGTTTTAGACGTACTTCTTGATTTCATCGTAAAGTACTAATACAAAAGCTCCACCCATGCCTCTCAACACATTCGACCAGGCACCCTTGAAGAACGCTTTGGATCCTTCATCTTTAGCTATCTTCTTCCAGCAATCAATTGTGCCCTTGTACATAATATCAGCTGTGGAAACAAGACAAAAAGGTCAGAAGGCTTTAAGTTACACAGCAAGACTGGTTCAACTTTCATGTATTTAAAACAACAAGGAATAGGCAAAGTATAGCCAAGAATTTAAAATTAAGTAACCAATTCTTGAAAAGTAATTTTAGTTTTCCACATGGATATCTAAACAAATAAATTCACAGCCTCTTAAGTGAACATGAGAGACATAACCAGCACTCTGCTTCCCATGGCTGGTTTTTGGGGGTTTGGTATTTTTTTTCCAGAATTCCAGTGAGACTGTCATTAGTTTTCCGTAAGACAAAAAAAAATCTCTTCATTGAGATACAATGGGTACTTTCTGCTGCCAGAACACTATAGGAGCACTTATTCTTACCTCCCTTTCGGCCAGACTGCATCATCATCCTACGTCGCACAGTGTCAAAAGGGTAAGAAACCAGCCCTGCTACTGCAGTGACACTCTGGGCGATCATCCAGCTGACTACGATATGCACATTCTTTGGATCAGGCAACATACCTGTCGTCAAGAACAAGTGACAAGAGTCAGTACAGAGGGAAAAGGTTGTGGGAAAGATGGCTGTGGAAGGAACAATCGCCCACCAACTCCAAGAGTCACTCAGTCAAGCCTGCAACTTCTTCATTCATCCATAGCTGACCATTAACAGCTACTATGAGTGAAACAAGTTTATAGGACTTTTGGGTTCTGGGATCTAAGCCCTCTTTCTGCTCCCTGACCAAAAAGTGTCTCCTGCAAAACCCTCCCTGGCTTGGGTCTCTAGCAGTAACGAGGAACAGGCTACCATACAAGCTCATCTGTACAAGTGTTAAGACAGAAAGAAACCAGGAAGTGTCTAAAAACACACTGCAAACCCAAGGCTTCTCCTCAGAGCAGCAAGTTGAGGGAGGCAGGAATGCATTTCAGAAAAACCAGTGCACATTCTAGCACCCTGAAGGGGTGCCGAGCCAAGTCCTGCTCGTCCTTATACCACCGAGTGCCCTTACTGGATGGATTGTCCCTTGTAGTCACTTCTCCATGCACTTCTTACCCTTGGCTGTGTCATAAACCCCAAAATAGGCCGCTCTGTAGATGATGATGCCCTGGACGGACACACTGAACCCTTGGTACAGGCCCTTCAAGCCATCAGACTTGAAGATCTTGACGATGCAGTCGCCCAGGCCAGTGAACTCCCTCTCGCTGGCTCCTTTGCCCACATCAGCCGCCAGCCGGGTCCTGGCGAAATCCAGCGGGTAGACGAAGCAGAGGGAGGTGGCTCCCGCCGCGCCCCCGGACGCCAGGTTCCCCGCGAAGTAGCGCCAGAACTGCTTGTGCCTGTCCACTCCCCCCAGGAAGATCTGCTTGTACTTGTCCTTGAAGGCAAAGTTGAGGGCCTGGGTGGGGAAGTACCGGATGACATTGGCCAGGTTGCCTCTCCAGAAGGAGATGATGCCTTGCTCCTTGGGGATGCGGACTATGCAGTCGATGATGCCCTTGTACTGCTTCTCGGCCGTGATCTGTTTGCTGGCATGCTGGACCTGCAGGGCGAGAGGCAGGGCGGTCGGGAGGGGGCCGCCGCAGGGGTGACCCCGCAGGGGTGACCCCGCGGCCAGGGCGGCCCGCTGAAGGGCACCGTCGGGGCCTGGCCCAGCTCCCGCCGCCCCCAGGTGGTGCCGCAGGGCCCGGGCGGCTCCCGCGTCACCGGAGCCGGCCGAGCTCCTGCCCATATTTAGCCCGGCCGGCCGGTGCCCGCCGCCCGCCGCCGCCGCCGCCTCACCTGCAGCAGCAACTTCACTCTCTCGATGGGGGCGACAGCCGTCTTGGAGATGGCGGCAGCGATCCCACCGGCCAAAAAATCCTTGAGGAAGCTGAGCGCTTGGTCACCCATGCTGGCAGCCGCTCCGACACCCCCTGCCCGGAGAGAGGCAACGAGCCGCGCACCTCCCCGCCCGGCCGCCCCCGCGCACCGCCGGCCAAATGGCCCCGCGCCCCGCGCCGCCCCTCTTATACCCCGCAGCCTCTCGCGATAGGAGGAGGCGCACCCCCGGGGCGCGGGCATTGGCTGGGACCCCCCGGAGCCCGCCCCCGTCGGGGGGCGCGGGGCAGTGCCGCCATGTTGCCCCGTGGAGGGACGGCGAGGGCCAGCGCGCTCGGGACGTTTAAAGGGCAAATTAAAGTTATCTGGTGGCTGCCGGGGAACGCTATGTCAGAGCATGTGCCTGCTGTATTAATAGCTCCTGGGAG
Organism: Falco rusticolus; assembly: GCF_015220075.1. Classification (NCBI taxonomy): domain Eukaryota; kingdom Metazoa; phylum Chordata; class Aves; order Falconiformes; family Falconidae; genus Falco; species Falco rusticolus. The sequence continues at coordinate 122,447,829 of NC_051187.1, forward strand.
GCACAGGAGGGGACTGAGGAAGCTGGCAGGAGGACCTGTGGCAGCGTTAACTGTTTCACGCAGGCCAGAGAGGCCTGGCCGCGGCGGCCGGTCAGCTCGGTGGAGCAGGAGCGCTTTAAGCCTTGGCTTCGTGTGGGCGCATTCACACCGTGAATAGCGAGGGGGATCTGGGCGCCGGGCAGGCATCCTGGCGTGGCCGGCATGCCCTACAGCAAAGGTCACTGGGGGTGCGTAGTCAGCTTGGAGGTGATGTAGTGGTGGTTGGTTCACGAGCGTCCGTTGCCAGGAATGGGGCTAGACCTCTCTGAACCAAGGATAAAGAGAGCAACTTCATGTCTGATACGCTGCACGAGCTTGCAGGCGTCGAGGTATTTAAGTACCCTGGCATGCTCCAGGACCTGGCTTTCCTGAAGAGGAGACAACGTGCCTTACTGCATCGTACCCTCATTTCAACCCTGCGAGGCCAGACCCTCACAAGAGTGGCGTTCAGTCCCCTCTGAAGGGGGAGGGAGGAGAGGGGACTCCGGGCAGCACTGCCTAGGCACGCTTCACGTGCTTGTCTCACACCGAACGTGAGAGTCAAGGCTGTAGTCAAACCCTGCCTTCATTCACTGTCTGGTTCTTAGGGAAACTTTTGAGTCTCAGATGCAGATTAGATGGTTCCCTCACTTCGTTTCCCTGTTTCTGATCTGTTCGTTTTGGCTAACCCCCATAAGAAAGCAAGAACTTAGGATTCACTCGCTGTTGGGTGATTTAGTTGTGTGGAATAGTTACGGGAAAGCTGATGCAGCAGGTTGTAGATGCATACTTAGGAGTTTGCCTTAAAAGAGGCACAAAGATGTGCCCCTAGGGCAGTGTTATACTGAGGAATGCATAGGGTAGCGGAGTCTGCTTTGATTTGGTAACATGGTGTCAATAATGGAAATAGGATTCATCTTCATGTAGTGCTAAAAGATTGGCCGTTCCACAAAAAGACATTCTATTCAGGACAGCAAATCTCTTCTCACTGACGCGTTTGGTAGCACAAGTCAATGAGACGGTAAATTTGATCCCCTGTCTCTCTTGCCCTCTGCTGCTCTGTTGAGGTAGAGATCTCTTCTCATGAACCTCAACTCTGGGAAGTGGACGACAGCTTTAACTTCCAGGAGCACCCTTTGCTCCTTGGCCATCCTGAGCAGGTGGATGCAGCCTTTCCTTAGCTTCTAAGAAAGGGGAAGAGAGCCCCCCTGAAGAGACCTTTTCTCCGAGCAAGGACTGAAAGCAGGTGCAAGCAAGAAGCGTAGGGGATCCCTAGAACTAGACTGTGAGTTGAGAGGAGTACCGTTCAACGTATGTAGCTGCCTGGTACCCTTGACTTTTCCATTTTCTTCCTCATACTTCACCCAGGTCTGGTGTCTTGTCTTTTCACAGGAGAGTAAACGTGCCTTTTAACATCTCAGAGCTTCTACTGCTGGTTTCATACAGACCCGTGGGATGGTGATGCTCACACTTGCTGCCCGACTGTCCAGACTGATAAGGTCTCACCAGTGTGTGCACTCAGGTGTCAACCAGTGTCCTGCTGACTGGTGTGTGGTGAGTGAGAGGTGGGAGAGTGGCAGTGGGATACTGCTGGGGAGGAAGGACAGTGGGGGGCCTGGAGTGAGAGTTTGATGGTGGGATCTAGCCTGAAAGGGTCTTTTGCCTGCCCCTTTCACACCATTTTTGGGTTAGCCCATTTAAATTGCCTTTTCTTAAAAAAAAAAAAATGACATTGTAATAAAGTCTTTACATGAGAATCCCAGTTAGTTTGTGAAGTTACTGTTGTGCATCATCATCCTACTCCACAGAGGCTCTTTAGTTTAATAAATATTTCTGTAGCACTAATACTATTTACCCGTGACTGCCAGTGTTTAAGAAAGCAGTGCATAAAAAATGAATAGCCAATAGCCACTTTTTCTGCTTTTGCTCTCCCTTCCTGGAGCCCAGATGTCTTATCTACTGCCTTGAGATACTCAGCTTCCAAACAGTTTTAGCAAAAGCAAGGCTAGACCAGGACATGTGTCTGTTACTCTGAGAGTTATTCTTTGTTTGTTTGTTTTTTGCTGCAAATGCCCGAGCTGGATCTTTCCTATGTATGTCACCGAGGCTTTTTATGCTACTTGCTGTAGGAGTTCAAATGTATCCTGTAAGGAACTTACTGCTAACTCCACCAGTACCACCAAACTCAAGGATAAGCATTTCCACTAGCTGGAAATGTCATTTTAAAAAAAAGCAAAAGGAACTTTGGCTTTTCATACACTTGGTGTTTAGTGCTCTATATTCAGAATAGTTGTTACTTTCGTAGAGAAATGGTTACAATAGTTCTGAAAATGCAAGCTTTCCTTTCTGAATTATTGAAAGCCTCATCTTCCTTAGATCTTCGCAGCTTGGAAAGGATTAGCTGGTTTTCTAGGCTGAGTTTGTGGGTGCTTTCTATAGCTGACAGCATAAAAACACTTTTTTCCTAAAAATTCTGAGCTAAAAATAATAACCTAGACTTACATTTTCAAGAGGTATTAGTGACTGACTGCATTGTGCTTTGACATGTGAATAGCCAGCTCGAAATACTAGGAGATCAACTTTTACAAAATAGTGTGTACCCGTGTTTATTTGCATTTCCAGGACACCGGGAGCCCTAGTGTTGAGGCCAGGCCAGGCACAAAATGTGAGAGCTTTTTCTCAAAAGTCAGCAGTCTGAGTCTGACAGCAGACACACAAGGGAGCACAAGGAGTCGGTCAGACCATCCTGCCTCCCAGCATAGGCAGTGATGGGGTAGACAGTGCATTGGCAAGAATGCCAATACCAAAAAGTATGTGGAGGGTTTTCAGGAAGGATTTGTAGGGTTGTAGTAAATTCTCCTGTAGGTTTATGTTTGTGGTCAGGAGGAAGAGAGTAAGAATGCCCAAAGAGGCTAAATGAGAATGAGAGTTATAGAGAAATAACAGGGTTGGTAGTGACAAAGATGATCAAGAAGAATGAAGGAGTGTGGGTTTGGAGTTTTGTCTTGGGCAAATATTTGTGAGGGCAATTTTATCTGGGTATTGGTATTATCTGGCTTAGGAGCCTACATCGAGATGGAGAGGGGGAAAACTGGATAGTAGGTGTAAGCAGCACATTGAGGAGGGAAGTGTTAGTGCTGGAAATAGCAGTGGGAGTCAACATAGGGTATGTTTGTTTATTAGAGCATCTGTAAAATTTCAGAAGAAAACTGAGGAAGTGGATGAAAATGGATATGAAACAGATCAGCAGTTTCATTGTAACAGGACAAACGTGGGGTGGACAAGCAGGAAAGAAAAAATCCCCAACATGCCACACAGGAATACACTTGCAGGAAGGGGAGAGTACCATGTTAATATTTCCTTTGGTAAGAATTTGTGCAGAAGATGTTCAGGAAGAGAGCATTTGAGAAGTGCATTTGAAGTGGTGAAAGGCAGCCAGGTCTTCAGTTAACTTGCAAAAGCAGGAGAAAAAGTTAGGAGGGTGGCACAACTGGAAGGGGGGGACAGTTAAATGGTTGTGGATGAAGTAAGCCTGATCGCAGGCCAGCCAGGAAGCTGAAGCTGAAGGCAGGCTGACGTATGTGTGGGTGCAGGTGACATGAACGGACCAGGGCAAGGATATGTATCGGTGTCTGCTATAGGGTGTCAGCAGGACATCAGCATGAAGCTTGGAAACTTCACGAGGATGAGTGTGAGAAATTGTGAGGAAAGGAAGGGAGTCAGTTGAAACCACAGAGGAAGGCTGATAAGGAGGACCTGGCTGGCTCGCTGAGAATTCTTTGGAGGGGAAAAGAGCTGAGCTGTTGCTCAAAACCAGATCAAAAGTGACAGGGAGGGTGAGGGCAGCCCCAGTGTGAGTAAGGTGTGGGATGGTGTGAGAAACAGAGGTCTCTTTAAGAGACTGAAGCTGCAGAGGGGGAGTCAGACAAGGGGATCCAGGACATGCGGACATTTAATCCAGGACATTTAATAGGCCTGTGGGAAATACGTGAAGCGTATCTTCCAGCGGCAGTAAGTGAAGAGAAGAAAGGGGAGTGGAATGGGCAGAAGGACAGAACGGGAACACAAGAAGGGCTGATTGAGCAATGTTAAAGTCTCGCGAGTGGGGATGGAGATGTGGAGGTGCAGCAAATGTCAGTAAGGGCAAAAAGGAGGCAGAGTAAGAGGCAGAGCTCAGTGCCTCAGGTAGGTTGTTTAAGAGAAAAGAAGGAGCAGCTGAAGGAATAAAAAGTGAGAGAGAAGACCAGGTTAGGTGGGGAGGGAAAGCTGGAGGCGTACAGAAACAAGCTGCAGCGAGAGGGCAGGGTGAGAGATGTCGAGTAGTATCCCACAAGCAGGGTTAACCAGGTTAGGCAGTCTGGTCTCTGTTGGTTGGTTTCTTCGTTGTGCAGTGTGTTGGCCAGGCATGTTATACTTTTGACATTCCCTTTTCACTGAACTAGTAATGAAAGTGTATGTGTTGACTGAGTGTCTTCTGCTGCGTTAAGGGTTGCCCTGGTGAAGGCAACTAACCTAAGGTTAATTTGTTTCAATTTTCAATGATCCATTGCCTTCACTAGTGGCTGCTCTGAGGTAGTGGAGGAAAAGGCAAAGGTCACTGGAGAGAACGGGTCACAGGGAGCCGGGAACAAAGAAAACAAGCAGTAATCCTGTAGGATTTGGCTCTTCATCAGAGGTTTATTTCACACAGTTTTCAGAACCTCAGTTTCTTCTTTAATTCTGTTGCAGTATCAGGTATGACAACGTTGCTTTGAGTCAAATCAGTCAGGCGTCAATTCCTGCTACACTAGTTGTCTGAAGAACTGAAATCACAGTCTTTACTCTGAAATGAATTTCATTTCACTATAGGACTGTATAGTAAATCTTGGTACGCTGTAGGCAGAATAACAATATTGCTGAGATTTAGAACTTAAGTAATTTTTCCTCATAGGTCTCAACATACTTTGAGAACATAAACCATCTTTTATGTCACAGGTTTGCATTGTGGTAAATAATTCATGGATCTTACAGGCTTTCATAAACATTTAAAGTACTCTAGAACATCTGTTTATTGTTTGATAATTAACGCATTCATGCCAAAAATATAATTCCACATTAGAGATTATGGTAAACTCATTAGTCAGAGGCATTGTGGACAGTTTCTAAGCCGTGGATATAAACAAATGAATGACCTGTAAGACTCCATAATGGTTGATTTACTATTTATTAACTCTCTTTTGGTAAATATATTTTTGATATCAAGTATAACTCAGTATCCTCAGACTGTATTTTGGAAGAAAATGCAAAGAAAAGTGAAGTGACTTGCTCAAGGTCATTCTGTCAGCATGTGGCAGAGCAATGCATGAATGTAAGTTTCCTAGTTTTGCCAGGTTCTTCTTTACATACTATTTGTATATAAATTTTAAATTTCCTTTCCCTTCTCACCTCTATTTTTTAATGGCTCAGGACAACCAGCTAACATTGGAAACTGAGCCAGAAGCAAAGAGAGTTTTATCAACAGTAAAATCAGGGTGCTGTCCCAGTCTGGCACACAGCTTAGAGCTGAAGTAGATGAGCTAGGAATCTGCTCAAATGCATGTAAGTAGGTAAATGGGGTAACGCACATCCTGAACTCGGGTTTTGTATTCAAATAACTGCTGTCAAAAGAGTAACTTTGGTAGTTTCCATTGCTTTTGAAGTTCTGTTTCCTGTCTAGTTTGATATGTGGTGGTTTGTGATGCTCTCAATCAAACAGAAAGGGTTAGCTGGCCTGAATTTGTACAGTTCAGTTACCTAGTAACATTCTGCACAGGTATTAGCGCGTAACTGCATAGTGTTACACACGCTACTTCATTGTTATTGCAAAATCAGTTTATCCACACTGAACCGTGCCCTCACTCTATTATTCATGGGCAAGACCTGCTGAAGACAATAGAAATGAGTCTGGAAAGGAACCAAGTAAGGGTGTCGGAACAGGGCTAATAGTTAATAGGTTTCTCAAAACTGTAAACTGGCAACATAAGCCACTGCAATATGAAAAGTCAAAATCACTTTTATTCCAATAATACCAGCAAAGCTTCTTTAGAACAGGCACAAAGCAGAATTTGAAAGCCTACTTGCAGCTGAAAGGAATATTGTACTTTTTCTTTTGGTGTAGATCTCAGCAGAAAATAGTTGTTGCCAAGCATGCATCATTACATGGTGGAGTGTATATCCCTTCTTGGATTCAGAGATTTTCAGGTTTTGTGCTTCCAGAAAAAAATACATGCTGAGAGGATCTCTGATGTTCATATATTTAATTTTCAATTTTAAAAAAATTCTAGCTGGAACATACTTTGTATGAAGAAATGGGATCTGGAGATCATTGTGCTCAGAAACTGTGACCTTCTGGGCAAAGAGAAGGTCAGGAAGGTTTTTTTCTCAAGAAGAGCTTACATGTCCAGGGTGCTGATCTTTTATGTTTGATAGATACTCAAAGATTAGTTTTCCTACTTAGTACCTTGAAATGTTCTATTTCCTACCATTTTTTGTCTTACTCTTCTTAAAGATACTAGTTTGCTTTTGGTTTTTAAATCAGTGCTAAGAGATGATTAAAATTATACTTCGCTTTTCTACATGTTCCAGTTCACTCTTAAGAGATATGCTTCTCATGGTGTTGACCAGATTTCTTGGAAGATGTGACTGCTGCAAATAGTATCAACAATATCTGGGCAGGTATGTGATCAGAGAAAAGCTAAGTTATGGGCTGAAACAGTCTGTATTTTCTATAATACACGATAAAATTTTCCTTTGCTACTAGCAGGTAACACTTTCCAGCAGTTTGGTTTATGTCCTGATCAGGAAAATGAGTTGTTAAGCTAGTTTTCCTACTTAACTGGTGGTTTTTTATGTTTGTCTGTTTCCAAACGGGAGAAGCGTTGGTTTGCATGAATGCAGAATGCAGATGCACCTGCCTGAATTGCATGACCTAGAAAACAGGTCTGATTTCTTTTCAAAGCTTAGTAAAGCAATGCTAGTAAAAAGTGAAAGTATTAAAATAAATTTTTCTGACTTTTTGGCTGTTTGCAACATTTCTTTCTTCAAAAAATCTTCTGGGTTGAAAAAACATCTAGTAGGTAACCTAGCCCTCTTTGCATAGTGCAACATTGTTCTCAGCGTTCCTGCAATACTGAGTGGTGGGTCTCGTGCAGCTTTCTATAGCTCTTGTGACTCTTGCATATTGTTCAATTGCCTGCTTAGAGTTGTGGGGACCTGTTCTTTCTTCTTATATTCATGTAAACTAGTAATTATCCTTTTGAATCACTGATAGAACATTGCTGCAAATCAGTGTATATGAGGAAATCTCATAGCCTTTTTTAGTGTTTGGGGTTTTTTTACTGTTTTGCTCAAGCTTACTTTTCTAAACATTTTTAGATCAGTCTTAATGGGTTATTGAAAGTACTTGGTCTTTGCATTGTTCTTTCTTTTTTTTTTTTAAATCATCCTTTGTGGTGCAGTAATTTTGGAGTGTCAGAAAGTTATGTTCATCTTTTTATGTTTGTCATCTTTACTTCTCGCTTCTATTTGCTAAGTTGCTTCTGTGTGTAATTTTACTGTTCTGGTTGTTTTATCTTTTAAAAATTCATCATTTCAGGCTGACAGATTTGAATTAAGTGAAATAATTGAAGTGATTTATTTGGTTTCCATCTCGTATTTCTGACAATACATCTATTATAATAATTTTCTTTTTAATAACAGTGTCAATATTGTTAGCTCATGCTTAACCTCTTTCCATCTTCAGATATTTTGTAGAGTTTCTCATTCTGTGATTTTACTTTAGACTAGTATTCTGTGAACTAGTTTGTAATTTTCTTGCTTACAGTAATTTTATTTTCATATGTTATAGGACAAACTTTAATCATTTCTGGCAACAATACGTGTTTAACTGAATCACAACTTCGTGCTTGGTCAGATAACCTGCAGTGCAATAGCAAAACAACGTAGTAATATTTTTATATTACAGAAACAATTGCAAGCATTAAGTGTAGATGTCACTGTTAGACATACTTGCAACAGCTATTGCCACAACAGCTTTAATAGACATTCAAGCTTATTTTCAAGTGAGTGAGAAATAACGAATTATATTGCTCAGTGGCTGAATCATCAATTTCTTATCACCCTACATGCTTGTTGAATATTCACGAATACACTGTTATTATAATTCAAATATATTATTATGCCAGACATGTTTTTATTTTCCAACAAAATGGCAAATTAAGGCCAGCTCCACACAGCTAGCAAAAATCTTTATTTTTTTCTAAGCTACCTCTCTGCTAAGGAGCTTTGTTAATAGAGAAATTAGCTTTATCAGATATCCTTGAGCGTGCAACAGTTTTCTGTATTTGCTCATATACTTGCCCTACACCTGTATACAGGATATTCCCACAATGAAGGAATAGATAGGTAGTTGTTAAGAATAGATGTGTATGTCTGCAGCCTAATTTCAGGTCATGTTGGAGATGACGGAGTGGGACTGTTGCTCCAGAAAATGTGGTATCTGGGGCCATTGCTCCAGAAAAGACTGTATTCTGATTTAACAGATCAACTGAGGTTGGTGAAATGGGACAGTGAAATGAAGAGCCTAGATTCTTTTTAAATTATAGGCATGCTAGTAGCAACTTTCATTTTTTTCCCCAGCTGGGATCCTTTGTTATGCCTGGGTGTTTTCCTCATGAACCCTTTTCGTCTAAAACTACCTGGAGCAGAACTAGTCAGGACTTCACCAAGAACAGCATTTTTTTCATCAGAAGCTACCCAAATCATTAAAACATAAGCAAAGAAATGTATTTATTTCAGAAAAAAATCCTCAAGTCCAGCATATATGCATGAAGGAAAGAAAGGTCTGCAGAACCGCCGAATAACAGACCTTTTAATACTTTGTTATAAGTCATAAGAAAGAAAGGAAGGTGCTGTATTAATAAACATTCTTAAGTGTTGCTATATTATTTGAAATTAATATATAGTGTCTAAAGTTGTATCATAGATAGGTATGAATGAATATATGCTGTAAAAGTGTCTTTACAGGTCAACACTGTAGAAGAATTGTCCTTCTGCTCTATTTAATTTCTTCTAACTTATAGTAGGGTGCAGTAATGGAAGAAACTAAGCTATTGTCTATCTTCCATAAAACTATAATGGGGAAAAAAAAAGAGAGTGGATGTTCTGAGTATATGTAGTGGGGAAAATGGAGATCGTGGGAACAGTCATCCAGATATGAAACAGTCTTGAAATAGACAGAGATAAATTATCTGGACCTTCTAAGTTACTTCCAGGATCATAGTGAAAGAGGGGTCACCCACAAGCTGTGTGAGTCTGCTGCTTGTATATTATTTGCCCTTCCTTTCAGATATTACAGTGTTGTAGACTGGCACCCATTTTCTGCACATAGAACTAGACCAGTGACTCAGGTCAGAGGTAACAGTTCAAGTACAATACACAGATCTTTGCGCGGTTGAAAGTAGTCTCTGTGTCTTCCTTGTATTTCCATTAGTGCCGTGCTTCATTTTTGTGAAGCATTTGTGAAGGTGCAGGCTTTCGCATTCACCGGTATTAATCCACAGGCAGGAAGAACGTAATGGAACGTGAGACAGCCGTGCCCCTGGTACCCAGCAGCTTATTTATTACACACATTGGTCTCCTGTTCTGCCCCTCACCTCTGCAAAGCAAGATAAAAAAATCCTTTAGACGGAGCACTCCTCTTCCCCTTTTCCCTCCACTTCTAAAATACCCTCACTTCCAGAGAAGAGGTCCCATTGACAGGGCTTTTGGGAAAGCTGTCCCAAAGCTATGCACTTTCTCCTACTGGGCACTGCTCAGCAGGGGAGGTTGTTCTCAGCTTTTAGCAGTGGTGATGGGGATGGAAGGAGACTGGTTACAGCCAGGGATGAGAAGCATGCATTTACATAGGGTCCTTTTCCCTGCAGCCTCACCACTCACCAGCAAGCATGGGTTTATTTTAGCATTGGCCTTCTGAAGCAGGATTAATTTTCCCCTGAAAAGGTCAGCCTGGGACAGGGCCTTCCAGAGCCGGGGTGACTCGGGAAGCCGGAGATACCTACGAAGTAGACAGGGCCTCTAACTGCTGGGCCTGTGCCCAGTGCAAGTATCCTGGAATAGCCTTTCTGATAAACAGCAGGGGAAAAAAAAATCCACGTGGGGTCTTTTTTCAGAGGCTGGTGTCAGACTAAACCAAGCGATAGCGCTGCCCTCTGCTGTTGGGATTCGCGGAAAACAGAAAAGGCAGGGAAGATCCAGAAAAACGTTAACAAAATATAACTAGGAAAGCAGCAGTATGTGAGTACGTGTATTATTTCATCCTCTCATTTCTTACAGTGCTTCAGCCAGTGGAAATGTGCCCTCGTATCATCACAAGTATTTCAGTTTGTAGCAACGGAATATAGCTAATAGTTCTGTTGGGTTTGGGGACCAGTAGTGTCCTCATGGCTGTGCAGAGCATCTTGTGACCCAGAAATCATACTTTCTGGCATGCTTCTTTGTGTTTCAGTGGGCAGCACTGAAATTTCCATCAGTAATTCAGACTTTTGTAACTTTGGTTTTTTCCTTCTTATTATGTAGAATTACTAAATTCCTTACAAGGAAGACCTGGTTGACTACAAGTGCTGTCTACATAGCTCAGGTTTTTGGTTGGCTAGTATTTGGTTCCACCACATCAGCATTTGCAGTGGAAAACAATTCTAATGGAAGATAAAAACCAGACCACTTTTACTTATAGTCTTAGAACTTGAGGGTGTGGGTTGAGAAAAGTGGAAACGGGTAAAATCTGTGTCTTTTCTTTCAGAGATTTCACACAGAAGTGGGAGATGGGAGAATCAGTCCAGCATGTGGAGTGACGACATTTGTTTGGTTCAGTCCGATTTCATTCATTTCACTCTTTGCTACATTCTAGTAAGCATCTGTGCAATCAGCCACATTTACTTTGTTTAATTTGTAACCCCTTTGTGAGTGTAAACTGCTGACATCTGCAAAATTCGAAACACAGAAAAATCTCCTGTGATAGAAAAGAGGGATCTTTTGCCAAAGGTAATAGTCTTTGGACAGGATCTCACACTTCGATGCTACCACATGAGCACCTTCTGAGACGTGTCAAAAAATCATGCATTAGATATGTCTATATCTTTCCTTTATAGTTAGCTAGTTGACATGTAGACAAGGACTCTGAGTATCTGCAGTGGGACAAGGTGCATTGCGTACCAGTTTCCTGCCTGCACCAATCCTGCAATGTGAAAGGAGAGCTGCTGAGAATTCAGGGGTTCCATTGTATGGAAAGCGGCAGCATCCCCAAGTTCATTTCAGGAAGGGAAATTTGCAAACACTTTCAAGCACAATGAGCCTTCTTCCATTAGGTGGCTTTTATAGATCCTAGGTGTTTTGATACTGTGGGTCCTCCTAATTTATTTTTTTTTGTTACTGTGACTTGCTCTGCAGAGGCTCATCCATCAGTGTGCTCTCCATCCCTTAACAGAGGCAGGCAAACCACAAGCAGTGATCAGTGGAGAAATTGTCAGTCCTTATCACCTTTGCACTCCTCCTGCAACATGAAGCTGACAGATAAATGGTTTAAGGAGCCAGGTGGAAATATGCCTTGTGGAAGAGAATCCCTGGTAGCTTGGAAACCTTAGCATCTGGCCATCAGCTGGTGGGTATCTGGCATGCTCCATTCACTGCCTATTTCTGCCCCTCGGTTACCAGAAATGGTAGCTGCTGGACCCCAGAATGATGCCTGGTCTCATCTTTGCAGAATGCTGTATCTGCCCTGCAGTTGGCGTTTGGCAGTGTTAACAAAAATTGAGTGTGGATTTCATGCTATATATTTTTTGCTAATGCTTCTAAAATGGAGACTGGGGTGCTTTTCAGTGCAGTAGCCTTTACTCTGGAGGAGTTCTGGTCACAGAGGACCAGTTCAGAAGTAAATGTTTACTTTGAAACATGCCAGCAAAGCATCCTGAATGATTCACCACTGTGCTCAGTTGTTTGAGATCTCTGATATGTTGTTTATATAAGGCGGTATTTTTGTAAACCCTATTAAGTCTTATGCCATTCCTGTACAGTGTGGGCTGGAGCTGTATACAGGGAGGGGGAAGGGAAACCATTTTCCTCTTACCGTATAGGGTAGGCAACATATTTGAAATGGAATTGGACCCTTTCTCCAAGTGACGGAATCTCTGGTTAAAGTAAGTCACTCCTTTAATCTGGGGCTCATTTATTTTCAATGTGTATGAAGTTGTGTTTTCTTAGTATTGTTTTGTCTTTTTTCTATTTTTCTCAGAAAACCTGAAAAAATTAAGAGAAAGGTTATTAGTCAGCAGGAGTTTCAGGCAGCAACTAAGTGCAGGTAAGAATGATTTTCTTTATCCAGAACCATCTAGCTTGTGGGGAGGGAGAATTTTAACTTCCTAGGAGTGTCTCCTTAAGCACACTTTTTCACAGTGCCTGCAGCTAAGTGCATTCAAGACGTACATGTTGTGTTTCTGTGTAAGAGAAACTATGTGAAGTAACCAGATTATTTAAAAGTCAGGGAAATAATGGATTTTCTAGTTTATTTTTCATTTTCAAGCCATAGCTGGACCATCCACTGCTACCTCCCCATCCTCAGTGTGCCCAATGTATTGATGTTCTGAAGATTAAATACATGACAAGCTTTTCATTATTCTTAGAATGATTATTCCTGCATGTCCTGGTCAGTCACGTTCAAGATTCTTGCCCTTTGTCCAAGGCAATGTCATATCTGTAGCTTCAAATGATTGTAAAGGTCACTATATAATCCTGTGTAGCTTTAAAGGGAATATTGCATGACTACTTGGTTTTATTTGCACTTCATTCTGAACAGTTAGAGCAATTTTCCCCTACCACCAGGTAAGCAAGGCAGACACATCTCTGAAGTTTCAAGAGTTGTCTCCCTGGGTACACGTTTCCTGCCATCTCTAACAGGGAAATCTCAGCACTGTTCAGGAATGAGTTTGACAGCTCCTGATAATGCTTTGATTGCAGTCTGCCTGCATGCATGGAGGCATCAGCTTCATGGGGGTTATTAGTCACCAACTTATATTGCTTCAGCACAAATTTTCTTCCTCTTCAGCACTTTCCTGTAGGTCAGATTTGTTTCAGATACTGAGTTTTTTCTGCTGTCAGTGTTTTCACAGCAACAGATGCCTTTACATAAGAGCCCTCCTGATCCCTTCAGATGGAAGCCCAGCTGTGCCCAGCTTCTGTGTTTTCTGGCCATGGTGTGCTTGTGGATGGCTGGTGCTGAGTGTCCAGGATTCTCTAGTCATTTCACCCGTTTCACTAGTGGGCATTTCTGGGTGTTGTCCTGGATGGAGAGGAGTCACTCTGAGCTGGAAAGTAAACGAGGTTTACTGTCAGAGAGGAGGAGATCGCGCTTCCCGCTCCCACAGATACAACCCAAGTCTCCCAAGACTGTGGGGGATATGAAGCTATCCTGTCAAACAGCTTAGAAACTGGTGTTCACAGAGAGCTGTCTTCTGTGTTCAGCTCTGGGAATAAAATCCTTTTTTGCATTGCTTATTCCAAGCTGGAAACAGCAGGCTCTGCTGTTTCTCCTGCAGTCTCCTTTCCACAAGGAAATAACAGCTGTCCCGGTTGTCACCAGGAGCTTTAATTCTTCACTGCTGCTTTCTACCTCACTTTTCCTTTGGGCATATTTAAAGACCTCCTTGTCTTGGAGGTGCCATTTCAGTACATTGTTGCATTATCAACAGAGCAAAAGACTGGAGCTGGACCATCAGCTCTGAAATGTCTGTCTGTGGTATCTGCTATGAAAAACTAATTGGATGGGTGCGATGGGTTGACCCTGGGCAGCAGCGAAGGGTACTCACACAGCTTCTCACTGTCCCCCAGATGGGACAGAGGAAAGGATAGGAAGAGCAAAAGTGAGAAAACCCTTGGGTTGAGATAAAGATGTTTAATAAGCAAAGGGAAAAATACAAAGTGATGCAAAGGCAATCACTCGGTGCCTCCCACAAGCAGGCTGATGCCAGGGCAGTCTCTGAGCAACAGCTACGATGGTTACCTTGGAAGACAACCCGCCACCAATTGTTATTGCTGAACATGATATTATACGGTATGGAATAACCCTTTGGCCAGTCTGGGTCAGCTGTCCTGGCTCTGTCCCCTCCCATCTTCTTGTGCCCACCCTCCCCCAGCCCACTTACTGGAGGGGGGCAGCAGCAGAAAACGAGAAAGGCTTGACTCTGTGCAGGCACTGTTCAGCAATAGCCAGAAGACTGGTGCATTGTCACCAGTGTTTTAGTCACAAATCTAAAACACAGCAGCATACGGGCTGCTATGAAGTTAACTCAATTCCAGCCAGCTGCTTAACATTCATGCATAGTAGATCAGAAATTTGAGGGTACAGTTTCATAGCTGGTGTAAGAATCCTGATGACTCAATGGCAGTTCTCAGCTTTCTCCCTTCCCATCACGTTCCCCATCTCCTCTCATGTCAGCACTAGCAATCGTGCAGCCTTGCAAAAACTGAGTTTTCAGCACATCCTCAATACTGGTTTGAAGCTGTTGTGTAGGTGGGGGGGTTGGGAATGTCTTGGCTGGGGATGGGGAAAATGACAGAAGTGACCTTTCTGGAATAGACCTGTCAGTTTGTGACATAGGTGGTTGGTATACTGTGGTTGTACTTCATCATTCCTTTATTCCCCTAATTAATCTCTCCCACCTCCACTTATTCCCTTCTAAATGACTACTTGTCACCATGTGGTCTGTAATTCCTGCTTCAGCTTTAGAGCAATTAGCTAGAGAAAACTGTATATGGAAAAAAGTAATCCAGTGGTTTGGTCCTTTGAAGCTATGATGCATGAATCTCTCATTACCAGTTAACTAGGAAAAGGAACTTGATATTTAATGTATGCTACAGAACTAAATAAAAAAGTTGGTCATACGCTATCTATTTCAATACAATATGGATAGAGGAGATTCATTTTTTACTTCACGTGTTTGTGTTTTTTCTTCGTGGCTTTCTGCGTAGGTCTTTAGAATGTGATATACAGTGTACGATGTTTTGCAACTTGTTTGTTTGTGGGGGTTTTTTTTGTTACATCTGAAACATGAACAACAATTGGGGAAGGTGTCCGTATGTTCCTCTTCTGAAAAACCGAGTGTCCTTTCCACTAGATGGCAGGGCGCCTTTGGGTAAGGGAAGCACTCGGCAGGCTGTGTTCGACACTCGGCTGCTCTCAGCCTGGCAGATCTCTCCTTGAATTTATGGGGAGTTTTGCTGGAATGAGTGGGTGGAGTGCGGGAGAGACCTGTAATTATGTTATGAGCCCTTGACAGTACTGGCATGCAGTTTTAAATTTTCTCCAGTACAATAGATGTCTTAATTGAATTCCGTAGAGCTTGACATAATAAGGGAATGAAGAAAAGCTATGTTTCAGCTACAATTAAACCTAAAGTCCGTGTTGGTGAATTTGTTGGAGAAATCTCTGCCTCTTGTACACGTGCTGCATTTGCTGTGCCAAGTTCTGAAGTACTCAATCAGTCCTCGAGGTGAATTGCAAAGAGGAGATTGGCCCAAGTCGTGACCTTGGAATCTGGCTTTAAATGGTTTGGACTGACAGTTTGCTGCAGGTGGAAGGTCCAGTTAGCATTTAGAAGAGTTAAGAGCTCTAATTTTCACTCTTTCATACCAATTTCATCTTAGTGTAATTCAACTGAATGAAACCTGTGTAATTGTGCTAAGAATTCAGCTGGAGTTGTTATAGTCGTTAGAATATTAAGATGAGGAAGTTGTGTGCATTTACCGATCCCGAGTATATAGGTGCATATGGGAAAAATGGGTGTAACACCCCTCCATGCCTGCAAGGAGCATTACACATCGGCAAATGGAAGTGACCACACTAAGAACAGGTCCACATCACTGAGCCTGTGAGCTAATGAGTCGAAGGTTAAAAGATGTACTTAACCGGGTGCTTTGTCATGTTTTTTGTAGCATTACACTTATCTACTAATGCATCTAGAAAACTTGCAGGGAAATTCTCAGAATTCTGAACTTCTATCTTTTTAGTTGATAGAAAGCTGTATTTTAAAATCAGTTGACTCATTTAAAAAATATGACAAGGTAACATTAACTTTATCAGGGCATATGATACTCTTAATACAATAGCTCAAAACAAAATCAGCTGTTTCAGAAAAATGTCAGCATTTTCAAGTTTATTTGCTGTGGTGTTTGAAATTGATTAGTTTATCTTTTTCTGGAATAGTTTTCTGTACTTTATTCCAAAAATTTTAAAAGTCACTTAAAATATATAAATTCATTTGTAAAAGGAATGTGGTGACAAAATCAAAAGTGTAAGTCCAGTGAAACAAATATTTTATGAAAAGCTGTTTCAGAGAGGGCATTGTTCAAAATGTTAACTTGTGCAAAAGATATTTTCAGATGGTGTATGGTGTGACATGTTGTGCAATTTTTTAATGACGTTTTCAGAAGCTACTTGTAGTATTTGCCCTGGCTAAGCTTTGTTACAAATTACCCTGCTTAAGCCTGTTGGATCATGACTTGGATCCTTTGGCTTTAATGAAATTTTTTTGCCGAGTTTTGCCCACACTCAGTTTGGGAAAGATCTACATCTGCTTTCAGAGAAAAAAGCTATCAGCTTTCCTAGCCTGTTACACAAGGATATAGCTCTCTTGAGGCTGCCTGCATTGCACGTACACTACTTGCTTTGCACTTAGCCTTCTTACCTATCTTACTCAGCTGCATGCAAGGCAGATTTTAGAGCACGGTGATCTCACTGGTGGACCTCCAGTAACATCTGTACTGGAGTTGAACATCTATTTTTCGAGGGTATCAGACACGAGGTATCTCTTGTGCTTCAGCAGGAAATGCTATATTTTTAGCATCCTTGTGAGCATGAGGGAGCAGCTGCAGCGTGCAGATCCCAGCTGTGAGGAGAGCAGGCGGTGCCGGCAAAGCTGCAGCTGGTACACTGCTTCTAGCTGAGGGGTGCTTGGTGGAATTGCCCAGAGAGCCTCTGTGAAAATGAATGGAGTAGCAACTGCTCTAGTCCATATAATGTAAGATTTCTGGTTTGCTGTAGCAAAAATACCTCCAAGTTAGTTGTGACGTTTCAGAAGTTCTTTTTCAGAGAAAACATTCAGTGTGGATGAAAAGCTCTTCTTTTTTGTATCATTGTTTTTTGTGTTTTGTAACGAAGATTCTTTTGCTGCCTGCACTATCTGAATGCTTTCTTTCGCTGCGTCTGCATCTAAGTTTGGAAATCTGATGTAACATCTCCAGGGATTGGGAAATGACACCTCTTGTACCCTCCAGGTACCAAACACTGCAGCTTTTGAGTCAGGGAGCTGCTTCTGAAAGAAGCAAGAAATAATCCTTTATTCTGCTTGATAGCCTGTTACCCAGCCTGGATTTTTCACCCATGTTTTATAGGCATGGCAGTGCTACTAGGATCAGCCAAAGCAGTTCACACCCTCCATTGCATATAATGTCAACAATTGGATGAACAGCTGGGGTTTACATCACCTTCCTTCACATATCTCACATAGGTGATGGGAGGCTGCTGGGTAACTGTTGGATAACAGGTGTTCTTAGGCCCCAGTGACATGAAAGCTACATCTGAGCACACTGTAAAGCAGCCCCAAGAGTGTATATGGGGGACACTGCAGTGGTCCTGCACGGTGTCCCTGCTTATGACAACCTCTCCGAGCTTAGCACCCGCAGAAAGATAACTCTGATAATTCTTGGTCCTGTGTTCTGGCAGAATCCCCGCGAGGCCTCTTGAGGTGGTTTTTGTCTCGTTACCTGCTGTTGGAGCAGTAGTAAGGAGATGGAAGTAAGGCCTTGTACTTCCCGTAATTAACGTACGGTTGGCAATGTAAGTCTCCTGTTGCCATTTGGTAAACTGACTGATGTCTCGGAGCTTGGACCCCAGTAGCTGACAATGCTTGCAGCAATAGATCCTTAATGGTGCTGGTGTCAGTTTTACCAGGGAAAGGTATGTAATAGGCAAGCACAGCTACGTTTTTCCCATTTTCATTTTCTCCCAGTTCCTGTTGTTTCTACTGCTTGACCATATTTAGTACAAACAGGTGGTGACAGCTGGCAGGTTTTAACCACAGCTTTGCTTAGACCTCCTCTGAGCGTGACTTTTACAGTACTACAAAAAACATATGGTATCATTTGAAATAGCTTTGAGGGGAAGATGCACAGAACTGGGACCTGTGAGATTCCTTGTGGTAAGGGTAGAAAGGTATTGGATTAAAGGAATGGTTTAAACAGCATGAGAGTTCACAGGACCTGGTTCTATTTCCTAGCATTGTCTGGCTGTGGACAAAGCACCCCTAAATGCCAAGAATGGAGGGGCCTAGTTAATCTGACATGTTGGGGAGTAACTCTGAAAGGGTGAAAAAAATGGGTTAATTGGGAAAACATCCCGCAAGAAAGGTGTTACGCAATAGCATGAACTAACGATGACTTGGAGTTGAATTGCAGCGCCTGGGTTATTTGAAGCATTACAAAGCAGAGGGACATGAGCATATAAGGAAAGAATGAGTGGGAGGCAATCTGGTTTTTCTTTTCCTTTCCTTGCCTCTGAATCTTGCAGATCAGTTTTCCGAGGCAGTGTTTCACACAGAGATTGCAGTGGTTCAGCTTTCTAAGCTAGTTTTTACGTGTTAGGTCTCTCCTTCAGGAAAGCTGCCTGACAGATGAAGACTGGTGAGATACATCTGGTGTCTTCCTTAAGAGTGATGAGAGGATTAAAGGGCCAGATAGGCACCAACACCACAGATGAGGACATGCAGATACTTTTGGTGTTTGTACCATGAGAGGTGGAAAAAGGAAGGTTTTCTGGAGGGAGGTAGAACCTATGATTTATGGCAATAAAATGAAATTTTTAGATTCTTTGAAGTCCATTGTTAAATTCTCTTTTCATAAATATTGAAATACTCAACCTGTTGTTGCTGTTTCCTTAAAAAATGCCAAGAGAGATTGATTCTGATTCCTTTGCGACTCTCTGATTTGTTAATGTTGCTTTCCAAGTCAAGATACCTCATGATCTTGTATAAAATACACAACATGTGCTGCAGAGAGGCCATGTTTTTATAAGCAAATGCAGCATGTAGTGAATTCGTGCTCTGCCTGCCAGCAGAAACCATGATTTCCAACAGGTTTGCACAGAGGAACCTTATGGCTGTGCACCTCACAACTGCCTGCTATTTCTCAACAATTCCAAGTCCCTCTGCCTTGCCCTTGTTCCATGGACAGATCTGAGGTCACACTGCTGGAATAATCCCCTCAGCTTATCTTTCTGGCTATATCATGCCCTGTTTGAAAATTCCTCCCACTTACTTCTCCTTACAATCATATCACTATAAATGTCTCGTTCTTGCTTCAAACGCCCATCAGAGTTTTAGGCTTACTTATCCCTCTGACCTGGTCTGCTGTCTTATTTGCCTTGCCATCTCTGCTCCTGTAGCGTGCTAGTCTTGACACCCTATTAAGTTTTTCATCTCTGCTTTCTGTGCTTCTTCCCAATTGCTTTCTTGCAGAGGATTTCTTTTGCATCTGTTCCACTAATGACCTCTTAAAAGCACAGTTACTTTGGTACCCAGTAGTGGTGTCTTTATAGATGATTAAGAGACGCTGACTAAAACAGTTGCTGAATTTCCCAATGTACCTTATCTTCCTCTCTGTCTCCTTGATTTAAGATCTGAGAGGTGAGAACTGCCTTTGTTTGGGGATATTGCAGATATTAAACATATGATAAAATGGAAATAACAATTTCCCAGTCTGCATGTGCAAATGTAGGTATTGATACGATAAACCACATGTGACTTTTTGCAGGTGTTCCCTTTGCCAGGGTTCTGGGCTTCTTGCCAAAGCGTTTTCTCTCAACCTCACTGTTAACCAGTCCCTTGCGTTTTGCATCAGCTTCTGTGTAAATAGGCTTAGCCCTCCGGTTAATAGATATCTTTTTCTCAAGCCCTGCCCATTGCACCTGCCTTTGAAAATGTGCCCTGGAGAACCCAGTGATTCATTTGTTGCGTGCTGCTGCGTTTGATTAAATCATTGCTTAGTTTCAGGTGGCTGCATTTGCATGCTGGAGCACTTGATCCTCCTGTTTACTGCTTTTGTAAATCATGGAAGTGTTTGTAAAGCTTGAGGGGAAGTTCAGAATGGAAGGTATAATATCAGTGTTTGGGATAACAAATGGTATAGGCCATACACTCTCGTCATTCAATGCTTTTTCTGTTTCCACACCAGTGAGCACGATGGATGTAATGTAGTCACAGCATGTTTCCAGAAATCCTGAGATCAGTAATGTAAAATAGGTCTTTGGAATTTTAATAATGGAGAAAATGTCAGTATGCAAAGTTGGTGCAGCCTTGTTCCTCCCTTCCCCCGGTTTTACTCCTTTAGACCAGTCTGTCTTCTGACCTTGCAGATATGACGTAAGGCAGGGATAGAAACCCTCCAGAACCTTGCATCGATTCCCCTCCTCTTCCAATAGGATTCACCACCCTACGAA
Organism: Falco rusticolus; assembly: GCF_015220075.1. NCBI lineage: Eukaryota > Metazoa > Chordata > Aves > Falconiformes > Falconidae > Falco > Falco rusticolus. The sequence continues at coordinate 122,468,404 of NC_051187.1, forward strand.
GTAAATGGATATGGGCATACTTTTAGACCACACCTTCAGGATCAGTTCCCATCTCCCTGGATGCATTTGGGAAGCTTGGGGACCTTCAACACTGAAATTACTTTTGCCATCTCCTAAGGGGGACTGTGGCACCCAGAGATCTCTGGGGTCTTTCCAGACCGCTGTTTTTCCCCAGCCGTGTTCAGGGATGAGTTGTGTGTCACTGGCAATGCTTCAGTCAAAACAGTTTGAAGGCGGTTTTGTACTACCAGAGGTGAACAGCGAAGCGTTGAAGGGAGCGTGATTCTTACCCAGCCTTCTCGTTGAAATGGCATTATTTATTTATCTTGTTAAATGATGGTGGTATTTTGCTCATAAAATATATTTGTACGCTGTCAAGTATATGTCTGGGGTTTCAGAGATCAGCTGCCCAGGTGGGGTATCACAGATCAGTTACAGGCTAATGCTGGGAATAGGAAATTATACAGAGGAAAGACACAGTTAATTCTTCCGTGCGTGTGTAAGTCAGTCCCTCTTGGCAAGTGACAGTTCAGTAACTTTTCTGAGCATTAAACTTAGACAACCTTTTTTTTTTTTTTCGGTAGTGTCTTCACGTAGCTTCGTATGGAGAGCAATTTGAGACGTTATTCTTACAAAAGAAGTATGACCAGAAACCCTCATTGTGATTGCTGCAGTGACGTGGTTCACTCCCTGTTAGAGAACTGCCTATCTGGCTCAGACCAGCCAATAACAAGTTACTAGCTTCCCTAAGTGAAATCAAAGAAGCAGTTATTCAGGGCTATACTGAACCTATAGAATGAGTAACAAGTCAAGATCAGATCGGGTTCAGTACCAAGAAAATCCTTACTCATTTGCCTGTCAAGGGGTTTTGCTGAGGGTTTTTTCCGATTGGTTACCAGAAGAAGTAAAGATTTTTCTCCCTCATTTTACATCAAAAATTTTCTTGGCCAGCAACAAAATCCCCATAGTTTATGGGAGGGTTTTTTTCATACAAAAACTAATAGTGGCACAATCAGAGCACCCGTCTTTTTCTATGGAGAGGGAAAAATAATATAAGCCAGAGCCCCCAGAGAAGTCTGCCTAATTAGTGATTGAAAGATTATTTATTAGCAACTAAAGGTGCTGGAGTGACCTGTGTGTGACTTTTTGTCTCCTTCCAGGCTTTACAAGTTCTTGTACCACGGCAAACAAAGCTGCGAGAAAAGTAGGGCCTCCCTTCAGTAATTATTTCGTCTTACTCTAAAAGTGAGGACAAAATGGGTAATAAACATTAAGACATAACTTCCAGACTTACGAGACTATTTTCCCCTCCTTGTTCCAGTTTTTTAGGTCACAGTAATTCTTTGTCTTTAATTCCACAACAATATTCAAAAAGCTTAATTTTGCTTTTTGAACAGTAAGTGATTTTTTTGCTCTCCTGTCTGTTTGAAGATAGTGATGATGAATGTAAAAAGCCTTTTTCTTTACCCCAGATACATATGCTTGCTATACAAATCCGTAAATATTGCACTAAGTGCTGTTCTTTTTCTTCCTTGGATCTCATGTTACTTTACAGGGAACCTGTTTAGCTTTCTTCTTAACCATGGTTACACAGAGAGGAATAATTTAATGACTGAACAGTCTGTTTTGGTTGCAGAGCTGGAAGTTGACCAATTTACCTAACTTTTTGGTTCTCAGCATAGACTCCCCTCCGCTTATGCCTTACGTACAGACTAAACTAGTTTCTGGGATGGCATCCCTTGATGCAAGTGATGGAGAGAAGGATTAGGAGACAGCAATAATCAGGAGATTTTGTTTAACTGATTGTGGAAGTAAATAGATTTTGTCCATTTATCACGTATGCAAATAGCTGGTCTTTGAACGACCTGTGCAACAGTGTTTAACCCCAGAACCATTATAGATTCCTGAAAAGTTGTTCTTACTGACACTCCCCAGCCAAGTTAGGTTTTATATTCTTCATAGGTAAAAAACTCTACAGGTTTACCTTCTTTCTGTGTGGGTTTATGTATATTGACAGAACTCCAGCTTCCCTAAATGCACGTGTCTAAATGAAAAGTGAATGTAGATAAGTGAAGCTGAAAGCCAATAAAATAAGATGCTGTCAGCTGAGGGCAAATGCAAAAGCAGCTGTATCTGTCCTCCTCAGCAGACTTCCTCAGAAATAAAGCAGGGTTAAGGATTCTACAGAATGAGCCATTCTCCATGCTCCAAACCTCTGAGTCAGAAATCCCCAAAATCAGTTAAGGACAAATGGCACTCTGACAGAAGGGTTTCTTGAGTTACGTAAAATGGGAAAGCATGATGATGAAACCAAAACAACAAATAAATAGTGTGTTTTGCATACACTTTCATTGCCTTGCCGAAAAGAAAATACATCCCCCCAAAAGTCAGCTGAGTTTTTGTGGCTTTGCAAAATGATGAATGAATGCCTTGTTCTTTATTATTGCTTAAGTCATTCCTACTTATGCCAGTATTTCAAGGATTATGTTTTAATTGTTCTGAAGAGGTGAAAACACTTTCTTGCTGATGAATAAACACTGCCACTTTTAAATATTTGTATGCAAAATGTCTTTAAAGCCATTATGAAATGCTTTCCAAAAGCACTAAGAAGCTGTTTCCCGAAAAGACAGTTTTTCTCTACATTTTCTTTCATGCTAAACAGTCCAAATGAAAAGCCTTTCAGAGTTAACTAGTTTAAGCAATACCACTGTTTTAGTGTAATGAATAACTTTTTATAGAGGACAATTGCACACAGTTCAATATGCTAGTATTTCTATTTCTGTGCCCCACCAATGCCGGGATTCTAGGGTAGAATTTCTTTCTTTGAGAAAGCTGAAGCGATCAAAACCCTGATTAACCTCTGATATTCACGTGGTGCTCTTGATCTTGAGGACCGAAGCAGTAACAAAGAGTTAATGGCAGCCATATGCTCAGGGTATTGTGGGTACTGTTGACCCAAATGTGAACTCCGCAAGCCAGTGCTGCTAACTGCTGTTTGTTTCAGGTTTGGCGTGGAGATTACTGATGAAGAGTTTGAGCTGCCACTTGACAGAATCCCCCTTGATGAAGATGGAAATGTCAGATACCCCCACTTGATGGCCAGGTTTGATTCCCGGTATGCAGCGTATGTATTTTATTTCTCATCTGTGAGTAGAATTATTTTTAATCTGAAAGGCTCACATAACATTTCCAGACTGATTCTCATTTCTTGAGTGTGCTCCTTTATGACATATTTCTTTCATGGCATATGCTGATTACATTTAAAATTAGCTGATGTTATGGGTATATACTGTTTGTAATTTAGTTGCTCTTTATAAGCTAATCACTTGGTTTAGAAGGAAGACTTCAAACGTATGTAATATACCATCATGCTTTCTGAAGGCTGGGAAATAAAACAGACTTTAAAAAAACCTAATTCTTTCCCAAAAATGGTAATAAATGTACTTCATATCTCTCTCAGAATGTGAAATGTTTACAGGCCCTATTATGTAGTCTGAAATACTTCTGAGACAGTGATATTGGTTAATAGAAACTCTACTCAGCCTCCAAGGCTTAGCTGTGAATTAGAGTTTTATCAAAATAAAGCATTGGACTAGATAGATGTATTTTATTGTTTTCCCAAAATTAGAGCTCGATCCCCAAAACTGTTACACCAGTAGTGGGGCAGAAGCCAGTGACATTGCTGAGGCAAGTGAGGGTCTTGTGGAATCTGGGACTGGAGAAAGCCACTCCACGCATGAAATCTGGAGATGTAAATTCCAGCACTTTCACACACACTTGCATGTACACACAAAAGTTAGACTGCTCAAACAGGAATGCAAATGGTTTTCAGTTACTCAGCAGGTAAGGCTGTATCTAGTTTGCATACACACGTGAAGGGTAGGTAGAAGTCTGAGTTCAGTGCACTGGAACCACGTGGGGTACCTTTCTGCACTTCAGGTAACAAACCAACCAAGTATTGCAGACCTGATGCAACTGCTTCTTACCTCCTGTTCCATTAACTGCTTTTCCACTCTTTCTCTTTCTTTTCCTCACTCCTTGTCTTCCTGCTGTACATTTACACACAGGACTGTCGGATATGACACGGGATTCATGAGACGCATATGACCTTCCAGAATGGGATCCCCTAGGCGATCTCCAAGAGTGTCTCAAATAACTCTTGAATGAATCTGTGTGGGCTCCTGTTCCTTGCATATTTTTACTGCCAAGGCCTCCTCTCCAGTTCTTCCTTTTATAGCCTGCTGGCCGCGTTGAAACTATCCTGGATTTGGTTGTGTGTGAATTTCTGTGAGAAGTGTCTCAGCTCCAGCAGTTTTCCCTGGTTGTCCTGTGGTAAGGGTGTAAAGAGGAGACAGAGGATAAAGACTGCCTAGAAAAGCTGGCCAAGCTTTGAGAAACCAAAAGCATCAAAATTAAAATACACAGAGATGCACAACACCGGACCCTACCTCCTCCTCCTTGCTGTGCACTCGGCTGCAGTATCCCTCCTCCATGCTTCCTGCCTCTTTCTCATGCACACGTTGCTTCAGCTCCCGTGTCCAGATAAATTCTGAAATGAAGAGAAGCTGAGGCAAGATGCTTCTCAGCAGTGTCTTGTCTTTGTGCACCAAGCCATGCATTAAGATGGATCTGGACACTGCCTTTACTTCGTTTCTTGTTGTTAAAGTGACACACTTGGACCACAAAGGAGCTGCATTCAGCCCAGGGTGTACCACTGCCTGCAACCTTGTCTTGAAGTGTGTCCCTAAGAGTATTCACAGCTACTTACAGACCTTTAGAAGAGCTGTCGCTGAGCCCTTATTTCAATAGTAAAAAAACTGTGCTCTGTAATATTCTTGAGGCTGTCAGCGAGATAGTAGTTAACAAGCAGGCTTGCATCTGACATTCTTGGGGACCATGAACAACAGAGAACACCGTGGCTTGTAGGGGCATGTGGGAAGCCAGATTTGTACTAGCCTAGCTCTGCCACCTTTAGGCCCTCTGCAATCCGAGGTGAGCTGGGAACACCCTGGGAAATAAAAACCCACCTCTAAGGCTGACACCTAGCAGGGAACCACAGGTGACACCCTGGACTTTGCTGCCGAGTTTCCAAAGTAATTTAAAACACTTGGTGCAGCTATGTTAAGCAATGAAGGAAGGAATCTACAATAATTGGCAAGTTAAAGCTGCCTGCTGTAAATGGGGTACGCTAGGAAGGGAGCCTGGAAACATAGCAGCCAAATGCCACAGGAAGAGAAAAAAAAACTTATGGGATTGTGAAAACTCTTTTCCCTAGGTCAGCCAGGGACCTATGGACGTGTCTGGCCTCCTGTCTTCCCACAAAGAATCATGGAACCCTAGAAGCTGAACTACCATCTCTTGCCAGTGAAATACTAAGAGATCTCCTCAGAACATCTGGAATCTGAATGGTCAGCTGCACGAGTGGGGGTTTATATGGGCCAAGTCGTTGTTTTGCTGTCACATGCTACCAAGAATTGGCTTAGGTTAGACACACGGGCACCAGCAACATCTGGGCTTCTTTGCCAGGGAACCCTCAGACATACCAGCATTGTCAGACTCAAACGCAGACCATAAAAAGGAGGGTGAATATTCTAAGAAGTGGTCTGTCTTAATTGCAGGAGAAAGAGCTGTTAGATTAGAAACTTGGAATAAGGGAGGAGGGTATTTTAGGGACTAAGGTTAAGCCTGGATTTTGTCACAACAAAAAGAACAGAACCTGATCATTCAGTGCTGAAATCCCTTCTCTGCAGTCTGTTTTTTAACTGATCTGTCTCATTTCCAAGTCAACCTTCAGAATTCACTAAACCTAGAAATTTTGAAGATTATTATCATGCCTACACCTGTTGTTTACAAATAACTAGTGTTCATACAGAAATCATTATAACTTCCGTGGCATAATTCTGTATTCGAATGTGATCCAAACAAATAATTATATGTGCTCACTGGAACTATTGCTGCTCAAGTCAAGTGGGAGAGAGTCCACAGGCCCCATAGCATAGCTTAAGGGATAGCTCTGTATGTGCTTTATGGTGAGAACTGGAGGCCAGATGCTTCTTTCAGATTAATTCTATGTTAATATGACATCATTTCTGCAAAACCAGAGTGTAACTGAGAACACAAGGTAGGACTGAGATATCATTTTCACTTTCATCATCTGCCTCCCCATGTCTTTCCTCCTACAAACCCAAATGTTGCTTTCAGGCATTGTCCCAGATTCTCTGCTCTATGTGGTGAGTTGGCCCCAGCCAGCAGCCAAACTCCCACCCAGCTGCTCGCTCACTCAGTGGGATGCAGGGAGAAAGTAGAAGGAATAGGAAAGAGAAAGCTTGTGGGTTGAGCTAAAGACAGGGAGATCACTTACCAACTCCTGTTGCAGGCAAAATGGACTTGACTCGGGAAAAATTAATTTAATTTGTTGCCAATTTATATATATTTGTGGTGGTTTGTCCTTGCTGAATGGCAGATGCCCACCAAAACTGGTCTGTCACTCCCCTCCTAAACCAGACAGGGGAGAGAAAAGTATAGCAAAAGGCTCATTGGGTCAAGATAAGGACAGGGAGATCACTCAGCAAATACTGTCATGGGCGAAACAGACTTGACTTGGGGGAAATTAGTTTAGTTTATTAGCATTCAAATCAGAAAAAAACCCTTCCTCCCTCCCCTCCCTTCTTCCTGGGCTTAACTTAATTCCCAATTTCTCTGTGTCCTCCCCCCGAGTGGCACGGGGAACGGGGGTTATGGTCAGTTCACCACACGTTGTTTCTGCCAGTCCTTCCTCCTCACGCTCTTCCCCTGCCTGCTCCAGCCTGGGGTCCCTCCCACAGGAGACAGTTCTCCATGAACTCCTCCAGTGTGAGTCCTTCCCGTGGGCTGCAGTTCTTCACACACTGCCCCAGCATGGGTCCCCCATGGGGTCACAAGTCCTGCCAGAAAACCTGTTTCAGTTTTTCTGAATTCAGTTGCGGGCTCTTCTCTCCATGGGACCTGGGGACCTGCTGCAGCAGGGGCTTCCCAGGGGGTCACAGCCTCCTTCGGGCATCCACCTGCTCTGGTGTGGGGTCCTCCCCGGGCCGCAGGCGGGTACCTGCTCCACTGTTAACCTCCCCACGGGCCGCAGGCGGGTACCTGCTCCACCGTTAACCTCCCCACAGGCCGCAGGCGGGTACCTGCTCCACCGTTAACCTCCCCACGGGCCGCAGGCGGGTACCTGCTCCACCGTTAACCTCCCCACGGGCCGCAGGCGGGTACCTGCTCCACCGTTAACCTCCCCACGGGCTGCAGGGGCACAGCCTGCCTCACCATGGGCTTCACCACAGGCTGCGGGGGAATCTCTGCTCCAGCACCTGGACACCTCCTGCCCCTCCTTCCTCACTGACCTGGCGGTCTGCAAGGCTGTTGCTCTCACATAGTCTGACTCCTCTTTCTTGCTGGCACAGATTTTTATTTTTTTTTCCCGTTTTATATGCTAGCCCATAGGTGCTACCACCATCACTGATTAGCTCGGCCTTGGCCAGTGGTGGGTCCACCTCGGAGCCAGCTGGCATTGGCTCCACTGGACATGGCAGGGGAACCTTCTGGCATCTTCTCACCAAAGCTACCCCTGTAGCCCCCCCGCTACTAAACCCTTGCCATGCAAACCCATGACAATATTTAATTACTAATTTAGGAAGAAAAAAGAGAAATGTTAAGACATAAGTAAAAGACCTTTCTTCCCCCACTTCATTCCTTCACTCCAGATTCCTCTCATTACTGCCACCAGTTACACTCGGTCCCTTCAGCAAGGAAGCCAGTGAAGTGGTGTGGAGCAGGGAGGGGGTTATGATCAGGTTGTAGTGTTTTCTCTCTGCTGTTCCTTCCATCTTGCTCTTTTCCTCTGCTCTGTCACGGGCTTTCCACGGGCTGCTGTCCATTCCAGGGTGGAGGAGGGCCTTTTCTGGAAGGCAGGGGAAATGTGATGTATCTGCAGTAGCTGAGTTGATTTATATCTCCTGTAGCTCTGAGATGGTGCAAATGCTTTCTTCCTACCTTGTGCAGCTGCTGCTTAACAAGTTTAGAAGACCTGGCCGGAGACAGCCGCCGTGCGCTGCTGCAGAGAGCTATCCATGTGAGTGTGCTGCCCATGGAGGGAGGGCTCCCTCTCGACGGGCCTTTGGCAGCTCGTTTGCCAGGGGAGAACATAAGATACCACCATTAAGGATAAGTCAAGTCCATGTCTAAATCACACAGTCCGCATGAGTTGCAGCATGCCATGGAGTCACAGCTCCGGCTTCTCCATATGAAGGCTGAGTCTGGAATATGTTGTGGTTTCTTCCTGGTCTTCCCACTGGCGGCAGGGCGTGCAGGAAGGAGATGCTTTGATCGACCCGTGTCCCTTGAATGAACGTACGATGTAACCTCAGTAGACAGCCAGGCCAGGAGTCTGGAGCTGTTCCCAGCTGTCTCAGTTTTGACGTAGTTTCAGAGTGCTTCTTGCTTCCATGGACCTTTCTTGCTTGTTTTCTCTTAGGAAAGGAGAAATCTTGCTTCATTTTTTTCATACCTGTTCATCTTCAAGTAACTTCTATGAAACAGGAAGTTAAAAGAAGCGTTTAGGAAATTCTAAGAAATCTCATTAAAATGGCAATGGAGAGGTTTCATTTACTGAAATAACATTTAAATTGGGAATAAAGGAAACTAAATGTATTGTTTATCTTCAAATAAGGTGTTACTTTGATTGGAAAGGAGCGTTTTTAAAAGATCTAAGTCTAGCTGAAAAATGGCTCTGCATTGGCTTGTGAAGGTTTGTCTCCCTCATCCTTCCCCCGTTATCCAGCCAGGTAGGCCTGAGGACAGACCATAATAGTATGGGATGAGCCCCATGAGACACAGCATCTGAACAGCATCTTCGTTCCCAGTCTCACAGATAGAAACAAGAGGATAACTTAAAAGAATTGCTCTGACTGGAAGCAGGAGGTAGTTTGTGAGCTTGAGGGAATACAATCAATAAGGATAACATGGAAACTTTTGGCTATGGTCATAGATAAACCATACAGAGGTTTAGTGTAGCAAGAACAGTAAAATCTAACTTCTTTTTCTATAATGGCATTTCATACTAGCAAGGATGGTGAGTGTATTAATTAAGACAAAAGTTATTAAGAGTCTGCTATAGGTATACTAGCTATAAGTGAGACAAGATTTCTGAGGAATAGTAGTATTTTGTATATTAATTTTGGAACGGTAGAATCAGGCTTATGTGCTCAAAGCTGGTCTGTTATCTCTAACTGTATCAGCTGACCTAATTAGACCATGTCACTATTACCCGAATGCTCTAATATGTGTGCATCTGACATTAATCATGGACGCTTTAGACTTTAATTAGTCACATTATGGTGGCATTTACTGCTCATAGACTCCAAGAGGAGGCAGCTACCCAGAAAGCAAATACATCAGTAGCTTGGCTCCTACTGCCAAATGTGCAAATTGCTGACTGTAGTGGTAGCAGGCAACAGCGTGCACGAAATAGAAAGAAGGTGGTATGGCAGAATCAGGGCACTGGTTGCAATGTTCCTGCCTCTGACCTCTTTCCCCTCACTGTGTATTCATAGAAGTGAAGGTTTAGATCGGCTCAGTTTTCTTGATTTCTGTTTGATAATAGTACTTTTGATTCCTCGCCTCTTACAGTGGAGCTTTGTTGTCACTCTTGCCTTGTGAGTGGCACAGCTGGAACTGACTCCTTCGGTATTTGAAGGGAGATTATGTTGTGTTCATTCCTCATACAGTACATGCAGGAATAAATTATATATGCCAATAGGATAGGATTTGAGAAGTGCTGAACGTATACCCCGATGTCAGTGAAAACTGTGGTTAAACCTCCTCCCAAACTTCATTTTTTCGATTGAGCAGCTACATAAGAAATGCTTTTGAAAATCCTGAGTAATTTGCCTTAGCAAATGTATTTACTGCTGTTCTATAAAAAGAGGAAATTAGAGTGCGAAAATAGTGTGAGCTGTTCTCCCAGCTGATAGCTTCAGTAGGGAACACTGACACCAAGTCACTTAGGTGAAAAGCAAAGAGCCACACAACCTTGCAGAACAGTTATTTTGCCTTACAGATGAGCTTCTTAAAGGTTGCATGTTTTCATGATGCTGATTGAGAAGTTATAGTGTCACCTATAGATCCCAGTGAGCTAGGCATGGTTCAAACCTACAAAGGTATCGTAGTCTGTACTGCAGAGCA